>NC_141991.1:218674518-219898684 GCF_049901715.1 Pseudonaja textilis | reverse complement strand
TCAGAAAAGAAGTATGCTTCCAGTGATTCCTATTTGAATGTCATCCTTGTTCATACAAAATAAAAGCATAAACCAAAAGCTTAAAAACAGGAAACATAATTGCAAGTAAATATTCTTTAACCAAATGGTCTCTGGGTATAGGTTTTGAGTCAGTGAGCAAATAAATAGCTATAAAATGACCTGTGATAAAGTGTTATTCAGAGTAATGTTGTTACATTCTGGGTTATATTAGTGACAGTTGCTAGAATTTTTATATTCTAGTCTGAGCACTTTTTAAAAATTGCATTCATTTTATAATTATAAATACATTTTAATGCACCCCTTGATTTCTTCGATCACTATTGTTTTTTGATCTCGCATGAGAGAATGCTAAAGTTATCACTGTATGGGGGTATAAGCAGATAGTGCTTTTTGTTCATCTGTAACTTATTTCCTGCATTCCCAACAAAGTGTTATCTTAAGATAGGCTAATTTTAATATATGCCAACATAAGTCAAGATCCAAAAGAATTAAACATGCAATCACAAGTAAAAGTAGCATCACGGTTTCCTTAGTTAAACAGATCACTTCTTAAACTGAATGTAAATTTGGATCTTTGGCCATTTCCTCAGTAGTGCCTTGTAGCATCTACATAGCAGTGCAGCCACTAAATAAGACCTTCCCTCATTACTAATCGGAAAATTAATTTGTTTGGAAGTTTTCTTTTTCAGCAGCTTCAAAAAACTTCCTCCCTGTGCATACATAGATATTTCTGATAATCAAAATCTGACACGAAGTCATCAGTACAATGTGTACTGATCAAAACAGATTCTCTTTTATTAAACTTGTGCATAGGAAATGAATTAATAACATAGCTTTTGAGCAAATCCAGAACTAGTAGGATGTGGCTGGCAATAGAAGAAATACACAAACACTATGTAAGAAGAGTTGCCATAAACTAGCTGTCCTATTATCCTTACCTGGAACTGATGGGAATTGGATAGCATCAAATTGAGGAAGAAAAAAGACTGTCTTGAAGTACTGGAGAGGAAATGATTATTCCCATGAAATTGCAATATTCTTTTCCCAAAGAGACAACTTTACAGATGATGTTCTAGAAGCTTATTGCAAAAATTTAACTCCCTGAAAATTCATAAAAAGGGGTCTAAATAGATTCAAGGCAAACATAAGAGGAATCTTGAATTCATTTTACAAGTAGATAAATGTTTCAAAGACCATGGGAGAAAAAGGATATTGATCAGCTGGATATACATGTTTTGCCACTTTAAATCTAAAACAGAAGCTTTTTAAAAAAAGAACTGTATAGTACAAGCAGTTATAAATTGATCAAGGCTGATGAACCACTATAAATTTAGAGTTGATTATAAGATGAATTCTGAAACCAAGATCAACAGTCTTAAGTGACTGATAACACCATATTACTTTTATTCTTATTACTCATTTGCCACTTAGAAGAGTGTTCCTCTTCTTACTGCAAAAAAATGAATAGAAAACCAGCTACATAGGGAACATTATCTAAAGTGAAGAAATCCTTGTAGAAATGGCTATGGGAATAAGAGAACCTTCTATAAAACATATCAGTTCTAAAATAAATTGTTATGTATTTGTTGGCATTGTATTTTACTTCAAGGAATAGATAGAAACACTTGTAGTTTTTTCTGCTCCAGGTATAAAAATAATTTGAATAGTTCTGAGTACACTACTATGGGTTGTATCCAATGGGGTTATTGCAGCAGTAAATTGTTTTTTCTCTTCGATCCGCATATATCTTTCAAATATTTTCCAAAAGCTTGGGGAATTCTCTATCGGACATTTGTGAAGAATGCAGAGCAAATTAAAAATTATTTACATTTCCTCTGTATGAGCAGTTGTATCCTTATGTGAAGTTGGTTGCAGAACTTACTGTTTTGACAAAAAGAAGAGATGCCATTTGTAGTTCCTATTTAGACAGTAAATGTGTGTGTGTGTGTGTATATATATATACGTATACATATACATACATATATACATATACATATATACAGAGAGAGGGGGGGTATTCAGCTTTGTTCGGGTATTTTTAGCAATGTTTTCGCAGAATCTCATCTGCCATCATCAGGCTTCTGCATTGTGTTCGTCTGTGAGTCAGATTTTCACAGCCGTTTCTGTTTTAAATTTGGTGCTAGCCTACTGCTGTGTTAGAAAGGTTTTTTTCTTCATCCTGATTGGTTGGGAGTCTTGGTCTGTGTTTATTGGTCTTGGAGTTTGCTGTGTTCTGCTTGATTGGTGTTCTAATATCATCTGCCTGTTTTGTAGCAAACTCCAAGGCCAAGAAACACAGACCAAGACTCCCAACCAATCAGGATGAAGAAAAAAACCATTCTAACACAACAGTAGGCTAGCACTAAATTTAAAACAGAAACGGCTGTGAAAGTCTGACTCACAGACGAACACAATACACAAGCCTGATGATGGCAGATGAGATTCTGCCGAAACGTTGCTACAACTTTAAAAGCACAACTATAATGACGTGGGAAAATACCCAAACAAAGCTGAATATCATACATATAGATACCCACGAAAACTTAAGAAAACAAATATATATATATATATATATATATATATATATATACACACACACATACATACATACATACATACATACATACATACACACACACACACATACATACATACATACATACATGTTGTGGCTCCGGGCTTGGATTCAGCTCCTGTGATTGATATGAGTTCAAGTGAAGAGGTCATCGCAGAAAAATATGAGCCGGCCTGGCTTACTGATTGGACTGATAACCAGGATGAGGAGATGGACGTGACAAAGGACGACAGACCTGATGTATTAGAATTGTCAGGACCTTTGACCTCCTCTGGTTCCTTATCTGATCAACAGCCGGGAATGGCTGACAGGGAAGTTTTGAGAGAGTCTTCTAGTGGAGATGAGAACTTGGAAAATTTGTGGTTAAATGTAAAAAATAGAAGACGGTTGAAAAGGCAAAATCAGCTGGAGCGAATGAGAAGAGCAAGTCAGTAAATTAGCACGTTGCCTCAATGAGTATAAAAGGACACAGCTGGGCTGGTACATTTTGCCAGGAACAAAATGACTATTTGAGTGAGGACGTTACAGCAAGGAGCTCTGAGACTGGAGATTTATTGCCAGGACTGGTTTGCCGGACAGAGTAAAGATTTATGCTGTGGTTTCTGCCAGCCGTTATCTTGTAAGACTTCTTTCCATTTGATTTAATTGTGAAACGGCTGCTTTCTGTTTTATTCGTTTGAATTTCGAAGGGGAGTCATAACATACATATATACATACATATATATATATATATATATATATATATATATATATATATATAATGTTTCAGCAAACAGATTAATATATATCATATGTCATATATCATATATCTAAAGAGGAATATATATATATATATTCCCCTTTATTTAAAAGACTAAGCCTAGGTAATATAATATGATACACACACACACACACATTAATATCACAGTCATGCCAAACATTTACATTTAATTCTGCTGATATTACTGGAATTCAGCAGTCTGCTGTATCTTGTCTTCTTAATATGCTACTGAACAGTGCCATTTGGAATAATATTGTTCAGCATCATATTCACTATAATCTGAATGCTTTTTATTTTCAGAAGCTTGTGAAAAAGCAGAGTCTGTTTTTAAAACTTTCATATATTACATTCTGAATGTCACATTTTGTGCATGCCTCAAGGCCACATCTGTCAATAGCAGCCCGTTTTTAGTGGAACATTTAGCATGTATGTTATGACACTGGTCTATATGAAGAGCTCAGTAATAAAATACATAATATACAAGCTATTCAGGACTTAACTGAAATGATTTTTGAGCTATTGAGACTATCCAAATCCCCCATTCTTTAGAACACTTAGTATATACAAATCTGCATTTGAAAATCTGCAGATTTTTTAAAATGTAAATTATAAACACAAATAAAAATAAAATCATTTCTTAACCTTAGTTAGTGTACTGTATTTCTTTTAAAATTCTGTACAGAGATATAATTTGTAGGGATGTCTATGAAATAATTTTGTAAGTATAGCTTAATATGGTATAAAAAAAGTAGAACAGAACAAAACATAATAACAGTTTGAAGGAACCTTGTAGGTCTTCTAGTCCAACCCTTACTCATGATACGTATATCATTTGAGACAAAGAAGTATAAATAAATATCACATGATATTCAGAAACTATATAATTGCACTTCACTTATCTACAGTATAACATTATTCCAGATAAAAACAGTAAGTGGTGAAAAGTGTCCAAATATTACAGTTTGAATTTATTCTTACTTACTTGAATTGTGATTTTTATTTAGGTTCATTTATAATTAAATCCCGATAGCTTTAGAGCTAAGATATTAAAATATCCAAAAATATACACTGCAGCAATATAGGCACCACTCTAATCTAGCCAGTTAAATGTAATATGTTTGGATATTTTTCTCTCAGTGGTACTGTTGGGTAGATACAATGGTATTCTTATGTCTGCATATTTGCTCAGACTTTGAAACTGAGGCAGAAGAGCACATGCCTCTGAAATGTCCCATCTATCAATCACTTCTGAAAAGTAAACAATCTCCCATCTAACTGCAAACTATTCAGCCTGCTCTTATATGGAATTTGTGCACTACCTACTATACAACCAAGACTGGAAAATGTCTAGAACTGTAGCCAAACTGCATATCATCACTATGACAATTAAGAAGTTTTGGACCAGATTGTCTCACCAGGTGTATCTATGGCAGGCATAAATACTATTTTATTGGATGCCATGTAATGTAGTTTCAATTCCTGTGGGTCTGGCACTGTATATTTTACAGTGTATTTTAATTTTAAAAAAATAGTATCTGAACAGATTACTAAAACTTTTTCCAAAAGAAATAAATCATTGCCTGAATGCCAGAAGTCTAGGTCAGCCTTTCAAAACTGGGGGAGAAAAAATCCTAGTCAATTTCTTTTGCTGAGAAAATAATGAGAGGCCTTCTCCACCCAATAAAAGGGTAAGTAGATATCTTGCTATATGAAATGTTAGGCATACTACATATACAAACATATGGAACATACATACATATGGTACATACATACATACATACATACTTAACTGCATTACTTAACATGACTTACTATAAAAAATCAAAATTTCTGTTGTAAATGTGATTTGTACAAGTCACTACATATTTATTGATTTTCATTTGTTAAGATCTCATTCGACTATGTATGTATGTATGTATGGATGGATGCATGTATATATTCTTAAGTTTTTGCGGGTACTTACATGTACGGCATTCGGCTTTGTTCGGGTATTTTCCCACGTCATAGTAGTTGTGCTTTTAAAGTTGTAGCGACGTTTCAGCAGAATCTCATCTGCCATCATCAGGCTTCTGTAATTCAGGCTACAGAAGCCTGATGATGGCAGATGAGATTCTGCTGAAACGTCGCTACAACTTTAAAAGCACAACTACTATGACGTGGAAAATACCCAATAAGCAGAAATGCCGTATGTATATATATATATATATATACATACGGCATTTGGATATATATATATATATATATATATATATATATATATATATATATATATATATATATATATATATATATATATATATTATGAACTAGTAACAGATAACATTAAGAATCTGTTCCAAGAATCCTGTGCATTATCTATTTCTTATGCAAAAATGTTAATCATAAGGCAGTAAGCAGTATAGTCTGACTCTTTTCTGAAATGATGTTTTTACTCTGAGTGCACTGATTGTGCAGCATGTCTAACTATGCACCTCTCCTATAGCAAAACAGAGTTTTAAATCAAAGAAAGTGTGCGTGTTTATATCAAATGGAAATTGCTTATTGTAAAAAAAAAAAAACTCAAATGGCCTTAAGTTTTTTGAAATTACAGGTAAGAGGTGAGTCCCTTTATTTCAGTGAAAGTCAAATTCACTCAGCTTAGCTAGAGATCATCTGATTTTCCTATGCATCCTGTTCTTCTGATTCAATACAGGGAAGACTTGATAAAAATTAGGGGATCTTAATTTTCTGGTTTGAGTGTTATCTTCCTTATTCTGTAGGACTATTATACAATGCTCTGACTGAGACAAACAGGAATCCACAAATCTATAAACATCCTTCCATTAGGCACCTTTCTGAGACAGACGGTTCACAATCTGTAGAAATGTACTGTTTTTCCACATTTTTAGCACACTCAAAAAAATTGGCAACAATGGAATCTATTATACTTTATATAAAATGACATGATGGAGAGAATAGGGATTTGTTGACCAGTCAGTTTGCTTTGAAATCAGAAGTGACCCTTGTAATCATAATGTAACTGGTTGCTCCATTCAAAAATGTTGGAGGTTAGTGGCATAGGTGAGAGAAATCCTTTTTTTCTTTTGTTCCATGACCAAGCTCTGTCTCTCGTTCTCACTGGTAACAACTTTTCAGAGCTGCATTACATAGACTTAGTTTAATGACAGTTTTATGTATTGAGATTATATCCTGACACAGCAATTCCTGTAATCTACTACCATGTGTTTCAGAAAAGGCTTTGTTAGATATAATAATTTATTTCCATAAAAAAACTTCTGCCTATATATGTGTAAATTTAGTAGCTTAGTTAACGAATTACATCCATACGATTTTTATCACGTTCCCTTTAGGATGCTTAGATAATGTAAGTTACAGAAAAAATATAAGATAGAATAAAAGTAAGTCAACAGTTCCAACTTCTACAAAATCTAATATAATTTCACACATAAAATCCTATCTTGCATTAAAATCTGTCATCCTATTCTTGTCAAAAAAACAAGAGAAACATCTTTACCATGCTACACTAAGGAAAAACTGAGTTTTCAATGTTTCCAAATTTCACACAATTAGTTTGAGACCCAAAACTGGACTATCATTGGACCTCATCTAGATTTCTAATACTTTGGAACAGATTTCTGAATTAAATTTGGTAGATTCTGCAGATTCCTAATACAAAATTCAGTTAAAGGTATGCTCACTGAATTACTAAGGAGAGTCTTACGATCAATTGCATGGTTATTAAAATCTATTAATATATGTCTTTTTTGAGAATGATAGGGCCTAGTTACATATTTAATATAAAATCAAATATATATAAATATACAGTACAATTAAGTTTGGACAGAATTTTGTTTTCAAAAACTTGGTGTGAATATATAATTAAACTACTTTTTGCTGCAACTCCTTTCCTTAAATCTACTTCCTAAATAGAGTGAATTTTACTGACCTCGAAGGATGGAAGGCTGAGTCAACCGTGAACCTGTCAGAATTGAACTCCAGACTGTGGACAGAATTAGCCTGCAATACTAGATTCTAACCACTGCACCACCAGGGCTCATAATGAAATATAATGAAAAAGTAAGGAAATATTAAACCTAATTCTTACTTTTCTGATCAAAATTACTCTTCTGAAGCTGCTTTTTTAATGAAAGCCTTCAATTAGAATCATGTATATGTAAATAAATGATCATTTATAAAGACTCAATCAAGTAAACATTTAATTTTTATTCCATGTGTGTTGATCAGCAGTATTAATGCAGAATACTATCAAGCAAAGCATTAACCACAATTCTATAGCCATTCAGTATAACTGAAAAAAAATAGTGGCTGCTATGGGCAAGAATCATTATACAGCTATCTATAAATTGGATATAAAAATATGCATTATAATACATAATTTATATATCTCACTGCTGCTTGAATTTGTCTAATTGTCCATACAGTAATCCTTATGACTGATAGTGAAGTGGCCGAGTATAGCTTGAAAAATATGTACTGTATGTGTATAGTTTAAATCAGTCTTTCTCATACAGGTGCCTTCTATGTAAGTTGGACTACATCTCCCTGAAACCCTTCCAAAAGCCAAATTGAGTAAAGCAGCTCTACAAATTACCCCTTTTTCTGATTAAAAACTACACACTTTGAAAAATAAAAGGTAGCACTATTATAATTTTCAGCCAAATTATTATGTGGAACATTAGTAATAAATACATTTTCATTTGCTCTAAAACAATTTCCAACTTGTATTCCTGGGAAGAGTAATTTACATATCTGTTGTCTTCCTTTTCATATGCATTTTCTCTTTCGAGCTCATCTGCAATCTGTTCAATAATAGGTAGATATTTACACTGAATAATTCTAGCTTACAGTTACTAAACATGCAGCCCATGGAAACTAAAGCTAAATTGCTTGTGGCTTTCTTTAGGACCTCTACAAAAGTGAAAAGGTTTTTAAGAAGGGAATTTTAAAGATAAAGAATCAATAAATGGAAATAAATCAGATACGAAAAAAATGATTGAGAAAAATCATTTGAGGAATGAGGAATCTGTGGACATCAGCCTCTTGTTGAAATCTAGGAAACCTGGATCAGCAAGACACAGGACCAGAAAGGTACATTGGGAGAGAAAGGGCTGTGGAGACACTTTAGTGGAGAATAGTCACTATGGAGAGGTTGAGACAGTAGGATGATGAAATGAAATCATTATTTTCTTAAAACACAAAAAGCTTAATATGATCTTGACAATGAAATAAACACTAGATGTGCCCTTGTGGACAGAAGGTGAATGCAGAAGATGTGAAGGAAAATATTATTATCCAGCCCAATAGATTTAGAGAATAAAAAGACAAGCCTATGATAATGGAAAGAAGTTTCCTCTCACTTTTGTTTCCCAAGACACAAGTTAAATATAATACTATGATCAGAACTTCTAAACTATACACAACGCTTAGCTTAAACATTCTGCTACCTCAAATGAAACCACCACTGATGGTTACCTGTTGATAAAACTTTGCTGCATCACTCAAATATGAGTTCCTCTTTCCTATATACAACGCCACCTAAAGGAAGTTGATTCACTGTGCTGACACATAATATTATATGAAATCAATGGAATGTATCATAACCAAGACTGCAGTCTTGATGTGCATTATAGCTTATTACATTAATGTTCAGCTCTTCAGTCAAAAAACTGGTAAGTAAACACATTGAGACCTCTTATTTTAGCTTTTAACATGAGTTAGAGATATGATTTATTTGCAGTGATGACTGAGTAAGAATTTGAATCTTCATTTCTCCATCCAAATTTATCATACTCATCTACAAATTTACAACTCTTATCAAAATTAATATGCTGTTTCTATTACATAATTTGCATATATGCTAAAAACTGATGTTATTTCAATCAATTTCTCTGAAAAGCCCATTAATGTGAAGGTGTTGTAAGGAAACAATGCTTGGTCCATTATATTATGCAAACCTTTTCTTTCCTCTTTAGTTGCAATAAACTTTTACTATGCTCCATCACAGAAATTTCAGAATGTTGCAATGAAGCTAAAGTATATACTAGCTATTTGCATTTAGAGTATCTCTACAACATTCTCATACTATGTTCATTATTCATGTTTTCTTGTAGAAACAAAGTTCTAAAGTACATCTTTGTATAGCATGGTAGACAATTGTCATCTATTTCTGACAAATAAAGGAAGTATTATTCTTGTGTTAAATATAATAATACCCTAGAGATGTACAACATAAGCTTATGCATCTTAAATAGCCATTTTCATTTCTGAGTCTAAAGTGTATCCTTTAAAACTATGTTTGTATTTCTATTATTCCCTAGATGGTACCTGGGCAGGAATACTGCCACATTGGGTATATGTATTTGCTATTTTTCTATATCACTACACAAATTAGCCCCGAAGGATTCTCTAAAATGACAGGATTTTATGTGAAAAATTAATTCAATGTGTATTTTTATTTTTTAAAAAAACTGTGATTCATGAAGAATTAGAGATCAGAATGAGCAATCCATCCCACCTTTCTTTATACACTAGCATTGTATGAAAATTAATATGTTGGATTTTCTTACCATTTTAGATATTTATGATACAAAGTAGAACAGAAATTATGATACAAGGTAGAACAGAAACTTCGCTATTAGGGAAGTGGGTTTTCTTGCGTCTTATTTTCTATAGCTTGCGTCTATTTTATATCGTTGAACTTATTTTATTCCATCTTACACAAATTCAAATGATACTTCCCCTCATTTAAAGATAATGTTGTTTCAAAAGAAAGTATTAGGATCACCTGTCATTAATGGTAGATACACATCCATGGCTATGAGCTAATCAAGAATTAACATATTTGTTCTGTTTGCTTATTAGTAAAGCAAAGACATATAAATAAAAGACTACAAAACAAAATGCTAGTCACCCATGGGATATTGTTTTAATATTGTTCCATTTTAGAAAAAGCACAAAAGAATTCTTCTAATTCATATTATTTATGTCCTAGTCAATGTACTGTAGATCTTCATCTGATTTTTAAAAAGAAAAAAAAAATTAGAATTACTATTCCATCATAGCCACTAAAAATATCCCAAAACTTTTTTCTTTGTAATAACTTATTCTGTTGTTCCCAGAAATAATGTTTATAGGTTCAGAATATTATCTACCTCCTAAAACACATATCTGGTAGTAACTACTATTAATTTCAGCAGATTATAATATTAAATATCCTAGATCATAGCCAGATACCACATAGATTCAGGTACACACAGTACCATATAATTAAATCTTTGTTCTTGTTTTGTTTATCTTGTTTCCCCTTATAAACACCTACATGCTTAGTATTTTATTTACCTCTATAGAAATGTTGCTACATACCTCCCAAATGTTCCCATATTCCCACATCTAAGCCCACCTTTCTACACACTAAATTAGTCTTTACTTTGGAAGAGGCTTGATTTGCTGCAATTTATTACTAGACATTAAATCTTTAGATGATTAAATCAGTCTATTTAGGTTTATTCCGCAAATGATATTCCTACATATATTGACATTGCTGAACTTTATATTTGGATTTGAATGACATGATCCATATTAGTATGTATGTATGTATGTATGTATGCATATGTATTTGTATATCAAAAATATGGATCATACCTTTAAAAGTATAAATATTATATATTTATAAAACTGTATATACACTGTATATCTAGAATTATATTATATTACATTATATTAATATCTTACATATTTGTAGATTTACAGTGTGTGTGTGTGTGTGTGTGTGTGTGCGCGCACGCGTGTGTGTATACACATTAGTGTATGGGAATTAAGATATTTTCAAAATCATGTAACACTATGTTTTTGTCTAAGGAATAAATAATGTTATGAGACATATATATGTGGGGCATGTCAAATTTTTCAAGGTTCAATTTCCAAACATTAGGGTTGCTCAAAAATTGTGATATGCTTTGGGAATTTTAAATATATTTTGATTACTTTAATATAATTTAGATGTGCTTGGTAAGTAATTATATAAATATCATAACTTTTTAATATTTTGTTTGTTTCATTTACATACATACATATGTTTTATCTAGATTAAAAAGTTATAGTACTTGAAGATAATTTTTCATAAAATTTATTTGATCATAGTACTCTTTTGATCTTTTGCATTTACTAAGCAAATGATATTAATGAGAACAATATCCTAAAAATGTTAATGCAAAATTTCTATATATTTACTATCTAAATATTATTTTGTCATTTACTGTTCTTCTAAAATAAATCTTTTTCTAGAATGTTACAGGCTCTAAATTAAACCTGATACATTATTCAATAAGGAAATATACTTGAACCCTACTATAATAATTCCATATGCTTACAAATTCTTAATGCTGTTTTAATTACAAATATTGAAATATAAAGATTTCATTAGATATATATTATACATTAATGCTTTATTGGTCCAAAAATTAAATATTCCTTCAGATTTTTATTTTATTGTTGTTGTATACATAGCACCCTAATGAAAATAAATTGTGTTCTTTTTTATAAGAACTCCATCTATGTATATTTACTATATAAGAAACCTTTAATCTTAGATAAGCATGGACCAGTATCAATACTTTGCAAACTACTATTTGTTAACAATAATTGCCCTTTTTTGCTGTAATGGCATTCCTGTAGATTACATTCATTATAAAATTACATTCATTTGTAATTACAATCCTTCTTGACACAGCCAACATAACCAAATATCTGACAGCTGTTTCATTTACTGACCCCTTATTCTGCAATATTTATTTTATACAAGAATTTAGTATCTTGCAAGTTATAATTTCTCAGACTATGGGTGAGAAGAAAATTAAGCAGAATTCGCAATTTCAAAGGGAGGCAAATATGAAAGTCTACCTTTCACAAATTATTGTTATGTTCTTATTAGATTAATTTACACCTCACAGCTGCATCTCCCAATAATGTTTACAATAAGATATTCATATATTTCCTCAATCAGTGTTTGCAAGATATCACGTCATTAAATATAATTGTACATCCAAAATCTTACAATAATGACCTTTAATTAAACTGGTGACCATTACAGAGTTTCTGTTGCCCTTTGTGGGTCTTAATTATTAGGTGTATCCAGCCTTTTGCTCCACATTGAAGGTTAAATTAAATAATTGAATTGTATTACCACTGGAAATATCACATATTTGTATGTTTTCATCAGTTACTTCAATGTTGAGGTTTTAAAAGAATACACACACACACACACACACACACACACACACACACACACACACATGCAATGGTACACTACTAGGCAAGGCTACATGAAAAAATGTCCCTTTTATGGGAATAATCATTAAGCATGATGCATGTAAATGAGCTGGATTTTTATGCATGGCTGGCAAAAGTGCTAATTAAATAGTTGGTATTCAAGGCTAGGCTCGTTCATTGTTTAGTGACATACAAATCCAGCGATGTGTGCCAGCAGACATTTTAAGTTGAATGTTTTCTGTTCTACAGGCTTTGTCATGAAATGGTGGCACCATGATGAGAATCCTAGTGTAAGCAAAACACTGAAATATGCTTTAATAATGTTTTAGCCATGTAGCAACACTAGTCTAGTTCCATAATGAATTTTTAATTTCTTCATAGGAGGATGTTCCGAGTTATTGCTGATGCATATTAAATCATATACATGAGTCATTTTCTCACTAAATTTGCATAAAATGCCTACATGCTAATGCACCAAATGGAATTGACTATATATGGTACAGTAAATATGCCCTTGCAGGCATGTTGCAATCAATCTCCAGTATTTCATTAGCTTAAACAGGGTGGGGTCAGAAAAAGAAGCAGAAGGAAAAGAACGGCTGTGTTTCATTCCTATAATATAATTGCACGATAGTATGATGATTATATGCAAAGATTAGAGTTCGTGTGCCTTTTCTCTTGAAGAATGTAATGAATTGGATTTTCTGAAAGCTGCAATACTATTCATCGATGTCAGCAAAATTCTGCATTTTTGATACTGAATGTAAAATTAAAATGATATTATGCTTCAATATTTTACTTGTGTCTGTCCTGCTTATGTTTGGTCATTGGAATATAGATACTATGAGTCCAAATGTCTATCAGCTTTTTTGCCACACTCAAGTGCTATTTCAATAAGTGATTCTGATGAAAGAAATTCACATTATTTATTAATTATATCTACCTCAAATTTATTCATTATGTTCTATTCCATTTTATTTCAAGCAAATGAATGCTATGCATCTTTAACAATATTATTTTGCCACACAACCAGGTCACATTTAATAAAGATTATTCCACATGATAGCTTTCCATCTCTCCTTTTTAGCCAGCCAAAACATGTTTGTATCTTGTATGGGGGCCATAATTTAAAAATGAATATATGGTTTACTCTACAGTTATTTTAAATTAGTCCTGATAAATAATTAAATAATGCATAACATATTATTTTAATGCAGTGATTTTATAAATTTGAGTGGTATTTTAACTACCATTATAGTAATTTATTTATCACTATAAAAATCATAATCCCTGTTCAAAATCCAGTGGACTGTAGAAGTATCAGAAAGGCAGATATGGGTGTTGTAATGATTAAGCATTAGATTCACTTCACCTTATAACAATACCATTTGTAAGGTGCTGGTACCCCTAATACCAATTAAACATGTCTAAATAATAAAATATCTGTCTTATTTTTTTTAGTATAGTGTTTCATTATATTGAAACAAACTGTTAGTATAAAACTGATACTCTTTCTTTGATACCAGATCTAAACTGTAATCAATGACTACAACACTTTGAAAATACTCTACAAACCAGTTACAGAAAATGTGTAAATATTCGTAAGAAAAGAAAACTGGATTTAAGCCAGCTGAGATACTACTGAGCTAAAATTGTTTTGTTTTGTTTTTAAGAAAGCAAGTTAATTAAAGCCAAGGCTCATGAAAAACGTTGGTATAATTAGAAATAAGTTAACTGATTCTCATTAGCAAAGTCATATTGTGGAATTTTGGAGTCAGTACTTATCTTTTTTTGTATCATATATATGATATAAAATGGGGTGTGTGTGTGTGTGTGTGTGTGTATCAGAGGCTTGTTGAGTTTATATATATGAAAAGCTGCATAATTATTTTCTGAATCACCTCGTTTAGTTTAAATTTTAAAATCTTTATAGATTAGTGACATGATTCATTCCAATATTGTAAACCAGTATTTAATTTTGCCAGTTGCATCACCTAGACTACAAAATGTTTAAGTTTTACTTGAATCATTCTCATACCTTCTCTATTTGTCTCCCACTTTTTAACATGTAGGGGAAAAAATTATTGAAATCCATTGGGTTTGTTTTCGACAACTATTTAAAAATCAAAGTATGCATAGCATATTTGCCAGTTCAGCATTATAGAATTTATCTGAAGCTACCAAATTAATATTAATATTCCCTAATAAATCATTTCCAGTAGCATACATATTGTATTCCACAACCAGCTATAATAAATTAAGAGCAGTGGGTTTTTTTCACAGAATAATCTTGTTAAGTATAGCTTTAGATTCATTTCCGCATAAGCAAATAGTTTCTTAATGAGCGATCGAGGAATTTTTACTAGAAGCCATACAATAATTGCTACTGTCTATTTATTATAACTGATAATTTTACCATTTCTTTCAGTATATTCACAGTTATTCATGATCATTACGAGGCTAAAGTTATTTGTGCAGATATATAATCTTTCAAAGGAGAATCATCTCCAAGAAATTAAAGGAAGGTGATTGTCTTATAGATTCGCCATATGATTAATATTCTAAAAATAAAAATATTGTTGTATAAGCCAGACTTTGGTTTCTTGGTGTTAGTACAGTGCAGAATAAGCACTAGAGCATGTCGTTTTTAATTTAATTTCTATAAGTAGGCCATTAGAAAACAATATAAATTTATAATGTAACAATGGATTTAAAAATTTAATATTTTTAAATTTTTCTAAAATACTTCCTTATCATTCTCTAAATACTTTCTTATCTTTACTTATCATTTATTAGGACATGGTCTCTTCAGGACATATTTGTCTTCTATTATAAATATTCTAATAAAGTACAGTAGAATTTGCTTCAAAGCAAAATGGTTTACTAATACACATAATAGAAAAATATTTTTATATTGGCTTTACACTTAAAAAGAATTCACTAATTTCTTTCCCTCTGTCTTACACTGTATTTAAACATGAGCCTTTGCCTGCATGAAATGAAGACATAATATTATACATTACATTAATCTTCCTATATTGCCTAATGAAAAATGATCACTTGGGATTCAATCTGCAACCATCCAGATCCATTGGAATTTTTCTACTGATCTGATCTACATTTTAACAATCTGAAACATTGTGGAAGCAAATTACAGTGTAATCTTTCTTCTAATAGATCTAAATTGATGCGCTAAGCAAGATATTGGTGCATTTATATTATTTTTTAAGGGAACTTAATTTACCTGCCTCCAGTTTATAGATCAACCAGGGTCACAGTGTGCCAAACACGTGTTCTAATACAAAACTATTGAACAGATAAAAAATGAGTGCATTTTCAAATTGTAAAATGAAGAAAGAAAAAAAGCAGACATTTGATATACTCACATTTTTTTATTATGCTCTCATTTGCTAAGAACAAAGGCCTCTTATTTTATAGACAGTCATAAATGCATATTTGCATGTATATATATTTGGATGTGTGTATACATAGCCATATACACATGTATAGATACCTTAGTCAGGATTAAAAATAATGTTGATATCTTAAAATGAATCACTATGAAATGAAGAAGAGAAAAGAGAAAAAGAGAGGGAATAGATAGAAAAAGAGTAGGAATTAGATGTGTCTTGGTTTCCTGCATTCTGTGTGAATGTCTACTATACCTCCTTAAAACTATATTCTACTAACAATCAAAACCTGTTCAATGACTGAAATTAAAATTAGGAAGTATCTAAAGCTAGAGACCAGAAAGTATATAATCTTTCTTTCTTTTTCTTTCTTTCTTTCTTTCTTTCTTTCTTTCTTTCTTTCTTTCTTTCTTTCTTTCTTTCTTTCTTTCTTTTTCTTTTTCTTTTTCTCTTTTTCTTTTTCTCTTTTTCTCTTTTTCTTTCTCACTTTACAAAAGGAGTATTTTCTCAGCACAAAACAGCTAGTGCATAGTATGCCTTTAAGAACCTGACCATTTCATGTTCTAAAACCTGGCCAACTAAATAAAGATGGTATCTGATTTTTTATCAGCTTACTACAAAGACTATTAAAGTAGTTTTCTAAAATATATCTCTTCCACTGCCTCTATAAAAGAACATTGCTTGGTTCCTGAGAATTAGTCATTAGAAACAAAATGGTGTCAACAATGGTAGTCCAGCATTTATTTTGGCAAATTTATGGATGCATTTTTAATGTGAAAAAAATCATTTTAGATTATGATTTGCCAAGTGAGCCTACTAAAATGAATGCTGCACAGATATTGTAAATGTTATGCTCCGAATCTAGTTTTCTTCTTTAACTATAGGTCAAGGTCTTTTCTCCTTTTCAGTCCATTAACAAGGGAGAAATGCCAGACAGAGGTGGGTGGATTTAACTCCCAGTTGAAAAGTTAAGATGGTATCATTACTTGAGCACAGCATGGTTTCTCTGTAATCCTCTCTGAAACTTACAAGTTTAAATGTCCATGCATGATGTCATTAATGGGCTTTAAGAAATAACTTCAGACACCAATTTTGAAAGCTACCTCTGAAAAAGTCCTACTGTACATAGCAACACAGCTCTAGATAACTTCAGACAGACAAAACTAATTATTATTTTTTTTGATTGATTGATATGACTGCCCAGCCAACATGTGATACTGTTCAGCAAAGAAGTGTGATAAATAAACAATAACAATATCAATAAACAATAAAAAGCCTGCAAACATATCTGGTTTCTGGCAGCATATCTATCCGCATTCACAACTGCTCTTCACAAATGGACTCTTTACTTCCTGGCCCAGTGCTCAGGAAGAAGCCAAGTTTTTAGAGGCTTACAGAAGGCCATCCAAATATTGGGATTAAGCTGTTCCATAGGGCAGGTGCAATGACTTTGCAATGAGAGAAGAGGAACAATTGGTGCTTTCAGTGGACCAAATTGTGAATGTTTGTGTTTTCTGGTAAATTCTTCAAGATTAGAAATGTGTATTTTAGATTTTTTTTAAAAATCCCCCATAAGATTTCATTTCTATTTAATTACATTATATTAATATATGGAACTAAAAAGAATTAGAGGAATTACCGTATGAAACTACAATTATGAAATTAAAATTCATTTCTATATCGTTCAAACCACATTTTAGAATGGGATCCTGAGGATTATGGAAGGAAGAGAAGGCAGAGTAATGAGTAAATATATAGAACTGTCATACATATCCTATATCTGCCAACTCTTGCCAAACAAAATCACATTAATCCCTATAAAAATCAATCAACAGTGCATCCACTTACTTTCTGCTTCAAGATTCCATACTGCACAGATTGATACTGAGAACCAATCTAATCCCACCAAAATAAAAACAACTGGATATATGGGCGAGCATCCTGCCCTTTTCTCCCTACCATGCACCAAAGAACATTATTCACAGTTAGCTAATCATAAAAATCAATAATCACCCATCACTTTTCAGAAGAGTATGTATAAGAACAACTAAAAATTGTCTTTATGTTATTTTCATGAAAGTTGTCATAGAGTCAGTGATTGAGGTTTGTACAATAGTAGTAGTGGAAAGTGGTAGCAACTCAAGATGTAAAGCATACATTGCATGAATTGACTACGTAAAGATAAAAAAGCCTGGCAACTTGAGGACAGGCCTAAAAAGCTGATGGAGATGAAGATAAGGAACTTGGACATAACAAGAATGAGGTTGCCTTGCCCTCACCAGGCAGAGGCCACGCCAGATGGAGAAGAGTGGGCAGGAAAGCCTCCGAGCTCAGCCACCCCATCTCCCAGGAAACACCAATCACTGTTCATGCCTGAGAGGCAACTGTTGCTTGTCATACAGCAGCCTGGTACTGCCCAGCGTCTTGTCTGCTCGCTGCCATTGCTAAGCCAGCAATCATTGCTGCTGCTGCTACTGCTGTAATAGCCTTAGAAGACTGACCCTAAAACTGACAGGGGTGAGTTGATTGAGGGCAGCTTCTTCTGAATGAGTCTTTGCAGAGGGACACACATGCAAAGAAGCTCATGTTAACAAGATGGAAGAGTTTATTTTCCTTACTTTGAAACACAATGCAAAATAACAATCTTTTTAAAAAAAAAAAATCCAACAGTGACACTTATATCTTTTTCAACCTCATGTTGCTCTTTCAATCCATTTTGGCAGAAACTTGCCTGCTCTTAGTAATATCATCTCTAAAGCAACAAGTGCAAGAATTCAGGAGGCCAGCTGCCTGGCCTGCCTGCTGCCTTCCTGTTCTAAATGATCTTCAGCATCTTTCATCAAAGGGCTGCACTAAGATCACATTGCACTGTGCTAGTGAACAACCAGCATGGAGTCAGGCTCAGCAGCAATAACAGCAACATGGCAATGTTCCTGCCCAACCCCATCCCTCCTGGTGGCTACCCAGGAGAGCTGAAATCCATACAGTTGCAAAGTTTTTGTTCCCAACCTAATGGCTCTTTCTTGTCCATTCTGCAAAGGACCTGAAATGAATCAAATGTTGGGGTTCATCTTTGGATAAATCCTTTCTTGGTTTAATGTGTTGGGAAAGAAGGGGGAAAGGAAAATTTACAACTGAACCACAAAGCTACTTCATTGAAGGACTTCATTATAAACATCTGAGATTCCAGTAAAGCAGTGACAGTAAGGTAGAAACCTCATCTCTTTTTACCTAAGGAAATCAGATTAAGTGGATGGAATTTACTTCTGTGTAAACATTATAGGACAATGTCGCACATTTATTTCAGTGAACTTAACAATAAACCTATTAATGCCTTCAATTGAAATGTTCAATCTTGGTCAAACGTGTTGAGAGTACTTTTAACAGGTTCTTCAAAACTGTCCTGAAAAATTATACCGGATAATAATTCAAATTGATATAGAAAGCACCATAAACAATACCTAGGGATTATATAAATGAAGGTAATGAAATGTACATCATGTCAAAAATTTTAAATAACAATAGGCTGGAAACACTGGCTGTAGTATTCTCAATTTATTTGGCAGCCACTAGTCCACATCCAGATTTGTTCAGATTAATGTAAGGTTTTATCTTTAAAAAATCAGCTTGCATAATCCAAGTTGGCAATGAAATGCCTTTTTTCCCCTTAATGTTACTACCTGTTTGCTGTCTGCTTTTTAATCTCCATCCATCATGCTATCACAATTTATTAAGAATTTCATGCCATACAAAAAAAATTGAAGTAGTTCCAACAATTCATTAACAAAGGAACACTTATTAACAAATGCAGTAAAATTAAAAGAAGTAATGAAGTGCTTGATTGGAAGAAGCCACAATGCATAGACACAAAGATCCTTTTAGTAATTGTAAAGATTCATATCTCTATCACATTTTCTGCCCAATCCTATATTCTGTTTTTAAAAATTGGGGAGAGGTCTATTGGTTTGAGAGAGGAAACAAGACTTATTTGGTTGTGTGTTCATCAAAGCTCCTTACAATAACCAAACACCTCCATTATTACCCAGATATGTTTATTTATTATGAACAAAGTAATATTTTATGCCCACAGTTAAAACAGTTTACTCCAGTATCTTAAGTGAACTCTTAATGATTTGAAGATTATAATCTGTATTCTGGAAATTCAATAATTAGTTTTTAGGATGTATGCTTATTATTGTCACTGCAGTGATGAAAATGTATTCTTTAAATTAACAAAACAATTCAAATTTTAACAAGCCATTTTGACTTATCTCATAATACCTTCCCCCCAGTATTACCCAATACATTTCTGTTCATTAGGTACTTAGATTTATATTGTTCACGTTGCCAAGATATTCAAGAGAAGTGCTTGTGATCATTGACCTGTATTTTCATTTTAAGATAGGGATGAAATGACACTAACAAAATAATGGGCCGAGTAAGCATGAATATAATACAGACCTTCTAGTATCACAAGATGCCTAGGTGGTTTTTTTTTTAAGTATTTCACATATTACAGAGATCTGTTAAGTCTTTTCAATAAATCTCCCTCAGACTAGGTTGTTTGTAAGCTCAAATTTGTAAGCTCAAATATCCAAAAAGAAGAAACAAATGCAACCAACTGAAGATATAATTGTACCAGAATTGTATCAGAATTACAAGAAGTTCTTCCTGGAATACCAATTGCTGGAGATACATTTATGGAGTAAACTGTTTACACTGTTTGTTTATTTTTTGGATTATATGAAAAACAGTTTTACAACCTGAACCACTCTACAAAGGATTAGTCTAGCTTTATCAAACTGGGGGATGGGAGTTTGCTTGTCTGAAATAACTTTTAAATGAACACTTTTTAGTGGTCTTTTTTGTTATGTGGTGCATTGTACAGCCTAGCAATGATATTAGTTCTAGTGTGGGAAAATATTATAATTGAGATCTGGTAAGTTATTTGCAGACTTCAAGTTTTTCTTTACACTGTTCTGACATTTAGCATAGCCCCAGTGAGGAAAACAATACTGCCATTCATGGCTCTAGACGTAGGTTTCAATCGACTTAAGCGGGCACAATGAAACTTGGTCATTCACTGGTTACCCATATTGTGTTCTCAAATTTTCTCTCAGCAAAAGTATAATGACTCAGTATTGTATGGCCACATAGACAAGGGCTCAGAACAAGAGACACTAGTTTTGTCTGACGGTGTGAGAAAGTCGTGAAGGGATCTTTTCTTCCAGATGGTGTTAAATTCAGCTGCCTTTTTAACATTGGCCTTGCACAGCAATCTGCTGCTCCCTTTTGAAAAGGAATAAGGCTTGGTTCCCACTAGTTAACATGCATGCTCACGCAACCCTGCAACTTCACTCCCACTGTTTTACAATGCAATGGTATGCTAAATAAATTTGATCTGGGCTCTTCCAGTGTTAAAGCTAGCCTTCAAAGGACTACTCAGATTATACTTCTTTAGATTTAAATTTTATTTTTCAGGCTACTTCGAATTCAAAAGAAAGATCCTGTTGCTAACAGTATTATTTAGAGAAACATTCCATACAATATGAACTTAATGAACTTCCCTTAGAATTGGTAGAAGTTGGAATATGTAAAATGCAAATTAAAATTATCTTAATGTGTACAAGTTTTGTGGAAGAGAAATAATAAATAATAAAAAATAACATTAAAATGTATTTTATTGATTGATACTCATGTAACATTAGCGTGGTACAAAACAATTCTGATGTGACAATGGCTAACACAGAATTATTATCTCATAAAGAAAAAAATTAGGTGTGTTTTTCTTAACAAATTTACAAGAAAGTCAATGATGTAAGTAAAAAAAATATTTAGCAAAGTAAAAATAATTTTGCTCCATTTCATGTTTTTGGCTAAATAAAAGACTCCCCTTCATAATATCTTATTGCCTTAATTAAGCTTCTTAGCAAAAGAAAACCATGCACTTTGTAATGTAAATGTTAATTGTAGTAGACAATAGCTCTAGGTACACAGCACTCCTGGACATGCAATAAAGAAAAAGCAGAAAGGCACTTAACAATGAAAGGTTGGTTGCACAAACAGAACTTCTCCAGTAAACAAACAAGAAACCATTCACTGGTCTCTGCAGTCATAAACTCTGGCACGTGCACAGCTACCATGCTTCTCAGGGCCTTTTATAAACAGAGTACCTGCACAGTTCTCACTTTAAAACTCTGTACAAAGAATCACTATCTAAACTCCTTAAAATGTAGCTGCGGTAAAGGTATTGCTCTCTGAAGGTCTGCTATAAAAATGATATTTTATGCCATTTGATATAAAACAAAAAGACCAAGTGCATCTCATTAATGCATTTTTTCTCATCTCTCTGACAGACACACACACACACAAGTAAGATTAGACATGTGTATGTTGTATAATTTCAATTTTGCCTTTTGTTTGGAGGGAGATTAAACCAAAATTGGGTTAAGATGTCGGCTAAGTGTATATTTGCTTGGCAGCAAGAATTCCTCAATGCATATGACTTCTGAGTAAGCTTATCAAGTAAAAAAAAAAGTTCCTTTGAGCTGAGTTCAACTTCTAATGGCTTAGTAGACCAAGATTTTAGCCTACAATAAGATGGTTCTGAGGAGTCTGCATTTTCATTGGGATAGAAGTGGCATTTAAAGTTAACTGCTCACTGTGAAATGAAACTTATTTAAAGCTTACATTTATTTACCATTCCAAAAATTTCAGCAAAGTACAATAGCAGGTTCTAGAATGAAGGGGGGGAACGTTGTTGAACATTTGCTAGGCCAAAACCTGTGTTGTGCATTTAACCAGAAAAGTAACTTTGCTTTTTATCAGTTCTTTGTTTTCTCTTTCCTGAGCTATAGAAAATGTCTACACGAGAAGCAAAGCTATATTTTATTAGGAGAAGCTGAAGGGAGTAATGATAGAGCTAACAGCAACAATCTGCAGTTCCAAACAGTTGGGGTCCCCCTCTTGGGTGCCTGCAGATGGCTGTGGGTGGGAAATGCCTCTACTTTCTTAACGGATGGAGATGAGTCTGTGGTGCACTTGATGTTTTTTTCATAGAGAGCCCCCAGCAGGGCTGTCTATCATAGGCTGCCAGGCCATAGCATGGCCACTTGCCCCTGAGCGTGGGAATAGGAGCATCCAGCCGTTCACATCTCAGGCATTCCGTTTAACGGAATCAATTAGGCAAGACCAGACCCTCGGATTTCACCTCCCCTTTCCTTTTATTCCGGGTTTTTTTTTTTTTTTGGTCAGGTCTATATACGTCCTAATTATTTCAGTTAGGGATGTCAAAGCAGTTTCCTGGATAGATCTGGCCATCCTTAAACAAGAAGAGAGGAGGCGCACACACGTGGGTTTGGGAGTTAATGTCACTTTCATTTCCAATGCTACCCGCAGAATAAGACACAGACTACTTTTTAACATTTTGACAAGGGGGGAGGCAATCGCGTCTCCATCACATCTTTCTGCTTCAGTAGCTTCCTCAAGGAAACCCTCTAGGAACAGAGAAGCATCTGTGCTTGCATTTTGAATAGGAGACTGATTTCCTCCCCCCCCCCTTTTTTTTAAATCAACCACAAGCTTCCTCCAAGCCTCCTGTAACACAGACACACAGAAACACACATCCCCAATTTTGTGGTACTCCTCCAAATCCTCAATAAATATTTAACATCACCTAATCATATACCAAAAAGAAAAAGAAAAAATATGTGCTTCCCCATTGAAATAGCAATACTTTGAGCAACACTCCAAAACTGTTAAGCAGATCTCACAGAGAAGAGAAACACAGACACACATCCATTCAAAAATTGTTAAAATTATCTGATTCACACTAGGCCACAGCTGTACATTGCAAAACATCCCTGACATTTAAAAAGTGCATGAAAGGTTTCAGATCCATACAAACACCTAGAAGCAAGTCTCATTGACCTCATGGAACTTACTTCTGAGCATTCAGGTATACTGAGCATTCAGGTATAGGATTAAGCAGGAAAGAATCAAATTGCACTTTTAAACAGGACCATCTTTCATCAGCCCTCCCCACCCCTTCTCCACAGAACAGCAAAAACAAAACAAAACAAAAGCAAAACGTGGACATGCATTTGTTTTACCATGAGTACAACATCCTCTTTGCAGCGTATGGTTTATTCTTCACCATCTTGTGCCCTGGTATCTCCTACAGATATGTCTCTATCGATACACATGTACATATGTCTTTGACACAGGCATGTCATTGAATTCTTTTTCTCCCTCTCTCTTGCCTTGATCTGCAAAAATGTGCCATTCAGTTAGCATCCTTGTTAGAGTTGGGTTTTTATTGTCCCTTGAGGGAGCCTTTCTTGCTTCTTGAGCAGCATGAAGATCATGAAGGAGTTTTTACTTTCGGTTATCTAGCTTTATGAAGACCAACACACTCATACAGCTAGATAACCAAAGATAACAACTCACTTCCCTCATAGGGTTTGCAATGCTTTCAGCCCCTCCTCACTAGAATCCAGACTGTTTCCACAAATAGATTTTTTCCAAGTTGACCTTGCGCCTCAAAATGCTCCTCTTTTTAAAGCCATCATGACCTGCTACAGTCTGTGGGAGCTATGAGTGCTCCTAAGGCGCATCCAGGAGATGTTATTGCCTTCAAAGTTTTACTCCAAACTTTCTTTTTCTCCTTTCCCTTCTGTCTTTCTTTCTCTCTGTGTGTGTGCACGCTCTCTCTTTTTCTTTCCTTTCAATCCAGTAATTTCCCGTAGCAATGGACCAAGCGTTCATCTGTTAATATCAGAAAATAAAACCAGCTATTAAGGTGCATCAAGCTGTTAAGAGTGTGAAGCATCCATCCCTCCACAGGCCTCTATTTGCATTGTAAATTGCTTCATTCTCAGGAAAGGGTCTTTAACCTCTTATAAAGATGTAAAGCCATCGGCAATATTTCCAGCGCAGAAAAAGGAAGAAGATGGGGAGAAGCAGGGAATCCCATTTCATCAGGATTGGCAAGATGATGGTGCTGGTGCGATGCGGGTGGTGCGAGGATTCAGCTCTGCCTTCTTTTTCTTTCTTTCTTTCTTTCTTTCTTTCTTTCTTTCTTTCTTTCTTTCTTTCTTTCTTTCTTTTCTTTCTTTTTTTTGAGGGGGGGGGAACTATGCATCATAGCGCCCTAAACATTCTTATTTTAACCAAATGGTGGCAGCAAATATCTTGTGGGTTTGGTTGGGGAGGGCTGGGGGGGAAGCAACCTGGCAGATCCACGGTTTCTCCGGATTCCCAGAGCTGGGCATGAGAAGCTGCAGTCTTGCTGGCTTGCCGCTGCTGCTGCCCCCCGTCTGAAAAAAGGAGAAAAGGGCTATCATTGGTGGGCTTGAAGTGCCCAAATGTGGACCAGCCCAGCAAGGTCAGAGGTCTGGACAGCAGGGGACCAAGGTAATGATGATGTCACGAGAAATTTCAAGTACACCCCGGTTATTGATATGCAAGAGAGGTCAGCTCTCTGAGAGCCGTCCGCGCCAGCAATGAGAGCGGCGGCGGCGGCGGCGGCGGCAGCCTTTGGACCCGTTTACCTCTCCTCCCCAGCCGGCGCTGCACCGCCTTCTCTAGCGCTACTGGGAGAAGAGAGGTTGGAACAGACAGAGGTTTCTAAAGCCCGCGGCCTTTTACCTTCCTGGTTGCTAACGCAGATCGCTCTAAACGTCCAAAAGATTGGAAGGATTTTTCGCTCGCTCTCTCGCTCGCTCAGGATGCATACAAGCATGTCAGGCCGGAGGGAGGGGGAGAGAGGGAGGGGGGGACAGAGAAAAGAAGAGAAGAGCCTTTTGCCTGCATTTCTCCCCTGACAGACTCTGCATGTGCCGTGCACGGAGAAGAGATGTGGGACTGAACGAGGCTGTCCTTGGGCCTGCATTTCAGGGATTGGGAATTGGCGCTGCATTACGCAGCCAGTCCGGTGTCACTGCACAAGAGCGCCCGCTCGCCCGCCTGCCTCTCTCGCGCTTTTTAAATGGCTTTACTTCTGACTCCCTTTCCGGGGCTGCGCTGCGAGCCGCCTCCGCGAGGATTGCGCCGTGGCGCGCGTGTGCAACGGAGCCAGTTCGGGTGGCAATTGGGCTGGCTGCAAGCAGCGGGCTTTCTCTTTGCTTGGCTTCAGCTATTCTGTCGCGCAAGCAACCTCCCCACCTTTTGCACCCGCTTCACACGGACGCGCCACTCTCGCCCTGCCTCTCCCCCTCCCACCTCAGAAATGCAACACAGGTAAACATGCGGCTGGAGGAGGGAGAAACTAGCCCTCCTTTGCCTCCTGGTTCGGTTCGTAGAGGTGGCCTTAAAAAGCGAGGAGCGGGAGAAAGGGCACTTGGGGTGGTTTCTCAAACTTCCCTACGTAGCTAAGAAGCGAACTAGGATGCTCTGGGTAGAACTGGAGGAAATCATTAATGTTCCATCCTCAGCCGTGGAAATGCCTTCCGTGTAGTAGTAGCTGGACTTGCAACGATCACCCCCTAATTTCGAAAAGGTTAAAAAGGAAGGGGGGGGAGGGAGGGAGGAGGCAGACATCATCCTATGAATTATTTAGCCACGTATTTGGGATACATTTTTTCCCTAGTGTAAAATGTAAACATTAAGATCTCCCTCGGCTGGATGGGAAACGAGGAATCTTAACAACAGGATATATTTAGTGTTCAAATTAATAAAAGCAGTCAAATGACTGGATCATGCCCCAGGTAGTAAAAGACTGACATTTTGACAATTCAGTAGGGCGATGCCTGCTTTCCCTCCTTCCTATAGGAATTGGACCTGCACTGTGGCTGCTGCCACCGCCACCATATCCTAACAATCTGAAATCTGAATTGTTTAGAGGATATTCTTTGGTGCCCTACACTACCTGCATAGATTAGCTTTTTCCTCCTTCAAGCATACCTCTTTATCACAATGGGCTTTAGCCTCTCCCCTTAACATGTTCACATGATACTTATGGAATTGCCTGTATATACTGGCATTTCTCTGCCATGAGCTGCAAAGTAATCTCATTGAAGGCTGAAATATAGGGGTGTTTGTGGAAAGGGGATAAGCATTTCCAACATACTGTTTAAGAAAGACAAATAAAAAGTCTAATTACTGTCTAAAGTTGGATATTGTAACGTACAGGGAAAAGCAAAGCAAAGCAAAACAAATTATGATAGAACAATGTCCCATATTAGTAGAAGCAAATGCTGTCTAAATGTTCCCAGTATTCCAAACAAGATGTTTTAAAATCAAATGGAGTCCAAACACTGCAGTTTTTATAAAGTGTCCTTCCTATCTTGATATTTATGCACAGTGAGACGTTTGTCACAGATAAACCTGGCTAATGGCATCACTCTCATGTTGTGTGAGAGCTGAAACTGAAAGGCTTGTATTTTGCCATAGTACCATCTACAGCTCCATAAGTACTAGTTTTGACCAGCTGCTCGCCACCAATATATGGAAGAATATGGAAAGACACTGATCACATGGAGCAGTCTAATGAACATTTCTGAAATGGCAGATAGCAAAGAACAAAGTCTTCTTCCTTCTCCACCCCCACCCCACCCTGTTATTTTGAAAAAGCAAAAGGCAGCAGTGTGTGTAAGTGATCAGGCAGGCATGTACTATATTACACAGACCAGATTTGGAAAATGGTGGGGAGGTGAATGGGAATATATTCAGCTAACATGTGGTTCTAAGATCTTATGTTTATATGGGTGTAGCATACAAATTGGCATGTTGAAGTGTGAGTATATACAGAGCTAATTATATTTAAAATGATAATAGTTCAAGAGACATTTCTAGTTTTACTATTTGATTTTCTTTTCTGATCCACTACACTCAAGTGGAGCTGGGTGGGAACTATTCTGTTCCTATACCTACACTGTTTCCTGATTTTGTTGGCATTGTATGAGAGCAACTCTCCTATCACTGGAGATCAAGACATTGCTTTTCTTCACCTATGTTGTTCTGCAAAGTATCTGATGTGCTCCTAGTCTTCATGATGTGAGAGCAGCAAACCTCGCAAGTATGAACTTGCTGATAAAGAAAAGTGTTTCCTGCTTCTTAGTTGGCAACAGATCTAAAATATCTTCACAAAGCCAAAAGCATCTCCATTTTATTCAAATTTACAATGAAGTCAGTGTTTTAGTTTCAGTAAGATGGCCAAAGAGGACATAAGTGTAAGTAAAACTAAATACATGTGGTTTCCTTGAATATTTATTTGTACGTGCATTTTACTTTTCTTTTTCAGCTATTAGACAGGATGCCTTTGACACCACTAATCTAGTTGCCAAATATTGATGAAATTGTTACTATTATCAGAAATGCTGGGAAATTGTATATCTATCTATCTATCTATCTATCTATCTATCTATCTATCTATCTATCTATCTATCAATCATCTATCTATCTATCTATCTTTTAAATCTCACTGAAAATATTGACATGGTCATTTAAAACCTACCAGCATTTTTGGAAGAAACTGCATGTAAGAATCATAGCAACATGTGCCTGTTCACCTCACCAATAAAATTATCTTAATAGCTTGGAGATTCAGGTGTGATTGTTTAACTTGTTTTCTAATCTCTTTATAGGTGTCCAGAACATCTTGGCATAAAAGCAAAGCATCCCATCAAAGTTTATTTGAGCAAAGAAGCCCTCTTATAAGAAAGCTGTTCCGTCAGCCTCCTCCTTGGAGAACCAACATTCAGTGATCTGGACAAACTTCTTTGCAGGAATGGTGGAAAAACTTGTTTCTGCTGCTATCAAGCTTCATTAATTGTTAGAAGACTGATGGCCTTTTTCATCCCTTCCGTACTAAATCCCAAGTTCATATTTGATTCTTTTATATGTACACTGCAGTCTAGCATTAAGAAGCCTGTCTATTTCTTTGTCAAAGCCACAGCATTACCTATATTTACATATCTCAAGTCCCACTGTAACTGCTTTAAAAATAATAAACAAAGAAAAAAAACACAATTCTACTATTTATGTGATTGCTGAGTTTGCTCTTTCTTCTCTAGTGGATCCCTGTTATTTCTTGATACATAATAACAAAGCCAGGCTGCATGTGTGGGGCTGAAAATTAATATATAATAGTTGCAACAAAAAGCCATTTGTAAAACATCCCTAAGAAGCAAATATTTTCCTCTTTCTGTTGCTGATTACAGGGAATATACATGGATTCTTCCAAGAATATTAAGCTTGCTATTTTAAAAAGAAATTACCTTTTTGTGTGATTGTCATTCCATTTGATTATCTCTGGAAGTCTGCCTCTAAAATTAGATTGAGAGAAAAAAGAGAAAGAAGGGAATGGTCATTACAAAAGAAAAACAACTTAAAAATACACTGAATAAAATGTAAATTTAAAGGAAAAATCTCAGCTTAAAAAAAAAATCTATAACCAAGACCACCATAATAACAAAGACAGAGTTAGTACCAATCCATTGACTAAGTCTGTAAGAAGAAAGCACCAGGAATTGTTCTTGCACATCTTCAGTGGAAATTAATGAACTAGACAAGATTATTACCCTGATGTCCTAATTTGGTCCTATGCATTTTTACAGATTTTGGACAAAACAATTTCCTGCTAGAGTGTGCTTCATGGCTCTTGTCTGGTAAACAAAATAAAAACTAGCATTTAGTTAAGATATCCAATCTTTTGTACAGTAAAAGCCTTTCTGCATGTATGCTGTTTTGTATTTTGGTACCTGAAGAGTCAAGTGTTTCATTTGGAACATAAAAAAATCTTCCACAGTAAAACTCTTCAACTGGGAGGTAAAGCTCAGAAACTGACGATAGAGAGATCAAATGATTTAGATTATAAAAATTCTTGGATTCTGTGGAATGGTCATCTGGAAAGGCTAAGGCACCTACATTTCCAGGTTGAAGGCAGGTCTTTCTTGAAAAAAAGGCTGGAGGCTCCACCTAGCCACCACTTTCAAAATATGCAAAATATGTTCACTCAGTTTTTTTAAGCTTATGAGAGATCCCACGCTTCTATTTTTTTTAATGGGAGCCTTTTGATTTTAAAGAGACAGAGACATGTTCCAATTACCTTATGAGAAGATGTTGTGTTTGTGCTTATCATTTATATGCCCTTCAAAGCCTACCATTCAGTTTTCTTTTTTTACTCATAGAACTGTATTATTAATAAATTAAACCTAAGCAATGGCAATTCTATTCAAAAAAACCCTACATCTTTTTAACCTGACCATTTCCCTTTTGTTCCATGAACACTGAAATTTCATTCCAGCCTTCTCTTTAAGTTTGAAAATGAATCCTATTGCATAAGTGCATACTGTATACAGATGTGGCTTCCTTGTATAGCACAAAATCTGGCAGTGCTTATAATGAGCCTTCTTCAAGATAAGAAGAGACTTGACTGTCCAGAGAGAAATTGCAGAGACCACCTTTTGCTGCCTCAATATGAACCTCTTTGTAGCCTTCAATTTATTTGGAAAATCTGAAATGCTGGCGGTCTGTTTAAACTGATCCCTTTAAGATTCAGGTTGATTTGGAACTCCCAGGGGAGCTGACTTAATTCAAGCAATTTTATCAGTTCATGTCAACTAAAAACAATTATATGAGTTTAATTACCTTATAAACTTATTGTAAACCTTTCTGAGTTTACGGGTAGAAAAACTCATGCTGGCATTCCTGAGCCAACAACCTGAATTGGCAATCTCATTCGGGGCTAATAAAAGCAATGAGAAAATGGTCAGTGCTTCAAAAGGAGGATATGGACTGCTGAACCTTGAAGTTACATGTAAAAGCAAAGCTACAAACAATACCAACGTAAACAGATTGGCCAACATGTATACTAGATGAATGCACATTGTCATGCATCTGCTATTTTGTGAGTATCTGGATGGGTGTGTTAAAGATCTGTCTGCATCCTATTCTGCACTGGTGGGGTGCTCAGGTAAAACTGGTTTTCTTCTTAGGAATTCCATTGCATAGATTTTCATCCATCTATACAGCACTTTCAAAAAGTAGCTAAAAATTATGAGAACAACTTTGATAACAGCCTCTCCTCTTTGTAATATTTTTGCGGTTAACTAAAAAATCAGAACCAAACTAGTCAAACAAGATTTTTAAGGTATTAGTATAAACTTCATTCCAGTCTTATAGAGCAAATCAATATGCACCATGGCTAATACTCCCATGGCCAAATATCGTCCCAGTTATTTGCTGTTCCTGCTCCCCAACTTTGAAGTCATTTTGTATGCGAATTAACATTCCAAGCAGCAGCCAGCAGGCTTCCTCAGCACAAGTTCAAAACCACCCATCAATTACCAGTTCTCAAGTTAATTCATAAAGCTCACCACTTCTGTTGAGACTTCTTCCCACTTTCCAGTGGATGGAGTCAATGGGAAGGCTAACTCTCTCCCCCAATACATGACACACGGAGAGAGTTCACGGTCAGAGAAGCCACTTCTCATGAATCAGAGGAACATCTGTGGTACGAAGTTCTTACAAAGTGTTTTCCCCACTCGCCCTGCTCCCAGCTCTGCCCGGATAAAGACGGCTGATCCCGGCAAGTCGGCTGGAGTACTTACTTTTCCGGTTTCTTCTCTTTCCAAACAGAGCAGCGCAGGAGAAAGAGGGAGAGGTCAGAAAGGAGGAACGAATAGCTTTGTTTTGTTTTCTTAAAAAGAAAAAAAGCGGGGAGGGGGCAGTCTGGTTCCAGTGGATGTTGTGGAATCTTCGGCAGGCAAGAAAAACAAAGCAAAAAAGAATAGCCGAGCAGCCCAAACTTCCTGTTCATGCACACGGCGCAGTTTCAAAAGTCTTCCAAGAGGAGCACCTTCGGGTTCCCCCCCCCCCTTTATTTCTATTTGTCTCTGGCTGCTTTAATTCCATCGTCCAGCACCCGTGGGGTTGATTCTAAAAATGCTTCTTCCATCCAGCAGAAAATGAAGAGAGAATTTAAAACAGACACGTTTCGCCCCCTAATACGGCGTGCACAAAGCTCCAGAGTAGAAAGTGAAGCATTGTATGTGAAGCTCTCTGCAAGTTTTTTTTTTTTGGGGGGAGGGGGGTTGTCCGAGGTCTAGCCCAGCCCTCTCTGGTAAAGGAGGACGTGCTCTGAAATTCAACCAGTTCCCCAGCGGTTTTGTCGCTCGCGAACTGAAGCTCTATTGTTCGTCCATTGCCACGGTCTTTTTCAGTTCCTGCTATATGTTACGCGTTGCCAGAAATAATGAATTTGCATCAAGCCGTCTCTCATTCCTCTTCTGACAGACGGAACAAATTAGAAATGTCTAGTCTAAACGGGACCAGTGGCTACATTTCCCTATGGCAGTAGAAGAGAAAGATGCATTTTGCGTGAATTTCTCCCCTTTCCGTTCTTTTTCACTTTGCGGTTTTTTTTATTTAAAATCAAAAGCCTTTTACGTTTGTTTCCTGCTTTTGCTTGATAAATTTCGCTCCTTCCCTCCCTAAATAAACAGGTTTATTTCTACTTTTTAAAAGACTGAGCTTTTATGATTAGTTCTTCTTGATAAATCGCTAATTTAACTTGACCAAGTTTCCATCCCGAAACTTGGACGGATTTAATTGCTCCTATTTCTTCTTTCTACGACAGTGGGATATGTTCAATTTCGAAACATGTAAATAGCACTTATGTTTCTTGCTCTGACGGTATGAGAGCCACCTGTCCTACTCACACAGAGGGTGGAAAGAGATTGAGCAACAGAGGAAGAAAGTGAAAGAAAGTCAGCCAGGCAAGTGGCGTACTCGCGAACGCAAACATTATGTGTGTAAAATCTGCTGTACTGATTTTGTGAGTTTGAATGTCGGAGTAAACGCGAGAGGAGAGGATATTACGCGAAGGCAGAAAATGATCCCTCGTGTATATTTGGTGCGCCAAAGATCTTGTGCCAACACGTTGGCCTGAAATGGAAGTGATAAAGGTTCGGGATCTGTAAAGAAAGCCAAATCGTTTGGCTTGTATTAGGTGGTTCTGTAGAGCTCTCTTTTAGAGCCCTCGGCGGTCAGTTGTAGGTGTATCCTGAGAAGTCCATTGCTGTGGGTTGGAGCTAATGTGCCTGCCGGAAAGGAGGAGGCTGGCTGGGAGGAGCCTTGTTAAAAAATATTCGCATGCAAAGATGGTGGGTGGAGGTGGGGAGGAGAGGTAAGCTGATAATGAGAGACTGGGCGGGAGAGAGACGCCGCTTGGAACCACAGACCTCCCTGCACTGGCTGCGACTTTCCCGCCAAATTTAGCCAAGGAGACATTAGCACTCTGACCCCTGATAGTGGCTTCCACGGTTTCCCCTGGACATCTCCACCTCTAGAACAGCATTCTGACGGCGAACTTTCTGCCCTAACCTAGGAAGGATGCGAGCACGGAAGAGATAGATAATATTATTTGGGAGTGGGGGCGGGAGAGAAAAAGCAGCCGAGCGAGAGAAAAACACCTGCACAGAAACAGGCGCAGAAACCGAGAAAGACTCTAGGGCCGAGTTTTGTCTTCAGATTCAGGATTTATCCACATTATCTTTTAATTTTAAGGTTCTCTCAAGTTAATGCGTCAGATAAATAACTAGATTCTGAATTAAAGAAAGAAGCGAGGGAAATGAGCTAGTGTGTTTTGGGGTTCTTTTGCGCCCAATTTACAGGCGACGCTGGTACATTTTGTACCGATGTCATGGATACATCAAAGGGATGGAAAGGGAGGCAGGTGACCCTGACTGGAGGGTGTCTCCAGCTTCTTTTGAAAGCAGAGCTGGATACGCTCCAAGGCTCCTGAGTGAAAACTCACCAATCCTTCCAAGCATAGCCAGCTCTACAAATGTGGGAGGGAGGCCACTACCCCTATCGCGCCACACCCCGTTTCGTTAGCTCTGTTCCCTTTCAGCACAATCCTGGGCAGAATCTTTATACGCAGTCTCTGACACCGAACCTAAAGACGACCGCAGCAACAAGCGACGGATTCGCCGGTGGAGAGGCGAATGTTTGCGACTCTCAGTCCGCACCTCCCTGGTTCATCTCTTCCTTCCCTCACTTTCTCTTGTCCTGCCACCTGCGTAGGATATCGCCGAAGGACTGCTCTCCTCTTTCCCAGCCCCCTCGTCGTACATTCACGTGTAACATTGGCATTTCGTTCAGGCTACCGAACACCGCCACCACCGCGGGTAGCAGGCGCGCGTTGGCCGGGCAAGCACCTACGCGGCCAGTCCGGCTCTGCAATGCCTTCCCTTTGGAGACAGAAGCCGCCGCCGCGTCCCACTTTCGGAGGGGAGGGAGACATGCAACAGTCCCTCTTCTCCCGCCCCCCTCCAAGTATTGTATTTGTAGTAGGGTTGCCAAGTTATAAGAGTGGATGCAAATGTTTTATTAGAGGGAGCAGCACGCTGCTTGTTCAGAGATGCAGAGCAACACCAGGGAAATAAAGAATCTTGGATAGGTTGGTGTCTTCTCCAGACTCCTTTCTTGGTTCGTTTGTTCTTGGTTTTTTTCCCCCCTTACTCCAGGCGGTTTCGCCGACTGCCCTTGCCCCTCCAGTGCCAACAGCAGCGGCAGCCTCAGCTTCGAGCTCCAGCTCTGCCTCGCCTCCTCCCTCCCTCCTCTCTCTCTCTCTCTCTCTCTCCCTTTTTCTCTCTCCCGCTCGCTCGCTTCTCCGCTCTCATCCCAGCTTCACGTTCAAGGTTTAGCAGCGAGGTCACGTCCATTGACGTCAGCTTGAGTCTAACAGTACGTCCGGCTACATTTACATACATCAAGGAAATTAGGGCATTAAAAATATGCAAATCCTACTGCATGAAGAAGAGACTATAGATTCCCGGAGCGATCGCTTCCTTTCATGGAAGGTTTTAATTAAAGGAACAATCTTTAAAAAAAAAACGGGCGAGGGAAGAGAAAAAAAAACAGAGCTCACCAAGCCGAGCCTTTCGTCCTAAAACAGCAACAACAACCTCCCAAAAATCAAAGCCAGCAAAAGCCCAAATGACCAAGATCTGCTAAGCGCCGAGATTTCAGCCGATGAGCTCCTGCCGCTGAAGGAAAGCGGCCGGCCTGCAGCGCTGCGCGGAGAAGAACAGGTGACAAGCAGGCGGCTTCAGCCAAAAGCCTCTCTCTCTCTCTATGCATAATCAACGCTGCGCCATTCTGCTTTCCTCCTTTGGCTGCTGCTGCTGCTGCTCCTCCGGTTGGCTCCTGCATGCATTATTTTTAATACTGATGCATATGTAAAGGTATATTTGCATTTTTAAAACATTTATTGGAAGTTAAGCTTTTTAGATTTCCTTTCTTCCTTCATCTTTTTTTTAAAAGCAAAACATTTTATTTTCATTTGTTTCATGTTGGCCTTTTTACTGTGGCGCTCTATAGATGCAGCTTGCTTTTGCTTCCTGCTTCTTCATTTTCTGCAGGGTTTTCAAAATATGTTTGGACATGGTTCCCTAACACAATGTGAAACCTCAGAATCTTTTGCTTCTCTTAAAATGAAAAGACTGGCATGAATTGGCTCTCTCTCTCTCTCTCTCTCTCTGTGTGTGTGTGTGTGTGTGTGTGTGTGTGTGTGTGTGTGTTGCTTTAGCTGATCAACTATAAGGGCAGCAACTGGAAATTCAAAGTTTGATTATAAATCTCATCATAGGCATGAAAATAAAAAGAGGGCGGAGCATCTGGAAGCTTGCATAATAGGAATTGTTTAAGACACTCTGTCTGTCTATATCACATTCTCCTTTGGCTTCAGAAGCCTTTCATTTGAAAATATTTTCTTTAAAGATGTGCCCACAATGAGGGAAGAGAGATTTCTATAAGGAAGACATTTTCAACTATGTTGTATGTTACCTTCTAACTGCGGTTATTATTAATGCATTTAATTTAAACTTGTCTGGCTTTATGCCAAGTACTACTTCTTGTGTGACAATGCATCTGAGATCTTGTTTATAAAATTGGTGTTTAATAAGCAAGGGATGTATGAATATTATATATATATATATATATATATATATATATATATATATATATATATATATATATATTATACATCTAGACTGAAATATTATGTTTGACAAACATTATTTTGGAGGGATTTTTTTTTTTTAAAGATAGTAATTTAAAATCACCCAACGTTTGTTCCAATTTAACCATTACTTTGTTTCCCAAGTCGTCTTTCTAAAATAATGCAGGATTGACATTCAGGAGAAAAAAAAATGAACATACACTTAACATCACATACCTATTTAAGCCAAATAAGTGCAACACATGCATAGGTCATTAGGCACAGCATGAATTACTTACCTGCATATATGCATAAGGTCAAAGTTAACTCTCCTCAAAGCCAAGCCCATTTAGATTTGGAGAAAAGCCCGAGAGAGATTTTCGCTTTGTGTTATGCCTATATCCCAATCCGTCCAATTTGAGCTTATGCTACATCCAGCCTTACCACCATCTCCAGTTTTACGTACCCTAAAGTGCTCATATGATATGTCACCCAATAAAAAGTGGTCAGATGGCTACACGTAAACCATAAAGAAAGGGGTGGGAGAACCACATTTTTGTCTTCCATTACATTAGTTCTTATCACACTATGTATAGAACAATACATTGGAGGAAATTATGCGTGTGTGTGTGTGTGTGTGTGTGTGTGTGTGTGTGTGTGTGTACATTGCATGAACCGGTGAAGTGGGGAGTCCAGCATTTACTACGCACCAAGCTGGCCCTCTCCACAGAACACTGAGGGCCACCTCGTTGATTGAGACAATCCCAACCTTCTCTAGTGACTAATTAAACCACGTGAACCACCTTAGCTTGCCTATAGCTCTAGCCATCCACAGACCTAAAGAGGATAGGTGCACACAACACTTAAGTGGGATAATGATATGTCTATTCAAGGAGCCAATATCAAAGGCATTTGTTTGGGTGTCTACTCCATCACCCCCCCTCCTCACACCGCGGTTAGGTGTTGTGCAAGGATAACTGCCCTAGAGATGCTTTGCTTATTGCTAGGCGTAGCTCTCTCGCTCTCTCCCATCACTGTTCCTTAGCCCTGCGTGTCCTGCTTACCCTGCAGACGGCAGCTCGGTGTAGCTCGGTGGATGTTGGTGCTGCGAACAAGATACGCAGGGTCACCCGCTCTGTCTGCTCCGTCCGAGCTTAGCTGGCTCCTTAATTGAGAGCCCACTTCCCCCACAACAACACATATCCACACATACAACACATACCTACACCGCCTTGTCCAGCTGAAATTACCATATAGAGGCCTTGTCCCTGTGAATCACATCACCTGCAGGCAGTGATTGAAGGAACTCAACAATCTGCACAAATCCCAACTCCTTCGCACGCTGCTCTCGCTGTGAAGGCCACTTCTTTGGCCCTCCTGCATCCAGCAGCCCCTCCCTCATATTCACGTCTCCTCTTCGCCTCCCACCCCTCACTCAGCACCTCAAGTGCTTGTGCCAGAGGGAGATCAAGGGACAGCTGCCTCGTCTAAGCCATATGCCACTTAAATTGGACGGCCACGAACAATAAATATCAAGCCACCCATTATATCACATGGCAAATTGCTCACATCTAACTCTGTACCTCAGAGTTAAAACACACAACCAGGCAATAGGCATGTGTAATAGTCACCCAATGTTCACCCCTTTTCTAGTAACTTTCTCCCTTCATTTCTTATGTCCAGGAACAACTTACTAGGAATTAGACTTTGGTCTACAGAAATATAAACTAAATTATTGAGCTTTCATAACAGATTATTCATAGGGTATCCAAAAGAAAACAAAACAAAGATTTTTGTCTTTCAGATTTCCCACCCTTTAAAATGATAATATTCTTAAAACCTATTTAGCATCACACAGGGCATAGGAGCACACTTTTGTATTAATTGTTTTGTATTAATATTCATTCCTTATAAGATTTGTAGGATATGTTGCCTTAGTTTACAACAAAAAAGGAAGGGGAAATATATCCTTCTGGAAGCAACATTAAGGTTGGAATGAGGGACCAGCAGCATTCTTGGTCTATATTGTTGCTTTTTCTTAAGAACAACTTCCACTAACATAAATTATATTCTCAATATAAGGATATTGTGCCAATCACCTTAACCCTACTTTGATATTAGCCTCACGCTTCCTACTTCTATTCATAAATAGGTTTTTTTTTTTTTTTGCAAAAGGCATTATTAAAATACTTTATGAGATGCAAAACATTTTCTAGGAATTATCTTTTAAAAAAGCCCAACAACATCCCAACCTCCTGTTTAATAATAATTGCCACATTACATCTCAAAGTAAAATATAAAAGGAAATGGGAGACAATTTTCAAGGCTAAAGAAGTGATTCTAGATTTCCGATCCTTGACAATTTATCCGTGTTTCGGGGAAATTTGAGAGAGGAAATCATAGGTGTGAGCAAAGGTATTTGTCAGAATTACGTTTCAGTGAATCAACAATATTGGGATTAATCAAAACATTTAAGGATACAAGTAACATGTGTAAAGCAACCAATGCAGTTATGATTTTAGCCTCAACACTAACACAAGAGGCGTCATCAGAGGCATCTGTGTCTCTTTGTGTATGTGTGTACAGCCTTCTATTGTTTCCTGGATTTCTCCTTTTTCCTTACCAATCACCTTGCATGCTAAAAAAAAAAAAAAAAAGACAAGTACAGCTGTATTTAGAGAGAGGCTGGGGCTCAGATGGCAGTTCTCCCCCAACTCCAATACGCTAGCCTTGTGTTTCTCCACATATCCATTGTTGGGCTCACTCATAGGAGAGAATGGCTTCCAGATAATCTTTTAAGCAATGGCATGACTTGTCCTGCCCTAGCAAGATGGTCTTCGTGCCAGAGGTGAGCTCACTAAAGGCAATGTGCTACCTTAGAGGTAAGGGACCATACAATATTCCTGCTGCCCCCTTGAATGGCTCTTGATTACCCTATTCTGGCCAGCAGGGGGACAGCGACACCTACTGGCTGTCCATATAAATTATCTAAGGACGAATGGGAAAGATAAATGCATCTGATTGATCCAGAGAAACAAGTGATTAAATAGTTAATATTGTTCTAGACTCTTAAATATATTATATTCAACCAGGGTGGGGGAAAGGAGCAAAATCAGTTTAGTATTTAACAACTTACCCACATGATTTCAGCTGATCTCAGTAATTAAAATCAGGAAACATAACCCTAGCATGCAATAACACTCCGATTGATTGAGCTTCAGTTGTAATCTTGAAATACATCTTTTGTAAAAACAAATAAAAAAATAACCTAATATTTAGGCAAGCAAAGCAGAGTCAGACCACTGAATGTTAGAAGTTATCTTCCTTCTCTAACAACCCTGAAAGAAATGAGAAAGCCTTCCCAAACCCTTCACTGTGGGGAATTCTTCTCCTATTGATGCTCAGAGGAAGAGTCAAGGCCTAAGGCTAGGAACAGATTCTCCAGTCTTGCCTTACAGTCTTGAATTTCTTAAATTCATGGTTTGTCCTGATAGAGGCAGAAGCTTTAGTGCTGCAACTCCCCCCACATCCCCACCCCAAAACCATGGAGGAAAATGGGAAACTTTTTCCCCCTTTGGTTTAGAAAGGTACTTTCCCTAGGGGTTTTGAATAATATTTCATGAGCCTGGGGAAGATAGCATTAATATGGAAAATGTCTCTAGCAGAGAAACTGTTCTTTGCTGGGCAAATTGAAAATTCTTTAATGGTTTGTTCTTTCCCCATCTCTGGAATAATTAGTCCAATCTTATTTGAAAGAGGCTTCTGTGATGTTAGTGACAAAAAGACCATCTAGATAATTGAATAGACAAAAGGTCCATAATACCTGGGACTTGCAGGAACATCTAGGATTGAAAAGTCTCTTTTATATATTTATTCTAATCACTAATTAAATGTTTGTGAAAAAGGTGAGAGGAGACATAGTGGCTTCAAGTAAAAGAATACATTTGTAACACAAATCCTTTTTTGTTTTATGTCCAATTTAGTTTTCTCTAGGAGAAAAATTAAATTAAGCACGTAGGTTGCAATCTTAAGACATGCATAACAGGAATTATATTTCATTGATATCAATTGGATTTACTGTGAGTAAACATACTATTTCCTACTTGTGTTTAAACATTTATTTCTCCACAGATTAACTTGTATATACCTTTAGAGTTATATAAGTAAAATATACGACAAAGAAAAAATGACTGTGAGCACTGGGGGGTGGGGTTGTCATTTAATGACTTATCATACCTGTGCATGTAATCTCCTGCCATGCAGTCTTTTAAGGCAGATGCTTTTTGTTTGTCTGTTTATGAGAAATGTATCAAGGAGGCTGAGGATTGGGTCACCGTATCCAAGCAAACATGGAGTTCTACTGTTGAGGCCGGTAATTGACATTCGGCAAAGACCTCTTCACTACACCAGGATTGTTCTAATGCTGTTCTTCAAGGGTCATTTGTGTACAAATCATAAACTAATTGCTCTTACCTAGAAAGATCGAGAAATCTGATTTGATGCTGTCCTATTGCTTATTCTTATCCTAAACATTTTTGGGTGGAAGAACGACTCACTGATTTAAATACTACTTACTTGCAAGTAGATGTATTCAGTAAAATATGTTTCTGGTGCTTTATTTAAATCAGTGATCTAATTACATTCGTGTCAGAAAGAAAGGAATAGCCAGAGCATTGTTTCCTTGTAATTGAAAATACTACAGATGACTAGCGGGAGAAAGGTGATCGATTTCACTGGGAGTGTCCTTTAAATTGATGCAAATACACTTGTTTCCTCACTAACCATCATACATAAAGAATATTATTTGTGCATTTACAATAATTCTTGCATTAAATGGGTAAGCTTGGCCTGCTGCATCAGGCTAAAGTAGTTGAAATCCAAATGTTTTGCTTTAGGTGGGTTTTGGGTGTGACTATATATGCCTTAATTTCATTTCTAGTTAGTAAATAAATAATCCATAAACCTTCAGAAGAAAATACTGTTTAGTTAGGAGCTATTGTAAGAAGCTAGTTCAACAAAAAGAAGTATTCCTTTGAATTCAAAATTGATAAAACATTCAAAAGTATCCATCTATTTCCACACTATAGGTTTGTGTAATCCTTATTGGATGCTTTTTAAAATATTTAAATGTTGAGAAGGCGTTTTAATAAAAATTCCATTGCTTCCTGATTTGCATTTCCTTAATAGGAACAAGGAAATCACCAAGTGTCAAGAGCCCTTAGCCTAACAACGTGTCACCTTCAAAATCCACACTCATTGTATGTCATAGCTTTTTTTTACAAGCTTTCAGATGGCTAATCAGTGAAAGAAAACCCAGAAGATAATTATTTAAGAAGTGGCAGTGTATCAGCTCTCCCTGCTCAGATTTGCTATGTGTATATGCAGCCCTATTACATAACTCTATGGGAGTGGCTGGCTCTTGCAGCCATTTTCAAAAAGCATCCCCTCCCTCTTTCGAAGGTCGGCTCCCCCATCAATTGCCTGATTGTACTTTGTCGGTGCAACCGGTGCAACCGATTGAATCAAATAATCCGAAATATTTGGCATTGCCTCCTCATTTTTCAGCAGGTTCACTTGGAGTTAAAATTCACCGAGGTTTAAAATGGATGTTGAAGAGCTGTTCAGCTTTGCTCATACCCTACCACCTTATGCGTGTTTTCTGAAAAGTTTAATTGTAAGCACATTTGCCAGATGAATAGGGATTTAAACTAAAGATGAATAGCCGCAACCCAACTGACCCGTGGATTGTAGCGCTGCATTGAACACTCACGACGAAATCCTGGATTCCCCTTCTCCTCCAACTCATGGATTCACAGATCAAGGAAAAGGCAGTAACTGGACTTGAGCATCAACAGGAACACAGAACTTTCTCGGGAGCAAATGAGCTTAAAGCCAGCATTCCAAGAGAGGACCAATTGTAAACCTTCACTCAACGACACACGGTTATCCGTCCACTAACCTCAACGGTCCCAGAGAGTTCGGGCTTCAGGTTGCCAACCTTTATTTCTGCCGGGCAAAATCACTCGCCCAACGAAGCCAGCGCTTCAAGCTTGCGAAACGAGGAACGGTGTCTTTCCCGGGATCGAAATGAGGGACTGTCTTGTAAATTAGGCCAGAGGAGCAGCAGATCCGAAGGCTGCTTTCTAAACCGACGTTCCTGGCCTCTTTCCCAGGCCGGGCTGTGTGAATGCGCCAGTTCACGCGATCCTGGGATGTGTCGAAAGTAGCTCACGTGTTTGTCCTTAGAAAAGGAACCAACATGCCCAGCCCTCAAATGGGGTTTGATGGCTTCTCCCTCCTCTTTTCCAAGTAAGCGAGGAAGTTGCTGATCGCGTTTTAGAACCTCTACTACTATTAGCCATTCCACAAAATAATTTCTATTTAATAGCAAATAGATTGGGGGAGAGAGCCACAGCTTAGGAAGGAAGGACGGACAACTTTTCAAGGCTGGAAACTTGTTTCCCTAGAATTGTGGCTGGAGAATCAGCATCCTGGCCCACGAGGGACAGGACGGCGGACGGATGGACGGAGCCAGGCTAGGAAAGGGGCAAGCGAAGGACTCTCCGCTTCCCTTGTCGTCGATCATCCCCACTGCCGATGCCCGGCTGAGCCAAGTAGTGGTGTTTTCGCCCGAAAGGCTCAGTAGCCCCCAGCCTTCCCCCTTTCCATACCGGGAAGCAGGAAAAGGCGCCCGCCCGTCCCGGAGGAACCAGAGCGAGGGAGCAGCAGAGCGCCGCGCGTACTTACCTAGGCTGCGGCACTCGGCGGAGCCGGCGTCGGCCGAGGCGGTTTCCCGAACTGGCGGGCCGGCTTGCCGGGCGTCTCCTAGCGCTTCTCCCCCTGACACCCCGCCCCTTGCGCTTACTTGGGGTCTGACTTTCGCGAATCGAGCGCAATGTTCATTGAGCACGAGCCAAGAGCCCCTTGTGCCCGCGCTTGTATGTGTGCGTGTGTGTGTGTGTAACGCGCAAGGGAGCCGGAGCTGCGAGGGGAGGTGGCTTGGGAGGGGGGGGCTGCCCCTCAGCGGGTGGCTGGAATATGACGCCCCCCTCGGTAGCCCCCTCCCAACCGGCATAAAATAACGCTTGCGGGAGGGGAAGAGAAGGAGTTCTGCGCCTAGTCTGAAGGCCCTGCGGAGCGCGCGAGTGCGCGCGAGTATAAAAAAGGCGGTTTCGGAGAGTCTCTTGAAACGTCGACGCCCGCCCCGCCCCCCCGCCCCGAGGCGCTCAACCCCCCCAGCTGAACTCCAGCATGGTTCAAATCCCACGGAGGACTCGCCCACGTGCGTTGCGTGGAAGTGACCTTCGGCTCTTGCTTCAAAGCCGCCTGCTGAACAGGCAGAACTTATTTGGGATTTTTTTTTGCCTTTGCCTTTGCCTTTGCCTTTGCCTAAGCCAAACCGTGCAGGCGCGGGGTCAACGGGCTAAAGGCGAGCGGCCACCGTTTCCCGCCCAGAGGTCAGCTTCCCTTTCTCGCATCGGTGGCGCCGCACCCGGCCTTCTGAAACCCCGGCCTCGGTGGGTAACCAGAAAAGGCGCGCTCTAGCAGGCCCGACCTCTCGCACTCCCCGGAATCCGTTCTTTTTCTTCTTCTTATGGAGGCGACGGCGAAGCTGACCCTGTCCTCGGGGCGAAACGCAAACCAAACCACACTCTAACCACGTTCCTCTCTACCACCACGAGAGGCGGGGGAGGGGGTCATTTGGAGCGGATTTTCATCAGCCTCAAGTGCCACTTTGGTTTATGTCACGCCTCGGATTGAGAATGGCTGGCTTTGTTCTCCACCTCCCACCCCGAGGTGACTGAAGAAGGACCCTGCTGCCCACCGGTGACCTCTTCAGGATCCAGGGTTCCTTCAGGATCTTGGCATCTAGACAACCGATCTTAGATATCAGCTTGTGTACTCATAACCTGCATAGTGAACCGAAAAGCTCCAATCCAACCTAGGATGCTCTTCAAGCTACAACAGGGCTTCACTTCTCATTCCATCAAGCGAATTTGCAAGAGACCCTCCCAGGTTCCCTGAGGTGCCTTTTCTGGAAACTTAGGGAAGCAAGCAATTTGTAAAAGTCGCCTGTGTCTTCCCGGAGACCCCGAAATCCCTGTGCAGTTTGAGGTGCTCACAGAACAGGCCCAATCCTCTTTCGCATCTCTCCAGAAAGGAGCCCCAAGAGAAAGCTGCAGAAGGCGTGGTAGATGCCGTGGAAGTGGGGGACCATTTCGCATTGGGAAACAGGCCTTCAGAGCCTCGAGGGCCAGCTTTTCATTCCACCTTCCTCCTCTCCTTAGCCCACACAGTCTGCGCAACCCAATCCAAAGGTGTAGGGCACAAACAGTCCAGCTCCATCAATCTGAAAGAGCCCCTCATTCAATTCAATTGAGTGTTAGGTTTTGATTGAGGCCTGCCTGGCGAGCAAGAGAGCTTGGGGTCCTGAAGTGAAGCCAGGTCCAGCGAACTTGCTTTCAGGAGGCACAAAGTCCTTTGACCAGAAGCAAATATACTGCGATCCTAGAGTCTCATTGATTTTTGAAGCCGGACCAAAGAGTGCATAGGATGGCAACACCACCCTATTGTCTTGACCGGAAACATAGCCGGGAAACAAGTAATAAATGTGACCGAGGTTCATGTGGGATCTGGGGAGGGAGAGAGAGGCTGATAAAGAGTAGATATTATTGATTTTTCAGAGATTCGCACTAAATCCTAAGGCGTTTATGGTATTCATAAAACAAAGCTCTTAAGAGGAGCTTTCTTGCTTCACCTCCAACACCAACAGGCACGCACACACACAGCCCTTTAGAAAATAAGCACAAAAGCCTGGCCTGTGTAGACACGTTAATTGTCTTTGTGATTTTCTGCATGAACTGCAAATGAGTGGTTAGGTTACTACAGAAGATTAATAGGCAAAATCTGCGTGTGCGCGCGCACACACACACACAGAGGGCAAGGCTTACACTAGGCAACTCAACCCTTGAAGATACCAAGATGCCCTTTCCGTAGTGTTTGCTGTTATATCTCCTACACTGCCCTCAATTTAGCCAAGATAAGGTGTCTCTCCATCCCAATGTAAACTTTGCCCCAGAACTATTGAGCATGTTGTGTTTGGCAAGAATGAGGTGGCGGCTGGCATGGAATTATGTAAGCAGAGGTGAGATTAGGTGTGGAAGGGGTGTATAAACAGAAGTGTGAAACCTACATGTATTTCACGCTCCGATACTAAGCGTATTTACACATGGTGTGTAGGGATGAAAGATGGGATAGAGCTCAGGAGATTTTGCTCTTGCTGTAGATATCCCAGTCATCGAGTCTTTCTGACTCTTCCCTTTAAGAAAGGAAGAGGAAACCTTCGTCACCCAGGTACCATTGTAATGGCACTTCAGGGATGTGACACAGTAAAGTGACGGTTGGATGATGCCATGAAGAAATAGTCCTATTGGGCCCGCCCTTGCGAATGGTTCTCTTTCGTGGTAAAAAAACATTTCCTTTACTGAACAGAAGCAAGTCTGATTTGGAATATGCCATTTGAAGAGCTTCCAAAAGCAAGGAAAGAGATCCTCCGTATGCACTATTGCAGCAGTGACCTAACTCAATTGCACTGTACATAAACTGGCATTTCTGCTGATATGCAAGTAAAAGAAATTCCCATGGTTTGGGAGTATTGCTTGTTACATCTGGAATATCCATTTATGCAGCAAACATGGTTCACATCCTTCATCAACCCAAAATGGCTCTACTTGATTTTAATCGAAAGAAAAATAGTTTTCTATAAATGGTTGGAGTACCCCCTCCATCCCCAGAAATGGAAACATCTGGCTTGTGTGCATCTTTACTTAAGAATAAGTCCTATTTAACTCAAAAGGCCTTATTTTAATATAGAAAATAAAAAAGTTATGGTGAATCCATGAGAGTAAAAATCAAGATCAAATGAAAGTATAAATGGCAAGTGGTAACATTTTCATTTCATCTTCATTTCTACAGGAAACAGATATGTTACCGCATGTTGCTGTTTTCAATCAAGATGTCCCAATATATTATGGAGAATAAGGTTTTGGAGAGCTTTTTTCTTATGCTAAATACTGACCTGTGATTTGGGACCAAAAAATCTGTTCCAGAACTGTGAACAGATCCCATTTAATGCAGTGGGGTAGAGAAGATTATGCTATATGTGTAGTGACTTAGAAAATCTTCCAAATAAGTCAGCTGAGGTCATTCTCCACAGTTCCATTGAGCCTGAGGCAAAGTCTATGTATCCTTTCTTTGGAATAAGATCCAGTTGGGATTCACTCTCAAGTAAGAATTCAAGAGACTCTTGTCCATATTGATTTGCCTAAGGCTGCCAGAAAATTAAATATTGAGATCTGATACCACCTTTGTTTTAGGACTTCAAAAGCTTAAATCCATTTCACAAACACAATTTAGATGCTAAATAATAGAAGGAACCTTAAGGAGACTATAATTTTAGCAAGTAAAATGCTTTTAGGAATGTGGCCTGCAAACACACATTTGCAGTTTATTATTTAAGAACCATAATGTGTACAACAGTCTCCTTAAATTTAACCCTTTGTGTCAACCCAATTAGCAAGATAGACCTACAGACAGAAAATTCCACTGCTTTCAGTGATATTTGCTAACTTTGGTGCAGCAAATTAGACTGTGTGCAGCAGAAAACAAACAACCCAAGATTTGAGAAGAGAAAAGTTTGTAGTCCCCAGTAAATTACATAGAAATTTATTCAGTTTTAAGTTAGGGTTTACTCAAGTTTGTTTGTTCTACCTTAGATGGGAATTAGCCTTGCTTAGTAGGTCAAGAATTTGCAATCCACAGGACTTGATATCCAATAAAGGGTTACAACAGAATTAATAAGGTATAATTTTACTCTGGCAATTTTGGTATAAAAAAGTGGCTGATCTTCCATTAATGTTAGATTTGATGCATCTGGGTTAAGACTTAATTACTTTTCATGAGACTACAGTAGTATCTTTCTTATTGCTCATACTGCTGTTGTCAGATTTTCCTATTGTAAATGGTGGCTCTTTCTGGTGTCATAGATTTTAACTTGGTGTTCTTACAAATATATTGGATTCTTACTCTTTCCAACTCAACCAAGGGCTTGAAGATTGGAGATGATTGGAGTACTAGCCCATCATACCTATAGAATGCCATATTGTGGAAAGCTGTCCATTCCAAAAGCACCAGATTATCACTAAAGAAACAGGTTTATACATGAAATAAACCCTTGGTCTGATCTGACACTGATATTCAAGTACTTGTATGCTTGTGTAGAAAAAGTGTGTAGTGCTAGTAAGGTGTTAGGCCAACTGAAGGTTTCTTCCCAGAATGTTTACATCCCATTTTATTCAATTTACTTCTTGCCCCCAAGTCCTCCTGTACATTATTCCAAATTCCTTATATTAGCCTTCACCAACCCAGTGCAATGTTGTTGAGACCAGTAGTGAAATATTTGGCTTTTTTTTTAAAAAAAGAAGGCAATGAGCCTGGGGTGGAGGTTAGTGAAGGTATGAATCGTTAATGCAAGTCCTGCTCATTTTCATAGGAACTATGTACATCTAGCTGAGATCAGATGTTGTACCTACCATTTCTGGCATAAATTTGCTAAGCCTGTAGTATTTTTGGTTTTATGCATAATTATTTATATACTTTGCATAAAACTATACACACAGAGTTAAAATGTTTTTATAATTTAATGTGTTATATAAAATATGTTTTAAGACCAGATTTTCTTAAACTAATACACAGTAAACTCAAATGTTATCCTGAGCCTATCAGAAATTTCTAAACAATTTGTGGTTATTGTTTTATAACATGTCATGTCATAACATAAAACATTAAAAGTTTAGCACATTTATTAAAAACCTAAGAATCAGCAAAATCATTTTTCTTTCTATTGTCCATAAATTGCCAAATAACTAAATTAACCTGACTTCATACCATCACCATCAATTGCATAATATTTATCTCAGCTAAAGTTGCCTTTGTTCCTACTCTTTTTCAAAAAACTGGCCTACATTGTTGGGAGACCAAGCTACAGTTTCTATTAAAGCCTCAGAAATAGTCAGACAAGAATATTTCTAAAACAGGTTGATCAAGTCATGCTTTAGATTTAGAATGGAATTGGTAAAACTGCTAAAGTGGAATGTCTCGCTGAAAATATATCACTAAGCCAGTGGAATTTATTCCCTTTAAAATTGCTTACATAACACCACAGTTTTGTTACAAAGTCCATCGAGTTTTTTTTACTTTTTCAACATACAGATACTTGATCTACATTTCAACAATAATGATAAAGGGATATGATACAACAAATATTATGAACCAATTACATATTGTAGCTCAGTGTATAATTTAAACCAATATAAAAATGCAAATTTGCATGTGGAAAAAGTAACTACACCCTTACATTTAACACCACCTCAAATAAGTAAAATTGGAATCAGGTACACCAGACCAGGTGCAAATAATTGGAGTACCTTAAGGTGTTCAAGGATCCTGTCTTAGTTCAGATATTTATTTTGACTTACTTTTTGAAGTTTGTGGTATAACTGTGTCTAGATCCACAAAGCTCTCTAAGGCCTTCAAAAAGGTTGTAGCCCATGAATCTGGGAAGAAAATAATTGCCAAACAATTAGACAACAATCATTTTACTATCATGTGAATCATCTACAAGTGGAAAGGGTTGGAAACAACTGCCAGCTTGCTCTGGCTAGGTCACTAGATAGCAGAATGCAAGATGCTAAAAGAAATCTCCAAAGACAGCAAAAATTCATCCTGTGACATACAAATAGCTCTCACCACTATTGGTGTCAAAGTGCATAAGTCTGACCATTAGGAAGCTGTATATGGGTGATGTGCCAGGAGGAAACTTTTGCTTTCCAGAAAAGAATATTGAAGCAAGACTAAATTTGTTAATAAACAACTAGGCAAAGACAAAGACTTCTGGAACAATGTAAGACAAATAAGACAAAGATTTAGTTATTTGGGCAGGAGGTGTTTGGAGAAAACTGAAGACAGCATTTCACCAAAAGAGCCTGATATCAATTATAAATCCTGGTGATGGGAATGCTATGGTTTGAGACTGCTTTGCTGCATCAAGGCCTAGGCAGCTCACCATTGCAGAATCCACTATGAATTCTTTATTGTATCAGAGGATACTTGAGGCCATTTGTCACAAGAATGAAGCTCAACTGAAAGTGAACCTGGCAACATGACAATGACCCAAACATTCCAGTAAATCCACCATGGAATTGCTGAATGATAGAGAAAGAAATAGCCAAGTCAAATCCCAGATCCCATTGAACAGACCATGCATGGAAGAACCCCCTCAAACATCACACAGCTGAAAAAAATCTACGGAGAAGTGGGGAAAAAATCTCAATGTTGGAGACTACATACAGTTATAAGAAATATCCATATGAAGTTGTTTCTGTCAAGGACGACAATAGCGTATTAGAACAAAAAGTTTTTTCTATAAAATGAAATGGCATGTTTTTTGTTGAGTAAATGATCATAAAGCATTTTTCATAATTAAATTGCTCAGTTATATCACCTTTACCTTTATATACTGTTTAAATAAAGATAAAATATTGACATGACAGCATATGTTAAAAAAGCAAACTTTACATGGGGCATATTTTCCAAATGAAAAATTTGCATTTAGGTTTATTTAAATTACAAGGGACTACAACATGGTGCATGATATTTGTTATATATCCTTATTAACAATGTCAAAATAAAGATCAAATAGTTGCATGCTGAAATATGTTGAAAAAGTCAAAAATGTAAGTAGGATCTATTTGCTTTCCTATGACTGTAATAAAATCAACCCAATGCACTAGTTAAATTATTGTTAAAATATATATCACAGGACATCACCTGAAATACATATGCTTCAGAAAACCTCGGTTGGGTACGGTTATTTGACAACTGACTTCACACAGAATGTATCAGGATTAGCTGAGAAATACTGATTTTACTAAACAGGTCACTTTTGATAGTTTAGATCCGGGTGCGAAAAAGGTGAAAATGACCCAACTTCCCTTTCTACATCTGTCCCAGATATAAATCTTTAATAAGTTCAGTTGATCAAATTAAAAGAAAACAGATACAATGTTTTAAAATACCAAACTAAAAGAATAGCGTATTTCCAGATATAATCCGATTTCGAGGTTACCTTGAGTCCCAGCGAAATTAACAGAAGCTGCGCAAGAACCGCAAAAGCACCTGGGTGGGGGCCGTGTGGCGCCCACTCGCTTCATTTTAGTGGGGGGACTTACGCAATAATTGTGCCCATTGTTTACCGTCACCCCGCGTTCCCGAATTTCAGAGGGTCCTGTTCAGTCCTGGACCGGGCCAAACGTTTCGGCCCTAGCTTAAAGACCGTTTCCACCGGGAGAAATGCTAATCGGCGCTATTGAAACTACTTAGCTCTGGAGAATCAATGAGAATGACAGGGTTGGTGAAAGAGCTTTTAGTACTGCAGACTCCACTTTGCAAGGTTTTTAAACGTTTTCATGGGGTGTAGTAATTAATCTGTATTTCCTTATTTATTTCTAGCGAAAAACGTATTCCCGCCACGTTCCTAACAGTTTTCTTGAGGATACGCCCTTTTTCATCGTCTCCTGTTTGGGATCATGAATAAATGAGCCCTGTCTTACGGAAGGAAGAGAGCATCTGCTACGGTGCGATTCTGTTTTGTTATTTTTCTCACTTCGGAAAGTGCGACATTGTGTTCGCTTAGGGTTGGGACTCAAGGTAGATCTCATTAGTTCGATAGAACCTAGATCAGAAGAAAAAGGAATAGGATTGAGCTGGGGTTACCCTTCCCCAAAGATTTCTTTCGTTCTCGTTCTGGGCAAGTTTCCAGTGGGAACACTGATTCTTCTCCTCCTCCGTCCCTGTCCGCCCTGACTCCATTAGCCGAAGCAGCATTGCTTTTAAAGTCCCTAGTCAAATATTGGGAGTCTCAAGGGGTTATTATTAAGTCTCAAATAAAGGGCCACGTATTTACCAATCTGTATTTCGTCCGAAGTCAGTTTCGTATTAGATATGTACATGTCCCTCAACTATTTTTTTCTAAAAGGGGGGAGGGAGTAATGCTGTCGCGTGGTACATAAACCGGTTTGAAGTCTAGTGTTCCCGCGATCCTCAGCACTTACAAGGGGAGATATCCCATTGAGAAACAGAGACTATCCAAAGAGCAATCTTGGAATCGCGTTCATTCAAGCTCCGTTGAAATCAGCAGTACACTGGTATGTAAATATGTTTAGGACCAAAGGTGACATCATTAGCGTTAGCTTGATCCGTTTTCCAGGACAGCATCCTTTGAGGCGTTTGTGTTCCAGATTCACTTCTCCTTGGGGTGGAACGGATCCCCTGGCACAGAAGTTTCTAAGAAAGCGAGTTAAAAGCCCTCAGGAGGTCGCCTGCTCATTTTCAAGGGAGTGAAAATGGTGAAACGAACTATCAAAAACAGCAAATCTGGGTCCCATTTGTTCTCCCCAGCTAGAGATAAAGGAAGACGTCAGATTCCAATTCAGTCAATATTGGCAGGATGGCGAGCTTGCATACACCACCACCCCCCCGCACTCCACCCCAGCCCCTAAATATGCTCTTAGCAAGAGGGGTCCCTTATTTCAACTCTGAACTACAAATATTCTCCTTTATTGGTACTCTTCCTTCTTTCGGTAGTTTGGGGAGTCGCCTCCTGAGACAGCGGTGGAGGAATCCGCAGAGGAGCCGAGCGGCCTTAACCAGAGCGACGGGGATCTAAGAGAGGCTGTAGGCTCAGAGCCCTTGCGGGATCCAGCCGAAGGGCAAAGGCCCGGCGGGAGGCAGGGTGAATGTGGCTCGCTCGCCTCCTTTTCTGGCCAGCAGGGCTCGCCAGAAGATAGGAGGAGGAGGGGGTCATTTCCCCTCTTTTTACCAGACGGGTGCGCCATAACAGGCACATCGTGCCTTGGGGTAGAGGCAGGCGAGGTGGCTCTAAGGAGAGGCCTCCGGAGCCCTATTGGTGGTAATGAAGGAATCAAACCCTTCCCTCAGGCTCTAATTTGGGACTCGCCTTCCCTTATTCTTCCTCGAAAAACAATATCACATGCCCCCAAGGCTTTCTAAAAAGAAAACTGCGGGGGGGACGGGGGGCACAACAGCAGACAGAACAGGCCTCGCACCTCAGCCGGGCTGCTCGCCTATCGCCTTCCAGCCGATCCGGCTTCGGAAAAGTCGCCTCCTGGGCTGATCAGAGGCTAAGCTGCGCCGCCCAGCTGAGTCCCGCGGGTGGGCGCGTCGCCTTGCAAGGGGAAGCCGGGTCAGGGCGCAGGGGAACTCGGGGCAGGCTGACATCTGACCCAGCCAAGTCACTCTCAGTCAGAGGCAAACCGCACCGAACAGCTGACAGCCGGATGGATGCCTTTGCTCTCGAAGGGAAATACCGATGAATCGAGAGCGAGCGGTACTTGACCCCGGGCCTCCGCCGAGCCGCCCTGGGGGACCGCCACCCGCTTACGCAGCGTACAGGGCCCGGCGCGCTGATGGCCTTCCGTTCAATAGGCCGCGGCGCCGAGCCTCTTTCTTCCCCTTCGGCTTCCTGGCCTAGCTGAAGGAGCGCTCCGTTGAAGTTGTGCCTGCAAACGCTTCCTCACACCAGGCGGGGAAAACCCCTCCGAAGATCGGCTTGACCGTTCTTCGGGGTTAGCTTCCCCAGAGGAAAGATCCGGTGGGCCAAAGGCCATCGGCACGGTTTCCAAAGAGCCGGAGCAGAAAAGGAACCGGTGGCCCGCTCGACCCCACACGGGACTTCGGATCGCCAGACCGACTGCGACTGACCTGCATAAACGCACAGCTATTCTCTCCCCCCACACACACACTTTTCAGGCTGCCTACGAGCTTCCTGGCCTATACGGCTCAAAAGGCCCGGCCTCAGTGCAGGTCGAAGCTGGGGAGAGAAGGCGGGTAGGCCTGGAAGGTGCAAGAGAAGCGGTTCCTTTCTGGTAGGGAACCCTTCTGGTTTGCCTTCCTCGCAAAAGGGCAGAAGGCGGGGAGCTCTATGGAGAGGCCCTAAAATTTTGGGCCTTTCCTTCAATTCGGATCTCGCCGACAGTTTTGCCCAGTCCTGTAGGGAAAAGCAGCCTTTGAAGGGCCCCGAAGGGTCAGAGAGAGAGAGAGAGAGAGAGAGTCAAGCTGTCAGGAAACAAATCCTGCCGCCTGGATGTTTTATGGAAGCTTTTTTCGTAATTAAGAGGATGGAGATCGGCCAATTTTAATACGCGTCAGACGCCCGGCCATTTGTGACATTTCGTGCATGAGGGAGACAGAGCGAACGAGCGAGCGAGAGCACCCCCTTCCCAGCCTCCCCGCCCTTCTTCGGTACCAGCACCGGAGAAGAGCTCCACGCCGCCGGTTCATAAGCCCCAAAGTTAAAGTCTTAGGAAACTGTACCTTAGTCACTCAGACGCTCGGGTCCCGTTTTGTGAATGATGAAGGATTTTTGTTTTGGATGGAATTTGAAAATTAGACAGGAATGAGTGTTTTTCTTTGTTCTACCCAAACCTTGCGTTTGCCCTGGGCTGAGAAACGTCGATTGATAGAGACTACGGCGTTAATTAATACAGTGCTAATTTGAGTATGTGTACACACACACGCACACACACACACACGGGGGAGGAGATGGAACTCGGCACAGGGAGACGGTGGTGGGACAGTGACCTCTAGTGGCACAATCTGGCCATGCAGGCCGGACTGGTCTCCAAGATCGGAGAAGCGTTCGAGGCTTTTTTCCAGCAGTAAAGAAACTTGCAGACTCGGAAGGCTCGAGGAAACTACACAGCTCTAAAGAGTATCGAGCTTCGCCTTTTTACTTGTCACTTTTAAGGGATCTAGGCGAGAATCGAAGGCTCTGCCGTAGGGCAAACCGGCCCAGAACCCTTGGGACCCGCAGAGTCCAGCGACCTCAGAGAGAGCTGCCCTTGCCGACAGGACTCGTCGGTCCTGTTCCTTGGCCAGCGGCGGGCCCGATCGGTCACTTTTCTGGTCCAGACGGGCCAAGTTCGGCTCCTGCCAACAGGACCTTGGCTTGGACCTGGAGGGGCGCTCCTTCACCTTTCTGCTTAGATTAGAGACTCCCTAGCTGGGAGTTCTTTTTCTCAGCCTAAGTGAGGCTGGGCTTGTGTGAACTCCCGAGGAGGGACTTGATCTGCGCAAGGTTTTAAATTTTAAATTGCCCTTGAAATCGAGTGGATTCCTAAACGTTGAAGTTTCGGGTAGCCAGTGTAATATTTTAATTTAAACATATATGCAAGGATATAGTTTTAATGAAAGCTTGGGGCCCTCAAAATGGTATTTAATTCCCAGTTGTTTTAAAATGAGAACAATACAACACGAAATTGATCAGGCGCTGGGGTTTTTTTTTAGTATTTCCGATAGAAGTTCACGGAGTTTCCTTCGGACATCCGCCGGGTGTTCCTTTCTCCCGAGATGAAATCTCTGGGGAAGAAGGATTAGTCTCAGGTAGGAACTCTCATAGAGCTTCGTCTTGAAAAGAGCTGGATCCTGTCCTAAAAAAACAAAACAAAACCAGGGCTCTTTCCGTTCTTAGTAGACAGCATCTTACGACATAACTATGTGGACTGTTTCCATTTGGGTCAAACCAGGAGAGGTTGCAGCACTTTGAGGTCCCCTTTTAATCCAGCAATTTACTGACAGCCATTTTAACAGGGATGATTTGGATTGTCATAATCCGTTCTGGCAGATAGGAGATTGTTGACTCGGAGGAGAGCGAAATAAGTTTTGGAAGACCCATGTGGCGGTACAGGTTACTGTACCATTTATATTCCCCCACCACTACCATTCCTCGTGCATTACATGTTTATTTTTTACTTATATCTCCATCTACGTGCACACGTTCCTTGTGGAGTGCTTGGGCGTGCGTATAGAAAAATAATGTCCAGCCACTTGTAATGAAACGATTCTTTTACGAAAGACTTTTTCAGCCTAAAGTCGCTTATTCCTCCAAGCCCTGTCCAGTCCTGCCTTCTCTTCTCTACTCAAGGAAACTCCTCACCGGTCCTTTTTGGGTCAAGGGGAACCTAGTTTAGCCAAGTCAAAATAAAGATAAAGGGTAGGAAATGGGACGCAGAGAAAGAAGGGTCCTGATTAAAAGTAAGCAGGAAGAAACATTTCAATAGTTCAACACAATTTTATGTTTAGTGAAGAAATCCTCAGTGCCTACATTTCAAGATCTAATTTGCTGGACTTCAGATCAATGGCATCTTTAATGGACATCATCCACCAAGACATTCTACATCTAAAAATGAAGGATCTGAAATCTCTGGCAGTTTTCCAAACAATTCAAGTCAACGCCCAAAGATTCGAATTGCTTTCCCAAGTATTTCCAGCTTTAAGGATTAGATCAATTATATAACTATTTGTTCCTAAAGCATATCCACGCCCATGATTTCTTTACAAATAGCCACAACAGCAGCAGCCATAAATTCTGATATACTAAGGTCGTTCTTAATACAATAGTTCAATTCAGAAGTATTCGGTAGAAGCTCAGAAATTACACACAGTTGTCATACTATAACAGCATTGATATCGAAGTATCTACATTAGACTAACACTGGATTTAAAAAAAGAAAAAGTTGTGAGTGATATTGATCTGCTTGTTCCTTAATGGTTTGAAATAGCTGGTCACGGAAGAAGTCACGCTAAATTTGGCCAGGCTTACTTTTGAGCGGGTGTATCGTATAGTGGAGAAATAGAACGGTGCCTTTTCAGGAGCAATGCATCGCACCTGAACGCACAAAGTGTCTTTCTTCTAAAATATTTACAGACCTCTGGAAAGAAAAAGAGGGACGCGTAGGGTTATAGGGGGTAAAAATCGGCGTGTGTGGACTGCAAGAAAGTTTCTAGAAGAAAGAGCTAAAGCCTTTCGCAAATTAATGAGCGGCGCTAAAGGAGAGGCGGCCGTGGACCTAAATCCCTGGAAGGTGGGGGTAAAAGGCCAACGGAAGCCACTCGAGTCCAAACGCTGGGATCGATCGCCATCCCTTCACTGACCGCGCCTATGCCGGAGAACTAGGGCTTCCTTAGGCTTCCTGCATTCCCACGACACGGGAACGGCGAAGACTCGTCTCCTTGATCAAGGGAAGTGAAAGTGAGCCTGGCTGCTTTGGCTGGTCAAGTCCCTTTTGCCAAACCCCCATTTAGTAGTGAGCGGTGAGGTTGCATCAGGCGGCAGAGAGCCCGAAGACCCAGGTGCGGAAGCTCCCATCAGCAAAGGCAGGGAAAAACTAGGGCCCCAATGACATTTTCTGGGGAAAAGTGAAATCCCTCCAGAGGTTTCCACCTTCTGCCCTTCCCTGACCCACTCCAAGAAGACGAAATTGGGGGTGCTCTGCCCCAGCCTAACACCTCTCAGATGACTTCTTTTACCTGTAGAACAAGCAGTGTCCTTGGCAGGCATCAGGTTGACGGTGGGAAGGGTGTTTAGGACCATAATAGTGTACTGATTGAGTAGGGCAATTCTTTTTGGAGGGTTTTGGGTTTTATCAAGGCCCACTAAAGATTTCAAGAAAATATTCCCTGTCCCCCCCTCTCCCTCCCTCCCTCCCTCCTTTCTCTTAGAGAAGTAGAGATATTTAGCCATCCTATTGGTGACCAGCCAGATGAGTTTGTTGACCAGAGATGCAAAGTCAAAAGAGAAGTATGTAACTACACAGGTTCTCCAGAAACCACTGTGGTGTGTGGGGATTCATTTTTCTCATTCATCTGAAACGAAGAGCCAACAAACATAGTGGAACTAACTTTTCAGTGATGGAGATCGAACTTCTAAATAAAAACTCCAAACTTTGGAGTGGGAGAGGGGATTGAGTTTTGCTCTACTTGGTCTTGGGACCAATGGAAAGATGCTGGCAGTCCCAGCCTGTGCACATTTACTCAGAGGTAAGCTCACAAGGTTCACAAGTGTGACAGTTCAGTCAGTTTTAAAATCCAGGATCAGTTAGAGCAGGGGTTTCCAACCTTGGCAACTTTAAGCCTGGTGGACTTCAACTCCCACAATTCCCCAGCCAGCAAAGCCAGACTTAAGCCAGACTTAAAGTTGCCAAGAGTTAGAGACCCGAGTTAGACTTTGAGTTGGTCAATTCAAAGTGACAGGACACTGTGAAAATTTGCCAAATCCACAGAAACAAAGGCAGAGGGTGGAGGAATCAGAATGGCTTCTTAGCCATTGGTGTCCAAAAAAGTCAACATGGCAGCTGTGATGATACAGTCAAGCCTCCACTTTTTTAATGTGTTTGAATTCACCATTATGGCCACAATTTTGACTTAAAAAAAAATCATCCCTTGTACGCACTCCTGTTATTAACCAAAAATGGTCTTTTCATTGTATTCTTCAGGTGGAATGGGAAAACGAATGACAGGCATTTAAGTTTGCTGAGGTCAGCGACTTTTAGGTTGCACCATTTTTTCTCCCAAGGGCTGTTCAACTAAGATCTAAAGGATAGACATTTCCCCTTTTGACATAACTGAATGGTTTCTTAGAACTATCTCCAACCCTAGATTAAAATTCTCAGGTAGGTGGAACATAGAGGTAAAAATAAACCTCTGTGAAGGACCAGATTTTCAGTCTTGTTAAAATAATTGTTAAGAACAGACAACACACATTTTTCCTTGCAGGCACAAGTTGGAGTTGATTTGATCAAATTTCCACTTTATATTAATGCCATTTCTGACTTTCTCTTCAATAAAACAAGATATGGAGTTGCTTTTTTGTTTTGACTTCCAAAAAACAGAGTTGCAAAGTAATTCCAAAAATACAACAACAACCAAATGAAATAAAAATTCCAGCACTCTGAGAATAAAGTAGAAAAATTGAATCTTGTGTCAAGAGGAATAATATTTTTGGAAAAAAATGGCAAAGTAGATGTTGTCATAAGTTTTCATAATTATCATTTATAACCATTGAAACTGATAACTGCTGCCCAGAGAATACAAATACGTTACAATGGATGAGAACTTTATGATTATTATTATTTTTTACCATGGTTTATTTTATCATGGTTTATTTTATTGGTTTTTTTTTCCCACTCTGCTCTCTCAGTTTGCTTTTTATTATTTTCCAAAGCTGGTGCCTATGACATATATGGGACTTCACTTCCCAGAACAATATAACATTCTACATCCTGTACTGCAATTTAAATTAAACGAAATATAAAACAGAAACAGAAAAAGACATGCCCCCCACCCCCATATCAGACATCTGAATTTTCCACTAAGGCAGGTTAGATGTGACCAGTATAAATTAAGCAAATTTAGTATTTTGAAGAAAGGCATAGAATGTGTCCGGTCCCTACATTCCTGTTCTACATCCAGACAATATTCTCATAAGTCACTGTCTAATTATCTCAGTATGGTTTCTGGTATTATCTTTATGTGATCATCTATCAAGTTCATATATTAACTTAGCATTCATAAAATGCATACTTTTTAAAAACTAAAGCTGTGATTTCAGATAATATGCTTATTCTTTTATTCCAACAACACTTTCTTCAACAGAGTATAACTACGCCTATTTCTTAGTGAAAGAGACACTTGGTATAGTGGTTCAGGCATCAGGCTAGAAACCAGGAGACTGTGAGTTCTAGTCCAACCTTAGATCCAAAATCAGCTGGATTACCTTGGGCTAGTCTTTCAACCCTGTCTTCCTCACTCATCATAACTTCCAGGTGAGTATATTTCAATTCCCAGAATTCTCCATTAAAAAAAAAAACCTAAGTTTTTTTAAATAGAACATAACGATAAAAAGTAGCATAGTCAGAAAGATGGATAGATAGAAAGAAAGTATAGAGAGAAGGATAGAGGATAGGAGTGTGGGGGGGGGGAACAAAAGCATAAAAAGTAACTTCCAATTCCTTATACAAAATATGAAAATAAAGCTTAAATTCAAACATTCATTTGGGATATCAATAGTATCCATTTTTAAAACAGTTGATAGTTTTTACCCATCATTAACTCCATATGTCATAATTTATTTTTTCCCTATTTCTTTCAAAAAGTCCATAAAAGGCTTCCATTTAAAATTACATTTTGCCAATGTCTTTTCTCCAGTAAGAGTGTTTAGTAAAATGCATAGAATCTCCACCAAGGGTCTTAATGGCTGGAGAATTCTAAAGTTAAAAATCACAGAACTTCCCATTTGGAAGTTTCCAAGACTGAGAACTTCAATCATAACATTTTTTCTTAAATCTACTTTAAGCAATTCATGGTATTTCAGTTCAGTTAGAGAAAAATACTTCAATTTTATTGCAAATGTAGGCAATCTTTTTCAGTTGGGATTGCATTATATTTTATTTCCATTATTGTGCACAACAATGAAATCACAGTTGCTAAGTCTTTAGCTGATGTTAACCTTCATATGCATTGAGATCATGTATTATTGCTGTATACTGCCTTGTTAGGATCACACTTAAAAAACTGTATCCAGTTCTGGTTTCCATGATACAAAAAAGATGTTGAGACTCCAGAATGTGCAGAAAAGAGCAACAAATATGATTAGGGGCCTAGAGGCTAAAACATATGATGAATGGTTTCAGGAACTGGTTATGTCTAGTCTAACAAAGAGAAACACCAGGGGTGATGTGATAGTGGTCTTCCAGTATTTGAGAGCTTTCATAATGAAGATGGGGACAACCCAGTCTCCAGAGCACTTCAGGGCAAGACAAGAAGTATTGGTTGGAAACTCATCAAAGAACAATCCAACTTAGAACTAATAAGAAATTTCCTGATGATGAGAGCAATTGATCACTAGAATGGCTTGCCTTCAGAAGTTGTGGGTGCTCCATCACTGGTGGTTTTTGAGATTGGACAACCATTGGTCTAGAATAGGGTTCCTGCTTGGACAAGGGTAGGTTTAGAAGATCTCCAAAATCCCTTCCAACTCTGTTTTTCTATATTCTGTATTTTTCCTAAGATCCAAGAGTGTTGTAATGTATCAGTATATGTGTGGACTGAAGCAGTGTGGCTGTTTGTAATTGATAGTTGGAATTTTGGTGAATGCTCAGATTTTCTAAGTACCGTCCAAGGTATTCTGAACACCCAGTATGCTATACACCAAGACTGCCTCGGCTAGTTTATGCCATAATTTGTCAAGTTTGATTTTTAGATCTGACACAATTCCTTTTCTTCCAGTCTACTATCCCTCATTATGGATTGCCACACCAATTAGACACACTTCCTTTTTTAAAATCACATATCTGGTATATTATGTGCCAAGACTTTGCCAGTTTGTACTTGGAATTCCCACAATATTTATTATTCTGGTTAGTCTAATAGTTACCCAGATAGTTAGACTGGATAGGGCATTTTTATCCACCTATTATTATATTAATATATACATTCCATATCTATACTTATATAATTATGTATGTATGTATGTATATATATAATTCTTTATTGGCCAAGTGTGATTGGACACACAAGGAATTTATCAAGTTCTTCTCAAGGTTACCTTAATCATTGCAGGATGTAAGCTGTTCCAAGTAAGGCTGCTTTTTGCAATTAACTTGATAATTTTGTCAGTGTTGAGTGATGCTCCATAATTTTAAATCCCAAGAACCACTAATATGAATTTTGACTGAATTTTGGATTGTACCCAAGGTACCATAAGGTACCTATAGGTACGACCTTTGCTTTCTTTTGCCTCAGTTGTGTTACTTCTATTTATAGGATTTCGTATTCTGTGATTTTCTCTAGTTCCTCCTGCTGTCTGCAGGGACTGCTACATCCACTACTCAGACTTTTTCTGGCTTTCTTATCAACAATTGTTAAGTCCTGAGTGTTATGCAGAGTCTGTTTGAATTCTAAAATCCCAGAGCACTTTGGATTTTTCTTTTTTTTATCATTGTTTATTTGTGGATTCACAGATTCTTACTTGCAAATAGAATTTCTTGCAGATCTTCCAATGCAACATTTTTGCTATTTTGTGTTGTTTATAATTAGTCTGTACAATCTTCTTGCACAGGGGTGGGATTCAATTTTCTTAACAACCGGTACTGTGGGCATGGCCTAATTTGTGGGTGTGGCCTGGTGGTCATGTGATTGGCTGGGCGGGGCTTGGTGGTCACGTGACAGAAGTGTAACAAAAACAAATTCATTTATGTATTTATTTATGTTTTTAGTATCTGTTCTGTTTTTATGATTAATAAAAACAAAACCGATACGAAAAATTATTTAAAATAATTTTAATATTTCTTTAGTATCTGTTCTGTTTTTATGATTAATAAAAACAAAATAGATACTAAAAAAATAAATAAATATATAAAGAAATAAAAAAAAGCAACTTACCAAAAATTAGGCAGGCAAGTTGGCTGGCCAGCTAGGCTGGGGTCCTCAGTCAGGACTAGTCTTTGGAATTTGCTGTTGCGAGGATGGCTGGGCAGCCTGGAGTCGGCACTCAACTGGAGTTAGTGGCAGCGGCAGCAGCAGGAGGAGGTAGGTGACTGGCGGGGCTTGCTGCTTGCCTCCTCATTCACAATTGGTGGTGGAAGGCCAGGCAGCAACAATAGTGTGACACACCTCAGGTGCGAGAAGATGGCAGCCGAGTAAAGATGACGACTGGCCAAAGATGGTGGCTGGGCAAGGCAGGTAGTGAGGGCGGCCAGGCGGCTCAGGAGTCAGTACTTGACTGAGGCTAGCGGTAGTGATGGCAGGAGGAAGTAGGTGACCAGAGGGACTTGCTTGCCTCCTGACTCACCAATTGGTGGTGGAAGGCCAGGCAGCAACAACAGTGTGACAGACCTCAGGTGCGAGAAGATGGCAGCCAAGTAAAGATGACGACTGGCCAAAGATGGTGGCTGGGCAAGGCAGGTAGTGAGGGCGGCCAGGCAGCCCAGGAGTCAGTACTCGACTGAGGCTAGCGGTGGTGATGGCAGGAGGAAGTAGGTGACCAGAGGGGCTTGCTTGCCTCCTGACTCACCAATTGGTGATGGAAGGCCAGGCAGCAACTGTGCGGTATGCTGCGGGCAGAAGATGGTGGCTGGGTGAGGCAGGCAGCACTGGCAAAGTAGGCTTGGCAGTCCAGGAGTCATCTGTACTCAACCGGGGCTGGCGGTGTTAGCAGGTAGACCAGGGCTTGCATGGATATCTCACTTACCAATCCGTGTCTTCAGCAACGGTGGCTGGGGGAGGCCGGACGGCCTGGGAAGGCAGGCTGGGAGAGGCTGGGCAGGTGAGGCAGGGCAGGCGAGGGTGGCTGGTGGTGGCAGTGACTGGGGCTTGTAGACCCAGATCAGGCAGGGTGGCAGAAGGCAGGCAACAATGATTGGCTGGCTGGCTGTTTCTACTGCTGCTGCTGCAAGCCAGGGATGGCGGTGGGCAGTGGGAGAATGCCATCAGTGATTGTTAATAATGCACGTGATGTCATGTATGTGTGATAAGGACTGACTGGGCAGGGAACAAAGGAGCAGGCAGAGAAGGAAGGGCCAGACAAGGGCCTATTTTACCGGTTCTCTGAACTACCGGGAATTGTAACAACCAGTTCTACTGAACCAGTGTGAACCAGTAGAATCCCACCCCTGTTCTTGCAGCAGCTGACTAGGTGGTCCACTGTTTGTTCAGCTTCTTTGTAAAGATGGCATTTGCTGTCCTTTGCTGTCTTCTCAATTCTGATTTATATCATGTTTTGTTTTTTACATCTTGGTCTTGATAGCCAGAATTAGTCCCTCTGTCTACTTCTTCAATTTTCCTGCTCTTGATTATTGCCAGAAAAGCAGCTCCTTTTTGTTCAGGTGGAAAGAGCTTATTTTCACCCAGGTGCTGTTGGACTTCCTTAGTTCCCACACCTGTTGACAATTTAAAAGTTGTTGGTAAGCAGGTGATTGACTGTAGTTACCTATTTCTGTTCCTTTTATTGGATGTTTCATTATTAGGTAGCTTTTGTCAGCCAGATGTTAACTAATCTTCAATTTCAACTCCCTATAGTATGTTTTTAAAATGCTTGGCAATGAGTAAGTGTAGATTAGATATTTCAACAAAAATCTAAACAGTTTATCTTCATCTGGTATTGACCAATTCTTTGTCTTTCTTGCTCTTCCTTTCACCTTTTTGCTATTATTACAAGTTCTTTCTTTTTTATTCTTATTTAAGTCCTTTCTCTAAGCTGTATTTTTGTTGTATTTCTTTAGTTTGTCCCTTAGCTGCACCCAGAACTGTATTGTTTCTTTGTCAGGTATTGGCTGGTTCACTGAAGTCTTTTCATTGATGGATTCATATAAAAGTTTCTGATTGGATTGAAATTGGAAATTCTGCATATAGAGTGCAATTTGATCTACATATTTGTTGATCTTGTTGGCTATAGCTGTTATTTACAGCTTTATTCTTTCCAGTGCCTCCTTAATATTCATTGTTTACAGATGCTATTTCTTGATCAAGTATTCTTTGGTTTTCTTCTTCAGCTCTTTTTTTCCCTATCTGTTTTGATTGCTTGCGTCTGATCTTATTTTCATCTGATCTTGCTGATCTTATTTTCCATCCAGATTTTACATTTTGATAATGTAAATGATGGTACTGTTTAGATTTTTTTTCTTTATTAATTTAGCACACCATGTATTCTATTATAATTGCAGATATGCTGTATGTCAGTTGGTTTGTTTGTTGCAGTGAATTGATGCTTATGTTTGACATTATAGCATTAGCATCTTTTAATACTTGTGTTTCTTTGGCAGAAGCTTTAGTGCAAGCAACCTTATTCTGTTGTTTTTGTGCTAGATGCTCAGTTATTCTTTTTTCCCATTTCTTTTTTTAATCAGAGGGCTTGGTTCTTTCTGAGGAAAAAGCAGAGGAGAGGATACCTGGTTCAGAAATTAAAAACTTTAAATAGTTATTGCCCTTGGTTTGCTTTTACAGTCTAATTCTGGCAAAGTTCCATTTTCTTGGCCCGGAATAGACCTTTGCAGTTCTTCCAGGTCTGCTTCTGTGAATACTTTATTTTGTATTAATATTATTAGGCTAATCTCTGAAGGCCATAGGGCCGTGATGGCAAACCTATGGCATGCGTGCCGTAAATGGCATTCAGAACCATCTCTGCGAGCATGCGAGCCATCGCCCCAGCTCAGTTCCACTGCAAATGTGCGTGTGCCTCCTGCAAGCCAGCTGATTTTCAGGTATCTGCCGCACATGCGTGGGGGGCAGGGGGCATGTGCAGGGGGCAGGGGCAGCACCGGGAGTCACAAGTGCATTGCATTATGAGTGCAGGCATGTATGTGTGCGCATGCGATGACAAAAAGGTTGGCTATCACTGCCATAGGATATTGCAACGACACAGAGTTGGTAAGATGTTGGTCTTCTAAGCAGCCAAGAGTCACTGCACAGTGATATGTGAGGCATATACATTTAATAAATAAATGAAATATACTTTCTTTGGCTACTTTGGAATTTGTGATATATATGATAATTTTAACAATATAAAAAACTTACTATTTCTTGGAAAGCCCTTTCTGAACCCCACAATTTGAGCAACTACATTTCTTCATGCATCCTCTGAAATTCAGCAATAGCATTGTTGCTTGGAGTTATGGCTCTCTTTTTTTTACTGAAAATTTATTCATAGAGCATTTATTTTAGTTGGCCAACCTTTGTCATATGGATTCCTTTCTGTGACACAGATGCACTAATCCGTTAGCAAGAGATCTACTTGCTCATGGCAGAATATATGGACATGCTGTACTTCATATGATTCAGAGCTTTCGGCTTAGTGAGAATTAATTTTGGAGGATTGCAGGCCCGAGTCTTTCTACCCAGCTGTTCTTCTCAGAACCATAAGCGTCTGCGAAAATCCTTTACTGCTGAAATACAGAACTCCCTACTTACCAAGATATGCCTATACCGTAGATCTAGGCACAGATCCTGTAATGCTCAGACCAGAAGTGTGGATCCAGGGGCCATCCTGCCAATTTATTTTGAAAGTGTGAACCAAAATGCATGACACATTGTGGGTGTTCCTTTTGAAATACTTGGGGGTGGGTGGGTGGGATTTGTGACCCTCTAGAAATAAAAATCTGGATCTGTAATTACAGGCTCTGCTTGCTGGCATGTTGGGAGCTATATTTAGTAAGATCTGAAAGGCCAGGTGAAATCTTTGTTCATATTATAGACTGGCTGTGAACTGCAGGATCCAAATGTTTAAAACATACTGAATTGCAAATATTTCATCTTTATTCTTGAAGAACCATTTCATTTTATTGTACTCTGGTATGCTAGTATTTCAGCTTTTGTCAGGTTTGATCTTCATATTTTCACAAGGCTGATAGAAAAATGTTCTGACAATACTCCCCTTTTTCATATACTATCCAACGGGGGGCAAAATCACACACTATATATTTTCCACCTTAAGGCTATGACAACAAAAAGAATACAAAATCAGAAGAACTTCCAATGGTAAGAACACTTTCACAGTTGTCCAGCTAACTGGTGAGTTCCCTAACTGGCTGTGCTCACAACCATCCACTCTTTAATTTGGATTCCTAACTGAACAGAGAGTTGAATCTAATGCCTAAATGGGCACTTCCAACTTAATATTTCTATAAAAACTGATTTTCACATAGTTTAATACATTCAGAATGTATTGAACTATTTATGTAGGTCACATGGCTCCTAAAAGACTACATGACTTCTAAATCCTCTGGCTTGAGAGAGTTGAAGAATTTGTGGCATTTCAGATGTTGCTGAACTATAATTTGCAACAGCCCAGGCCAGCATGGCCAATGTGTAATGCTGACAGTTGAAATACATCAGCATCTTGGTGGGCCAATGGTTCCTCACCCAAGGATATAGGTGGCAGGAGAAAATCTAATCTGACTCTTTCAGAGAATCTGTCATGGAAACACGCTGATAATGATGCCCTAGTTAATAAAACACTCAGTCTAAAGACCAAGCTAACAAGAAATTTCTAATGGGTGGATTTTTTTCCCCACCAGTCTTTTTAAACCTGCAGTTTCTGAACCACAGATTCAAGAATTCCCAACTAACATGGCAAAAGAAATTCTGGAAATTGCCAGTCCCAATGTATTTGTAAGGTAGGAAGTAGGGAAATGTTACTGTTCAAGAAAGTATAAATGAAAGCATGTAACTGAGCTGCAGTGGGGTTCCTTTGAAAATGGAAATATACTGCTGCAGTCCACATAAGTTCTCCCAGAAAACATTAAGACTAATTGTGAGTTTCTGCTTGTATTATTTATTTGTTACTAAAGGTACCAATATGCAGATTCTGTTTTAATATAGTTAATTACTACAATAAAATATCTCATTTATTTACCTTGAGAGCTGGGTCAGGAACAATTGTGTTAATTCCATGAGAAGAAGCCCCTTCTTTACACACACACACACACACACACACACACACAGCCCTACCTCTTTATCTTCCCAGTAGTATAAAATATGGATTCAGTGGTCAGGCATCAAAATACATGCCCTGTTAACCATGACATCCATTTAACTTTTGATCATTGGAGGACTGCAAGTCTCAATTCCAGGGCTGTTATTACATAGAACCAAGCTCAGATGCCACATATTTAAAACCATGAAACAGTAATTCTGAGAAGGACCTAATTTCTCCAAGAGAGGCAGGGACATTGTACACTTAGAGGCAGATGGGACAAGCTATGGTGGGCTTTTGATGTCCTAGGCATGGATAACAGTGGGGTTTCAAGTAGTCGAATTGGGCAGAAATGACCTTTTGAACTGTTGGGAGCAGAGCCATTGGGAAGAAGAATTTCTCAGCTATTTGTCAAAGAAAAATTCCTGCTGAGTGATAGTAGCACAATGACACTAGTGCTGTTGCTGATAAATCTCAGTGGGAAGAGCTCCCTAATATGTCTTCTTTGAGATTTAATTGAAGCATAGGAAGAGAATTTGCAGACTGTGCAGACTTGATTGTACAACGATATTACATTCATCTGTTGGTCTCCTTACAAAGAAGGCTGCAATACAGTAATCCACCCTGAGGATTCCTCCTAAATTATCTTCTTAGGAAAGAAAGAAAAAACTAAAGCAAACTTCTTTCATTACATTCAATGCAAACTGATGGGTAAAAATGCTGTAAAATGTATCTTCCTGGCAGTAGAAGGGATAGGATTATCTAGAGATGAGGCAGTCAGTCCATGGGGAAAAGCCATGTGTTGAAGGGGAGCAGATGTCAATAGAGACAGCTTGTCTGGCTGTTTGGATGCCAAATGTGTGGCATGAATCACTGGGGCGAGCTTGTCAACCAGTCTGTGAAGTTCAGTTGCATCTGGTTTGACTGTTTGTTAGGGAGAGGTGACATTTTGCTGTCGGCTGTGTTTACTGAAGAAAAAAGAAATACTGCCAAGAATAGCGATTGAAGCCCAGCTTTGCTTCCCACTTCCTGTAAAAACTGGTTGCTAAGAAAAGATTCCTGTAAAATTGAAAATCCCATTTTTCTTTAGAGACAAGTGGGGAACGCAAGCATGACAAAAGAAACTAACATGATTCTGTTATGTAAGAGAATCATGTTTCTCTTTAAAGGAAGTGCCCGTTGCTAGCTGACAGAACAAGGCACAATACAATGTAATCAGGATAGAATGGCCTGAAAAGGTTTAATTTCACTGACACCCCTGAAAAGTAACTTGAATGCAAATGGTTAAAATTCATTGGGTTATTTTATATGCTGCTATAAATTTCCCTAATATGATGCCCTTCAGAGGTGTTGGACCATACCTTCTATTAAACTTCAAATGAATCAGTGTGAATCACCCTATGTGGATGAATGAATTCAAGATGAGTGAATTCAAGATGGAGACTGGAGTTTTTAAGATAGTGTGCTTTGCTTCAAGATTGTAATTCAAGATTTAGTGCTAATTCAAGCCAGTTCAAGATTGGAACTGAAGTAAGATTAATCTAGGCTTACAATGGGAAAACTTCAAAACACAAACAGCATAAGCTACTTGATTTTGGGGCAGAAGGGGATGAAAAGATCAGACATAGTAGAATTTTTATGGGATACATAGTTTCAAAGCTTAACAAAAATATCATTTTTAAAATATTCCTCCAGCCTTTCTTTTAAAGCTGAGAGAGTGAGCCTGAGAAAGGAAAAATGCACTAAGCCAGAGTATCCTGAGAGTGATCCAAAAAGTCAAGATGCCAGTTATAGCCATATGATTGAAGTCCTGCCTATTTGTAAAGTGCATCACATGTACACCAGACATTAAAAGTAGGCAGGGTTTTGGTCACCTGATCATGGCTGCCATCTTTTATTTATGTACTCGCTCAATACCCATGCTTCGCTATAAAACTATGTGGTTGGACTTGGTTTGTGGGGAGGAAAATAAAGGGGAAAAAATCTGCTTCTAGCTACCAGCATCCATTGGTATTCATCTGGCTAGTGCCCTGTCAGTATGTGAGAGAGTTGAGGGCTGTTTGGAAACTGAAACAGTATTTGCTGTGTGTGAGCAAGGAGGAGACAGCAAGGAACCTGGGCGTGGCTTAGCTCAACTGTACTAAAGCTGGTTGCTGCTGTGAAACTAAAACTGAAACTCCTCTCTGCTTGTGTTTTGCATTTGGACCAGATTTCTTTTCAGATGGGGAGGAGGAATAGAACTCCTTAGCATCAGAGTGTGTTAATAATAATATATGAAATACTAATGCCCTGATGGCCCAAATACGTGCCAAATTTCAAGTTTGTAGACTTTATGGTTCTTGAGATTTTATGATGATGCGTGAGTGATATTGCACTTTTATATATATATAAATAGATTATTACATTTATATGCCAAAATATTGACTATATCTTTCTGAAGATGCTTCTTCAGCAAGCCTAGCTAGCTGTCTAGCAAACTACTTCTGGAGATGTTGGCTGAACTTGTGTGCTAAAATTCACACCTACCTATCTATTTGAACAACACTTACATGTTTACTTTTGTTCTGGAGTACCATAGATGTGTCCTTCGGAGCTTTGAGTTTTCTGGAGCAGGGGTCTCCAATCTTGGCAACTTTAAGACTTGTGGACTTCAACTCCCAGAATTCTTGGAGTTGAAGTCCACAAGTCTTAAAGTTGCCAAGGTTGGAGAACCCTGATCTGGAGTACCATAAGGGCTGATATAGCAGCTTGGCAAGCTTGGCCTCTCATGAAAAAGACTTCTTCAACATTGGCTTTATGTTGCTTAATGTCACCCTGAATAAGTCAGGTTGGCAAAGTTTGGCTTCATAGGCTTGTAATCTGGAAGATTAAAAGCTGATTTGATCTTACAGGTTTTGTTGCCTCTGATACAGATTTTTTTCTGGGATGCAAGGAGTTGTTTCAAAGATTGGTCCCTTTTTGGAAAGACTGTATCACAATTCACTGTATGAAATTGTGGTTTGTTGGTTACACTCTATGTCAATTTATTAGCAAGGGTGAAGAAGCAATCGGAAAAATAGGCAGTTTGTGGAGAAAAATATTACATCAAACAAGTGCCATTCATAGACTTGTGCTCACTCCATTCTTAAAAGTAGCAACTGTTCACACCAGTACCTATCAGTGTAACCTTGGGACTCATTCATTCACTGTAATGTGAAAAGGATTCAATTTGCTCCAGTCATATAGAATGCAAAAGTAAGCTTCAACTCAGGAGTGATGACCTTACATCCCATATCTGGAGTGCTGGTAGACGAATTATGTGCCCAATTCTGTTGGCAGGACCAACATAGAACAAATGTAGTTGTCAAGACTGAACCACTTTGCTTCTGCCAAACCTTATCACTATTCAACTGGCCAATGAACTGGGGGGAGGGAAGTGTGGAATGGAGTGCTGAGAATTTGTGCATGAACCATGAGAGCCTGGAAATCATCAAGGTCATCACTGCAGGTGCTTGAGATGGAGGTAGACTGTTCCCTTAACAAAAAGACATCTCCTAATTAGACAATGTGATTACCCAGCGGTGGGGAGAAAGGGACGCCATTGTTTAATAGGAAAGCATTTTTGCGGGAAAACCAGAGCTGGTTTTGATTCTTCGGTACCAAAATGGTGCATCTAATAAAGTCTTACTTTGGGAATTTAAAGCTCTTGACAGTGTTTACTTATTTTGGGTTCACTAGTCAAACAGTTGACAGTAGTAGTCAAACAGTTGACAGTAGTAGTCAAGCAGCACAAGACTGAGCAAAGCTGAAAGTTGAGAATGTGAATGAACCCAAATTATATTAGGCCTGCCACCTTGAAAGAAATCTGATAAGCTGAGAATTCAGCAAAGTGAGACATCTCATTTTCTGTGTTTTCATATCAGTGTCAGACTGCCACATCATTCCATCCTGCCCACAACCGTCCAGACACATGGGCTGCAAGATTGTGTGATATATTAGAATCTGAAAGATATGGTAGTAGAAAATCCACAAAATCTCCCAAATGCTTTGGAGTCCTCCAGATGCAATTTCTCACTTTGAGGCAGGTCCCCATTTTGATGTGTGAATCTGCTTTCAAAAGGTAATTGATTAAAGTTTCTTAAAATAGAGTTACCAGTGCTGTATAAAGTACACAGCTGCAATTCTTAACCAGTCGGGTCAGAGATAATGGGAAATGCAATCCTTCTTGAGACCACAATACTGGAAAGAGGAAGTTGTATGTCTGTTAAAGTTGATTGTAATGTAAACTTTGAATAGTGCTGTGGTGGGTACAATTTGTCTTTTTTATTGTAGATACAAGAAGTAGGTATAGATTTACCTGATTGGGGAGAAGTCCTAGTTCGTCAAGCATGAAAGTATACTATAGCCAAAATACATTTGTCTAATTCTGGATAATAGATCGAGTGGATAACTAGTGGAATGGGTGAAAGCTGCATGTCTCTCATGTTTTCTTCACTGATGCTTCTATTAATCTGGTGAGCTGTAGACCATTATGACATTTATCTTAGTCGTTTTTAAAAACTGACTATAGTGATTCTGCTGCTGCTGCATATGTTAAAGCCAATATTGTTTCTTGTTACACATCTTTTCATTATTACTGCTTGCCTGATCAGCTCGTTGTCCACTTTCCTAGTAGAAAGTTCATATGGAGCTAACTCTTGATTCTTTTTCATTTCTTCTGTGCTGTATAAGATAGTGTTCTCTTCTCTTCCTGTTCACCATTTAAGGTTACATTGCAGGATTTTGATTTTGGATAAGCAGTTCTGTTTTATGTCAGAAGTGGCTGTCTATTTGTTTCAGTTCCTAAGATCCTAGAAAGTGATCACACACACACACACACACACACACGTTGTTCAAGGTTTTATGTATCAGAGATCTTTCTTTAGACATCTTCCAAAAGCTTGCAGAACTATGTGACAAATCCATCTACATTTCTTAAGTACTACCAGATCTAGAGTGCAAAAATCTAAATGATGCCAGATGGCAGTAAGCTTTCCTTGCACCCATCCAACACGTGTTGAGATTTTTGCTGCCCAAATCTGGAAGCTTTACTAATCTCATGTACTGTAGCAATTACATGGAAAAGTAAGTACTGGCTTCCAGGACAAGTAAGTACTGGAATCTGAAATGATGTTGAAAATTGCATTTGTATTTCACTTATATCTCAGCCCGTGACCCTTCCTGTTGTTAACTAAATGACACATATCAAATATCCTGTGGCATCTGGAACAAATCACACTAATGCCCAAATATGACAGGCATAGAGACACATCAACATATAAAAGCCACTGATGCAATTACGTGAGTCATGACATTTGTGTGAGGACATCCCACACAGCATCATTTTCGCCCCATATGCCTCTGTCAATGTTCACTTTAGGTTTTGGTTAAACAGTAGAAATCACACCTTGTGCCTATATTAATGACTGTCAAATTCCAAAAGGCCTGATCACCATTAGAAGGCAGCAAAAATAATTTTGTGACTCTTGCATCTAGTGGCTATATAGATTTTTGCAGCCCAGATGCCCCTAAGAAAGATTGGACATGTTCATGGTATTCAGGATATAAAGGCTATAAATATTGATGAGTATGAATCATAGACAATAAGCCATATTATATACTTACTGGAAGCAATGATGGAAGTGCCCTTCAATCTAGGTTTGTGAATTTCCAAATGCATTCAATGGCACCATCATGTCAATATTATACTGTCTGATCCTGTGGCCTAAATCAATCAAACTCTTCTTATAGTTTTATCTGGATAATCCTGAAACTTCAAGGGAATTATCGGATGAGAACTAAGGTTGATTTTTAATCATGGTGTTTTTTTTTTAAGGCAACAACTGGTAATTGTTTACTTTGACTATCATTATTTAATTCCATCACTGTTAATTTTCTGTTTTATTAGCCGTAATATTTTGGGCAATTTTTGTTTAAGGATTCTGTATACATTTAACAGCTTGGAAACTCAATAATGAAGGGCAAATGAAAACTATCTTTTTCTTTACCTATGCAATATGTGTGATATGATAATACTGTATCAGCCCATTAAAAGGGCAAAAGGTTAAGATTTCACTGCTATAAATATCTTTTTAACTATTGGTTGGTTCCTTTGCATAGGTGTATACTTCTTTAACTGAGCTTCTGAAAATCCCAGGGCATTTCTTTGCATCTTACAGCAGAATCCATTTTTTGATCCTTATTGTTCCCATCAATTGTGTTTGGATTTTTATTTCCTGATTAGATAACATAGCCTCAAAAATGGTAGTCAGGGGAAACTGGGAAGCCAAGAAATGAACAGCTACTGTGAAATGACAACCACCACCACTGCAGCAGCAACAGCATAAGGAATGGCCATTGAAGCCCAGCTGAGTTCAGTATGGAAAACAATGTCATGTCAGATGCAACCTAATGTGATGGTAGGATGCAAATCAAAGAGTTATGGCAGGGCCATGTGTTCCAACTATAAAGAACTAGCAGCAGCATTCAAGTATTAAAGAATTGGACAACTTCATAGATGAACAGCAAGGCTGAATACATAGAAGCAGCCGTATAAGCAGTTCATATGCTCAGAGCTATAGAGGCTGCTATAAATTTTCAAGAACATAATGTACTAAGAATAAAAGCATCTTTTTTAATGTCACACTGTTCATTCTGCAGCAGGCATTAGCCTCTTTCTCTAATAGAAAGCTTGTATGGGGGTGATGTGCCTTATTTATTTTAAAATGTAATGTGGGCTTCTAATGTTACACTGTCCTGTGATTATCACCTTTGGCAGGCTGGCAATTGTTTCCACATTTTAAGCTGTATTAAATCAATATAGACCTCACAAGAGATATAGCACCATTCTTGGCCTAAGCTGAACTTTGAGATAAGGGAATGTGCAAGCATAGATGCTGATGGTGGGTAAATGGGAAACTTGGGGTTTGTGCGTGTTTCTAAAGTAGTGTCTCTCCATTTGAGGAGAGAACAGGGCCCTTACAGCTGTAACTGGGATGGTGGAAGGAAAAACAGGGAATTCCTTATGAAGCACAATTATAATTATCCTCAAACATGGGAGACAATTTAGCTGTGTACCGTAAAAAATGGCCTGTAAATTTTTTTGCTACTGTTTACACATAAGGATATCAATTCTGGCTCTGTTTAGGTATCATTTCTACACCACCACCCCATCACATCAGTTTTCAGGTAGTTTGATAGAGAATAGAAACCATGATGTCTGTAAGGAAGGTCAACATGGTAGCCAGAGTCCACAATTGCAGCTCTACCCCATTTATATATGCATTATCACCTTTACATTCTTGACTACCCTATGGATGCTTTTAGAATACAATAGACCCATAGGGCTGGAAGGGACCTTGGATATCTTCTAGTCCAAACTCCTGTCCAAGACAGGAGATGTTATACCATCTTGGACAAATAGTGGTCCAAACTTTCCTTGAAAATCTCTAGCAATGGAGCACCCACAACTCCAGGAGCTAAGTTGTTTCATTGATTAATTGTTCTCACTGTCAAGAAATTTCTCCTTAGTTCCAAATTGGATCTCTCTTTGACATGTTTCAACCCACTGCTTCTTGTCATACCTCAGATGCTTTGAAGAATAGACCTCCTCTTCTCTTTGACAGCCTCTCAAGTAGCAGAAGACAGCTATTATGTTACCCCTAAACATTCTCTTCACACACCTAGTCTCCTTAGCTGTTAATAGTATGATTTGTTCATTATATACTAATTTACAATTAGTACATTCATTGCAAAATTCTGGTAGGATTCTATCTGCCTGACTCATTCTGGTTATTACATTTACATTGGTAGCACTTCCAGTTGTCTGTGTATTTGAAGAAAAAATGTGTTCATAAACTCCTTTGTTCTTTTAGATTCCTAAGTCATGGGCAGAGCATGGCAAAGTTAAATCCAGAAGTGATAGCTTACTCATTGTTACAATGCAATGTTGAATCTACCCTTTTATGCCATTAGATAGTACACATTAAGTCAAGACAGATAAACTCTTTTCAATTTGGCTTTATTCTTTTCCTTCTGAGTTTATTCCAGGAAGTCAGTGTAAGTGAAAACACCCCTTTAAGTAGAATCAAATGTTCTGAAAAACCAATCATTTATCCTCCTTAATAATGCTACAGAATGTGAAAATTCTCAGGCCTCAGACTGTTTCTGGTTTTATAGAAGTTTCTCAGCTTTTTGATGCATTTCTTTCCTTGACTGAATTTTTTTAGTGATTCATTCCTGTAGAACATTTAATGCAGAATGGGGGGGCTTTGAGGTCTATGAGAAACAGGAGGGGTGACATTGTACTTGAAAAGACTAATGTAATTCAGATAGAAATCAGGAGATGTATGTGACAGTTGTTGATGAGCAAATTTAAGGAGTCTTTCTTTCTTTCTTTCTTTCTTTCTTTCTTTCTTTCTTTCTTTCTTTCTTTCTTTCTTTCTTTCTTTCTTTCTTTCTTTCTTTCTTTCTTTCTGTTTCTTTCCTTCCTTCTTTTTTCCCCTCCCTCCCTCCCTCTCTTTCATTCAATTCTTTATATTTAAGACAGATTTAGCAAGGATAGTCTTTCAAGCAAAACACTGTCCTTGGTGAAAATAAGAGACAAAACCTTTCAGGTGTCAGTTGTGGCCTGCTGCAGAACTATATGCAGCTTATTTTTTGAGAAAGCCATTAAACTCAAAATTTGTATAGGAAGTTGCATTAGCACTTAAACAGACAACCATTTTTATATCCCTCTCAGTGAAGGCTGGTAGTGATAGGGAAAGCCATCTGCTGGGGTTGCAGTTCTGACCATAGGATTCTGTTAAGCATGGTATAACATAAAAACAGATTTCTGAATTTAAATGATACCTCAAATCATAAATTAACTTGAAGTCTAGGTCTGTAAAAAATAGTAAATTAAAACACAACAGCCTGGTTTGGGGTTCTGTGTGTCATAGAAATAGAGCCTGCGTGACTAACTTCTGATCAAGAAAGGAAACAATGTGTTGGTTGTCTTGTTAAGAGCCAAAGCATTTGGCTGCCTAAGGCAGATCAACAAATATAAAGCTGTCGTCTGTGAGCTGCAAAAATCTGGCAGCAAAGGATTTACAAGAGTCTTCTGTAGCTCTTTGCTGTCATGCAGTGGTTATATGGATTTCTGCATCTGAACTATGGGAAAAGTTGTAAAAAAGTAGCACTTTTCAAATTTGCTGCTTTTCAACAACAAGAGTATTTTATGTGGTTTGATTGGTTCATTATGATGAAAAATTAACACATTAAAAAAAGGGAGGAGGTTACTCTTCTCTGCCTAATATCAAAGTTGCAATTTTATACTTGTTTAGCAATTAAATTCCAGCAGTTTCTATGGAAGGTTTCAGCAGATCTGAACAGAAATAACTCTCCTATTATTTTCTAGTAAAAATGTTTAATATCACAGCATTTGAGATTATTAAATAAAAACCTATGTTTGCCTGACACACAAGAAAAAGGGGCAAAGTGTTGATTATGTAACTAGTTGCACCTACCATCTTACTTTTTAAGCCCTCTCCCTCCCTCTACAGATGATCTATTGCTTGTCCTGAGTTTAAAAAGTTCAGAATGGAGTTAACATCACAGAAGTCGATAAACCTGTTTAAGAATACACATTAATCCTGTTACACTAATGTGACATAGAACTGTAGATTGTAGTTGTTGCAGCTGTTTGCTCAATTACCATGTACATTGGGGATCCAGAGATTCTGTTTGCCGTTTGGTTATGATGCTTCATTATTTTTTATTTGATAAAGAGTATATTTCCTATATAGGTGTGGCAATGAATGCTGAGATCAATAGGTACTCCCAGATACTTACATTTTATAAATTATAATCTCACAATAAGATTATAATTATTTGGTAACATTGTAATGGTTCTGGCCACTAAGAATGTCTCAGGAATATGAAACAACTAGGTGGACAACTCGCCATGGCCTATTCACCACAGCCAACTCACTGTGGGACAATTCGCCATAGGACAATTCAATAAATACAAGTTAAATTAATTTCAGTGCAATCATGGCCAATAATAATAAAATAAAGTCAATCCAGAAATACAAGAATTACAATAATTTTGATGAAACAGGGTCACCTATAATAAAAGGAAATGGATGAAATGATTAATAGTGTTGAACTGTCCTGTGGCAAGATGTCCCACAGTGAGTTGGCTGCAGCGAGTTGTCCTAAACCCACAATTAGGACATTTGGCTGAAAATTGTCAGCCAGTAGAAACCAGTAGCTTTTACCATTGCTGTAACAGTCCCACTGAAGATGGTGACAATTCAAGCCAAATAAAATAGCTTGAATGAAATAATTGAGAAAATGTGTATTTAATGTAATTGACCAATTCATAATTTCAGTAACTAAAGAAATAAAACTGAGCAAAAAGAGCAACAAATTCTTGAACATCAGATCTTGGCTATATGTGGAAAAAGATCACAAAAGATATGGGAGGGAGAAGATATAAGGGAAAAAGGAAGTGGAAGAAGCTAAGAAAGGGTTGTACCATACAAGGATCTGGTGAGTTTTTAGGTGCTGAAATATTTGACTTCTTATTGTCTCACTAACTTCTGGGCTTGGCTTGGCTACTTAACAAAGAATAGATCTCCAGAAAAAAATGGTCCCCTGCTATTTGCTGCCAGCCAGTTTGTTGAGACACTACAGTATGAAATGGGATGTGTTTCAAAAATGCTCGTTTTAGCAAGTTAATTACACAGCAGCCCCAGAATTATCTGCATATTGCCAATAACTTCCTATGACTTTATAAAAGGGAAGCAAAATAAGAGGCTTATTGGCCACCTTGTTCAATCCCTTGCTTCATCCAGCAAAAATCAAGGATTTGAAATTCCTCAATAGTAAGTGACTCTGTAGTATTTACTTGCATAATGAAATCTCTCAATAACAGCTTCCAATCCATTTATAGACTCTGCTGAAAGTTCTGATTTTGATCTTTAAAATATTAAATAGCTAAAACCTGAGAATTCCAAGGATTGCTTTTCCTCAGATATACTAGATGCCGACATCACCTTTCCTATGTCAGATGCTGTTCAAAAGTCAATTTTGACAGACTGTTTTGAAGAAACAATACACCTACCTTGCTGCCAAAGATCTTAAAAAAAAAAAATCCCAAGACACTTACAGCTTTTTTAATATTTTAAACATTCTGTTTATACTTTTTGATGTAATTTCAGAAGCAGTTTTAATAGAACTTGATTGCAAGAGCAGTTTACCTGTTGACTTATTTTAATATTTAGATATTGTAATGTGCTGAAAATGTAATACATGGCAGGCTATTAATATTGGCATTAATATTACATATTCCAAATGAAAAATGTTGTTGCTACTACTTTTTTTGGGAAAGTAAATAGCAGATTATCTCTGATAAAGTATTCCATCCACCTGCAGATCAGTTTTCCTGTAGCTTCACCACTGCATACAGTAACTTAGCTCACCTTATTAAGAAGATACTAATGCTTGCATATTTTTGAAACAAATCAAATTTTGTATTTTAATATTTCTGTATTGCTATCACTTTTAAGATAGCATATTACCAGAATAGATACTGCTGCCCATTAAGATCCTGTCAGCAGTGAGTTAATATGACAATGGAAAAAAATACAGGAGAAGAGTTGCTGTTAGAATTACAACGTGTCTTCTTGTCTGTATATTTTAAACTCTTGATTTGATATGTCACGGATGTCTAACTGAGGCAAAGACTGTTTAATTTTTTAAACAAAAAAATGCACCACAGACACTGTATCACTAAGAAAGCCAGTAATTTTACTGATTTGGCTGCAAAATACAAATTATACCTTATGTCCAGCAGGAAGAACTTCTGATTTTTTTTGCCCATTAATTTATTTATTGTTCACTACAGACAGCTGATTAAATCTCTTGAGATACACAGGTGTGATTTTTAAATTTGTTATAATATCTTGTCATCTAGTGGCGACAAAGTCCAGCTTATGCCGCTGTGAGCCTCTAATATTTCTTGCAAAACGTTTTTATGTGCCCATCAGCAGGAGAATATCACTGATTTAATTAAAGCAACTTCCCAGGATTAAAATAAAATAAAGCAAATTATCTGAAGCAATCCAAGTCAAATATTTTTAGGTTAAGTGAGTTTCTTTTACCACTGAGCTGACATTTTTGAATAAAACTGAACTACGGGCCAGTTTGAGGTACAAGCAGGGACAGCAAAACTAAACATGATTATACCCATTGTGATGTAGAAAATTTGATACAAAGGGTGCAATTCTACACTTGGATTGCTCCACATCTTTGGTTAGAATATGTTCACAAAGCGCCTGTTAATAGTTTGGGAGTGAGGTCTTCTCAACCGACACCAGTGCTTCACCAGCCATTTGAGGGACACAGGGTATCAAGAAATGGAGGCCACAGATGTTAAGATGTCACTGCAGGTGGCATAAAATGGGAGCAGAGGAATATTCTGGGTTTAGGCAATAGCATTTATTGAGGTTTCAAGTGGCTTTTGGGGACATAAAGGCAAAGTATTTGCCTTCTAGAGACAGCAGGAAAGAAAGAAAACCAAACCAAACCAAACCACACTGTTGCATCTATGAGGAAGATGGGTAAAAGCTAAGACAAATCAAACAATACAAAAAGGGGTTCTTGACATTCTTGAAAATAGCATAGCAGTTGTTTTATTCTTGCATTTTAGCTTTGTTTGGGGAAAAAGCCCTCTGAGAAACAGCAAATATCACTGTATTATTTAAAATGTTAAATTCCACTCCTGGGAAAAATAGAAATCATTTGGTTACCAAAAAAAAAAAAAGAAGAAGAAGAAGAAAAATAATACCATTGATAAAGCACTAAAATGATTTTAAAAACTCCTTTTCTGAGAAAGTCATCAATGCATACAATATATAAATGTGTACTCTATTAGCTTTCCTCAACCTAGTGTTCTTCATATATGGATTACAAATCCCATCTTGCCCAGCTAAGATATGGCCAATCCCTATTTCCTTTTTGGATAGGAATTTTACTGTGACACTACATTAAAAAGGCACTAGATTTGGAAAGGGTGGTGTATATCATATACTGTGATCAGAAAACAGGCTTTATCCCTTCATTAATAAGCTATTTCCAAAATTAAGATCAGCTTAAGGGAAGAAGACATCCTTTTGGCTATTGCATGTTGCCTTTAATTTTGTTCTGCCCAGGTTGAAGAAAATCTCAATCCTTTTATGGGGCACTGCCCCCAAACTGCTTAAATACAAAAGAATCACACCGTAAGTCCTCCATTGTAGTTTTACCAAAAATTGTTAAGATATAGATAAAAAGAACAGTTAAGTATTGACTGCCAAAGCTTTTAGAAAGTAACATCACCATTAAACATTGTGCTTCTTTATTAATTAAATCCATTTACAATGTTCAGTTAACCCTAGGATTGTGCCTCTATATTTTAGTTTAACTCAATAGTGGAAAAAGGAAGAAATACTAATACCCATTCTTGCACAATTCAGTTCTGTGACTGTGTTTCAAGGTTGAAATTGCCTGGCTGAGCGGGACGAACTTATCTCCATGCACAGAACCCCACAATTCTATAGGCTCGAGAGTAATCTTACATGTAGATGTGCATGGCTGTCACTATCACCCACTTTGGCAAAGGATTTACAACCATACTGGTAAGCCAAATATTATTTCTTTCTTTTTCCTTTTTTTTAAATGGCCACATACACATTGCATATTTAATTTCTGTTGAAGATGAATGTTCTCAAGTGGTGGTAAATGTTAAAGTGAAGAAAATAATTTGGAACCCTGACTGAAGCTAGGATAATCAAACATTGGCCCCATTCTCACTTCCTTTGATGCATGTGTATATATTAAAGTCATTGGTGGAATTAATGCATTATCAAAGCGTTTTTTTTTCCTGTTATCTAGAACATACTTGCAAATGATATGGCTTCAGCATACTCCCAAGACTTTCTGGGCTGGTCAAGAAATGCTTAGGATAAGAAAAAACAACTGCTGAGCCAGCATGGAATCATAAGCGATGACACTACGGCTGTGGTATAGGTATCATTAGTATTGATTTTGTTAAAAGTGAACAAAGCCTTACATCTATATTTGGTTGGTATCCTTAATCAAACAGAATTTTTACAACTTGTATTCTTATATAGACCTCTATGTCTCCGTTAACATTTGCCAAAGTCAGCTGATTTGCTAATGCTTGTTCATGACTCTGGAAAGGTATCACAGATTAATCAGCAACTGGGATTAAGTGGTAAAAAGTGAATAGCCTTCTAGACTGCTACAGTATATATTAATACTGTATGAAAATGAGCAGTTCAGAGAACTGCATCATGAGCTGTGCTTTGACTCTAACATGCTAGAAATTACTCATATTTCTTCCATCTTACATTTCTACCCTGCCCTCCTGTCCTAAGAAAGAAAATAAGCTACATCTCTTGTAGCATTTACTCACTTGCTTGCTCAGCCCAGTAGGGTGGACCACCTCTACCTAATTTGCATGACAGATCTTAAAGCTCCAAGAAATATAAAACAATTATAAAGAATAAAATAAACTAAGTCATATACAAAGGGATTCTCCTACAGCACTAGGAATCCAGATATACCTTTCACACATTATTTAGTATGGGGGAGGGAAACCCTTTTCTTTCAAGAATCAGTCCCAGGATGTGTGAAGGAAGTATTTAAAGCAAATGACATAGCTTTCATGAATTTTTATGCCTGCTAAATTATAAATAATATGTGCTAATGTCAAAGATAAATTAGATATCCTGTTCAGGCATAATTTTATTTTGATATTCTTAATTAAAAATATGGGTAGGAATTATGGGTAATGTTCGCTTTCTCTAATAAGAGGAAAGTAGAACAGAATGGATGTTGTTCTATGGTGACCGAATTATTTAAGTTAAAAAAATTATAATAGTCAATTTTTATAGCAGGGCTGTTTGCTCAAAAAAAAAATAAAAAAATACAGCAGCCACTACATTTGAATGGAACTGTGAAATTTAGCTCTAGTTGCTCAACATGATGCATATGCTTCACGTTTTAACCATGACACCAACTAAATACAGATGTCAAAATAAGCCCAACACTTTTCAGTGATCCATACATTCAGCCATAAGTCATCAAGTGTTGCATAGCAAAATTCTGAGTAAACCTATATTCAGTCATCTGGAAACAAATCCTATTAACCTTACTGGATTTATTTTGCAGCATACCTGTACATGATGGTATTATAAGTAATGCACGTATAAATTCATTCTTGGACATAAACAACTCAACATTTATAGCCAGATTGAAGTTAGAATGGTGACCTTTTGCTGCTATTCCTGTCCTCAATTACTCTGTATGAAGGAGAACAAAAAATAAAGAATTACGTTGGAAGGACTAGCTAGGCCATCAAAGCCACTTTTCCATGATCACATTTGAACCTGAATCTGCCTGTAGTTCTGAGATAACCTACTGAATGTTGGGCATAAAATATGCAGTCCGGGTACCAAATTAGGGGTAATTGTTATGGATTTTTAAATTATGTTCACTTTGATACTACCCCAGATTTTGATTTTGTTTGAGATTGTGCAAGCTTTCTGAGTTACCTCTTACAGCCAAAAGGTTGCTAGTTTTATTGAATGTATAGAAACAAGACAAAGTTGAGCCACATTGTGATCTAAGGGGCAAAAAGCCTCAAGATATGCAAAACATAAATAAGGTAAGAAGAACACGTTCAAAAATATGATGGAACTATCCAAAATGCAAAATTGACTGCAGATATATTAGAATGATATGGAAAGGAAAATCCTAATTGTTTGCAGATTAGCCTCCAACAGCTGACTGATACTCTAAAATGTATTCTGATTTGAAGAAAAACTAAAAGGAAAAAATAGTTACTTAAATTGTGCAACTGCACAAATATAATTCCCCCACTATTAAGATAACAAAAACTTCTGCTATTACCATAATTATTATATATATTAGAAAGCTATACACAAGCATGTTAATTTCACAGATTTTTAAAAGATTCTTAATATTTTATATAATTAGAAATACACATTTCAAAAACAAAATTTCTGCAAAGAGAAAACAATTACCTTGGTTAGCAAAGCATGGAGTTCTTCATGGCTTAGGGTAGTGCTTTCTATACAAAAAAGATCCCCTTTGTTTCCTTCAGGGCTGTTTAAAATATTGGCAAAGCTATAAAGGGGGAAAACACATTTTGGCTTATGTAAACTACAAAAAGCCACAATGCTTTGCAAATTCTGTCTTACTTTTTAATATGAAAATAAGGAAAATGTAATTTACATATTTTTTAATATTTTTATTTAATAAATGATCCAGACCCAGAATTTTAAAAAATTAAATAGGTTAGCCCTCACACTAAAAAAAAAAAGAACTCCAAAACATTTTTTTTCACAAGTATGGTCCTCTTTTAAATGATTTTGATCCGTTTAACTGAGTGCCATACTATACAATATGCCTACACATTTGTGAGCATTTTCAGATATACTAAGCGACCTAAAATTTTCCTTCTTTTCTTTTTTTTCCCCCTTAATCACCCGATTTCTGGGTCTCCCAAAACATCTGTACAATTTCTATTTGTTGCATAACAGCCACTTTTTCTCTCAGTAATGATCTGCCCAGGATTGAGCAAATGCCTCCTCTTTTTTCTGTTTTTGGCTATTTACATGTAAATAACGTTGAACCTGCAACATGACACTATCTATTGTAACATACATTTTGCAAGGGAGCACAACAGTAAAAAGAAGTTAACCTTAAAACCTATTTTGTACAAGTGATCTGTTGTACAACTCAAGTGCGAAGCATCTCTTCAGCATTGCTGTTTATCTTTTAATATGGTATCACTGAGGCAATTTAAAAGTACTTTTACAAAACAGAGTACCTGACTTCCCCCCCCCCAACACACAGCACATATAATGCATATTGACCCCCCTCCCTCTTTCCCCTTAAGGTATAGCACACACACGCACTGCAAGGAAAAAAAAACCTCTAATAGCTAGTAAAGTTATCATGTTGCCCATCCTTCAGAGAGCCGCATGCGCTTCACGGAGGGACTTTCCCTTTCGTCCGGCGAAGGTCTGGTGAGTCCAATGGGAGAGTGGAATTCATTTCGGTGATCTTCCCTGTCGCTTCCATCGTAGGAACTACTACAGCTGCTCAAGCTGTCAACAGGAGATCTTCCCGCCTCGTGGCGCGTGTGCTGTGGATATCTCGATGGCGTGGTCGTACGGTCTCTAGGAGGAGAAACAGGTTCGGACTTGATGTTGAGGCTTTGAGTAGAAGGCAGGGAGAGATTTGTATTCTGAGATAAATGAGTGCTAGTGCAAGCTCTGTAAGAGGAAAGGAAACCCAGTTACAGACGGAGGAGGCAGAGCCCCCTGAAATGTACACTTATACAAAATATCAGCTAAGAGATGGAAAAACTTATCCCTGCACAAAGCCAAGGACCGTGTGTATGAAAGATTGTCTTTGCAGCTGTGGGACACATCTGAAAAGATGACTCTCCTAAGATGGTCCTTGCAGTTTGTTCTATGGATTGCTCAGAACTGCAGCCAGGATGATTTTGATCTCAAATGGAAATAGTGTCAGCCACACCCTGCTGTTTTTGAAACTATGACTGATTACTTAAAGTATGACTGCATGTGTGCATATACAGAAAAGTAATTTTAAAAAATGGTAGGTTGTAGGGCAGACTGATGTAGATTGCCTACAACTCAACTACAAGAGCAGTTGGGGTTGTTCTATTCAGCATCTTTTGGTTTTTCACATGGCCTTCAAGAAATCCGGGGTTCATTCTTCTGGATTCTGGTGAGTGTCCTGAGGTGTTAGGGCAACTCGTACTAAAAAGAGGTTTGAGCAAAGGTTCAGGAAGTTCCCTATGGAAGTCTATGTCACACTAAAGGTACATAGAAACTATCCTTCATTATTAGTATAAGCAAAGAGTTGATGCAAGATTGGATACAGAAGGTTCTGATTTATTCTAAAGCTATTATATTCGAAAAAGTCACCAAACCAAACCATGATTTTCAGTTAAACACCACCAAGTTATCTGTTTGCTTACTGCCTCCTGTATTTTTCCCCTTCTCTTTTGGCAATGAGGAAATTGGAATCAAGAGGGTATTTTTATTTTCAATATAATTATTTAAATCAGTGCTTCTCAGTCTTAGCAATGTTGAGATGTGGAGATTTCATCTCCCAAAATTCCCCAGCCACATGTGGATAAATCCTGAACCAATGTGTTCAAAATGTGCTAATAGCTATACTAATGGCAATGACATGAAATGTTCTCAGTATGACATTTCAACTTCATTACAGCCAAACATAAACTTATTACATATTTATGACAATGTTTGAAATTTCTATCATAAACTACTAAAATGTCTAAAATAGACTTGTTTTCTAGATCCAGAAGAATGGTGATGGGAAAGGAAAATGTTATGTACATAATTTCTATACTTTGCGAATACTTGTCGATTGTGCATGGAAGTTGTCTATCACTCAGAGCTGACATGGCAGATTGCATGTTCCTCCGAGGGATGAAAGGTTACGGCATGAAGGAGATATGTCACTTGAGCACTGGAGCTGCACATTTTTAAAGACTGGAAAGCCCACATGCTCAGTCCTAACCTTCTAAAATCTTTGTGGCTGATCACAAAATGAAGGACTATAGTCAACTCTTTTCTAAAGTCTGCAGAAATGCAAAACAATGCTAGATATCTATCCTTGGAATGATGTGGCAATGCTTTTATCATTAATTGTCACAATGTTTAATAATGAATGGCCATTGTTAGTCAACAAAGAGGAAGAGAAATGCTGCAATCCGTAATTGCTTTCATCTGCCCTGTATTCAGCTGATTTTGTCAAAATTGGTGCAGTTGTTTAATGGACAAGCATGTTGGCCCTACAGTTGCAGTTGTGTGAAAAGCAAGCCTAAGGGCAGAATTCTCTTGATTTTACATTCTTGGCTATACCTGAAATTAACACACTGTCTATTGTTGGGATCTGTTAACTATTAGAAATTAGTTCAGTTTGCTGTGTAATGAATATAATGACTATCTTTATTCACTGTGGAAAATAGAGGCACTAACTATCAATAAGTTAAGGTCTCATACATAGTTTTCTTGATTTCTAAAAAAGTAAAAATGCACACTCCTAAGATCCATCTTATATACTAAATTGGATAGAGCAGAATTAAAAGAAGTATTCTCTTTTCTTGCGGCTTAACAAACTGCTATTTAATTTCAGATTAAACCTGATTTACAAGATTTGCAGAAGGAATTGCCAAGTGAAATTTTCTTATTGTTTTCAGTTAGAGTTCCAACTTTTGACAAATGTAAAATAAATATTCATAGAATAATGTACATGTAAAATTAGGGCAGATTTTTTATGTCTGCACTAGAAATAGATGATAGTGTGTGCCAAATCTATGAAAGTTTGCTGTTGGTTTAGCATGTAATTATAAACCTCACTTTCTTTGTGAAACAGTCTGTTTATGTTATGGAATTCAACTGAAAACAATTTGTTCACTTTAAATGCTTAGGTGGAACATTTTCTATTTTGTAATGTATTTTTTTAAAATACTAAGATTAATACAAAAGAATATTATTATGGGAGATATATAATAAACCTTTCATGGTAATACAGTTTTCACTTTTTACATACAAAATAATTGGTATAATCCACTTCTTACTGAAGTGAATGGCAGCATGTTTAATTTAAATAGGACTGAGCTACTACTTTCAATGTATCCTGAAAGAAGGGCATCTCATTAAATAGGCACACAATAGCCTATTATTACAAATAGTCCTTGACTTATATTGTTCATTTAATAATATATTCAAAGTTATGATGGCTGTGGAAAAAAACGAGTTATGGTCCTTGGTCATGTGATCGCAATTGTGGTGCATGGCCACCTACCCACAATTATTACCAATTGAAATGTCCTGCAGTCTTGTGATCAAAATTTGCAACATTTTTTGACCTTTCCCTCCGGCAGAAAATACCTATTGGGGAAGTTGGTTTTGCTTAACAACCATGGTCATTCACTTAATGACTGATGTAAAAATTGTTCTAAAATCAGGTCTAATTCTCCTTCCAATTAGACTACTGTATGGTGGAAATTCCAATTGCGGTCATAAGTTGAGAAATATATGTAATGCACTCATGTCTTCAGTCACTGAAAAGATATTCAACCTTGACTATGTGCAATTCAGATCATAGGATAAGTGAACATTATGGCTTGCTAGTTTCCTTGTTCCACTGGATTTGTTTATATTTAATCTTTTATAAAGAGTTTCTGGCTTTTACAAAGCATAATATACATTAGTATAGAAATTTCCCTCCTGAATTTGCCACTAGAGGGCAGGAATGCATGCCTTTCACTGTGAAAATGAACATTAGGTTTGCTTGCTAGCAACCTTTTGAACATACAATTTATCATAGTATAAGGGAAATAAGTGAAATGTTTCTGCCTCTTCTAAAATGCATGATGCTCAGGCAAATGTGGATTATGTATGGGTCAAGTTGGTAGGTCAGTTGGTAATACTAAGTAGACAGGTTATGATACAATCAGCGAAGAGATTGGGGAAAATTTATGTTAATAGATTGGGGAAAACAGATGAGTTCCTAATGAATTGCTTATCTGATTTCAAGGTTCGATTTTTTGGCATGTAATTTCTAGATTCAGCTCAAGTAAGTGGTAGGGTAGCATTTATGTGAGGTTTTGATGGAAGTATGCCTTCTGTCAAATAATCTACAGGATTTTAGATATTCCAGTAAGCTGATATCACCTGGGATGTTAGCTATTAAAACATCTGCATGCGAAGTACAGGTAGTCCTCAACTTATAATTATAAGGGGGCTCTAAAATTTGTTATTAAGCAGTGCAATCATGTGACAGCATCCAATTTCATGACATTTTTTTGCTGCCAAGCGAATCACTGTGGTCATTAAGTGAGATATCACATGACCACAGCTTCTCCATTGACTTTGCTCATCGGAAGCTGGCTGGGAAGGTTGCAAATGGCAGCCATGTGACCAACAGTCCTAAATGCACAACAGTTGCCAAGCACGCAAATCATGATCAGGTGACCATGAGGCTTCTGCTACGATTGTTAGAGCAAGAACGGGTCATAAGTCACCTTTTTACAGTAGTGTTGTAACATCAGTTGATAAATGAATGGTGGTTATGTGAGGACTCCTTGTAGGGGATTTACTATAGTCCTTTTTTCACCCTTTACAACTCTCCATGTTAGGATGATATCCTAGTTGGCTTGTCTTTCATTTGGGACACCCCTCCAGATTGAGATAGTGGGACTCTATGGGAGGAATAGGGATTTCCCCTCCCTACCTCTTGCTGTTTTGAGGCAGGTCAAGAAAGAAAGAGGAAGAAGGAAGCCATTTTCAAGGGAGCAAATAGATTCTGACCACTGTGTCTTTGGGGCAGTGGAATTTGGGCTGGAAGTCAGCTGCTTGTAGCCTAATGTAACATAGCTGAATACATAACAGTCAAACTCAGAGAGCACCAAGACTTCACGGTTCCACTCTGAGCTTCGTATGTTCTTCTCTATTGGTGACATGAAAGCCAGTCGGGTGACACTGGACCAGTCATTAGCTTTCAGCCCAACTTATCCCACAGGATTGTTGTTGTGGAAAAAATAGAAGGGAAGTGGATCTGTTCGCCACCTTGAGTTATTTGTAAAAATAATAAAGTTGGGATACAAATAAATAAAATAAAACATGGCCTAGTACAGCTAATGTTGAAACTCTACTACTAAGAAAATTTAATCTCATAGCCTGCCTGCTGCCTGATTTTACTAAACTGCTCTCCTCCTCCATGTGAGCTAATGACAAAAAAAGCTGCATTGCAATCTGTCCATATGCATGATGTATCTATTACTGACATAACACAGGGCTGCCATTTATTATATGTTATACCTGCCTCTCATATCACTTTCTACTGACAACAGCAGAATGTTATCTACAGAGGGAGGGGCACAGGAGAGAACTAGATGGAGGCCACTCTTTTGGATTTCTTTTAGGACAAAGATAATTCAGTTATTCTGCCAAGACTATAACTTTGGTTCCTTTCAAGGTGCCTCATCTCCAGGATACTAGAAACCCTGAGCTCTCTTCTCCAAACACTGGACAGGCTGTTAACTTCTGTTCCTCCAACAGTGAGGGAAAAACTTTATAACAAAAAACAGGTTATTTGTGTGTGTGTGTGTGCGTGTGTGTGTGTGTGTGTGTGCGTGTGGAAGAGATATCACGGGTATTTTAAAAATAATACGATGGTTTGAATTCTGACTTACCCCAATTGACTGAGGGCAGATGGTGGCATGTTGTGTAGATGTTGCTGCTGCCAGCCAGTTACTGAACCCAAGTGGAGAGCACTGGCTGTGTTAAAGCCAGACAATGATGACAAGTCTGCACTACTCAGTGAATACTCTGAATGCAAGAATGAAAAAAAAACACAATTTCAAAATTAAAATGAAAGAGTTCAATAACTATGGACAAATTCTGTCATATTCCATTAATAAGGCATTTTAAATCTAATGCAGTTGTGGTATTAAGGCATTCCCTTCTCTTCCTCACTCACTGTGAGCACAATAGGCAGATACATGCATAAATACACAAGTGCATAAACTCAGCTTACTATCTTAAGCACACAATCGTGCCTACCGCCCCTGTCCTGTTGTCCCCAATTATTCATACCTGTTTTATGTATTTATACTTATGTTCATTCTTAAATCTATTATACTGTAAGCAATTGACAAATTAAATAAAAATAAGTAATACTAGGATATAAATGCTAAATATATGATTTTCTGTTTCCTGGTGAACTTTCAGCTTGTGAAGTTTTGTAGTATTTTTAGCACACATTTATCAACACCCAAAAATGCAGCCTACAGAGTCAGCTTACTTGCAAGGAAAGGGATACCTATGACTCTTCAGATACTGCTGGGCAGCAACTCCCAGTTATGTGGCCCTGCATGGTAATGGATGCGGAGCACTCTAGATTAGTACCTACTGGAGGACCACGGTTCCTCACCTTGATACTGAGTATGGGCCAAATATATGAGCTTTAAGGGAGATTACTGTAAAGTGCAATCAAAATTAGATTAGCCTAGAATTCTTGGAAATAGTAACCTTAGGCCCCGGGGTTAGTTAGTTATGTGTTCTCATGGACTGTGACCTTGAATACACATTCAAGCCTATAAGTACAAGTGAAAAAAGGTGCACAAATCAGTTTTTGCATTGTGTATCCTCCAGACCAGCCAGGCTTGTATTGAGTTTTAGAGCCCTAGTCAATGGAGGATGGACATACTTTGGGCTTCAACTTTTGGGGGGACCCTGAACCGGAAAATGCCCCCCCCTTCCAGATATGGATCAGGTGCAGCCATTCTTATTACACCTGCAGTCCCTGCCAGATAGTTCTGGAGTGATATGCCCAAATGCCACACAAGTGTGCAAAATAAGACACTATCGGACACTCTACTATGGAGTTTGCAGTTCAAGTAGACATGGAAACATTTCTGCTCTTTCAAAAAAGTATATGATGCAGGGTAAGTTATACCTACAACATGCCAGCAGGCATCAATTAATTATGAGAGTGGGAATGTCAAAGCACTTTTTGATAAGGGAAATTTAAGTGGCTCTTCAACTGTCAAGTGTGAATGAGTGATTCTTAAGCCACTTAAAAGCAATTCTTATGATGCACAACAAAAACGAGACAGGATTCTACATATTGTTTCATTTTATATTACCACAAGCATCACATTTGTAACTTGGGCTATCTTGTATGTGAGTATCTGCTTTTTTCTCATTTAATCTATAAGGCTCAGAATTACGTGAAAACTTACCGGTACCATATGTTGTTGAAATGGCTGATGGGTATCCTCCCATCCCTTGCCCTGGTAAAGTAGGAGTTGCCACGGAAACCACCGGAGTAGCCAATGACTGAGCAGACTGAGAGTTATTTATCCTTTGATTCTTTTAAATGAGTAAAATAAACATATTAATGGAAGGATGGAAAACATTTGAAACAAATTATATTTAGAGATTGGATTTGTTCCTATGGTACAAAATAGCATACAGATTTCACTACATTAATCATTTATCATGTCACTTTTATGAACTCTGCCAATCCCATGATTTATCATTTTTTCAAGCGACCAGTTGTCACCATAGTAACTCATTAAATCAGAATCTCCTAGGTTACCAAACATATAAGATTTTTCTCCTCCCCCCCCCCGACACATATACATTAGTAGCAGTCAGACTAGGAGGATAAAAATATTTAACATGTATTCATTTAGGTTTGAAAAAAAATGCCTGAAAATATAACTATTTAGTTCCAAGGATGTTTTTAAAAAGTGACTATGTAGGATGAGTTATGCCAGATGGTAGTAGAGGATTAACTCTTGAAAGCAACGTAATGATGTGCCCATGCATGTTCAATTTTTTCTATGGTTTCTGTTACAATTTGGGACAGATGCAGAAGCCTGCTTACATCCACAGACCTCCTTATGCTTAAAATAGGCAAGCTAGATGATGAATATGCAATACTGCATATTCTATATTCTCCAGCAGATGGTGCTATGGTCACTTCATTCTTAAAAATGCTGAAACTTATATGAAAGATACTATTAAATATACCTTTACCCTGTATTTTCTTACTGTGGGACTCTTAATGCGTACAAATCAAGATTAGAAATTTAAAGGCATAGGGCATTTGATGGAAACTTTTAAAAAGTTTGGGCATTCAAAGATGACATTACTAAAAAAACACTAAATTGTTAAAATTGTTGCTTTACAGCAGTTAAACACAAGACTTTTAAACAACTTTCAAGCCTTAGAAGATAGATGGGATAGACTTCTATTTGTTTTTGAAGAAAAGGTTCCATTATATTTCAGCTGCCAACCCAGTAGGGAAATGAATTGTTTCTGCATGTTTTCAATAACATTATTCCCACTTACCAAAAGCAGATCAACATCCTCAGACTGATAGCATGAGAGAGGAGGATGAATAATTAGAAAAAGCAAATATTCCAAAGTCTTCTGCTTCCAGTGCAAGAAGGCATAGTTTCACAACAATGGACAGTAGAATTGGCTATCAAGCTAGTTATGTATTCTAGTATAATCTCATTAAACATTATTTAAATCCCTATGTTTAGGACATAAAAGTCCTGGTTGGTTAACTTCTTCCTTTTCCCCTTAGAGATGAAGATTAATCTAAGGATATCACACACCCATGTTTTTGCTTTCCTAATAATGACTTCATCTGCAACTCATACTCAGTGACATCATTGTTGCAAAATATCTTGCCAATCAGATGACCTCTTGGAAAGTATTATTAGTTTAGATGTTCCTAGAAATAAAACATTTGATGGAATGTTTTCTGACCGTCAGCCACACAAGCAATTTAGCTTATCCTATTCCTTCAAGAAGAGATAGTTGCACTGATGGGTTTTATCCAAATGGAAACCACAAAGTGGATGTATAAATGCATCAGGCTGGTAGTTTTAACACAGAACTGTTTAAAATAGTTGTCAATTTGATTTAAATAGAACATTAGCTTGGCATTACCTAGTATTTCTTATCAGATTTGTTTTTGAAATAGTCCTACTTTTAAGGATTACATGGAAAATTAACCTCCTATATGCTTCCTTAGAACATAATGAAAGATACGGGTTTAATGCACAAAGATGCTGTAGCTGTTTAATGTGTGTGGACAGGGCATGATAAACATTACTAATGAAGAAAGGTTTTAATTAAAGTGCTGTTTATAATGGTAAGATGTAACTTTTAGGCTTCAGAGTTGCAGAAGTAAAGATGCACTTCTTCAGGTTATTAATTTGTGTTTCAATTAAAACGCAAAGTACTGTTTTCAAATGATGTCAAAGCATAGCTTCAAAAAGCTATATATGGTAATTAAAAAAACTATAAAATCACAGAGAACATCAATCTTTTAAAAATACAATTGAAAAAAACTGGCTATAGTGGTGGCAGTCACAAATCAAAATGGTATTAAAGTATCATCATTTGAACATAAATTCCAGATTCAGATTAGTGGATTATTTTGATTTTTGTCAAGATACAATTCTAGTAAAATTCATTTCTGTCTTATCTGTACCAAGCCTTTTTGAATTCAAAGAGATAAATCCTAATTAAGTTTACAAAGAATTGAAGCTTTGGTTTGTTCCCTGATTCAGAGTATTATAAATGGTTGCCTTTCTCCTACGAACAAGCTGAAATTTTATATAAAATGGGCAGCTCTTGAGAACATGAGGAGCAACCAGAAAAGTAATAACGTTACAAAATATTAAATACTGTGTTTGAAAATACTTAACAATATTTTTTATGAATTTAATTCATTTATTGCATATGATTTTAAGTTGCCTCTATCTATATGGCAGATATCACTTATATCAGATCCTCTCCGCCACATACTTCCAATAAAAATACGTAAAAAATTCTGGCCAAAATGTCCCTCCCTCCAAACCTTAATGGTTAAGGAAGTGTGCCTAGTACAGTCACAGCACAGAAACAGTGAAATACTGTGAAAGCTCATGCAGAAGTATAGATTTTCCTAGCAAGGGGCAAGACTGCACAGAGAAGCTAACTACTTCCTCTTTTGAAGAGCTCTAGAAATAGAAGGAATTGTGAATCCTCTCTTGCGACTTATACAGAAGCTACAGTGAGACACCAGGGTTTACTGCAATCATTCTGAGCGTGCAAAATAGTGCACTTTGCCTTGGTTCTTCTTCTGAACTCTGTCTGAACCCACTACAAACTCCATTAAGTACATTAAGGGCAACTCTTTCTCATTTTTTGCCTAAATGTTGAAGATGTGAATCTCACTTCCTTGAACTGTCACTATGGAAAAAAAGTATACCTACACAATTTTGAGGTTGATTAAAAGGGTAATAAAGACTGTGGAAGCCATTCCCTATCTGACAAATGGGCTAAAATAAATTAACCCTATTAAAAGCCTTTTCTTTTAAAATCATGACATTGTTGTTTTCAAGTAACTTCTTTAAATTTTTAAATAAATAAGTATAATATTAGACCTTTGTAGCAAGTTTTGGTTGAAGAAAGGATGAATCTGGGTAGAACTCTGATTGTTGCTAGTATTCATTCTGCCATGAATTTATCTGGAACACCACCCCCAAATCTCATCCCAGTGAATCTACCAGAGAATTGCTTTCAATTGCATTATTAAGATTATTGCCAAACTATCCTGCTAACTGTTTGAAAATAATTATAATTTAATAATCCTCAGCCACACCTAACAAGTGCTGTCAAACTATATTTGGATTGCAAATCCAGAATCCTCAGTCTTTGAAGCATGTTGGCTGGAAATACTTGGAAATGCAATGTCGACTTATGTCTGGAGAGTGACAATTGGCAAAAGCTGCTTGATAAATTTTTAGAGAGCTCATTAAATTGATTAACAAACCAATCTGTTTTTTCATCAGTGCAAACCTAATACATCAAACTATTCATTTTTGAACTTAAGTTGGCTGAAAACTTTTTCAGTTTAAGAACTAGAGCCTTGAATAATATTCTTATGCAAATAATTTCCTGTCATTAGGTTAATCTAAATCCTACTGGAACCTTTGGATCTATGAAGGAAAAGGAAGAAAATAATGTATTACCACAGATGGCATTGTGTTCTTGCTTCCTGGTGGGATCAGCACTCGGAGGTCTGGTTTACGATTATTCAATCCCAAATTCATGGGTGGAGGAGACTTTGCTTGCATATTCTTGTTCAAGTTGCCAGGTGAGACCAGCAGACCTGGAGAGTTTCGTGGGTTGCCATACCCATTCCCTGTTCATTTTGCAAAGAAAGACAAACAAATGCAGGTTTAACCATGGATTCAGGTAACAGATCATCAGAGTTGGAAGGGACCTTGTAGGTCATTTAGTCCAACCCCCCGCCCAAGCGGGAGACCCTACACCATTTCTGACAAATGGCAGTCCAATCTCTTCTCATAAATTATGGGCACTCCCATAACTTCTGAGGGCAAGCTGTTCCATTGGTTGATTGTTCTCATTATCAGAAAGTTTCTCCTTATTTCCAGGTTAAATCTCTCCTTGTTCCTAGGTATGTAGATTAACCCTGAAATATCTTCAGGAAATATTGTTCTTCTTTTCAACAAGGTCAATATATGTGTACCAATTGTTCTAAAGAATTACACCAGCATCCCCCAAGTTGGCTAAGATTTTTTGGGAGTTACAAACTCAACACATATGGAAGGTGCCTAGAAAAAGAAGGTAGTGTCTGATGAACCAGTGGGATGGAATCTTTTTTAAAAAAAACAATAAAAGTAGCAAGATAGAAGATAATTGGTTATGGTAGTTGCTTCAATAACCTGTCTTCATCATCCTAAGTGACATGTATTGCATGAATTGCAATATTTTAAAATCAACTTGCAAAGTTATTAACACACCATTACAGAAGTGTATGTTAATTTTTATTTGCTATTTTATCTTTGTTATGCTAGGATTTTATTTCTTTGTATTTTTTCCCCCAAATTTTGTTGGTCATTGTTTGAATAAACAGTATTTCATTTCATTTCATTATTTTATTTTGTTTCATTTCATTTCATGTGGTATGCATAGGTAAGCATCCTAGAGAATGTTTCACAGCTGATTAGTAGCAGGAGACAACAATTGTTTAGACTGAACACTGGAAATTTTGGAATTAAAAAGTATAAATTACATCTGGACCATCAGGCAATGGTGATCAGGCTATTCTTCTGTGAAACTTTAGACTAGGTAACATGTAGAACAACAGGTCTCTGCATGATTATTCATTTTCAAATTTGTATTTTGATAATCTTCTGACTAAGCTGTACAAGAGGAGAGGGCTGCCTTTTTATGGCTTGGAGCCACATACACACTTTACTATATTTTGCATGGCGAGCTCTGAAGAGGGTAGAATGATATGTAAACTGAGCACAACTGTATCATGCACATGGGCAGATAAAAAAAAACATTCTGGTTTTGCTGAATTGCGAGGACTATTGTGAGAGTTTCAGAACTAAAATTACAGGTAGTCCTTGACTTATAAACATTTGTTTACTGACTGTTTGAAATTACAACACACTGAAAAAAGTGACTTATAATCATTTTCAAACTTACAACTGTTGCAGCATTCCCATGGTGGTGACGTGATCAAAATTTGGACGCTTGGCAACTGGCATGTATCTATGATAGTCAGAGTGTCCTGGGATCATGGGATCACCTTTTGTGACCTTCTGACAAGCAAAGTCAAAGGGGATGTGTTCCTAACTTAACAAGTACAGTGATTCACTTAACTGTGGCAAGGAAGGTCATAAAATGGGATAAAGTTACTTAACTGTCTTGCTTAGCAACATAAATTTTGGGCTCAATTGTGATCATAAGTTGAGGACTAACTGTGTGCCTATTTTACATTAAAGCATTCATTCCTCCCATTTTCAGTCACTGTGGTAAGAGGAAAGCTGGAATCCAAAGAAAAAGTCTAAGGGTTGCACTCCTTTCTAGAGTCTCTTGTTGCCTATCGCTGCTTCATGGGAAGCATCCAAATAGGAACAAAAGCAATTGCAATTAAAATACAAAATTTTGTATAAGTTGCACACTACATTCTATGACAATAAAAAAAAAACCATAGTATTCTAACCAAATCAACTTTCAAATAGATTCCAATCCATTCCCCCTGCCTCCAGTTTACTCTTCTTCCTCCAATCCTTGGTCCATTTTCAGTATTCAATTTAATGGGTTGCCTTGGTTTCCTCACACCCAGGAACTTTTGTATACTTTCAAAACTTGGATTTTCTTTACCTGCCACTGTCTACCCCTAATTCTTAGATGGTGTAACTTTGGCTACATAGATATAAGGACTTGGAAAAGGAGCTGTGATTGTATTCCTTTTTATAAATACATCCTGATTTTTTTAAAAAAATCAAGCAATATTCTGAGTTAAGCCAGCACCATTTATTTTGTTTATGGTGAGGCACAATTTTCCCTTCATATACTATGTCTCAAAAAAAAAGATCTATTGTTCTTGTATCTCTCTATACACAACAGACAAAGTGAATTATGTGTCTCTCTGTATGTGAGTGAAGGATGTGCAGGAAAACCAAAGTATCTCAGTCCAAATCACCATTCAGCTATGCAGTTCACTCTCGGAATCTAACCTGTGCCACAAGTCTGCTGTGCAGATGAGTAAGAAACGGCACACTTAAAAAAGAACAGGATGATAATATAAACAATAAGACTCCTTGACTTTGCTCTTTTAATATTTTAGGCTCCTAACAGAAAATCTGGTGACCTTGAAAAAAATCTGAGCTACCTGAGGCAAGCAGTTGATTGGATTCTGTATGCTGGTTGTACAGTATTGAATATTTAACTGAATATTACCAAATGCTTGTTACACAGAAGAAAGAAACCAATGTCAGATGATATTGCTGGGGAGGTGGGGTGGGGGGGTGGGGAGGGAAATAGAACAAGAAAGAACAAAGCAAACCATGATAAAAGGGACTGCTTTATGGACAAATGCAATAGAATTCTGCTTAGCTTGACTCACTTTATTCCCCCACTTTAGGCTTTTTTGTTTTGAAACAAAAGAAAGTGCAGCAAGGCTATAATTTCCAGAAAAGAAAGAAGAAGGAGAAAACAAACCGGAGGAGGACTCAGAAGCTTCTGAAATGCTTCATCCTCAATCCCTTCCTCCCCTTTCGGAGCCTAATCCTGAATGCTGAGTTCAGCAGGAGTTGGTTCTGATTTTGAACACACCCCTTCATGTCATCTCTGCACTTGTAGCTTTACATCCTGACATACAGGCATCTTCACATCGTGCTAATTTGGTGCTTTCAGAAGCAGTGCTGCTTCCCATTTGAAACTGCAATAATCACAATGATAATGCTGGCACAGCACTGCAATTAACAGCCTTTCTCAGCACCAGGAGGAGGAGGAGGGGGAGGAGGAGGACAAGAGGAAGAGGAAGAGGATACAGGGGAGCAACTGAACTTATTCACTGGGGCAGTGGCTTTTCAACTCTCTTTATTTGAGAGAGTTTCATTCTCTTGCAATGTCAGTAACCAAAAAGGGCACCTGATATATTAACATTGCAATAACTCTGGCCACTGAAAATAGTTAACCTTTAGGGACATGGTTTAAACATGCCATATCAATAGTATTACTGAAAACAAAATAAATATAAAAAGGGGCACCACAGCATGAAATCAGCAACATGAGGAAATAAAATTACCTTCACTTGCTCACAGACTCAGTGGTATACACAAAACTTGTAAATAAATATAATGCATAGCACAATAGCATAGTTTTCTTTTTAACTTTATTATAAAGTTAAAAACAAACCTGTGCTATTGTACTTCTCATTATATTTGTGTACCAGTTATTAGAATCAGCTATTTAATTTTCTTAGGCTACAATAGGAAGCAATTCAATTCATCAGGACTTATTTCTGAATACTGTAAAAATAATGGAGATTACACTACTGTTAATGCTTTTAGAGTTGCACAGAGCATAATCTCTGTGTCCAGTGGCAGTAAACTGCAACAAGAATATTTAGCAATTTCTTAAAGATAAAGGAGGTTCAGGGCTCCCAGAGATTCTACACTTATATAACATATATTGTACATAATACATAAAGTATCATGTCCATTAACATTTGCAATGGATTTCTTGTTTTACTATAGGAAATTAAAAACTGTTTTATTATATCATATAATGTGCTTGTGAGGAAAGTAGGATATAAATCTAATCAATACGTTCAAAAATGACAATCAATTGTTCAGTATATTGTTCAGTACAGGATTCTTTTTACATGCATATAAATATGCTTGCAAATATAGTTTATTTGTATTAAAAATGCTTGTCCGTATAATTTAACAGTCTCACTTTGATGTGTTTCTTTTTAAGAAAAGGAAATAAAGGTATGATGGAGAGATACTTGTTTTCCCTTAAAATCCACCAATATATTAAATTAAAGCAGTTCATATAATACAACCTAACATTGGTAATGCCTTCCCATCATTTTTAGACTGTGCTACTTACAGATACCAGTCATGTAATTCTTTACATTATGTATTTATCCATGATCATAAAATATTTTGAAACGTCATGACATTTCCTGCATTTATATTTTTAGAGAATCAAATTATTTTAAAGAGCAATTGCAATCTTTTTTTTACCAGTGGATTTCTGCTGTTCTTGGCATATTATGCCAGCTGGCAATTTGGAGCCATATAATGACTGTTTCTCCTTCCAGCCACCAAATCGTTACGCTTTTGGCAGAGGATGGATCCTGGAATGTAAGACTGTAGACTCAAAACCAATGATATATAAACCCATCATTTGAAAATCCATGATGAATACATGCATGTGGCCTGTAGCAGAGGGGAGTCTGCATTTAATCTGGATGCTTAAACCGCATCCTCTGTTAAAGGCTCTGGCCTCAACTGAGGCACCTTAAAAGTTAAATGCCCTGAAAGTCTCTGTTAAGTTTGGAGGCAAAGGACAAACCCAGCAGCAACAAAATCAACTCAGCCCTTCTAATATAGAGATTAAATCTTTCTTTAGCCCTGTCCTTTAAAATTACACTTTGCCTGGACGATTATCAATTTAAATGCAACTGTGTGCACAATCCCACAAGCCACTAGAAAGAGGGAAAATTATATGCCATGTATGGATGGATTTCCTGATTATAAATTAGGAGAAAATAAAGACCAGATGAAATGGAGAACTAGTTTGTATTATATTTTATTTGATTAAAAGCCATGTATTTGTTGAAATGTAATACAGTCAATGTTATGGATATAACTTGCAATACATAATAACAATGCTGCTGCTAATGGAGAAGTAAAAGTTTGAGAAGGACGTATACTTCTCAGCCAAGAGGCTCTAAAAACACCAGCGATCATTGGGAATTTCTTTCCCCAGACCATTACAAGAACTTATTTTTTGTTTTATTGATTTTATTGAGTGAATGATGTTTTAAAAACAAGAAGCAAGTCTATTTCTTGCTAAGTGTTGTATTGGATCAAGTAGCCACTTTTTCATCCAATGTCCTAGGAGTCCTTTGTAGAAACCAATAACACTGATAAGGACAAATGAAATGGAATGCAGTCTAACACCTCCCCCCTCCCACTGAATCCTCCCTGCCTATCTTATTTATTTAAAAGGAGTTTTTGTTAAGTAAGGGAACAATATGTAGTCCTCCAGAGAAGCCCAACCTGACCTATTTCCTGAGCAAGAGGCACGAAGCTCTGATGTTGGAAGCCTAAGTAATAATGTACAAAAGATAAAGTAGGGCTATATTTATATAGAATACACACAGAGATGCATGAGCATGCATACACACACACACACACACACACACACCCCAAAAGACTCTCCATTTTTTATGGAAGAGAGTTCTTAAGGTTAAATCATTTAAAGGACATTTAAAAGTATATGGTATGTTTAGCCTTAAAAAGAGAATGCCATGGATAACAACCTTCCTCATAGGAATAGATGTTACCCCAAAAAGGTCTGGATTTATTCTCTACAGCAGTTGAGGGTAAGACAAGAACCAATGGATAGAAGCTTGACCCAGAGATACATACTTTAAATATGGACAAATTTTCTGATTGTAATAGCTATTTAGCAGTGGTGCAGTCTAAACATGCTTCATAGGTGCTCCATCATGGGAGGTTTTCAAGAAATGATTGGACAATCATTTGTTATGGATGGTATGAGAATTCCTGCATTGGCAGGCGCTTGGATTAGTTGACTAGTTGACCTCCAAACAGCCATACAAGGATGGTCTATATTAAAATATTTCCGCGTGGTACATTCATGTTCAGGATTCTGAAGAATCTAACTTGTCCTTTTCCCCTATCCCAGCTCCCTCTCTAGCTCCCTCTCTATCCATATTAAGTCATCATTCCAAAACAATGGGCTATTTGCAGTTTAAAAAATCATTTAGGTATTTTTTTTTCCTTCAAGACTGCTTTGTAAATCTTAGGATTCCCCAAAGCTCTAGAGAACTGTATATTCTGTTTGGGTAGTGCTGTTTTGTTTTGTATTTTAATTTAATTTATGACACTTCTAGATTTAACATAATAATGAACAGAAAGAGTGAGCCACTGTATCAAACCAACCAGAAGCATAAAAGGCAACTGCATGCATATCCTTGTGAATTCCTGGGAGAACAACTGGTATCAAATGTTTGATGCCTATTGTTTTTGCCACAATGTTCTTTTATTTAAAAAAAAACCCAGAATAAAATAGAACAATATTTCGAATTACAGAGTAAAACAGCAACTACAACCTAGGGCAATCCAGAAAACCATATAATTTCTTCATCTTTAATGCAATTTTCTGCTAAACTAACTGAAGCTTTCTACTATGTATTACATCTTTAAGTCTATTGCAGTACATTAACTTGGCTGAGTGGAAATTGCAGAGGAAGGCCCAAGTGGAAGCAAAAAGAAAAAATCTTTAAAAAGTCATTTCTGATCCCCACATTATTGCACTAATGGCCTTTCAGTACTGCATTTCTAGGAGCAGACTAAGCCAGGTATGGCATAAAATATATATTGACGGAGTAAAAATAATTTTGTGGGACTTGCATTCAATCACAACCTTTGCATTATTGAGCAATGCTTAAGGATGTATTTATCTATTTGCTGTTTGTATGCTAAGTTTTCTGCAGTCCTTTATGAGAAGAGGATCAGGAATGCATTAGATCCATTTTGCTAGGGAATTACCTCAGATCTCTATCTTCTATTTAACACAGAGTTTTGGTATTTTTTTATTCAAAGAGTCTGTTACTGTCCTGCTATAGTCTTCTATGAGCTTTGATGTTGGGACATCTTCAGTCATGGAACAACTGGCTAAACAAAACTTTGGAAAAAAATTATAGAGATGACAGAGCAATTTATCAGCTTTAAGTAAGATTCTCACTACATCATGTGAGGACATTTAAACTGCATAGCTAAAGCACAATCATCCTCAATTAACCTCATCTGTAACATTTGAAGAATAGATATGGTAAATTTGCCCTTGGAAACGGATACTAACTGGGCATCCTAAATTTATCATGGTTTTAGAGATGCAAGCAATGGCTCTCTGATTTAACTTTTCTGGCTTGTGGAAATGATGAACAGAACATTATAAAAAATGTGGCTGAAGATTTACCAAAATGTTTATTAAAATAGTTTGGCTTGTAACAAATGCTGGCCAGGCATGTAATCAGTCAGCTGACCTGAGTTGAGTCCACCCACCTCTCCACATGTTCTGCCGACTTTGATGTGGCACTCTATATTCAATTCATTTCACCATGTTTTGGTGGTTTTCTTTCCCAATGAAATGAGTGACACTGTTCTGGTTTTATAAAGATTAACATTCAGCAAATGAAAATGTTAGTCATTTGCTGAGTGCCAATCCTTGTATGTACGATCATTTAAATATACAGGAACATTACCCAAACAGCAATAGCACTTAGACTTATATACTCCTTCACAGTGCTTTACAGCCCTCTCTATGCAGTTTACAGAGGCAGCATATTGCTCGCAATAATCTAGGTCCTCATTTTACTGACTTTGGAAGTATGGAAGGCTGAATTAACCTTGAGCTGGTGAGAATAGAACTGCCGAACTGCTGGCAGTTGGTAGTCAACAAAATAAGCCTGCAATATTGCATTCTAACTACTGTGCCACCACAGCCCTACATCTGATTTCCAAATAGGTATGAAGGAACAAGGAACATATCTGATACTACTTTTAAGTATTAGATATAACAATTCACATATAGGCTATGTGAATTATACTGAACCTACTTTTTATTTGTCTATGTCACTAACCTATCTGTACAATGGACAGGGAAATGCTGGTGCGGTAACAGCATGGAACAGGACTTTGTAGAGACTGCTAATATTAGAAGCATTCAAAAGCAAATATATTCATATCTTAATTGTACAATCAGGATTCTGTCATTTTTAAGGTTTTTTATTCCTAGAATGGAGGCTACATGAAGTCAATATTAACTCTGTAATCCCTTCACATAGATTATGAAATTTATATTTGATAGTTTTTTAATGGTTTCTGAATTGGAGAAATATATTGCTGTGGTACAAGAAAACCTGTTATTTCCTATATCTTGAGCACAAATTGTATTGATTTATTTGTTCCACTCAGCAAAAAAGTTTTTTTTTAACCATATCTATCGTATTATCTTGCTTATCCTTGGCTCCTCATTTCCTCTTAACCAGTCAACTCAGTAATTAAATTTAACTAATTAAACAAGGTACTTAGACGTGTTAGATTCTGATGCATGGATTTGATTTTTGTTTAATGGTTATAGTTTTAAACATCTTGAGTATCAAGGTCAAGGGATTAAATGCTGGTATGCTTCTGTAAGGGATGCAGCTTTATTGCATGGTTAGGCTTTTCTGTTAAGTGTAAGCCAATCGAAACATAGTGCAGGTCATTTTTAATTTACAATAGTTCATTTAATGACTGTTCAAAGTTATAACTGAAAAAAGTGCCTTATGAACATTTTTCACATGACCACTGCAGCATCCCCATAATTTCTGTGCCAATGAATAAGATTAATTAATGTTAGTGAAATGTTAAAAAAAAGCTGACTGGAATAAAAAGAAACATTACAGTTTTGGGTGGACATTTACTTTGGCAAAGGAGGGAAATGAGCGGTATAAAATTATGAATTGTGTGAAGTTAAACTTACTTTTTTTCACCTGGCCCTCTACACGGGCACTTGCACTATAGAACTGAGTTTCCACACTGTCTTTTTCAATTGAATTGCCAACTTATTTCAAAAGTGGTTGTGGTACAGTTCAAACAATAAAACTTGTTTTGTAATTGGTAATGTTGTAACTTTGCAGAAATTCTAGCTTCACCCACCTTCAGTTGTTGTAGATTTTGCAGGTCACTTAAGAAAAACCTATTTAATTCTTCTAATCAGTTTCACTATCTCGGTAAAAAGCAGCCAAGCTTGATTTCTTTGCTTATTTAAGCAGTGTGAAGACTCAGCTCTTCCCTCACCTTGTTTTGCAACCTCTGGGACCAACAGAGCCATTATTCTAACCTCCTCCCACACAGAAGCTTCATAGTGCAATTTATAACTAGTTGCAGCTGCTAAGAAAATCATGCTACTATCACAGTTCTCAATGGGATTAAAAAAATAAGTTAAAAAAGAAAAGCTGGCCGGTCAACATTTTGTAAAATGATAAAATAAAAATGCACTCATAATTTATATAGAAAACATGGAGAGAGATTTTAGCTGTTTAATTTTTTTGCCTTATGTTAGGGAATGGGGCATTGAAGGAATCTTTTTTGCAATCTCAAATACTTTCAATGTTTTGAGGTTAATAGGCATCATCAGAAGAAGCTGAATAATGGGACACTATTGACAGATAAAGTTATCCTTCATAGCAGCCATACCATAGAGCAGATCACAACTGAGGTGGCTTCAAAGGAGATCAGGTCATAAAAGATAAAGCAAGCATGCATGCAGAAGAGACAGAAAGATAGAGTGTATTAGCAGCAGCTAAGGAATATGAATATCAGGCTCATAATGTGGTCATGATTTACTGTGAACTTCCACTTTCATCTAGCTGGTCATGGTAGAATCATTGTTGGACTAGATGTAAATTTCCCCTTATGTTGTTGCATTATGAAGAATAAATAACATTAGGATACACTGTTATTCCACACTGGATAAAAGTTCCAGATAGTTATTTTATAGAAATATGTAAACTATTCATTTATTTCAGTGGTGGCTTTATATCAATTGTTTCTCTAATATAAAGCCTTAGGGTTTTTCTTCCCTTTTAAAACAGAAAGCCAGCCTAAAATTAATCACCTAAATAAACCCTGATTAGATGTGGTCATAAAACTGCCAAATTTCTATCTTTTTAATCTGTAAGTTTTAACAAGCAGCAAGAAGAAGGTTACTTGCAAGACATATGGCATTTAGAAGCCAGGTAGCTATTTTTAAGGTAGCACATGTTTTAACTTTTAACTTATTTTTAAATGAATTGAATTGCATGCTCTTTGGAGATTTTAGAATAAAAGCTGGACTCCTCACTCCAAAGAGTGAAAAGTCATGGCTTGTTTTATATTCTGAAGCTAACACTTTGTTCTATTCCAAATCCAGAAGTTTCAACTATTTCTTTCAATACTGGAGGGTATGTTGAAATCCAGATGTTTGCTGATTTGCAATACTTCCTAATACTTTTTCCCAGAATAAAAGGACAAATTGTCACATGTAAAATGAACGCATAACCACAGTCACCTCAACAATAGCATAGGGAAAGAACTAATTGCAGCAACTGAAAAGTTCTTATTTGAGTGTGGGTTTCCTATAAGAAGGTACTTAATTGCTTGTTATTTAAGAAGGGAAAAGTCAATCATTCTTTTTTTTTTCCATCTTCCCCCAAAAATCACCTTGGAAAGACTATGACTCATTTAACAAAACAGATTCTCATTACTGGCTCTGTGATTTAGTCTTTCAATCCATCATTGTATAAAGATAAATATTGAGACATTATAAATTAGAGAGGATAAGACTGGGAACATTTTTTGTAGAAAAGAATGGCAAACAAAGTAGGAACCATGGAAAGAGGCACATTTTCCCAAAGCAGGAGTTAATCTTCCCAAAAGGTGTTATAAATCTTTACATATGCAGGCAATAAAAAAAAATATTCTGTTGTTTATCATGCTCACATGAGGGCTCAAATTAAATAATGCACTTAAAGAAAATGTAATTTACACCAAACATTTCAACAATCGACTTACTAAGGACCTATTTATAACTGCATGTATATATACATTTTGACATGGTTTTACTTATCTAGGTGTATCACTTTCACATATCAATTCAACAAACATGCAAATATATGTATCATTGGGGGTGGGTAGTTTGAGTAGATCTGTAGAAGTAGTTGGCTAGGCAACACCAAACTTTGTTTTGTATAATATGCTGGCTTTGGCACCATCCAATCCTAGCAGATTTCTTCTAAGCCTGAGGCTGAGTGGGTGTTGCATCTTCTTAAGATAATGTGTTTATATGATCCTCCATAATAAAAAGTAATGTTCCCAGACTTTGGACTATGTTTCTGTTACTTAATGGATTGCTTCACTATTTGCAACAACATATCTTGCTTCTGGTGTATCCACTAAACTTTATGAATACACAAGAACTTATTTTGTATTGTGTATTACATGTCCCTGGAGCTAAAGAAGTGTTAATTGGCAGCAAAAAGATGTTAAGTCACCTAAGGTGTTTTTTTAAGTGGAAATTTGTTTTGTTTGGCCATTGCCAATGTACAGAGATGTACATTCCATTGATATTTATGAGTTTGGGCTGCCTGTATTATTTTAGGATTTGTTCAAAGACTTACTACTGATTGCTTCATACTCTGGTTGTTTGGGATAGGCTTATTTGGGCATGCTGCCTTCTTTTTTCTTTGCAAATTTTTCCTTTGGCTGTATTATTTTGAAAGCATGCCCAGAATTCCTTTGACCAAGAGACCCATAAATTATAAATAGCTATTACCTACATTTCTATTTAGTTTGAAAAGCTAGAAGAATATGTATAATAAATTAACATGCAGTCCACATGTGACCAAAAGCAGCAGAACAAATGGTGTAATGTAAGCATGATATAATCTTGCAGAAAGACTCAAAGTTCAAGTTGGCCAAATTTGAAAATTATCGTCACAATGAACTGCACATTCCAAAAGACTTCAGGTCTTTCTATCCATTGACACATTCCAGATGATGTTGCAATGGAAGAACATTTCCTTACCTGGCAGCAGTGCTTATACAAGAGACATATATTTCACGTAGCAATGCTTGCTTTCATCAGAAGCTGTTATCCTTCCCTCCTTTTAAATTTGAATTCTAAACTCTGTAATCTTCACTTCTGTAACACCGGAAAACATGTTTTACAGTAACATATTTTTAACCCTGCCTTTAAGCCTAGCAACATGCCTTGTCTTTAGCCAAAACACGACTTTGTCCAATGGTGCCTTAATGCTGCTTGGCAGAAAAGGCCTTCCAAGAATCAAGACAAGTGACATTGTGAATGTTACCTGAAGTTCCCAGGAAACTGAACCTGGGATTCTCTGCATATAAAGTATTTAATTCTGCCACTGAACATAGATTTTCATAATTCTGTAGAAACAGAGTAGTGTACCACTGGCATGGGATATGATTACTGTGGGGTAATTTTTTTTTTTGCTTCTAGGAAAACCCAAACCCAAAACATGACAGCTGTAGTCAGGCTCTCCATTACATGTATTTTGCATATTTACTTGGTAACTTTAATTTTGAGATGGGTGGCAAAATAATTTTAAAAGGATGATTTGAAAACATCTATATCTATATATAAAATAATGTGTGTGTGTTTGTGTGTGTGTGTGTGTGTGTGTGTGTTCCAGCATAACTCTAGAATGCCTCAAACAATTTAATTTCATTCCCTGTAATTTAATTTCATTCCCTATAGTTACCTTGAGATAAAATGGGCAGCCTATAAATTTTATAAATAAATAATTTTGTGTAGTGGTTAAGACATTAGCTAGAAACTGGGAGACTGTGAGTTCTAATCCCACAAAGCCAGCTAGGGAATCTTGGCCAGTCACTCTGTCTCAGCCCTAGGAAGAAGGCAATGGCAAGCATCTTCTGAAATCTTGCCCCAAAATTTGAAGGGACTTGTCCAGAAGTCAAGACTAACTTGAAGGCAAACACACAAACATAATTGGGGAAAAATGGATTAAACCAGCAGTAATGAAGAAAATCCTGCAGTTAAACATTATACCAAACCTCTGTTTTTTTATACCAAAAGTTATACCAAAAGTTTTTTTTCTGAAACAATAAAAAATTGATCTAGAATGCCTCCTGACTAAAATATAGTAAAACATAGCTGGCCCAGGGTAGACAAATTGTAGCGGTCAACATTTATGCTATCACTTGATACAGGTATACACATATATCTACAACCAAATTGGAAATTGCAATCCTATTGAATAGGAAATTGCAATCCTATTCATTCTCATGTTGGCAGTTAGCCCCACATTAGTTATCAACATCATTTCCAGTGTTATCCTTCCCAAACTGCTTTACAAGCGCAATTCTCAGATGGAGAGAACACAACAGATCAAGTCTCCAAACAGGTATAAAATAGTTATTTGGAAATTTACAAGAAAGTTCAGGGCATTTATTTAAAAAAGCCACAAGAAGAAAAATGAATGAAATGCAAAGATAAATAATAGTCAGCACTCTGAAAATATTCATAAGATATTTTAATATTTTCTCTGACTTCCAATACTAATATCTGCTATGATCATGATTACAATCTGAATTCAAAACATACTGCAAACTTATTTGCTTTTTATTTTATTGCCTTATTTAAAATATATTTACTTTCAATGTTTGAGGTTTTTAAAAAAACAGGCCTGTATCTTCTACAGGTTAGATGCCTAATATATTTATCTGCGTGCAAGGATGAAGGATGTAACTGTAAGTCTGTTTGGCTCAAGGGCATATTGGCTTAAGGTCAAGAGTATCTTATTCTTTCCCTTCACACAAGCTTTTGGTTTAAAAGAAAGTTGCCAAACCCATGACTATATTTATAACTTAGCAACTCCACACTAAATAGGAAGTTCTCTTTCATTCTGTTGGCAACTCTGACTGTCACATGGCATAAGCAATCCAATTGGAGAGTACCTTTGAACAAATTTAGTCTAGCAAACCCAAGATAGCCTTGGTTTTAGTTAAAAATACCTCTTCTGGTATTTAATTGTGTGGGATAATAAAAAGTAGTCAGTATTCCCAAGTTCTATTTTTGCCTTGGGTAGACACTCAAAGATGGATGATTTTAGAATTATCATTCAAAATGATCCAAACTGGCCAATAAGAAATGTATGTATCTGACCTAAGAAGAAATCCTTCCTCTCTTATTCCCAACTTCTTGCTATACAGTAATCTGTTAAAGTAATGAATAAATTTATGGCTTCACAATTAGCAATTAAAAGTATGTTCACTTTATAATTACTACAGCAAATCTCCAAAATCTACAATTTCTGGTCCTTTGTTGCAAGCTGACTATTTTTAGATGCAACAGGAAAATGCAAGTGCATTAAAATTCTAATTCGACAAAGAATGTGTACCCTCACAACTTCAACAGCAGTATCATCGTATTAGTCTCGAACATGGCAACAGGAAAAGACACATGGGCCTCTGTTCCTCATGAAAATGTGTTAAACAAAGAACTTTTGATATTTAAGATGGAGAAAGACGATTCTCCAAAATAGAAGTACTGTTAAATTATGGCACTCTGGCAGACATCTCAACCTTATAATGACCTCTCATCTTGTTCTGCCCTACAGCAAAACTCTTATTACTCCACATTTAAGACAGAAGGAATGCACATCTGCAGTGAGGTCTAAACTCTAATTTGACACCAAAGGAACCAGAGTTCTGTACACAATTATATTTTTTATTTAACCAATACTCATCTACAGCAAATTTTTAAAAATCTTTTATTATACTTCCAAGCAATATGTTACAATATATATTTTCAAAAAGAAAGCAGTCACATTTTCAAACCATTTAATCCTATCAAGTTACCAAGTTTCTTTCTGGTAAAATGAGTGATATTTGTGGGGGCTTTGCATTTAAGAAGCACTCATTTCTCAGGCATTGAAATTTACACTGTTCTAAAACTTTGTGTGGGTGGGGAAATGGGAATAGCTTTGCTTTAAGAAGCCAGAAGAGGGCACTCATTAGCAGTCAATCAAATTCCATTCAAAATGGAAAAAAAAGTCAAGAATCTTGAACAGATATTCCCAAAATAAAACAGGCTTGGAATAACTAGAATTCTAGAATCAAGATAAGTAACATTTTCCAAGTTTTATAACAGTGGGAGACACTAATAAGGACGATTGTAAATTGCGGTAATGCACATGTTATGGCCACAGAAATAAACCCATTTTAAAGCAGCATGCTAAAGTCTATAAGATATAAAATATTTTACATTGTCAAGCCCAAAACAACAGTCGCAGTACTTAAGATTTTCCTTTCAAAAAGTCAAATATGGGAGCAATTATATCAGTAGACAGAGAAGATTTTCTTTCACTTGAATGAGAGTGTTAATCTTGGTAATAAACTAAAACATTTTTAAAAACATATTTTAGTCAGTGGTTATTGTGACAAATCACTACTGAGCTAAAATCCTTTTCCTTAGTAGGAAGGGAAGATAAGAAACATTTGGAACTGTTTGTATCATATGAAAAATGGCACTAAAACAAAAATTGGCAGTAGTATGTAATTTAGATCTACCTTTTTTTGTTTAGGCAGATGACTTAGGAAATTTTTTTTGTTAACTGTGCATGCTTTGTTCTCTAAGGTTATATTTTCCCAAAGAATCATTTATGTACATTAAATACTGTTTTTGTACCCTTGACTTAAGTCACCAGAAAGCCAAGATAGGATAAAAGTATAAAGTAGAACCATTATGCTCTTATATATAAAATGGAAAGAAAATGATCCACTTGTTAAAAATTTCTGAAGCATTTTCTGCTATAACACCCAAAACTTCTTCACATTGATATGCATGGTGTACTTCCTTATAAGAATCTGCATAACCACACATAAAAAGATTTCCCTTAAAATAGACTACTTAAATGTAAGGAAATTGGGAAATCTCAACATTGAGAAGGTGCTTGTGGATAGGATTTTCAAGGAATAACCTAATTCTGGTCTTAATAACACTATATAGAGTTATTTTAGGACTGGCCTCATGCTAACTCTCTGTTGTGGAGTCTGTAACCATTTTATTAAGGTACATAAAACATCCTTCTGTTTACCTGCACTGGTGCCTGCACCGGTTGTGAGGTCCCCACCCATCAGGCCACCTAGGAGAGGACAAATAAAATAGTCAAACTGAGTGAGGAGCTGAAGAAACCACAAAGGTCAAGCAGCAATTACAGTTTATTCCTCAAAGTAATGTGAGCCCTAGAGGAGTTTGCACCACAGAATTTTCATAAAGATCAGGCTGTTTGAGCCACCCTGACTCCCGTCTATGTACAAAACGATCTAATTCCTCCTTCAAAGCATAAGCATTATTTAGTAACTTCAGTGGCTAATAGCTCAGGACAATACTGAATGAATGTATAGTGAATAAACTATTATAATACATTGTCAACTAATGAAGTATTATAATAATTGTCCACTTCTGCGATGACATTATATACAGCCATTAATATTTCACAGACTTTTTTTCCATTCCATTTTCAAACTTCGTGACCCTCAAACGCAGGGGTGGGATACAACAGGGTTAACTACCGGTTCGGGATTTACAAGCTTCTCTGCAGGCTGCGAGCCGCACCCCTGTAAATCGTCATCAGCAGCTGCCTGCAGAGAAGCAGCCTTTGAAACAGCCCTCTTTTCCTGCTTTTCTAACTGCAGCTGTGCCTCATTCGGCAGCTGAAGTTGAAAAATCAGGAAATAAAGATCAGGTAAGAACCTGGGTAGGTGGGTGGGCAAAAACATCAGCAGGCATAGAACCGCTTCTTTGTCTGCTGCTCTTCAGAGCTACTGGTTCTACAGAGGTGGACAGAACTGGTAGAAACCCACCCCTGCTAAAACATGTTGGAAAGACTTGTCCCTTCCACCCTGATTGGAAATTCTGAGAATTGCAGACACATGGGTAAGTGGTTGGAGGAACAGTAGCTTAATTTCTGCTTAAAATGAATTTCTCGCCCCAGCCACTGTGTTAAGTGAACACAGCATTTGACCAGTGAAGTTATTTAGATTCTTTTGAATCTTGATGCCACGTGGGCAAGCTCTATAAAAGCCTTCTATGATTTGGCACCAAGCTACTGTCAGGACCATGTTCATCTATTAGAATCAGTTTGTCCTGTTCAATCTTTCTGGAGAAAGCACCAGGTGATTCCCTGCTTTGGGGAATTGAGGGGAGATGAAGTGCACGAATGCTGCCTTTTTGTATCGACACCAGCCTCTGAAGTCACCTCCCACTGGAACATAGATGGAGTTCCTCCAGAGGACATTTGGTACTGTTTTGGGGATTTTCTCGCTGTTAGGTTTCAGGGTTTATATAATGTTAATTGGACCACAAATGCTTTAATGATTTTTGCTTTCTGCAAAGCTGTCAAGAGTTCTGTGGGATTGAGGTGGGGTATAAATGCAACACATAAATAAATACAGCCTTGAGATGGAAATGTGTGTGTGTCTGAGTGTATAATGATAAAGCACATTATTTCAGAAGCTGCATTGGGCCCCTTGCCTCCAGATTCAAATGACCTATATTATCTCTTTAGTTCTGTTCCCAACTTCCTTCCCTAGCTTTTAATATTATTAAAGTAGGTTGTTTGCATTTTATGACTAGAGTAAAAACGTACAAGCTCACTTTCTAAGACAGTTTTAACTGAGATTTAACAAAAGAGAAAATGGATTAAGACCAGAAATCTGAAGATGTGGCCTGCTGGAAATTTTTCTGCTACTTTACTCCTGAACATATATGCTTTTCATCTGGGCTTGCATAATAGTGTCCAGGAGATTAAATCCATTAACTTTATATTTCAAATATAGTCTTCTTGTGTTACCTACTTCTGGTTTCTACAGTATTTGGAGCCTTTTAAAACTTATCTTATTTAGTTGTAAATACTAAGGCTGGATTACCTTTGGAAAGCCCAGCATTTTAGGGTAAGGGGCTATTATCACTTTAAAGGCAATGAGAGAGAAGAGTTGGAATCTTAAAAGAATTCTGCCAACATTACTCTGGATATGGATTGTGGGGTCAATCTTTCCACAACTGAAGAACCCATGGCAGGATACATCTTAGCCACCAATAAAATCCACATACATATACATTCAGAGAATAAACATATGCCGCACAAAGAAATCCTACTCTACAAAAGTGATCAAAAGATATGTGTCTACCAAGAACTTGGTGTTCCTATAAGTATACTAGGCTTGCTAAATTTTTGAAAAGGCTGGACAAGATTCTATGGTAGATTTGATTTTTTGTTTTTCAAAAAATGTGTGTCTTTCATATTGTCAAGTAGTCAGTAGACTTGAAGAACCCTGATATACTCTTGCTTTGCAAGTAACGATCTGTAGCTATAGAAATAGACTTGAAGAACCCTAACATACTCTTGCTTTGCAAGTAACAATCTGTAGCTATAGAAATATATTTGAAGCAAAGAGAGGGAACTCTTTGATGCAAAACTTACCTGTGTTACCTGCACTTGGTGGTCTATGTGTCACCCCAGGAGACATGCTATTCCGCTGTAAGGAAGGGTGGGCCAGAGGCAAAAGGTTGGGGTTACCCAACGAGCTAACTGGGTTGCTGTATACCAAGCTGTTGTGGTTGGACACTGGGATAGAAACTGGCATCTCAAAGTTAGGTGGTGGTACAGCCTATAGTAGCAATAATAAAAAAGGGAAACAAAAGACGAGAGTAATATAGAGGTACAAGATATTCATACAAGATACTATTCTGTATTTAAATCAAATGTTTTATAAATTGTGGTTAGAAAAAACAACAACATTATTACACTGTTTGATCTGGAACGAAGCCTAAGAAAAGCATCATGTGGAAACTACTTGACACAGTCTCTTCAGTACATGCTAACATGATAATATTGTGGAGAAAACAACTTCTTCTGTAAGCAGCTACGATGTTCCAATGATAGTAAGTTCAAAATAGCCTATCATAGGAACTTGTGATCACATGGCACTTCCATTCTTTGGTACATTCTGAAGAACCTGTTAGGCTTTTGGCTGATGAATGCACTTTTGCAAGTTGTAGTACAATACAGAAAATAGGCATTCACTGTAACTAGTTGCAGGTATAGCTTTTACTCTCTATACATATCCCCCATTTGTAATAAACACTACTTAGTTCTTGAGCAGTATACTTTCATGATCAGGATACTACTAAGCAGTGACTCTGAGTCTTATTCACCAGAAATGATTTTTGTTTTAGTTTTACGGATTGATTTTACTGTGATTTGCCTATTTTAAAGTATTATCTACTTTATATTGATCATTATTGATATTGTATATTATTATTATTGTTTCTGAGCTATACTTTTTCTGGGATTAGATGAATAAAAAAAGATATCTGTAATTATCATCACCACTATCAAATCAGACTCTGCTAGGCTTAACCATTTTATCTGAAAAATGGTTCAGGAAGCACAGTTGGTTCAAAATGAACTGATTAGAATAGGGGTATCAAACTCAATTTCATTGAGGGCCACATAAGGGTTGTCTTTGACCTCAGAGGGGGCTGTGGGGACATGGCCAAGGTGGGCATGGCCATCTTGATGTCACTCATCGAGACTCCATTCTATTTTTTGCTGTGACAGGCTCCTGCAACTCTCTGCCAGTGAAAAAAAGAGAGTTTGGGGAGGTCATGTATGGCCAAAAATGGCAGAGGGCTGCAGGAGGCCATCACAGCCAAAAATGGAGCCCGGGAGGGCTGTGCGCAGCCCTCCTGAGCTTCCTTTTCACTGGCAGAGGCACCATGGGCTAGTCCTTTATAGTTTCCAGGGCAGGCCCGTGGGCCAGATGTAACTACCCCACAGGCCAGATCTGGCCTCCAGGCCTTGGGTTGGAAAAACCCTGGACTAGAATATGCCTTTATTTGTTAGTACATGTATATTTTTTCCATTTCTTTTGGAATCTCAAGGCAGCTTACATTGAAAATGTCCTAGGTTAGTCCAACACACTAATGTTTACATTATCTTAGTTCTCCTATGGAAGCTGGGTAGTCACTACCTATATCAGTTACTGTATAATGGGTGCTAAGAGATAGGGTTTTTTTCAATGTTACATCCTAATTTTGGAACAGAGAGATAAGTCCTTATTCAGTGTTGAATCTTTTTTGAAAATTATAAAAAGCAAGCCAGATAACAAAAATGTCTATAGGAGTTTTATTCTAATTGGTACTTAGCTGAACTCTTGTACATTTGCAAAAAAAAAAACCCCGTTTCAATATTTTTGAATTTTAGGTTTTTTTATTAAAACTAATTATAGTATTTTATGAGTTTTAAAGTTTTGTAATCTCTGCAAAATAAAACACAAACTTGTAAAGACTATTCCATAGATATGAAAGTGAAAACAGTGCATACAAAAAGTCATAAACCTGTTAAAAACCATCTCTAAATCTGAAGGAAGGTTTGAGAAAGTTCAAGGGTCCTGCACATTCTTTGCTGTAGCTCTTTTTAGAACGTCTGAAGATAATTTAAATATATTAAGAATCATTGTGATGTAGCAAATGACTTTCCTTTAGCTCAAATTGGAAAACAAATTTTAAAAACACTTCTGCATTCTTGCTATATGTCTGCTTGAGGATGTTTTTCAACAGATATACTACAACAAAGGAAGAAGCATGAATTATGATGAAGGCTTAGTTTCTTAGGAAACATGTGCACCATATAATTTGAAATATCATACAATTATGTATCCAAGTATAGAAACACAATGAGTGAAATTCACTTTTTAAAGCTCAGAACCCAAATGTTGAGGTTATGCAACAGGAACTTTTGGGAACTTGTGAGCTAGGAATAGAATCTATTATGCAGGGAGTTTCAAGAACTCCTCTTTCCAACACAACTCTCTGGCACTCTTTGGGACGTCCTGAAGTAACACAAAATCTTAAAAAACTTTCAGCCATATCCTTCATCTAGAAAACTTTAGCATATGAAGGGGTACAAATCCAAGCAATCAAATGGTGGAGAAATGCCCATCCAGAGACTCAGAAATAAGGAGCTATGTGTGGTTAACAGCACACAATGCAACTTTCTGAAGTCCAACTACAGCTATACTTTGGGCTGGGTTCCAGGCTATCATAGAACCATAAGGTTGAAAGAGATTTTTAGATATTAATTTTCTAGCTAGTGGAAGTCTACTAAAACATCTCTGATAGATTACCATTAAACCTCTTTTTGAAGACTTCTAACAAAGGAGAAGTCACCAGGTGGTAGCCTGTTTCACTATAAAACTTTCCAGGTTTATATTTATATTATACTTTTCAGTATCAGCTGTTCATAATATTGCTTTCTGATTTCACCGTGATGCCTAGTTAATTTAATCTTGGATCCACCTAGCTACAATTGCAATAGGGATTGTGTGATTTTGAACAGAAAAGGCTAATGCCATTAGAAGGATTTTTTCCTTACAAGAATTAGGGTAAGTAGGGTTGGACTGTACTTCTAGGTAGATTTGTGTATACATAGAATGATGCCTTGTTGTTATTGCTATTGTTTTTTGAAGTAGACTCAGCAAGCTTACAAATAAATTGTATTTTGAAAAAAGCTAAAGTTTATGTCACATAAAATGTTGACAGCTGTTTCCACATGGATTTCTACTAAAGTGTCTGAAACAATTCAATTTCCAACTTGTTTCAAGGAAATTTTGAAGTAAATTGTTTTGGCAGAAAGCCTAAAAGTTTCAAGAGACATCTATAGGGCTATCTGCTCTCATTCTCTCTCTCCTTTAGGATCAGCATAGCATGTAATAGTTTCATAACTATTTAATCTACTGTGTATACAGGGAAATTATCAAACTACTTTTCTGAAATGCTAATAAATTTACTTATTAGTAATAAATGAGTTGCACAAGATATTGTGAATTATTCCTTACATTTTAAAACATTCTGCATTGAATGCTATGTGCCTTTGCAAGCTAAAATGACTAACACTGGAAGAATATAAATACTACTTCTGGATCTGGCAAGGTATCTCTACAGATTGGTTGCAAATAGCATATAGCAGATAATTTAATCCCAGAAAACTGTTATAGTACTATTATAGTAAATAACTGCAATTTGTTGTGCCATATCAGAATTGTGGCAATTCTGAATCCTACTTTTCATGTTAAACAAACATATAAACAAGCGGATATTAAAAAGTAAACAGTTTCCTGAAAGAGTTCCAGGCAGCTCTCTAGTAAATTTCATATTGAGAAGCTCATTTGCACCATTTTTGAGGCTAATTATATCAGTGGAAAACTCTTGTTTTAATAATGTTATGCTCTATAAAAACAGATATGGTCCTTTAGCCAATGTAGTACTTGAAGTAACTATCAGTTAATTGTACATATTCTTTCACCTCAGTAGTGTTTTTGAGATGTTCCAAATGGAATCTGTCCATTATTCCATTGTCTATTTTCTTCTCTGTCAAACTGCCAGAGAAAATAGCATATTCAATTTGCAGCAATCACAGAACCACATAAGAGATCAACTGTGAATTTTTAGAAAAATTATGTTTTTTAAAAAAATATTCAAATATTGATAATTTTGGGAAATACACTTCCAAAATATATTCAAATAATTTATTCCAAAATTGTATGCACTAGTGAACTTACTATCTAATTTTGACTTACTGTGATGTTGAAAATGCTTTTCGACAAAGTGACTTCTATACGTGCTTATAGTTTCTAGCACAAACAGAATTGCCATAAGATGTTTCTATTAAGACACATTTAAGTATGAAAGTGAGTGAGAACGAGTGAAAAAGAGTAAGAGTCTGCTAATAAATAAGAAAGCAAATGAAAGTAAATGTGGAAAGAAAATATATATTTCATGACATATAAGGTACTAAGCAAAATGCACAGTAACATTCTTAACAAATTTTAATTCCAAGAATTGGAAGTTAGAGTAGACAATCTTGAAAGCTGACTTTGGAATTTCCCAGGCCTTTTTTATTTTAGTCTTTATTAAGGTCTTTGAAGTTTTTCATTTTCTTTTTCCGAAGCTGTTTGCATTTATTCCACTTAAAAGTCAATAATAACTCTCCCATCTCCAGATACTCCATCTTTCTCAGTGTTAGCACAAACTCTCAAATTTCATGTTTCATGTGTTTCAAAAATACTGGCCAGGCATTAAAAGGGAGGCTGCCTCTGTGGAAACCTGGTCTTCCAAGCAGCCAAAATGGACCTAGACGGCAGTGCCCAGTAATTAGTGGGGAGAGGGCAGGTCCACAAAAGATTGGAGTGGCCAGTATGAGAAGGTCATATTTCCTCTTTAGCCATGTTATCAAGAAATTCAACAGTGAAACATACAAAATTCTGTCCAAGGCAAGGATTGAGTTTAGCAAGGAGGGAAAATGCTTCTACAAAACTGGAATAACTAAAGCCAAATCTAGGTGGTTTCAGTTATGGTCTGAAGACAGAGGCAACATTGTGAGGATTAGAGTTTCAAAATGGTTTCTGAGAATTTACATTCTATGTTTGGTAAAGCCTCGGCACTGCAATTATACATGATTTTTCTAGGGTATCGGAAATCTAAAGTTATTCCATTTTAAAAAGGACACATCCCTAGTTCTCTAGAGCAGAAAGGTAAATGTTACCCCTGTTCAGTCATGTCTAACTTTAGTGTTGCTTAGCCAAGGGAGTCAGTGTTATCCAAAGACATTTACTTGATCGTGTGGCCAGCATGACTATATGCTGAGATACACGGAATGCTGTAACCTTCCCCCCAAAGTGGTACCTATTATTCTACTCACATTTGAATGGTTTCAAACAGCAAACATACTGTAACCGCAAATGGCATTTGGGAATCTACCATAGCTGACCTAAGACTTCACTGTGTCATATGCTCCAACTGCCTTCAGAAATGTAATTAAGTGACAAGCCCTTGCAAGGCAGATTGCCCCCTAAATGGGCTTTTATGAGACATTATAATGGGGCAACAATTACTAAACCTTGTATTATTGTATGGCTCCTGGGCAGAAGAATGATTTACTGATTTATATGCCTGATATTTTGAAAAGGCACTCTTAAAAATATGTCTCCTTGAGAAGATGCTACTCACTTTCCAAGAGAAAAATTTCCAAGAGTTTTTCTTAGTAAAGCTGCTTAGTAAAGCTGGAAACTAGGTTTACGCATGAAGGTTCAATTAATTGATGTATTGCTAAAAGCCAATGTACAGGAATCTTCTCTAATGGTTAGGGTTAGGATTAGGCACCCTCTTTTTACCCCTCCCCCGGTTCTGGCAGTCCTTCTTCTACAACTGCTCTCCTAACCAATCAACTTGCATTTGTTTGTTTATATAGAAAGAAATAGGTATTTTCCAGAAAAGCACTGGGTGGCAGCCTCCCATTATTTTTATTCATTAAAGAAGACCTGGGAAGTTCTACGTGGGGTCCAAAAGAAATTATATTAGTACTAAAAATAGTGTAAACATAAGTTTAATTGCAGGCTTCCTAGTTATGAGACTGGGAGCCCAGCAAGAATCAAGAGAGATGGCTCTCAGCTCATTGGTGCCCAAGAGTGCTTTGTTGCTTATGCATGAATTCATGAACACTAACTTCTTTGGAAGGTTATTAAACAAAGAATGTAAGTTTTACAAATTTTATAATTTGTAGAAGTCAGCAATGTCCTATTTGAGTTTCCATAGACAAAAGGGCCTATGAAAGCGTTGGGTGTGCTCCAATGTTCCTCCAAAAGTTCATTTTGAATTGCAATTTGAAATGTAGCATCAGAGGAAAATGCATGGTGTGTCATCAGGTTAATCAGAATTAATGTAAATATAAATAAAAATTCAATTAAATGTTAAGTTTTCCTTTGGTCTACATTTTGGTATGGCTTATACCACATCATACAAACTTCAAATACATCTTTTAGCTTGAAAAGTTATACATCTCTGCTATGAATAATAAAATAAAACTATAAACTGTTTTTGGTGAGAAGAGATTGAAAATCCTTCTTATCCAGTGAAGTGTTTAGTCTAAGTCTAGTACAGATCCTTTACATTAGTTCGGTGGCCTCACAATTGTTTCAGTTCTGCATTTTAACATGCAGATAGGACAATATCAAATGTAGTTTCCTTCACTGGGCTTAATTCTTACATCTTTTTCATTAGATTTTAAAACTATTTTCCTCTCATGCTTTTATGTTAATGGAACATAGGCATTTATAAACACAAAAACTCCCACGCAGAGCTCTGTATCGGCATGCTGAATGTCTCATTTCTATCTCTTCTTACTATAACCTCTGCATGATTGTACTTTCTTTAACACAGGGAAAACATACATGCATACGGTCACACACAAACCATTTTTGCACATAACTGCTCTGCGTGTAACAAACAAAATTTCAGCTACTATTCTAAGAAGGAGAGGAAGGTAGTTATCTGCAATGACAATTTACCATGACCTTCAGAACAAGGGAGAGAAATTTCAGAGAGTAGGATGATCACATGTGCCAACATAATCCATTACCTAGTGTTTTTTCATTGATCAGTACTGATCAGTATTTAACAAATACCATGGAGTAAAAATGGACAGGTCTTTTTTGTATCTATCTGTCTATCTATCTATCAATCATATATAAATGTGTGTGTGTGTGTGTGTGTGTGTGTGTGTGTGTGCATGCATACATACATACATACAGTGATAATTAGACTTTATTTCTAGTCTGAAGCATTGCTAAGAATGCCAGCAATGTATTCTATATGCATAAAAGAAGTTTTGCAAGCCCTGTGTTCCTATCATTTCACTATTATCAATAATTAACAGCCAATTCAAGAAAGGTGAAAGGAAATTCTTCCTTGAAAGTTGTTTGCACCATTGACAGGATATGTTTCTGTATGATGCAATGCATTAATATAGATGGGTTAAAAACTAACACTGGAGAGCATCATAATAGCAGAACTTCTATAGTAATAACTACCCTTCTACCAAATGCTAGGTATAAGAAGTTCACAGCTGCGAACAGGCTTCCGGCTGGTTACTACAGGAAACAGGTTGCTAGGCTAGCCTTATCTCTTATAGGTCTTCCAACATTATTATAGGAGGAGCTCCATATGTTTTTCTTTCCATCTTTCATTACATCTGGTTCCTTAATACTGCAATTCCATTTGAGTAGAGGTCTGAGTTTCCTATCACAAGCCTAAGTGAAAGGATTTGAAAAGAAGCAAATCTAAAAGAGTAAGATTTAAGGATAGGAGATTTCATAAGGCCATTTAGTCAGTAAATCCTAATCGAGCAACAGTGTCAGGTTGAAGCTTAGCCAAAATAAAATCACACTGGAAACTTCAAAGCTCTCTTTTCAGCATATGGAATTAGGCAAGTGAGAAGACCATGAGTGGGAGAGGAAATATGAGTGTGCATGCATTCAATTAAAAATTGCATGCACATGTTAAGCATTTCAGAAAATACTGTAGTACTCTTAACATTGGTCCCATTTGAAGATTTTTTGGCTTCTTGATTAAGTATTAAATTCTCCAAAAGTTTGCTGAAATATGACTTTTGTTATAAAGGCCAGATCAGGTCTGTCAAGTGTTCTTTAACACACCTAAAAATACCATATACCACCTTATGAATGCTTTTTAAACAATCTAAGAAAAAAGGACAATAATTCTTAATAGCAAATGTCTCCCATCTGGAAAATAAATCTTGCACATAAATGCAGCTTTACCTATGTCAGGTATATTTTGTTGTTACTGTTTTGAGACCTAAAGGTGCTTTTTTCCCCCCAAAAGGCAACTGGTCTTTCTAGTTTTTTTCCTTTGAAAACATTTCACTTCTTATGCAAGAAGCTTCTTCAGTTATGAATTAAAGAACTGAAAAAGCTTTTTGGATAAAAAGCAAAATAATTTCAAAGAAAAAAATAACTCCAGAAAGTCAAGTTGCCTTTTGGAAAAAAGCACCTTTGGGACAACCATAACCTGGATGATTAAGAATCTCCATCTACATACTGTACTGTGTGGAGAGCAGTTTTATTTTGTAAATAGTCACATTCTGCAAAACAGCAGAAGAATGAACTAATTTCTCTGATCATTGCAGATAATAAGAGTTTTGTTTGAATTTAGAAAAAATATACCCATGACTATCTCTTGACAAACAATTATTTCTGTAATAGAAAGGTATCTTATTGCCTTAATTTCTATTAACTTTATTATTTAAAGTGACTGTAAATATGATCCACTTTTTCTTATGTAAAGAATGTATGCCTAAGAGCTTGCTCAAATTATTGAGCATTTCTGCTGAATGGTGTATTTTGACTAGATAATCCTCTTAAAGATTAAGATTCCTTGAGACTCCCACCAAAATTAAAATGCCATAACCATAGTTGCTATGGATTATTAAACTTATTCATAACAAAGATGAAAAAAAATCCAAATATCTTTTACATGGATGTTAAGTAGCTAGAGAAAGAGCAAAGTAATGGAGGATAAGTGGTCAAAGTGGTAATGTCTACCTCAGATGTGCATGCCATATGGCTTCAGTGCCTCATGTAGCCAGTCAAACAACCTTGTACAGCCTATCCAGATTTTTTTTTAAAAGTAATGAATTTACAGTACCACTGCCACCAACCCAAAAGAAACGTTGCCAAGCATCTCCAAGTTTTACTGCCAGCTCCTGTTCTTCTGCTTCTCTTTTAGCTGTGGAACAGCTGATTAGCACTGCAAATATTTACTATTACTAATCTGAAATAATAGTGATAATACAACATATGCCCAAAGTCTAAAAATCATTCCATTTTCAAACAGTGTGGATCAGACATGATTTAACTTCCAGGCCCAAATGCCTAGGAAACCATTTCAGAAACGATTTCAGGATTTATGCTCCCGGTCTTCAGGACAATGCTTCTCCATAGATGCTGCAACAGAAAAGGCACCATTTCTAGGTCCTACATGATGACATTTCCTAACAAAAGGGACCATGAATACGCCAATCCTGCTTCTATCAAAGTGAGCAGAAGCAATCAGATACAGACTGTCCTGAAATTACCGTGGGTCTCTACTATTGAGGGTTGTAATTGTGACAATCAACACCCGATACACACCCATGAAGGACCTATGAAGATTTCAGAGCACAGATTTCACATGGTCGTATCACAAAATATCCACAACTGCCTGTGCTGCTAAATTCTGAAACATTGCAGCTTCCAAATACTATTCAAGAGCATGTAAAACATATTACAGTATGGGTAGTGCCATGTATTTATGGCATTGCACATTTTAGATCATGGGATCACCATCTGTAACCTTTTCTGCCAGCTTCTGACAAGAAAAATCAATGCTGGTAGCCAGAATTATTTAATGACCACATGCTTCATTTGACAACTGTAGTGATTCACTTAACAACTGGGACAAAGGGGCATAAAACTGGGCAAAACTCACTTAACAATTGTCTTGCTCAGCAATGCAAATTTTGGGCTCAATGGTGGTCACAAGTCAACAACTGCCTGTAATGTAGTTGGGAAATAATGAAGGCATGACAAGGAAAACAGTGTAAATATCTACTTAGTCACAGTTGCTATTTGCTCTTTTAACAGGAACTGTGAGTCTAGGAAATCTCCCAACTGCACACCAGCTTGGTATATAGAGTGCTAACATTTTCGGAAATGAAGATTGAAAGTCTTTGAATTCAAGTGTGTCATAAAATCTACAGCCACATATTCACACATTAGGACTTCCATAGGATCAAAGTATAAGAAGTTTAATACAGCTCCTCTTACTGTGACAGCAACTTGAAGATTATGGTACACTATTTTTAGGAAATAGTACTTTATGTTTTTTTCTATCCTAAACTGATGCTATGGAATAATCTAGACCTCAAAACTAATTAAAATTTACATAACTTGATAAATAAAATTGGGGTTTTTTTTTAATAAAGTGATGAAGGGGAAATTCTTTATGTATTTCTTTTATTTTTCTTTACTATATTCATGTGTCAATTTCTTTTTTATTTTTATTTTGTCTTTTCTGTGCTTCCTATTTTTTTCTTTTTAGTCTTTTCTAGTTTATATGTTTTTTTCTGCTGTAATTGTAATCTTTAATAAAATTACTCTAAAATATGTGTAAAACTTGTATGGAAGATGGGTTTTAGACTTTTTATCAGTTATGTGAAAATGATGACTGTTAAAATAATAGTGTTTTTTTTTTTACTTTAAAGGATAATTACTAAATCCCTAAAACATCCCAGAGACAGTATTTACAATTACATTTATTGACATCCCAATTAGGGTGGGCAGCATTTTAAGTCTTGGAAACAACTGGATTATTATTAAATTCAATGAGACAAAAACCCCTCTACAATTATTTTTTATATAAATTCTGTTAGCATGGATCATCTTGATATCCAATTGTAATAGTGAAATGGAATAAAGAATAAGAGATTACTTTACCTAGACAATGGAAAGAGGTGTTAAGATCAATCCCAGAAATTTCAATAGATCTTAGGTTACATTTTATTTAATAATAATATGAACAGCAATATTTTAGACTTACTGAACTCCATTGTGTTTATTTAGAAAAAGCAGAATAAACCGTCATGTTGTTAAGAAAGATGCAGTCAATTAATGCTTCATTCAAACATATGTTTGTACAGTATTTTATAATTGTTTTGCTTTGGGAAAAAATCATTACGTGTAGTAACAAGAAGTCTAGTGTCATCACATGTTCATTTTTTTAAATAGAAACTAGATTCCTATTGCTTGGAAACTGACATTTGGACAAAGAAAGTTAAAAAAAACCCTGCAGTATTCTACAATTTCGGAAATAGTAACCAACAATGCTAAACTTAACAACTGCCTCGATCTCATCTTCTGCAATAGTTTGAATTCAATTTACAGAATACGAATTAAAGAACTCTTTTCCAACAGTAACCACAACATGACTGACTTTTGTCTCAACATATGTTCACACCAAAATCATCACAACAACAGAATTCCCAATTATAAGTTCAAAAAAGGAAACTATGATCTATAAACAATGATCTCTCATCCCCCATGATTGGCAATTTCTATTCACTGGATGCAATACTGTAGAAGACCATTACAACATATTTTTACTTGAAGTTAAAAGAGTCATCAAATTATATGTACCAATAACAACTCCCAAAACCAGAAAAAACCCATAACAATAAGGAAGCTTCAATCCAAAAAGAAATCACTTTGGTGGAAAAATAAATCTGATCACATTGCCAGCTTCAAAAGCCGATACAAAAATTTATGCCACCAGTAAAGACTGAATGCACTAATTATCACGTTAAACAAGAGGAAAACCTTCTACGCACCAATTCCACCTGCGCTTTCCACAATTTTGTAAACAACAAACTAAAAGAAGGTCCATCCCACCCTTGAAAGGACCTAATGGTAAAGACTGCAACAACGACACTATTAAAGCCAACCTCTTTAACACATTCTTTGGCTCAGTATTTGTAAACAGCAATGGATCATGCCCAGTATTTCCTAGTTGAACCACAGACAACTACAATGATCTAATACATATCAATTTTACAATAGACAATGTTGAAAAAGCACTATGCAATCTAAAACCATCTCTATCTATTGGACCGGATGGAATATGTGCCTGCTTCTTAAAAAAGCTATCCACTGCCATAGCCGAACCACTCAGCATAATCTTTGAAAAATCTTTCAGGACCAGCTTCTTATCAAAACTATGGTCACAAGCCACAGTCATCCCCATCTTCAAAAAGGGAAACCCCAGCCTAGTTGAAAATTACAGACCAATCTCTTTATGCTGCGTCACCTGTAAAGTCATGGAATCAATTATTAACCAATCCATCATCCTCCACTTAGAAACAAACAACCTACTCTCTAATAAACAATTTGATTTCAGGAAAAAACTATCCTGTAATCTGCAACTCTTACACTGCAAAAACATATGGACTACACAACTCAATCAGGGCAAAGCAATAGACGCAATCTACATAGACTTCTGTAAAGCCTTTGATTCTGTGGTACACGACAAACTTCTCCTAAAACTAAAATCTTATGGTATCTCTGGACACCTGCATAACTGGATAGAAGCATTCCTGTCAAACAGACAACAAATGGTCAAAATTGGGAGTGTCCTAACAAATTCTGTACCTGTCAACAGTGGTGCCCCCCAAGGCAGCGTTCTAGGACCAACTCTTTTCATACTCTACATAAATGACCTCTGTGATCATATTTAGAGCAACTGCGTTCTCTTTGCTGATGATGTAAAGTTATTCAACACCAGAGACAATACTGCTACCTTTCAAAAAGACCTCGACTATGTATCAGAATGGTCAAACAAATGGCAACTTCAAATCTCAACAAATAAATGCTCTGTCCTACATATTGGCAAAAAAATATATCAGAAAATAAAATACAGGCTGAATAGTCAAGACCTTGTTGATGATCCAAACTCTGTAAAGGACCTTGGAGTACTCATCTCTAATGATCTAAGTGCTAGAGCCCACTGTAACTACATAGCCAAAAAGGCGTTAAGATTTGTTAACTTAATCCTACATAGCTTTTTCTCTGGTAATATTACACTAATAACTAGAGCATACAAAACATTTGCTAGACCAATACTTGAATACAGCTCATCAGTCTGGAACCCACATTACGTATCTGATATTAACACAGTTGAGAAAGTCCAGAAATATTTCACAAGAAGAGTTCTCCACTTCTCTACTCGTTACAGAATACCTTATGTCACCAGACTTGAAATTCTAGACCTAGAAAACTTAGAACTATGCCGCCTTCGATCCGATATAAGTATACTATATAAAATCATACATTGAAATGTCCTACCTGTCAATGAATACTTCAGCTTCAACCATAACAACACAAGAGCAAACAATAGATACAAACTCAAGGTAAACTGCACCAAACTGGATTGCAGGAAATACGACTTCAGCAACAGAGTGGTCAATGTCTGGAATACTCTACCTGACTGTGGTTTCTTCCCCAAACCCCAAAAACCTTAGATTTTAACCTTAGACTGTCTACCATTGACCTCACCCCTTTCCTAAGAGGTCTGTAGGGGGCGTGCATAAGCGCACCAATGTGCCTACCCTCCCCATCCTATTGTTTCTTTTTATTTTTCTTATATGTATCCATGTATTCATAACTATCTTTTTAACCTATAACTATTATCTTGTAAGCAATTGACAAAAATAAATAAATAAAATAAAATAAAAATAAATAAAATGTAAGATCCCTGCTTCTCTATGGACTTCTGGGTTGATACTATTGCCAAGATATAAATGAATTAGTTATCAATATAGATTCATTTTGGATAATTGTAATAAAATATGAAATACATCTAACATTAATTGAAATGCTTATGTAAACATTTTATACTTTTATACTTTCCTAAATGTGTCTTGTATAGATCATTTTTTACTATTTTTTTGTTTCATTTTCTCTTTCTTTATAACTTTTCTGTTATAAGAGATGTAATGGGCTGTGAGAATAACCTTAAGATGAAGGAGGAAGCTAGACTGTGGTCTGATACGACAAAACTGAGGCCAACATAGATCTGGGGATGAAAGCATCTCAGAAATGACCATATCTAGTTCTCTGGACAATAAAGGCAGGGGAGGGGAGAAGCTTTCAGACCTGCAAGATTCTATTACTATGATCATACAATAAAGATATATTAGTATTCTTGGTTTTGGTTTCCTGGTCTGGACTCTTTTTTTAAGGATTGACTACTGTTTATTTTTCTTTGCTTTTTATGTTCATCTGATAATCTACAAATATAAAGATCAATTTATATTTATATAGATAAATGACAGTTATGGTAAATGATAATCAAGGTATGTCTCACTACTTGGTTCCCATTACTAGGTTTTACCATAACATGAAAAAGGGGTTTTCAGGTTTATAGGACTTCACACGACTTATTACAAGTGAATTTATCCTGGCTTTATCCTGAAAACCATTGTCACTTTATCAACATGATATGTTAAGGAACTTTGCAAGATTAAATGTCAATATTGTAATTAAATAACAAACTGTCTGACAGTTTCTAAAAGATTCCCATGTAGAGGAATACAAAATTTGAATGCATAAGTGTTTATGAGAAATATTTTTGATATATGTTTAAGTGCTAAAGGACTGTTTTTTTTTTAGTCTAGAATGGATGAAAACAAATCTCCACTTGAAAACATGTAATAATACTAATCATATTATGTACTTGTCATATTCACACCAATCCCCCCCTTTATGTCTATGCAAACAAAATAGCTACATGCAGAGTTATTTCTCTTAATTATCTGGCAAGGCATATGACTGTTAGAAATTTGGCTGTGGTTAAAACAAAATTTAGCGCTTGTTAAAGCATTAAGAGAAATGCTGGTGGAATCAAAGCACATTGTCTGATAAAGCTGTAAAGTTATCCTCAACACACATAAATGATTGAATGCTACCATTAGATTCTCATGCAGACTCCTTTCCTGCAACTAGCAAATAGCTATATAACCCTTCAGTGTGGTAACTGAATTAAGAACACAGTGAATTCCAGAAGTAGCAGGATTCACTATCTTGAATATATTACATTAAGAGATTTTTCATTTTATACTGTTGCTTCTTCTTCCTCCAGACCCACAAAAAATTGTGAGAATGTCAGCTTCTCCACAGCATGTTTTACCAATGTTCTCTAAATATACTGTGCTTGGTGTGGTAAACCAGAATTCTGTAAATTTACTATACATAACGTCCACTTTCAAAAACTTCCTTCTTTAGGTTTTGTCAAACACATGTCATGAAGGAACTTTCCACACTTCAAGAGTGAAAAAAAAAAGAATGAAAAAAGATAATTGTGTCCTATTTCCTCTCTGCAAGTTGTTTTTAATGGGTGCTGTCAAAATACGTCCCTCACTGAATATGCTTTTTTTGGAAGAAACCAGAACTGAAAGGGTTAGGGTGTGTTACTGCAGTGGTTATCAGCAGACAGCCATCTAACCTTTGGTACTTACAGGAATTTTATGGCTCTTGATCATATTATCAAACTCTTCATTAATTTTTTTATATTTTTCTTCAGTGCGTGGGGTGAGGGCATAAGAGGAGTCTGGATCAGGGCTTTCACAGCCTTTGTTTTCTTTCTTGTTCAATGCCTGCCAGGTTCAGAGAAATATCAGAAAGTAAAAAAAATGAAAGGAATTCAGAGTACTTACACATAATCTTTGCCTGCTGATCATTAGATCAATATCTTCATTAATTTTCCTGTACTTGTCCTCAGACTCAGGGCTGTGACCTACTGAATCATCTGCATCGGGATCTGGACTGTCACAGCCATTAAGTCCTTTCTTTCTCAACGTCTGAAATACATAATTTAGAAAGTTGAAGCCTTGAGAGAGGCTGCAAGAGCGATAGAGGGCCTTTACAGACTGGTTGAAGGCTGTCACATTATACATTAGGAAGAGACAGTGAATTGAGATGTTTAGGTCAATAAACGGCAGCTTTTTATTTTATTTTACCAAAGACAGTTCTTCTGAAACTAAAATTAGTAAATGAAGAGAGCATAGCTTCTCATAAAATATCTGTATTACCATCACAGCTTTTCTCTGGAATGGAAACATCAACAGTTTAAACACACACAAGGCAATGAATTCAATCAAAAAAAGAATAGAATAGAATGGCATACAGTATCAAGCCTACAATTGTTCTTATATTAATCTACAGATCAATCTGTCCTGATACAGCTATATAACAGCACTAAATGAAACAGTTAAAGCAGGGGTGGGATTTTACCATTTTTCACCTATTCGCTAGAACCGGTTGTTAACATTCTAAGCAGTTCAGAGAACTGGTTGTTAGAAGAGATTACTGGCCTAATCCTGTAAGGAAGGCAGAAAGGAAACATTCTGGTGTTGCTTACAGAAACTGCCTTTCTGTTAAACCTTATTACATTCTTGGCAGGACTAGACTTCCTGTCTCAGGAACTTCTCTGGAGTTTTTTCCCCCTCCTTTGCTGGTACTTTGCTTATGTGGAGTGATCATTTAAAGTTACAATGGCACTGAAAAAAGTGACTTATGACCATTTTTCACACTTACGACTGTTGCAGCATCCCCACAGTCATGAGAGACCAGACAAGGAGATGCATGCCATGTGATATTGAGTTGGCCACACCCAGTCAATAACATGACCACCAAGCCATGTCCACCACCTAAGCCACGCCCACAGAACCGGTTGTTAAAATTTTTGAATCCCACCCCTGATAATACCTAATATAACCAGTTATCTACAGTAGTATGATCTTCAACATTAATAAAATGCTTTGATCAAAATTTTTCCTTTGGCACAGAAACTTATAAAAAACAGAAGGGAAACTGAAATAAGTACTTATAAATCACTTTGGAGCAAAGAATCAGGTTAAATGTACAATTTTACCTTGCTTTCATCTTACTAGAAGTTTTATCAGGATTTTGAGACAGGCCTTGCTGTACATCAAGTTCTGAATTTTGGATTTGACATATTGAAAACTAATACATTTTTAGGAGCTTGTGGTATTTATTTTTTAGAAAATGATCAACTTTTTAAAAATTCTATAGAGAAATTACCAATCAAAGAACATGGCCATTGAGATTTCTGGAGTGCCAACAGTCTGCACAAAGAAGTCAGAGATTTGAAATATAAAGAGGAACAAATCTTTCTTTTTTATTTTTGCAGTGCATCTCAAATGTCTTTCTCTGTCATTGAAGGCCAGCCAGGTCTTATGCTCCTTGCTCCCATTAGGAAGATTTATGTCTTCAGTAACACAAGGAGGCAGGAATTTGTGCGGTATATTCCCAATCCAACCCTATTGCCACTCTTATTTGGCAGTGCAGAAAGTTCAGTAAAAATGCTTGGTAAAAATGCCAGCTCTTATTCTCATTTTAAAAATTAGGGAATAAATTAGAAAATATATCCATATAACTTTTTATTTTTACAATCTATAGCTGAAAACCCAGTAATAGGTGAAAAGGTTGAACAACTTTAGGGATGCTGACATTTATTTATTAGGAACAAGATGCTGACAAGATGGAAAAGGAACAGATGATGTTAAGGGCAATTCCCAAAGGATATGTAGGAGAAAGTCCCCCCCCCCCCAATAAAACATATGAAATGGCAATGGCAAAAAAAGTCTGTATGATAGAAACAAATTGTATGGGCATCACAACATTTATATGAGTTTGAGCACCAAATGCAGGACAAAAGCCACTTATCCATTTATTGGGGAAGACTATTGAACTTTTAAAAGTAGATCTTGAGAAAATGACAGAGCCAGAAAAAAAACTACAAGAAGTCTGATCACTGATGGCACTTGTACGTCTTAGAACATAAGAAGAACACAAGAATGCATGCAACTGGAATATGGAATGTGAGAAGCATGTACCAAGTAAAACATGAAACTGTCTAAGTACAGACAAAAAAAAACTATGACAGTTTGTGGAAGGTGTCAGATTGGAAAAAGATGTATTTCAGACAATCCAGTCTATACACCACTTAATTAAGTAAAATCCAGGTGGAAAGAATGGTAGATATACAACTCTTCTACAAATTTACTCAGGCTTCAGTGTCCTGAGGCCCTAGTAGAGATTAAGTTTAGTCATCTACGGTAGGCGTTTACCAAGAGCCCAGGAAGAGAGGAGAGAAAGGGGTGAATGAGTACACTTCAACTGATCTGAAAAACATGCAAGTTGGATTCTTGTTCCATGAGAGCTCAGCACTTCACAATCTGACATAAGGCTACATCACTAAGCATCAGCAATCTTACGTATTCTAGACATTCACACCTGTCAGCAACTCTGCACCTGTTGTCTACTCTGGCAAAAACCGAGTGACAGCAGCCAATCATAGCAGCTCCTGCTGCAACATGGCCATACATGGCTTTTCTCAATCATGTTTCTGTGCACTAAGGCTGCTAATCTCTGTGGATTTCAGCAGTCTGCTTTTTGTCCTTGTAATGGTGTCACAGTTTTCAGTTCTTCACTGAGTTAAGTGTTTAAGAATGACACATGCTGTTTCTTATACAAGTTTCCTTCTCACAATAGCCCACATATGCAAATGGATTTGAAACTTGTTTATACACAAGTCCAGATTAGTTCCTCAGTACCATTTAAAAAAAATGTTTTCTCATTTGAAGAAGAAAATCTTTTTGCTTTATAACAGCTTGTCAATTCAAGTTTCTGTAGATGGGCACCATGGACAAAATCTTATAGTAATATGATCATTGTAAAAATTAAAATAAAGACGAATTGTTATTCAGCCAGTATTTTAAGATTGGCTTAAATATTTTCCAAATATTATCCAAATATTAAATATTTTCTAAATATTATCCAAATATTTTTTTCAGGATAAATAAGGCTTCTCTGTTCAGATGTCAGTTTACACACCTCATTACTTAGTGAAGTTAAATTCAACCGTGTTCAGTTTTTGTCATTTTTTATATATATGGAAGTAGGCCATGGAATGAATATATCACTGTACAAGTGCCTGTGCTAAAAATCTTTTTTCCTTTATCCTCTATGTTGGATCTAACCTTTTGCATTTTCTTTATAAGAACAATATCAAGTGAAAAAATAATTTCTTCTAAGTTTTATTATTTGATCAGATCATTCCCTAATATCAATAAAACAATTTCACTAATGCAGTTATCTAATACCTTCTCCAATACCTATTTCATGCTTATCTGCATGTTTTTTGTTAAAAAAAACCCAAAATAAAACATTTCATATATTATTAACATTTACTTATTTAAAGTTAGTAAAATTCAGATAAAAGCACAACAATCTAACACGAATTTGTATCTGGTGATATGAAAGCTGTACCTTCAATGACTAACATGATTTCTCACAGATACATGGTCAAGACCTTAGTCAGAAACAGATGTCTTCACTTCCCACTTCTGAAGTTATACAAACCCCTAAGTGACTTAGCATCTCCATCTCAATCTTTGAGGGAGCAGGAAGGATTATATAAGATAAAATATCAGAAAAGGAAACTGGAGGACATCTGAGGAGCTGACAAAGCTGAATTTAAGGTTTAGAAGACATACACACCGCATGACTGCCTGATATGAATCTCCTGCATCAACTTTCCAATTTTTTCAACTATGCCATCACCATCCTATGTTAATATTGTTTCCTTCAAAGCTCAGCTAAATGCCTGCTCTCATTTAGCAGCCTGTGGAAATCCTCACTGGAGTAAGACTGATGTTCTGTCTATCAGTGTTGGTGTTACAAATAAGGTACTCTTGCTCCCAAAGCCTGGGATTAATCCTGATCAAAGCAGCAATAAATATTTTTCATTTACCATCAAATTTGGCTTAATTTTTAAAAGAAGAGTAAATACAATATCATCTAAACAATAGATGAAAAACACTAAAAACAGAACTTTAATCTTTTTTTCAATTTTAAAAATATGTTTGCCATACTATGAAAGGAAAATGTAGACATTGGGACTAGCTGCTGTGAGAAAGAGAAGACTACCAGGGACAAGTGAAGCTCAATACAGAACCGAACCCAAGGGCCTTTCAGTCCAGCATTTGTTTCCATTATGTACAAATGGGAAATAAACCATTATGTCAATTCCAGTGGTGTTACTCTAATAAGAATATTTATTTCAGTTATGCATAGTTTAAAAGCTGAAAGCAGGTGACTTTTTTTTCCCAAAGACAACACATCGTTTTTCCACATATATATCCATATATGACTTCTATGACTTTTAAGACATTTTCTAAGAAGTTATTCCATGTGCTACACACAGGGAAAATTATATTGCCCAGTGAAGGCCAGACTAACTCCGAAGAGACCACTATTGATTAAGGTGTCCTTTCCATTCATACATAAAGTCCTTGGAAAGGACAGAATTTGCTGAATTCTTCCTTTGTCCCATGTTTAATCTCCCAGAACTTGATTGCTCCAGACACTGTCTTAAGTTAAAAGGGCTACTGCAAAGTTCAATATTCCTAGCTGAGCCTTATTTTTAAATGAGGAAGTAGTAAATATGTGAAATTAACAAAAAAAGTATATCTGTCTCTTCTTACCTACTTTGGCCCTGATTACAGAGCCAATCTGGCTCCAAGATGAATGATGCCAGAATGATACACATGCTTGCAAACACATGAAGACATCCCTTCTATAAGAAACAACAGAAGTATACAAACCCTTGAAAAATTTAATATGTATAACCCTATGCCTTAAGCTTCACAAATAAAGACTCTAATCTTTACCATTAATTTTCTTTACTACTTTTATGTCCTATAGATGTAAAAATGTTAATTAAAGCACTCTAAAATTACAAAAAGAAACTGATAAATTATACTACACGGCTGCATCTAACAAATCATACCATGTTTTGGAGCTTTTTTGTTCTCTTAAAGTAGCCATCCCTAGGGTAGAAACATCAAAATTATCCTTTTAGCAATAACTATTTTTAGGGCAGGAAATGATGTGTGATGCAGCCAGCAGAAACTGAATGATAGAATATATAATTACTAGAGGCTAACTTTTTCCCCTGGACTTTAAAATCAGCATAGGCGTTCTTGTATAATAGGCCAAGAACTGTAAGCAACCAATCTTTTGGTTTGCATTTCATCTAAAAGGCTACACTTACAGAGGTGGCATGAAAGCAGAGGCTTTGCAATGATGACTCAACTGAAAACACACCATCAACATGCGAGCAATCCCATATTTGGCAACACATACCAAAGACACTTAATAAGCCTTCCCACAACAACTGGGTAACTAGATAATAGGATTTTTTCAGATTATATTTTCAGATTATATTTCAGTATTATTTTCAAGCAATGTTGCGACTGCTCTTTCTCAGTGCCTGTAGGCTGTAGGGATGTGAACGGGGAACAACAGGGTTCAACTGAACCCTGAAAAAATGGAATAGCTGTGGATGCAAAAGACCTCAGTTGTTTATCAGCTTTAGTTCTGGATGAGGTTTCACTACCCCAAACAAACCGCAAGTTGGAATTTATCCTGGATTCACAACTCCTACTCAAAGAGCAAGTGGTAGAAGTGGCTAGGAGGGCCTTTGTACAATTTCATATTGTGTGCCAGTTGCGCCCTGTCCTGGATTGTGACTCTTGCACATGGTCACTCATGCTCTAGTCATCTGTTGGTTGGATTACTGCAATAAGCTCTACATGGGACTACCCTTCAAGAGTATTCAAGAAGCTGCAGCTGGAGCAGAAGGCAGCAGAATGCACACTTCTGGGTCCTCTAGGGTGACACATATAATACCTCTGTTGTGTGAGATACCAGAGCTGCTTTATAGGAGAGATGGGTGACATAAACATTTAATACATACATACACACTGATACATACATAATGCATACATAACATAAAATACATACATTAAAAAATCAAATAAACTGACAATTATCAAGCAGGCTCTCTTTAGTGACATCATTATCTCACAGCCATCGTCCAATGGCCTTGAGGCAGAGACAGATAAAGCTCCCCCATCCCCTCCCCCCAGTTCTCCAAGTTGCCTGCTTCTGGTTTAAATTTTCTACTAAATTATAAATGGCATACAAGTAATAGATTAGGAAACATAACATGTTTGGGATGTGTACTCTTTGAAAATGATTTAGAAGTGTTTCAGAGTTTGCACAAGCAATTTCTTTCCTGCTATTGGTTGAAGTAGACAAGCCAGAAAAAAATATGAAACTGCTTTTGATTCTTAAATCACACTGTGGAAGTCTGGAGAAAGACAAGCTGTAGAGAAGTGTTGTGCCTGCAAAAGGTTGAAAAATTTGTTCTGGGGCGGACCAGTGTTATTGATATTTTCAAGCATGAAATATTTATTAAGGAGTCCCATCACAATTTTATTTGTTTATTATGTCACAAGCAATGTATATATTCTGAGACTAAACCTATCTAAACATTCCAAGTAAGTGATGGTAATTCTGCTACAATGGTACACCTAATGAGGGCTATATGCTTATTAAAAACAAACTATTCACAATTCATATTGACTTCATCAAAAGTCCAAGGAAGGAAAATAACTCAGAATCCAAATGACCCAAATGGAATTATAAGATTTCTGAATTATTTTCAAAATCACCAAAACAAAAAAAGGAAGTGGAAAATCACCAAATATATGTCCTGTCTTAACATATTCTTTTAACATATAACATAACATATAACATACAACACTTAACATATTCTTTTACTATATTGCCATAGTTCAGACTCAGCTCAAACCCAGAGTCACATGTTGTGAGATAGGCACTATATAGACATGAGAAATAAATAAACTCTCTGATTACACGCAAGTCTTGAAAACTTTGGATATGCTCCTCAAAGATCCAAATTGTTATGAGAAAAAGGGAATATTATTACACTCCTGACTTGAGACTATTTGTATTAACTACTAATTTTAATTAAGGGCACATATATATCACTATACATTTTACTAGGACATATATAAAAAAGTGTAAAAAAAAAAGTGGATATCACCATTATATTATTACATACATACACAACTTTTCCCAAAGTCTTACCATTTTTCAGAGGTTTATGGTAGTTTTATTTATCAGAATGGCATATTCAGTCCACTTTCCTTGTGCCCATGTTTTGGGTTTTACATGATTTCTACCTCTCCTCTTTTTACCCACATTATATCCTGTGTAGTATTTTCAGTTACAGTGACCACTGTAGCTAATGTAATTGTAATGGTTACAAGAAAGCCTTTTTTACTCTAATTGTGGCAAAGTTGTGTAATACTTTATTTTAAAAGATCAACACCATTCACCTTGTGGTAGCAATTAGATTTTCTGTAGCTGTTTCTCTGTGTGTACATATATAGCTACATTTTTGTCTCTATTTGTGAAGCTGAATTCTTTTCAAAGTAGAAGAAAAAATATCCAAAGAGTTAAAATCAGAGAAGCCAAGATTGAATAACAACAATGGGGAAAAAAATAAGCAGTCATTGCTATAGGCACAAAGGAAAAGGGAGCAGTTTTCTGGCCAAAGTTGCATAGGATTGGGTGTATCCCAATTTATATGGTGCTGCTCATACAGATCAAGGCTTCAGGGCACAATGCTATCAGATTTAGCACATTCCATCACAAGGAAAATAACTTTTCAGCAATAATGTCTTATAACAATGTCCTGTCACATTTTAAGAATAATGAAGACTCTAATTCTAATTCTAATAGGGTATATACCAACATTCTAATCTGGAGTAATACATGTTTTCTGAGAAAATATGGTTAAAAAACAGAAGTGAAAATGATTTGGAAGACTTCGTTGTCAGATAAACATTTCTGTTGTGAAACATAAACATGCGCTTAAAAATCTGAAGTGTTTTCACTTTTAATGTGTGTGTGTGTGTGTATGTACACACACACACACACACACACACACACACACACATATGGTATTCAGCTTTGTTCAGGTATTTTCCCATGTCATTATAGTTGTGCTTTTAAAGTTGTAGCAATGTTTCGGCAGAATCTCATCTGCCATCATCAGGCTTCTGTATGGTGTTCGTTTCGGCAGATGAGATTCTGCCGAAACGTTGCTACAACTTTAAAAGCACAACTATAATGACGTGGAAAAATACCCAAACAAAGCTGAAATATATATATGTATATATATAAGTACCTGCGAAAACTTAAGAAAACACACACACACACATATATAATATCTTGGTTATGAAAAAGATAAGAGTTTGGATCCTGATTTGTTCCCTATGTCTTTTAAAATAGAAGTGGCAATTTCCACCAACTCCTACTCCATTTTCACCCTCCTTTCTGCATTTTATAGAGCTTTAAAAGCCATTGAAAAACGTGCTTTGCAAAAATTGCAGGTCATTTATTTATCAATCAAATTTATATGGCTGCACATCTCACAAAAAGATCTGGGTAGCGCACAATGCAGATAAAACCACATGTCAAAAATATAAACATCACTTTAAAAAGTAAAAACAGACATAAGAACTCTAGGCAAAGAGACTGTGACAATAGCCACCTCAGCTACAGAGCCATGTAAGTGTTTCAAAGACAAGTAGTTTTTTAATGCTCAGAGGGGTGTCAAAGTGGCAATCCATGGGCTGGATGCATCACGCACAGCCATGCCCATCCAAGCTCCATGCATGGGGAAAATGTTGTGAAGCACCATGTGATGGCAACATGATGTGACAAGTTTGGCACCTTTGCTCTAGCAGATTGTGAAGTATCTCTCTAAAAGCCCTTAAATCAGGGGTGTCTTTAAGACTGGTGGATTTCAGCTCCCAGAGTTCCATGGTGGACTGGCTAGAAGTTGCAGTCCACAAGTCTTAAAGTTGTCAAGACTGAACACTTCTGTCTTCAAACAATCCTAATGTTTCATTTCCAAATTGTCCCTAATCTAAGAGAAATTTTTAGAAACAGAGGCAAAAAGGAAAAAGAATAATTCCATACCATGCATGAACACAGCAATTCTGTTCACGGAAGACAACCTAGCCAAGGTCTTGAGCAAATTATATATGTTATAGCACTGCTGGTTATCGAATCCTATAGGAATAGGGTTTCCATACCGCCTGCTGTCTCTCTCAGCTTTGATAAGCAATTGGTGAAAGACATTAACAGGATTTTGGCCAATTACACTGTAGTTATTCAACTGGGATAGCTGTGAAACAGTCAAGAACCAGGTTAATTGTCTTGTATTTGCAGTTATAGAAAAGAAGATCAGCAAGAGAAAAATGAACTAAATTAATTGAGAATAAAGGAAAATGAAGTGATTCCAAGCTGCTTAAAGGAGAAGGAAAACAATCCATATGAAATAAGTATGATACAAAGCTGTATACTTATGATGCAAAATGCTTAAATTAAAATGGGATAATTAATCACACAATGTGCTGTAACTGCATGTAAGGGCTTAAAACAAGAATACTTCAATAGTCCTATTTATATTGGATTTGATATACTAGATTGAGTTCATAAAGGTATTCATGCTTCAGCACACCCTGTTTAATAGGTAGCCTCTGCCAATGATGTCATGTACTCATAATATACATTCCTTGATGTCATCGGTCTCCTAGCATCATCTTTAGTTTTACAGTGGCTCTTATTCTCAAATCTCAGAAGAATAGTAACAGTAGACAGATGCAACTCAGAGTTCTCTTTAGAAATGTGCCAATGTTACTAAACAAAGGTCAGCTAAGGCAGTCTTTCTGTTGTTTTGTTGTTCTAAGATAATGGATCTCTAAAACACACCATAATTGTTTATTCCTTCACTTTCCATTGTTCCTTTATTGACTCAGGCAGTAATGCTTGAAATCTAATATAGTCAATATAATTGTGTGAAAAATTGAGCGTCCAGTTTATCCTTCAGAATCAGCAGTTAGCCAATTCAAGTGAAGGACACACCCCAACAGACTCAACTTCTAATACTTTTTAAGACTAAATTTGGGCTTTTCTTTTAAGGATACATAGGATGGTTCAGACTGCAGACTCACAATTATATCATGTGCTGAAAATCTGTATACAACTTGTAGCAGCTATTTCAGGAATTTACCTGTGGACAAATAAAGTAAACAAAGTGCACAGAGAACTCATTATAACTTGCCTAAATGTGGCTTTCCATCATAATGGAATACACTCGCAAAACCCTATAGTACATAATTTGAACAAATAGCTATGTCAGTTTAGGCACTTACTAAGTACAGAAGTGTAAAACTCCATAACTACCAATGGCAAGAAAAGGGCCAGGTAACTGACTCCACTGGACATTACTGTCAAGAAGATTCTTGATCATGGTTCAAATCCAACTGATAGAAGTCTTTATCTGGTCCTTTCCACTTTTCTCAACATACCACCCCAACCAGAAAAATTGTCATCTCCAGTCAGCAGCTGGCCCATGATAACAGTCTTCACCACCAAGCCAGCTTTAAATAACTTCTGACAGCCCATCTCAAAAAATATATCACAGCATAGGAAAAGTTTATAAAAATGATAATCAAAAGTCAAAACATGAAAATAAGACATATAATGGCTAAAATATAGAAGCATCTTCTGTAGAACTTTCTCATTTTAGATGGTAGGAAGAAAGGGTTTTTTCTCCCTCATATCCTATAGCAGGGGTCTTCAAACTTGACAGCTTTAAGACTTGTGGACTTCAACTCCCAGAATTCCTCTTCCAGCTATGTTAGCACAGGAATTCTGGGAGTTGAAGTCCACAAGTCTTAAACTTGCCAAGTTTGTAGACCCTTGTCCTATAGTATTAGAATTCAAGTGCTAGAATTCCATTGTTCACTAGAAGATTCTGAAAATGTAGCAATCCTCTAGAGATCTAGAGGATAAATAGCCGGCACTCAGTTTATGGGATTTAAATGGCTGATTCATGAACTTCTCATCTTTATACTGCATTAATATAATGCATGTACATGTATTATACTATATACATAGTATGTATATAGCATGTATTATGTACATAGTATGTATATAGCATGTATTATAGTATGATATACTATGTATATCAGATCAGGGAAAAAACACTGCAAAAACTCCTTTATAGCCTGCTTTTAGGCTAGGAATGGTGGTTAGTATACTGTATGAGGACAGAAAAGATACAAGTTCTCAATTATGAAAACTCATGGGGTTATCCCAGAATCACAAGTTTTGGAGACACCAATTAGGCTGCTGAGTCCAATCCTTTGCTCAGTGAATGGATCCAAATTGTAGTTTCCCTAGCAGATGAGATTCCAAATTCTGGTTAATCATATCAGATAAAAGACATCCCACCGGATCACTCTGTAATTCGTTCTCCTAGTAAACTGTTTTACTGTTAGGAAGATCTTCTTAACATTCAGTTGGAACTTGACTTATTATAACTTATATCCATTATTTCACATTCTGCGCTCTGGAATGATGTAGATCAGGTCTTGACCTACTTTTCTATGACAGAGTGCTATCATATCTTCTTTTTAGTTTTTTTTTGTTTCAAAGTAAACACTCCCAGTTTCTTTAACATTTTTTTCATAAGATTTTGTTGTATAGATCTTTGACCATCTTTAGTTACTATTTGATTTATATCATTCCTTTCATCTTTTCTAGTTTATCTGACTTCTTAAAAAGTGGTGACCATCACTGGGTACAATACTAAAGGTGGAGTCTGACTATGCAGAGTAGAGTGAAAACTTTCTCACTGTGATTAAGACCTTTTAGTTAAATTTAATTTAGCTTGCTTGTAACTACAACACTTTGCTGACTAATTGTCAGTTTGTGAAAAACTAGTGCTTCCATTTTCTCCTACACATATCACATATCTGAGGCACTATAATCCCCTAGAACTTGCACATCTGTTTTCTGATCCAAAAAGTATAATTGATTTTCCAATTGTCATAAGGAACCATCTTGTCCAAAATGATTCTGCCCATTATGTGTGATCACTGAGAGGAGGTCTGCCATATTGTGGAAGAAAGTGTCTGGAGATACACCAAGTTCCTAACTCATGACCCTGGCTCTTACATTTTCAAAATCTTAATAGGTAGTAGTGAAGGAGAATGGCCATCTTACTGTTGTTGATTAGTTTGTATGTTTCCTATATTTTGACATTGCTCAGCTGTCTTTATACCAGTCAAGTTGTTCAGTTGAGATGCAACACAATATATGAGAGAAACAAAAATTGATGTCTTTGCATGTTCCTCCCATCTGCAATTTCAACCTCACATTCCCAAAGATAACTTTCTAAATCATTTACCCATTTGCTTCAAGTCTCAGGGCATCTAACAAGCAGTGCCCAAATTTTCATCTTCTTTGAAAGAGTGTTTGGGAGATTTGTAAGGGAAAAGATTTCAGTTTCAGATTATGTGTACTTGGATAGGAAAATAAGCTTTGACAGCTTCATTTGGTTTTTTTCTGGCACTTCAGTAGAAAGATTTTGAGGTTATATAGTACATGGTAAGAACAGCAGCATTGGACACAATAATTCTAATTTGCTTACATTTCTCAAGAGAAAGGAAAGATAAAACTATGTGCTATATAAGATAGGTCACACAGATAATTTAAATACAGCAGTAAAGAGATCAACAACAATGAAATCAGACTGTTTAATTTTTCTACTTATCTCCTCATTATTATTTTTCTAATGAAAAATATAAATTAGAGTGAACAAAAATTCTGTACTTCCAACTGAAATGGACAAACTAGGTGGCAACCCTGAAGACACTAAACACTGACAGTAGGTGAATGGGTTTTTTCTCACTTATATTATGGCAGATGGAATTAATGTTCCTTGCATATTTAATGCCTTTTTTTCACATTAAAATTTTTAATTCAGCAGAAATGTCTGGAGAGATTTTGAATCTGCATGTAACTATAGTTTTCCTTTTCATATTACTGTTCTATATCCCTATTTAAATTGCTATTGAAATTCTTTTTCAGCTTTGAACAAGCTCTGGGCAGGCACATTCTCAGCTAGTTTTATTTTGGATTATTGGTTCAGGAAGTTGCAACTTCAGTCAACAACTGTCAAATCTTGTTATCTGCAGGGGGTCTGGCAGTTCAAGACTCTTGCTAATGAAGAAAATTAGGTGAAACTGTTTAGACTTAGCAACATTTGGAGCTATAAATGGAGATATCTGGAAATAAGGACACAGGGAAATTCTTTTTAAATCTATCATAAATCTCAGAAATCATTTTTATTTTATACAACCGAGGAAGAGATTCATTTAACTTTAATTGCACACTGTACTGTGTTCAAGATTACTTTAGTTTTTGTTCTATCACTGCAGTTAGAATATGAAATATTTTCCTTATTACTTAAAGAGATAATCAACTTTATTACATTTATTAACCTTCAACATTTAAGGTACAGAGTCAATTTTTTGTAACATATGATAAAAAATTTTCAAGATCCAATATACTCTATTAGTTTTGGGTGCTTAAGACAGTAACAGCAAATATCATTTTCATCTTCCTATCTTTAGCAACTTCTTAAATCCATGATGGTGAACCTATGGCACGTGTGCCGGAAGTGGCATGCCACACGAGCCATCGCCCCAGCTCAGTTCGACTGTGCATGCGGGCGCGCTTCCTGCTAGCCAGCTGATTTTCAGGTATCTGCCATGTACGGGTGGGGGTGGGGCACATGTGGGAGACATGTGCGCATGTGCAAGGGAGCAGGGGGAGTGTAGAGGGTCCCGCACACATGTGCAGGACGATGGGGATCATGTGGGGCGGTCCTGCACACATGCGCAGGGGGTTGCACATGCATTGCATTATGGGTGCAGGCACACGTGCAGATGCATGCGCACACTTTTGGCACTCGACAACAAAAAGGTTAGCCATCACTGTCTTAAATGATCCCTTCTCATCATTGTTCCTGTACTTGATGTTGAAAAAAAAGTTGATGCTAGAAAAACACAAACACTTTCTAAATTGCACTATTACTTTTGACCTTAGGGTAAGCCATAATCTTTACCTTTATAGCTCTAAATTCTCTTTCCTTTCCCTACTCCCCAGTACAAATACACAGTATGTATTGTTCATACATTTTCCTCATTCACTGATCCTTTGCCTTTCGCTGTGCTTTATTAGTCAACTAGCTAGTTCAGCAGTGGAAGACCTCAGCCCAGTGGGGTTCATTATCTCTCCATACCCAATTGCCCAATCTGGTGCGCTCCTTCCAGAAACATGCTATCTCTTTTCATTTATTCCATACAGAAGAAGTTAGGAAGGAAACATCATTTTCTCTTCTCCTGAAAGAAGGAAGGCCAAATGTAGGGCAATAAGGATCACAAGGTTAATTCCATCCTTGGTCTGATTCATTTCCTTCTTTATTTCTTCTCACACCCTTTGTTCTCATACTTGGTTAACTGCCGTCCTCAGCCTTCTGGACACTCTATGCTTTATTCTTCTGACAACCTTGGCTCATTTCCCATGGAGCTCTTCTTAATCACCTCCCTTTGTGATAATACTACTTAGCTTCTACTGTGTGGCAAATTTGTTCAATAAACTAATTCTTTTCTGTCAAGCTAAATTTAAATTTTGTAATGACTGAGTGCAAGTAATATATGAATGGCAAAAAAACTGAATGTATGTACTCCATAGAATGTTTATTACAGATGAGAAAATGGGTAGAGCAATTTTAAGTTGTGCAAATGCCATTAGAAAGCTGGTAGAAAGTATGGGGTCTGTGGCACAGGATAGGTGCTTATTAAAATAAGCAAAAATGGTGTGTATAAAAATGTGTTTCTGCCTGCTTTGTTATATAGGAAGAGTTAGATTAGGAGGAGCATAAAAATAAATTGAGTGCAAATTTAGTTGTATTTAAAATATATGCCGTAAAGCAAGGTGACATAAAATAAATAATAAAAAGATGCTGAATGAATGTGAATTAAAAACAAAGCTGAGTGACCAATATGTTAAACTATTTTTCTTATGTATCAAAGAATGAGAATCAAATTCCAATACAAACATATAAAGGAAAAATAAATAGGTTGAGAATGTGCTAATTAAATGGAAATGATGAGATCCTGAAAAAGAGAGAAATGAGAAGTTTAAAGAACAAAGTGCAATCCATAGGCCTAATATAAACTTGTGAGAATGATTTACAAGGTAGAAATGTACGAAGAAGCACAGAAAACCAATGTTGATATGGATTTACTTTAGCTATGCTTTCTTTTAGCTATATATGCTTTTATAGATTACTATTTTTTAAAATTCTTTTTCTACATAACACTGCAAAGCTTGAATAGGCAAGCCATTATGGGTATGTATATACACATGTAAAAATTTTGTTTTAATGTTGAATATGAAAAAAATATATTTTGATTTGCTAACCTTATAAAACTCCAACAAATTCCCACTTCAAATATTTATTGAATATTAAACTATTAATTGCCTATTGTACATAGGCAATTATAACAAACAACTGTTTATTACAAATTTTTATTACAATTCACTATTGGTGATACGATTATTAAGTAGCTAGGTTAACTATCCAAACTTGACAGTTTTACATATCAATATATTTGGCAATTTTCACTAACTTTATTTTGAGCATTAGGAAAACCATAACATTTACATTTACAGACTTCTGAAACACAGTGAAAATCAATCAATTATATATATTAAGCTCCTGAAAATGGGTGTAAATGACATGGCTGTACACAAAGGGAAAACATTTAATGAAAGTTAAGAGCAAGTTAGCTACACTATATTCAGCAATGTGAAGGAGGGTGAATACAAGAGTCTCTTAATAATAAAAATGAAAAATTTGGTCATAAAATATTTGTCTCCCCGATACAACTATAAGTAGATTACTACTAAGCCTGAAGGAGTTGCACAGGGCCAGGCATTCTATTTTTCCATGCAATATGTAAAGATACAATATGGGAATTCAGTCTTGGCAATTACTAATACACTATCGCACCCTGTTTACTGAATAAAGAGGTTGTTTGTGGTCTGCCTCTGTTATAAAAAGCATTTACTGGACAGCGGGACATGTTGAAAAGCACAGTAAGACAAAATTCCTTATAAGACGGAAAAAGCCTAGAAGAATTAATGTTGATAGATACAAGGCTTCTAATTCTTCTGGGATGATTTAAGTCCTCTCTCATCAATTATTGTCCTTTGTCTTTAGAGCCTTATCACCAGTAGAATTACAGGAACTGAGTATAACAATAAGCAGGACAAAATAACCTTCTGAACTTTCTGTGCAACCAGCTGTGTAAGATTGTTTTTAATTTTTAAAAAAGTTCTCAAAACTCTTCTGCCTAAATAAAAAGTAGTAATAAGATACATAAAGCTCATCCACAAGCAGGAATATAAATTTGCTGCTCAATCCATTTTTAACATCATCATTTATTGATTAATGTTCCTCATATACTCTCTGTTTCAATAAGGTCTTCTTAAAGAGCTTAGTTCTGATAACTACATGGCCAGGGCCGTGAAGTTTTCTTGGCAGCAATATGAAAGTGGTTTGCTATTGATCCGGCATTAACAAAACCAAAATAAATCAAAACTGTATTTCCAAAACAATGGCTTTCATGAACGAGAATATCCTCTGAAGTCCTGTGCCTTTTAAAAAAGATGCAATCACTAAGAAATTTTAGATGCTCTGCTATCAACCTTCTTAATGCTCCATTAAAATTGAAATAATGCATTTAAGCCCAGATTCCTCACCTTCACAATGTTGAATAATAAATGCAGAAAAAAATTCAAAGGCATTGTAAGAGTTAACTGGGATATTATAATATACCAGGCCACTGGTTTAAAAATTTAAGAAACATCATTTCCCAGTTTGGGTGACTCTTGAAAACAACCCCTAAACACAACTGCAATAATGAAGTATTAAATTAAATTTATGAAGAATTAAATGGTATCCTTAATGGACACTGTTAGAATATGCATTAAAAAAAAGAAATAATTTCAAACCCTGTGGCTGTAGAGAGCTGGGGAAAAGACTAGGAAAAGCCAGCTATTTTTGACAGCAAGTTAGCTGCTGTGAAACAAAACCTTGTCTTTCATAAAATGTTTACAACTACGAGAAAAAAAATATATCCTCCGGCTAAAATATTTATTGGCACCTAGGAGTCTGAAGAGAGCAACTGAGGCCTTTTTTTTTTTTTTTTTGCAGGACACTTTATCATCGGCTACACTCTCAAAGGGATCTCTGAATGAATAGAGCTGGATTACTCAGCCTTCAAGTCCACGCCCATTTCTCTCCATTTTCCTTGGCAAGATTGAGAGCCAAGTTATTTTTAGTGAAGTGGCTTTCTATTTTTAGGCAACTAGCAGTTAGAGACATTTGTTAGGGGGGAAAAATAAAAAAAAATCAAAATAAAAAGGAACACAAAAGGGGAAGGGAGGGGGGAGAATGAAGCTTCCTTTCTCATAATGTAAAGCAAGCTTTTCAACCTGTAACTCCAGGCAGTTCAGCTGCTTCCAATCTTGGAAAAATAAAAGAAAATCCAAAAGTTCAAGAATTTAAAAATAAACCAGGCCTCTGGCAAATAGACCAAAATACAACAAGCTGTTACTATGTGAAACAGTGACTTAAAAAAACACACACAAATGACTGGATTAAGAAGGGGGGGGGAGAGACAAAGTCAAAACAAAACATTAGAACTATTAGGTTATAAGAACATTACACAGACATGCAAGTTTTTGTTTTTCTCAGTTTTTAAGCCAACCCTTTTATATCTTAATGAAAGTGGCACAATATTGATTCAGATCCTTTTTTTTATTAAAAGAATTGTTTGTGAATCAGTTTTAAAGAATTTGCTCTCCTTTTCCCTGTTTATAATATTGGTGTCCTATGATTCTTACTAGTAAAACATTAGGCTGGGGTTAACAGGAATTGAAAGGCTAGGGAAATTAAAGGGCTTTGCCAGTTTCAGAACATTTTGAAGTTGATTAGAGACTGAATATAAACAGTGGAGCCATGTTCACTAAAAGATGCATTTGGCAATTTTATGATGCATCAGTAAAAACCCAATTTGAAAATAATGATACCACAGAAGAATATAGAAGAACAGAGCAGAACAGAATAGGAGTTGGAAGGGTCTTCTAATCAGAAGTCTTCTAATCCAACCCCCCGGCTACCATTAAAGACAAATGGTTGTCCAATCTCTTTTTGAAAGCCACCAGTGATGGAGCATCCACAACTTATGAAGGCAAATCTATTCCATTGGTTGATTGGCTGATTTGTGAGATTCCACTTCATATACTATGTTTAATTCTGAGCTCTGAAAAGTGGAGTTCATTTCTGTGGCAAAGGCCAAGAAGCTGGTCAGCTCCTCAGATAAGTAAATGTGAAGAGATTACCCATGTCTGGATGGTAACTCTTCAGAAGGAGACCACAGTCCAGCAGTTTTTCACTGGTTTGAATGCTGGGATATGATATGATTAGCAATCTTTCTTCTAATCATAGCAAAGCCTTTTCAAGGACACTAAACTCAAAAATGTCATTTTCTAATCCCTTTTAGAAATTTGCTCATTAACTACTTCTAGCAATTAGAGACCTTGGAAAGACAAGTCTGAAAATGCTGGATAAGTTTGCCTTTTAATTCCGAATGAAAGAAAACTTTAATTATAATCTTAAGAATGTAAATAACATAAAATAAACAGCTAAAAACTAAACATACTTTTGATCTAGGAAAGTTATAAATGGACTAAGGAACCAGATAAAATTGGAATATTAAACTTTTAGAATAGATAAGTAATTTCATGACTTCACAAACTGAACATTACACAGTCTAATAATTTTAGGACAAGGAAAGACATACCCCACTCATGATTAGTTACTACAATAATAATATTGAAAGAGACTTTTAAATAATGGAATCAGAAAACAATAGCCACAATATCAGCAAATGTCAGCAATAATGTCTACTTCTATGGATATGGAGTGAGTTGTGTTAGCATTTGTCAAGTATCTGAATAGGAGTTGCCAATATCCATTTTCTATCATCCCAGAGTATATAATTTGGAATATTGGGAAAAACTTTCTAACAGTAAAAAAAATAATTTGACAGTTACTAACTCAGATTTGTCAGCTCAGCAGAGCCTTGGACTTGATTGTCTAAATAACCCATCCCAATTCTATATTTCTGTGATTAAATGTAACATTCTTGCAAACTCAATGCAGAAATCAAATACTTCACAACTTTTCTACCATAGCATAATAACTTTCAACTCGACTTATTTAAACCTTTCATTAAATCAACTAGGAGCAAACTGGAGCATACTTTCTAATTATTAGGGCTGTACAAATTATTCAGAAGGGGGATTTGAGAAACAACCAAGTTCTGCTATGAACTCCCTATATACAGATTATATTTCTGCTAGATATGCCACTGAAGCAAAATGGCAGCATTGGCTTTTCAACAAAACACAGCATCTCAGCATTTTAAGCAGCAGATCTACACAGCCTTACTACTTACAAATAACAATTATTCTACAAATAAATTCCATGAAAATTAGGAATTAGACCCTTATTTGTATGTTGGTATTAAAACCAAGTGGAACAAATGCCTAATTCTAAACATGTTTCCTTGCAAGAAAACCCCATTGGTTGCAATGGAACTAACTTTTTATGCAAGGAAAGACTAGTTGCCAAACCCAATATTGGAAATGCTGAGTGTGAGGAGAAGATGAACACTACGAAGGAAAAGTTCCTAAGTCCATCCTTCATGGCCTAAGTTTGCCTTGAAAAATATCTCCTCTCAAAAGCCAGTTTCTCTTTATATTTGTACACTTCCAGATTTAAAGCCTGTTTCATGAAAGGTTTACATAGACAGCATCTATAGGAGAAAACTGATAGAAGTAGGTGTCTCAAAAGATCTGTTCCACTTTCCGCCTTCATGCATTCATCACACCACAGAATTTCATCATGAGATTTACCATTATGGAATTGGTAGGCATAGACTATACTTTAAGTATAGCCATTCAGTAAAAATATACATTAGGAATACATAAAGCATCAAGTTAAAATGCTTTATGTGTAGGAATTAAAAATCCAATGCAAAAACAGATAAACCAGGGAACAGCTGGTTTATTTTTTTTTTCAACAAAACTGTTGTTCTATTACTCCCTAAAATAATCCAAGCCATATTTACATATTTTGAGCTACTGGTATTCTTATTTTGGGGAAATATGAAGTTAAATTCTTCTTTCTCTCTGAAACTGCTTGAATGATTTTTTTTAAAAAAAGATGTTTTCAAACTTTGGATTGCTTTTTCATTTCCTGAATTTGCATTGCAAGATCACTGAACCTTGTAGCTCTAGACTCCCATGGTCATTTTCTCTAACTCTTGAATCTGTTGCTGCTTGTGATAATTGTAATTTCCTGCTGGCAATTACTGTCTTGAGAATCAAATTCACAGCCATTTGCAAAGACTTATAAATCTCCTTAATTTGGTAAAGCAAGCAATTTTTTTTATAATGCTTCTGATCTTTTTTAAAGAAACAGTAGGCTACCCTATTTCTTCAGCTTACCTATTAAGAAGAACATTAATATTGCTCAATCCAGAAGATATACTTGATTGCCAGAATGGATCCAATGATTTGCATTTTTAAAATTATAATTTATAGTTTTCTACTTGCTATTCCAAGTTAATAAATCCTATTGGCTATACATCCCACACAATTCTCACCATGCCTTAAAGAAGTAGGTAGGATGAGACAACCCAAAGTTATCTCCGGTGACTGTTGTAAAGGACATCTAATTTCAGAGGCAATCTGTCTCCGAATGCCAGTAGCTGGGGAAAATGTTAGGACAGAGCTATATTTCTTAATGCCAAGCAAATTCATAAACATCTTTCCTCTCTGATATCATTCAGTTTTTAGAAAGTCTTCAAAGGTGAAAAGGATTTCAGAGAAATTCTCATGGATGGAGGAGGCTAAGATAGACATGTGAATAGTCTGCCTTTCATTCCACTGATTTTCCAATACACTAGAGTTATTTTGGTTTCATGTATTTCAATCATATCCAAGAAAAACCAGTATCCTGGAGCTCCTCACCTCAACATTTTCAAGAATAGTATACTTATACTTAAGAAAGAATCCTGCCTTTGACAAATTTTGGTGGGATGTCTCCTTTCCACAAATAATCTCTTACAACAGGGCTGTCAAACTCCTTGCCCAAGGGCCGGATGTGTCATGTGCTGGCCACACCCATACCTGGTTTAGCAAAGGGGAAAATTTCTGATACATCACATGACACCATTGTGATGACGTGAGTTTGACACCCTCTGTCTTACAAGAGCATTATGTCAGTTGTAATATCACCTGTTTTGACTGTAGAATTCCATTTGTGTTATTGTGGGAATTGAGGTGCTCAGTTAGTTGGTCTTTAAGATTTGTTGCATTCATTTAAAATTGAAAATGATTCATCCTGACAATATCTCTGCTAAATCAGTTTCTGACATTATAGCATAGGAGGTTGCTTACTCCATTACATGTGAAATTAACGGTCATATTGATGGAGACATTCAAGCTCTGAACAGACCATGTCTCTATTGTTTAGATGTGAATAAGAAAGGATGGAAACAGGATATATGAGGACTTTGCCCTTAATTTCCCTCCAACTTTGCATTTTTATCATGTCTAAGACTCCTCAAAGTATATGAATAAAGGTTCATAGCTTGAAATAGTGAGAGGTGCTTATTTATATAGATAAGAGTCTTAATTGATATAAAAAGCTTTCAAAAACTAATTAACCTCTCAGTTGGTCATTAGTGCTGTGACCTTTAAAAATAATTGACAGATTTTCCCTCTTTCAATGCATTCAGAATTTCTCACCAGGTAACTAATGTTAGGTATGCTATAGAATCTACTACAAGAAAGATTTGATGCAATAATGTTCAGTAAGAAAATCAGAAAACTGAGACTCTGACATTTGTTTCAAACTTAAGGTATCACTTATGCTGCAATGATGTGTATGAACATAAACTCTCTGTACAATCCAAATAATATTTGTGCCTAATTGTCTCCAGGTTTTCAGGATATTCAAGTTGCCATGATTACTTAGTTTTAAGACTAAGATCCCATATAGATTTTACCAACAACTTCTCATTAGAACAATAAAATACTGTTAGAGATTTATAATAACACCTGGATAAAGAAAAGAAAAAAACCTTTACGACCATGACTATTTTTTTGTCATATACACAGGATCCCAAACATTGGTTTGGAACAGAGCTAAGCCATACTATTAAATGTACACATTGTCTAACAATATATGTCTCCCCATCATAATTTTATATGTGAAGAGTTTTTAATAATATAACAAACAAGACAGAAAGAAGCAGTGAGACATCTGTCAATACTGACTTCTCCATCTGTTGCTGCTGCTTCTCCTACTATCTGCAGCAAATGGTCTGATGTGATATTGACTCTGCAGGACCATGATCGCTCAGATGGCAGCAAATTTTGCAGAAATTAGTAAGATTTACTGTTAAGTAAATAGGTTTAGAAATGGGATGTTTCATCATTTATGAAAATATAAGCATGACATAGAAAGAATATGGAGTTATTCTCACACTTCATATCCATTTTAATTTATATTAGTTGCTTTCAAATTCTGCCTTCAGAGACACTGCCACAAAAATTTATTTAGATGCAATTCCTTTGTGTTTGTCAAGGAATAAAGTGTAACTATGCTGTAGAATGTGTCAAAATATATATTTATGAGATGCTAGCCTGGACTACAACTGAAGTCAATAACGGAGCTTCTCCATAGTCTTAAGACTGTGTGTAGTACTTCAGATTTATTCTCTGAAAGATATATGAACATAGCATTGTCTGCAACCTGTTAAAGTAGTGTGTGAAGGTAGGAAAAGGAATGGATGATTTGAGATGTTCTGAACATATGGAATGCTTATGCTAGTTTCAAAATATTGCACAACCCTATTTAGCATACTAACAAACTTTCCTTAAGTATATAAATGGGAAAAAATGGCAGTGCTGGACAAACTAACTTTCTTTCACTGAAATTTCTTGAGTATTACTCATGTTCTTATTGAAGAAACATGATTAATTTTGTTAATCCTCGGCTGAAGTTTGAAAACAAATGCTTTATCCTCAAATATCCTCTGATTTTAATTTTATATTCTTGTTGTAGCCTGTGCTTTTCTAGTTTAGATGCAAGATTGAAGTAAAAAATCTGGTATATAGGAAGGAAGAATGAACAAAATAACAGAGCATATAGTGGCATACCAAGAATATTGGCTTGACCTAATATTATTTCACTAATCCATATAGCAACTCTGAAAAATAGATCAGTAATTTTATTACCATGCCACATTGGTGGGAGGTATTTAATTGTGGGAGGTATTTAACATTTACATGGTTGGTTAGTAAAGGCCACCTAATAATCTTATGTCTAAATTTGTTTGACTAGGAACATTTTCCTAATGCTCCATACTCCTAGCCACTCAATTATATCAATTCTCAATTCAGCAGTGGTGTTACAAAAAAACAATGTTTAAAGTACCATTTTTCATTTTTTTAATGTTCTGCAATGCAATTTCATTAAGATCATTTAGATACCTGGCACTAATTTCAGTGGAAGTCAGCCTACAATCATAGAGAACTGTATAATTTTATTGTGTTCTTTTAATAGAGTTATAAAGAATCTGAATTTGAATCTGAATCGTCTCCGAAGGAAAGATCTAAGACCAAACAAAGATAAAAAAACCCTATTTTTAACTCTTGATTTGAGCCAAACACTGGTCATTGAATTAACATGCCATTTTTTAATCTCATTTTTGAAAATATAAACAAAAATTGTTCTACACAAGATCCAAATACTAACGTGCAATTAGGGTTTAAGTAACGTAGAGTTAAATATTTAACTGAGCAATTTGGAGAACACAGGAAAAGAAAAGGAAAACTCTCCAGAGGATCAGACTTATATTTATCAAAAAGCTGTATGATAAAATCAAGCAGAGTCAGATCTTTGAAGAATGAAATTAAGGGAAAGCTACTAAGGTTCAAAATTTAGAAAGAAGCAAAAATCGAAATAAAGTAGGCTAATCTAGCTATAAAACAGCAATCATGGTAAAAAGTAACAGGCCTGTGAGAACAAAAAAGGATGAAACATCTAAATAAAGCAGAGAAGTAAAAGACTGATATACCAGATTTAACAGAGGAGAATGATTGCCTGGAAGACAGGGGGAAGCATAAATTAAAAAAAAGAGTTAGTGAAAAAGCAAAATTAGACAAACTATAGGACTTTAAAAGTTTTGTGATATTCTATGTAACAATGAAGGGGGAATTGAGGAGGTGGGTAAAAAAAATTAAATTAAACAAAAACACCAACTAGATGTTAAGCTGTCGCAACATGTGTATTAAAACCATAGACAATAAGAACAGGAGAGCACAAATGATACCAGAATAAAACCTTATAACATTATCTTGGATTAAAATTATTTGATAGCTTCTCCCCAGATGCTAAGTATTCAATGAATCTCATAACAAATTCAGTTCATTTGTAATATTTCAAAAAGTGGTCAATTATTTTACATATTTGTTTAACAATGTTTTGATAACATATGCAGATTCCAAGTTTGCATTTTCATTCATGGAAGGGTTTGATTCTATGTTAGCAATTTTGGTAAGAACTATTGTTCTTAAATTGTTTAAAAGGACAAAAGGTTCAGTTTTAATAATAGTTTTTGTTTTATCATCCTCTGACCTAAATCTGCTATGCAGGACTGAAATAATTCAGCAACATAAGCAAGGTATCCTGAGGTAAGAAAACATAAGATTAACAAAAAAAAAGCAAGGGAACAGCAAGACTGTGATATCTCCCCTCCCCACAAAAAAATTAATTTTCTATTAGAAAACATCAAACAGGTGAATGCAAACAATTGAATCTAATTACTATACTACAGTTTACCTTCTAAGATTGATTGGTCTAATGTATCTTAGTCAAATTCAGTATACTTTCTTTAGGGTTGTTCTGCTGCTAAATTGCACATTAGAAACAAAATGTGCCAATAAGAATGAAGTTTTATAAATTCTGGCAAAATGTTAAGTTCCTTATGGCTATGGAGATTATCAATCATTAGCTTTTTGGATGAGAAATGAAATGTTTTTAAAGAAAAAAACCAAGAAAGTCCAGTTGCGTTTTGGAAAAGCACTTTTGAGTGAAATTCCACAGTTATTTTACTGAGTCTTTTCTTTCATCAATGGATTAAAAATTATATTTTGAGAAGAAATAAAAAATTATTATGTAGAATTCTATTCTTTCTCTGACTTATTGGTCAGAAAATGGACTGGGAGCTAATGGTATTTTTATTTTTAAAGGTAGATAATTTTTTTTTTAGCAACAGGCATAAGTTGGAGGTGCTTTATGGATGGATGGCCAAATAAATATGCTAAATAAATATGCTAAATAAATAAATATGCTAAATAAATAAATATGCTAAACAAACCAACCAACCAACCAACAAATAAATAGATCTTTGAACTGTAGACCCTATAGCAGTGGTGGCGAACCTTTTCGGCACCAAGTGCCCAAACTGGAACGCACGTACATGTGTGTGCATGTGCATGTTGGTGCACATGCCGGAGCGCTGGAAACCTGAAGGCCATCTTGCCGGTGTGCACATGCCTGGGTCTTTTGGGCCATTTTTCATGCTTTTCTCAGGCCGTTTTCAGGCCATTTATTGGGCCATAAACTGCCCAAATGGCCTGAAAAGACCCTGAAAAACGGCCCTGAAAACGGCCTGGTTTTTGGCAATTTTTAAGGCCATTTTCCGGTGCTCTGGCGCTCGTGAAGACCAGCTGGCCAGAAACCAGAACAGCAGCTGGTGACAGCGTGCGTGCCCACAGACAGTGCTCTGAGTGCCACCTATGGCATGCGTGCCATAGGTTTGCCATCACGGTCCTATACCTTAACATCTAGAGATTTAATTCTGAATTTTCCTGCATCTTTCTTATTCCTTGCCTTTTTTGGAGTATCAATTAAGAGTTCAGGAAAATTAAAAATCTGGGTCATTCATCTGTGCCATTATAATAACAACAACAAAATTGTTTTAATAAAAATTACGGATAACAACAGGCTTATTTGTTGGTACAATTGCTCTTGGAAGCAACAATTAAAATACATTTATTGTTGTTTCTGCCTAATCCCTACATGCATATGCCATAAATGTGGTTTGCTGTTGGATTTGCACAAAGGCATCCTACAAGGCCATTTTATGAAATACCAAATTATCAAATTAAAACTTTAGAAAAAGGAGACATTCATACCATCAATATGTACAGTATGTAATACAGTATGCAAGGCCAATTTCTGAATCCCATAAAAATTAAACTTATGGATATAAAATATTTATCTGTAAGAATGCAGAAGGTCAGTTAAATAATCAGAAGATGAAAGTGATCCATTTTCTGCTGTCCTGAAAAACAACTAAAAATAAAAGAATCATCCTTTACAAGAAAATACCGCATTCTTGATGGGAAGAATAGTCCCTTTATTTGATGATGCTAGTTGCCTTAAAAGGCTTATTCTTAAGTATAATTGACAGAACAATTCTAAAGGGCAATTGCGGTATCCTGACAAACCTGAACTTGCAATGTCAACTGGCAAGGCAGCAATGAAGGAATAATCTTCACTGTAATTCCTGTTGGTCCCTTTTCCTTAGAATAATCTCATCCTCAATGGGAGAGAGCAGGCTTAAGCCAGGTTGCACATACAGCATCTTTTTTTTCCTGGCTGTCGATATGGTAGAGAAACATCTTCCTTTTTGCCTGTTACTCCAAACTTGTTTGGACAATGTCAATCTTAAAGCTGAGTAGAGAAGCAGAAGGGGAAACTTAGCACCTGTCTACCATCAAAAATCATTTTTGGTCTTGGAGAGATAAATCTATAATGGTATAGCTCTTGATATATTATGCATGGAATTGCAACCCAGGTTTGCATAGGATTGGTAGTGCAGAGTTTTGTCTTTAAATACATCTTTTACTGATGTATTTAAATATTGAAAAGATGACAATTCTTTGTTCTGCACCAAGACATATATTCAGATACTTTCTGTGTACAAAGCTGCCTGCCTCTTCAGCTTTTGTTTTCTTGCTTCATTGTACTGGCAACAGTGATGCTAATTATCAAGTAAAACAATATAATTATACTGAAGATTTTTTTGGCTAATGTAAAGATTCTTTTTTCCCCTAAACACCCCCCACATACTGCAGAACTATTTCCTCTGACCCTGAAACACTGCTGAATCCGAAATGACCCCTGCACTCTATACTTCGTTCTGAATATAGAAAATCACATCCTTTCAAGTTAGTAAGCTATTTTAGTAGCTACCAAGCCATATGGTAAAGAACAATACAGCAAGCCTTTTGTATCTCTTTGGTGTGAATACTGTTTAACTGTTTAAATATTCTAAAATGATTGTCAATTTGCTCCTATAACTACTGCTTTTTTATTACAAAGACTCCAAAACTTTTGCTGACATAAATTAATAAGCAGCCCCAGCTAAACACACAGAATTGTGTATTATACATTTGTCACCAAGCACAGATGACATACATCTTTTCTCAGGAAGTACTTCTGTTTGTCCATGGCCGTTTACCAATATCTTTACTTCTCACACTTAATCATTTCTTTTCCTTAGAAACCAAAAAATCTATCAGCTTCAGACAAAAGCAAAATAATAATATATTATAAAGGACATCAGAGAAAAATAGTTGGAGTTATCACCAAGGCTACATTATACAATAATTGTGGGGGAATGTCCCATGGCTGCAAATAGAGCTTGCCTACAGGATTAACATTCACATAGCCTGCTGCTAATGACAAGTATCTAATGCCATGAGGAATCAAGAAGAGCAAACGAAAAATGGAAGAATTCCTGTATCAACAATTTTTGGAATAGACAAGACAAGATTATTAGTATTCAAAGAAATCTAGGGAAACTAATCTAGATTAAAGAGTGTAGGAATTTTTAGTAGCAAAATTTCCATTTGATAATCTTAAAGTGTGCTTTTTAAAAAAATTGGGATGGTGGATGTTGTTTATTAAAGTAAGGCATTTGCAGAAAGTGCTTTATGAAATATTCTATTACAATGAATAGTGGAACATATAAATCATTCTCAATTATCCTCCATGCATGGTGGCATGTTTTGTTCTTGTACCTGCACTTCTATTTTGAAATCTTTCAGCATAACTAATTTCAAAATTTCTAATCATATTTCACCTGATAGTAACATTTCTTTCTATTGCCATAAACACCTCTTCTGAGAGAGATTTCTTCAAAGTGGAAACAAAGAATAGAGATGGCAAAATCCTGAAGTTAAATAATGCATAATAGAAAATATCAAGTCACATGGGAATGTAAGTTTGGCAAGATAGGGGTCCTGTTAGGTCAAAGTGGTCTATCTCATCAAGAAAGATCATATTGTTTTATTAATATGCTGTTATCAATGAATTTCATTAATAGAATCTTATTAGTCAAGAACTGAAGAAAAGAAAGACTATTTTAATGGTCTGCTGCAATGTTAAGAATAGTTCCTAAGAATCCACAGGAAGGCCTATAACAGTAATTTATTTACATTTTTTTCAGTTGACTGAAAGTATAAATTTATTCAACTTTAGAAATCATTAATTTTTAGCAGTTACTTTTATTGCTTAAAACGTTGTTTCTAAATTTAATAGAAACTATAATATTTGTATTTGCACTGGGATTTTTGGAAGTTTGGAAGGACTTCACTTATTTTTTGCAGGATTATGTTATGCATTTCTGTGTTTGCACTGAAGTGCAGAATCAGAAATACAAGTAGCCACCAGACAGGCACTTAAACTCTGGCTCCACTGAAATCAGCAGCAAATTCTTTAAGATTGTTACAATAAAGTATGCATTTGTTTAAAAACCTTAAGAGTTCCTGAGACAGAGCAAGTCTATTTACATCTTTGTTTAAAACAGTCATAAGATTTCAAAGTAAATTGATGACTGCAAGCAAAAAAATTAGAAAACATTTGAAAATCAATGCTATTATTCTTTTCAAAACAACAAAACATACCGATTAATATATATTAAGGAACATGTATGACATTAATTTACCAAAAGCTTCCTTTATTTACATGGTTAGGCTCATAAATTATATTTCACTTGCTAAAGCATTACAAAACATATTGGAGAGTATATTTTTAAATATAAATCCATGGTTTTAAAAAATTGTGAGATTGTATTTGATGAAAGTATCTGAATTTTAAGAAAGGTTTTACAACTAATATAGTACGTTATAGGAAAAGAAACCCTCCTATTTCAATATAATACTTACCTCGACAATATCTGAATTCGTTCGACTCTCATGCGGTTCATTGTATTCTGTATACTTCAGCAACACCTTGTCCATATCAGTGCTGGCATACTGGAAAAGTTTATTGGTGCTGTTGAAGATTATGAGAGCAATTTCACAGTCGCATAGAACACTCAACTCATAAGCCTTCTTCATTAACCCAAATTTCCTCTTCGTAAAAGTCACCTAAAACAAACAATTAAGGCAGAAATCAGGTTTGATCCTTTCTCAATTGCTTTAATTCTTAGATTCTAACAAGTTCAGAAGTGGACTGCATAATATCAATGCTGAGTGTAAATATATATAATAAACAACTAACTGAAGAAAGGCTTGAATGACATTCATTAATCTGGGCCTCATCTTTACAGATTTAAGCCAGGACATTCTATATAATAATGCAATTCAAAATATGCAACACACAATGTCACCTTTAATGTTTTTCTTAAATCAACTATTTCATACATTATTAGTTTCTTACATTTTTTATTTTCATTTACTATAAACTAGTTTGTTACTTGCAAACCTATCAACATTTAAATTTGTAATTCATTGTTCTCTTTGGAGGACTTCATGAATGTTAGCCAGTTCTAACCAACTGTATATTAGGAGACCTGAAACAAAACTAGTCCTGCCTTATGTCAAATAACAGACTGTTTAAAAAGGACTGCTTTCTAAATAAAAAATATTAATTAACATTTTTTTCATCAGGTACTGATTATAAGACACAAATCTAACAGGTTTCTGATGTAATCAAATTAAACCTATAGTATAATGCTATGGCTAAGGAGCTAGTTACACGCTCTAAGGCTACTTAATTAGTTTTAGTTTCTATCAGTTCTTTAATGCTATCAATAAGAATATCTCTAAAACATAAAACACTCCAATATGTATTATTCATAAAGGTGTGTTTAATCTTCTCATAAGTCTAATGCATGCTAATGTAATGCAAACTGCTATAAAATATTATTTAACCATACCATGAAAAACGTGACATTAAATCCATTTCATGTTACCAACTAGTCCATCTCAAAAATGTATCTAGTTTCCTGTTCTTTGCAAATTTATATTCTACAATATAAAAAAACTACATTTGCATCTGATACATTATTTCTATTGATTTTTTACTATATAGAAGCAGAAGTCTAAAATAATTTTCAAATTATTACATTGTATTACATTGTATTCACATGGATATATACATGCAACTATCTCTACTATTCATTAAACATAATTTGCAGTCATAATATTTAATGTAACTATCAAATTTGCTGAACTGCATCACATTAGTATTGATCTACAAGCCAACAGATACATAAAAGATCTGACTACATATCTGAGTAATGCTAGTGGAGTAAATCAGCACAACTCTGTGGAATTCAAACTATTTCAATAGGATTTTTTGAAAAGAGTTTAGGTTCTAAACAATAATGCAATACTTAATTAGTTCTGTGCAGAGATTTCCTGAGCCATGTTAAGGTCCTATCTGGATGCCTGGAAGCAGTTAGATCTGGATAACTCTATCTATATCCAGTCCAATATTAACATCCTATTAGGTTGTTAATAAGATAACATCCTATTCCATGAGGAACACTGATAAAGATTGCTATACAAGTGCACAGAGCATTGAATGGACAAGCACTGAATCTGCTCAAAAAATTGAGAAGAAAATTATGGTGCCTTATCCACTAGGGTTACCACTATTCCATATTTGCTTATCTTGATTTGACATTCCAAAAACACTTGAGCTCATGAAACCAAACTCAACTTTGTCAAAGAAATTGATAAAATATAACCACGTAGGTCCAGTAGGCATGTTTATAGCCAATTTGAAACTGTTATTTCAAGATGGGGTTTGGTTTATAAAACATGAAAATATTTTTTCCAAGTAATATGAGTTTATGTGTGATTTGTTCTTTTTTTTTAAAAAAAGAGAAAAGGTCTAGATCCTAAAATATGGATTGGGCTGGATATATAAATCCCATATACTGTTTCTGCATTTGAAACTATTTTCAATGAAACTTGCAGACCACAGTACTTGGAAAAAGACCGTCTGTATATGGAATAGTTTCTGTTGAATAAAAACCTCAGAATTTAGCATATTAAACGTTCTCACCATCAACAGTACATTTTGGAACAGAAATATCTATAAGACCACTGTGTTTACAGTTAGGTATTTCTGAATATTGAAGCTGACCACATGAATGTGCTACATAGCACATACTAATTTTCATGAGATTTGTTGCAGACTTTTGCAAATGACTTCTTTTCATTAGGCTGTAATTTAAAACAATGACAGAATAACTAAAGCATTTATTTCTTTAAAAAAGATTAAAATGTAATCCTAATTGCTTGGAATATGATTCATTAGCATTTTCCCCAGGTGCATTATATGATGATCTTACCATTGTTCACCAAGATGTAAAACTGGTTTTATGCATCACTGTTTCTAAAGTGAAATAATTTTTACTATTCATTTAAAATATGCCACTCACAGTTAAAAATTTCAGACTTCTTTGCACTTAGCATAGTATCATCATAAATCATTAATCTCTTATACTTTTACAATAAGCTGTCATAGGAATGAATCTATTCTTTTCATGTTAGTGAAAGTTCAAGACTTAAGAAATTATTAAGAGCATCGTGAAAAGTATTTAATTTTTTTCTTTTTCATTATTCATGTGCTAAAACAAAGTATATTAGGTTTTTAATGTATGTGATTTATAAAAATAAAAAACAATATTATGTACTTTTAAATAATATATTGGTCTCTCTAGTCTGCTAAATTAATCATTCAACTAATTAATTAAAATCAGTCTCTTGTCTTGGTTCAAGTCACCTTGAATCTGAAGATATGTGATTTTGTCCTCATTAATAAAGTTTTAAATAATTGAATTTATCTGCAGGCATGAAACCTTGAAATATCTTCCTAACTCTCCAGTACCATTTTCTACCATATTTGCCTGAAATATTTAGTTCCACAAATACGTTTTAACAATAAAGACATTTATCTAATTCCATATAGACATATTAGTGCTTAAAGGAAATGCTGAAATGATAACCTTTCTCATTGCCCTTGATATCAGATGTCCTGGGACTGAATCCTCAGCATCAGAATTCATTCCATGAATAGTAAACAACAACTGCTATGATCTTTTGGCATTAGCTGTGTTAAACTAGAGTGGATGAGAGTTGCAGTCAAAAGACTTTAATGGCACTAAATCGCTTAACCCTGTTACAGAATAATGTTTCTGCAATGAATATTTTCTTTTTTTCTTTTTGGTGAACAGACTGTAGATGCCTATCAAAAACATACATAGCAAACAGCAAACAGTTCAGAGTCCATTATTTTCAGTGATTCCAAAATTTGGAACTGTGTTGCTTATGTGTAACCATCTTGCTCCATTATGACTGTTGCTGAGCATATTTACACACGCAAATACACACACACACACACACACACACACACACACACACACACACATGTATGTATCTGAATATTGCATTCAAAATTTTCAGTGTATTAGAAAGTTGCAATGTTATTTCCCAGTATCTAATAAAAATATCCGTGCCTTCTAAAATATCTGTCTAAATCATTTTCTCCAGTTAACCTTTTCAAATACTAATAACAATAATTTCAGATAATCTCAATCCAGCCATAAAAACCCTACTATCAATATGTGCCCTGACAATTGGTAAACCAGGTATCTAATTGAATTTATATGTTACTATGGTGGCTGATTACTTTATATCCTAGTTGCCATCAACTAGCGGAGCCGGGTCAAAAAATACTATTGGTTATTATACTTATTATATTCTATTTCAAGGGTTATAGGTGGACCTATTAAATAATGACACAATACAGGTTTAGTGCTAATCAACACATTGTTTTATATTTTTATCTGTATAAATTAACTTGTTTTAATTCATGGATTCAGGCAATTTTTTTGAAGACTTTCCATCAAACAACATCTGGCATTAAAATCAAAATTCTCCATTAGGTTGGGATGTTCTATGGTAGCAATGACATGTCACTGCAATAGGAATAAGGTAATGAGTAAACCAGCCCACACTCCAAGAGCAACAAAAATGCTAGGCAATCACCAGCTGAGTAATTGCACTGAGTTTCCATTTATCCAAGGCAGAAATATGTTCTATGTCAATGAAAAGTTAGAAAACTAAAACATCACAGTCCACCAATTAACACTGTCAAAACAAATTCTTGTGATGATCAATAATGACATTTATCATGATATTTATTTCCCACCATCTTTTAGTGGTTTTGCAATGTGAAAATGCCATAGCTAAACAACTAATTATATATGTATAAAAGAACCTGAATTATTAACAAATAAAATAAACTTTCATATTATAATTGCCTGTAATAACTCATGGTCACTTTCTCACCCTTACCCAGTTCCAACTTTCTTGCCTTGATGCTGTTGTATTAAATAGAATGGTGGAGATGACAATATACTTTCTCTGTGTCTGTTCTCATCTATAATGCTTGCCTGAAAATTTCCAAAAGTCTGGATGTTTAATATAGCTGTCTAGCAAACTACTAACTACTCCTGGTTTCATTGTGCTTCTTTTCTTTTTTTAACTCTCTCTTTAACAGTGTCGTATCAAAATGGATGTCCTATCAAAATGTCCTATCAAAATGGATGTGACATAAATTATGAGATAAATAAGCATTGGCTAACTTTTTAGTTAACTTTTTAGTTAATTCCTCACAGAAGACTAATTCATGCAACCTTATTCACTATCAATTTAATGACATGGAACTCTTTCAAAATAAACTCCTCGGAACTATCTTAGGTTTACTTAAAGGTGCTCCTGTTCCTTCTCTCTATGCAGAATCTGGTAGATACCTAATTAAAGCTGGAATAATTGCAAAACTTCTCTCATTACTTGATTTTGACTTGTAAAGCAGTGCCTGCTGGAGAAGTGAATTTTTCCACTCACTCTTATACCACTAGTTGCTTTACATTTTTATTCCATCACATGTGTATCTTTCATTTTTTTTCAAAATTATTTTAAATTCAAACAATCCATACAGTAATCTGTTATTCAAAAACAGGATGTTGGGGTTCTTAAATTTAAATTGTTTCAATTATTACAAAATAAAATTATCCTTTAGAATGCACTAAAAGTGAATGTGAACATTGGCTAACCCTTTAGTTAACTTTTTAGTTAATTCCTAAATCCTTCAGATTCCAGCAAATGGCATCAGTAACTGGAGTCAGTTTCCCAATATTCCATATAATATATGCCTATCCTTGCTCCAAGGAAATTATAGAAGATTTCACCATTGCATTGACCTACTTCCATTTCAGCATGTGGAAATATTCTGGAGCCTCTCTTGATAAGAAAATCATTTTTGTCTGATTCTTATAAAATTGAATATTTAATAAAGTTAGATAAGGAGGCATTGCTATAGAAATTAGTAAGATTTTCATCAGCTGCTGCTAAACAGAAAGAACATTTTATCAAAACTTTTAATGTTTTCTAATATTTTATGTGCTATAATAATATTGTTTTAATATTCTTACTTGTACTTATTTGCTGTAAGCCTGAAATCCAGGTTAATGGTTCTTCAAATTTGCTTTGCCATGCTTTATTGCCCCATGCATTTTGAGAGATAATTCTTAATTTGCTTTTGACACATCTGTCTGCAATTGTTTTTTTCTATATAAAGTAGTTTGAAATTATATTTTTATTGCCTTAACAAGAATGAGATAGGACCTCATTGAGCTTATTCATGCTTTGATTATGATTAGCAAGATTGATGTGTACTAAAACCCACACTCTAATAGGGCTTCCACTATTAAAACTCCTTGAGCATAATATGTATCTTCTCACTTATTGTATATGTACCTTCTCTTTCACCTCAGAGGAATGAATTAATTGGTGGAGAAAAAGACAAGAATCAGATGCCACCACCTGTTTGTTCAAATCTAGCCAATGCAGTACACAATCCATTGTTCAGCATGTCTACCATCTTTGAAGAGGCACTATAACTTTAGCTTTGGAACTATTGAGATGACAGATGACAGCCAATTTAATCTCTATATATGATATGTGTAACTTCCAAATTTCCAGCTCAGCCTGAAGCCACATTGGTAAAAATCAGTATATGCTAATGTGGGTTCAAATGTCATGAGAATGATTTGAGTGAAAATGAAATATTTTCACAAGGAGCAAGTCTTTCTAAAATATAAATACAGAGATACAAAATGATCCTTCTTGTGCAACTATTGAAAACTAACTAAAATGTTTATTTGTAATGAAGGAGACTTTACTGTTTTCTGATCTGATTCTCTGACATAAAACAGAACTTTGTAGAACATGACAAAATTGACTTCTTCCACCTAGAAGCCATCCCATCAATTTGTGGTACCAAAAAAGGAATGGCATTTAGCCATTGTTTATGTTTAACTAAAATTATAGCCGAAATTCTGTGCCACTCCTAGCTGTAAATGGCTCAGTGTAGGAGCAAAAATTACGGGTGGAAGGTAAAAGCCACAAATCCACTTACTACGTCATCCACTTTTGTGGTGATAAATTATGATACAGAACTATGTTGCTTTTATGTCTGTTGTCCCTCCTCTTCCCCCTTCTCAGGATATTTCTGTGTCTCTTTTAAAAATTTAGTAAGTTGGCAAAATAATTATGACCCTCCTATAATAACAGTGTTGGTATCCACCACAGACACAAAGAAAGAACAGACTTGCTGTGACCCTTTTATTTCACCATACAAACTGGAGCCATTATTTAATTTTCTTTATCCTGGTATTTTCTAGAAATCCTAATCAAAATTGTTCTCAATAATTATTTAATGTTAACATATCTAGAAAACCTCATATTGCTATAGTCTTCCATTATTCCACTGTCCATAGAAATGGAAATACAACAAATACAAATACACCATGTAGAAATAATAGACATGTTTAATGCTAATTATAGTTGACATTTTAAAAATTGTCATATTTTTGAAAATCTTCAATAAAACTGAGTTTGTTGCTCCCACTGAAGTTAATCAGATTTTTTTAGTCATAACCATCTGGATTCAAGATGTCTATCAAAAATAAAATATCCTCCCCAAACTATTTATAATTCTTATATTCTTTCCATTTTCCAGCCCAGAATTTTTAGGGCTTCTGCATATCTTTTCTAGAAAAGAATCTAGAGCAGGGAACCCCAACCCCTGGTCTATGGACTAGCACCAGACTGCAGCATGCCAGAAATTCTAGTCATGCAAACAAGCAATGTCCCACCATTGGATGAAGGCAGCACATGAAACCATACCCCCTGAGGTCCACAGAAAAACCTCTCTCTACATAACCAGTCCCTGGTGCCCAAGAGGTTGGGGGCCACTGATCTAAGTACAGTACTTAGGTACAATTAGCTTCCATGCAAAACTGTCAACAGTTTTCTTGTAGTAAAAATCTCCAAGCTAAATCTCCTTTTCTGTCTTCTCTTTACTATTTGTGTGTTTCAAATCATGTCTGAACAAAGGTTTTCTTACATCCAACTTTATGATTACTCAGTAGCAGTGATAAGCTGAAGATGCATCATTGGATGGTTTTCCCCTGACAAATCTTCTTTTGTATCATGAGCAGATAGGACCCACTGAATGAAAGAACCTTTAAAAAGAGCAGCTAAGGACACTCCATCACCTTCCTGCTATGTTTCTTATAATTCTTCAATATAATTTACAGGGACAAGACAGGACTGAAAGAAACTGAAAAGGGAACCATTGTCCTTGACAAAGCATGCTGATCCACAACTGGCTAAAAAGGGGGTGCAATACAGATGCTTTCAAGTTGTGGCTCTAATGTGAACTACCCCCATCCATTCTTAAGCAAGGGAAAAAAGTTTTGAAGTATTAAGATGATTGAATACCATGAACTTCAGAGGGATTGAACATACTTAAATCTAAATATGCTATTGAACTGGGTTGAGGATTGGGAAGCAGAATAAAAGAAAACATAGCTTTCTGGAGAATCATACCCCCCCCTTTTTTTTGCTACAACAATAGAAGTCTAGTAATGAAGAAGAGAGGTAATCAAACTGCAGTTTTACTGTAATACTTTTAATACCACAGATCTTGCACTTCAAATATAGGATTGTATATTTTGTAAGCAGATTTGCTTTAAGAATAGCAAACAAAAAAAACCTCAGTATATAAATTGGCATTGTAAATGACTTTATGACTTGTCAATATTTAGCATCCCCTTTCTTGAACACATTTGAAAACAATTTTATTCTTTTGCAAGTTGGATAGATGGGCTTCCTCAGAATGGCAGTTCTGTACTTTACTGCATGACAGGAATATCCTTGATCAGCTCTTGTTCTGTTTCACTCTCTGCACTGTATTCTGTTATCCCTTACGTAATCATTGTGGATATTTTTGAGAATCATATGAGAAAACTTTCTTACTGCAACAAACTATACCCTGCTGAATGTTAGACGATAGTGCAGAAGAATTTGTCTGATGCATTGTAAGAAACAATAAGACTATACTTTAGCCACAAAATGCCTAAGACACTTTGGCAAATATAAATACATGTTTGGGTTGAAAACATGTTTACTAGTTAAAACAAAGCTAAAATGTTCATGAGGTAAAGGTCAGAGAATATTTCATTCCCTACCGAGCAAATGGTCAGGAAGCACATTTGTCTCCATTTCCTGTCAAAACAGGAAGAGTGCAACTTCTTCCTCCACACAATGACTTTAGTTTTGCTTCCCACCTCCAGCTCTTATTCCCTGAGGGCCTTCCAAACGAATCCTTAAAAGACAGACATAACTGTTTCTTTGGCTTGCTTGTTCTAGTCTTTGACAACTCATTGACATGGTTTGCTGTTTACATTCCTATTTGTACTGAGAATGAAGAGCAATGTAATCTATATAAATAATTCATTCTAAAATTATGCTTCAATACAGTTTATCAGTCAAGGATTCCTGATCCATGGAGCCCCTGGATCCTGGTATCAATTAGCACCCCCCCTTTTTTTTCAACAAACAAAATTTCTATGCCTTAAGGAAAGCTTTTAGAATTTGGCTTCATTAGGCATTAATTAAGATGTGCAAATTTCTAACAATTAAAAGTCCAGGTTTTTTTTTCCTTAAGCATGTCTTAAATTTTCCATATATTTATCTTGAACTATCATTGTTGTTCGAATATAGGCATGAACAAAGAAATACTAGAATCATATATTTGAAAATATTTCCATCTCAACTGTGCAATGGAATGCTACTATTAAGATTTTTTTCCTAAAAATTATGTTTGAGGAAGAAAAAAACAAGTTACAATTCTCATCTTACTTATTTAACATATTTTTCAAGTATGAAGAGAAAAAGTATATTTTTATAAAATACGGAAATGTGTATATATTTTACTTTCATGAATTTGCATACGTAAGAATACAGACAGCATAATTTGTGACAGTAAACTGACAGTGGAAAAAAATGCAAAGCTTTCTGGCTCCTTGCATGTGTGTGTGAATGAGCAACTGAGCTGGTATAAGCGGCTTGATAATTTCATGTTGTTTAACTATTACTTTCAGAATCCTTCACTATTAGCATGCTGGGTGGGTCCCTAGAAGTTGTAGTCTAGCCACATCTGGAGAGACATATGCTGCATCTTGTTTTACAGTCTTCTATTTAACTTGCAAGATACTACACTTATGAAATTTTACAATTTTAATTTCTAATGATGTAAGTGTACATGTTTATTATTAAAACCAAAAGCATATATTTCAAATTTATTAAGGAGCTTGAATTTGTTTCCAATTATAACAATCAACCACTGCTAAGAGATAATCCTTTAATTTTAGATTGCTCATATATATAATTGAATATGTCCCTATTTTTGAAGGTACATTAACATGTTTTAAAAGTGGCATTGCCCAGATTTCTAGATTTTTTATTTAAAATAATGAAAATGTGTGCCTCATTTGGAACCATCTTTTCAATGTTGTTAAAAATATTTTGTTGATTGTATGAAGATAACCAAATACAGCAGCTAAAGTCAGTATAGTATATAGCATTCAGTCCTATACTAAATTTGCAAGAATTTTGCATTTTCTAAATACAATAAATAAAAGCCAGAGAATTGTTTTGGTTTTTGTAATTATAAACACCTTGTTTTCCTTTTAGTTTAATTTCAAAACCTCGTGTTTCACTATACTGAAGCAGAACTAGGGTTAACAGAAAAAGTGATGTTTCTGTTTTGAAATAATGCACATAATATTGGAAACAGATATCTGTAAATTGTGTGTGTGTAGGGGGGAAGGAAAATCACAGGAATTGTAGAATGAATTGGAATAACCTCTCCCAAATGGAGAGAGATTAAAGTTTTAGATAAGTAACTGAACATCATATTCATTCTGGGCTTTCAGATAATTTTTTTCCCCTCACTTAAAAAAAAAATTACAGCCTTTAGGCCAGAGAATATTACGATAAATAAATAAAATTCTGACTAAAAACAAAAGAGAAGGCTTGATCAGGAAGGATCATTCCAGTGAATCCATATTCACAAACTTAAGGGAAAAAAATCAGATTCTTTTTTAGTTCTAACATTATCTTGTTGTCTACAATGGGAGGGATTTCTTTTTTAAAGCAAAAACACAAGAAGAGCAACAAGTATGGTTCCTCCTCCATTTCCTGGATAAGCCTGACAGATGTTGGATTTGTTAGCCACTGAAATTAAAGCTAAAATGACCATGCAATTAATCAACTCATGAACTCAATTCTGTACAGTTGAGAAAGGAGAGAATCCAAGCAAAGACACATTGAGAGAGTCTTTTTGTTTTTAATCTTTCTCACTGTGGCCAATGGGATATGATTAATTAAGTCAGCCACAGGCCTGATATTGTTTTATCATTTAGGAAAGAGTGTGTCAGGAACCTACCGATTAACACTGTTTCTGGCTGTATTTCTCTTGTAGAATGCTGAGCAAGGGAATAAGAGAGAATTTTCTGCCCTGGCTCTAAAGATACCTCGAGAAGCAGACATCCTATATGACACCTCAGCAATGCTGCCAGTATCATAGGACATCCAAGCCTCAATAAAATTCATACAGCAAGCCTGTCATGATTCATTCAGGTTTTATTACTTCACTGGAGCTAAAATGAAACTGCAGTAACTTGTCTATATCTATCCCAGAGTTATTTGTTCTGTGCCATCAAAGCACTGTAATCATTCGGATCAATGCATGGGCCCATCCTTGCATTTTTTAATGTATTAAAATATAATTTGCTTAGGTTCCAAGAAGAATCAGCTGGCAAAAAGATTATATTATACCCCTCTTTACCCACCACTTCCTGTAGTTGCTAATCTCTTTCAATATTCTTCCCTTTCCAATCATATGCCTGATTTTTAGAATGTGGTTTTTGGGAGTGAGTGTTTTATTGTATTATGAGACATGCTTGGGGGAAACATTTTTTTAGATACAGCACCCTGTATATGGGTCAAAATATAGATAATATTTTTCTTTAGATGTATTCCACACACACTTGAATCTTAATGTTTAATTCTATGCCTTTCTACTGTCAGGTATCAGAGGTACTAGAATCAATTCATAAATCTTTGAATTAATCATCCACAATTCCATGTTCCAAGAAGTCCTAAACCATAACAAGTATGAATATATATATATATATATATATATATCTCCTCTCTCTTTTAACTTAGAGAAACATTTAAAAATCTGTTTTAATCTTATTTTACATGATTTTATTTATTTATTTATTTTGTCAAGCGATTATAAGATTACAGGTATAAGTATAGACATAGTTATGAGTACATGAAATGGATACATATAAGAAAAATAAAAATAAACAATAGGACGGGGAGGGTAGGCACATTGGTGCGCTTATGCACGCCCCCTACAGACCTCTTAGGAAAGGGGTGAGGTCAATGGTAGACAGTCTAAGGTTAAAATCTAAGGTTTTGGGGGTTTGGGGAAGAAACCACAGTCAGGTAGAGTATTCTAGACATTGACCACTCTGTTGCTGAAGTCATATTTCCTGCAATCAAGTTTGGTGCGGTTAATCTTGAGTTTGTATCTATTGTGTGCTCTTGTATTGTTATGGTTGAAGCTGAAGTATTCATTGACAGGTAGGACATTGCAATATATAATTTTATATACTATACTTAGATCAGACCGAAGGCGGCATACGTCTAGGTTTTCTAGGTCTAGAATTTCGAGTCTGGTGGCATAAGGTATTCTGCAATGAGTGGAGGAGTGGAGAACTCTTCTTGTAAAATATTTCTGGACTCTCTCAACTGTATTAATATCAGATACATAATGCCGGTTCCAGACTGATGAGCTGTATTCAGGTATCAGAATGTCATACCATTCAAGTATCAGAATATCAGAAAGTGATCAGAATGTCTGCTAACCATATCCTTACCATAAAGTGATAAAGATTAAAATATTTCACCTAATGTTGTTTTTCATTGTTTCATTGTACTATCATCACCACTATCACTTCTACCATTTCTATTTTAATAATACATTTTAATATATTGTGGTCTAAAAAAAACTGATAGTTCTGAAACACTAAAGAACTTATGCTTATGAAGCTAATACACAAAGGTGTCCCAAAGCTGCTGAAAATCTAGGTCCGGCAAGGTTATTATACTTCCTTTAAATTCAGCAAACATAGCATTATTTTAGCAGCATACTTTTTAAACTGGTATGCCACTAGCTTGGTAATTTTTAAAGAAAATTCTGGATTTATTTGGAAAATTAAAACAAAGATACAGAAGTTCTCTCAACATTTCTTATCCACAAAGAAAGGACTCATACAGCAGTCTTGAATTAAAAAAAAGACTCGAGATTTCAGCAAGAGTGATGCTGACCCTCTTTTCTTCACTTCATAATGCAGCAATATTGAGGGGGGAAAAGTAAATATAAATTTATATTAAGACTAAGCTGTGATTATATAATGGCAATTTATAGTTCCAAATGCTAAGTTTTATTTATCTATTGACAGCATTTATGTGTTGCCACACAGCTCATTATATCTATATCTGTACACACCAGAGAGATAGAGAGAGACTGGCAGGATTTTTGTTTTTTTAGTCTCCAAAAAAATTAATAATCTTTTCAGGAAGCTGGCAGTTGCTGCATGTCTTGCAACATTGGAGATGCAAGAATGAAACAATTTGAATTAAAAAAATCAGAAAGGGATCTTGTGGAATTTGGCCTTTTGGATGGAATTTTGGCCATTTTAAACGTGCGTTTTTTAAGAAGCACAGCCCCCCACCCAATCATATACAGACAATGTATGCCATCTAGTGGTATCATGGTCACTATAGCACCCATGGGTGCTACAGTGCCAAACTCTGGTCCAGGAATATAGACAGCCAGAGATATTCAGGTGGCAGAACAAAATTTTTAGGCTTGATATTTTGAGCATCCCAAAGAAAGAAGGAAGGCAGAATAAAGGTACAATACCTGGGGTGAATTCAGTGGCCGACTTTCAAAGCAGTAAAACGTTTTACATAAAATACTTTGTCTACCCTGCTTACTTTTTTTGTGTGCATTATTGTTGTGCATAAAAAGCATAAGGCAGTTATGGCAAAAAAAAATACAAGAGGCTTTTTTCTAACCAATAATTCACAACTGATATTACTCTTTTGTGCATGCACAATTACAGTTTTATAGTGTGCACACACAAACACACAATTCTTTTATTTATTTTATTACTTGCTATCACATACTGTTAGTGTAGGTTTTGTACATTACATGGACCTATTTTGTTAACTGAAATAATCAAAGCTCGTACATTTTTTCCAACAGAATATTGTAAATAAATCCTATAAACAGATTGCTATTCTCTCTATTCATCAGCACATTAATTCTCTGAAACACAGCAGAATAGAAACGAGTTCATTGTAGGTAAAAAAGCTGGCAAAAGAAAGATCAAGGTGAAAAAGAAAAAATGCTAAAAAAAATTAACCAGTGCATTCCTATGTACTGTATTTGGGCAGTGTTTCTAATTTTGTTCCCTTATCTAGTTTAACCTATTCCTCATCCTTCTTCTCGAGTCACATGATTAAAAGTTATTATTAAGAATTTCAGAAACTATGTTTTGCACTTTTCCCCTTAACTTACTTCTATTTTTGCATGACATTATTTCTTAAAAGAATGGCATATTATTTGCATGGCATTTGACCCTTAACAACAGGATTATGAAACCCACTGATTCTGTCATTTTAGTATATTAATTTCGTACATTTCTACTTTTGGTGATAATGATGGAAGAGCAGGCTTCTTAACTGTTGAAAGTAAATCTTACTGTATTTCATAATGTATTTAGTTGTACTAATGGTAATAATTAATGAATGCTATTATTTAACTCCATTTTATAATGGGAAACAATATTAAACAAGAAATTTTAAACACAGCATGAAGTTGGGGATTAATTCATTTTGATTTTTACACTTCTTCCTTGGAATTACTCTGCTTTTTTATAACAGCCTTTGCACTGGCTGCTATAACTAATAGATTTCAAAAGTTTATAAGCTATCTTTAGCATGACTAAAAAAATTTCAGCGAGCACATGATTCTTGAAATACCCTGAAAATCTTGAGATCTCAGATTCTATTTAAAAACTAGTCAAACCAAATTTAACATGCATAAGAAAGAAAAAGTATTAAAATATTGAATGGAAGATGTTAAATTATGGATGATAAAAATTGTAGATGTTTACAAATAGTCTGAAAGATTTTCATGCCTTGTGATGTTATGCACTTGTGCTTTGATATACTACAGCAGAAACAGCAAAATGCTCAATTAGTATTTTATCATGAAAAAAAAAATATATAAATGCACTGCAATTCATAATCCTTTTGTTACAGAAAGCGCTATCTCCTTTTCTAGATTGCAAGTAAGAGCCAAAAACGAAAGGAACAAATTCTAAATCTTTGTCTACCAATATCAATTTAATAATATTATAGATGCATTCAACCAAATTATGTTTCAGAAGAGAAAATTAAGCCATCCTATATTTCCCACAGAACTAATCCTAATTTTAAAACAATCATGTCCTATGTATATTTTCCTATGCAAATGAAAGTTACTGAAAACACAATGTTAGTTTGATCCCTTCCATACTCATTATTTTTAACTCAAGCAAGTCTCCAATACAAGTATATGAAAATCTTCATCTATTAAATAAAAAACTATGCAACTAAAGTATGCAACTAAAGAAAGTTATGTATTTAAAGAAAGTTCTCACAAAATCCCACTGAAATCAGAAGGAAAAAAAGTAGCCATGACTAACCTAAATTCTCCAATTTCATCAGGAATTGGGTTCTACACTATTCTAAAATTGTTAATATTGTGAAAGAGATACATAGTATATATAAGTTTAATATGCACTCTTACATCTTACAACAATGATAGGTGGGATCCAGATTTGCCTCTGTTAAAAGACAGCAGAAATTATCTACTGGAGAAACGAAGATTTCTACTGAGTCTGTTGAAAGCTCCAGCTCTGGTTTACGTACTATTCTGTATTTCCTTCTAGAAAATATATTCAGATGCATAGAGTTTCTAATAAAAACGTATAATTTAATCATATAATTTAACTTCTTCCAACTCTTGATTTAATCCATTCACTATTATAATAATTATGAATCAACATTTAATTTTATTTTCTAAGAAATAGCAAAACTAAGAGGACATAAAAAGTTGCCTGCTCATGAAACTTAAATGGAGTATTCACAGTAAGTCTAAGCATTTTCAAAAACCAATTCAACAACAGAATTTATCTCTATCAGTTGTGCCAAAAAGTATTGTGCAAGCATTTCAGCAAAGAATAAGACAAGAGAGATCATTTCCAATGAAATGATAGAAAAATAATTAATATAATTAAATATAATGGCCTTTAACTCTCCAGAACATTTTGCATAATTGAGCTAATGTTAACCTCTTTTAAATTTAACTGATTTAAAATGAAGTGACTTACATCTGAAATCGGCAAGACTTAGCTGTGGTCATTGATATTTATTAAATACAGCATTCTGATTTTTTGATAATATTTTAGTCAAACATTTCTTGACTAAATCCTACAGTATCCATATTTTGAATATACAGAAGTTTTTCAACAAAAGCAGAAAATACCTATTCTTAAAAATATACCATCTGAAAATATTGCCAAGTTTGCCTAAAAGATCTGATATATGAATAAACTTTATTTCCTTAAAAAATAAGTAGACTTTTAAATTTCCTCCACTTTTAAATTTATTTTGACATAATTTTAAAGAAAATGGTTAAAAGGATTATGGAAAAAATTACCAAGGTCTATATTCTTAAAGCTGCTAGCCTCTATTTTATTTTTAAATTAAATTCAAAACAATAAACAATAAATTCAAAATAATTTTGCCTCTGACAAAATTATTGCTTTTTGATTTTTCCCAGAACAATAAGTAATCTAGAAGGAAGACTTTGAATGAATCTATCAAGTATGATCACTGTTGCCTTTATTTGAAACTTGATTTTCTGCCATGAAGAGGTCAAGTTATGCTTGTAATGGCAGTGTTTTCAATTTTTTTCACAAGACTCACTTGAAAATCAGAACTATAATGTATTCATACATTGCATCATATTTATAAGAAGCATGCAACCGAACAGCAAGAGGGATACAGGCAAAAACCTGTTTGCTAATTATGGATACCGTGGTTGCATTGGAATCTAAGGACAGCACAGGGATCTCAAAGGAATAATATAAGATGAAGTCTTCTTACTGATCTAGCTATGAAAACAGGAGTAATAATACTTAGAAATCCTGTCTGTGGCTCAAATAGAAAGAAACCCATAAGCCTCTTCATCTGCATAATCAATTAAAATGAGCTAAATGGAACATGTTCCCATTTTCAAAATCTAATCTAAGGCCAAGATGTAGCATGCATCCATAACCTATCTGAAGATTCATGGAGTCACATCTGTTCTTCTGGTTGGCACATTTTAAACTTTTTTTTTGCATGCCTGGATATATGTGTTGACTTTTTAATGTTTGTTTCTTTGTTTTTATACATTCATAGAAAACAATTGCAGCTTTAATTTTAAACAACAATGATTTAATTTTTCCAGAAGTAATTTCTGTATAGGGTTACTGTATTGACATTTTATCTCGAGAACTCTCAGATTTTATAAAAGTAATTTTTAAATAAGAATAACAATTTGAGCAAGTCCTCAAAATGCCATCATGTTATGTTTTACATTACAAAACATATATTAAACAATATAACTACCCAATATGAGCCATTTCAAAAATGGTAAGAGTTATATGAATTATCTTGATCACTGGATTAATCCAAATTAAGATACTAAGCAGTTTTATGGATGATAAAATGAAATGTGTTTTACTTTAATAAATATTGAATTAGATATCAATTATTTCATGAGAAAAGGAATTCCCAGAATAATTGTTTTTACAAATATGTATGTATGTTAATAGTTCAATAGAATTTGAAAACTCTATACATGAAACACATATTAGGATCCATTATTATGTCCCATTGATGCAATGCAGGTGTGACAATTATAGCCTTTGTAAGATCTGATGATACTGGATTTTCAAATTTCAACTCACCTGCCTGTTACGTTCATCCATTATCCTCGTGATCTGAATCTTTTTTCTCCCCATAGTCCCCGTTTTTCTTCTTTCGTTCGTTCCTACACTTCTGTATTTTCTTTTTCTCTTTCCTTCCTCTTTCCTGTTTCCTCAAACCAAGACTCCTTCTTCAGCACTTACACAATTCAATTCACAGACCCCTGCATCCGTTCCTGCCAAGTATACAAAAGAAGTGAATAGTTAAGTTCCTCAGACAAAATCTCAATAGAACTTGATTAGTTGTGGTATTTTATCAAGTGGCCTGAATGCATTTAGCATGTAGAACTGCTAAATAAGCAATTACATTAGAAATGAAGTCAAGAATGGTTCGGCATTATCATTATTAATTACTGACAGATGGGTTGTCAAGGTTTTTCTTAAATACCTTTGGCACTCTAGTTCTACAGTCAATTATTTAGAACATTCATGCATACAAGACAAGATTGAAAGTGTAAATGTTGGAGAATCCTTTTAAGGCATCACTATAACAATTAAAGTAAATGCTCTCCTACATTTCATTGATGCACATTTTTCTGTTCTGTAATTCGTCAGAAATATGAAAAATTACCCGAATCAGAGAGTTAATGAAGCCTTCCATACCTATGCAAGCTAAGTAATCAAGCTAATTCACTTTTGAATGAAAACAGAAGATATAATAATGCTTCTTATTATGCAAATAGGCTGGACCATTATTTTATTAATGTTTTATTTGATATATGGGAAATGTCAACTGATTCTTAAATCTTTTAAAATTATCTTGCATTTAAAAAGATTTCAAAAGAAAAAAATATTCATCCTTCTATCATAGTTTAGTACATATATATTCCCTAAATATATTTGTATATATCTCCATCTACAGGAAATACAATATATAGAACAGTTGTTTGATACTGTATATTCCGTGTACCAAATTCTACACACTACAAATGAACAAACAAAAACCACATTGTAAAAAGTCATAATTGCACCAGAAATCCACAAACACATGGCAGCACTTTTATTCCTCCACAAAAATGCTAGAAGCGACAATATTAATCCAACCCACTGCAAAACATAAACTAAAAAGATATATTTGTGAATTTAAAACCAATGGAGTTTCACTATAGATAAAAATATAATGCAAATTACGTAAAAGCTAAAGACAGAAATCTCTCAGTTGCTTTTTGTAATCCTAAAAGTTGGCTGCAAATGTCATGAAAAGATTTTAACATAAATTGGAGAAACCAGCTTTTCCATATTCATATATGTCACAGTAAAATCCTATTCCTATTAGTCAGATTTTTTTTAGGTGAGTGAGCATGTAGCATTGCAGCCTTAATATTTTATACACAATTCTGGTATAACAAAATTATTTATTAATTAAAAGGATATAAGTGTGCAGACTAAGCTTTTTCTGGTTAATTCGACACTGGTTTTTCTCACAAGAAACCTGAACAATTATGTAAAAATAAAAAGCAATGATTTATCAATGTACTGTTTTCATGCAATAAAGCTGATTCTTATTTTGATATCCCCCTTTCTCCTCTTTTTCTCAGTGGAAAGATATTGGACTTTTTAAACAGAAATTGAAAGGAACATGTGTTACTTTCACAGAAATTCCACATTCTATACACTCTGAAGATGCAATTTTAAATATACTTTTCAGAGAATAAATCCCTTGGAATTCATTGGGCTTACTCATAGGTATAAGCGTGTACTGTTGTACTGCAAATCAGCATTATATTTAAAATGTTTTCATAATATAATTGCTGGCACTATTACTTTGTAGCATTAAAAACTGAAGAATTGATGTTTTCTTAACTATCCAAATCAGCCTATGTGTCAGTGAAACAGTTTCATTTGTACAGTTCTACAATTTTAACTGATGCAGCTTGATCTATTCATAATAACCCAGAAATAGAGTAGAATTCAAACAAGCTCTCTAAAACTGTATTGCATATCATATAAATTTGCACATGTCATAGTCCCTTAGAGTTATTGGCAGTTACGGTAGCGTGTTTATTCGTTTTTGACTGGACTTTTTCTTGGAAGCATCCCCTTAGCCTTTCTCTCCCTCCAGAACTCCCATCCATACCAAATAGTGATTCTTACCTCTGTTTTTTAAAAAGCCAGGTAATTTTCATGTACAAGATGAACCCAAAGAAGTTTAACAGGCTTTCTCCACCACATAGACAACCCATAGATTAATCCAGAGCAAATGCATATGGGACAATTTCCTTTCCTTTCATTCACTCACGTGGAGCCAGAGGCACTATTGGCTTACAGCCCTATGTCTGCCTAAGCTCTTATTCTGTTGAGGGTGGAAGGTCAGAGTGGGCAGATTAAAGAAGTGGTGACAGTTAGCCAGGATGAGAGTTGCTTTACACATCCAGAGTCTGAAGCCTGCATGAGAAAAACCATGGGCTGGGGGGTGGGTGGAGGAGGGAGGAATAGGGGGAGAACGGGAAATCACTGAATGCTGACACTCTTGTCTGCAAGAACTTGTGAGCAGAGCTGGGTAAAACAGCAGCATGGTTAGCCCCTCCCACACAACTATCAGTTCCACATTTCATATCTAGCTTTCAGAAAGAAAAAGAAAAATAGAAACAGTCCAGTGTCAGGAACGTTAAGTATTCAGCAACTATATAAAATATTCTAAAAATAGTATCACAAATACCTCTTGGAACCAGCAAACATAAACCTACTAGGGAGACTGACGGACCACCAAATTTGTATCACTTTAATTTAAAAGATGAATTTGAACCATTGTGCATGTTTGCAGCAACAATTTGTTGACAAGTTGGTGGTGGTGGTGGTGGTGGTGGTGGGAGGAAGAGAATAACCTTTGCAATTTAAAAAGGAAACATTCATCCCATTTATTATGTTGCTGCTTCTCAGATCCAGGAATGTGGAGGATCAAGAAGCTTAACAGTATGCTCACTGTTTCTATCTGTTCATACATATGTGCACATACGCAAGCACTTAGAAACATACACATGATTCAGAGATACAACAGTTCTATCAGTTATAAACAACAGAGCTTTCTGAAGAGCTTTTTGCTCAAAAGTGACTGTAGGATTTTAGGGTTTTTTTAGCTGAATTATACCCCCATCCGAAAGACAGCAGAAAAATATCTCTATAAATACGCTCATATGCATGCATGAACTAAAAATAGAAATTACCATTTATATATATATATATATAGGAAAGATTCAAACCCATGCAGCTAAATTATATGGTAAAGAAACTTGATAAATATATTGTGGGGGTAAATTTAAAAGCATAGTCAATTTATGAGCTATCTACCCTCTAATATTGCCAAATATCTAAAAGTATGTTGACTACCTGCTTCTGAAACTTCTACAAGATCAACTTTCAGTAATTAACGATTTAAAGTTGCCTTTGAAAACCTCCCATGCATTTCTCAAAAACAAAAACAAAAAAGGTTACAACAGCACAAGCTCTAGGCTGCCCTAAAGAATGTTCACCACACAAAACTAGCCATGAATTAAATTATTCCAGAAACCCTATCCAAATAGGTCAACATTAAAGAAATCTTTTAAAACGATGACAAAATTATATGTAAACAAATGCATTAAAAATGTTGATGCTACAGTCTTCAAAATTACTGCCTTCAGCATTTTCCCCCTTTTGGAAACCCAAACACTTACAACAAAAATCAGATTGTTTGCTAAAATGAGGAACTTCATTTTGGCGGGCTTCTGTTCGCTTTACAATTTGGCAAAAGCAGGGACAGCTGAGGGAAGAAGAATCTGAGTTCCAGTGGACAAATCCACACCCTGCAGTCTCTTCCTTGCCTGCTCTCTTACACATTCTGTCCATCTCCCACTCAGTATCACAGCAGCGTCTTGACAGAATGGCAGGAAACACGCACTGAGTGGTCAGGGAAGGAGATGATGTCAGCAACCACGAACAATAAAAGGTGTAAAGGTGCTTCCTTCCTTAAACTGTTCCAGAAGTGCAAAATGGGAACCAAAACTCTTCACTTCCTTCTCTGAACAGACATTTTTGAATCTGTTCTGCTGCAATACTTCAGACAGGGGATCCTTTGAATAAATCACCCAAGGAGCGAGAAGGAAAATCAAAATGGAGGAGTGTAAATGTTTAATTTATAAATAAGGAAGCAACTAGGAAAGAAAAGTCAATGTGTTTGGTGGGTGATGAAAGTTTTTTTTTTAAATATCAATCTGTATATTAAATTAGATATAGTCACTGCTGTTTCCCACCCCATGCCCTGTTTTGATTTAACTGCACATATCAACAGCTGCCTCTAACTTTGCATGGGTAGAGATTTAATTAAAAATGTTTTGTTTTAAAATATAAAAAGAGTCTTTTTTTCCTTCTGTTTTCTTTTAGACATGTAAACAACCACCACCACAACAAAACCCTACATGTGCATTGATGCCGGAAGATAATGTTTCATGCATATTAAAAGAGGAATTGCAATATGATGTAACAAACACGGGCAAGTTTAGCTAACATTCTTCAGGGGAAGCTTTACAGTACTGAGATTTTGCTTTGTGTGGCTATGAATTGCAGCAGGGAATCGTCCATTTCAACATGCAAAACTCTGGCTGTAAAACAAGATTGCGATAAGGATGCTGACCAAGGTTAATATAAGGATTTACATTGTAACATGCATCTACATTTCCTGTAAGAAGGAATTGGATAGCCCAAACCCAATTAAATAGGACATAATCTTTACTAAGTCTATAAATCAGCACCTTGTAAGATAAATCAGGCTGAGAGAGGCACAGAATTGCCAAAGCCGCAAGTTTCCCTGTTGATTTAGTCTTAAATGGAAACGACCCTAGTTCCATTCTCTAAACATGCCACATAGAGTAAGTGCTTTATGAACAAGTCTGGTGTGCTTCTGTTGGACAAAACACTGAGCCAATGAATGCACAGGCCAATGCATATAGCCATCACCGAATTAACTTTCCCTGGCATACTTCACATAAAGCTTAAACCTAAATACGGCTTTTTAAAAATACCTCTTCATACACTTTGGTTATAATATTCAGACAGAAAAGTGGAGGAACATGTAGTTGAAAAGACTGGAATTTACATCCTGTCACAATCTTAGAGATTTTGTTTTAATCAAATGATGTATTGAGTAGTGTATGTCACTGCAGAAAGTGTCTCAAATGCATAAAGTTACTTCAAAATTATGTTGGAAATGTAAACAAGAAGGAACTTTTATCATGCTTAGTAGACATATAAAAAAAGCAGAAAGTTTTCAATTCAAATGATACCAAATATTTAAAAGTTTAATATGCAATTGAAACCAGAGGCTTTCCTTTGGGCAATGATTTATAAACAATTAGGAAACAGACATGGAACTTTGTTTTTATATATGGTAACTACAGTGAGATTATTATATGCACAAGGTGGAAAGAGCCAACATTGCCTACAATGGAGGAATGAATGATAAACATGATGGATCTTGCAAAGTGGCCAAATTAACAACTTTATTAGAAAAAATGTATGGTTTTACTGGATGTATGGTTTTACCTTTCTAGACTTCTTGTGTGGCACAGAAAAAGATGAATTTATGACTTATGATTTTGATACTTCAAAAAAGATCTTAGAAAAAATGAAACTCATGATATAACCAGGGTAAGAGGTAAATTTATATTATGATATAAAGAAAATCAGAAGCTAGTTCTTTATATATATTTTTCTTTTTTGTTTCTTTCTTTATATTTTCTTTTCTGCATTTATGACTTTGTCCTCTTTTTTCCTATCTTTTCTTATTCTTTATATTAGTTTGTTAATTTTTAGCTTTTATAAAAAATATTTTTTAAAAAATAAAACCACTTCATTATACAGTTATACACTAGATGTCATTACCGCTGCACGACAACACAGACACAGCATGCTCACTATAAAGAGGGATCTAATTTGAGCAGAGAGTCATTACTAAGAAAGAGAAAGAGGCTCCGGATCTTTATAAGATTCCAACATCTGTCCCAAACATTTCAGTGCAAAACCTGAACACATCCTACATTTACATATTTCCATGATACAGCTAGACAGCCACGTTAAAATATGGGGAAAGGATTTCATTTCAAAATTCATTTCAAGATAACATTTGCTTATAACAGAAAGTTTGCCATGGATATTCTATAAGAGGTATAGCTAGGAACTGCATAATTTGATCAGCAATGAACAGAAGTCTAAAAACATTAAAACAATCTTTCTTACTGTAAATGGATGCCCCTTAGAAGTATTGGATAACAGTTCTTTTAATTTGGTCTCTTAATATCCAAAGCACTGGATGACTAATTAAATGACCATCAAATGTGTTCCTTAAAATTTGAGGTATGTTTAGATTTACTTTTATTATTATTTTTTTCCATTTCTGAATTAAAGACAACACTTTTCCATTCGATTATAACTACAAAGTCAAATCTTTACAGACGAAACATCAGTTATTTTTATTAAGGCCTTTTTGCTAATCATACCACAGTCTGTCTCTTTTACTCTGCTTTATTCTGTTCTATGCCGCTGAGTATCATTATATGATATATTGTCACAATTTACTCTTAATGTATCTCCCCAAATATACTATTGGGATGGAGTTTTGCTCTGAGCTTCTTTTTTTCTGTCAGCTTTTAATGATTTTAATGACACATCATTCAAAAATCATACTAGGTAAAAATGTTATAACCTCATAAGTGTTCAGCAGATTAAAAACAAATAAATATAGCATTTTATACGAAAGTGCCATAATCATGGTAAAGCGACAAACCTGGTAAAATAGGGAGGTTCTATTGCAAATCAGAGCCCAAACTTTTCTATTTCACAACAGGCATATTTCATAATTTAGTGCCCTGCCTCACAAGAAATCAACCTTTTTGTAACATGCTCAATTGCACTGATTTATTTACTTTCTAAACATTATAAGGAAAAGATTACCCTTTTACCTCATGATTCTAGTTCTTGTTCCATTTTTATTGGAAAAAGAACATATTTTAAAAATTTTCTGGAAAAACATGAGGGTTCAGAGGAACCTCACTATGAGAGGGATAAGGTTCTTAGAAGGCAAAAGCCACAGCACAAAAGAGGGATCTTTAGTTGGAACTCTTTTGCAGATGGGACTACTTAGCACAGACTCTCACGCTGGACCGAAAAGTTTTGGTAGAGATGGTTCCTCAGATAATCTGGCCACCAGTATTATGCTTTAAACTAAAACTTTCTTAGCTCATCATTTGAAAGTTGATATCCATGATCCCTCTGACAGTCCCACGTTTTAAACCTAGGCAGTAAAACCTGTCATTGATACTGCAAATTGAAAATAGCCAAGAGTTGACTCAACTTTTCTTTCAAGATTGTCATAAGTTTCTGCAAATTTAAGACCACTACTTAAGTTCATTTGCCATCTAATCCTTTTTTTAAAAAACAGAAGATTTTCAGCTAACCTGAGGGTTCATTTCACATAATCCCTTGAAGTCTTTGCAGTAGCTTTCAGAGGCAAAAGCCAGATCTACAAATTATCTAAAAAGCAAGAAATGCCACAGGAGGAAGCAAACAGCCCATGGCACATACTGCTTTAGGATTGACTTCCACTAATTAGCACATAGCCAAGGAATAACCACCCTGGATGAAATATTACAGTCAAGCACGCTTAGTAGGCCCGTAAGAAACAGCCACACTAACTACAATCCTAATTAAGACAAGTAGGGCAAACTGTCATACACATATGGCCAGTAAACCCCATTCTTTTGTTTCCTCGATATTATCTAGTTTGGTAATGAAATATTTACAAGAAATAAGCAAACACCAAGATCCCCCAATCTTTTCAATTCTGAACTCAATGCTCATTGAGACAAAGGTTTTTAACAAAGCAAATATTTGGTTATGAAAACTAAACACCAACTTAAAAATTTATGTGATGACAGTATTTATTTGTAAATTAAGTATATTTATAGTTTGTGTAATCATGAAATTCATTTTCCTAAAGAGATCCTTTCTATTTATACCATTGGCAGCATATGCAGTATCTAGATACCTACCATTTCTTTGCACACCAACTCAACCCCCCCACACATGGCTTGAGCATAGCGTCAATTATATTTAATTTTAATTCAATGCAAATACAAATTTTAATGAAATATAATTTATTTTTGTTCTATACCAATGTTGTTCAATCATTTTTCACTTGTATCTGACCTTGGTTTTTTCCTGTGGGACTCCCAGTCCAGATCTCATTATCGGGAACAAACATGGCACAATAACAGGTACGTTTTCTGGCATCAACAATAGTATTTGAAATATTATACACTTTGTTTTTCATCACACACTACGCTACTATTAGATATTTTTCATCAGTGGTGCCCATGAAATACTCTAGGTCCCCCAGAGATGCCTGATTGAAACCATTGTTGTAGACAAACTCAAACTTTTGGAAAATGGCTCTCAACACACCCTGAAATAACCCATTTATCGACAGAACCTGTATTCTCCAAAGCTGACCCAGGAAATGTTATCCATACTACAGCATTCAGCAACTGAATTTTAGTTTCCACTTCAATATTTGACAGAGATTTGAAAATAAAACCAAGTTATTAAAAAGCTGCCATGCTGCTGCCCTTATATCTAGTTAATCAGGACCATACTCAGATCAAATATCTGTTCAAGAAATCTCTATAATGAATGAAACTACACTGCATATGAGTTGGTATGCAAAGAAATGGTAGGTATCCAGATACTGCATAAGCTGCCAATGGTATAAACAAAAAGGATCTCTTTAGGAAAATGAATTTCATGATTACACAAAACTATAAATATACTTAATTTCCATATAAATACTGTCATCACTTAAATTTTTAAGTTGGTATTTAGTTTTCATAACCTTTAGTTCTCAAAACCTTTGTCCCAATGGAAGATATCCTTCCATTTTTCACTTCATAGATTACTGTCAATATTTTTCATTTTATTATTGTCAGACTGAGTACACTGGGGGGGGGGGGGATAACAAAATCAATTGGAAGATACATTAGCTAATCTTTCAGCGGTCTTCAATTACATTACATTTTCCCAGAAATTTTTTCTACCCTATTAGTATACACAGCAATCCCTGACAAAAATCGTTCTTAAAAGCAGTAAAGGGTGATAAAAAGGAAGTAAACTATTCTTGTGTAGGCAACTTGAACCTTTGACACAAAATCAGCGAAGAATACACATTAAAACACCAATAGATTAGCTTTGAAGTTTAAGTACAGGTACAATATTTTAAGTAGAATCTTTTAAGTTACAATGGATTGCTAAATTGATCTTTTTCCTACTTGTCTCTGTCCCAATCTTGTTTAATAGGAAAATAAAGTGTACTGAAGATGTTGATTCTCAGAAATGTGTAGTAAAGACAGTTGCTTACAAGCAAAAATTAATTAGGTAGAACAATCAAGAACACAAATTCAAATGCTATGTTTTAATATATTGTGGATTATCTATGTTTGATTCTTGCATATAAGCCAAACAAGAACCAGAAAGTTCTCCTGTATGGCAAGAATGATGTTCCATTATTATACACTCAGAAAAACATGCTATATGCCATCATGAATGGGAATATTTATTTATTGGAATCATAGACCATCCATTTCTCAAATGATTCTGGATAGCGTACATCTTAAAAGTAAAATAAAAGAAAAAAAATAGAGATGAACATTTGGAAAAAAAATAACCCAATGCACCAGGAAACAAACAAACAAAAAAAGAGAACAACCTAATAGGCTAATGTCCCTAATCCTTTTTTGTTGTGCATGCCTATCTACTCAGAAGTACATATTCTGAGGAAAGTACATATACAATTGCCACATAATATTAATTTTGTGCATAATTATTTTTTATTACAGGGGATTCACATGAAAACTGCTGCTGATGGATAGCACAGAAATTTATTAATAAAATTAAGTATTATGCAAATACATACATACACTGTATAAAAGCATTTGATACTAGTAATGCAACTCACAATAGATATCACTTTTAGAGTTCCTTCTTTTATCTTATAGAGGCTAATCAACCTAATTAAAGCTTTGTTCATTTGGAACCTTAAATGACAATTTGCTTAACTCCATCCCACTGTAGTACTTGCATAAAGAGAATTAAATCTGATATTCTGACAGCAATTATTAAATGATCCCGACTGGCCCCAATTAAGATGCACTACTCAATGGTCTTCAAATCCAATAAAATGATGAATCTTCTCATTTGTATATCTTTCTTTACTTCAGTCTATTTCTTTAATACCAATTAAGTTTATCTGGTAAGTGCAGTTGAACACTATTATGAAGATTCATGATAAGAGATATTCCCCTGCAAAACAGCCTTATTCATGTATCAGGTAAGTTTTCTTAAAATAAGTTTCATTAAGTTACAACATACATCATATGAAAGATGCTAAATACTGGGTGAGAAAAGGAGACCAATTAAAAAGTTCTTATTTATGATTTTTAAGATCCCTTCAGTACAATGACAATATATAAAACACCATGGAATGTACAAATCCTTAACTATATTAGAACTTTTATCTTTGTTTTTTTAAATGTCCTGTTCTTAATTTCTTAATTTTAACTGTTCTTAAACACTTAACTTGGAAAGCATAAAGTCTAGAAGTGTATGGCATCACATGTTAATACAAGTAGTGCTTACTTAATGGCTGCAATTGGATTGACAACCCCATTGGCAACATGGTCCTAAAGTAAAAATGATGTGATCATGCCTGACTTATCACACCCATTTTGGCTGTGATTCACCTGATTCACCTGCAGTCATTAAGCCCAACATCACTAGAGTATGATTTGCTATTTCTTACCAGCTCCCCCATTGATTTTTTTTTGCGGGAAACCAGATATAAAGATTGTACATAGTGATTGCGTGACCGTGGACATTGCAACTGTTATAAATGTGAACTGGTTGCCAAGTGCCTGAGTCACAATCACATGACTGTGAGAATGCTGCAGTGGCTGTATGGTTGAGGACTGGCTGTAAATTTCTTTTTTCAGTGCTGTTATAACTTCAAACATTGATGTAAGCAAGGACTACTTACATGTTTCTTTTGATCACCTGATAAACTTGGTAATTCTGCAAGATTTTCTTTTTGTTAAGTACTACTGAAAGAAAAATGGTGCAAAAATGGTGTAGTTTGACAGTGAAACCCATTATCTTTGGAAGGACTAGATTCCACTTTGCTGAATGAGTGCAAGCAGAAGCTGCATGGCACTCCATTGAGCATGCTTTAATTTGGATTTATTCTCTGAGTAGAGGATTGGATTTAATGGCCTAAATTACCCCTTTCATTCTGTGATTCTGAGGAATGAGAACTACGTGAGCAACAAATCCTCAGAGGAGTGGAGAAAACATAATAAAGTGTATCCTAAAATTCTATTTTAAAAATGTTTTCACACATATCCAGTATGAAGCTTTCAAGTAACATTTCTACAACTTGTTTGTAATGCAGGTGTCTTAGGATTTAGGACTCAAATTTATGATATGTATAAGGATATAAATGAATGAATAAATGATGAACAAATGAATTTCTCCTCCAATTTAAAGTATCTTATGGGTAGATTTGGCTGTTTAAAATTTAAATTGTGACATCGGTCTAGGAATTTACCCTAAGCTTTTCCTTTAGTATAAGTATAAACTTATATAAGTATAAGTATAAACTGCATCGATTTAACCCCAGTCATTTTCTTTGTACCAAAATACATTACTGAGGTAAATTTATTTCAATGTAAGTGATATTTTCTTTCTGTTCATTCTACATTATAAAAACATACATTATCTTTTAAAAAGATATTGTTACAATAGATATGTTTTGATCAAGGCAATAAGCAAACTTGAATATGGTTCTTAGATTACACCCAAATAATAAACAGAACATAATTTAGGCATATCTTTTACTGGATTACTGTATGTAGCTCTACAGTTGCATAGCACATGTAGTTGTATCAATATATTTTCTTCAATGCATGAATGGGAACTCAACAATCCCATTGTATTGAATAATTTTTCTTAAAGCATCAAGGAGGAATTTTCCACACCTAATTTTCTACTTTTAGTTCCTATTAGTCTCAGGCATATTGGAAAGAGAAAAAAAAAACCCTTCTACTTGTGTTGTATTTCTTATGGGATCACCATAAGCTTCTGACTTCCCTCATTTTATACACTTGTAATTGTATATTTTTTCATCTTTTACAAAGGTGCATTTATTTTCATCATAAATATACAGTTCCATAAAGTGTTTTTAATTACTTTTAAAAAATTGCTTAGATAAAGGAAATCACCTTGGAACACTTAAAATGCTAGCTTAGTTTTAAGTGCATTTCACTGGAAATGTGAGCTTTATGAATTTTATTTTCTTCTTGTGAGGTAGATTAATATACTTTTACATCATTTTATTCCACAAACAGTTTTATAATACATCCAGAACTTTGATTATTGGATAGATGAAAATATAACAAATAAAAATATTATTTAGAAGATATGATCTGCCTGGACCAAAAGTTCTACTAACCTCTAGAGCAAGGGTGTCCAACCTTGTGAACTTTAAGACTTGGGGCCTTCAACTTCCAGAGTTCTAAATTGGGAATTCTGAGAATTGAAGTCCACAAGTCTTAAAGTTCCTAAGGTTGGACACCCCTGCTCTAGTGCAATCAGTGTGCTGCTTTCAGCTTGGCAAGTCATGAATTGTTCTGGCTTAGTCTAATATAGTCTTTCTGATTAATTCCAATGATCAAAAAGTATAATAATTTTAGAACATGCTTTGCTTATGAATGATAAAGTTGAACTGGGCTTCCCCAAGCAGAAATATTAATTCTACATATACATCTATGTGGAAAATCACTAGGGATATCAGACCAGCAGAAATGCTACCATTAGTCAGCACTAAAAAGACATGCAGATGTTTTTAGTGGTTTGAATAGAAACCATACATTCTTGCTTCCAACATGTTTACAACAAATGTCTTCGAAGTAAGTCATAATTTTTTCATCCAAAAAAATGCGTTAATACATGGGTGTATTAATTTATTTTTATTTCTATGCACAGTCTGCCACCTTTTTAATATGTCTTTAGTATATGTGAATTTATAAACTGTAATATAAGGCACAGTTGAGAAAAATATTCTACATTTATAAATCATATTTTCTTCTTCACTGTTCTCCAAAGCTCTTTCTTTTAAAAAACAAAACAAAAACCAAAGCTGTCTGTTTTTCCAATCTCTTCCTTCTCCCCAAAAACTCAAACAGAATTTTTTTCATGTAGACTGCTAAGAGTGCAATCTATTTTTAGCTACCTATTTTTGATGTTATAGCAAAACTTGAATACTAAGGATAAAAATAAAACATACTAGTGTGTCTATGTGAGAAAAGAATCCATGTGAAAATTCTATTTATGCCCTCATGAGATAGTTAGATGTAATTTAGACAAACAGGTCAATAAATTAAAATGCAAAAGATGCCCATTAAAGAAGAGATGTTTATTAAAATACTTGCTATACATCTCCAGCCTGAGCCTTTATTTATATCTCATGTCAATAGATGGTATTCATTTCATGAAATGAACCCCATATATGTTTTCCCTTTCCTATTTTGTCACTTACATATCTGTTCAATCACAGCAGTATCCCCAAAAATGCTCATACCAGTTGTACTTATAATAAATATTTCTATGGGAGTAAATATTCTCAATAGCTAAGTAGTAAAAAGTAAGATCAGAAAGTAAACAAGGTTGCCCATGTGATTAAGGCTACATTCCTATGCACACTTATAAATAGGAGTAATATGCTCAGGCATACTTTGGACAAAACATGTACAAAACTTCAAAGTTATTGCTTGATCCAAGTTAACCTTAAGAAACTTATTTGAGAATATCACTCTTTGCTTTATTTGTGCTACAACTAGAATGTTGCTTTTACTTTTGACTGAAAACTACACAGAGTTGGTTATAAGATGGTTGGTTTGTTACATATCAAACATATATAAATGTTTCAAATAAAAAAAATAAACTTCACTTTAAAGTAATCTAGGTTACTGATAAAAAAAGAATAAACTAGTACACAGGCTAAAGCAGCAATTTGGAAATAAGGGTACATTCATATGATCAAGAAACAACACTGGTTGTATGGAAATCTGAATAGTTGTATGCAAGAATGGAAAGTATTATAACATTTATTTATTCAATATGGGATCCAATTGCATGATTGCTGCCACCATGTTGACTATTTTGACTCAAATCTCATGGACATCATTGTCTCACATCTAAAAAAACTGGAAGTTATCAAGTTAGCAAAGGCTGCAGTATAAGATCAACTATAAAATTTACTGCAACTTCAATTTCATCATTAAAAAAATCCTACCAGGCCAAAACAATATATTTGGGTTGGTATATCACTCCTTCCTTAACCCAAAATTGCAATTCATGTATGTTTTATGATGGTTTACAAACAGTAATGGTTATGTTGACACTTTTAATTCAAACGTTTTAAAGAGACTGAAATAGCTGTTTTTATTACAACCTCAGCAAAAATTTAAAATGGTAAAAATTCAGTCTAGCTGATACTTGTCCAAATGTTGCAGCCCGTCTCCAATTAATGTCAGCAGCACATAACCTAGTGTGAAGTAGCTTCAGTTCTGAAATGAACTGAGAAATGTAAAGCAAAACTGACCTTGTTGCCAAGAAACCTAGTTTCTTCCCCTTGAGATTTTTTGCAAAGATACAGAAAAATTCATTTAATAATGTTATTCAATTTTACATTGAGTCCCATAACAAATATCCCTAAAGAATTATTTAGCTACCTTCCTATTACTTAGTGTGCTAAACAGATCCTTTATAGAGATGTGTTTACAAATTTGCTCTTTCGTCTTTCTATTTAAATATTTATTTTAGAACTACCAGTTAGAAAAGGCAAAAACATGTAGTTTTAAAAAATCTGGGATGAGATATCATTTCACTATTGAAGAGTGGTATGCAATTTGAATGTCTTCCTGGACTTACAGATCCTGCCTGTTGAACAGATGGCAGCTGTGGCCAAAAAGGCCTCGCTCAGCTTCATTTGGGCTTTCAAGGTCAGGAAGCCCTTATTTTGATTAAGCTGTGTCATTTATCAGGACCCCAGAAGTGTGCCGTATCTATTGTGGTGTCTGCCCTTTGGAATGGGATTCTCCCAGTGATCTGGTTGACTTCCACCCTAATGTCACTCTAGAAGGCCTTAAAACCTAGTTCTTCTTGCAGGCTTTAGGCTAGTAGCCCCTTGTTGGGTAAATTAGATATTTGTTGTTGCTTAGCTTGTCATCTCATTTATTATTATTTTTAAATTGCATTTTCCTGTTGCTTTCTAATGCCACGAGTAAGAGAAAGTTGAAGTGGGATGGCATCTTAGATAAATAAGTAAAATTAAGGTGCAAATCTAAACAACCATGTTATCAGTTCTGTCTATCCAGTTGAACTGTATCTTACTGTACTTCTTTGAACAGCCATCACTGGTGTCACATAGAAAACTGCTTAAGATAACAAGATCTTCAAAAGCAATTGCTCATTTATGATTTTCTATTTTGTCCCAAGAATCAGTTGGAAATAGGAGAGATAGAAGGAAATGAGAGAACTAAATTGCTAAAAATATTCTAACCACTGCCCCAAACAACCATTAACTTCAGAAATATTAATCTAAATATTGTAATTTCAGCAATATTTGTGACCTTTCCATATATGTTTTCTTTTACCAGTACATATAGTGTTCTTTTCATATTCATTAAGGAGACTTCAAAATTACCATTTATGATAGTGGAATTTAACTCCAAATCCTATGCATGGATATACAGAAATAAGTCCCATTGAAAGAAATAAAATCCATTACATAAACTTCAGATATAAAATATTAAGATCTAACTATATATTTATTTAAAAATGGCTTTACAGATAATTTTTTATTAAATTAATGTTTATGTTATACATAGGATTAAAAAGAACACAAGCTCAAAATTGCCAAAATTAATCTGTACATTCCAGTAGCTAATTACACCATAAACTGGCCTTTCATCTATATATGACATTACTGAGAAACTAAATGCTTTTTTCTATGTAGCTTCCCACACACAACCCATGTCAACTGTGGAAGAAGACTTGAGGAAATGATTATATTTATTTATCATATTAAGCCTTGTAAGAAGAAAAAATGAGAAAGAAAAATAAAATCCACTACAGAAGTCCATTCACATGGAATTGGATTTAGCCATTTACTGAAGTTTAGGCAAGAGCATATGGGGCAGATGACAGTTAAGTTTAATTTCTTATTGTTTAAGTGATTTCCTAAAAGCAAAAAATTCACATGGCCAGAGGATAACAGGCTTGGTTAAATAAGTTCATAGTAAGGAGAGAAAATGAAAATAAAGACAAAGCGTTAAGCATCTTCCAGCAATTTTTGCCTTGCATGCATGTTCATAAATACCATTTATACATATTACAGCCTTCAAACTTCTAATCTCTCTGACACACACATGTACATGCTTATATCATTAAATCTGTGATAAATGTGCAAATGAAGTGAGGAATTACAGACAAATCTCTTAGGCATTATTACAACTTGTTTATCAAAATATTGCTCTGTTGTAGTGTTTCAAGTCCTACACATGCAAGGCATGATGGCTCAGTAGTTAAAAAAATGGGCTTGTCGGTTGGTAGGCCAAAAGTCCAAGTTTAAGACCCGAGTGTCGTGCATCTTCACCCAGCTCCTGCACACCTAGCCATTTAAAAGCATTCAAATGCAAGTAGATAAATAGGTACAACTTAAGTGGGGAAGAAAGAGTGTTCCATGATGTCATTCTAACTGCATGACCACAGAAAAGTCTTCGGACAGTGCTGGCTCATGGCCTTGAAATGGAGATGAGTGCTGCCCCCTAACAACTAGTAGAGTAAAATCAACAGGGACTCCTACCTATGCAAAGTTTATAGTGTATTTAGACATATATATATATATATATATATATATATATATATATATATATATATATATATATATATATATATAAATATAAATATATATATATATATATATATATATATATATATATATATATATAAATACATATATGGATATATATATATGGATCTTTGGTTGTTCAGGTTTTCTCCGGCATAAGATTCGAAGTATCTAGGCAACGTTTGATGAAGTCTCATTCATCATCTTCAGGCTTCTGTCTTCGGCTCTTGCTTCTCAGAGCCAAAGACAGAAGCCTGAAGATGATGAATGAGACTTCATCAAGCTGCTCATTTCGAATCTCGCGAGAAAACCCGAACAACCAAAGATCCACATACAAATACCGAGAACCTCAGAAAATAAATATATATATATATATATATATATATATATATATATATATATATATATATATATGGATCTTTGGTTGTTCGGGTTTTCTCCGTAAGATTCGAAGTATCTAGGCAACGTTTCGATGAAGTCTCATTCATCATCTTCAGGCTTCTGTCTCCGGCTCTGTGCTTTTCAGAGTAATGTGAGATTGCAGCTGCTTTCTCTGATTATTCAGCCATAGAGATAGAAAACGCCCACACAGCATGAACAAACGAGATGACACCTCCCGCCTTCCAGCCATTTGGAAACCCGCCTCATGAACAGACAGTACCTAACATGAAGAAGGACACCGGACCCACACCCATGAGAGCCACACAAGATGCCACCACCACACTTCCATGTAGAAAACAGACTCCCACCCATTCAGAAAATGAGAAGCGACCATGGACCAGAAGCTGCACTGCAGCTGCATCACTACCCACTTCAAACCCCTCTGAGCCATACATGAAGCAAACCGACACCCACTATGAAGATGCAGCAGGACCACGAACTAGAAGCCAAACAGCAAGATCACAACTCTCCAGCTCAAATCCCCAGCAACTAAGACTAACCTGAGCACAACCAAGCCCCCACCTGAACAGAACACGCCTCCAACCAATCAGAACACGGCTAACCCCCAACCAATCAGAACACAGCCAAACCCCTACCAATGAGAACACCCCCACCCAATCAGAACACAGCCAAGCCCCCACCCAATCAAGTCCCACCCCACTGGCAGTTAAAAGGAGGAGAAGCAGCTGCAATCTCCATTACTCTGAGAAGCACAGAGCCGGAGACAGAAGCCTGAAGATGATGAATGAGACTTCATCGAACGTTGCCTAGATACTTCAAATCTACGCGGGAGAAAACCCGAACAACCAAAGATCACATACAAATACCATGAGAACCTCAGAAAACAAATATATATATATATATATATATATATATATGTTTTCTGAGGTTTCGTGATGTATGTGATCTCATATATATATATATATATCAGAGAGAGAGAGAGAGAGAGTGTGGGGGAGGGAGGGAGGGAGAGAGAGAGAGAGAGAGAGAGAGAGAGAGAGAGAGAGAGAGAGAGAGAGAGAGAGAGAGAGAAATCAGTTTGACAAGTTCATTCTACAGATATCTCCATGCAGAGTTTTGTCAGTGTCAATTACAATAGTAGGTATCTTGCTTAATGATGTGAGATTTAGTTAGACTGTGTTAATGAAAAAAGGACTTTCTGACATGATCCAATTGGCCAGGATAGGATAGGTATTGGAGGCTACATTTCAGCTCTAATGTGAAGATGTTTTTTTAAAACTTCATTTTCAGAATATCATTTTTTTCTTAGGAACAATAAGTAAGTATACTTACATATTTTAGCAAAACAGACACACAATCTTATCCAAATACAAAATAAGAAATGCTTTAAAGTGGTGTATTCTGGTATTCAGGAGATGATTCTCAGTTTGAATTATTTCATGGAATTAGTTAGCAAATTTCAGAAATTTCCAACTGTGGTACTACTTGCAAAACTGTAATTGGAAGTTACAAATGGATTTATATGGCTGTTCATTATAGGAAAACATAGTGACTCTTCCATATTTCTACCAACTCCAATCTGAGAGCACTTTATATGATCCAATAAATGCACATAAGAACATGGGATTAGTCCATTTACACCGGTTCAAATATCCATGTGAGTGATTTAGCTTGTAACACAAAGATTACAAATAGTAAATGTTTTGTTCACACCATGAGTAATTTTTTCTCTTAGAAATGTTGAGACAGTAAAATTTTATTTTCTGGTCTGAAATAATCAATGGTGGAATTCAGCCAGTTCTCACTGGTTCGAGTGAACTGGTTGTTAAATTACCCACTCCTTTGCTATCAATGTGGATCCTGAGTGCTATGCTGCAATGGAGAAATGGGCAACGGAATGCGAGAGGAGAAGTCCACTTTTCCTCTTTCCTCTCCCTGCTCCTCCTCCTCTCCTCGTGCTGGCCACTCCATTGCCCATTGCATTGCAGTGCCCTGGATCTACTTTGATAGCAGGGGGGGAGGGTATAATATAACAACTGGCTCGCCCAGAGTCAGGTTGGCCGTCATGGGAGGATTGTCCTACATGTGCAGTGGAGCTGGAGGACAGGGATAGGCCATGTCTTCCACATCAGCCAACCTGACCCTTGGCTAACCAATTGTTAAATTATTTGAATCCACCACTGGAAATCATCTTAAGAAGTTACTCCTGAAAATGATAATTGCTACATAGCAAGGAATAAATCTATCAAACAGAAACTTAAGAAAAAGCACCCCCCCTCTACATAGCTACTTTCAGAATTATTAACAGGATAAAGTGATAATAGTTTTGCCAATGTTTCAAGTCAGTGTAAGGTACCTCTAAACAAGGAGTCCCCAACCATTGGTCTGTAGACTGGCATTCCAGCAATCAGTCATTGCAAACGAAGCCCTGTCCTCAGGATGCAAGCAGCATGCAAAACCACACCCCGTCCAGTCCACAGAAAAACCTTTCTCCATGGAACTGGTCCCTGGTGCCCGAAAGGTTGGGGGTCACTGCACTAAACTGTTTATCCGGATACTAAAATAAATAATTATTTAAAGCACTACTAAACGATCACTAGCAATTTATGAGACTGAGTTACCAGTCTTTAGTTTGAATTTATCCTCTAGTATGACTTGATTTCCACAGGCAAGTGAACAATACTTGTGCAAACTCAATATGATTTTCCAGACTAAGTGATATCTTGTATTTTGAAATATTCCACAGATGACTGTGTCAGCATAACAATAGCCAAACTAGCAGCAGATTGGCAACCTTCCTAACAGTTTATGACAGTTCCAGCTTCCAGTATGATGTATGAACTCTGAGTAACCAGTTTAATCAAAAGGATTTAATTGGGTAGCTGCAAATGTTGACTGAAAAGATAAGTGTTTTAAAAATGGAAAATGAATGAAGAAAGTTGTTCTTTTTGCAGACGTAAATTGAGTCTATCGAGTTATTTTAGAACTACCAATTATGCAAGAAAGAATTTAGTTTCTTATTGCCTTTTTCACCATCATCACCACCACCATCATCATCATGAAACACATTTTTCTTCAACGAATCAGAATGGCATCAATTATTCTTCTCTGCTCCTTTTATTCTTACAAGTCTCCTGCAAGATAGACTAGCCAATGGTCAAACTATTAGTATTGTTTTTAAGGCAGAGTTCAAGGTTTGAGCTGACATCTAATATTCACACCAGCTGGGTTTATGAATGCAGGCAATTTCATTACCATAGCCACTTCTACACATGGATACTTGTTTTAATTTGCTTCCATTCTCTCTGTTAGACAGATTTAGACTGTTTTGCTAGTATTGTTTTCATTTACATTGTTTTTATATTATATACCATCCAGTGTTAAAATGCAACCAGGCAGCCTTATAATTTTAAAATTTGTATATTTGCAAGACTTCTTCTAGTGACGCTTTTATTGAACAATCACCCTGACCCAGAATTTTTACATGAGGTAAATATTTTGTTTGAATCATTATTCTTCATCTAAAATATAGTCATGATTTTTTTGTTGTTTCTACTACTTTTCTTTCCATAAAAATTAGCAAAATAGAATAGCCATTTACTGGTAATGCCAAAAGCTTCTGCCTGGAAGAACCAGGATACTTTTATCTGAGATACTAGAATGCATTTCCAGGCATAATAGCCAATATGGTTCTAGACAGAGTAAAATGTTGACTTAAAAGAATACAATTACCATGCTTACCTTCAAAATGACTGGGAGAAATTTACTGCAAATCACATGTAAGTGAATAGCAAAATATTAGTCTAAGCCCTGTAGCCATGGTTTTTTTTTACTCTTCCAGACTGTATCTGAGTAAATGAGAGACCTTTATCTGTCCTATCTCTTACAAATAGAAACTGTTTCTAACTTCGAATGTTTTTCTTAATGTTCCGATTCTTATTTTAATTGAAATACTATTTTAAAATGTTTTACATATCTTTCATATTGTTTTTAAGTTGTTGTTTTGTCAGTTTTTGTTTTGAAAAGGATTACCTTAACATATTTTATTCTATGGCATATCTATGTAACCTGTTATGCCATAATAGATGACTAAGACATTTACATAAAACAGACACTAAAATAGGCAAAGAAAGTAAAACAAGACTCTGTAATCAGTTTACACTGTTTCTGACCACTTCAAGGGCAAATCCACTTCCAAGGCAGAGATTCAAACAACTGTTAACAATTGCTGACATCTTGATTATTTAATGTTGCTGCCAGTGATAACATTTCTGTTTTATTGACCCGATCCTAAAAAAAATCACCTTTCAAAACCTTGTGAGATATTAAGCAACTAGAATTTAAAACAACATCTTGCATTTTTAGTATCCAAGAACTGACAAGATGTTTAGGTCAGATGAATAAACACTTAAACATTACTAACTTGCTCTTTGAGGGAGATGGTGGTTTAGAAATATGAAAATAAATAAATAAAAATAAAGATACTTATCATTGTTCAATATAATGATTTTTCTCTATCAGAAATTTGATTATTTACCAACATATTCTTTATGAAGAACATAGCCAAAGAAAGCTTTGTAACATAAAAAGAGACTGATAGAAGTATAACTTGCATTTATGCCAGGTATTATAAAGCAAATATTGAAATAATACTGCATCTTTGGCACCAGTATTGATATCTCATTTCATGCCAGTTTCTATTGGGACGAAGGACTATGTTCTCATATTTATTGTTTTTGAATATATTAAGGACAGTAAAGAATACTGTTAATATATTCCTTTACTTATATTAAATTGTTTAGCAAGATGTTTCCAGCCACAAAGTCACTGAGTTACTATCAACCTTTCCATTATTGCAACAGACAGCACATGTGGCTATACGAACAAATAATTGCATTGTTTCTAAGACTCACAATGCCCACATTGTGGTATAAAAAAACCAGCATGGTGGTTAAGGTGTTGGATTGGCAACAGGGAGCAGTTTACCTTAGGCATGGAAACTCACTCCTGCCAACCTACCTAGCAGGTATAGTTGTGCTGCTGTGTATGCTTCCTTGAGTTCCTGAACAAAGTGCAGATAGAAATCTAAAAAATAATAAAATGCCATTACCTTGAGATACAATGGATGGCCTATACATTTTATAATACATGTTTACCTAAATTCATAGAATTGACCAAGCATTATGTATATACCATGTTTCCTGTAAATGAGACCCAAACCAGAAAATAAGCCCTAGCATGATTTTTCTGCTCGTAATATAAGCCCTATGCCAGAATAAGCCCCAGTTAAGATCGTCAGCTAGATGGATTCATTTAGTACCATATTTCCCAAAAATAAAATGTTAATAAGATATTAATCAAGATATTAATCGTCTTGAAAATGAACATACATGGACAAGCCACATAGCTGCTGATGAAACTAAACCCAATGTGTGTCTTTCAATCTTAAAACCTTGATAGTTTGAGACCAGATTCCTTGAAAAACCATTTCTTTATATACTTTATCATCCAAGGTGGATTTTTTTTATTAGATTTTTATCCGGCCTTCATTACTTTTATAAGGAACGTAAGGTGGAAAACATATCTAATATTCCTTCCTCCTCCTATTTTCTCCCCAACAGCAACCCTGTAAGGTGGGTTGGCCTGAGAAAAAGTAACCAAAGTTATGCAGCCAGTTTTTCATGCCTAAACTGAGACAAGAACTGGTCTCTATGCCAGCAAATTAACCACTACACCAAACTGGTTCCAAATTCCAAATATCCTCATAAACTAGAGAAACTTGTGCCATATAGAGAAATTATCTTGCAGTTTTTTCCACCAGTTTCCCATTCAATCTGATGAGACTTTGCTAAAGAATTTTTCCCCAAAGGACAAAAAAATATCCAGAAAACTCTCACAGTGTTCTTAAGCATATTTACTTAAGAATGTAATGCTTTTTCTTCTGGCGGTCAGCAGCCCCTTTAATGTCTATCCTTCAATTAAATGCCAAGGGACAATATCATAAAGAAATGCTTATTGGACTTTTTGCACTGTTACTGTACTGTTACTGTAAGAAGAGACCAGCCTTTGGCAAATTGCTGGAAAACCTCCCATCCAATTTTTCTTCCCCCAAATCTGGCAAAGGATTCTAAAAACTGTGCCCATTTCTAATTCCAGTAGATGACTACTTAATAGATCTTGTAGCAAGAGCAGTCACTTGTGAAATTATCTCTCCTTGGAGAGGTTTACCTGATACCTACTTCGTAACTGTTTCTGGTGGCAGAAGTTCATCTTTTGAAAATTTCCCTAGTTTGTAAGAACCCAACTATAGACTCAGCAGGTATGGCTTTTAAACATTATTCTCTCTCTCTCTTTCTCTCTCTCTCTCTCTCTCCCCTCCCTCCCTCCCTCTCTGTGTATGTGTGTGTGTCAGTGGTGGAATTCAATTTTTTTTTACTACTGGTTCTGTGGGCATGGATTGGTGTACATGAAAGGGGAAGGATACACATCTCCAGTCAGATGTGGTATTTATTTGCTGGTTCTCCAAACTACTCAAAATTTCTGCTACTGGTTCTCCAGAACTGGTCAGAACCTGCTGGATACCACCTCTGGTGTGTGTGTGTGTGTGTGTGTTTGTATGTGAAAAGCAAAACACACATATTTTTTTTTAACTTTGGACATGAACTATAGAATTGGTAAATGATAAATGCTGGAATCTCATTATTCAAAGCACAATATCACAGAGCATTGTATCTTGAATTTTTTTTTTGTGTGCAGTTCCATGGAATTACTATACCATATTATTTAAAAAACAGTTTTATAAACAGTCCTGCATATCTAAAATAAACTGAAGGCTTCACTTCTAATATCAATAAAAGGTATACAAGTAACAGGAGACCACACATTCTAACAATGCCTTTACCAATAAACCTATGTTTTAAACATCTTCTTAAGAGTATTCTTTGAATAAATATATTGCAAACGGCTGAAATTCATTTTCAGGCACAGTTGCTGATTATGACCACCATAGGCTGAGATGATGGTGATAAATCCTCTTAATTGGATTAGAGGATTAAAGCTTGATTCTGATTTTTGCACTCATGCACATGTACTTTAGTGTGACTCTAGCTCAGACTTCAAGGCAATAACATATGGACTGTGCTGCCAAGCACTTGGAGAAATATGATGTGCATAAGGTGTATATTATTGTTGCCTCCTTTTCATATGTGGCATCAAAGCAAACAGCTGAAATAGGACAAGATGCCTTTGTATTAAATGACTAAAATAGGATTAGAGCCAGGTTTAAAACTTCCCTGAACTGCAGCACTCACTATATGGCTCTGGGTCTGTCTTTCTGCATATAATCTACTTTATAGAACACTGGAAAATTTGTGGTAGGAGAGAACTGTGTGTTCTTCACTGCCCAATTTTAAAAGAAAAGCTATGAAATATAAAAATAATAATATTAACCTGAAATTAAAATGTATTGTTATTGCTGTGTGCATTTCCATTTATTTGGAATGCTATAAAGTATTGAATAATTGAGAAAGTGAAATACCAAAAAGGAAGCATGTGTTCTTCATTGATTATACAGATGCCTTGGATTGGGTCATTCATGTCAAAGCTGTGGGATGTGTTTAGAAAATTATGAATCCCAGAACATCTCATTGTCCTCAGGACAAAACTTATATACAAGTCAGGAATTCACAGAAAAAACTTGGTGAAACAGACTGGCTCCCATTTGGCAAATGTGTGAGGTAAGGCTGCATATTTATCCTTTATTTATTCAATCTACTTTTTCATGTATGTTAAGGTAAACTGAATTAAAAGAAGATGAGCATGGTTTTAAAACTGGAGACAGAAACACCAGTAACTTGTGCTATGTTGATGACAAATGGTTTCTTGGAAAGTGCTTTATAATGTTCTCTTTCGAATCTTTATAAAGACCCACTGGATGCAAGAAATATATGCAAACTAACATGATTGTGACTGTGAATTCTAGCCTCATGGTAGCTCATCTGGTGAATGATCTACCACAATTTTCCATCTTTCTGGCTAAAATTATGGAGGATGAAGTCATCTAGATCTGGCTGGAGAAGATTGATTCATTTAAGCTGATACTGCTGAATGAAATGTTGAGAGAAAACAAGGTGGCAGGGTGAAAATTTGTGTCCTAAGTGATGATGTTACAAAACAGTCTGAGGTTTCAGTATTTTGCAGACATTTGGATTCAATGCAATTGTGGACTACCAAATACATTTACAGTCATTAAACCTATATACACAGCTAAGAAAGATAATATTCACATACACAAATCAGAAGAGTATATATATTTATTGATATGATTGCATAGATGATATATTATCCCAGCAAAGAAAAGTATTTCAGGAGTCCATAAAAGAGAAACCCTTTAAATTAAAAATGCACCGTGTTTTGTCTGGATGCTTAGTAAGAGGACTTGGAATGATTTATCAAGAAATGTATACTTATCTGATATAACCACTGCCTGATTTAATATCAATCTTAAAAACATTACAGTACATGGGAATCTATAACTTGACCTTCAGCTTTAATAAATAGAATGAAAAAGTATGTTCATTGTCCAGTCAGTATATCTTGACCCCAAACATTTTTAACGCCACACATACTGGTAACAAATTGAAAATACTTTCACATACAGACATATAAAATATATATTTACATTACATTCTCTGGATTATTCAGTTTTTTTCCATGACAAAATTTAAATTTATGTCATTCACAACAAGCATCCTTGGAGTTATACAACAGAGGCTTATTCAGGTTATTCTAATTTTACAGTATAGTAATTATTGCAAGACAAGTTATTGCCAATTTTTTTCGCAATATGACTTCCATTAAGGCATGGAGGAAGAGAGATGAAACTCTACCAATTTGGATGATCTGTATAATGAGAAAAACTTTTTCAGCATTGTACTTCTATAGCTTTTCAGTTACATCTCATGTCAAAATCTCTCACAATCAATGGGTATCTTAATTGGTTAGGTATGTAGCTACTGTACCAACACAACTGGGTTGTAAGTTTCTTTTTTAACTCTAGGTAAGAAAAACAGAGTATTCTGCTTTGCTGAAGTTCTTGGGTTTATGACAACAGATATGCCCCAACTTTCTTTAAATCAGAAAATGCTGAGAAAAACAGAATGTTCGGTAAGAAAATTAACATCGCTTTTAAAAAATAAAAACAAGAAATACAAATATACGTACATGAGACAGAACTACGGTAAGACATCTGAACTAATGAATGATCCACATTAGTCTGGTACCAATCTGGTATGTGTGTAGTTGTACCAGGTAGTCCTTGATTTACAGCCATTTGTTTAGTATCATTTAAAGTAACAGCAGCATTGAAAATAGTACAACTTACAACTGGTCCTCGCACTTACAACTGTTCAGCATCCCCACAGTCACGTAATCAAACTTTTTGGCATTTGGCAACTGGCATGTATTTATGATGGTTGCAGCATCCCAGGATCATGTGACCAGCATTTGCAATCTTCCCAGCCAGTTTCTGACAAGCAAAGGCAATGGGAGAAGCTGGCTTGATTTAACAATCTCATGATTCACTTAATTGCAGTGATCTGTTCAACAATTGTGGAAGAAAAGGTCATCAAATCAGGTATAATTCACTCAACAACTGCCTTGCTTAACAACAGAAATTCTAGCTCCAATTGTGATTGTAAGTCAAGGACTACCTGTATGTAACAGATTGTGAAGTCATTTGCTGTAGTGAAATATTTTTTAAAAGCAGTTGGTGAAAGAATCTTTTAATTGCACAAATGCTTGATCACGTGTTATTTCACATACAATGAAAAGAATCATAAAGGGAACATGGTGTGCCTGAATAAAGTTACCTGCCAAAATAGTGTTATATTGAACATAATATAACCCAGATACATGCTGTTGAAGGCCACTGCCCTGCCTTAAAATCAAACCGGTGCTTCTAAGCAGGGTAAAACTAATGATTTTATGTTGAACAGCACTTGTTCAAGTCTGTGAGCATTTTCAACAGCCTGAAAATGACAGGGAAGCCCTTTGAGAGGGAATTAAAATAATCTTTTTCTAATTCTAAAAAAGCTGTGGATAGCACTGTAAGGTCACCACAGGACAAATAAGGACATCATTTGCAAAAGCCTTCGTCTATACCCCACCAGATATATTGGGGTAACATAACCACTAACTGGACTGGTTAGGACTTCTAGAGCACAAATTCCCAATAACTCTGGAATGCATGAAGCTCAGAAATTGAACCCTGAAGCACTTTAAAACATTTTCAGTCCTCAGACTTATTCATGTTAACAAAGATATCAAAGGCAAAGGGTTCTTATTTTGTTTCTCTTAACATTCATTTATCAACTGATGAAGGCCTTGTTCTCCCCAAAGGCAATCTGTATCTTTGAATTGTGTCTTTATAGGCTGTAGATGGAAAGGAGTAATACAAATGGAAAGCATAAGTTTCCAAGCTAATGCAGGCTGAGCAAAATCTCTGAAGCTTCTTTGAATAAATATACAGTACATGACTTTTTAAAATATGCATTTATTTAAAGAAAGAAATTATAAGAAGAAACCCAGAAAGAAAAACTGGCAGGGCAAGCTACTGTGTATAGAAGTAGGATCAAATGCCACATTTGCTTGCACTGATGTTACATAGTTGGCAGTGGTGGGATTCAATTTTTTTTACTACCAGTTCTGTGGGCGTGGCTTGGTGGGCATGATGTGACTTGGTGGGTATGGCTTGGTGGGTGTGGCAGGGAAGGATACTGTAAAATCTCCATTCCCACCCCACTCCTGAGGGAAGGTTACTGCAAAATCCCATTCCCTCCCTACCCCACTAATCTGCTTTCCAGCTCCGTTCTCCTGTGCAGAGCAACAAAAGAAGACCCAGCTGATCAGCTGGGACTCGGGAGGCAGAGAAGAGATGGGGGCAGGGCCAGTCAGAGGTGGTATTTGCTGGTTCTCCAAACCAGGGGTCACCAACCTTTTGGACTTCAGGGACCACCAAACTCATAATTTTAGATCCCAGGGACCACTAACTGGTTCTGTGGGTGTGGCCTAATTTGTGGGTGTGGTTTGGCGGTCATGTGACTGGCTGGGCATGGCTTCTATGTAAATATTATAAATATTTATATAATATTGAATTTTTTATTTAAAAAAGAGCAACTTTTACCCAAAATCAGGCAAAGCAGGCAGGCAGATTGAGTTGCTCACAGAATCACAGATTCATTCAGAAATCTATCTATCTACCATTGGCTAGCTCAGTCTGTCACATAAAATTTGCTTGCAAGCAAACTCACAAAGTTAACTCACAACACACCATGTATGTAAATATTGATTTTTTTATTAAAAAAGCAACTTTTATCCAAAATCAGGCAAAGCAGGCAGATTGAGTTGCTCACAGAATCATTCAGTGATCTATCTATCTGCCATCGGCTAGCTCAGTCTCTCAAATTTGCTTGCCGTGAGTCTCATTGAATTTGCTTGCAAGTCCTAAGGGAGGTTCAGCTGTGCTTAGCTAGAAAGCAAGAAATCCAACCATTTCCTGCTTCCTAGCTAATCTAAATCTCCTGGCACAGCAGAACAGATGATGGTCGGAAAAAGGAAAAATAGCAACTTAGCAGACAAGTTTGCTAGGTAAGGAGTGAGTGGGCAGGGATGGTCCCTGCGGGCCATGTGGGCTGAGCAGCCTTGTGTTTCTGTGCAGCCTGGATTAATTGCTTTGGGGGGGGTGATCTGGGGGTGAGATTTTTCTGTGGCCCACCAAAATTTTCTCACGGCCCACCGGTTGGTGACCGCTACTCCAAACTACTCAAAATTTCTGCTACCGATTCTCCAGTACTGGTCAGAACCTGCTGAACATCACCTCTGCTACTTGGGTATTCAAACATCTGCAAGCAAGCAATCGGGCTCAGAAAGGATGAGGATTCCACAGAAAGAAATTATAGAAAGGACTATATAGTAAACAGGTCAATGTCCTTAGTTACCAGTTGACCACAAACCACCCACATTAAGAGTCACACATATTAGGGAAATCAGTAGATGTACAGTAAATATTCTTTAGAGCTCTTTCCCAGACTTGATAATTTTAAGATGTATTAAGTTCAACTCCCAGAATTCCCTAGCTAGCCTGAATTTAAGATGTTTTGACTTCAATTTCCAGGACTCCCTAGACAGTTCTACCATTCTACCACTTGAAGTCCACACATTTTAAAATTGCCAAGTTTGGGAAAGACTGCTTTAGAGTATTGAGATAAATATAACCCTTTATTAATGTCAACATATCGAAGACACAATTAATGTAACTGTACTGTACTGTAAAAACGTGGCAACCCTGATCTTGAATGCCTAATTTAGAATTGTTTGTCTTAGCCAACTTGATGGCAAGACTTATACCTGCCATGCTAATTTTGGCACGTCTGTCAAGCTTCAAATAGAACTGCTATTAATTTCCTCCTTGACGTAATAAAATGTTATTATGTAACAATTTGTGCACAAAGATGATTAGGATGGTAAGGTATACTATTCACACCTCTTAGAGATGTGTTAGATTTAATTTCTTGACAAAGAATTAGATTTCTATATGCATTTTTAAATTTCTCTAGGTAAATGTAGCTGATCCAAAAATTACTGATAACTCTGATTATGAACCAGTTAGTATATAAATTGCCAAAAGTTTACTCTTACACACACACACACACACACACACACACACACACAAAATTAAATAACAAATAGCCCCAGTACAAAGGAATTCATATTCTGACTAAGCTATGAACTGTAGCCTTTTCTCCAGTTACAGCTCTCTTCTATAAAAGGGAAAGCTTCATTATTTCATCATTCCAAATTAACACAACAAGAAAACAAATGGCTCCAAAGTTATGTTGATTTATCTACTTCTGCTCTACTTCTTCAGAGTATTCTGATCATACCAATAAATATTAGTCATCCCTGTCAAAACCTATTTTAATCCTATATACTATCATGACCAATATCAAGGGAAGTAATTTTGTTTTTGTCATGTGCCATGATCGGAAAAATAATCTGGAGAGCCTATATATGCCAACATTGATTGAACTAAAAGAAGAATTAACCACTCTCTTCTTAACATGGCTTTCTTTCCTTCTTTTTTCTCACACAGTAGGTTTCAGGAAAAGAATAGATCAGTGCTCTCAATTATTTGCTTGCAAAGATATTCTAAAATGGCACTGAGGACATGATTCAAAATTTCCTTTTTTCTTCTAAAAAGAAATTGGGACAAAATACTGGATTAATTAATTCTTTTTGGATCTTCTACATCTGCTCATTTAGGTTGCTTCACTGGACAAAAAATAGCCAACAGATGGGACAAAGTATTATATCACTAAATTTCATGGAAAATCTTGATGATATTTCACAGAGAAAGAACTGTAGCAATTCCTTTCTTATTTGATTTCAGTCTTTTTATCTATTGTTGTTTTTTAAAATGATAAAAATGGAGAAATAAAACACAAAGATAAAAAATACATACATTGTCAAAGATAAAAGACACAGATATAGTTTTAAAAAGAAAAAAATACAACAAAGAAAAAAAGAAAAAAGTATAACATATCATTGTAGCAGTTAGTTACAATTCTATATATAAATTTATCTAAAGAAATTATTATTCAAGTACATATCTATTTCTGACACATCATCTTAACAATATATTTTGGCACAGCAACATTGATACCTGATATATTAGAACAACTTATTAAATCCTGTAAAACTAAAAAAAATCTACTCTAATTTCTACAGATAGTTGTTACCAATAAATAAATGCAAATCCTAATGAATGAATGAAATAAAAAATTAGAGAGTCTTTTGTTGTTTAGATCATGGGTGTCAAACTCTCAGTGTGACATTGCTGTCATGTGATGTTTCTGAGGAACTGGGGTGGGCGTGACCTGTACATGACATATCCAGCTCAAGGGCATCAGTTTGACACCTCTGGTCTAGATAATGGGAGAATGTTTTAGCTTCTATAATAAGAGTGCCAATGGATCTCATATTACAACTTATAAAACAAAAATAGTATTTAGAATTTATTGGACTATGATACATTTGTAGAGAAAACAGTTGTCAAAAACAGTGTTTTGCTGGAGGTGCAATAAGGACAATGCTTCTTTAGAACATGTTTTTACAATATCTTACACTTACTAAATTTAGGGGAGAAATACTGGATTATGTAAACATATTGTGCAACAAAAGCTAAAAAAAATTAGGCAATAATATTTTTTTGAACTACATAGTACTTGAAATTTCACAAGTGGACAATGTAAATGTCCTTATGCATCATTAAAAAGATAAAGACTATTTCAATCAATGGATCAAGGTTTTGATTGCACTTGCCACCTATGAGGAGAGTGCCTATTGATATAGACTTAGTTTGGACAAATATAATGAAATATTTATCTAATATGCAATTATTATTTAATGATAGTTATTTGATTATGTGATCTTTAATATGTCTAGTAAGTTCTGAGAATCTTGGAGTCTTATGTTAGCTTGTAATAAGTACTTTCTCTTTTTTAAATTCATCATTACCTGTTCTCTCTTGCACACAGATACACACGCACACACATTCATACAATATTTTTTCTTATTTTAATTTATTGAAATGCAGCTGAGAAAGCTTTGAATTTGCTTTTAACTGAGCTGGTGAGAAAATTATTTAACCATTTCATTTCTAGTTTATGTTTTGCCTTACATGGGTAAGGGTGAGAATATAGCAGCATAGTTGAGATAATATTCAGAGAATAGCACTGAACCCTCTGACACACACACACACACACACACACACACACACACACTCGGACAGTAAACAAATTCAAAAAGAGTCTCAATTTTGTAATTTTGTCATTTAAAGAATCAGGAAAACTATTCACATTGCAGGCTTATATGTTAATTTTTGATAAGCGGATAAATATTTCATAAGAAATTATTTCTTACAATATACGCATTGCTCAAAATGAATAATGAAGTGAAAAATTCCCAAATGTAATATTGCCATATTGGTGGGGCCAGATTTGTTCCTTTCTGCAAAAAAACCTGCTTTTACCTGAGTTTGGCCTACTTTCCGGTGTAGCCTATTGTACAAGAAACCAGAAGAGTCAGGAAAGGATTCTAATGATTGGCCAAAAGGATGGGCATGGCAGGAAATGGGTAGACCCTTTCAAGAAAAAGCAAAGAGTAAGCAAGAAACTGGCCAATGCTGAAAGAAGGTGGCAAGTGGCCTCAGTTGAGCATATGCCTGAGGTATTCATCTGGACCAAGAGGCATCAGTGTCAGTGGAACCCAGTCCACCAAGGAAAGGAAATATATGTTTTCTGGCAAGCAAAGTGTTCAGGAAAAGCAGCCGTAGCTTCAAGAAAATGGACATCCCGAAAACAAAAGGCATAATAGACTGATATAAGAAAGTATACCAGAATATCAGATTGGGGGACTTTTTCACCCCAGAATTTGAGCCTAGTCTCAACTAGGACGTCAATCAATGGTGCTTAATACAGGAAAATTACATGACAATTGCAGCCCTAGATTTACCCTGTATGCCACTCTAGGCTGGATCTTTCTGTACAGAATTGTGTAATAGAATTTTCCTAAAAGTTTAATATCCTTTAGCATTTAGTTTCAGCATGGAAAGAAAAATGCCACCTAAAAAAGAAAGCACCAAATTACGTATAAAGAGATGCTGTAAAATGATAATTGTGTATCCATTAACTGAACTGTACCCATAATTTATAAATTCTTACATGAATCTACTTGACAAAGGGAACTTGAAAAGCAAAAGGAGAAAGTTTTAGTGGTTGAAGTCTATAAAATGTAAAAGAAATTATGAGATTATCCACAAGAGAGAAAACGAGGTTCTTTTCTGGGAACTGAAATATAACAATATATGTAATTCAAATGAATCAGAAGGGCAATATAATGATTTCATGGAAGAAGCAAATTAGTACTGTGAAAACTTCTGGTTTGCCTTATGTAATAGCACCACTGAACATTTTTCCTAGATTATTCTGAATACTATTCCAAATTAGTAATTAAAAGAAAACCTTTTTATTTAGGAAAGATCTACTTATATCTATACTGATGACAGTTTTAATTATCTGATATGTTCTTTTAAGAAAATATTGAGAAAGTGATTTTTTAGAAAACAAAAAAATTAAGTAGGTTTGCATAATTTGCAAGTTATACAGCCTAGTTTTGCAATCTGGGATATAGTAACTTGATCCACTTTTAGTATTTTCAAATTAAAAGTTAATATTCCTGCTGAGAGTAAGAATAGATACATAAATTTAGAATTCTACTAGAAGAGTAAAGAACTATCAGTATATATTCAAAGAATATTTTATAAATATCAAAGAAGTATAGACTACCTGATTTTTTTTTCCAAGTTAGGACCACTCTTGGCTTTTGAATGACATATTTGGCCATTTAATCTAAAAACAAGTAGGTCGTAAAGAAAGACATGGCTATGTTCAGTTAAATGTATTGTTATGACTATTTCCTCTTTAACTCTTTTTCTGTCATATTAAAAATTATAAGTCAATAGGCACATTTCAGAAAAATGAAATATCCAAAGATTATGGGAACTGCCTACAAATTCTTGGGCTGACTAAACTACTGTTCTCTGTAGCCTGTGTTTTAAATATTAACCAAACAATTATATATTGATATTCTGCCAGATGAAGAACAAGCAGGACTCAACATATGCACAAAAGATAGAGGCAGCAGCAGCATTTTTTATCCTACTACCAAGCCAGTCTAAAATTTTACTTGGCAGAAAGAGGTTTATTTCTTATTAACTATAATGGGAGGCAAATATGAAAACAGTGAATTTCAATGATATATCAAATCAAGATGAAAACATATAGGAGCTGGCTATTACCTACATAAAATTTGGTACAGCATTGGTTTTACACCTCTCTAGGACTACACCATGTACATTTAAGGGAAGGGGCATGACTGTGACAAAGTATTATTCATTACAAAAAATTCATTACAAAATAAACAATAACATTTGCACAGATGGTTTAAAGGATAAAGGTGAACTACCATATTGCTAAAACCTTTCTCCCGAGAAACTTATTCATTTTGTCACTTTAGAAATAAAAATTCAATAACTACTACAATTCCACTCAAACAATAAATTACCTAACAACAAAGTTTAGCAGAGATCTCTTTCGCAGCTTTTTTTTTTTAGTACAGTGATGTATCCTGGTTAGTAAATAAAAAAAATATAGATCCTCAAGAATTAAATCCTGAACAATGCTTATGAGCTTGAGTCCTAAGGTTTGCACAAATATCAGGTCAATAAATGCAAAGCAAAACCATATGGAATCAGGTGGCCCATTTTGAAATAAACATGCATCTACCATTTGAAAATATGTCATTAGTTCTTTTTGGGGAATACCATAGACAGAATGTGTGCAGATGTAGGCAATAAAAAAATGTAAAGATATGTGCTTTTCCTGAATCGGTTAAATCAGAGTCTTAAGATATGAGTGTACTGGACTACTCTTAAAATTCTAACTTTTCATTACAAGTATGCTAAGTCTTTCAGTAGGCTACAGTCCATGAATAATACATATTTTGGGACAGCTTCACAAAACAAGCTGTCTGTACCCAACTAAGGCCATGACCAAGCCAGCAGAGAGAAAAATCAACATTTCACTGTTAAAGAGGGTGGTCTCCCTCAATCAGAAACAGAGACTCTGGCAAGGCATTGCAAAGTATTTTGAGTGCAAAATGCCCACATTTGTTCTTTCTTGGCTGTACTGAGAGGATTCTATTTTTCCTTTAATGCCATTTCTTTACATTTTCATGGTATAACCAAAGGGAAGAACGTGCTTTTATTAAAAAAAATCAAGCATAAAAAACAATATTCATCTAAATTAAAACTCTGGAAGAAAAATAGTGATATTTAAAACTTGAGTTTGTGCATATAGGCACACACATCTATGTAATACTTTGTTTTCATAAAATATACAACTACATTTAGGAAGAGGTTGGACTCAATCATATTATTGACATTGTAGTAGGAGCAGTTTGCATGGCAGGAGACAATAACTTTCAGATTGGTTTTGTGATTATTAGATATACTGTGCCTATTTAAAGCTCATCTTCTCCAGTTCCATAAGGAATTGTGTTGAAAAGAAATATTCTATTCAAGAATATGAAAGAACAGTTATTTTGAAAAGTTATGAGGCAGGAAGAAATTGAAAGCATTTAAAACAAAATGAATTTAATTTATGGTTACGATTTAAAATAATCCCATATCCAACATGATACATAAAAGAATGTCCCCAAATTATTGAAATACGTTCTGCAATTGGATAACTATTGATAAACTAGGGAACTGTGCTCATATTTGCTCTCTGTGTCTGAGAATATCTGTTACAAAACTCATTGTTGATACCAAGAATTTTAGAACAATTTCTCTGTATTCAAAGAGAGAGAGACATTTTTTTCTGTTCTACCAATGACACAAAACCTTACATTCTAATTAGCATACTTAGTCTAATGGTGAAAAAAAATGAAAAATCAATACATTTTTAACAGCAATATGTAGAAAGCAATATGCTTTTCTGGTGCGATTTGGTGGCCGCTGAACAAGTGAGAGAAGGACAAAAAAAATAAATACTCCAGCACTATTATCCATCACCTACATTAGCAGAAGTGCATGTGTGTGAACTTGTTGCTGCTGTATCTTTATTTCATTTATTGTTTAATTGGGTTTTACTCAGAAAAGAGGGAAAGGAAACCTGACATGCCACAAAAAAGGAAATTTGAATAGGAGAAAAATAGAAAATATGAAAACAAAACTCAACACAACTTGGCCTTGATTGCATTAAGTATAAATTGAAATAGGAGTTTTGATTCAACATTCTGATAGAATATCCTTACCACACTAAAAAAAACCTTCCCAAGACTGTTTTTTCCTAACCTTGCTTATATCAAAGGGTTGACATTTATATAGATACATATTTACTGCATATTAGTAAGGGTCTGCAAAACTTTTAAAAGATACTTTTCTTGGACAAAGTTTCAAATGAAGCACCCTCTCAAAGATACTTCACAAAGCAATATGGTACAGATACCTCACTTGTAAGATCACATTGTTGCTTTGTTTCATTTCAAAGTTTGTTCCAATGTTTTCAGACAGAATTGCCAATATAGGAGATGAAGGCTTAAATGTGCCCACCTGCTGATCAATGGGCAAGAGAAGTCATCCAGAAAGACTGTTTCTGTCATACAATTTGCCTACCATTAGACGTAAGATCAGTACATCTCTAGAAACAAAACTCATGGGCTAAGAGTAGAAGCTTCACAGCATGACAGCATAAAACTTTACTGCAGACAAGAAAGAATATATTTATATACAAGTTCTTCCTCTGTGTGTGTGTGTGTGTGTGTGTGTGAGAGAGAGAGAGAGAGAGAGAGAGAGAGAGACAGAGACAGAGACAGAGACAGAGACAGAGACAGAGACAGAGACAGAGACTGAGGAAGGGAGGGATGGGGAGAGAAAGAAAGAGGGAGAGGGAGGCAGGGAGAGGAGGAGAGAGAGAGAAAGACCTAGTTTAAACCTTAAGCCCTTTTCTCTTGCCCTTTCATGTGAATGGACTTCTGGTCATTATTTTAGATAAGCACATACTAATTGTTTAGACATTCATTTTCTTCTAGTTACAAAGTTCCTGTCTTACCAGAAGCATTTACGCCTTAGAAAGGATTGAAAGGTCTTTGACAAATCTACTTCACAGGATTAGGGTCCAAAATACCCCAAAACTAGAATGTACTAAAGAAAGCCAGATTGAAGACTATTTAATACAAGCTGCAGAGTTTCCAGGCTTTGTGGACTTCAGCAAAGCCTTCACACTTTTCTTATGCCATCCAGCCTAGAATCACTTTAATTAAGTAGAGAGGAAGCTAAGAGTTGCTCCTCCTAAACCACTGTTCAAATATGATTCAAGCCCACCAAATTGTTTTTCCAAGATGAATCATTATAGCAAAGCAAATCATGTTGAAGCAACATTGTGTCATGTCACGTCACACTGATATCAGTAGCCCTGTGAAATAAAAGTTTCTGGGAAAGTAGAAAAAGCTATGCATATCAAAAGGGAAACAGCAGAAACAAAGGAAATATTAGAAAGAACCAACACAGAGGCTTCTACTAAGAAGCAAAACTCACTGAATTTTCAGCTTCCCAGCTCAGGAGCTTTCAGAGCAAATGGGAATAATGGAAATTGTAACCATAACAGGTTTACTGAATACCATGCAATGAAAATCTGGAAAACTTCAAATACCAATCCTGAACCTATTTACTTGAATAAAAGTCCCTTTGAATTCAACTGAATTGTTTGTAAGTACGCTTAGGAGAAAGCTCTAAATGCTAGTCATCTTATCTGGTGCACAAAGAGTGAAAAATCCTTTGGTTGAGCTTAATCATTTCAGACTTTTGATAAATGACTGCCTTGTTATTTGCACACTCAGTCTCTCTCTCTCTCTCTCTCTCTCTCTCTCCCTCTCTCTCCCTCCCTCTCTCTCACACACATAGTATTTACCATAGAAAATGGATTAATTCTTCTTCCCCAGTTGTACATGCATATCAATCATATTATATAGAACATACTGTATGAGTAGAATATTTAATGATGACCTACCCACCTTCCTTCTGTAGCTTATTTAAGTTTTATGCAGTGATTCCAGAGGATGCTAAATAATATAAAGAGGATTTTTTAAAATGATACCTTTATGAACCAATGAGAACTTGCTCAAAATTTATTTCTAAGTGAGTAGGCAAGAACTCTAGTGTGCATTTAATTGCACCTGGGAAAGAAGTTGTTGAATCCTACTGGATTTATTAGCTAGTTAATATGGATGATAAGGCAAGTAAAGTTTATCTATATTGTTCTACCAAAAAAAAATTAAACTGAAAAGACTAATTTATAAGCATATGAATTTCGATTTAGAACATAAATAAGCAACATATATTTAAAAGAAATGGCTTATAAATATCCAATATTACCAAGGAGGTGCAAGCATTTTTTAAAAACACATCAGTAGCTGCAACTTTTATCTGCATATTTCCATTTCCTCAATTAAGAAAGAAATTATTTTTTTCTGAACAACTGAAAGAAGACATCATCTTTATTATGGTAGATGCCAATATTTTACTGGCTCTTTTTTCTGATTTTCAAGGATCAGTGCTCAAAACATAAAGGCAATACCAAGATCTAATCATAAGTCTTTGCTTTTCTGAACATCCTCTTGTATCTCAGCACGGGGTTTCCTTTATTTTTATATTTATCTATTGTTTTCCATCATTAGCACTGTAGACTAAATAGAGACTTTTAAATATCTCCTGTATACAGCTGCTTAATTTCAGTTGAATTTATACTTTATGTATTATAAACTGCTGTATATGGAGCTTTGGACATTATTGTTCTTATCTTTCCAATGCGAAAGATAAAATTTTGAATATTTTTTCCAAATGTCCTGTTTTCCTTTGATTAGTTAACTACTACAGAGAAACACAGTATTGGAATGGGGAATTTAGGTCACTGAGTCCCATTCTACAAATTGAAGCATTGCTGAGAGATAACTATCTATTCTCAGCATAAATATATCCAAAAAAATACCACCATTCTTCTGAATAACTGATTGTCAAAATGCTTATTGTACTAACATTTCAGATAACTTACATCTGTTGTTCTGTATACTGCTGTGATAGAAAATGGACCACAATCACTTTCTTTCAGATACTTGAGAAGAACTTTCATATACCCAAAGGTGTTTTTTCAAAGGCAAATGGGCTTTGTTTTTCCTTGGGACAACCATGACCTGGATGACTGAGAATTCCATGGAGAATACTCTCATATCCCTCTTCAGGTTTTTCTCATGCTCAAAGGTACCCACTTCTTTCCATTTTTCTTCACCTTACTTTCTAGCTTATGAGGATCTTTGCTTCTAATCTATTCTGAGGTGTTCCTAGTTTAATACAAACTTTAAAATCAGAAGTGAAGATTGTTGCCCATAATCATATACCTTTTTCTTTGATCTAATCAACTCACAACCTGGTCAGCATTTATTCTCCTACCATCAGGAAGAAGATATAGAAGCATAGGCAGCCGCATAAACAAGCTGAAGAATTCTTTTTATCCATGGGCTGTCAGACTCCTGAATGGAAAATAACCTTACAACAACATAGTATGAGTGACTTGCAGGACAATAAGTTCACATGGTGCAATTGGATTGTTTGTTTCTTAGTAGAATCTTCACTGGGTTAGAGATTTTTTGTTTTCACTGTGAGTTGTATTGTGTTGGGGGGAGTGCATGCAAGGGAGGCTCAGCCAATCTCATTGTACACATGTTATACTCTTGACAATAAAGGTTTGAACTGAATTGAATTGTAATTACTCTATTACCTGAACTACTATCATTCCTGCAAAGCAAAAGCACACATACACATAAACCTGGCTATAAAGCCTCACTTTATCTAGTCAATTCAATCAAATTTCAACCATATGATTAAAAAAGGTATTTTTATTATGGATCTTTCTGTGATGTGCTGTTGTCACTTGTTTCCCCTACATTATTTTTAATTTCTATCATATTGTATGAAGTCTTCCAGAGTGAATGTGTGTATAAACATATTCAGACTGGTGCAAATACATTACTTCAAAATATTTAGAATTGCTTCATATTCCTCTTTCTAGATGTATCAGTTTAGCAATTGGCAAATTTAGGAAATAAAGTTATTTTACGGGATGCTATTGTCACCAATATTGCAGTCAATGAAGATACAACTATTATATTGACTAGTATTTCAATATAATATGCACACATACCTTTTAAATGTCTTGAATATTTTTGAAGAAGTACATAATAATTGTCCTGATAAAGGAATAATTCAATCTTTAAATTAATGACAGCCAACCCTAAAGTAGAATGGTATTTTTGAAAAAAAAAACTCTCTAAATATAGAGATAAAATTATTTAAATATATTTAATTTATGTATATGTATATAGCAACTACTTTAAATTCAGTCAAGTCACTAAGCTCATTAAAACAGTCTTTGATTTTGGGAATTAATGGAGCTTTCCTCTGTTGAAGAATTACTTTTTTAGTTATCGAAAACACCCAAAGAAATCAACTCCTATGAAAAAGGGGCAATTCACAAGTCATAAGTTTTATCATTAAGCATACAGTAAGCAAAATAGAATTCTGATTGACATTAAATTGTAACACAAAATCTGTTGTTCGGTATGCATGCATTGAACTTTTACATTTGATGTTCAATTTTTTTTTTTTAAAAAAAAGATCATGAGTTGTCCTAACAGTTCATTTTTAGACCCAGGGACAGACTGCATGCATGCATACAAGTACACACACACACACACACACACACACACACACACACACACACACACACACAAAGAAATTTTAATGGAAGCATAACAGTTGTAATTTCTATTTTGAGGGTGAAGGTTCGTTCTCTTGTGCGTTGGTTTCCAAACATTTCGTTACCAGGTTAGGTACCATCTTTAGCAGAGTTTAGGGGATGTCAGTGTCAGTGTTCTTCTGTTTATAAAGGATTCACTGACACTGACATCTTTATTTTTATTTGATTTATTTGATTTGTCAATCACTTACAAGATAATAGTTATAAGAATAAACATGAGTATGAATACAGGAAATAGGTACAAATAAATGGGGACAATAAGACAGGGATGGTAGGTATGATTGTGCACTTATGCAGGCCCCTTACAGACCTCTTAGGAAAGGGGTGAGATCAATAGTGGATAGTTTAAGGGTAAAGGAGTGGGGGTTTGAGGATGTAACAACAGAGTCAGGTAGTGCATTCCAGGCATTGACCACTCAGTTGCTGAAGTTATACTTTCTGCAATCAAGTTTGGAGTGGTTTACATTGAGTTTGTATCTGTTGTGTGCTCTTGTATCTTTGCAGTTGAAGCTGAAATAGTCACTGACTGGTAGGACATTGTTGCAGATAATTTTGTGGATGACGCTTAAGTCCAACCATAGGCGGTGTAGTTCTAGGTTGTCCAAGCCCAACATTTCAAGCACTTCAAGTGGTGTATGGTATTCTGTTGCAAGCAGAGGAGTGTAGTACTCTTCTTGTGAAATACTTCTGGACTTGCTCAATTATATTAATGTCCAATATATATTGCGGATTCCAGACAGATGAGCTGTATTCAAGTATTGGTCTAGCAAAGGTTTTGTATGCCCTAGTTAGCGATTCAGCATTACTGGAGGAGAAGCTTCATAAGATTAGATTTACAACTCTTAAAGCCTTTTTTGGCAATGCTGTTGCAGTGAGCTCTGGTGCTTAGGTCATTTGATATGAGAACTCCAAGGTCCTTGACAGAGTGAGGGTCAACGAGGTCATATCCACCTAGCTTGTATTTGGCGTACTTTTTTTTACCAGTGTGTAGGACAGAGCATTTGTTGGTCGAGATTTGGAGTTGCCAATTGTTTGACTATTCAGACACATAATCAAGATTGCTCTTTAGGACAGTAGCATTGTCGGTGGTGTTGAATAGTTTTATATCATCAGCTAAGAGGACACAGTTGCTTATAAGGTGATCTCAAAGGTCATTTATGTAGAGTATAAAGACTGTGGGTCCTAGAAGGCTGCCTTGGGGGACACCACTGTTAACTGATGCAGGGTCTGATAGGGCACTTCCTATTTTTATTATTTGTTGCCTGTTTAATAGGAATGCAGTAATCTACTTATGAAGGGATCCCTAAACTTCCTAAACTCCGCTGAAGATGTTACCTAGCCTAGTAATGAAATGTTTGGAAACCAATCCACAAGCTCGGAGGAATGAACCTTCACCTCCATCCACCTGAGCTACAGATATTCACCACTATTGCAAATTTCTACTTTGCTGTTGTTGCCTTCAAATACAGGCCCAGAACTTGCATATCATGTGTGCTTTAATCAAGCTATCTAGATAAGAGCGTAAGCTCCATTTCTAAATATTGTCAGGTTGGAGTTTCTGTCAAAAAGAAAAAAAACTGTGTGTGTGTGTGTGTGTGTGTGTGTGTGTGAGAGAGAGAGAGAGAGAGAGAGAGAGAGAGAGACAGAAACAGAGACAGAGACAGAGAGACAGAGAGAGAAGTCAGCACTTCTTCCCTTCCTTCTTCCATCTTCCTATCTCTTCCTGTTTTTCAGGTGAAGAACACTACACAAAGAGGGTCCAACAGTATACAATATATAGCTACACCACTGCCACTTCACTGTCATTAAACAAATTCAAAAACTTCATAACAATAACAATTAAAACATCTGGGGAGCACAGTGGAAAATAGAAGGTCTTTTTTGTCAGGGAATGTTTGCTGCAAAATGGACAAATTTCAAGAGCTTACTTGTTGTGTAATACTGAAAAAAAAAACCCAAAATAGAAAAAAAAAGTCAGCAAATGTTTGTCTATAGGTTTGCATCTATATGTGTACTCTCCCCCCCTTGCCCTGGTGCGTGTGTACGGGAGAGAGAGTGGGAGTGCCCAAAGAGAATGAATTGTGAATCGTAAAAATAATTCAAATTAAGCACCAGTAAAAAGAGGTCCTAAGGCTTCCACCTAGGTATAGAGCTTTTGAATTCATGTCTCCCAATACATCCTACCTCACAAGAATGTTCTTCTGATGAAATTATACCCTAATGTACACTACCTGTCAAAGGATTTATTGATTAAATCTGCTAGTTATGTTGCAAAAGAGATGTTCAAACTGAAGAAACTCTGAAGAACAAAAACATAAAAAGACCACATACTTTTAAAGAAGCTTAAAAGAAGAAAACAGAACTACTAATACCAATGGCTATAATAATTTGATATTTGCAGTGTTTCAGATAAGTTGTCACCTGTTTGGGGAATGCCGAAGATAAAAGCAGTACCTTAAAATGAGTCAAGAATCAAGCAATTATAGACCATATTAAATGTGTCAAAGAGACACCTGTTGGGAATTAGAACCCAATGCTAGGAATTATAATCAAACACTTCAGGAGACCACTGGGTTGGGTAAGGTGGATCTACTTCTTCATGCGGCGTTCTGCCCCAGCTTCTAAGAATTACCCAGGGTGGCCCCAGAGACAGCACATTTCTGTTATCTAGTTTGGCGGTCATAAAGGCATGCATTACGAAAGCAAGATGTGTTTTCTCTAGATAAGCTAAAAAAGGAGGAACGTACTTATTAAATCTGTACTGCCTTTTAAAAAGGGTCCCCAAAGCTTTGGCCAAAAAAAGAGAGCTTCTGTTAAGAGATAATTTTGTGGATTCTCAGTAAGACTCAATTTAACTGTTAGTGGTATGCAGTCTACTTGCCAATGAAATTATATGTGGATTGAAGTTTTAATTCCATATTGTCACTGAAGGAGGAATAGACTATAGGATTTTATCTACCCTCCCATTATCCCTGGCAATATGGCAATTAAACAGCAGCTCAAAAAATTCTATGAAACTACAAGCTCCCTAATATCTTTTAAACACATAGGGCTGAGTCCATTATTAATTAGATTGTCTTCATCTCAATCTCTTGCAGAAGTATCATAGACCACAGTACGATCTTCAGTATTCCAGAACTATTTTGGTTCATCAGAGCCATTTGACAAAGGGACAACAATGATTTTGATGCATAGGACTGTAATAAAGAGGACATTTAGAAATCAGGAGGGCATGGCAGAGCTATGAAGAAAAAGAGACTTCTTTTCATATCATATTTCTTTTTGCAATACCACCATAATGGCTAAATAATAGCACAAAGGATGGTTCCATTATGATGAGGACTATTCAATGTTTGTATATTATTGCAAGTTTATGTTTTCTGCTAGCATTTTGCAATAGTCTTTTAGTCAGAGGTAGAGGAATCATGAAGCTGTGAAAGTGCCAGATAATTCTAGGGAAGACATCGATTTTCAATTGTCATTAGATATACTTTTTACAAGTTGACAGGTTTTTCATAAGCATTTGATTCTTTTTTAAAAATAAGGAACGTTTAAATTGTTGTAAAGTCTATATCATTTTGTTTTATATTTTAATGGCTTTAGACAACATTGAACTTTACCATATCCTACTTTAAGATCTCTTGGAGATACAGAATGGTATAAAATGGACTAAATAAGATGATCACGGATCCATCAATACTATTATCAAGATAAGCCAAAGAATGATGAATGACATATAACAATTCAGTCAGAGTTATTTGCTTATACATAATAGGCAGAATCTTGCCAGACTAAGCTGTTAGTATCCTCAGTCTAATACAGGGGTCTCCAACCTTAGCAACTTTAAGACTTGTGGACTTCAATTCCCAGAATTCCTCAGCCAGCAAAGCTGGCTGGGGAATTCTGGGAATTGAAGTCCACAAGTCTTAAAGTAGCCAAGGTTGGAGACCTCTGGTCTAATAGGGAATGGCTATCCTTACTCTCTACCCTTTTCTCTTATGCAGTTCTGAGTGGACTGGAATATGTTCCCTCCTTTCTGGGAAACTAATGCTTCACAGTAGTCCATCATACCAGCTCCCACTCCATGGGCATCATCTCCCATAAATATTTAGCGTTAAATGAGGAGCAGGCTAGGGGTGCTATTGTTTACAAAAAGATGTTCTGCACAACTTGTTTGTTACAGCATATATTCTGTAAAAAAAATTATTTACAGAAGATGCACTTTCCTTCAGAACCTTTTCCCTTCCCTGAGACTTATTTAACATCTTAAGCCAGCAATGGGAAGTGCCATTAAAATATCAGTATTGTAATTCTTGTATGCATAGTGGAAAATTGAGAGTTGATTCAGTGATTTAAAAAGTTTATAGAAAAAAAGTGTCTACACAAAACTTTAATCTGACCACTAATCTAATAATCTCAAAGGTCCTTGATTCAAATGTTTTTATGCTATATTTTGAAGTGTATAATCAGAAGTCTATTCTCCCCTTGATTTTATGCTACACAATTTTAAGAAAAGGTTTTTTATGCAGAACAGCTGAATGTTCTAACATCTTGTTCAAAAACTTTACCCTATTTAGTGACAAGAGAGCAGATTGTGTGCATCTGAAGATGAAACAGGTGATAACAAAGAAAGACACATGGACCGTTTGGCTCAGTTATCATAAAAGAATTAAAAATAGAGCAGGTTAGCATTTTAATTATATTCAGTAGCACATTATATAAACAATAGTTTAGTCGACAGTATATTCACACAGAGGTCTCTCATATATAATTTCTCTATTTTTTAAGGGAAAAAAATATTTACTAGAAAATTAGTTTTAAGCCCTTCTGCCATGTTTCACTGAAAGATCATCAACAATAAAAATGAAGGTCATGGAGTATCACTATTTAAAGGACAGACTGATCTATATTTTCGCTTCTGTACATAACAAAGCACCTTTTGGAGACTGAATCTGAAACTTTGCAGTCCTACTAAATAAAAGTAATTCAACAGTTTTACGTTAAAGTGCTTGCAAATATTTTTCCCCTTAGGTTACAAATAAAACCAAAGTCAAAGTTTTGCAGTGTGGTAGCTTGCCTGTAACAGCTGCAGTGAAAGGAGAATGTTACAACTGGTGATTAAGATCCATTTCTCACTAATCATAACCTTGCAACAAGGTTACTGAATGGGAGTAGAGGAAGGACAGATGGGAATAATTCACTCAGCACATGGGTTTTTATAAGGAAGGAAGATTAGAATTCCCTTTTAAAAATTTTATTTCATTTGAAAGGATGGGGTGTTTTTTTCAGAGAGTAACTTTGTGAATTCAGGATTAGAATTGAAATGTCTCAAGCTGAATAATAATAATTTATTATTTGCCATTCCTTTTGCTTATTGGCTGAAATTGTCTATAGACAAAGGAAAGTAGAAATTATCATCAAAAGATATCACAGAAGACTTTACTAAGTGGACAAAGAAGCAATGAGGTGCCCACAATCAGTGTTTCGATGCTAGCTATTCCTCTTTGCCTATATAAATATACTGTATTCCATACAGTAGCCAAAATGAAAGCATTATCACAACGATAGAACTTCTGGATTTATTTTGGTTTTGGTTTTTTTCAAGATATTGCTGGTTAGGTCAATTGATTAATTACCAGTTTTTAGTCTTTCAATACAAATTATTCAAGGAAATTATTCAATTTCCAAGAATCAGATTCTATTATGTGATTTATGAAAACATTATACACACAGGACACACACACACACACACACACACACACACACACATTACTATAACACAATGGTCTAAGTTCCAAAATTACAATTAGGCTCCTGAAAGGCTTCTATTAACATAAACAGAAAAAAGGAACTATGAGTATTCCCTAAAATGAAGAATCTGGCCCCAGTGACACATAACACAAAAAAAATCAATTTTCTTAGCCACAATTGTCTTTTTTCACACAAGTAGGTAAAATGAATCAAGAAACACCGGCTTGTTTTGATACATGAACTGATCTTACAAAGTTTTTTTTTTTTTTTTGCTGAGAACTTGTGTGGAGGAAGGAATAAAATGAGTAAGTTAAACTAGCATAATACACCATTCACAGTAAATAAGAACAAAGCAAAAAAAAAATATGGCTTATAAAGGCAAATAAATGATAAACAGAACAAATTCACTACCCTGTTAATTTCTATTTAGTTGCCCTAATACAAAAGGGGAAAAAAGCTAAAGCAGAAAAAGTTCCTTCTTTAGTATGATTTTTTCTGAATCCTACCATTCAATCCTAAACTGCTTTATGTGCTGCTTTAGGAATATGATGAAGTATCCATCTGAAAAAAATTATAGTAGTGTATATTGGCCAAATCTTTCTCTGGAAACCACCTGGATTTCTTCCCAAGTACAAAAGAGTACTCTTCTTTGTCTGTTGCTGTGATCTGTATTTTCCACATCCACTTTAATTCTTAACATCTTCATTTGTACATTGCTAAAAAAAAAAAAAAAGACATTCATCCCACAAAGTTGCATCCTGCATTTGGTATTCCATACGCCTGTATCTCATTACATTCTATTACCTAGCAACTCCAGGAGATAAAGTTATAGGCATTTTGGGCTATGTGGCCAGCAAGAAGCCCTGCTTTATCTCACTGACACTGCATATCCTTATGATCCTGCTTCAGAACAGGAGAGAGTGACAGAGAGATAACAAAAGCAACAGCAACAGGATAGGGATTTGCTAAGTTAAATCTACTTGAAATGCCTGCCACAGGCAACCACCCAAGATGCACTTTCAGCCCCATGTGAATGAAGACTGGTAAAAAGTAGTGATTCTTCTCCACAACACTGAATTTAAGCAGCCTTTCTATTGCTCTAGCTCTGAAAATGAAAATTTCAAGAAGAACTTCAGCAAATATGCCAATTTTACCTTTAAAAAATTAACTACTGTAAATTTACTGTTTACTTAGATGTTAGCCCCACTAAAAGTACTGTCACATATTTCTGTGAAAATATATATAGGATGGCACTAAGAATGAGACGAAGCTATAACCACAGTAATGTTGACGAAAAATGAAACAACAGTGAAGACCTATTTATATAAACTCATTTTAAAAGTCCACAAGTTCTACAGTCATATGGAGGATAGATTATATATTTGGTCACATACAGTGTAAATACTGCAGCACATATAAAAAATTGTTTCTTATTCTACTGAGCATAGAAACAATTGTGTTTTTATTTAAAAAATAAATAAAAGGTAATCAACCTTTCCTCCTTTATAAGAGATTCAAAGTTTAAAAAGGGTTAAGGTATAAGCATCTGACAAGAATGAAAATATCCTCAAAATTCTAATGAAGTTTGATTCTCAATTCTAAAAATCATATACAAATTCACCAATTCAATCAACACATAAATACTAATTGTCTCAGAAATGGAACAAGAAGATTTAGTTATTTAGTCACAATTGTTCTTCACTGAGCATATTAAAATCTAGCACACATTAAATAAAAAAGGGTCTAAGGCTTTATTTATTTTTTTGTTTTCAAGCATGTAATATTCAAGCCACTTTTAGGATTTCATTCCAAGTAAATGTGAATAAATAAATGCTGGAACACTAATTTTTATTTTACGGTGCCATTCCTCTGTAGGCAATGGCTGCTGTGTGGCTTACAATTGACAATAGATATACAGTTGTTAAAACTGCAATGATTTACTATTCACCTTCAGGTCAATATTAGAAATTGCTATGTGTCTGTTGCTTGTCTAGCTGACTAGTGCCCCAAATAATTCTACCAGAATTCTTATAGGTCTCCATTCCTTAGCCTCAGATGGCAGTAACTTCCTACTATTAGTTTACTTTCTCTACAGTTGAAGTTTGCACAATGCATACAGTAGGAATAATCATCCTGAGGCTCTATGTGCCCCACCTCCCCAGTTCTCTGTTTGGGACCTGGCAGTCATCACTAGCCATGGCTTCTGAAAGTATACAGCATAGCTTCACATTATTATTTTTTTTGAGATATGAAATACATGACCATTTTATTTTCCAAAGTAAAATATCGCTGTTAAAAAAGAAAACCCCCAAGTTCCCCATTAAATGCGTGGAATGGCCCCATATGCTTTTTAGCCTCCCTTCCCCTTTTAAGGTTGTCCATCCCTAAGTTAAAGAGTTCACTCTTATTTCCATAAACCAAACACTCCATATTCCATTGGACAACAGGTCTAAGTACTACATAATGTACAACAGTCATTTCCAGCCATTGTTTTTTACAAAACCGAAAATATCAAAATAATGGTTTAGTGAAACAAGAACAAAAATAGGAGCAATGTTCATTCTTTTAATCTCACGTCAACAACACAATCAGCAATGTCCACTCTGCTGTCTTGGAAAAATAACTAATATCTTATTTTTTCATTTAACATTTAGCAGAACTTCTGCTTTTTTCTAAATTTTCTTATTCCACAAATATGCTTCTTCAATCTTATCATTGCAAACTAAGCTAAGCATCCTTTGCTATTAGCTGCAGGATTCCACTGTCACCCATTTCACATTTTTCATTTTGATATCATATGATGAGAATAATGGCAACAGTTATGATAATAATTATAGTTAGTGTGATCCTATCTACCTATTCCTTTAAAATCTTATTGTGCGCAAGTGCAGTAACTCCAAGTGTAAGATGATAGCATTTTTTAAATATCGACAAAGCTGATGTTGAAAGATATATTTAGTAATGGGCACAGCTGCCTAGCCCTTTAGCTGGCTCAGTAATTTTGCACTGTTGTTGTTGATTATAGCAGGAATCCAAAAAGATTAAAAAGACCTCCAAAGGATACAACTTCCTAAATTACCATATAGATCCCTTTCATAAGTATTACAGTACAATGGATCCAGTGGATTTATGAATACAAGCTGATACCAACTTTTTGAACACCCATAGTGCCGGCAACACTAAAACCTAAATATCACTACTTCAGATGCTCATGAATTAATAGGAAGTGCAGTAAATGTGGATATATTTGAGTGTGTCAAGAGGCCTGTGTGGAAAAGTATCATGCCCCAAACTAAAAATAAGGCTTTTCTTTTTTAAAAAAAATCATGAATAAACAATGCATTTAATCTCAGAAGATACTAACTTGGTCATAAGCTAAATTATTCTATGATTCAATGTTATGTGCTGAAGTCTCTATCTCATAACTTACATCTTATCTTTTTCATCCTGACACAGCCCGTGAGGATAAAACAAGTGTTTGTTTTTCCTTAACTACATTTAAACCCCAACAATAATTAATCTTATAGCTATAATTTAAGAATTAAGGCAACATTCATCAACCATAGTTTAGGTCAAAACAAACTTTTTTCTCTAAGCCACAGATAAACCTAACCATAGTTTGTCATGTTTATAACGATAAACTGAAACTGGCTAAAAGCACAGGGAACAATTCTATTTTTCCGCTTTACTGATGGACTAAAGGAGGAGAGATGGCTGTGACTGAAAACATACTACATGTCACTCTTGGAACATACAAAAGGAGTAGCTGTCTGCCTTGGTTAGCATTCTATTGGCATCTGTTATTCCATATGCAAATGATACCATTTGGGATACTTACTACATTTCCTGTGAACATTAAAAAAACTTCAATGCTTTAAAAAACATCAACCACTCTCATTTAGAAAGCCTGGTTGATGTAGTGCCTGGTTGAGATATCAAATTGTGCCTTAGTCATGAAAACTGCCTGAGTGACAACCCAATTCCCCTTTCAGCCCCACCTTGTTATTATGGGGGAAAAGAAGGTTAGAGAATTATGTATATTAGCTGGAGCTGTTAAAAAATAAAGGTGTAATTGCTATCTCTAGCAAATTAACAATATTTTAAAAAAATTATAAACACACAGACAACTAAAGGAAAACAGTAAACTAAAAGCCAAATAAAACATATAAACTTATGAAAAAAGTGGGATACAAATATAATAATTCAATAAATGATTATTATATACAGTATTGTTTGTCAGTGGTAAAGGCGTTTCTTAAAGTGAGCCATTTTAAAGTGACTTAAGAACGCATTTGTTAAAGTAATCCATTTTAAAATGGCAGAAATAAAGTCCAAAATTGAAAGTCTAAAAGCTACAAACTGTGAAGCATGTAGATTGCCATTCAGAATAATGAAAAATACAGATTAAAGTTATTTAAACTAGTATCCACTACAAATTAAAAGATTGCAACACTGTTGCTGGTTTTGTAACTGAAAATTCCTATCTTAAGAAAAATACACAAATAGGAACATAATCCTGGTTTACATATTACAAATCATCATGTGTAAGACTTAATCAGATTTAAGTAAAAATATGGGCTCAGTTTAGGTATACATTCACTGAAGCTTTCCTAGTTGCGTATTTCATTGCATGTTAAATTGTCCAGTTTCCACCTAATGATTAGTGCCTCCCAGTAAAGCGCTGCATTAAATGATCCTCAATTACTGTACTTTTACTTTTAATAACAGTATTCACAGTCTGGTATCACTAGGTTATAAAATGCCTTTTAAAGAAAACATTTCCTTTTTTCATATATTAATAAAATACTCTTTCAGATTCATTAATTACTAAATATGATATCAGGTTATAATACTTTGTTAATTTTCATATTATTATGATATATACCCACACATAATTCATTTTAGATAAAGTTTCATGTTTTGTCAGTGGCAAGAATACTTATTCTGAGAATTTAAACATGAAAGTTGACAGAAACTGATTAACCATACTAAATTTTCTCTCACTGGTCTCCTGGACTTTTTTTTTTTAAAAAAATATGAATATATAATTTGCATAAAAGGGCAACATTATGGTGACAAAGTATTTGCCATGAGCCACCTGAAAGCTATTTGAAAAAAGGAAGGAATATAAATAGAACAAGCAATAAACAGTAAATAGAACATATAGATGTAAAGTATATAGGAAACACAGATATGCATACACACATATATGAGATAGTATGTAGAATATAGAGTAAATCAAAGAGAAGAGCAATTAAGTTAGGATTACTTCAGTGTCAAAGTTTTTTGCTACAATAAAAAAAACTTTCACAATACCAAACAAGTTAATCTGGGTGTTTAACAAGGGACAGCTAGATCCTTCCTTTCATCAACTCTGCCATCTATCTTTCTTTTATTTTCTTTTTATGTTTTACTGAGTTTACTGTAATCTCTTGTATGATCATCGTGAGATGTCCATAGCTGTTGAGATTTGGGTAGCATACAAATTTAATAAATTATTGTACTTTAGTCCTACCAAGTAGTTGACTTATTTTATAGTGACTGATTTTATAATAGCGTTTTATAACAACAATAGTTATTTTGTTCTAAATTTTCTGATTGCCTCCAGAAAGCCAATCTTTCTGATTTTCTACTTTCTACTGCCTATCATTACAATACAATTAACAGTACAGAAATCCATAATGGGTATACATACCACCTAAAACTTCACTGTATATACACTGTAGAACAAAATCACACTTTTAATCACTGACATAATCTGCTTTGCAATTACTACTAACATTCCACTCAGACTACCAAAATGAAGAAAGCATTTATTAAAAACTATATTCTTTATCTGTTAAAAGATAAACCTATATTTTTTAATTGTGAAAACTGTTTCTTTACATTTTATGGGTAAGCAATTAGTTCTCTCAGTTCTTTGCGATAAGTATTCTAACTCCTACTCTCACCCCCGTACATTTTAATAGGTATTGATTATTTAAAAGCTAACACTGCAGTTTAATCCAGGCATGAGTTGCATGCTACAAGTGACAATCATTCTACCTTGTTTATGGATTCAACTACAAATAACACTTGGTTGAGTTTGCATCTCTGATATAAACATATTAAAAGCCAGATTAAAAAATATACTCTAGATAGATTCCAAGGCTAATATATAAATTTAACATTGCAAATGTAAAGGCTCAAAAGTGACAGATCAAATTCATTAAATTAGTTTCTCTTTAGTTAATGCAGTGCAACCATTTCACACACAATTTTTCTTCTAGTCAACTTTTGGATCTGCTGAAACTTTCTATTTCTAGATGTTCTCATAGTTAGATCTGAACCCATTACCAACTGCCTTCCTGTTCTTAGATAAAGATGTAAAACAGGTCTTTAAAATAGTATTTTTTTTTTGAAAAAGGAAATCAGCTACCTTGGAAAAATAAAAGTTTACAGTCAAAGAACAAAGAAGGATGATACATATTTTTCTTGCTTGCTTCATTTTTCCATTTCAAATTACTAAAGATCTGAATATATTTATAACCCGTTGATTTCAACTTTATTGTATAGTGTGTGGGTGAATAAGTATATATACATATATAACCTAATATAGAAAAAAAAACCCATGAAGGACATTTTAAACAGAGAATTATAAACAGGACGATTAAGCTTTCCTGATTTTTCTTTCTGCTCTTAATTTATCCTTCTGCAGGCATTTTGATTCATTTTTAAAATTTAAAAACAGAAGATCCAAAAGTTGACTAGAAGAAAAATTGTGCTTGAAATAAATAGGGAGTGTTGAAAGCATTGGAAAAAATCATTTTAAGTCCGTCAAGTTCACTATCCATTTTTGTGGAATAGCTACATAACAAAGAATTTTTAAGATCATACACCTAAGCACCACTGTATTCTTCATTTACCCAATATAATTCTAACATTGCTTAGGCAATGCAGAAGACTGACATGTCCAGAATGCAGTGTGACTACTAAGAAAATACCATACTGCCTTGCTGCTATTGGTGTCCAGGCAATTAAGAAACTATTCAGCAATTTACCACCACTACCCCCAATTTATACTATAACTGTATCCTTGGAGCTGCAGGAAATATTTGGTATGTAGCTGTTCCCTTTGAAGCTTATAATAAAGTATCTTCACCTACCAGGCAAGACATTGGCCATATAGAACAGGAAGCATTAGATGCTTCCTGTTTGGGATGGTACCTTAGCTGGCCAACAAAAACTTCCTGTCTCTACTGTGTTTCAATGCAACCTTGTATCCAATTTCTAGGTTTATCCTTCCACTCATTGGATTTTACATATCATTTCGTGAATCTTTCAGATAGCTGCCAATGACTCAGCCTTGACCATATGACTGGATTCACATGGTCTGTTAAGGCAGAGCAAATGAAGTACAATTGGGTTACATAACATATTATGCCTAAACCCATATTATGGTTTAGTATGATATGATATAACTATATGCGCTATGTAGACTAAGATAACATTGAATCTGTACTGTCTTCCTCAACAACTATAGAAGGATAGGAGTAACTATAATGGATCAAATAATCAAAATGTCCCAACAACAACACAGTGTCTATATTATTCTGGGCTTCAAAGTGACATGAAAGAACGTGTACAGTACTTAAAATTGTGTGGAACATTGAGAGATGTTATTATTCATTAAATGGGTCTGACAGATATGAAAATCTGGCCTGATTTATGGGTATAGGAAAATGGCGAGATATATAAACAACGATAACTCTTATTTCTAATAATAAGCAGTTCATTATACCTGCAAATTTACTAAACATGCATTATATACTAGGCTGGCCCTTGGCAAACCAATGAAATGCCATGTTGAATATTTTAAAATATCTATAATATCTGGAGTTTATTTAGTGTTCTATTTGTTTTAATTTCAGCTATAGAACTCTATGATTAAAAGACATTGCATATTTTTCCTGAAATGCACAATCGTCTCCCCTCTAAAAAAATAACAAGCTTTAAATGATTTCTATGTGCACATGTTTAATGCAAATACCTAAATCCATGTCTTTCTTTAATGAAAAGTTCATAGCTTTACGAGTTGCCTTCCATTTTCCAAGAAAAGGAAAAGTATGTCAGGTCATAGGAACATGCTCAGCACATTTGTTCTTTGCTTTCAGGATTGGAGGAGGAAGGATTGTAATATATTCTGAAATATTTCCATCATGAATACACTCAAGTAACTATTAAGGAAATGCAACAAAGCCATACTAGGAAACTCATGGACACAGCCCATCAATGTGAGCTATATTCTGCTAGTATGATAAATGACTTTGAAAGATTTTCTCTGAAATCTACTCATCTGTGCTTTTCTTCCAACTCTTACTAGAAAAACCATAACATTTCTGGTAGCAGCAGTGAACATAATGTCTTGATTATACTTTTATTATTATATATACCATCTCTGTGTCATGTGCCTATCTAATTTTTAATTTAATCTAGTTTTAAAGATCTATTCTGTATATTCTGCATATTTTTAGAAATTTTAATCCAACTGTAGTTTGACTGAATACATTGTCAGAGTTGTATACAATAACTCTCTTTAAACCCCATGGGCTTTAATGAAAACAACATCAGTTTATATAAAATTGTACCCAAATTTTCTGTGGCATTCAAACAATAAGTGGCAAGTATGTTTTCTCAGGAATAGCTTAATTTATTAGATTCCTATGCTAAAGCTTAATTTAATAGTGACGGTTATAAACAAGTTACATTTTCATTCCAAAGGGATATTTTAGAACTGTATCTTACTAATGTAAGCTTAGCAGATAATTATATGGCAGAATTTTAGATTAAAGACCACTTGATACTTTTGTTCCAAAAATAAATTTCAGTACAGGTTATTAAGAACTGTAAACAAAGCATTGTATGTTGTGGTTTTAGAGTATATGAGCAAGCCTGTGGCTATGAATTCTAAAAGAAATGTCTAATATTTATCCAACTTATAGCTGAATAATTTTACAAATTCTAAATAAATGAAAAAATAGTTTTATTATCATCCAGATTTACAATTCAGGCCATAAATCAGTTTGATGCAGTGGCCAAGGCATCAGATTAGGAACTAGGAGACCATGAGTTCTAGTTCTATTTTAGGCACAAAGCCAATGACCTTGAGCCAATCACTTTCTCTCAGCCCTAGGAAGGAGGCAATGGCAAACTACTTTTGAAAACCTTGCCAAGAAAACTTCAGGGACCTGTTCAGGCACTCTCAAGAATTAAACACAATTGAACATAAGAAGAAAACAAATACATGCTAGTTCTCAGTATCCTGAAAAGACATGGTGCATTTATTAAAACATTAATATGCTACATTTAGGTTAAATGTGCATTTAGGCTATTGACTGATATCTATAAAGTTCTCTAAAGGTTAACATTGATAAGTTGTTATTCCACTCCTACATAACTAATTTATAACTTTTGTTCAGCAAACCATTGGAGGATATAAAAATTGAAAACTAAAATATTGTCGCTCAGTGGCTCCTTTGTATTGAAAACAATGACTACCAAAAGGTTTATGTATTGAAGATATAATGTCTTCTATATGAGTAAAACATTACATATCAATACTATTTTTTAAATTGTATATTTTTACATGTATTGAAAACTTAAGCCAATTTTAAGAATGTTATAGCAAGATTTCATGTTTCATTCTTGATTATTTATAGCAAACCTTTTTAATTATATTTAATTTTTAGCAGCAACCATATATTTTTATTTAACCTATATAATATTTGATAAACTCCATATATAGCATATCAATGGTAATAAATTTTTACTTTCACAAGACTTTCCTTTTATATTTCTATGAAATGCTTGCAATATGTAAATTAGACTGTTACAGGCTTGTTTATTTTTATCACGCTCAATCTCAGAAGGTAATTTTTTTCAGCATTATTTCTCACACTTATGCATCCAATCTAGTTATATCATAATGCTTTGATTTATGTTGACTGACAGCTAATCTAACCTATCATTTCAAAATGAATTCTGCTAGATTTGGGGGAGTTTACTTTTAAATAAACATACATAGGAATCTAACACTAATGTATTTCTCTGTAGACTGACCGGCATCTCAACTCTCTATATAATTAGATTATACCCTGATGAGTTCAATGGGACTTATTTCCTGGCAATGTGTTTAGGACCACAATGCATAAATACAAATCACCTTATAGACCGCAATCTAAACTGTGAATCTTGTAAATATGAAATTGGAGGGAGTAGTGAATGAACACAAAGTATCACAATTATGAAACATTTGTAATTAAACAAGTATAATTAATTTTGAATTTTTTGCAATTTAAAATACTTAAAATTAATAGAAAATGTTACTACATACAGTATTAGTTTTAGAAATCTATATCACAGGCAATCAGTAACAACATGTGTGTTTGTGGCTAACTCACTGATGCTACAATAGGCAAAACTACTGTGCTTTTTAAAAGCAGTATTTTGTTTTTAAAAAATGAGAAATATTGGACAATTAATAGCAAAAAGCAACTCAAAGCTTTCAAATGTTGCAATAAAAATGCCAATTAACTTCCCAAACATAGTATACAAACACAACTGGATACTCTATCAGAAACAGTTTGTCAAAAGGTCCTGGGAATGAAACAGATTGAAAGCAATACATTTTCTGATAAATTAACAACTAAATTGAATAATTGTAATTCTTAAGTAATGTATTTAGCAGCAATGCCAATAATTTCAGTAGAAATTTTCTAAAAATGTTTGGATGTGCAAAGCTTCTGTCTTGCATTATGTTGTATATACGTAAAAAAAAAAACCTATACTTTTAGAACAATCTTACTGTACTGGGGCATGTGCCAGTTCTCCAGGTACTGTGATATCATAAAATAGAACTTTCCAAGGTTTTATAATCATTGCACAGTATTTTAAAACATTGTAATTACATATGCTGCATTCTGAATGACTACATCTTACCTAAAACACATATTCTGACCGAAAACCTGAGCTTCCCATACTTCCTATAGTATCCTAACAATGATTAAGTGAAGTATGATACTCCTTATCTAATAAATAACCAATTGAAAATGAAGTGTGCCTTGCCACACAGCAGCAATCAGCTTTTATCTCTGTCCAATCAAGTTGACATCTGAACTGCCTAATCCTCCTTTTGTAAGACACATAAGACTTCGTTGTCACTGTTGGTTTTGTGAATTGTCTATATAATCTGCTCTGATTTCCTAAATATGACAGATCCTAACAAACAGACCTGCTTTGCTGCACTGCAGTCAGTGCAACAGTTGAGATTAAGGTACAGATGAAGATACTAGGATTTAATCACACCTATCTACAACTACCATACTGCCTAACACCTCTCAGAAGATTAATTTAAACCAGTTCAGAATCATAAACCAATCATTATACTCTTAAAATAAAGAAAGGTGCTTGGAAATGTACACACTTTACTTACAAGTTCTTCACTCTGTTAATGTACTCTATAGTTCATAGGCCTTCTTTATATACGTTATAAATGAAAAATTATAGCAACAGCCATTTAACATATAATTTAATATGGGTTTTAACACTATTGCACGGGGTGTGTATCTTTGCTAAATTTAATCTTTATGTCTCCATTTTGCCAAACACATAACATGAACATTTATGAGATGGAAGTAGGTAAAGAATATACATCAGACAGATACTTGGGATAAATGCACATTTTCAGTAGAAATGATGAGTGAACTGTTTTTGTTTTCATTAATAGGACTTATTTACACTCCATGCATAAAAATTTCAGAATTTAAACTTTCCCAATCTATTTTTTAAAAAAGTGACTAAGTGGCATAATTGAAAAGTTGGTCTGTGTCCAACAAGTTTAACTCTTAACATTTTTAATGTGAGTATTCTTTCTGGTATTTAATATGGAAACATGAGGCTCTGAAAACAATAAAAAATAAATAAATAATCTTGGGATAGTCAGGGAAGGAAGTAAACATGCCATTGCCTAGTTTGTTAAACACTTACAAATGACTGATCCATATTTTCTTACTTTGAAGGCAATATTGCTTACAAAATATTTAAAATCTAGCCTTATGCTAAAAAATGTATTTATCAGCGTTCTATAGATCTTAGTATCTATGTGATTTAAACTGTTTTATTTTTCATCAGTATCATAAAGAGAACATATAAGAGTTAAGCAAGTTTGCAGTTCAGATATGCTAACTGTTTAAAGTTTATTTTTATTTATTCACCAAATAATTCTGTATTTTAAAATGTGAGACAAAAATAGTTTTATTCCCTTCTTCAGTATGTATCCCTAATTAAAGTATAGAGATAGTTGTTTGTATATTTGCATAATATTAATGAAGTCTGTTATCTTGGTATTAGAAGATGACAAAAAGTATATTTTAATTATTAGTACTAGTAGTACATCATTGTTCACAACTGTATTGCAAATTAATATCTTTCAATGATTATATTATTATATATGTAAATTATTCTATAAAGGACCATTCAGACATGTAACTTTAAATAACAGTCTCATAATAGGTCATGTAGTTTTTGAGCCATTTTAGTGTGTCCTAATAGGGTATTACTCAGCTCTGAATCTAGAATATTCCACTATTACATTTCTAATTTATATGCAGTTATATATCACCTGTTACACAGATGTGACTTTAATAATTTAACATACTTTAAAAGAAAATCTAAGGGAGTATAATCAGCTGGCAGTCTACACTGTTCAAAGCACTGTTCGTAACAACCCCAAAGATACTTGTTTCTGATAATGATCTTCATTTCATAAACCTTCACTCATTTATATGACTATCATGCAAGGAGTTCTCAGAAACTTAACTCATGAAATGGCTTGCATGTTTCAAAACAAAACTATTTGAACATAGAAGAGTAATTTATTCTGTATAAGAAGTAAAACAAAGTAAAACATATTATCTGTAGTAATACTGACAGGACTTATCAAATACTGAAGATTTTAGTCAGCGTTCCTAATAGCATTAAATAATCTTTGTCACATTAAAATGAATGCAATAGCCATTTAAGAATCGAAATTGTATTAATACTTTCTAAATACGTTTATTTTATTGCCAATAACTTCTGACAGTATAAAAACAGAGTACTTTTATTATATGGATACTGAGCTACAGCTCATCAAAGCTTTGTAATGAATATCCATTAATCTTAAATGATGCTCCCAGGATATTTAATACAATGCTGAATGTGTGTTAAAATCTTAAATTGAAAAAAAAAATCAAATCAGACTGGTTATACCTGAACATTGCTCTTTAAAACAGAATTATTAGTTCACAGGTACTCTGCCTCTGCTATGCCTTATAGCTTAGTATTATTATATTTCTTGTAAGTATCTATGTTATGCAATTCCTACTGAATACAATTTAAAGTAATATAGACTTCAAAGATACAGCTAGGATAATTGGCCCTTAGAACATATTTATATGTTGTACTAAAACTATATAGGAACTGATACCATTTAAAGCCAATTGCTTTTATAATTCACCAAAAGACATTTCTTCTCAAGCCAAGAATCTTTAGTCCACCTCTGAAATACTGGCAGATTGCCCTTGTGCTGCTTACTTATCCAACAGTAGCAGATATAAAGTACATGCCATAAGTATCTTATTTAAAGTCCAATCTGTGCTACTTAAAGATGAGACTGCACAACATTTGCAAGTAATATCAATATTAAAGCACAAAGTTCTATTATTCTAAAATATTTTAATTAACAGAATTATTAAAAGCAATTTCTCATATTAATTGCCAAGTCTGTTAGGAAGCCACTAGATCCTATGAAGAAACTATAACCACTTTATATATTTACAATGAAAGAGTATTCTCTATAGATTTCCCTTGTTCTTTCATACTTATCTTCAGCCTGAAGTTTTAATTAATAGAAAAAAAAAATCAGGCTGCCAAAATGCAATGCAACCTCTCTCAACTTACAGCTAAAGTTAGAAAGACTGCCAAAGTGGAACATCGCTTGCTTTTCCATTCAAATGTTCCCATTTCCTCCATTTCATAAGAAAGCTTATAAAGGCAAAGTGAATTGGGAGAGATGCTATGATGAAAACCAAAGCATGAAAACAAAGTGATGTACTGCACACATATTGAAGTTTAAAAGGGCAATTGCTCTTATGCCAGGTTATTTCTTCACTGCACTGTTTGATAATTCATGGGGCAACTACTCCAAGGTCATAAGCATTTGGTGAAATGTTAAAAGACAAACAACCCTAGCTCACTTCACAATACCAAAATACACCAATGACGTGAACTAACTTCATGAAACTTCAAACACTCAAGCAGATGGAGGGGAAGAGAGGAAGAAACCCTCAGCAACTTACCTAGGTGACTTAAGATTGCCCCTTTTCCTCAAAGCCATCTAGTGCTGGGTGACTCTACTATCCCCCAGGACATCTGACTTTACTGACCTACATGTCAGAATGCCTATCATTAGACATCCAGCAGTGTCAACACAGCCTGACTTCTAAATGGAATTGCACGTGTACTTACATCGCAAACGTTTGGATGATCAGGCGAGTCCTTGACCGAATCTTTTTTCCTCTTCTTGAGAAACAAGAGAGAGAAAGAGAAGTGATTGAACAGAGTAAGGAGGGGGAGGAAGAGGAGGAGGAGAAGGAACGAGGAAAAAAACCGCTTTTAATTCTTCCAGTCTTGTAAGATGTTCCCCACCTGGTCCAACACGCAGCCTCCTTTAACCACACATGCACCCGGGCGCGCGCACGCCCGCGCGCGCATACACACACAACCTTGAAAAGCAATCCAATGAACCGCCAGGAGCTCTGTGGTGGCGCTGGTGGCGGCGGTGGCGACGGTGGTGGTGGTGGTGGTGTGTGTGTCCCTAAGCGTGCAGCAGGCGCAAGTGCCCGGGCTGCTGGTCGGATTAAAAGTAAGCGGACTCGTCCTGAGAGCGTCCAGGAAGGAAGTGACAGGAGGCGAATGGGGAAAGCACAGCTCACGGGCTTTGTAACATCACGGATCGCAGGAAGGAGGGGGGGGGGAGAAGAGAAGAGAGGCTGGGAAGGGAGGATTCAAAATCTCCACGCCCGGCGAGGCTTCTCTTCCTTCTGCCTTCCCTCCTCCTCCTCCTCCTCCTCCTCTTTTTTTTTCCTCCCTCTCTTTCTCTCTCTCTCTCTCCCCCACAATCCCAAACGAAGGACTCTCTCTTGCCGAGCTGGAGAAATAATCAGTTTCACTCTTGAAAAAGGGGCGGGATCACATCCCGAACGCCTTTGAATAAAACAAACAGAGCGCAGAGAGCGACCAGCTCAGAGCAGAGCAGAGGCGGTGGCAAAGACCTCGCTCTCTCTCTCACTCTTCCCCCCCATCCTCCCTCTTTCCGCCTTCCGTGCCCCTCGCTCGTCTCAACGAGATTGATAAATTACTCCACTACCCAACTTTAATTATGTATATGGTATGCAGAATAAATCACCCAACATCAGGCACCTCAATCAAGCACTTTTTAAATGATAATTGCATCTGGGCTGAATCAATCTTGCCATGCCTGACATTTTGCTAATTTTAGTTTTTTACCACCGGGGGTGGGCGGGTGGGGGGTGGGGGGAGAGCGAAGGGAGGGCTGGTTAGCGGTTTAGGAGAGTTGGCGAAACGACATATGCCATGGAGCAACCCTAATGACAATCCTCTATTATTACACGCACTCGGAGCGGTCGCGGCAATAAGGCAGAGAATCACATCCTTCTCTCTCTCTCTCTCTCTCTCCCTGCCCCCCCCCCTTCTCCCCGCTCCATGGGAGAGACGATAGGCTCCTTCTTGTAAAACTTGGGCTGGGGGGAGAGGGCGAGGTTGCTGCCGGAACCAGGCTAAGTAGGTCTTCTTGACCAGAAACCCGAGGCGAGGAGTGCGGGGGGTTGCTTAAGAGAAAAAGAGCGCCCGCGTTCCTCCAGCGGCGATGTTGTTCTTTTTTTCCGAGAGGCTCTTCGGATGCTCAGGCCGAGAAGGGCATTATTTTGGGCAACTCGTTTTGCGCGAACCCCCATTGTTTCTTTCCGCTTCGGCTCAGTGTATGTAGCGAAATCTCCGAACCGACACGAAAGCGGCGCTGCGAGAGCAAAGCGGCGCGGTCCGTTTGGGACGGCCTGCCAGCCAACTCCTCCGGTAGAAGCGGACTGTGCGGGTCGGGGGAGGAGGTGGGGTGGGGTGAAGTGGAGTGGGGAATGGGGACCTTCCCGTTCTCGGCGGGGAAACGGAGGAGAAAGCCGTGCGAGGTGAAGGGAGTCCGCCGTGGAGGCTGGGTCAGCGCTATCAAACCAACTTTCGAGGCACTTTTTGGAAACATCCCCCCCTCCCCGGAATCTGGCGGGTATGAGATGCAAGGCAAGCAGCGAGTGCGACTCCCCCTCCCTTTTTTCTTCTTCTTTTGAATCAGGCCCCTTGACATTTCCTTTCTCCTCCCTTTTTTTGCCTCCCTCTCTTTTCTGCACCTTTCTTTTAGACTCGGGGCTCTGCAAACCGGCTCCTTTTCCTTCTGCTTCGGTTTCCGTCTCGGAGCGCGAGGCTGTCAACCTTCACCCCCGAGGCTAAACTTTTGAAGGCGAGGATGGAGAGCAGAAAGTCAGATAAACGCAACCGCCCGACTCGGCAAGGACGCAGCAGCGCTCGAGCTAAAATAGCCTTTCTTTTTCCCGGCTGATTCTTGACTTTTAAGCGCTCTTTCGCGCGGATATGCTTTTGCTCGTATCCTCTGTATAAACGCTTTGCTTCCAGAAAGTCTGCCGCGCCAACTCACCGCTTCAGCATCACGCGGGACTAGTCCAAAAAGCGAGAGTAGCCTTCGCTTCGTCACCGCAGGCTGCAATCCTACACGCGCCTTTCCTTGGAAGTAGTCTAAAGCCCCCTGGAGATTGGCATTAAGTGACCTTCCAGAAAATGGATGGTCCTTGAGCCCTATCCATTCAACTTCACAAGTTTAGTTCTGTTTTTTGGGTTGTTTTTGGTTTTGTGAACATTTGCGGCTTGCCATTTATACACCCATGGGAAAAGGTGGGGGATCAATTCATAAAAGCTTATTGTTAATAAAAAGACAATAATTTTAAGGATGATGCCATCCGCTGCAAACGGATGTTCTTCTATTGTTATCACCCAGAGCAACCATGTTACTGTATCCTCAAACTTTGCCCTTCTTCACAACTTTGGGCAAAATGTAAATCACCAACATGGGAGTCAAGCAACATAGGGGTCTAGTGAACAAAACCCCAATTACTTTGCACAGTATCTCGGATCATTTTCTTCTTTATTCTCACTCTTTTGTGTGTGGCTTAACCTTTGTCCTGAAGAGCAATTTTAGAGAATTTGGATGTGTTTTCACTGTGTTTTGAGGCATTTCAGTCAGCCCTACAATCTTTCCGTTGCTGAAATTAAGATATTGACCTAATATGGATGGATTCTAGACTGGCCAACATGACTACTTTGACTTTTATTATAATCCTACTTTCTCTTTTGGTCCCTTTTCTTCAGATATCAATGCACCCTTTTGCACACTTCTTTTTCAACTTCAGGGAGAAATAAAGCACTTGTAATTAAATATTCCAGGGCCAGGGTATAGCAATTCCATTTTTAAAAAAATGCACAATTTCTGAGTGGCAAGGTGGGAAATGTTTAAAAAGGAGAATGGAAGCAAGGCTATTCTTCATCCGTTAAGTGTGGGGATGCTCATATAAGTGCAAAAATGATTCTGTGCTATTAAAACACTGGAAATGTCTCAACCCAGCTGCAGAAAGCTCTGACATTTCATTTGTGTTGAAGCCAAGTAAAGCATATTCATTTTCCTGATGCATTTCATGAGCTAATGAAATTTTCTACCAATTGCAGTAAGCTCCCACTGGTCATAGTGAAATTGCAAAGCACAGGACACGGTGGTTCCTCCAGAATTAAGATGGGGTTACTTTGCCCATTTATAAATTGAATAAAATTAATACTGTTTCATTATTTTGGGGGGATGACTGGCTTATGGAAGACAGAAGTTTTTATGATATTGGAATGATTCACTATCTTACAAGGTAAACTTACCCGATAAACTTCATTAGTACTAAGTTCTTCACCAGGAAGTACTTACATAAATATAATACATCCAAGTACAATTGAAGTATATTCTGTACTACATTCTGTAAGTCAGATTTCTAAAGCTTTATATAGTCCCAGCACATAGATGGCACTATAGATAATATAAGGTAGAATTAAAGTAAGCCTTTAGAGCACGGGTGTCAATCTTGATCCTGTCCTGTGACATATCGTGTTTTTTGCCTTTGCAGAGCTGGGTGGGTGTGGCCTACGCGTGATGCATCTGGCCTGCAGACCACCAGTTTGACAGGCCTGCTTTAGAGAAACCAGTGGATAAGTGGAAATCTACGAAGAGCAATCCTTCGTTTTTATTATTATGATTTCAAGAACTTTTTTCTGCAACCTTTTTGAAAATCCCCAACCCATACTGTCTTTTTGTGTTATGAAGCATGGGGGTCCACAGGATAGAATCCTAAAAGTCAACCTAGCAGTGGCAATTGTGCAACCAATGCTGTCATTTTGACTTTTTGACATTTCTGCTATCAAGGAGCTTTGTTAAATCATTATGCAGACCTTTGGTGGGGGTCTTATGTTCAGATCCAGTGCACTGATCTACAATTCAGATGGAATGGGGAATGGGTGATGCCTCAGTTATTCTGTCTTATTAAAAAGAGTGTGACTGTTGAAGTGGTTAGAAAATAGGAGAGCTAGTCCTGCCTTAGGCATTAAACCAAGGGGTGACTGTGGGTCAGTCTTGTTCTTTCAGCCCAAGGCTAGAGGTAATCAAAAAATATTGCCATAAAAACTACTTGGATTTGTCCATATGTCACCATGAATCAAGGTTGAATTTAATGTACCAAAGAAAAAAGTGATATCCTAAGTATGCTTCAATATAAATATTTATATGTTTTAAACATTGTTCATTTGTTTTTCCTTTATATATTTATTTGTATTTTTATTCTTTCCTTTATTTTCCATTTTGAAAAATTAAAATGGATATAGGCAGATCTGTGACCTTCCGGAATTGAAGTGACGGAAATGAAAAAGTACAGAATCATTTATATTATTTAAATGCAAAAAGTTTTGTGTCCTTTTGACAGTAGTATGCTTCAGAAAACAAAATCAGAGCAGAACAATACATTTAAGAAGATATTTATATATTTTATTCATTATGGGTGAACTTGCCATTCTATTATTTCCACACTCGGAAGACAGTTCCTGCTGGCAAAGATATAACACATCAAAAAAGATCCTAACATTATTTCTATAATTAATTGGCATTTTCAGAAGCTTTTACTGAAAATTTGTATTTTAAGTTTATTTACACATTAGGAGCACTGAAACAGTGATTAAAACAATGGAAAAATCTAGTAGCATCTGAAACCATAGGATCAAATGACTGGTCTAAGAATAATTGCTGTGCACTCCTATTTGTACAAGTGCTGTAATTTACATCAATCGAAAAGATATCACTTAATGAATCCCAATAAGATGGGATACATTGCCTTTTGAAAAGTATTATGTTTTACATGAACTAGGTTTGATCTGAAATGACTGTATACATATAGAAACAGTAATATATGCCTCACACATGGAATATTGTAAGAGCTGATCAATGCATGCATGCTTATAAACATGCATTTCCTCAGCCATGGAAAATTTAATAGAGCATGCCTAGATATTTGCAATCAGAATGAAGCTCCACTGTTTTTAGCAGAGCTTATTTCTGTATTGGTTTTCATTTTAACTATGCTCTTAAATCTCTTTGGTTTTGATTCATAGATCTTAAAATCTCCTAAACTTTGTTGTTTATACCTATTATTGTCTCCCATCAACCTGATAATAGATCTTAAAACAGATGAGTCTGGTTTTACTAGAGAATGCATATTGTAACAAAACAGAGAAATTTCTTTTGAAGTAAATTGTTCAGAAATTACAGAAAAGGAAGGAAATATATTTTTCCTTTTCTAGAGCACAAACTATCCATTTGCAGTAAGGATGCCTTCAGAGAAATAATTTATTAAAACAGAAAAATAGAGACATGATCCATGAGTCTACTTTAAATGGCATTAATGTACTTTTCAATTAATAAGCCACATTGGTCTTATTTTGGTGCTCTATCAGCCTTTTTTGATATAGGCCAAGTCAGAAAACAGACTCCACAAGGACTACTGGAACTTTATTATTCTAGGATATAATAACAGAATTTTGAAAGTCTGATTAGAGTATATATCAGTGGTGGTATTCGACTGGTTTCGCCCAGTTCTGGCAAGCTGGTAGGAGCAATGAGCAGCGGAAACCGAACCAGTTCTCTGCCACTCTGTGTTGGGCCCACCCGCTTGCCCGGACTCCCAGACTCACTTTTATCTGCAGAATTTGAAGCACAGCTGCTTTGCGCAGCACAAAATAGTGCTGCACGGCAGCTGCTGAAGCAACCAGGATCGTGAAGGCTTGCAGGAGGTGAGGTAGAATGCCTCTGCACCTGCGCAAAGGCTTCTGTGCCTGCGCAAAGTGTGCATTTGGTGTGTGCGTGCGTGCAAAGTGTGCGCACGCACGCAAAGTGTGCCCACCAAGCCACGCCCACTGAACCAGTGGCAAAAATATTTGAAACCCACCACTGTTATATACCTCTATTCTCACACCAAAGAAAATCAAGGCAGGAAAATCTTGAATTTCCTTCTTATTCTTTCCTCCCTTTCAGGACTAAGTTTCTATTTATAGTATGTAATGAGTGTTGCATTCCTTCTTCAAGATCGTCTCCATACTCCACTCCATGATGCCACAATTTTAGTAGTATATAATGTTAGATCATGTAGCATATATATTGTAGACCTTGTAGAGATTATGTAGATATACATGATCTCTACAAGGTGGGCTAAAATAAATAGAATTTAGGAGCTGGCTTTCATATGCTGCACTGCTCAATTCTTGTTTATATAATGAGGATGTGATTGTTGAAGATTTATACAATTCCAAAATGCCCCCCAAAAGACTTCTAATTAGGATTATTTCAAATCAAGGTGTTTAAAAGTAGTACTGTACAGCAATACTAAATTCTATACTATACTACATTCTAGCCAATGTCTTTCTTTGTACAAAAATTGCAAAAAAATGGTGAAACTAAAAACAAACTTCTCAGGACAGAGAAAAAGTTAGTGTGGCTTTGATTTATAGCCTCAAATAAGAAAATGACGGCATCAAAATAAATGCAAATTCTATGGATTCATATATCATATGCGATACACACACACACATACACGCCAATACAAATTTCTTGGTAAAAGTTTGGAAGTGTTTACTACAGTCTTCATCCAGGATATATTTTTTTTAATTTCCTGTACTGATATTAAATTACAGCCTTTGAATTTCCTAACATTTCTCATTCAAATGCTAATAAATCCTCAATTTGCTTAGCTTCTGATCCAAATCAGGTCAACTAGGTGCATCTTAGTATTCATTATTAGAATGATTCTTTAAATAGTCATGATTTCATATTAAGACTATACTCAGCAGTTAAAAGCAATATTTTTTGGTCAAAGAAAAGATCTTCAAGGCAATGAGCAAGGTGTGCTACTGTTTTGTTTTGGATTAGTTTTTTTTTTTTAAAAAAACTTGCAATTCCTTATAGACAAACTGTAGAAGCCAAATACTATAGTTTCTTTAATTCTCAAAACTCAGTAGAGAACGTTTTAGTGAACCCATAAAAATAGCTCTTATAACACCTGTGGAATCTTCCTGTGTCATTTAGAATTCGGTATAATTTACATTGAAATGCTACCTCCAGACCATATTTTTAAAACATGTGTTACAAACAGCCAATAATTGGCAGCAAATCCCTTCTGGATTCTTTCCAAAAGGTAAGATTAAAGGTTCCTGTTAGGCACAGGCCTGCTGGCAACAGGAAACAGAAATTTTGCACTGTTTCCCAGCCTTCCACCTGAAACTTACATCTGACTTTTTAAAAAAAAGCACAACAGGAGGTGTAATTATTGGAATAATCAAACCTTCTATAACCTTACTGAAGGGCTGAGGTGTAGCCAAGTGTCTGTTTCCCTTACGAATATGATTATTTCATGATGAGTTCAGTTAACATCCTCTTTCAGTAATTACCCAAGTTCTTTCTCATTTTAGAATGATAGTCAAATGTTTAATTCTTTAACAGTAATGAGCCTGCCAATTTACACTGTAAAAATGACATTTAAATTACAGAGAGCCAAGGTTATGTTGAAAATAACCCCACAGTTTATACATCCTAACCCTGGGTGCTGTGGTTTCCATTTTCTATCCAGGGCCCAGCCCTACCCTACTACTCTTCTTACTCTACTTCAGTGTTGCTCAACCTTCACAACTTTAAGACATGTGGACCTCAACTCCAGTGTTGGCTGGATAATTCTGGAAATTGAAGTTCACACATCTTAAAAGTTGTCAAGGTTCGTAAACACTGATTTTATTTTATCCCACTTTAAAAAGTGGTTTACTGAAACACTTCTCATATCTGCCTGCTTTTAAGCATGATCCAAAGCTTTTGATACAGCTTTTATACTGAGCTTTATAACTCAGTCTTTCTCCCCCTCTCTCTTTCTCTCGCTCACCTGCACACACAGAATTAATTGGGGTAGGTGTCAGAGTAACCTATTCTAAAAAAAATCAAGGCTAGAGATTAATCTACTCCTCAAGATCAATAATACTTTATTTGTTCTCACACTTATTCAGAACATTATTTCAATCCGTATTACTTTTATAATTTCATATAACATACAAATTCCCAGAATCTCATTATAATAGGATATAGATTCCAGAAGGGTAATTTAAATATTTCACAGTCCACAGGGGAGAAAGAAAATGTATGTAATTTCTTGGAAATGAATTAATTGTAAAATATATTTTCAAAGCTAGGTGCTGAAAAGTGACACCTGAATATAAATTGCATGGCACAGTTAAAATGGTATAATGTACAATAAGTTGTGATTATAGAAAGTCTTTGTCATTAGTCTACCTTTTAGTACATACTACGGCAGGGTTTTTCCTACGCTTTAACTTTAAAAAATGTACACAAAGAACTAATAAACATAGCTTTCCTGAAATATTGAATGATGTAAATGAAAAAAGAATATCGCACTTACCACGTCCACTCTCTTTATTTTGAAAGTCATTTGCTTTGCTTAATCTGTTCCATGGTAGTTACTTCACAGTTTACAACTCTTAGTCGGCACCTTGAATGTTTAAAAGCACAACAGTAAGAGATTATTAAAATACAGGTCTCTTATTAGTGAAGCAATTTGTATGAAAACCTTTGAAAATAACTCCTTTTATGCTTTAGGCAAATAGCTGCTATCACTTAGAAACTACGTATTAGGAACAACTAAAGATCAACTATTTTTTAGTAAATTCCATTTGAATTCTGTCTTTGAAATGCTGAAGTATAATAATAGTGAAATTACACCAGGTCTAGAATACCATACTGAAATAAATGCAAATATAAGATACGCTTGATACTTGGTATAATTTTTAACAGTTTTAGCTTTCTCAATAAATGTATATGCTTATTTTCTGATTTATTCATCATGCTGAATAAATTAAACTCAAATTATTAGGGCACTATTGCAGATTGTATATTTAATGGAAAAATGTTGAAAAGATGGCTTCATGTGAGCATAGTATCTTACTACAATTATTATTATCTGCCCAAATTTTTACTTCTGTACTAATATGTATGTATATGTATACTGAGTGTATTTGCAACATACAAATTTCTTGTATGTCCAACCACACTTGGCCAATAAAGAATTCTATTCTATTCTGAAATGAAATGTGCATTACACAATATTCTGTGCATTATCAGGATAAAATAAATCCTGTGTGGTCAGTCTTAACAGGAGATACTAATATATTAATATAAAATTAATCCTGATCCACTGTGAGATCTGTGAGATTGATGAATTTCTGTAAAAAATAGTGAGTTAAAAACAGCAACAGGCAAATGAAAGGTGATGCTTTCTCTCTTCACTTCTATATATTGATTAATTATTTACAAGGCATCAGGTTGGTATCGACTCTTGCGATCACATAGATGAATGTCATCCATGACAATCTGTATCTATCTGGTCCTTCACATTTTCCAGTAGTTCATCCATTCTCACCATAACTTTCTTTCTGGTCTTCCTCTTCTCTTTCCCAACTTTCCCAAAATCAGAGCTTTCTCTTTGCATGTGTCTGAAGCAGAATAACTTGAGCCTAGTTATTTATTTATTTCCTTCCTTCTTTCCTTCCTTTCTTCCTCCTTCTCTCCCTCCTTCTGGTTTCAGTGAGAACTCTGGATTGACCCGTTTGTTGTTTGTTTGGCTGTCAATGGTATTCCCAGAAGTCTTATCTAACCTCCAAGTTCAAAAGTGTCAATACTTATTTTTATCCAAATTCTTCAAAGTCTATTACTGTACTTATATATAGGATGTTACTTTTTAATACCTTGCTAGATCATAAACCTGTACATTTTGCAATACGCTCTACTAGATCAGTTTAGAATTCTATTTCTTCATGGGCTTCATGGGTCTATTGCTGTAGATTCTGTGTCTTGTAGAACTATAGAATTGGCTCAACTGAAAATGTAGACAGCTAATGATAAAAGTAACAATAGCAAAAGCACTTCAACTTATATATCACTTCATAGTACCTTACAGCACTCTCTAAGCAATTTATAGAGTCAACATATGGTCCCCAACAATCTGGGTCCTCATTTTAACAACCTCAGAAGGATGGAAGGCTGAGTCAATCTTATGCTGATCACAATCAAACTCTTGGCAATGAGCGGAGTCTGTATTCTATAATGCATTCTAACCACTGCACTAATACGGCTCTAGTATAATAGTAGTAAGGTACCATAATTGCTAAAGCTATCTTTTCAATATCTTTCCATTAAATGAATAATTCTCTCCCTCACTTGCAAATTTATATAGCCTGTACCTAATATTGAAAAAATGAGCAGTATTTCTAATGAATAGCTAGTGGTAACTAATAACAGTTCCAAATCACTCCTTGTTGTCCAAAGGCTGGAAGAAGCACTTTTTAACAGTTTAAGTATCAGCAATATATATATATATATAAAGATTTTATTATAAAACTTTTGTGTAGTTCATATCTTATAACTACAATATATAATGACTAAGAAACTGATATTATTTAATGACTATTACTTCCTCTCATATTAACTGGTTTTCATATGGCACACCTAAACATTTGTAAATAAACTGTCTAATACGAACAGCATAGTAAGTCTGTTATTCTCTTTCTAAAGGAACTGGGGGAAATTGAAAGAACGTGAACAACTCAACATCTGCAATGTATAGATTTTATTCATGCTTTTTCTAAGTTTCTAACAATTCAAATTCATGCATTGATTTATAAATTCTACTATGTCCTATGTTTTACACACCGGTAAATATGCCTATCTTGCACTCTGACTTTTATTTTACTATTTCAGATATCTTCATCCTCCATCTGTGAGACCATTTTAAAGGCTTTCAAATTAACAAATTCCTCCTACATTTGATACATCTCTACAGGCACAACATATGTACAGGCATTTTCATAGAATGATTAGTCTCTCAAATGTTTGGCTATGCAGAGTTTTCTGAGTTTATTTTGACAGACCAAGATTGTTTAGTTTTCTCTTTAATAGGCATTGTTCTTGACACACATTAACCAAGTTTCAAGGTTTGTTTAATTAAGGCAAATAAATAAATAAATAAGGGTATGTTTTAAAGCAGGCCTGTCAAACTGGTGGCCTGCGGGCCAGATGCGTCATGCACAGGCAACACCCATCCCAGCTCCACAAAGGCAAAAAAGTCACGATCCATCACAATATGTCATACGACATAATTGAGTTTGACCCCTGTGCTTTAACGGGAAAAAGCAGAATTCTGAAGTGTAGAAATCTAGAGGAATTCATAATTGGGTGGCTGTGTTGGGAGATACTGTTATTTAGAATGAATCAGGGACAGTTTTTAAGGTTGTTGCAATCCTGTGCACATTTTCCTTACAATTTTTTTTTCATTGAACATTATGGAATTTCCTCAGAGTAAATATAAATAGGATTAGATTGTCTAAATGGAAAGGGTAAGAAAAAAAAAAGTTTTGTGTATTTAAGAAAGTGAGCACTCATAAACATCAAATATATAAAACACAGTAAGTTCTGAGTCTGTCAAAAGGGCCCAGAAAATAAATTTGCCTTTCAGATACTGAGGAAAAAGTACACCCCTTGTTCCTGGAAAAGCATGTTATGTTGTATATAAGTGCACCTGCTTGGATCAATTTATAAATAGATCAGCTTCTGCTAGGCAGAAGGGCTTATTAGGACTGCGATTCCCCAAATTCCTCATCTACCATGACTGTTTGGGATTCTGGGAGCTGCGGTCCCAATTGGTGGGCATCAGGTAGGGGAAGATTGAGTTAATGGAATTACACGCTACACCTCAACCACCCATATATTATCAGGAAGAGCATACTGCCTCCAATGAAGTCAACTTGCCGGCCATCTAAGCCCGTCACTATTGACACTTTGAGGCTAGACTTTTCGCAGCGCTGCCAGGAAGCGCCAGGGGCCGTGAAGCGGAGAACATCCGCCTGCGCGCTCTGCCACTTAGCTACGCCCCCTCCCTGAAAACTCCCAGGCAAATGTTAATAATAGCAGAGCAGACAGAAATTTGAGAGGCGAGATATTTTCCCAGTATGGAAAGATTTGGGGGGGGGGGAAACTTCCGTTCCTGACATTCTAACGGGGGGTACTAGGTTAAAAAACATAGGAACCTTGCCAGAAAAGAAGCAAGGGAAACGGCGATGGTAACCCTGCGCATTTCACTTTACCAGTTTGCAGTAATGAGATACGATTTCCCTGACCGCCCCCACCCACCCCGCCTCCCCAGTAATCCCGATTTAGAAGCTGTCCATTTAAAACCAGAACATCGACAGGTACCGCAAAGAAGGAGAGGGGTGGGATGGGGTGGGGAGAAAGAGATGTTCCGCGTGCTGCTTTGCTTCAAAGCAATCATCAAAGGAGAGCCGAGAAAGTTCTGTACCTTCTGGAATTTGGACACGGTCCACCGGCTTAACTCAAAAAGAATCTCGCCGGACTCCCTAAAGACCGGTGTGTTTCATTATCTCATAAGCTTCCTGTGGATGACAGCCCACTTCCCGAACTAGCCGCTCTACCCGCCCACAAAGCGAAGCACTCAAGGGAAGCCGACCTATGCAGGACCCTCGGCTTTTAAAGCGATCTCGCTCCCGCCGCCGTCCCCGAGCCAAACAAGGGTCGCCCCGTCGGTGTTCGGGCCACTCGCAAGAAGGGCCCTCAAAAAAATGCCGCCGCCGCCGCCGCGATTCAAAGGGCGGCTTTGCTTGAGTCGGACAGTCGGCCAGGTCAGCCCCCAAAGCTTCGAGTTTTCTCCGCTGTGACCCAAGCCACGCGCTCGGCAGGCGGCGGGCCCGATTTGCTCCGCCCCTTTTTGGATCCTTACTGCACTCAGGAGAGGCTCGGTTGAAAGGGTGAATTTGGGGAAGCGGGTGGGGGCTGGGGGGATCGTTCACGCCGCTTCGGACGAAGTCGCGCACTTTGGAATGGCGGCGCTCCGGAGGTAAAAAGGCTTCGCTCAAATCTCAGCCAGCCAGGCGAGCTTTTGAGTCTGCCGCCGCCGGCTCTCTCTCTCTCTTTCAGACTTCCCACGGCGTCAGGTCGGATCTTTCGCCTTTCGGCTCCCAGAGCAACGGAAGCTCTTAGGCAGGACGAAATAAGCAGGATTTGTGGGATATAAAAGCAGCGCAAGAATTTACAGATTATCTGCTTGGCCGTGGCCGTTGGTGTGGAGTCATTCAGTTAGACAGGGGCTTTGGGCAGCTATTGGTGCCCTTTCCTAATCGTCCATATGTTTCAGGCATGCCTTTAAACACAAGGCCTGTTTTTTTTTTAAAGTATTTCCATTCTGTACACAGAAGATACAATTCCTGTGTTTGTAGCAAAGGAAATGTCACAAATCAAATCTCTCTCTCTCTCCCTCCCTCTCCCCCTCTCCCCTTGGAAAGTGGATTTTCAACGAGATCTGAATTATTACATGAGAGCAACTTTAAACAATCTTCCCCTCTTCTTTAAAAGGAGTTATTGGAAGATAATTCTTCTTCAGGAGGCTCTTCCCAAATTGCAGGTCCCCTAAGCCTCTTTTCTGCTCTTACTGGTCTAACTTAACAATTGGGGATTTGGCAGAAAAGTATCTTGAGGCTCACAAAGCTTGCTTGGCATGTCATCAGATTGCCACGTAGCGGCAGGTCTGTATGTGCAATTAGGAGAACCAGTGTTTTCAGGGCAATGGCAAGGACGAAGCCAATGAAGAAAGCTACATTTGGCGGCCTTATGTTCTTTCCAGTAGTTAAGAAAGAAAGCAAAACGATTTCCAAAACATCTTTGTGCATAATCTCCAGTGGTGTGATGGGTGACAGAGAAATTAAATAAACAAATAGCTAAATAAATAAATATTGCTACAATGTAAATGTCAGTAATATAGCCAGTGCCAAAGGCTTATTCTTCAATGCATTCAGGTCTAAAAGGCTCATTTTGAGAGAACCTGTTCTTGTTACTTTTTATTTATATCCTGCCATTATCCAGCTCAAGATGGCATGTAAAAGGCTCTCTCCTCCCCACCACACACACACACACACAACAACCCAGTGAGATAAATTGGGCTGAAAGCAAATGATTGGTCCAAAGTCACCGCATCAGCTTCAATTTCTAAGAGAGGTCTAGAACTTCCAGTTTCTAGACCAGCATCTTAACCACTACACAATCTCTTGACAGGCACATAACCTAGCAATAACACTTAGATGTATATACAAATTTATAGTGCTTTATAGCCCTCTCTAAGTGGTTTACAGAGTCTGCATATTGCCCCCAACAATCGGAATCTTCATTTTACCAACCTTGGAAGGATGGAAGGCTGAGTCAACCTTGAGCCAGTCAGAATCAAACTCCTGGCAGTCGTCAGAATTAGCCTGCAACACTACATTCCAACCACTGTGCCACCACAGCTCTGTATAATACATATATTATGTTTTCTGAAATATGGGTCACACTTCTGAAACACAATGGAGAATGATCTGTCAAATGTTCTGTCCAAGCACCACCTGTTTTAATATTTTAAAATCACAGTGTTATATAACAGGTTGCCCTTACATCAAGATAGATATAAAGACAGATATAAAGATAGATAGATAGATGATAGATAGATAGATAGACAGATCTGTTAACTATTTTTATGTTTTAGATTTTTCTGCCAACTTGACAGACTCTTTTTTATTCTAAAAACCATAATTAAACCATGATGTGTAGACCTAGTGAAAAATATGTATGCAACCATCAATGCTAGCCTCTAATCTGAAAAGACTTCTCTTTAACGTGCACATATATTAGAAGAAAATGCAGTTCATACTTTCTCAGACATTATGTATCCTCATAATGTAGAGCAGGGAGAGAGGCAATGGACCCAGAATGAAAATTAGACTGGAGCTTTACTGAATAATAACCTTGCAACAGTTTGGCATTAAAAGGGTAATAGCTTTAATATTGCAGTGCCTCATAATATGCTTGATAATCAGTGCCCAGCCTTTGTGATAACTAAAACTGTAAAATATAAGTCATCAGACGATGCAATAACATCCTTTGCCTTCTGGTGCAGCTATTACCAATTACTGGAATAATTATGTAGCTCAAACTCCTTATTTTGGGAGGAGAGAGCTGCCATGTATTCCCATCTCCCTAAATCCTCTAACCAGGAACCCTGTCTGAGAACAAAGCACCACTGTAATAGCTTATATAAAGAATAAACTTACAAGAATGACTACTAGAAAATATTTTCAGGCCACTGCAGACAAATATAAGATCTAGCAAAAATTTCTTCCTGTCTTGGTTTTGTTCTTAGTGAAGGGGGAGGGCACACTATGGTATATAAGGAAATGGCAATGGGAGGCAACAGTCAGATTGAAAGAATTTTCTAAATGGCTGCACTTTTTCTTTAAAAGACCAAGTTGAACTGGAAAGGAGGAGTTATTCCTCACATGTCACTAGCTGTGCTGTGATATGCCAGGAAAGAAAGATTGCTCTTTCCTGTTCTATAGACAACAGGGTCTGCTTGCAAGTTCAATCTGAACCTCTTCCAGGATTAAATCCTTGAAGATGTAAAGTAGATGTTAAAACATAATTAGTTACACTGGTTACTCATAATACGATCCTTCCTTCCTTCCTTCCTTCCTTCCTTCCTTCCTTCCTTCCTTCCTTCCTTCCTTCCTTCCTTCCTTCCTTCCTTCCTTCCTTCCCTCCTTCCTTCCTGCCTGCCTGCCTGCCTGCCTGCCTGCCTGCCTGCCTGCCTGCCTGCCTTCTTACAATAAAAATAACAAAAATAGAAATTTTAAAAAATACTACAGTAGGGAAACATCACTTGAAATGTTTTCCAGAAAAGCTCAATTTTTAAGAACTTTTTGAAAGCCATCAAGAGGGTAAGCTAGATCTCTGAGAAGAGATCATTTCATAGTATCAGTGTTGCCATTGAACAGCAATACATTTTGGCACTGGTTCTGTTTAACTCTGCTAGAAGACACTGAAGCAGTTTGGAGAAGACACTCAGGCAGGCACCAAACCTATATGCAATACATTATACTGTAGGTTAAACTAAAGCCAGGACCTTAAATTGTACCTAGATCTGAATCAATAACCAGTACAGGGCCCACAATATCAATCTTACGCTGGATGTCAGTAAACACAAGGGTCTCTGTATTTTGGACTAGTTATAATCTGCATAAACTTTAAAGGTGGCTACATTTAAACTACATTGCAGTAATTTATCTGAGTGATGAGAACATGAAGTGTATATATCACCAGGCAAACCTGGACCGGGCAGGGGCCCTTCTAGCCCTTGCTTCCATTTGGTGTTCATGTAGGAGCTGGAAGTTCAGAAGGATCCAAAATCAGGAACTTGGTTCTTAAAATGTAGTGTTTGCATGTCCTGAGATAAACCTGGTCTTGATGGAAAACACTGATATACAAATAGCAACTGTCTTGCTTAAGTTCAACTTCATTTTTCTCCCATCCAGGCCCTTATAATTTCCAAGCCCCAGAATGGATCATTAACAGAATCTCCCGTATTGCTCAGTGTGTGATTGAATATGAGGTATACATCGATGATGCCACCCTATTCTGTCAGTTGATCTCCAGTGACTTAAATGTTAAAGTGCAAGGGAGAAAGGACCAACTCCTGTAGTGTCCCAGTTGCTTTAGGCCAACCTCTCACCCCCATCAAAACAGACTGGAACTGTCCATTAAGAAAAGAGCAAACCAAGTCCTAATCCCAATATCTATAGGTGGTCTAATAAGATACTGTGGTTCATGGTATCAAAAGCTGACTATTTTGAAATTGTGGCAGTATATAAATTCAACACATCAAGAAGCTCCTAATCTCTTCCCAAGTGAAATTCATTTGTGCTGGTTATCACATTTAAAGCCCCACATGGCATGGAACCAGATTACTTGTGGAACCTCCTTGATGAGAGTATCTGCCCATTGCACTAAGCCAGATATAGTGGCAGGTTCCATGTCCCTTCCTTTAAATATTACCATCCAGTGGGACCGAGGAAGTGTACTTTTCCTGTCAGCAGCAGCTGTCCTATGGGACACCTTTTTCCCCAAGATCCAGCAGGCCTCCAGCAGGCCTTAACCTTCCAAAAGGCCATCTCTTATCCCATGGTTGAGGCTACAACCTGAAGATGGTTTTGTTGCTTGCATTGGGCAAGGGTGGAGGTGTCAAATTTCAGTATTTATTGTTTTTATTATTATTATTTATTTGTAATGTTGTCATAAGCACTCCACGTTTTGTTTCATATGATGAGGTAGTGATATAAATTTTTAAAAATGAAATAATAAATCAATCTGGGAAGTAAGACAGCATGTATAGAAAAAGTCGACATGTTGTCTTTGGCTTACAACAGTTCATTTAGTGACTGGTCAAAGTTACAACTGCAGTGAAAAAAGTGACTTATGACTCTTTTCACACTTATGACTTGCTGCAGTATCCCCATGGTCACATGATCAAAGTTCAGATACTTGGTAACTAATTCCCATTTATGACAGTTGCAATGTTCTGGGGTCATATGATCACCTTTTGCAACCTTCTGCCAAACAAAATCAATGGGGAAGCCAGATTCACTTAACAACCATGTCATTCTTAACAGCTGCAGAGATTCACTTAACAACAATGGCAAAAAGATCGTAAAAGGGGGCAGAAATTCACTTAACAACTGTCTTGTTAACAATAGAAATTTTGGGCTCAATTGAGTTCGTAAATACAGGACTACCTGTACTTTAGCTCTGAGTCCCATATTGTATACTCTACATTTTTCTTTTCATTCTTGGCGGCCTTTCAATATTAAACTGAGGGCACGAGATGGCTCTCTTCTTGTCATATGATTAAGTACACAGCTGTCACATTCAAACGAGTGGAATTTGAAAGGAGTCTGGCATAGAGACAGCATGTATAAGTCCAGCCTACCTTTTTCATGAGGTGCTGTTTTATGGCAGAGTGCTGCTATGGCTAGTACACAGCCCTGTTCAAGGGCTTGCTAAACCCACTGATTAATCCAACCAAGCAGACAGCTGTCTTTTAAAGCAGTATAAATTGCAAAACCAAATGTTGGTACTGTTCCCTAGTTTTGCAAGCAATAAAACTTTCACTATCGAAATAAGTCACTCATTGGAGACCTTCAGTAACAATGAAGGGCCCGGAAGAAGGAGAACCAACTGTAGATAGATACTGGAAGAAAATTGCAGCAATGCAACAGGTTAAGCTACATGTTCAAACAGTTGTGATACATTAGAATGTAAATGCCCCAAATTCCTACCAGTTATGTAGGAAAAGGACTTTCAGTATTCTATGGGCAGAAAAATTGTAGAGGCAGCAGGAAAATGTGTGCTAGCTCATATATAAAAGGGTGGGAGGGAATTGGGGACTTTTCTGTCAAGCAGGGTAAAACAAGCCTGCATTTGCTGACTTGCCAGGAATAGAATCATACTTCAGCTGTGCTACTGTGAGTCCAAATGCTAAGCCAGTAAGGAACCCAGACATAATGCCTTCCTTTAACCTTGTATTTCCCACGACAGCATTTTAATGCCTAAATTTAAATATGTGACATGGTAAATTAGAAATCATTAAAAAAATACAAAGAAAAAAGCACCCCACCATACCATCCACAACATAAAGGCCACATATCAGAATGGTATTTTAATATACAATTTCATTAGCTTAGACTTTAACCGCATTTGGTTAGTCGTGCAGTATTTTTAATTATTATTATTTGTATTATTTTTCATGTAATCATCAGGACTGGGGTTCAACTTTGATATTACTTGTGAGTGGATCAGTGGATAGCACAATCTTGTATCATTCAGGAGGTAATTTAATGGGATTTACTTCTCAATAAGATTTGCTCTGTAATGTCTTGCTTGCTTGAATACAAATAAACCGAAACCTGCATTCTTCACAAGTTGTACAACTGTCAGTTGTTTTTCAGGACTATGAGGAGTCAAGCAAATTAACAACCAATAATTATATTAGAAATATAATAGATAAAAATAGCAATTTCACTGTAGCTCTATGCATCTCAGAATTACTCAGAAGTAATTTCCATTGTACTGAATGGTACTTATTTCCAGACTGGAGTATTCAGGATTGGAGCCCTTGTATCCCAAATAAATATTGCCTTTTCATAAATAGAAATAACCACAGCATGTACATATGGTTCCTTATGTAAATAATTGGTTTAATCATTAAATAAACTCAGAAAATGCTTTGAATGTGATTCACAGGCACAGGATTGAAATAAATAGGAGGTGTTGACTCCAGTGAGATGTGGTTTCCCTCTCCTTGTCTGACATTCTCCATCACTTTTATTTTGCTTTCTGCATTTCCCACTATCTGCAGATTCTCCCTTTACTTCTTTTGGGTAAGCAAGAGACAGAGGGCATCAGTTTGAGTCCTGTGTATTTTTTTCCTAAGCTCTATTCATTAGGGAAAATAGTTCCAGAAGAATGGTTAAGATAATGTTAGTGATATGCTACAGAATAGTTTGGTTTTAAGCTTCATTATTTTATCTGGACAAATGTTTGTATATTTTCAGATGACTTGGGACATTTTCAAAGTTTCCTGTGCTGCAGAATCATAAAAAAATGTCCATGGCTGAAATTTAAAAAGTATACATAATCCGTTACCATGCTTAGAATAAAATAAAACTATGCCCCATGGTTATTATTAAAATTATGTGATTGAATGAGGATGAGAGAGTTAAACTTGTACATTTTGTAGAACTAATCATTGACATAATAAAAATATTCTTATAATATGGATTTCCCCCCCCCCCTCCAATGATTAGCTGTTTTAAATGACACATGATGTAGGAAAACTGCCATTTTCTTCATTTTAAAAACTTGTATGGAACTGATTCTGGAGCATACAGGGAATTTGTACCTTTTTAAAAAGAGTACAAGAAAAGGAAAGTTAAGAAAAGGAAAGCAAGAAGGAAAAATATTGGTTCAAGTGTAAACCATTTTAATAATTCTTTATGGACTTATTAATTTCCTAGACAGTCTCTTCAAATAATCTTCTAAAATATGAGTAATTGTGGATTCTTTTTGCATAGACTATTACTTTTATTGTTGTAAACTAAATGAGCAAGAGCAGCAAAGTTACAGATGTATTGCATATTTATTTATAATTTTTCTCTAAAGTCTGATCCTTTTTGTATATAAATGAGATTTTGAAAATAATTTGTTGCAGAAAACAGAATTAAGCAAGAGAGAGCAATTGTGCATAGTCTTCTCTTAGCAATTTTAGAAAGTGTAACTTCATTTAATTAAGTAAAGCTATTCTGCTTTTTGCACAGAATAGGAAAAAGGAAGGAAAGGAAGAATTCATTGTTTCAAAATCATATGACATCTTCTTGCCTTACTATGTTTAGAACAAAGAATTGCATATGTGTATATCCAGTCAATTTCAAATGCAGTTAAGGGCCATACGTACATGCTCTCTAGAATACCCAACCCTGGACAATTGTTACCATTTAGGGTTAAAGAAAAACATGTAGTGGAAAACTCAACTAAATTACCATTTATCATGTATCTTAAAACTATAGAAACGGATGATAAAAATTCTACAGTCATATCTGGAAAGCTCAAAGAACTATTTTTATATATAAAAAAGTTACCATGTGTATTTTTTTAATATTAAAATTGGTCTGCTTTAAGAAATAGCCGAATGAATATTCCATTGAGATTAATAGGACAGGCACAAGATATCTTTGCCCCAAAGAATTCCTATTCTGTAACGTCTTGTATTTACTCACTGTAGGATAATGAGCAGTGTGTTACAAAGAAATAAATATGCTTACTGCCAGAGTTTTAACTGCAGACTATATTGCCTTATGGAATGGGACCTGAATATGTCCTCTGAGAAAATTTGCCATTATTAAGGTTCTACAATTCCACATGCATTCAGATAAAATTTAAGTTCCATTTTCTGCTAAACATGTTATTTAAGGAAGGACTTAAAAGGTCATAGTATAATGCTAATATTATCTTATTAATTAAGATGAATTTAAATATTGATATTTTAAAATTTAGATTGTGTTTATCTAGAATATGTTTTTAAAAATTAATCTGCTAATATTTTGTTGTCATATTCTTAGAGTTTTATGTAATATGGTAATGTGTAAAGTTAACAATTAAGTTTAATATTAAAAGTAAAAAAAAATCTGGTAGTATGTTTTTGATGGTCTTGCTTATTTATTACGTAAAAAGTATTTGGTTTTTCAGGAGTAACAAAATATTTTTTTTGGTAAGAGAAGAGAAAATTTCTATAAAAATTTAATAAAGATGCATCATATTAGCAGCTGTTTGGGTTCTTATATTCCATAAAAACTAAAACTTTTTGAAAAAACTACTTAAAGCTTAATATCTTAGTGACCATATTATAAAATTGTTTGATGGTATCTGGATTTCTTTTCTCTTAATCCATCTTTTACTTTCTTTACAACTTTACAGAAATGTTTTTCAGAATAGGGGATTTTTTTCCAGACAATATATTTATCCCAGTTTAGTAACGAACATGGTACATACATTAAGGAGTTTTACAGAGCATTACAGTCATCTGCAATATGTTCGTTGGCTTTTATTCTGAAAGAAATATGTAAGCAATTGCAATAAACCCATAAAGCTTTAGTTTCTTTGAATGTCCAACTTTATAAATTACATTATCCTTTTCTCCAACATAATTTGTACCATTGTTTAAAATTAGCAACCGTTATACTTCACAAATTTTAAAATATTATTACAAATGTCCTTGGCATTCTTCTGGAGCAGCTGCATGGTTTTAACAGATATCAAGACAAATCAGCTGTTCTCTATGTTTCACTTAAATGAGAAAAAGAAGTCAGAATGATGGCAAGAAAGATACCAATTTTTTTTGCATGAAATAGGAACCATGGAAATCCATTGGATTGGCTTCCAAAAGTGAATTAAATCTGAGAAGTTAAGAGTTGAGTCCTTGTCTTTTGAAAGCAATATCTTGCATAGGAAAACATGGAAATATATTCTGTATGAAATGTCTTTAAAATAGTTGAACAATACTTCTTTAAAGAGTTGTCTGATACATGAACAATAATTCTGAATTTCTTAAGTGAATAATTTAATGTGCCAAATTAATGTCATAATTTATCTATCTGTTGTTCTGTGCTCTTTAAACTTGTGTGCCAGACAGTATGTCAGTATGGAATCTGGTTGTGAAAAGCAATTTCATATGTTCATTTTGTATATAATATTAGTCTTGGACTAAAAAAAATCAAAACTTGATTACTTGTTTACAGAAATGCTTTCCATTTGTTTGACAGTTTGCAAGAACTGCTCTGAAGCATAGTTAAAAGCACAAGCTTGTGAAAATAGACATTCCTCATAAAAAAAAATTCTGCTCCTCCCCAAATATGTCTTAGCATTTGATCTTTTTTCCCACGTCTTTGCTGTAATTAAAATAAGATTGCCTTTTAAAATGTTATCCTTTGCAAACTGCTTGGTGGTGTTAAGACATAAACAGTTGTGCACATTGAATTCTCTTTGCAACTAATATGAAAGTACTATTATATTCCCACTTTTCTCCCCATAATCCAGCTTCTGCCTCTAATAAAAATCAGTGAAATTTGTACCTGACTGCCTTTCATATTCTCTTTAAGGTAAGTTAACTCCAGGGGCTGTATTCAAAAGATAATTTCTATAGCATTTTACAGGTTGGACAAATTTAATGTAGGTATAAAACATGGCTGATGAAATGTAATTTATCTCTTTCACTATTCATTTCAAAATTAAAAGCCATGTATTGTTCAGAGGTGAGGGATGCATTTTTCTTTCTTTTTTCCCCCAACTGAATTATTCTGCATGAGTGTGTATAAATGTCCTCAGCCATTTTGTCTTCACTGGCCCATTTGATCTTTAAAGTTGATCTTACTCATCAAAAAAGGAACAGGCACTGAATTTCCCTGGGCAAGTTTGCCTTGTCAGAGTAATTATTGGAAAACAGCACATTTCTCAACCCTCTCCATTGGAACAAAACATTTGTAGAAACTCACCCATTTCTGGTTACAGGCATGGTTTTATAAGGGAATTGTCAGGCTGACGGCAAATAGGCATTAATATTATCAATTTATCTAGTAAAAAGAAATTATGAAAACTCACCAGTGCCCTTCTTCTCCAGGAAGATGTCTCCGTCAGCACCTGCTGAGGGCTTTGTTGATTAAACTGACAGGTAAAAAATTCCTGTAGAATAAAGCCAGACCAGCTGGCTTTGAAGAGAAACCCCCCAGGTTGGGTCCTGTTTGCCTCACTCACCCTCTGCACCAAAGGCAGGAGCTTTTTCCCCCTTGCTGTTGACCTGTAAGATGCGTGATTTCCATGCACAAGTGTCTGGCAGGCTTAGGCCCACCTGCTCTTGTCACTCTGGAGTAAATTTAGCTGTAAAAGGTATCGCTGTCAACCAGACCTTTGTGAATTCTGGCAAAAGAACACAGAATTACTCTGTCCACAAAGCATGCTGTACATTCAGTTGGGAAATATCAAATCAATAGCAGTACCCCAAAATCACTCCTTTGGCAGATATAAAATAAAAAAGTTCTTATTTACATTAGTGTAAATATCTCATTTCCAAGCCTTAAAACAAGGCCATAGTTTGTATTTTTAACCGCAGTTAGAATACAACTATCATCAGGCCTGGGAACCCCAGATATATATGGAGCTGATCAAGTGGCTGGTTTGATTGTGTTTGTTGCCCTGTGGGAAATGGGGGTGGGTTGGGTTCAGGGGTTTTATACTGTGGATTTTTAATGTTGTAAGCTGCCTGGAGTCACCATGTGTGAGCTGGGTAGCCATATTAATTTGTTTAATAAAATAACTACACTTTTAAAAATAGAAAATGTGTTGATATCTTTTATTTTAAACTACTTAAGTACAAAAGTGGATGGCTTTCCTTTATATTCTTGTCGGCTTAATTCAAAGAGACATTATAAACTTAACACTTCTCAAAGAGAATTTAGTCATGGTGTTTTCCGAATGACCAAATATGTCTATGGAAAGGTTGCATGCCCAAACTAGGCATTTAAGCCATGAAGCATTTTAAAAAAAATCTGAGAACTAGACCATTATCATATTGGCTAATTTCCAAGGAAGCATTTATTCCTTCAAAACTCATTTTGAATTATATGAATCTTCTGAATTCTATCTCCCCTGTTTGATATTGTTATTTATTTTCCCTGTGGTGGGATTCAAATTTTTTTACTGCCGGTTCTGTGGACATGGCTTGGTGGGCGTGGCTTGGTGGGCGTGGCTTGGTGGCATGGCTTGGTAGGTGGGCAGGGGAAGGATACTGTAAATCTCCATTCCTTCCACACCCCACTAACCTGCTTTCCAGCTCCGTTCTCCTGTGCAGGCAACCAAAGAAGACCCAGCCGATCAGCTGGGACTTGGGAGGCAGAGAATAGATGGGAGGCAGAGAATAGATGTGGACGGGGCCAGCCAGAGGTGGAATTTGACAGTTCTCCGAACTACTCAAAATTTCCACTACCAGTTCTCCAGAACTGGTCAGGACCTGCTGAATACATCCTGCTGAATACATCCCTACGCTTCTCCTCTTTGAGACCCTCCCCCAATCTTATGAGAACTTAACACTGGAAAGGAAACTGTTATCTCTTTTTTTTCTGAATATCTTGTCACAATCTTTGAAAGGTCATGTCAGGGGTAAAGTGCCAGCCAACTGAGTTGCTTCTTGAATAAGCAAGTCCTGTTCAGCCTGGATTTGGCAGGGAATTGCACAAAGTGGATCATGTCACAGCCCAATTGTTTTGTGTTAAAGAGGTATGGGAGAGAAAGAATGAAGGCTGTTAAACAAAAAAAGTGTCTGGGTCACAGGCTTTTTGTCAAATAAACAAGCTTCCTATTTATTTACTACATATAAACAGCTACTCACCAAACTCTATTTCTCTGCAGGGTACCACTTTGAAATGAAAACAGGGACCTGATTGGCATCATTTGGTATCCATAGAAACATGGTAAGTACCTTTCCCTGAGTGAATGTCTCTTATTTGAGATTTAAAGGCTGAGTACTGGGTAAGTGAGTGTTTTCATTTAATAATTATATGGGAGAAACTTTTTAGAAGCTTGCTAAGGGGAAACAGGTTCCTGATTGTTGCGTGCGCTGTAACAAAGCCCTTATGTTTGCATCATATTTTTTTAAAAATAATGTGTTTTGGGTTCAAACCTTCCATCATTTCTTTTCCCCCTATAAATACAACCACCCTTCTAAAGTCCTAATGAATAGGAATTCAAAACTTTGAAGCTCCATTAGTACTGGAAAGTACTAATCATTGTTCTTTGTTTTATTAGTACTTAGAGCAGAGTTTTCATTCTTGTACATTCGATTCTGCCTCCTTTCCATTAGCTAAATAAAATGGACCATTAGGAAGGTTGGGGGGAAGAGTACTCTTTATTTGTAGTCTTATCCCAGCAACATGAAATCATTGAAAGGAAAGAGAAGACAGGATTGCCTACACTATGTTTGAAATTAAAATTTAAACATCAGAAGCCGACGGCTTTTCTTTTTTCCCTTGTACCTCCCACCTTCTTTTCCCCACTCCTTTTCCTTCCCTTAATTTCCTATTTCTATTTTTCTTTGTATTTTATATATTAAATAAATAAATAAAGATATAAAGGAAAAAAGAAGAAACATCAGAAAGTATGCATATATATGTAGTCTTCAGTTATTAATGCAAATTTTTAGGAAATTACTTAGACATTAGATGTTATCTGTTCGAGATAGAGCAGACTATGAAATCAAAGTCATATAGACCAATGACTGTTACTATAACTTTGATAAGTTTTGCACATCTGAATGTGTCTCTTTGTTTCTTCCCTTTTTTTGTGTGTGAACTAGCAGGGCCTGTCTGAAACATTTATGTAGTTCTGCCCTGTATTCAGATTTGTTCTATCTTCCCACAGCCTTCTCAACAGCTCTTCATCCTGTCTCTCAAGGCAATTCCATCACAACCTCAGCCTTACAAGTTTAAATAATAAAAATTAAGCAATTGCCAGTGTTTTTTTTTACCAGTGATCTTGGTTTTTCTAAATATTTATTAGTGACTTTGGAAAGCAAATATCAGTCGATCAACTTATGAACCTTTGTATCAATAGGCTATAAGCTAATGGCTATGGGAGAACCATGTATTTGTGTGTCAGAAGTTCGTTGTTATCCAGTGCTGTCCAATAGATTAAGGATGCTTTTAAAAAGGGAACCCTTTTTACTCTTTGCAAATGTGGAGCATTTAGTACATACATACGGTGGTGGGATCCGACCGGTGTAACTACCGGTTTGGTGATTTATGATTTGCTGCTCGTGCATGTGAATCGGGTACGCAGCAGTTGAAAATGCACTTTCTGCCTGCTTTTTCAACCACAGCTGTGCTGCGCAAAGCAGCTGAGGTTGAAAAAGCAGGAAATAAAGGTTAGGTTCTACAGAGTTGGACAGAACTGGTAGAATCCCACCCCTGGATACATATCACTCAAGTGTTGTCCTTTTTGGGGGCGGGGTCAAAACAGAGTAGCTTTCACAGGTACTGGGGAACATATTTGGCCTCTAACTGAGCTGAAATCCTGGATGAAATTGAATCAACATGGCTACCCACAAAGACTTGTCGGCTACAGATACCATTCTGAACATTATCAGCAGGAATTATGCAGTGCTCTCTTGTGTTGAATTCTCTGCATTTGCAAGGAGAAAAAGAAGACTGGGAAATCTGCCTAAAACTCATTATTTAGTAAGAAAATAAAGAGAGAAAACTATTTTATGTCTTTGAATCAATTGCAAGTTTTTAAAATTAAGAATAATATTCTTTTGTGACATTATTTTATATTCTTAATATAGTCATCATGATTATAGTCAGGAAATGAAAAAATAGATGATACATTTTAACTATTAACAGTAAAATATCCTAGTTATTGCAATAACAACATCCAGTGACATATTTTAACTATCATAAGGGAGGAAAAAAGTAATATTTAACAATATGAGGTCTTGCAATACCATATGCAAGATGTTGAACTATTTCTTAAGAGTTTCAGGTGAACTGACAATTATCAATCTGTCATATTTGAATATGAAACATTTACTGAAAATTACACTCATTTTGCAATGAATCCCACTGACAATAACTTAAATACTCATGAATTACAGCCTTGGTTAGGTAAACAGCATTTTCTCAACCTGTGCTAGGATTCACATTCACATTTACATTCACATTTCATTTTATATAACCATTACAAGGACATATTTCTCTATAGAAGGATCCAGTGGAGGTAACTGAAATCCAACTGGTTTAGAGTTCTGGTTTCCCTATTTTTATCGCTCTGCATATTATTTTCATTTACTTTCTTTATTGTTTTTATTTGCTAACTTTTCTCAGCAACCCATCCCTGCTGAGTGCAGATGGCATGAATGATCTCACAGATTCTCTGCTCAATAAGCCAGAATGGTATTGCAGACATTCTATATTAAACTTCTCTTACTTCAGTAAAAATGCTGCTTTACCACATGCCTGCTTCATATTTTCCTGCATTCTCTAGTCTCTTCCTCTTTCTGTTTTACAATTCTCAAAAGTTTTATTTAAGAATTCTAACTGAAGGATCTTGTCAACATTTACTTGATATGCTACTGGATCTTTTAGGGTTGCAAATAATCAGAGTGCTTATGTGAGATATTTGTAGTGGTCTAATGTGCAGAAACATACTAATGAGGGAGGACATTTTAGGATATACATGCTATGCACTTCAAATGCTTGCTTTGTTTAACATGGGGTTGGTAAAAAATATGTATCACCACCAGTACACAACTATTGCTAACTCAACAGAAAGGTATGAGCTATTATCCACTTAAACACAACCCATCACATGTGTCTATCTGGTACCTATGTCAAGAAACGAGAACACAATGTAAATATAAACATTTTTAAAAGAGAGACCTACAAATTGTTTTCCTGCTAAGATGATAAATGTTACCCATTTTTTTCATTGCCTAATGTTTGTATCCAGCATGATAGTTGATAGAGGAATGTGAAGATGTAGAATTTCCTAGAGGCTATTGCAGATGACCTTTGCAAAACTATGTCTGTATCTCTTTCTGCCTTTTCATTATTTTAAACAGTGTAAAAGAACAATGGAGAAGAGCAAGGGGAAAATAATCTTCCTTTTTTCCTTTCAGTGCTTTGCATTTCTATTATTGCTCTTATCCCTGTCTAAATTGAGGATAAGGAAAGAAAAAGGAGTAAGTAGAAACTTTTCAATAGCTATGCTACTGGTAGAATAAGGGACAATATTTTTCGAATTCTTTGGATTAGCTACAGTTTGGTTTCTTAGTTTTCAGGTCTTACTTTTTTTCTTCCAGTTAAAAAATTCTGAGTCAGTCCAGCTTCAAAAAATTCACACATTTACAAAAAGCCTGCCAGTTGTTACAATCTTACAGTAACTGTAAACCTATTCTTTGAAACTGTAAACCTATTCTTTGAAATAGATTTGATATACACATTGTCCTTATGTAGACAATGTGTATATAAAATCTATGCACTGAAATAAAAATATCAGCAAAATTAGATGCCTGTGAAAGTAGCAAATGTAAATCAAACAATTTAACCAAAGAACTTGGTGAATATGAAGTATTCTCGGTGGCTGAGTGACTTTTGTAGTAGAGAATGGAATGGAGTATTTTGAAGAAGGATGTTCTGAAGAGCCCTCTATCCAAAAAACTCTAGGCTGTAATGTGATGTGGTTCTGTTTGTTATGGTAATATATTTATTATACTTCCTAAGAAAATTTAGGCAGTGTAATTGCTGTTATGCTCTTACACAGGGCCATAGATATTCAATATAGTAACATCCAAAGGAGAAAAGAGTATACAGTAAAAAGAGACAGAATACAATAAAGAAAACAGATAAGTAGCTAACAGAAAGAGATCACACAAAACATATATTCAATGAACAACAATCTTAAATAGGAAAATCTTCATTTATACAGAAGGTTTTTGTTTCTGTTTCTTTTGAGGGGGCATGATTAAATATGTTGAATGTACAAACAAATGTATATGTTTTTTCTACTGAAATGTATATGTTTCTTCTCCCCCCCCCCATATTTATAACAATATCAAGATTGATTAATTTCAACAAAGAATGATGATGTAAGAAATGTAGATATACAGTAGTAAGCCAGCTCTGATTTGGCAAAAACATTGAGTTGTTAGGTAATACTTTGTACCAGTGGTGGGATTCAACTTTTTACTACCAGTTCTGTGGGCATGGCTTGGTGGGCATAGCAGGGGAAGGATACTGTAAAATCTCCAATCAAAGGGGGTATTTGCCGGTTTTCCAAACTACTCAAAATTTCCGCTGCCGGTTCTCCAGAAATGGTCAGAACCTGCTGAATACCACTTCTGCTTTGTACTTTTTGTAGGCTAAATGTGATTTGTTTCCTAATTATGAAACAAATTGATTTTCTTAAGGCAATTTTGTGGTTTTTGCAAAGAAAGTGAATGGCCTTAGTATGTGAATATGCAGGTCTGCAAGTTTAGCTTAGACATCTCTGGCCAATTTTCAAATGTCTCTTTCTCAAGGAAACACAAGATTATTTGAAATCAGTCAAGATAAGCCATTTATATATCTTTGTTTAAACTGAATCCTTAAACTGATGCTCTATTGTACTGCATAAACCATGGCTTCTTATGTTAAAAGCAAAAATAAGTTTTTAGAGTGGATTATTTTGTGCCCCAGAAATTCCTAGATTTAATAAATATAACACTGCTACAATGGGAAATGGAAACCTAATGTTCAGCGAAGATTATTGTAAATGGCCATTAAATGTAGATTGAAAGCCAGAAGAGTTTGAGGTGAAGAAAAAAATAAGTGAGGAACAGAATACAGTGCCTCTAGGAAGCAAATAGCTAATTGTTCGAAGATACATGCATAAAAAAGATATATCGCATTACAATATTTAGTACACTTTTTCTTGTACTATATTAGAACAGTTATTCGGAAATTCATACTGAAAGGGAATGTAAGGTAACAAACATACCTTCCAATCACAGATAGATGTAGTCAATGTCTGAGCATTATATCAATAAACAAAGCAAGAAGGGAAGGATATCATTATTAACACTTTGAGAAGACTGATTTATTCCCTTTTCAGCTACATAGCCCAGGAAATTGCTATCGTTCACAACCATTTTGAGACATATTTTGGAGGAAGATCTTTTAGGCTTTGTCTACAAAATCTCTTAACTGCACCATTACCATTTAATTCAGAGAAACATAACAATTCCCGTTGAACCTAAACCATGTCTATTCTAATTGCTAAAGTGAAATGAAATGAGCATTTATTTGCTATACACTCACTCACATCCATTTACTACAATTCAAGGTGATTTTAGTTATTGAGAAAGTTATTCAGTCACAGGTCCAAACTGTAAAAGTGTAATTTAGGAACTTTAGGTCCAATAGTTATTTAAAAAAAATAAATACATAATTACTAACAATAACTAGTATGAATATACTAGTTCATATGTTTAATCAGTTAAGAGAGGTGTATAGGTAGGATCTTCTCTGAATGATAATTTGATTTTATTCCAGAATGACAGCTCCTTTTCTATTAGGAAGAACTAGAAGCTTTTGGTTTTGGGATAAGGAAGATATTTTAGTAGAATGAACCCTATTCTTGAGTGATGCACCTTTATTTATTTATTAGATTTTTATCTCTCTTTTGTTACTTAAGATCCTCTTATATTGAGAATACTGCTCTGAAAGAGGTATAATTTGAATAGTAGGTGAACCAGCCACATAGAGGTGGTTCTATGAAGAATGCAATCTCCATGTTTGTATCTAATACAAACATGGAGATTGTGTTCCATTTAGATAAAGTGCTAGGTATGGTAGGGCAATAGATGGAGTTCATGGTTCACACTGATACCAACAACATTAGGAAACCGGAATCTCTGGAAAATGTGATTTAAATTGCTAAGAAAGAGATGGAAATCCAGGATGCCAAAGACATATTTTGATTCCTGCTCTTTAGATCAACAGTGCTACGGGATCTCAGAGATCTCAATATGTGAAAGAGATAGTGATTGACACAGATTAAAAATGTGTTGAGAAATATAGGATCCACTTGGTTCATAATATGCTATAGGGCATGGCTGTCAAAGTCCCAGCCCATGGGCCTGATACGTCACACGCTGGCCATGCCCGGTTTAGCGGAGGGAAAAATGTAACGATGTGAGTTTGACACCCAGTTATAGGGTATAGGCCAATGTTTAGAACAAGTTAATGGATGCTCATGTCACTCTGAAAACAAAAAGAATACAAAAACACCTAAAAGAGAATCATGCCAACAGTATTTGAAAAAGAACATGTTGCATTGGGGTTTTTTTGTGCCAATGTTAGACATTTCCAAACCATGATAGGGAAATTAAACACTTGATATAACATTAAAGGGTGCAATGGAGAAAAAACATTGGGATACAGTCATTCTTAGCAGCAAACTTGAAAGAAAGGCAATGGGTAAGGTAATAATCTTTATATCAAGGAAGGAGGCCAACAATGCTAAATGTATAAACTGTAACTAGTAGAACTTAATCCATTTCAGTTTGTGCCTCCTCCTTAAGTACTGGCTTAAGACCCTAGGGGCACTCATTTCAATAATTTTTCTTGGGTTTCCACTCATAGCTTGCCCATAGAAGCAGGTGGCAGGGGCAGATGGTGGCATCTGCATCATGATGCCATTACAAAAAGAATGTGACTTTATGTGGTCATATCAGACATGATGCAAATGACACAATCAAATCTTTTGTGTTCTGGAAGTAATGACATTTTGATGATATAATGGCTTGTAATGGACATTTGTGCTCCTATCTTATAGTTTTTGACATCTGCTTGGTAAAAAGAACTTGGAAGCTTCCTTATAATTTTGTGCATGTTATGGGTCCTAATAAAAACTATTGTCAAATCATTGATTCTGGAATTATTGACACAAGACAACTCTTAATAATCACTTCAACCATTGTGAGCATTATGGAGCACTCCTTTACATTATGTTTCAGTGTTATTTTCTGCTTTGTTCAGATTTGACTTTAGTATCTCCTTGCCTGTTTATACTGTTCAGCTTGCCAAGAGTTATATTATAAAACTGAATATTTTTGGTTAAAGAACTAGGTGTAAAACAAAAATGATTAATTAGCAACTTTTAACAAAGTTTTTTTAAATTGAAGCCAAAAATTGGTTTACAGTACTGGCAAAATATATGACTGTATAGCTCCCTCAATATTAAATATAGGAAATCTGAAAGACTAATTTGGAGTAAGTAGTTGCATGAGTAAAAAAGAAATTCCTTTCTTGTTCTCAGTAGTATATCCATATGTTACATTTTATCCATTAAAACAAATTCCTAAATTCAAAACCTAATTTGAAGGCTCTCCAAAATTCAAGGATGGTAATAATTAAGAACTAGTTGCAACTTCCAGTTGTGTGCATCATTAAGGAAAAAGACACAATTGCTTGCAATGAGAGTTCCCAAGAGTAGGTCTGTGATCATGGGAAAACTGTCTTACTCTCTCATGATCAAAAGAGAGGAAGGCCACTTCTAACAGTTTGCCTTTTCTCTTTGTCCCTTCATCTGAGACCAATGGAAAATGGGAGAAGAGCTGGGATGCTATTGTATGGACCACTTTGAATCTCCCCGAACCAATTTACAAGAGGCCATTACATATGGCGCAGGTAGGCGTGTTGTCCTGAATCGTTTTTCATAGTGGGTAGTGAAGGTAGAATTTAGAGTGACCGTACATCTGCCATTCCCCAAGCTCTGCTGGCAAAAATGGGAACCACTTTATTCAGTTGTGTGGGCATATCCTTCCCTTCCCTTGCTCTACTTGTCTCAGTGCCCCTTGCCTGCTGCCATGCTAGTATTTTGCTGCTATCTGCTCCTGGCTAAGTCAGCAACTGTACATTCCTGCCTCCTTCTTTGCACAACCTGAAATGACAAAAGTAGGCAATAGAGAAAGCTTAAGATTGGGATGATGAATAGCAGCAGAGATTGAGGAAAGTGAAAGAATATTCTGTTCTGGCACAGAGGAGAGAATACAGAGGAAGCATGTCATCAAGACTGCCATTAGTCTAGTAAGGTCTGCCAACACTAAGCATACGATCCAGGCGAAATCCTTAATTCCTATTTGTTAGGGCAGGAGGGAGTAAGAAACATGTTGCTCTGCTCCTGAACCACTTGTGAATGGCTAGGCTGTTGTAGGGGGACTCTGCTCCTGGTGATTTTTTTCTTTTGCCATTCCATTTGTTACCTGCCATGCCTAGGGTGGTGGAAAAAGGGAAAAAGCCAAGGGAGGGTGTGTGAGAATGAGAACAGGTATGTTGATAAAGGTGATCCAGTTGGCATGGTATAATAAGACTTTCAAAAAGACTCTTGAGCAAGCTTTGTTGTAGATTAAGAGCAGAGGGGTATTCAGCAGGTTCTGACCAGTTCTGGAGAACCGGTAGTGGATATTTTGTGTAGTTCGGAGAACCAGCAAATACTACTTCTGACTGGCCCCACGTCCATCTATTCTCTGCCTTCCAAGTTCCAGCTGATCGGCTGGGTGTTCTTTTGTTGTCCTGCACAGAAGAATGGAGCTGGAAAGCAGGTTAGTGTGGTGGGGAGGGAGTGGGATTTTTCTGTATCCTTCTCCAAGGAGTGGGGAGGGAATGGAGATTTTCCAGTATCTTTTCCCTGGAGTGGGGCGGGAATGGAAATTTTGCAATATGCTTTCCCTGCCATGCCCACCACGCCACACCTACCAAGCCATGGCACTCTCACCAAGCCATGCCCACAGAACCAGTAGTAAAAATTTTTTGAATCCCACCACTGATTAAGAAGATGAGCTCTCTTGTCGATAGATAACTGGCTATCTAACTGGCTAAAACAAGACAAGAGGATACAATCTCTGCTTTGTCTGTGTAACTAAAACAGAGGCAATGGTTATAATATATGAAAGCATGGAAGACAGAAATAAAAGAAAATAGTATTTTAAAAATAAAAGCATTTCTTTCTCTCTTTTTGTCTGGCAATGGAAGTATGCCTCTTTAAAGGATATTCTTTAAAAAAAAATCTAAAGAAGAATTTACATTTTAAATCCAATATACAGTATTGCTTTTAGATTCATTTTTATTTATTGATTCAGATTCTGTGGATATTCTACTTTAAATATATAGTTTAAACATATTACTTTACAGGGATCATCTGTTATATTAAGGTAATATATACTGTGGGAGGAGAGTTTGTCCTAAGCAAATGGTACACTGAGATCCCTGATCCCTTAAACCATCCCCAGTGAAAAGATATGCATGGGCACATACTAAACAAACATGTAAATTTAGTTCCATATGATGATGTATTTACTTTACTTTCTCCATTTATCCATGGAGTTCAATGGGGGACAATGGGGGACATATTCAATGGGGGGCATATGAAATTTGGATTCAATAAAATTAAGGCTGCCACAGCCACCATACTTCTTTTGTGAAGATTTTTCTCTATTGAATGCCATAAAATCTTACCAGCAGTGGTAGATTTACAGCAAATAGTTTTTGCAAATATAAATATGGCTTCTAGAATGAATTATTTTCCTTCGTCATTGACAGAATTCCTCAGTAAGGATATGGCCAAAGATCATTCCCATTCTAAACTTAGATAATTGTATAAAACATTAGGATTGCTTTGACACTCCTAAATAATATAAGTTTGAACTGGTTGCATAGAAACTCTAACTTGCATGTCCTGATGTCCTTTAGTGGCATGGCTGCTTGTCATAGCCATTTTGTCATAGTGATTTAATGATAAATAGATAGATTTTTTTGATGATCTAAGCTACCACTTTCCTTCTTCCATTCATGATCTACTCTAATTAGTGGTTTAGAGTCTATCACACTACTCAGTCTCTGTGCTATAATATTTTGTGATGTGACTCAATGAATTTTTCACACACTCCACATTTTTCCGTGGACAACTACATTCTTCTCTTTGATTTAGTTCATGCTGGTAATTGACCTTCAATAGCAAATTGAACCATGCATGTATGTACAATCTCTCTCCAGCATAATTATGAGAAATCAACACTGAGCACATTCGTTCACTAACAGCATAACATTACCCCAAATGCATGGCAAATTCTCCATACAGAAATTCCATTAAAGAATCTTCTAAGGTCTCAATATGCACTGTGGAGCAAAGAAGAGAGAAGGGAAGAACGCTAAGAGGTTTCTGCCTATTTTCAAAGTGTAATCAAAATTTCCATATGTCCATAGTCTATAACCCAAGAGTTGGTAATGTTTTTTCATCTACAATTTTTATTTATTTTTCCCAGCTTCTGGAGCTTTGTAGCATCTGAGGTATTAGCAGACCTAACTGATCAAATATAAGTCTTGTTTTCAATCTTTGGAAGTGGGAAGAGCTAAAGTAAAATAATAACATAACAGTAACAAGCTTGTTTTGCATTGTTTTAAAAATGTGCTGTGAAATTTTGGCAGGTTGTTGGAAGTTGGCAGTGTTATCTTGGGAAATCCTGGGTCTTTAATAAAAGAGGCTGGAAAGTTGCATATGGTTCGCAAACCATTGCTTGCTCACACAGACCATCAGCCACAAGGATTATTCTAGGATAACTTGTGAAACCTTCCCAGTTCAGGATCCAACTGAGCATTCAATTTCTTCAAGGAACATCTGGATCCAATCAGCTGTGGCTGTTTAGTTAAGCAAAATATTGTGCTTTTCCTCTTTATGGTACCTCAGGTTCAATACAGCATAACTTCTTGCAGTATTTTGGTTATATAGGATTCCCAAGATTGCAAATCAATGGTGACTGTTAAAAGAACTGGATTCTCAATAGTCTTGCAGTAGAACTTCCATGTGGTGAAGACTTCACAGAGTTTCAACAGAGATGCCTTTTTAGAAAGTTTCTGCTCTGCTCATACATCAGCATTTCTTCAGGTGATAGATCAATCAGTCAATCAAAATTTATCTACAGTCCATGATCAAACACAGGTGATAAAACAATTTAATCCAGGGGTGGTCTTCAAAATTTTTAGCAAAGAGTTCTCTGCCTGGTTGCTGGGTGGGTGTGGCCATGGTGGGTGTAGCCTAGTCGACCTCCTGCACCACAGTGGTGGTGGTGGGGGGCGGTTTGCCCTCCCTGGGCTTCAGAGGCTTTCCTTAAGCCCCCAGGAGGGCAAAAATGGCCTCCCTGGGCTCCAGAGGCTCTCTGGAAGCTGGAAACAGGCCCATTTCTGGCCTCCCCAAATTTCTAGGAGGCCCGTTTTCCCCCTCCCTGAGTCTCCACATGCACCTTGCACTTACCTGCATCCAAAACAGGCCACATGGGGACTCCTGGGAAGGGAGGGGTGGGTGGGGTCAGACAAGATTGGGATTTGGGGGTTCTCTGAACTGCACAGAATCTTAGCTAGGGGCTCTTCCGAACCCCTGCGAACCCCCAGCAGCCCACCCCTGATTTAATCATAAAGGTAATATGGCCTGGTATTTGTATTTACGTGACTCTGCATTTGCAAAGAACAGTTAGTTTTTGATTTGTTGTTTAATACATTGTGATTTTCTGATTCACAAGGAAGCCTCTTTAGGCATGTCGCTTTCACTAGCCTATGAGGAAATGGCAACATGCAGTTCCATCATCACCAAGTAAAATGGGGAGTATTTTAACCATTTCCACTTATTTTACAATTAGTGTGGTAACCGGTATAATTGTATAATTATGATTTTATAATTCCATTCATAGTATGGAAATCAGATTCAAGTCCCAATTTGACCATGGAGTTTGCTGGGTAACCAATCACACTCTCTCATTCCAACCTACCGTATAGAGTGAAATAGAAAAACTAGGAAGATTGAGTGTAATCTGTACTGTTTGTACAGAGATGTGATCTACCTTGAAGAAAATGTGAGATATAAATGTTGTTATTGTTGTTATTTTCAGACCACATACATCATTTGCGCTGGTAGGGTTCAAGCTTGACATCCTGGAGTATTACTGATAGAGAACAATGGAACTAGCTTTACTATTTGTGTAGCACATTTCAGTTAATAAGTGAGTGACAGTACTGATTTAATACTCTTTGCAACAATTTTTTACAGTAGGTCTGCACGCTTCAAAATAGAACAACCCATTAGACTGTTATTTTAGATATATGATTTTTTTACACGTTACTACCTTATCTGTTGCAATGCATGAAGCACTGCAGCTGAGTAACAGGTACCAATTCAATTAATGTTGTTCTTTTTACATATCTTAAGGAAAGAAAATGCAAGGTGACAAATATAAAAATGCTTCCTGGAATTATTTTTTGGACACTCACAAAAAGGAACAGGATGGTGACAGAATCCAGGGATACACTGCCTCTGGCCATGAAGATTTCATTTCGTTATAACAATGCTTGACAGACCTATCAAGCAATAATATAGGATAGCAACACTGGGAATTGATTTGTTTGTAATATAGGAAAAACAGAACTTCCACCTGGATGGAATCTGATTTAAATTTAAGCTTCTGAAAATTTTTCCCAATGTTTTTCTTATTTTTTCCAAAACTTATGACCTTAGATTAGTCCCTCCTCCCCACATTTCCACAATGCATTTATTTTGTTCCTGCTGACTCATTCTGCCAGCTGTAAGACACTTACTATTTTCCCCTTCTCTCACCCAATATGTAACACATACATACACAAATCTGGAAATAGGTTTGTGACTGCAAAACCTGCTGCAAATGTACAAGTTACATGACTGCAAATATTGAATGATAGTGAATGTCATTTCAATGCCCTTTTTAAAAATTAGATTTCAAAATTGTACAGATTTGAGATCAATAGGGCTGTTATAGCCAACACCTGACAAGATTTTCATTTACTACAAAAGAGTAGAGCTATGATTTTAAATTAATTTAATTTTCTTAAAATGGATGTTTACTTTTGGAGCCAAGTTTTGCAGAAGCAGATGGATTCTTTGGCATCTTCAGCAGCCATAGAACAGCATTTGGACATTGCTTCAAATTCATTGGCCATCCTAAACAAAAGCAGAAGTTTGTATGATTGAAATGTTCCTTTTATTCTCAATCTTGGCCACCAAAGCTGGAGTAGGCAAAACTCTAAAATCCCATTTCTTTCTGGAGTGTTCCATTACTTCACCACTGAATTTTCCAATGATGCCCACTTATGTTGAAAGCAATAATCATATATCTATCCTGTTTGTTCTGTATGTATCAAAAGGATCCTTACTTATCCTTCAAATAGTTTTTAGGGGAACTTTATTTTTGGTATTCCATCATGATTTTAATTCTCTATAGCAAGAGTGGGTGCTTGCAAACTGTCTGTAGCCTCTCAGTCTCCTTCTGAAACTCCTGAGTGAATGAGGTTAAACGTACTGACTTGCTTTTTGAATTTGAAGGAGGATATTAAGGGACAAAGAAAAATGAATATTATTCCTTCAGAAACTTGAATAAAGCTTATTCAATCCCCCAAAGCTGACTGATTTTATTGGAGTGGAGGCTGTTCTGTATTAACATACTTCAAATACTAACTTCTGATTGGTCCACACAAACTGTATTGTGATTGGTCCACTGAGCGGCAGTGATTGGTCCGCTACGAATCAACCGCAATTGGCCAAGCCAATCGCAGGAGATTCAAGGACCCGTCATTAGCCGGCCAGCCACGAGCAATCCCTATATAAAGGACTGCCATGGCTCCAAGATTTTGTACAGATCTTAACATAAAATAAAGAGTTTGAAGTACACTGGTCTCGCGTCTCTTTTGTACCCAATCTAACACTGGCGACAAAGGTGGGATCGTGAGACAAAGAGACCAACAAGGCATGTGGCAAACCAATGCTGAACTCCCGACGAGATGGCCGGCAGCAACTCGCCACCTGCACCCTTCGACCAAGCAGTCGAGGACTGGGAATCATACATTGATCGATTCCTCATGTTCCTCGAGAGCAGCAACTTGAAAGATGCCAACGACCAGAAGAAGAGGGCCGTGTTCCTGACACACTGTGGGCCCGCAATGTTCAAAATGGCCAAAGCACTCGCCAAACCCCGAGATGTGAAGGAGATGGACTGGACCGACCTAGATCAGCTGCTACAGAACCACTACGCTCCCGCTGTGCCCAACCTCATCCGGCGGCACAAATTCTACCAGAGGGACCAGAAGGAGGGCAAAAGCCTCAGCGATTTCGTGGCCACCCTCAGAGACCTCGGGGGAATGTGCAAGTTCACTGACATTGACGAGGCTCTGCGCGACCGTGTGGTCCTCGGACTATGGGACCCCATCCCCCAGAGCTGACTGATGGTGCGAAAAGATGTCTCCGTAACCGAGGCCATCACTGAAGCAACCGTGGCTAAGGCAACAAAACACTCAGTGGCAAAGATGCAGCAGATGAATGCAACAGACCGCCCAACAACCACAGAGACAATGCCAACCCTGGAAAAGTGACCAGAGGGCAGCCACAAAGACACAACTACACACCACGGGGATATCGACTCACTCTCCGAAACCGAGGACGAAGAAGAGGAGATCCACAGACTGCAGGTGGAAGAAGACCAAAGGGAATGGAGAGGTCGTAAGTCGGGGTTCCAGTGTGCCGGGTGTGGAGGTGACCATCCCCATTCGGAGTGCTGGTTCCTAAACGCTATTTGCCGGCACTGTGACAAATGGGGACACATCACCAAAGTATGCCGGAACAAAAGGAATCACAGCCCCCGGCGACGAGATGGCACCCCCCCCCCCAGAACCAGAGACCACCATACAGAGAGCCGGTGGAGCCGAGATGGAAGAAACAAGTGGTTCAGCGAAGCCCGGCGCAAAGAGGAGACTCACCATACGGTCATCATCGGGCACTCGAACACAACCGATGCCCGGAAGATGACCGTGGAGGTGAGCATCGAGGGCCAGCCATGCGGGATGGAGGTAGATTCCGGATCCTACCTCTCCATGGTCTCCTGGCATAACATCAAGTGTCTGGTGCCCACCATCCACAGACGCGAATTGGAGAGCCTGAAGCTGACCCTGAAAGATTATCAGGGAAACTGCATTCCCGTGGACGGGATTGGACATTTTAAAGTGGCATTCAAGGGGCATACAGTGGTGCTTCTGCTCATCATTGTGGACAAAGACCACCCGAGCCTGCTGGGACTGGAGTGGTTCGCGCCATTGGGGATCGAGGTGACTGGCATCAACCACTTTGCCGATGCAGACTGGGAGGAGACTCTCGTGAGGGATTTCCAGGAGGTCTTCAACGGCGACCTAGGCAAGTACCGGGGGTCCCCAATAACTTTCAACCTGAACCCGAACATTGCCCCAATCCGCCTTAAGCCATGGCGAGTGCCCTTCTCACTCAATCCCAAAATTGATGAGCAACTAGACAAGCTCATCGCATAAGGGGTCCCAGAGCCGATAGACCACGCCTGGTGGGGAACCCCAATAATCACCCCAATCAAGCCGGACGGGTCTGTGAGGATCTGTGGTGACTACAAGGCCACCCTCAACCATGCGCTGCAGCCGAGTGCCTACCCCGTCCCGGTGGTACAGCACCTCCTACACTCACGGGGGGGGGGGAAGTCTTCGTGAAACTCGATCTGGCACAGGCATACCAGCAGCTGCCAGTCGACGGTGAAACTGCTGAGGCGCAAACCATCATGACCCACCAGGGGGCTTTCCTATGCAAAAGACTCCAATTTGGAGTCAGCATGGCACCAGGGGTATTCCAGAGTCTGATGGAAAGACTATTACAAGGAATAAAAGGGGTGGTGCCCTATTTCCACGATGTGCTAGTATCCACTAAAAATAAAAAACAATTGGAAAGCCGGCTAAGGGAGGTCCTACAGAAATTTAAAGACACCGGGCTAAACGTTAAAAAAGAAAAATGTCAACTTTGCACAGAGAAAGTAGGATTCCTAGGGTACCTACTAGACAGAAACAGAATACACCCCACGGAAAAAAAGGGTTAGGGCCATCAAAGAAGCCCCTAAACCTCGGAATAAAACAGAACTACAGGCTTTTCTTGGACTTATTAATTTTTACAATGTTTTCCTGCCCCAGAAGGTGACCACAGTGGAACCCCTACATAGGCTGTTGGACAAAACAGCCACCTGGTCCTGGGGTAAGTGAGAAGAAAACGCCTTCCAGAAAATAAAGGACCTACTATCATCAGACGCAATCCTCATGCAATACAGTGAAACCCTACCATTGACCGTGACCTGCGACGCGTCACCCTTTGGTATGGGAGCCATCCTAAGCCACACTCAGCCACACTAAGCCAATCGCCTTCTTCTCAAGGACATTGTCCAAGCCCAAAAGGAATTACAGCCAGCTGGACAAGGAGGCGCTAGCAGTAATCACCGGCGTGAAGCTGTTCCACGAATACCTATATGGTAGGACTTTTTCAATTATAACTGACCATAAACCACTACTAGGGATACTGGCAGTGAACAAGGCCACCCCGAACATATTGTCACCTAGGATGACAAGGTGGTCCGAGTTCCTTGCCGCCTACAGCTCCAGCTGACACACCAACCCAGAAAAAACATCACGCATGCAGACGCACTGAGCCATTCCTCCCTGCCCGACCTGGAAGACGACCCAGCACCCACAACCTCGATGCTACACATAGAAACATTACTCAATCCACCCCTGACTGCGCCAGACATTGCCAAAGAGACTAATAAAGACAAGCGGCTGGCGCGGGTCTTGAATTGTGTGGAAAAAGGGTGGCCGGAAACTGATGGTGGTGAGCAGTTTAAAGCTTTCCAGAACTGGCAGACTGAACTGTTCACACAGAAAGGGTGCATACTTTGGGGGGATAGGGTGGTAATCCCTGAAACACTACAAAAGAGGGTGCTGGCTATGTTGCACGAGGGGCACCCGGGCATAGTCAAGATGAAAGTCCTGGCCAGGAGTTATGCCTGGTGGCCAGGGATGGACAAACAGATTGAAATTTGGGTGGCCTCATGCAGAAAATGCCAGGAAGCCAGACCAACCCCCCCCCGCACCAATTCTGGAATGGGAGACTCCCAGAGGGCCATGGTCCAGGGTCCACATAGACTTCGCCGGACCCACAAAGGGATACACATTCCTAATTACGGTCGACGCTTACTCCAACTGGCTGGAAGTTAGCATCATGAAATCCACCACCACGGAGGCCGTCATCAAAGAACTAACCAAACTATTTTCCACCCATGGAACATAGGACTGAACCAAGAGGGGAGGGGTGTTCTGTATTAACATACTTCAAATGCTAACTTCTGATTGGTCCAAACAAACTGTATTGTGATTGGTCCACTGAGCGGCAGTGATTGGTCCGCTACGAATCAACCGCAATTGGCCGAGCCGATCGCGGGAGATTCAAGGACCCGTCATTAGCCGGCAAGCCTCGAGCAATCCCTATATAAAGGACTGCCGCGGCTCCAAGATTTTGTACAGATCGTAACATAAAATAAAGAGCTTGAAGTACACTGGTTTCAGGTCTCTTTTGTACCCAATCTAACAGAGGCAATGAGGCAAAATGGGTTGTTTTAGCTAGGAGTTTTCCTAGCTTCCTGAACCAGGTAGGATGATTTTTGACCCATGACTTCTAGCAATTCAGTTCTCACAGACTAAAGAGAAGAGAAAGTGAGGGAGAGTGAGTATATTCTTCAGATAGTTGAAAAAATATTCCATCTGGTGGGGAATGTCAAGATCAGTACGAAGTATAGAACATGGAGTGATGGATTTCAGGGATGTAGTTTCCAGCAGAATAACAGCAGTTCAACAGCATAACAAAATATCCAAATGTCCCAAAGGTGAGTCAAATATGTGGTGAGCTCCCATTCACTAGATACCCAAGCAGAGACTAGGTATCTATAAAGGAGAATATTTATAGTTCAGGGATGAAAGGAGGGGTCCTTGGTGCTCTCTGAGCCTGGTTGTTTTCTTGTAAACTGTGCATTGATGATGTTACCTCATTTGGGTAATGAAACGTCTACAAGAAAACAACCAAATCAGAGAGCACGAAGGACCCCTAAGAGACTAGATAGACATCTGTTTAATTTGGATTACTGCATTAGGATTCAATATAATAGCCTAATTGGTGCCTTTTAACTCTATGCATCTAAATTTGCTACATCTCATCAAATACTACACACATTATGGAAGGGCATGAATGCCGGAGAACAACTACCCGGTAAACACTTCCATGCTTCCAAGATTTCTTGCAATCACATTTAAAAATAACAAAAACTTATAGATCTGGGAAATGATCAGATTTTGACCTTCTACTTTTATATTATTTGTAGGGCTATTTATGGGTTTTGTGATATATTTCTTTCCACAATTTCCTGTCCAATAACATTATTAAATCCTTTAATAATCAGTTGACTTATGTTTTTAAAATTCTGTTAGCCATCTTAAATATTTTATAGGTTGTAAAGGCAGGTATAAATCAAATGATATTCCTGCCTCCTTACCAGTGTGTGTGGTTGTGGGGGTGTGGGTGTCTGGGGAAATCAAAAGTCATTAAACAGTTGGAAACAAACTTCTAACTCCTTTTTTATATGTAAGAAATGTATGGGGCTTTGTTCAGCTGGTTAGAGCTGTCCTATTTACATTTGACTATCCTTCATATAGGCCTGCTCCTTTTGCTAAGCAATGATTTGGTTAATTCTGATAAATAAGCTACTATTGTCTGGTTTGACATACTATGTTTGAATGATAAACCTTGTTATTACAGCCACTATATCTGAATTCGTATTTTGAGTAAAGTTACAAAGAGGAAAAATGTTATTGCTTAGGGCAGTAACCAGATGCAAGTGATCTAGAGAAAAGAAGAAATGTTGGCCCCTATAAGATCAACAGCCAGACATCTAAAATTTGGTAGTGTATTGATTAATGCAGTTTTGAGACATTAGGACAGAGGTCTCCAAACTTGGCAACTTTAAGACTTGAAGATTTCAGCTCCCAGAATCCTCCAGCCAGCATAGCCAAGTTTGGGGACCCCTGCATTAGGAAGTTACAAAAAAAAAAAGGGGGGGGAGTATACACCATACAGTCACAAAATTACAAAAAGGGAGGGGGTATACACCATTCTTTCCTGCTCCTCCTCTGCTGTAAAATGTTAAGCCTAGGTCTGATCTAAGCCACAATACACAAATAATATTAATTGGTTATTACTTTTGGAAATTCTTTACATTTCTCCCCTTTTTTGCTTCCATGGTTGGTGGTGTGTGTGTGTGTGTGTGTGTGTGTGAAGGTTTTTTTTTTACAGGAGTTCAGCAAAAGGGAAAAGCAAACACGCAAGGGAGGTTTTTCACTTTTAAGCCCTTGCATTGGATTAGACAGAAGGGAGTGTTTTACAAAGCCTGTAGCTAGAAAGATAAGTTTTAAATTGATATTGATCTTACATTTCACCCCTCCATGCTTGCAGTAACATCAAAAAAGAAAGAAAAGGAATGAGGGCAGAGATTGTATTAAACAAATATTATAGTTTAGTTCTCAAGCATACTAAAACTATTGAACTATATTCTGCTCATCTACCCACCCTCCCATATATATAAACAGAAAAATAATTTTTGCCACTCCAAGTGAAAATAGAATAGGTGGTTGCCATGGTGAATTTCTAGCATGTGCTGTACCAGGCCGCTTCCTTGATCCCCACTCTTTGCACACCCCTCAGAGGAAGAGTGGAAATCTCTGAGGATGCATTTTGGTATTTTTAGTTGAGCTTAAAGCCAAATGACCCCCTTTTATAATGTCAAATGGCCTAACTTGGTCTAAAGTTACTGAGGGACAGTTTCATGCAAAAAGGGTTGTTTATAATATATCATAGGATTCATGCTCATACTTCAATTGCATTGTAAATGGAGGGCCTTATAGGTCTGTTTTTAAACATGCTGTATCCACAAATTCAAGTCCAGCATTTTTCTATGTTCCAAGTGCTGCAAGGGTAACTTTTTAATACATAACATAGCAATAAGTAAGTGTACCTAGTAGCCCTATAGTAAATATGGTTTTATTCATTTTTTTCAGTCCTTGCACTAGTTGTTAATTCCTTTCTTCTCCCCATTTACCATTTCTCCTCCCATTGCTGTTTATTTAATAACATGTTCACCATTGCCATAATAACCAAGCATCCCCAATGTTTACTGTGAGACACATTTGGGTTATGTAAGAAATCACCTTGAAAGAGAATAAATCAGGTCTTTGCTCTGTGAAATTTGTCCTTTCCATCAGGTGGGTGGAACAAAGGAGAGCAAGCAAGAAAGATGGGAGAAGGAAAAGAAAATGAACCATACATATTTTTAAAGGGCCTAGTGAGAAGAGAAGCCTGGGCAAATAATAACACAAGGTTTTTGGCCATCCCCTAGCTTTATGTATTCTTTAGAATCTTTTCATAAAATGGACCTTCCATTTTATGAGAGCAAATGCAGAGCCTCTAATATAAACTCCCAAAGGTAGCACACCAGAGGTGGTATTCAGCAGGTTCTGATCAGTTCTGGAGAACCGGTAGCGGAAATTTTGAGTAGTTTGCAAATATCACTTCTGACTGGAGATTTTATAATATCCTTTCCTTGCCATGCCCACCAAGCCACACCCACAGAACCGTTAGTAAAAAAATGTGAATCCCACCACTGTAGCACACATTTTAAAAAGAACAAAATACCCTCAGTGAAAGATCTTGGTGCACTGCAAATATAAAATGCAACTTCACCTTTGCCTGTGCATCAGTTCTCCATTTAACACTCTTGAATTCATTACTATACTTCAGTCATATTAGTTCATCCCCATTCCCACATTCCCCAACACAAATAACCTAATCTAAACTGTGGAGATTAAGTTCCAAAAGGCAGGCTTAGATCATAAGGAGCCCATCTTTTCTTTTTATTTTCCTCTAGCAGAGCAGTTTTAAGATGTTGCTGCTTTGGTTTTGGTGTGTATAATCATACTACTTTATCTTTAGTTCTGTAAATGAGAGAAGACACAAGGACTACAAAACAAGCATTTCCTCAAACTGTTTGATTCAAAGTGGCAGTGGGAAAAAAGCAGAATATCAGCAGAGCCTGGAATGCTGTGAAAGCTCCAAGGAAAATCATTCCTAAGAGCATTCCTTGCCTCTAGCCTTGATAGTGGGAACCACCAATGTACAGAATGTCCTAATAAATGCAGGGTGAAAAGCGGCTCCCACATTTGGGACTTATAAAAAAAACTGTAGAAAAAAAGAGGAATGTAACAGGAATGTAAAAGAATCTTATCTAAAATTCAAAGGAGTAAGATCTTATTTTGGACTTTTCTTGGACCTAAAAAGAGTATTTATTCCCTAAGAGTGGCCCTGGCTTGTTTTCTTTTCTTTTTTTTTGTATTCCTGCAAACACAAGAAAATTCTTTTTGGTCAGTTTCTAAACATAGTGAGGTAATTTTTCTCAGGAAAAATTACGAAGGCAGACAGTCCCTTTGCCACTGGGAAGGAACAGATGTCTGGGGTGTTTTAAAACCCAAGCAAAGCAGAAGATCTAAGGCCTGGTTATCTCTGCTGACCTCTTTAAATTCCAAGAATCCCATCTTCCTCAAAAAGGGAATGAACAGTATTAACCCAGCAACAATTGACCTTGAAATCTATATGAACATCCTTTTCAAGGTTAAACCCCCCCAAACATATATGAAAAGTTCTAACAGCTCACTTTATAATATGCACAGGGATACCTAGGGATGTTCTCGAAAGTGGATAATGTGTGAAAGCTAGGCCAGCTGTTGTTCTTAACCCCTGTGCTTAAGCACCTTCTACTTAGCCCCACAGCTGGAGAATTCCTTCCTTCTCAAACTCCCCACTGTCACTTTGTTCTTGCTCCTTTCCTCACTTGTGGTTGGCACTGTCATCTCAACTCCTGCATCTTTCCAACATTAGCCAGCAGTCACATTAGCTGCCAGTACCATTACAGTATAGGCATTACTTCCCTTGTTCTGTTCAACCCAGGAAAGAATGCATGTTGATGCATGTTCAGCACACCCAATATCTACGATGTAATGGAAAAGGAGCCGGAAACAGTGATGGATGCACCCTTATAGATGAACTAGTTACAATCATTGTATTGGGTAGCTGAAGAAAACAGCCTTTGGCATTTAGAGGCATTTCACCTTTGAAATGAGAAAGCTCCTCAATGCAAAAATAGAGGCTTCAGAGAAGAGTTTTACCCACAGAAAAGGTTAAAATTCCATCTGTCTTTGCCTGTTCTTTTCCAATAATTATCACCATGCTAATGAGACTTGCATTTGTAAAGCAAGACAATGCCACTTATAAGCAAAGAGTGACTGCTCCCCTGAGATGATGAACAATCTCATATGCTGTCAGAGCACAGCAATACAATTTTCTTTAAAAGTTCAATCAGTGTTTGGAGTTAACAATGGAAGAATCAGGACTTAGATAGAGGTTGCTTTCATTGCAGATATAAAACGTCATAATGATGACCAGCTATTACAAAATATAGCCTGCAATACGTATAAAACAATCCAGGATATAACTCTTATGTCTCTTCATTTTGTATTTAAATAATAATGCACTTCATGTTGCTTGTTTGATCTTGGATCTATAGATCACCTGTTAAGATGGCAACATTTGTTCATAGAATCAATATGGAGTTGAACTTGAATATGAGGCACCTAAATGTTGAACTATTTTTGGCCTTAGAATTTCTGTGTGTAAAAAAAGATGTGATAACGTTGTGATAACAATTTTCAGCAAATATGGATGGGCATACAGGAGCACAAACCCTTCAGAAACCCAGACCTCTAGCACTGTTCAAGTTTCTCCATTTACAAAATTGCTTTGGAAGTTCTTATTTCTTTTCTTTATTGCATATCAGCCATTAGAATAGATGGAATTCCTTTGGAATAAGCATCAGGAACTTTAACTTTAACTTCAGCTGGTGCTTTTTTCTTCCCCTCCTTCATTTGAAGCGCTTTGCTAGATTGGCATGATCCCGTAGTAGTGTCACAGCCTGTAGTCATTTAATGCCTCTTCTCGTGGGGTCAGGATTCCACGCCCAAGTGCATTTAGCAGGTCAGTACAGTAATTTTAAATGTCTTTCTTTCAATCTTTTGCCATCTTCAATTATACCTTTCCACCCTACTATTTGTGTAATTTTCTTCTGTCTGAAGTCTCTTTACTGTTGTTCTCTATTGCACAGCATGACAAATTACCCATCAAGCTATATCTTTTCAGCCCAGAAATGTGCAGCAACACGGCGTTGTGGCATTATCACATGTTGTGCACTTTATTTCCTTGCAGTTCATTCAAGTGTGCCACATTATTTTCCTGCTTCCTTTTTGTCATCGCCCAGATTAACCATTTTATCTGCGGTAAACTTTGGAAACAATTATAAACTCATTACATAGTAAGCCAAGAGCAGAAATACCTAAGCAAATGTGTGCAATTTATGCCTTTCTTTAACTTTGTTGGCCAAAAATAAAATTAAAAAATGGACCCAAATCCTTTGACTGTGCTGAAGAGGTTTGAATGCTGATTATACAGCTGAGTAACCTTGGCAATGGACAAGAATTATTTTTTTGCCCCTGCCCACTAAACAAATTAACTGAAAGATACCAACTCATGTCTGACAGAGAACACAAACCTCTCATTCTCCAGGCCAGAGGTGTAGTCTACATTTAATTCTTTGTATGTCTTTTGCTTTAACAACAGTTATGTGTCAAGAATTCTGCTGTTTAACTAAATGATCTCAGAAATGTACCTGGCAAGAGACCAGAGGTGGGGGAAGGGAGAGGATGGAATTAGCTTAATTACTGATAGCGTTTGCAGAAATAGTGGCTTACAGCAGAACTCTACATATATATACTACTTAGGAGAAAATCCTTTTGAGTCAAGCGAAGGAACTCCCATAGGATGACACAACTTTTTCCTGGCTGACTTATACTTTAAATGACTATGCATTGCTCTGATTATATTGCATATCATTTAATTCATACAGTGTCTGTGTTCTAACTAAAGTTGATTTTGATGAGACTGAAAGGATTATTTCAGAGATTAAGGTTCCTGTTGCTACTAATCAAGATGTGTTTGAAGGCTATTCTGTTTCATTCCTTATTTTAATTTGAATTTTTTAAGGCTAAATGAAGTAACCTAGCATTCAGGCAATCCAGCCAGATATAACCAACTTTAGTGCATGTAAAAGGAGCCAAAACATGGAGAAGGTCAAAAGGAATTGCTCGCAGATTATTAGAGCTGTTCCGTGTTTTGGAATCAAAGACCACCAGGTATTTTGAAGCTCTCAGGAACAAAAACCATAGTAATCTGCAATGTTGCCACCAAATGTATCTTTTTCTGAGATTGCAAGATAGTTTAGATGACAGTCATGCAATCCTGGAAAACGGCATGGCTGTTTTAAGGATTTGCAGAAAAGTGCTACATTTATATTACTGCACACTTTGACATATCTTCTGCCTCTTAATTTGAAACACTACAAGCAGTACAAATTATTCTTCCCAGATCACAAGCTATTAGCACTAGGCCCAGGATAGAACTTGAAAATAAAAGCATAACACAATATGGTAACATCAATTCTGTGTTTTTCATCTATATAAACATCCAAGCATGGACTTTTCATTCTTAGTCTTTAATACAATAGATAATGGCTCTGTTTTAGGCACAGTATTCTTCAACATCTTCATCAATGATTTGAATGGCAGAGGGATAGATGGGGAACTCATCAAATTTGCAGATAACTCCAAGCTAGCAGGAATAGCCAACACTCCAGAAGATAAGGTTAAGATGCAGAAGGATCTTGAAAGATGTGAACATTGGACACTATCTAACAAAATGAAATTCAATGGTAAAAAAGTAAAATTCTACATTTAGGCAAGAAAAATAAATTGCACAGGTAAGTTTAGGCAAGAAAAATAAAATGCACAGGTACAGTATATGTGGTACCTTGCTCAACAGTAGTAACTGTGAGAGGGATCTTGGAGTCCTAGTGGACAACCATTTAAATATGAACCAGCAGTATGCAGCAGCTTCCAAAAAAGCCAACACAGTTCTAGTCTGCATAAATAGAGGGATCACATGAAGTGTTAATACCACTTTATAATGCCTTGGTAAGGCCATACTTGGAATACTGCGTTCAGTTTTGGTTGCCACGATGTAAATAAGACGTGGAGACTCTAGAAAGAGTTCAGAGAAGAGCAACAAAGATGATTAGGGGACTGGAAGCTAAAACATATGAAGAACGGTTGCAGGAACTGGATATGTCTAGTTTGATGAAAAGAAGGTCTAGGGGTGACATGATAGCAATGTTCCAATATCTCAGGGCTGCCTTCTTAAAAGAGGGAGTCAAGTTATTCTCCAAGGCACCTGAGGGTAGGACAAGAAGCAATGGGTGGAAACTAATCAAAGAAAAAAAGCAACTTAGTTGCTTTCTTAGTTCTTAGGAGAAATTTCCTGACAGAACAATTAATCAATGGAACAACTTGCCTCCGGAAGTTGTGAATGCTCCAACACTGGAAGTCTTTAAGAAGAGATTGGATAACCATTTGTTTGAAGTGGTGTAGGGTTTCCTATCTAAGCAGGGAGTTGGACTAGAAGATCTCCAAGGTCCCTTCCAATTCTATTCTATTCTATTCTATTCTATTCTATTCTATTCTATTCTATTCTATTCTATTCTATTCTATTCTATTCTATTGGTAATTTTTCCATATGTTTTGGATTTTCTCCTCTTTCAGACAAACACCAAGCTTCTTTATAGCTTATATTCTCTATTCATTATATTCTTTATAACTTTATAAGACAAACTCTCCAGATTTTCTTTATCTTAAATGACTGCTCTTTTATGGGGGGGGGGGGTGATGATAATTTTTCTGATTTTCAGTTATCATTGGACATATACTTCATATTAACCTCCAGGGAAAGATTGAAGGTAAATGGGGTCTAGGCAGAAGAAGAACATCATGGCTTCAAAATCTAAGGGACTGGTTTGGACAAAATTCTGCAGCACATTTTTGTGTGCTGTTGATAAAAATAGGATTGCCAATATGATTGCCAATGTCCGATGATGGATATGACACAACAAGATGATGATTGGACATATAATTTGACTTCTGTTTCCTTATGGAATACAGTTCAATTTTAAACCCATTATGGACAATAAAAATTTCTCTGAAGAAAGGTTATTTAATAAAATTGTATTTGTCTATGGGGCTTAGCTGGATATATAGGAGTCCTCGATTTACAACCAATTGCTTAACAACCATTCAAAGTTCTGATGGACCTACCTGGGGTACTTACAATCTGGATTGAAAGTTCTGATATTCACTTCCCCCTATGCAGTCATGGGACTTCATTTCAGGTACTTGGCAATCAGGACTCATTTATGGTTGCTTGCAGTGTCATGAATGCATTTTACAACAGTGTTGCTGAAAATTGGCATTTACTTGGTACTGGTTTTTGGCAAAATGCAAACCACTGCAGCATTAATAACTGCAGCATTAATAACTGCAGCATTAATAACTGCAGCATTTGTTTAATAACAGAATTCACTTAAGACTTCTGCAAAAACTTTATGACCATCACATGTTATGGCCATAATGGGCAGGCTCCACTACAGTCATAACTTGACCAATAAAAAAATTGGATGGAATCACTAAATGAAGAACATTAGATTTATTGAGTAATTAGGATGACTACTAACAAAAATAGCTTATACTGTACCTGGATGGCAGTCATCCTCAGCATACAATATGCTACCTGCTTACTACAATGAACTATCCTTGAATTTTGGTTCTCATGAGAGTCAAAAATTCAAAATATCAGGAGGACTTAATACTTAAATCCTGACATCGATAATAAGACAGCATCTTATTATAGACAGACATCTACAGAAGGATAGCATCTTTCTTTCTTTCTTTCTTTCTTTCTTTCTTTCTTTCTTTCTTTCTTTCTTTCTTTCTTTCTTTCTTTCTTTCTTTCTTCCTTCCTTCCTTCCTTCCTTCCTTCCTTCCTTCCTTCCTTCCTTCCTTCCTTCCTTCCTTTCCTTTCCTTTCCTTTCCTTTCCTTTCCTTTCGTTTTATTTTCAAAATGTTCCTGTACTGATTTGTAGCATAGAATAGAATAGAATTCTTTATTGGCCAAGCGTGATTGGATACACAAAGAATTTATCTTGGTGCATATGTTCTCAATGTACATAAAAGATACATTCATCAAGAGTTAAGAATCATAAGGTACAACGCTTAATAATAGTCATAGGGTACAAGAAGAATAGAATAGAATAGAATAGAATAGAATAGAATAGAATAGAATAGAATAGAATAGAATAGAATAGAATAGAATAGAATACTTTATTGGCCAAGTGTGATTGGACACACAAGGAATTTGTCTTGGTGTAAATACTCTCAGGATACAGAAAAGAAAAGATACATTTGTTAAGAATCAAGAATCATAACGTACAACACTTAATGATAGTCAAAGGGTACAATCAGCAATCAAATCATACTAGGAAACAGCCAACATAAATCATAAGGATACAAGCAGCAAAGTTACAGTCCTACAATCACAAGTGGGAGGGGATGGGTGATAAGGAGTGATGAGAAGATTAACAGTAAGTAGTTAATGGTAGTGCAGACTTTGTAATAGTTGAATAGTGTTGAGGGAATTATTTGTTTAGCAGGGTGGTGGCTTTCCAGAAAAAAACTGTTCTTGTGTCTAGTTGTTCTGGTATGCAGTGCTCTATAGCATCATTTTGAGGGAAGGAATTGAAACAGTTTGTGTCCAGGATGCGAGGGGTCTGTAAATATGTTCACAGCCCTCTTTTTGACTCGTGCAGTATAAAGGTCTTTGATTGAAGGCAAGTTGGTAGTAATTATTTTTTCTGCAGTCCTAATTATCCTCTGAAGTCTGTATCTGTCCTGTTGGGTTGCAGAACAAAACCAGACAGTTATAGAGGTACAGATGACAGACTCAATGATTCCTCTGTAGAACTGAATCAGCAGCTCCTTGGGTAGTTTGAGCTTTCTGAGTTGGCACAGAAAGAACATTCTTTGTTGTGCTTTTTTTGATGGTGTTTTTGATGTTAGGTGTCCATTTTAGGTCTTGTGATATGAAAGAGCCTAGAAATTTGAAGGTCTCTACTGTTGATACAGTGTTGTCTAGTATTGTAAGAGGTGGTAGTATGGGAGGGTTTCTCCTGAAGTCCATAAGCTTCCATAAGAAAGAGCTTCAGGTTGAGATCTATCATCTTTTTTCTTTTCTTTTCTTTTTTCTTTCTTTCTCTTTATTTTCAGAAAGTTCTTGTAGTGATTTGTATTAAAGCAATCACATTAGGTGTAGGGAGAAAATGGAAAAACAATAGGCATCATTCAGAAAAAACTGAAGAGTTTTCCACCATCATCTTAAAAAGAAACGGTTGGCTCAGAGGTGGTATTCAGCAGGTTCTGACCAGTTCTGGAGAACCAGTAGCAGAAATTTTGAGTAGTTTGGAGAACCGGCCAATACCATCTCTGATTGGTCTCACCCCCATCTATTCTCTGCTTCCCAAGTTCTAGATGATTAGCTGGGTCTTCTTTTGTTGCTCTGCACAGGAGAATGGAGTTGGGAAGTAGGTTAGTGGGGTGGGGAGAGAATGGGATTTTGTAGTAACCTTCCCCTGTCATGCCCACCAAGCAAACACCACTCCCACCAAGCCACGCCCACAGAACCAGAAGTAAAAATTTTTGAATCCCACCACTGGGTTGGCTGTCATAACATACTTAGAGTGTGGTGGATCACAGAGGCATATTTGTGAATCAATCACGTTTGAAAACCCAACGTTGCCATAGATTATTAAAAGTACTATTGCCAATGCAAAGTAAGTGATTAGGCCTCATGATCAATAAGTGCAGTTAGTATAGCATGGATGATGTAACCTAGTTAGGGTAATGAAATGTCTACAAGAAAACAAGCAAGCTCAGAGAGCACTAAGGACCCTTCATTTCAACCCTGAGCTACAAATATTCTCCTTTATTGGCATTTAATGTATTCTAATTTCCCTACAGGCATTTTGGGTGACTTACTAAAAAGAATAACAAGGTTTGCATAGTTTTTGTGTGCTATGTGGCTCCAAAGAAAAGGATTGGATGAGGTTCAAAGCAACTAAGGCTTGAAATTACTCCAGCTGAGAATCTGTGTTGTTGGTGTGTTCATATTGAAATCTATTCAAATCATTTATTTTTTCCAACTGTCAATCGGATAAAACAGGTAGCAAACTATGTACCTTCAGCACCTTTTGTACATTGCTATGTTTGCTAAGGAAAGCTACAGCTGAGAAATACAATAAATCAAACTTTACCACACAGATCACATTGTAAAAGGCTCCAAAAAAACCTAGAAAACATTGACAGTTGTTTCAACAAATGGTAACTTGACTGTTGCACTGTCAGAGTTGATGTCCTTGTGCAAATGTAAAAGAGCAAAGTGATTAAGGCATGCTTGTCCTTGCTAGATTTCAGCCAAGTTTTCCATTTCTCTCAATAGCACAGAAAGATTGCTCAGCTGTTATAGAACATGGAAGAATAGCAAGTAATTTCTGCAACTTTAAAATAAATAAAACACATCCTTCAGCCTTGGTACATGCCTTTAAGAAATGACCAAGCTCTGGACAAGGTAAATGCTATTCATGTTATACCAGTCCATGTGGAAGAACAAAATGTTTCTTCTGAAGAAGAAAACCAGTATTTATTGTGTGAACTATTCTCATTTTAACAACAAATTTTGTGGCTATTTACATTCCTAATACACCTGTGTTGTACTAGCCACATATTAGTAGTTCTTCAGAAGTCAAACAATTTTAGAGTCAATAGTTCCCATTGAAATACTTTTGCTGCTTTAATGGATAAAGTATTAGGGCTGTTTCCACAGACTGCATACTATTGATAGTACTGAAGTGTGTGATACTTCAGTATACTGAAGTGAATGCCTAATCTAATTGCTGTTGTTCAATCTGAAAGCTGTACACTGCATTCTTTAGAACAGTTGCTTCGTGCTTGTCAAATTTCTCAGCAGAGCATTTTCCATTTGGAAAGTCCATCAGCCACCAGGTCTGATACATAGTTTCCAATGATTTAAGCATGCGTTGTACTTCTTGAATCTCAAATATTTTCTAAGAATACAATAGAGTATATTCTGATAGTCTTTGGAATGGAAAGCAGCTTAGATTCATTGTTAAATACAAATCGTTAACATTATATCATTGTGGCTGGATCTCTTTATTTTACAGTTACTCCTATTGCATTGAAGAATTTGAAAGATCTTTAGAGTGTAAAACACTTCACTGATATCAAAATCTAACAACACATTATAATTTATTGATCAAGATTTGATATTGCATAATTATCAGTTCAAACATGCACAAAATGAATAATTAAAAGAATCCCTCACAAAGAATTGTTTTTCCTGATTGTATTTTCATTAGCTGACCTAAATCTGTTTTTTTTCCCCTTCGTTTAACAAGCACCTTTAGATTATGCACTAAAAATACAAGCATTTGAAGTTCAAACTTTAAGACCAAAATTACTGCCTTTCAGTTCTTTTATTATTCTTTCAGGCAGTTAAAAATATAGGTCAAGGCCACAGTGCATAATTTAGAAAGTTAAAAAAATGCTGCTAATGAAAAGAAATGGAAGTAAATATAATTACAATAACCTGTAATGCATTGTCTCCTTTCTGTTGTCAATTAAACAGGTAAAGGAGGTGATGCCCTGCCTGCCCCGCCCATCCCACAAACTCCTCCTCCTCTGTCAGAGGTGTTATATTCTCAGACAAAAAAAAACAGATCTAGAGTATTCTCAACAAAGCAGAGCTGTAATAATTGGAAAACATGTTGTGTTTTATTGAAGAATCTTATGTAGGTTCAGCCATACAAATGCAGGTCTTTTCATTACCAGAGGAATGGGATTCTAAAACTATGAATACGAAAGGAATGTAGAAGTGGGAATGAGCCAGGAATTTTAAAAAACCATAGGAAAAACTAAGGATTGCTAATAGCTTATTAATATTTATCAATATATTGTTTAACTGAACATTTCAGATATTTTCTAAAGAATCTGAATCAATGGATCTAATATGCTCACACCCAATACCTTTCCATATTAGGTACATAGATATGTGTAGATATCCCCAAATTCAGGAGAGATCTGTATGTTATGTACACATCTGTGAAAAGATATAAAATATCTCTATTAATCTCTACTTTTCAACACATAAGCTGAATGTACCTGTGCATTCAGCTGATTTGGACAAGGTGTTTGAAAGAATAAGAAAACTGATCAAACACGGGAACTGTAATAACTGTAAACAGAATGAGAGTCTTAGCAAAAAAAAGGGGGGGATGTTTGTGCCACCTTAGAAACCCCCACCTTGTCCTTCTTTAAAGTTACTAATTCAAAATGACAAAGCATAGACAGTGTAAAACAACATAAAGTTGGAAAAGAAAGCATAGGAATCTTAACTTAAAGCATAAAACTGGAAACCATTCCAAGAAAGTCTTTGGATGGTTGCCTTGTGTATTAAATTTCTACAGTAGACAAAAAAAATCTCAAACCTTCTTAATTTAACATCTGTACTGGCTTTCATTTTCAAATGTTCAAGGGCAAAATGTAATGAAGAGACATAATACTGATAAGAATTCCAACAAAGGAACACTAGAAATGGTAGCATTTAATTTTTTAAAAATATTTTCACTTGGAGGAAAGTCTGGGAAGACAAAACATTCTGAGGTGTTCTCTCTGCATTTGCCTTCACTTATCTTCCAGGCAACCCACATTCTTCAGCCAGGCTCACCAGACAAAAGAAAAATGCAATTGTGCATCTGTGCTGTCTTTTGACTGCTGGTGCTTTCAGGAATACTGTACGGGCTTGCTCCTTTTTCATACCATTGATAAAAAAAAATGCAGGCATTTTATCTAGGGCATGAACAAGCAACATTGTAGTGCTAGAGAAGCTGTGCTATTAAAGTTTATTTTGGGAAGGAGAGGGGGAAGGGCTACTATGATAGTGACAGATAATGTGAAGTGGATGGTGCCATATCATGTACAAAGGCAGGATTGGAATGTTTTTTTCTGCATTCTTCATTCAAGAAGCGGAACTACAGGTAGTTCTCAATTTACAAAGGCAACTGGGAATTTCCATTGCCAAGTGATGTGCTCCTAGAGCATGACTGCATCGCTTAGTGTCAGTAATCTCCACAGTCCAGATTGCTGCTGTTAACTAAATACTACCGTCATTAGGTGAAGCAAGTTCTGGCCATCAACCAAGTGAGTGAGGGAGCTGGCACGACATTGCAAGTCCCAGACAGTTTTCAGCCAGGTTGACAGACTGCTGCCAAGTGGGAGAGGATGTAAGAGTGTGAAGGAAGACTGGTAAGGGTAGGGAGGGCATGTGGAGGAGAATAAGGGGAATGCAACGAGGCTCAGTGAAAATGTGCGAGGGAAGTGAGGATGCAAAAGAGGCAGGGTAAACTTTTGGGAGGATTTGCGAGGATGCAAAGAAGAGATGATAAGGCTTGGAAAGGGTGCATGAAGGTATATGACAGCATGAGAGAGAGGTGGCAAGGTTTGAGGTGAAAGCATGGGGTGTGAGGAAGACATGGTAAGGCTTGTAGATATTGCATGGGATGTGTGAGGTAGGTACTATAAGGATTGGCGAGTGGGTGTGAGTGGCCAGTGTAGTGGATGCATAGGACACTGGAGGAGAATGCATGGGTAGGTGAGACTTACCCCAATGACTTGTGACCTTTCCTACCAGCTTCCCTGTTTATTTTCTTGGGAAGTTGGCAGGGAAGTTTGCAAATGGCGACCATGTAATGGCAGGCAGCTGCAACTTATTGTAAGTGCAAGCTGTTGCAAGCACCCAGTTCATGATCACGTGATCACAGGGGTGCTGGCATGGCCAGAACTCTGTAACAATCATAAATGTTCAACTCTTTAATTTATCATAAGTATCGTTTATTCAGCACTGTTGTAACTTAAAATAAACACTGAATAAATGGTCGTAAGTAAAGGTCTACTTGTATTTGTCCCCCCAGCTTTATTTTAGACTTAAACTGTAAATATTTTGTGTGTGTCTCAAAACCCAGAATTGGCAATGCAATTGAAGGTAGTTTTAAAAAATTTTCCCCCCCAAAAAGGGTGGGGGAAATTTGGGTTCCCATGTAAATGGGAGTCCACAAATAGCTTAACCCTGATTTTGGTAAATAGCATAGCGTAGCATAGCATAGCATAGCATAGCATAGCATAGCATAGCATAGCATAGAATTCTTTATTGGCTAAGTGTGATTGGACACACAAGGAATTTATCTTGGTGCAAATGCTCTCAGTGTACATAAAAGAACAGATACATTTGTTAAGAATCAAGAATCATAATGTACAACTCTTAATGATAGTCATAGGGTACAATCAGCAATCAAATCATACTAGGAAACAGCCAACATAAATCATAAGGATACAAGCAACAAAGTTACAGTCCTAGAGTCAAGAGTCAAGAATCATCAGGTACAACACTTAATAATAGTCATGGGGTACAATAAGCGAACAAATAATATTAGGAACAGTCCATATAAATTGTAAGGATACAAGTGACAAAGTTACAGTCCTACAGTCACAAGTGGGAGGGGATGACTGATCAGGAGTGATGAGAAAATTAATAGTAATAGTAGTGCAGACTTTGTAAATAGTTGGACAGCGTTGAGGGAATTATTTGTTTAGCAAGTGATGGCATTTGGGAAAAAACTGTTCTTGTGTGTAGTTGTTCTGGTGTGCAGTGCTCTATAGCGTCGTTTTGAGGATAGGAGTTGAAACAGTTTATGTCCGGGATGTGAGGAGTCTGTAAATATTTTCACAGCCCTCTTTTTGATTCGTGCAGTATACAGGTCCTTAATGGAAGGGAGGTTGGTAGCAATTGTTTTTTTCATCAATTCCTGAACTAAAGCTGAGTTCAAATCTCCTTTTGAAATGAAAGTAGTAATGTGGATCATTATATTGAAAGTTTTCAGGAGCATCAGAAATTCTCCAAAACATTTTTTAAGAGCACAACTTACTCTTATTACCACTATTGATTAAATTTACTGAGCACGGTGGGAGTTAGAGAGATTACAGACCACTGGAGACATAAGTGTATGAGGGATATTCATACTCTTAGCCACCTGATAATTGAATAAATGTAAGATTTGTAAGATAATTTCTCCAAATTTCTCTCTTTAGAAAAAATTTCACTTTAACAATGAGAACTAGTAGGGGGAAAAGGCAGGGGAAACTTTTCAGGCCTACCGGAAGTCCTTTGGTAATGATGGCAATTGGGACCAGCATTTCCATTTCTAAGTGATGCAGTCGTAAATCATGATGTCATGTGATTGCACTGTTTATCAAAGGAAATTCTGACAGTCCTAGCTATTGTAACTTGAGTACTGTGCAAGATATTAGGTGAGGACTTTATGTGATTGTTATTTCTGATTTCTTGCCAGCTTCTCCACTGCCTTTGCTGTGGGAAGTTGGCAGGGAATGTCAGAAATTGCAATTGTTTGACCATAGGAATACTGCAATGGTTGTAACTCCAAAGACTAAACATAACTATCATTTGTTCAGTGTCATTATAGTTTTAGAACAGTTGCTAAACGTGAACATGACTTGCTTTCAACGGTACTTCAAAATACCAACTTCTCATTACAAAAAGTTAATCATGTTTTTTCTAGTGCAGTCTTCTAAAAAGCCCATGACTGGATTATGAGGACATTTTTACTCTGTAGCAGTTGATAAAGACATAATTCTCATGGAAGTAGCATACAGCAATAATGAGTAATAGCTGTTGATAAAGTTGCTGAATAGTTTCACTAGCCAGCATAGTCACAAACATAATGCAAAAGGCATGTTTCTGATCAATGAATCTGAAGCTGCAGCTTCTTATCTTGTAAGGAAGATTATTGTTTCTCCAATGCTGATCCTGCCAGTACATTTGGCCTAGCAAAACCCACAGGAAAAAACAAAACAAAAATGCTTATCTTTTATATATCCTCCATATCAGTCACTGAAAGGGCATTTTTGCTAATTGTCATCATTAGAAAGAATCCTGACTGTAGTTCAAAAATTTTAGGTCAAGATTCCCAATCACTTTTATCTTAATTTGGATCCATTTGGAACAGTGAGTACATGATGTGGCTGATTCTGCAAAAGGTTCAGAAAAGCCACAACTTGCTGTTATAGAAGACATAAAAAGTAACAAATCACCAGAATACAATTTGCTACTTACCATCAGAGGTGGTATTCAGCAGGTTCTGACCTGTTCTGGAGAACTGGTAGTGGAAATTTTGAATAGTTCGGAGAACCGGTAAATACCACTCCTGACTGGAGATTTTACAGTATCCTTCCCCTGCCATGCCCACCAGGCCACACCCACAAAAACGGTAGTAAATTTTTTTAAAATCCCACCACTGCCACCAAGCCACGCCCACAGAACCGGTAGTAAAAAAATTGAAATCCCACCAATGCTTACCATATCTATTTATTCTAAACAAGTATGTACCAGAACATGCACCAGATCAGGGCTGTCATACTCCCAGCCTGTAGCTGGATGAGTCACATGGTCATTCCTACACCCAGTTTAGTGAAGAGGAAAAAAGTCCCACTATGGTACTTGATGCCACTGTGATGACATGAGTTTGACACCCCTGTACTAGATAGTCAATTTCTCAACTGAAACTGTCTCACATGTAGTTGTGATATAAAATTGGGATCATATACCTTGGTTGTTTTAGGTGAGACAGGTTTTGGCTACAGAATTTATAGGTGCTCCTTGATGAACAACCACTTGTTTAGCAACTATTCCAATGCATGATGGTACTGAACAAGTGATATTTACAACAGGTTCTCAGAATTGTGGCTCCTGTAGTGTCCATGAGGTCACATATCACTATTTATGGCCTTCATTGCAAGCTTCCAACTAGCAAAGTCAAGGGGAAAGCCAAAATAGGAAGTATAGGGTAATCACATGGCAGCTCACGCTTAATGATTGGGAGGGATTCACTTAATGATGGCAACTGAAAGTACACAGCTGCCATTGCTAAGGGACAGAGTAGCATGTTACTGTTACACACTTTACAACTGTGTCCCTTAGCAATGGAATTCCTCTTCTAATTGCTGTCATTAACTGAGAAATACTTTTGAAAGAGCATAAAAAGCATTAGATGGGGGCCATTATTTAGAAGAGTTTTTCAAACTTTTATAAGCTACATAACTTTTTTTAAAAAAAATTGGCTGTGTAAGAGTGGACTGTTCCCCTCCCTCCCCACCCTTAGTCTTTCATAAAATACCATCAAATTCTCATGGAGCCCTAGTGTTCAGAAGACACTGTGTATAAAAAGCTCAATTTAGAAGTTCCTTATATTGTAGAAATCCCAATTCGTGCCTGCAGCTTGTAAAACTCAAGGGATTTTCCACTGAAGTTCTGGCACATCTGCCACAGCCCAAATGTGCATTGCATCAAGGGAGTTGTCTCCCTCTTGAAGTAATTGCAAATAACTTTGCTTTCCCAGGAGTTGTATTGTATGTGTCAGTATATTTGAGCAATATAAAGTTACATTGAAAAGACATATGAGTGTTAATGTGTCTACTCTGATAAATTTCACTTTTAGGCAAACTTCTTCAGATAATATCTGAAATACAATGAGATTTCAGGTAAACAAACTGAATATGAAGAGTTGGGGATACTGGCAGCTTAGAGAACATTCTTGGCTTCACTGGGCCAACATGATATTTTAATAATTCTTGTTTTTTCTCTCTTAACCTGTCACTGAATTGACTTTCAAAGGTAAACATGAGGAATTCAGCCATACAGAGTGCTGCTTGCCAGAGCAAGTGGTCATTTGTTCCAGGTTCCCATGACCGCATAGCTGCTTGGGTTTTTCTCCAAAAAATACACTGATTTTAAACATGAGATTTTGGTGGAACAAGAGGGAGGGAATAAATAAGACTTGTTTGTTATACCAAAATGTCTTTTCACAGATAATAACACTTAATAATAATCAAATGCAAGTAATAATCTCATGCAAATAATTTTGTGCAAGAAGATTTGACAAACTGATTATAAACAATGACATAACACAGTTACCAAAATTATTCACTGGAACAGCTATAAAATTAAAATCTACCAGTAGTGAAAAATTGGAGGAACATACATGCAAGTAGTTGAAAAAGTAGTAAAAAAATGAGCAGGTTAAAATATTGTGGGATTTCCCAATATAGACCAATAAAGGTTTGGCTCACAATACATCAGATATAATTATGATTGAAAATAAGAAAATGTGGTAATTGATGTAGAAATTACATAGGTTGTCTTTACAATGATTTCTAAAAAAATCAGCCTAATCATTTAATGCATGTTCACTCAGAAATGCAGTAATTTCTAAAAATTAGTTGTAACTTGGTCCCAAATAATAATACATGGAACTGAAGCACAAGCACTGCAAACTAGTACATATTCTTCACAAGTAGCAGGAACTATTATTTGAGAGAGTGGAATCCATAATATATCTTGCTTTTGCATTTAGTACAATAACAGTTCCAATCAATTGAGCTAACTTTGCATTCTCATTGTACTAATAGCCAGCAGAAATGTTATCTAAGAACTGTAATTATTGGACTGATGACATTGATATCTTACCTTTTCTCCAAGTAACAAAAGACAGTATTTTTGATTCTTATTCCTCAATTTTGCCTCATAGCAATTCTGTGAATTACATTAAATTAGGTTGTAAATATATGACCCAAACAGCTTCATACTAGAGTTTTGAGCTAAGCTGTTACTGATTCCTCTGCCAATATTCTAATTATTACAACATACAGCAATTGCAGCATGATTTAGATTGGTACTGTATTTCTGTAGGAGAGAGTACTTTGTCCCATGTCATTTCCCTAATCTCTTCAACCTATTTGATGTCTTATTAGAGAAATCTGTCTATTGCTGTCTATTAATTTCTGTATCAGACCAACCATCTTCAAGAGGAATAGGTTATTAAGAGAATAGCACATCACAGAACTAATTTGAATCCCCCAAGTGATTTTCAAGAAATAAGGAGGTAAATATTAAAAAGTGGTAGTACCACAATTCTCTCCCAACTCTAGTGGAGTGGTTAACACTAATACTTCTACAATTCTGTTTGCTCTGGAATTCCAAATCAACCTTATTCTTTTCCCAATGATCTAATATGTACTATGCAGACATGGAAGTCATCCAGCAGAGTACAAATAATACACTATTGCAATGTAGCTTTTCAGCAAGAGATTAACATTTACAGTAGGCTTGAGAACTGCATACAGATGTATTACTGTGTTGTGCCAGCTTGGAATTTGTACAACATAGAAGCATATCTATATTTTGGTCATAGCGTCAGTGATGATATTTGCAATAACTATGATAATTTTGTACAATGCAGCATTGACCATTTTGATTGATATAAAGAATATTTCCATCATCCACACCAGTGCTTCCCAAACTCTTTTCTTTCATTACTTAAAACTGTTTATCAGAAAATCTTCTCAAATTTCAGGGATTTATTATAAGTCCTTTCCTTCAGCACCATTGTAACTTTGAATGGTCACTGAATGAATAGTCTTAACTCAAGGATAATATTATATTGTGTATTATAAAAACAATATCACTGAATGATCTTTATGTCATTTCAACAAATTACCATTGGTAATTTCATTGATTTTTATCTGAAAGGAATACTTTTGGAAAGTTTTGAATATATTCTAGTCTAGTACACATGACAATCTTTAAGTCAAGTTAAATATCCCTGTTGTGATGGATAATAGCTTTTTGTGTTGTTACTCAAAAAAAACCAAAAAACCAACAACAACCACACTTTAACCCAATTTCGGGTACTTTGCCCAGATTTGAGAAACATGGATCGACATAATCACTAAGAGCCTAATACACCACATTACAACTTAAGGCCTCATGATTTTTTTAAGTCCCAAATGTCCATATAACATTTGGAAGTTGTTCAGACAGACACCTCCTTATTTCAGTCAACCACAAGAAGGAAGAGATACAGCGGAAGCAGACTTGCAACATTGTATTTTTATAGCCAATCTCGATAAAAGTGGTTCTAACCTTCCTGGGGAGTTGATTTCATGGTCTGATAGAGGCATTTGCAGTCAGCTTGAAGTACACTAGGGATGCATCTTCCCCTTTGCTGTTCAATACTTCAGAAGATGCCATATGGAAAAGTCTTCAAAAATAGGCATCAAATAGAATTGGAGAGGGAGATCACCAAAACCATGTAGATGGATGACATTTAATTTTGGTCAGGGATGAAACAGAAGCTGCTGATATCCTCTGTGACATCAGAGATGCAACCTAGCCATTTGGACTGATCTTCAGCAAGTACTGACCATCAATGGCTCACAAGTATTCATATAACTAAATGAAGCATAACAAGAACAAGTATGAGAAGCCAAATACAGGGGAAAAAAGCTGCCTCAGCAGTTAAAGTAAAACATTACTACCACTGCTTTCAGTTCACCCAACTAGTGCTTTTATTATGGAAATCTAACTTCACCATGTACACCAAAATGCATTTTTTCAGTCACTGATGCCATCTTGCTATAAATAATGGACATTCCTATAATTAGAGATCTCAAATCTGGAAATCTTCTAATACGTGGTTTGCAGAGGTGATATTCAGCTGGTTCTGACTAGTTCTGGAGAACCGGTAGTAGAAATTTTGAGTAGTTCAGAGAATTGGCAAATAACACCTCTGACTGGAGATTTTACAGCATCCTTCCCCTGTCATGCCCACAGAACTGGTAGTAAAAAAAAAATTGAATTCCACCACTGGTGGTTTGCATAGGATCCTTGGCACGAATCTGGTGAACCATGTGAGAAATGAAATCACCAGTCAACCATGTTATAATCACCTGAGATGGTTTGGGCTATGTGCAGAACAGATCCACTTCACTACTTTACAACTACTCTAGTGAGCATGCTTCCATGATGGAAAGTTCAGTGCAGAGTAGTAAAGAAAACCTGGAAAAGGTACACTGAATTTGATTTAGACCAATTATAAAATTACCTGCACAGTCAAGAAAAAGTCTAAGCAGTAGACAAAATACTTTGAGCATCATTGCATCAACACCTGCCTTGTAGCAACCGCAGCATTGTATTGGTTGTGAACCAATTGTATGTTATGGAGTTTACATTCAAATGGAATGACAGGACTGTGCTTCAGTTAGGTGAAAAATATTATCTATTTATCCTGTGAAAAGCAAATAATTTAGGAATCCCTAAAGTTCTGTTCAACTACCTTGCTTACTATATAAGTTTTCCTTTCAAAAGTGAAAATATATAAACATTTTTAACTGTTTCTCCAACTGTACATATAGGATTTTCCTTTTTTTGTAATTTATTCCTTCTAGAATAATGCATTTTCATTAATCATTTTCATCAACATGTTCATTGTGTTTGCCTCTACCAAATACACATCTTTTGGGGGATGATATACTTTTTTTGGTGTAACTGTTTTTCATTTGGCAAAACACCCGATGATGTTTAAGAAGGTACAGCCACCAGCTTATAGTTGGTGTAATGCTTACACAACTTTACATTTTGTGTAAAGGTTGGAGAAACCTAGAATACTCATATTCATTATAAAAAACCCACTATGGACATTTTAAATCTTCTTCAAGGAATTCCAATTCAAGCATTTCTATAATGAGATTGTCTTTGCAACTCCGTTTAAGGCAGAATGGAAGATATAAAAAATAAATAAAATAACATAAAGATCTGAATACTCTGAAAGCTGGCATGCATCTCAATCCACTTCTCTCACCAGCAATAAGAATTTTTCAATTTACTTTAACAAGACCTCAGTTCTCATTCTGTGGTATACGTTACTGTTTTTCTTAGCCTCCTTCTGGAAATCTTTGTAGCTCCTCCTATTCATCCATAGTAACTATGGAGGGAGATAGCTACTTTAGGCTCTGAACTAAGTATGCTGCTAGTTTAGAGCCACCGAATTACAAACAGCTGTTGACAGTTTTACCTCTTCTATTGCAAGACACCAGAAGTCCTCGGTTATAGGAGACGGAACGTTCCAATCATTAGAAAGTTGCCCTAGTGTAAACCCACTCAGACTGGCAGATCTGGTGATCATAACAAGCCAGGCCCAGGAATAAAAGTAAAAGACTGCCTTTATTCAGAGCAACTGCATGCATTTTGGAAATTTCCACCCCACTTCCTCATGAAGTGTTACTTTGAACAAAACATTGAACACTGTTTCAGACAGCAAGATCTGTCATGGCAAGTCAAGTAAAAATGTGACAGTAAATTAAGAAGTAGTACAACAGAGTATTGCTCGGGGAATTTTTTCCCATGTTGCGAGCCATCCATTTGTTCCTCTGAGATCAGTGTTATATAAATGTTTAAGAGCAGAGTGTCAGTATGATTTGGGTACTACCTTGTTTTTATTTGGAGAGTTTTAGCCACAATAAGTTGGTACTTTTGAATAAGGGTTTGGCTACATGTTTTGAGAATAGAATGGAAATGAAAGTTATCTTCTTAGTAACAGAGGGGGAGTTCTCTACTATAATAACAAGGAAGGAAGTGTTTTAACAATTAATACAGTGTATTAATATCTCATTAATACACTAAACATTTTCTTATCTCAGATAATTGTTTTATAATCACTTGTATCTTTTAAAATATTGGTCCATTTATCTCTACTTTTGTTTATCCAGTAGGTGCAATAGGCTTATGTATTTAGGGAAATCATGTAAATATGGCTACTTAGAAGCATATATAATTGGAAATCAAGGGATGAGAACATTCAGTCAAAAAACATTTATTTTGTATTTGTGCAATTTATCTACTGCCTCCATCCTTATGGAATCTAGATGGCTTACAGCTATAAAATATCAATAAAATTAAAATGGAAAACTGAAGTAGCAAAATTATAAGAATATCAAATTGTAAGAAAAAAATACAGATACAGAAGCATACACATAGACACACACATAGACACACACATACCTGCACGCCTGGGGCTCTACAATCAGTACCAAGAGGTCCTGAAAAGGCCAAAATGTTTACTTTCTTTAGCTTTTCTTGCCAAAAAAAAAGTCAATCCTAGGATGTTTTAACACAGCAGTAGGATCAAGAGAACAACATGTTTGTGCTACTTTGTAATGTCTTGGTAAGACCGCACTTGGAATTGTGTGCCCAGTTTTGTTCAAAAAGATGTTGAGGTTCTAGAAAGAGTGCAGAGAAGAGCAACAAAGATGATCAGGGGACTGGAGGCTAAAACATATGAAGAACAATTGCAGGAATTTGGCATGGGGGATAACATGATAGAAGCGTTCCAGTATCTAAGGAATTGCCATAAAGAAGAGGGAGTCAACCTATTCTCCAAAACACATGAAGGGAGGACAAGAAGTAATGGAGGGAAACTAATTTAGGAGCAAACCAATCTAGAACTAAGGACAAATTTCCTGAGAGTTAGAACAATTAATCAGTGGAACAACTTGCCACCAGAAGTTGTAAGTGCTCCAACACTGGAGGTTTTTAAGAACAGATTGGAAAACCATTTGAAATAGTATAAAACAGTGGTGTCAAACTAAAGTCCCATGGGTTGGATATGGCCCATGGGGTGCTTAGATCTGGCCCTCAGGGCTGGCTTGGGAACAGCAAAGGATTGGCCTGCAGTACCTCTGCCAGCAAAAATAGACCTTGGGGGACGGCCCCCAAGATTTGTTTTCACTGGCAGAGGGCTGCAGGAGGCCATTGTGACTGAAAATGGTGTGCAGGGGGGCATGTGTGCCTTTCAGGTTCTGATTTCACTGGCAGAGGGCTATCAAAACAAATTAAAAACAAAACAAAAGGAGAAACGTTTCCCCTTTTGCATTTGAGCATGCAAGAAGGGATAGGAAAGGAGTAAAAGAAAGAAAAAGAAAAACAAGGAAAGATGGGAAGAGAACAAGGAAGGAAAAATAAGGAAAGAGGGGAAGGAAGAAGAAAGGAGAACAAAGAGGGAAGGAAAAAGAACGAAGGAAGGCAGGAGATTATAATGAGAGTTAGTGAGGTCTCAGTGAAGTCCTGTCTTAGCACTTGGCCACCACAAGTGGCCCTGACCTGAATCCCGTATCATGCCCACCATGGCCATGCCCCCCAGACCTCCAAGGTCAAACACAACCCTGATGTGTTTGACACCCCTGGTATAAAGCTTCCTTCCTGAGCAGGGAGTTAGATTAGAAAGTCCCTGCCAACTCTGTTATACTGTTATTCTGAAAGGTCACCAGTATTGGGCCCATCCCTGCTTTTGGGGGCAAGAGGTGCTGCAGAGAGGAGCTACCATTGAGAATGCCCAATGTCAGGGTTGTTCCTGCCAAACTTACCTGGGGGCCCTTCATATGATAAAGATGCAGCAGGAAAAAATTGGCATTAGATTAAGAAGTTATATCATATGAAGTGCTCAAGAAAAAAAAATTACTTAGGGGCAGGAATGTCTAACTTTCCCGTGAATACTCCCATTAATCATATCCATCAGCAAACAGTAGTAAAAATCCCAGCAAAATGCATCCCCAAGGCATCTAGGGGACACTTTTAGGATTCAAGTCAGTCACAGAAAGAGATAAAGATGGTAATAGGAACAGGGAGTGCATGGAATTTTATTTGCACAAACTTTATTGTGCAGTATTTGCAAGTTAAAGTTGTTATCAAGGCAAATTTTTGTGGCCAGCATTTGGACTACTTTGCAACACAATTTGATTCAGATAATGTAATGGATGATTTTGTAGTGTTTATCAAAGGTTAGCTAAAGCCTTTGCTCAGGCTGAAAAAGTATTTTTGTCCATGTATTTTAGACTCTGCAAATCCTACTGCATCTAATCTCAGAGTCATTAGGCTAAACAGTTTTGCTTTTTATGTGTGTATGTGTGTACTTTTGGTGTATGCGTATGTGCTTTTGGATCAGTGTTGACTCCTAAAAATTGGCTAGAAAAGTCCTTTCAATTTGAGACAAAGTGATTGACACAAGGTTATTAGTTGGCTTTGTATCTAAAGTGGAACTAGAATTTACAGTCTCCCAATGTCTAGTTTGTTGCTTTAACCATAGGCCAAACTGGCTTTCCAGGCTAAACCTACCCAGTTCCTTCATCTTTCTTCCTAGAATTTTACATCTAAGCACCTCAGCTGTGTTATAAGAGTTGGTTTATCCTTTACTTCTATCTAACAAAGGGATGTAGTGTAGTACTACCAGTCTCAGGAGATATTGCGGATGATAGAAAAGACTGGGGAGAGGAATGGAGAACAAAAGAAAATGGAGAACTGTGAGAGAGCTATGGCTAAAACTGTTATGTAATAAATAGTTTTGAATTACAACTTTCTCTGGAGTCTGTGTTAAGAATCTTTTAAGAAAAAATGTAACAGCTGGCATTATCTGATTCCAAATAGCTAAGAATAAACTGATCTTGTCATAGACACACAAACATATATTCTCTGGCTAATATTTATATAGACCAATTTGCAAACATATCTTGATTCAATAGCCTGTGGCCTTTCTAGAAAAATACTATGGTGCCAATATATAGGAAAATTGGATGGGAAGGGAATTGGGTTATATGTTGATTTGGTAGACATGATCAGTCATTCTTCCCTTTGAAGTTATTCTGTTCCCTTTTCTTAATCTCCACATAATTATCTGGGAGTTTCAAGTTGTACGTGCTGATACTGTCCCCACAGGACTGAAAACTTTGCAAAAAGCAGTGTCCCTGAACATTTCATAGAGAGACTTTTGCGGCCATAGATTCTAATTAGATTTTTAGATGAATATGTGAGTGATAGGTCAAGGCAAGGAATGCTAGTACCACCATTTTTGAAAGACTCCTTAAGACTAGTTTGTTAAGCTAGAAATGTGTTAGTTTCTTTCCTTCTTCCAAAGATTTTAAAGCTGGCAGTCTGACTGAAGGCAATTCTTAACAAGATCAGCAACCTATAATCAGGTCAGTGGCTATTTATAGGTTCACAGTGTCCAATCCTTTCCCAACTCTAATTCCTAATGTAGCATTCATGTTTCTCTCTTTACAGTTTGTATACCAGTGGAAAACTGGATGAAAGTACACAGAGGACTCTTTTGTAGGACATAAGCCCATGATCTGGAGATTTGGCAGATTTGTTGCTGACCAGGAAGAGAAGTTACTGCAAACTGTTGTCTACCAGTTCCTAAAAATCTCACCAATCTACTTGCTTAGGTGTTCATATTACTGACTCCCGATCAGAATAGAAATGAGAGAAGGAAGAAAGTTAGCTACCATTCTCCACATTGTGGCTGTATCAGTTAGACAGCAATTATTTAAAACCATTTTGTTAAAATTGGGATTGCTTCAATTTGTAAGTTGTCTGTTAAAATGAAAAGGATATAAATGCAAAAGCACAAAAAGACTATATAAGCAGTTCCAAGAGCTTTTTATTATTGATTGATTATGTGCCATCAAATCAGTATCAATCTGCCAGGGACTTACATCTGGTGCGTCCCAGGAGGTGGGCCTTGTAGTCTGTGATGCCTGCTGTACAGAACATTCTCTCCAAATACCCAAGGTCAGTTTAGTTCCATTCCCACTATTGTTTCAGAAATTCTTAAGACCTGGTTATGTTAGCAAGCTTGGAGGACCAAAAGAATGAGATGGCTTCACTGTGATTGATAGTTTTGCTCTCTTTCTCTGTGGTCTGTATATTTTAAACTTTTAATAATAATTTCCATTTTATGATTTTTAAAATATTTTTATAATTATTGTTTTATGTATTTGCAGTTTTAATTGTTGTACTCTACTCAGAATTACTTTTTCTGAGATGGGTAGCTATATAAATGTGATAGATAGATAGATAGATAGATAGATAGATAGATAGATAGATAGATAGATAGATAGATAGATAGATAGATAGATAGATAGATAAGAGAGAGGGTGGTGGTGATGGAGGTGGCCCCATCAGATTCTGATTTGGAGAAGGAGTTGGAACTGGGACCATCCCACGAGGATGGCACAACTCTGCTGGAATGTTTGGAGAGCCCAAGGACTGAGGATGATGCTGTCCCAGGCCCCTTAGGCTTTGGGAGAGATGGTCAACTGAACAGAGAGCTGCCTGTTCTCACAGACATGGGGAGGATAGGCCTTGACTTATGTTTCTGTCTATTCCTTGCCTTGTGCCTTTGCCTCATGGATTTGCCTTTTGCCTCATGGACTTGTCTTGCCTGTGGACCTTGACTCTGGACCTTGCCCCATGAGCGTACATCTTCTCTTTGACTTCCTTTCTGCCTTTGAGAATTTGTTTTGTGGCTTATTGACTTTTATTTGTGAGTGGCTGCCTTCAGGAATGTCTGGGGCGGAGCCTTACCAGTCTTGTAGGACCATTTGTTGTGGAATTTAACAAAGCAATAAAGTACTCTATTAAAGCCTGCCTCTGCCTAGGAGATCTGGGTAACAACAGATAGGTCTCTTAGTGACAGCATAGATAATTTCCCTCCATGATAATCTTTCCCTATCTACTCTTTCAGGTCTTCCAACAATATACTCTAACTTGCCATTGGTTATCCCCTTTCCTTCCATCTTTCCAGCATCAGAACCTTTTTCAGAGACCTAGAGTAGGTGCATAATATGTCCAAAGTAGAATAATTTGAGCCTGGTCATCTGTGCCTATATTGAGAACTGCATCTTGATTTGTTCAATCATCTATTTGATTGTTTTTTTAGTTGTCCATGATATTTTCAGCAGTCTTCTTCAAAAAAAGTTCAAAAAAGTCAATGCCTTTCTCATCCTACTTCCTCAAAGTCAATTTTTTGCTTCCATAGATATCACAGAGAATACCACTGCTGGCACTACTTGTAGCATTTCAAGGGATCAATGGCATCAACCAAACCAATATTTCTCAGACAACATGCTGGTTGTGACTTCTTGGAGTTCAAGTCCATATATCTTAAAGTTCTCAAGCTTGAAAAACACTATCCAGTCTATATTTGCAATAAATGCATTGAGGTCAGTGGGCTGGACATGATGGTCGGTTTCAAAGAAATGAATCTATTAGTTAAATGTTCTTTCTTACCAACTCTGGTTTTATCCATACTCCCAGTTTTTATTTACAAGAGGCTTAACTCTGGTTTTCTATTTTGGCAAACTCATTTAATGCTTACTGAAATAAAACACTTGTTTCCTGCACTGGGCACCTTAAATTATTTTACTCAATTCAAGTTATAGTACAATATCATTCTAGGAAATTAGTGCCTACATTTTTCTTTTAAAAAGCAGATATAAGATCTAATACTTATTCTGAATGGTGTAATGGCTATTTTCAGTAGCACCCATGTTTTTCCATAGTATCTACTTTGGATTGACCTACCCATAGCAGTGACCTTACAAACTAATAATCATAATAAACTATGTTCAATTCTTTGATTGTAGTAGTAATAGCATTTTCTGGCTTCAGAAAACTTCATAACAGAAATGAGTATTAAGTCAAACATTTATTCGGCTTTGCTTTGCTGCAGGCTATAGGAATGTAAACTTGGTCTTTTCAATGATTTCAGCTCATGAATAAAAAGCTGCAGTAATTTTTTTTTTTTCTGACCTAGTACAAGAGCTATATTTGGCCAAAAAATGCCATGGCTCTCCTTAGTTAGTTGGCATATTTCTGTATCAACAAAACAATTGTCTCTTTTATTTGCAGCAAGGGAAAAATAGGTTTGTATAACTCAATCCACTTTTTTCCTTCTGATGTATCTCTGTGTGACCAGTTAATGAGCTACACGGTTCTAAACTTTCATTTTCAGCCAATTCATTTTTTATCTTTCTCAGAAATTGTGGTCTGGACATAGCAAAGTCCTAGGAATGGGTGGAGTTTGTTTCTTCCACACATAGGTTAGCCACATGGGTACGTGCTGCTTCTCCACACAGCATAAATGTTCTCTGTAATAACCATGTAGCAAGCATCAGCTTCACAAAAATAGGTCTCATGTTAATTTATGTTGTGTTTACAGAATTCTTTTTCAGAGTGTACTCCTGGCACAGACACTTATTTAAACAACTTTTGTTTCTAACTATTTGCACCAGAGACATCAGTAAAATCCAGCAGTCAGAACAATTGTATGTTTGAGCACTGAATTCTTAAAAAACTTAATATGCAAGGAGATCATAGTAGATAGTTCTTCCCTTCAGTTATATCACCTGGGTAGTAGAGCTGAAAGGCAGAATGCACGTTCAATTCACATGCTCTGTTCACAATAAAGATAATTTCTAAAATGATCATGGAACTATTAGAAGTGAGACCACCTGGATATAATCTGGAGTGATATTTAGAATCTGGAATTAGACTGGTTTTATACAACGTATCATATTCATCATATGAACAATAGAAAAATTACCCCAAAAGGTCATTTACTTTTAAAAGACAAAACTAGATCAAAGATTATTTAGAACACAAATCCTTATAATATAATTTTTTTGCTAGACTAGGTCAAAGACCTATTGTTCAACATTCTTTGTCACCAAATGGCTAACCAAGTGCATCCAGAAAGCTCACATAAGGAATATAAAAGGGATAACAATAAGGTTAAATCTTTCCATTTGGAGATTTAAACTAATAGAAACTCAAAGACAAGATATATGGAGATGAATAAAAGAAAAGTGCAAGAGAATGCCAATTATTTAAAAATTAGCTATAAGGAAGTATTGCAACAATGCTTCTTCAAGAATACAGTTATTCCGATAAGAAAAATAAAAATCAATATAAAATTATGGTAGAACAAACATTAAACATCTCTGCCACATTGAAAACGAACATAATCATGGCGATAAAAAGATAAAACATACAAATCATGAAAGCCAAGAAATTGTTTGGACCTATGGGAAGAGTTTTTAAGTATCACTGGAGCACATATATTTCTTAGGAACTAGGTCAGACTTCCTCAGGTTGCTGAGAATTGTAGTAATTTCATGTTATTTATAGTAGAATAGTTATATACATTACATAACTGTCAATAAGGATTTAGCAAAATTCTCCATCAAATTCTAGAGTTCATGTGGGATAAAAGGGCAAGACATTTTACAGATTGATGACCCATTAAATGACCAAATTGGGGGGTTTGTATAAAGGCCTGCAAATGTCAATAGTTCAAAACTCAACTGCATGGCTTTAGTAAAGCCGACAAGTATTCTTAGAACGTCAACTAATATATTGACTATAACTTCAAAAGCAAAGGCAAAATTTTGTACTGTTGTCCAGGAGACACTTTTAGTTTCCCACAAATATTCTGCCCAGCAACTTCTACAGATAAAGCTTTTTATGTGATTTACATCGTCCTCTCCCCAGCTGCTTCTTTCAGGGAGGAAGTAAGACCGCAGCTATTTCCTAAACCACATAAAACTGTGATTCAGCAACCTGCAAGTCTCTTTAACAGCATTTTTTGGGGTGGGTGGGTGTGCTATGTGCTCATGATATCTCTGCTCAGTCAGAAGTAGAAATGAAATGGACTGTCAAAATGAGGGGGGGGGGGAGTAAATTGGGACCTTTACTACTAAAGCTATTCTGTGGTCAGAAATCAGTAGTGAAACAGACAGGTCTGAGATGATTTCAGATTATTCAGAACAGTGAAAATTCAAAGTAGTTATGAAGAACACTAAAAAAAATATTGGATAAATATGCAAAGAGATTCTGGAGAAACATATGTAATCTCTTTTAGCTTGTGAAACTACAGTGCTGGTTGGATCAATTTTAAACTACATCTAGAGAGCAGTTTTCTTGAATGGGCAGTGCAGGTTTTTTTTGTTTAACTCCACTAGTGCCCAGTCTTTTGTTTTTTTTGGAAGGGAGAAATAAATTCACCCTTTCTCTTTCATCTGAATGGAAGAGCCTTACAGGTGGCAGCATGTTGCTACTGCATTTTGTGTTCTTTGGATTAGAATTTAAACTTATGAGAAGATGGAATGCTCTCAGTATACCAGAACACTTGGACATAAAAGCACATAAAATGATTTGATTGATGACAGCAACTGACTTTTCCAATACTATACAATTAGGCAGATATATACCAGACATTTCATTCAGGTATTCAGGAAAATTTAGAGACATTTTGAAAATGGAGTTGGCTAACAGATGAAATATTCCTATCCTAATATTAATTTGCCATTGATTGATTCATTATTGTTCTTTGTATTCTCCCCACCCTTCATTTTTAAAATCAAGACAGTGTCAGATGTGATACAATGTATAGGACTTGTGGTAAAGCATTTTGTAGATGTTCTTTTGTTTTCTTAGTGGTTTTTCTTTAATCATTCGTCTTCATAGTTTTTTTTTCTCCTCCTGTTACCATTTCCTCCCACCACATGCAGGCAACTGCTGTGGCCAACATGTGTTGAGTCTTCAGGAAACATCTGTATGATGGAATTTGATTGCCAGAACTGCAAGCTGATGAGTACAGGTGGAAAAACCCCATAGAGAAATAGGTACTTCTATAAATTTTCTTCATAAAATTAGATATTGATACTGAAATCTATAATTTCACTTACCCTTACTATAAATCAATAAAACTGTTGCTGTGAATCATGTTTTCTTGGAGGAACAAAACCCTTATCTGCTAATAATTCACACACACACACACACACACACACACACACACACACGTGTTCCATGGATTCATTTCTGCTTCCTTCTGGCCTGAAAATATGACTGGCTGTGCAACAGGTTGTGTGTATGTGTATAGATATAGATATATATGAATTATTAGCAGATATGGATTTTTTATTTCTCCAAGAAAACATGAAATTGTTATAGTTTTCTGTTGCTGCTTTCCTTTTCCTCTTATGTTTTTTGTTTCTTGTTATAATCTGTATATATGACATGGAATAACATATGCATACATTATTTGCAAACATATGCATTCTGGAAGTGCATAATTAAAGACCTGAGCCTATCACAGAAAGTCAGCATGTTGACTACCTTGTAAAACTGATAGGAAGTTGAGCATATCCTTTTTTTTTTGCTTTTCTTTTCCCTATGTTATCTGGTGTATAGGTTAACTCCCCAAAGACTTGTGTCTTTTGCCCAAATGAGCCACAAAATAAAACACTTGTGAAAACGCCATGCTTAAATATAAGATAGAAAAGAAAGATACACACAGGTTTCACTTTATTTCTTGTTTCTTTTGGCGCCATATGAGACACTTCATTGTTAAAATCTATTTTATGTTTGCCTCTCAAAGCCAATAATAATTTCTCAGAATGGGCTGAAGTTAGATTAAGATTTAATAGACTACTTTGTGATGTACAATAGATTGGTAATTACCCAAGGGACTGCCCCTCCACCTACAATCTTGCTTAGGTTTCCAAAGAAAGGATTTTCTACTTTAAAAAAAGCATCCAATTCCACCCCTGTACATTGGTTGCAGAATACTGAATGCCCACTGCATTCCATTGAATGCACTCTGCAGGGGATGAATTAGCTTCCCTGTCCTGCTCTTTTTCCTTTAGGATGCATGCAAAGATGCATTGTTTAGTCAGGACTTTAGTAATCTGTCATTACATTTTTACATGTTAATTTCTTGGGTTTTTTTTATAGGTATGTTGCCTGAAATTATAAGCTGCCTTAAAATTCCCTATTAAGTAACCCAGATCAGGAGATCAACACCATTAAAAAGGCTAAATGTCAACCCTGAAGCTGACTGACTGAAGTCATTTTGCTGCTTCAGTGGAGCCGAGGGATAGGGAGGAGGGAAAAAGAGATAGCTGGGGTTTTGTAGCCGAAACAAAATACTTTCTCTTGGGAACCAAGGATATTCTCATAACTGGTCAGAGAGAGGAGGAGTGATGTTACCCAGCAACCAGACGGCACCTCGATTGGACCATGTGACTGATTGTTTGGGGAAAGGTAAAAACTTTTACTTTTAATTAGGTGAAAACTGCAGAAACTTTGAGTCAGATTTCACCTGTTCTGGGCCAACATGATATAACCAATAAAGCTATTCTTTGAGGAAATCTACCTGCCTTGGCATTTTGCTTTCTATGGGTCTATTACTTGGAACCCTGACATTAAAACTACCCTTCTACAAAATAACCCAAAAGAACCCAAACTGCAAAATCAGATAAGTATAGCCAAACACAAACTGAATTTAATTGATCAAGAGAAAATGACTATGAATTTGAACTTAACCAGACAAACCTATTTTGAACATGCCAACAAGCCAGGTATATGGCTATCTTATAAATTTTAAAAAAAGAAAGAGAAGAGATTGATGTACCAGTTAATAGATAGCAAGGGAGATACATAACAGGAAATAGAACAGAAAAAAGAAATCATTCACAAATACTTTGAAGATTTATATAAAAGTGAGGATGTCAGTGAAGATAGAATAAGGAATTATCTAGATGAAATAAAGGATAAGGCAATTGGGGAAGAAATGGCTGAACTATTAAATAAAGACATTACTGAATTGGAATTGAAATCAGCAATAGAGATCCAGAAAAATAATAAAACCCCGGGCCCAGATGGGATCCCAGGGGAGCTGTACAAGGCAATAGCAGATCAAATCGGACCACTTATGGTGAAAGTCTTTAATGATGTTTTACTGGCAGCCAGGATGCCGGACTCATGGAGGGGGGCGTTGATCTCGCTGATCCCAAAGGAGGATATAGATCCCAGATATATAAATAACTACAGGCCGATTTCACTTTTAAATACTGATTACAAAATATTCACACTTATTATAGCAAACAGATTAAAAAGGATCTTAAACTTGTATATACATGAAGACCAAAACAGATTTCTCCCAACTAGGCAAATAAAGAACAATTTAAGAATAGTATTAGACCTACTAGAATTTTACGAAGCCCACCCCGAGAAACAAGTAGCACTTATGTTCCTAGATGCAGAGAAGGCTTTCGACAATCTAAATTGGCAATTTTTAATTCAAAAAATTTATAATTTGAATTTGGGCACCAAATTTGAAAATATGACAACTATATATGATACACAACAAGCTAATATAATAGTGAATGGGGAATGCACTCGCCCAATAAAGATAGAAAAAGGAGTGAGACAGGGTTGCCCACTATCTCCCCTGCTCTTCATATTAGCATTAAAGACATTATTAACACGAATTAGGCAGAACTCAGATATAAAGGGATTAACAGTTAAGAAAGAGGAATATAAATTGAAAGCATTTGCGGATGATATGATTTTCTTCATTGAAGAACCAAAAGATAGGGAACCAAAATTGATGAGTGAATTAGAGAAATTCGGAGCAGTAGCTGGACTTAAAATAAATTAAAAAAAAACCAAATTAATGACCAAAAACCTAACAGAAAAACAGAAAATAGAACTAGAAGAAATAATGCATATACAAGTGAAAAGAAAGTGAAATATTTAGGAATTTGGCTAACCCCACACTGTAAGACACTTAAAGAAAACAATTATGATAAACTGATATACCAGATAAAGAAAGATTTAGAATCGTGGGGGAAACTTCAAATTTCACTACTAGGCCGAATTGCTACTATTAAAATGAACATTCTCCCCAAATTCTTGTACCTATTCCAAACGATCCCAATCAAATTACATAATTTTTTTTTTGAAGAACTCAATAGAATAACTTTGAAATTTATTTGGCAAGGGAAATACCCAGAATAAACGTAAAAGAATGCAAGATATGAAGAGCAGGGGAGGCCTAGCATTTCCAAATTGGGAGTTATATCACATGGCCACCTCGTTAGTTTGGCTGAGGGATTGGGTGAACTTAACCAACAAAAGAATATTATTTTTAGAAGGCCATGATTTACAAAGGGGGTGGCATGCTTTCTTATGGGATGTAGGGAAAATCAATCAAAAATACTTTCATAGACACTTAATCAGAGACGCACTATTAACAATTTGGAGGAAAATATGGAAAAAACATTACACAAAAATACCAGTATGGATTTCAACAATGGAGGCAATGATTCACCCAAACAATTTGGAAATTACCAAAATGATTAAATACAAAGATTTACTGGACCCACAAGGAAATTTGAAACCAAGGCAGGAACTTCAGGATCAAGGACAAAAAATTGATCAATGGGTTTATCTTCAGATTCAAAGCAGATACAAACAAGACAAAAAAGAATTTGGAATCAACAATAAATTGCAACAATTAGATAAAATTTTATTAGGATCAAATAAAAAAAAATAACAAAATTTTATAATTACTTATTAGAAACAGAACTAGAAGAAGAAATTGTAAAAGGAAATATGATTGCTTGGAGTAAGAACGTAGGGCGCAGCATCACATTAGCAGAATGGGAGAAAGTTTGGGGCAGAAACAATAAGATTACCAAATCGGCAGCATACAAGGAAAATCTTTATAAAATGTTTTATAGATGGCATCTCCCCCCTTCGAGGTTAGGAAGGTGCACCCCAACATGAGTCCGCATTGCTGGAAGTGTAGGAAAAAAGAAGGAACCTTTTTCCATATGTGGTGGTCTTGTGCAGAAACCCAAAAGTATTGGAAGAAAATTAAAACTTGGTTGGAAGAAATCACCAAAGAGCAGATCGAATACAAACCGGAGTCCTTCCTACTAGAGATTTTTGATAAGCAAATTTCCAAAAAAGCTAAATACATAACAATACACATTTTAACAGCGGCCAGATTAGCCTTCACTCAACACTGGAAACAACATCAAACTCCATCAGAAGAAATGATTATTGAAAAAAATCTCAAAATGCGCAGAAATGGATAAGTTGACTTTGGCGCTAAAAAATAAAGACACTTCACTATACTACCATAGCTGGAATTGTTGGTATAATTGGATTGACCAAAGATAAATTATATATCATAAGGCATAAAAGAAAAGTATCAACCCATAATAACGAGGTAGCGATATAAGTAAAAAACAGGTGTGGTTATATGACACAAGTTAAGGTTATGAAAACAAAAGAAGATCTTGCAAACTTTAAAATAAGAATATTTTTAACCTTGTAACCTCCTCCTTTCTTTCTTCCCCTTTTCTTTTTCTTTCCTTTCTCAAAATTCTTTCCCTCTCTGCCTCCCCTCTTTTCTTTCTTTTTCTTTCTTTTGCTTATTTGTGTATGTATTGTGACTGGTTTTAATTGTAAAAATTAATAAACTATATTAAAAAAAACTACTTTTATTGAGATAGATTATAGCAATAGTAATAGCACTAAGACTTATATACCACTTCATAGCGTTTTATAGCACTCTCTGAATGGTTACAAATGTCAACATATTGCCCCCAACAATCTAGATCCTACTTTTTACTAACCTTGGAAGGATGGAAGGCTGAGTCAACTCTGAGCTGTTCAGGATTGAACTTCTGGCTGTGGGCAGAGTTAGCCTGCATTACTGCACTCTAACCACCATGTTACTATGACTTATACTGTAGTGAGGACTACATCTTCACTTAACAATTGTTCAGTGCCTGATCAGTTACTAAGACACTAAAAACATGTAAAGTCAATGGGAAAAATGGCAGAAAGTCACAAGTTGTGCTCACCTTAAGTGATGTTTAATGATGCACAGTGATTCACCTAGCAATTGCAGTCAGAATTGATGAAGTTGATGACTGGGTATGGTCATATGATGTTTATAACCATGCTGCTTAGCAACAATTGTTGATCTCAGTTTCAGACTATAAGTTAAGACTACCTGTAATAATAGAAACCTGCAAGTTTGATTATGCTGTAATTTCTCCTTCTAAGTAGTTCATTGAATTAAGACACAATCTACCACTTCCAAATGTTATCTCATAGTTCTGGACTTTAAAAATGTTTCAGCCTCTTCGTGTACATAATAGTTTCTGCATATCTCTGATAAGCTCATCTTCCTTACTCTACATAATAATCTGCTGAAGTGAACTTAAGGTAAGACACTAAACTTAGTTTCTGATGACCATGTGTATGCAGGTTTATTGCCACCCTAAATAGTTTGTCATTGCTTGCAAAATCAGCTTTTAAATCAAGTAAATAAAAAAAAGCATTATGCTAGTTCTGTATTTGAATTTCTGATCTAGTTATTTAGTATTGCCAGGACTGAGGTTCTCTTGCCTCATTTCACATTGCCTCATTTCACCTTTCTTCCTGGATTCTTCCTAGAGGGTGTTGCATTAATTAATTAATTAATTAATTAATTAATTAATTTAATTTCTATAAGCACCCAACTCAGTCAAGTGACTCAGGCAGCTTACAATTTTAAAATGATAAAACAAGACAATTTAAAAGACATTAAAACAATAAAAATATCCTCAGAACAAAACAGACAGAAAAATAGCAGCCATCCTAAGAAACCCCAAAGATAAAATTGACCTGGAAAACCAAGGCATATATGAAATCCCTTGTGCATCATGTCCTGCCATGTACATCGGACAGACCAATAAAAGAATAAGTACCCGCCTGGATGAACACAAAAATGCAGTAAAAAAGCTGGAACACACTTCCTCACTAGTCCAACACGTGAAAGCAACAGGTCATAGCATCGATTTCAATGGCACCAAAACCCTAGCTACTATAGAAAACCCCAGCCACAGAATTATCAGAGAGATTGAAAAAAGACCTGAATGCATGAATAGAGGAGATGATTCCACCAGATTGTCAATTATTTGGAAGCCCGCACCCACAAACAAAAAAATCTCCACACTACAAGCCAGGCAAACACCTGGGCACAAACAAATCCCCCCTGATACCTCCAGCTCAAACACACCCCAACCAGGCACCCAGATGAAACCTAACTTCCTAATAAATGATAGCCGTCCATTTACCCAGAGCCAAGCCGCACTAAAAGCCTCCAATACAGGAACACAATGTTGCCAGCCAATCAAGACACAAAAAAAGCCACAAAACAGACAGAAGATATCAGAAACACCAATCAAGCAGAACACAGCAAACTCCAAGACCAATAAACACAGACCAAGACTCCCAACCAATCAGGATGAAGAAAAGAAACCATTCTGGCACAACAGTAGCCTACCCCCAAATTTAAAACAGAAATGGCTGTGAAAGTCTGAGTCACCATTGGGTTTTTTGTAAATTAGGACGTCCAGGAAGGGAAGTTGGTTGTTGGTTTCTGTTTCCATGGTGAATTGTATTTTGGGGTATAGGTTGTTAAGATGTGTGAGGAAGTTGTCCAGTTTTTCTTTCCTGTGTGGCCAAATTACGAAAGTGTCATCTACATATCTGAGCCAGAGTTTGGGTTTGTGTTCGGATTTGTCTGGCGCATTGGTTTCAAAGTGTTCCATGTATAGGTTAGCAATGATGGGTGAGAGGGTTGATCCCATGGGTGCTCCTTCTATCAGTTTGTATCTTTGTCCATTGTGTTGGTTAGGCACAATGGTTAGGCAGTGGTTGGTCAGATCTAGGATGTGTTTGGGGGGGTTGTATTTGTTTTGGATGGCTGTCAAGGCTTCTTTGATGGGTACTTGGGTGAAGAGGGATATGACATCAAAGCTCACGAGGTCGCTGGGTTGTACGTTTTGTTTCTTTATTATTTCTATGAAGTGGAAGGAGTTTTGTACGAGTGAGGTGATGGATTCTGTGTAGGGCTGGAGTTGTTTGGCGAGAAATTTGGCAAGATTCTGTAGAGGTGAGCCTATGGAGCTGACTATGGGTCTGAGTGGTATTCCTTCTTTGTGTATCTTGGGAAGGCCATAGAGCTTAGGGCATCTGGATGATTTTTCTCTGGGGATGATTCTCTGCTGGATCTCTTCACTGACGGGAGACGCTTTTATTTTGGATTTCGTGGTTTTTTTCTAAGTAGGTGGTGGGGTCAGTATTCAGTATTCAGAGGTTTGTAAGTGGGGTCTTGGAGTAGGTTGGATAGTTTGGAGTGGCTGATGTATTCATTATTACTGTAGTGTTGCCTTTGTGTAATAGAAAAAAGATCACTACAAAACAAACGACCCAGAAGATTACAGCACAAGATCCAGGATATCTCCACAACAAAACTCACAACCCAGCCCATTATACCAACATCAACTCCATCAACCAATCAAGAGGCAGCAGCGCAGCCAACCAGCCCCCACCACTAGTATTTATAGAGAGACGGCAGCTCCGATCACACACTGCTTACACTGGCACGAAGCAGAAAGCACCAGCCTGAGGATGGCGAGTGGGACCTCGCCGAAACATTGCCAAGATACTCTTAATCTTACACGGGAAAAGACCCAAACACACCTAGACCTACATACCTGTACCCGTGAAAATCTACGAATATATATATATATATTTTCTTAAGTTTTCGCAGGTACTTACATGTATGGTATTCAGCTTTGTTCGGGTATTTTCCCACGTCATTATAGTTGTGCTTTTAAAGTTGCAGCAACATTTCAGCAGAATCTCATCTGCCATCATCAGGCTTCTGTATTGTGTTTGTCTGACGAACACAATACAGAAGCCTGATGATGGCAGATGAGATTCTGCCGAAATGTTGCTACAACTTTAAAAGCATAACTATAATGATGTGGGAAAATTCCCGAACAAAGCTGAATACCACACACACACACACACACACACACACATTGGTTTTGCTATGTTTTTCTTTTTACATTTTCAAGGGGAAGTACAAAGCAGAGTCTGAATGATGAGATCTACATGATATAAAATAGATATTAGAAATTTGAATGTTATAATTTTAGAATGCACAAATTCAATGTTTAATGAGATTTCATATGATAATAACAATAAGATTTAAAGGTGTTTCACTTCAGTTGGCAATCATGGGGGGAATTTTGCTTCTTAAGAATGTTTGAAGAGAAATTGTAAATAAGACAGATGAAAGTATAAGTACAATGAATAAAAAGATATATAAATTTAGGTAAAAGAAATACAATTGAATAACAAGCAAATGAGTTAACCATAAAAGAAAATTAAGAGAAGTAAAGAGAGAAATAGTGAGAAGTTGGAAAAAGAGTAATAAGATATGAAGTTAAATACATAAGATGAATATGCATATGAAATTGTGTCTGTATGGAAATGTGATAACCCGGAACCATGCTGTATTCAAATAAGATGTTTTATTTGTTTTGTTAAAACTCAATAAAACTTTATTCAAAAAAAAGAATGTTTGTACCAGCCCAGAATTAGCCCACCCAAATCTACTATACAACACCTTTCATATTATCTGCTATTGTAACTAGAGACATCAGGAGCTGGATCTGCAGGTAAAACAATCTAGCTCCACTGTTTAAATTGTCCTCTTTCTGCCAGTGTCAGGACCTTTGGAGGTTAGTTAAAAGTTTTTAACGATTTTCAAATCCATAAAATAAAACCTATATTACAAAATCTATAAATTAATATGTCCGAATTTCCTTTCTTACCATACACACACAGAGATACACATGTACATATGCCAAAGTGGGACATCTAGAAAATGCCATACATCTATATTTAGCTTTTTGAGGAAAGGAGTGTCCTGAATTTAAGAATTTAATTGCAAGTAGAGCAACTGTCCTGCAAGTTGACGTTTCATTACAGTCACCCAACAAAAGCTTCACCAAAGGCAGCACCTCTGGGACTACAGAGACTAAAAATCAATTCTGGAAATATTAGAACAAATTTAAAGAGCAAAATGCCTCAGGAAGCATATAGTGAATAAAAAGAATAATCTTTATTCTCCATGCACATTTTTTTTGATACACTGAAATCACAGCACTTTGTTTCCCACATAGAATATTTGCTCACTTATTCCATTTAAGAAAGGATTATTTGAATAACTGAACAGAATTTTATTGGCATGAACAAATGTCTAGATACATAAATGTCTTAGTTTGCAGTCCCACTGAGAGATTAATTCTCACTGTGTTATTCGTGTTTAGTAGAAGAATGTAGGATTCAATTGATAATTCAAAAGACTGAGAGTAATAGAAATGTAAAATGATCTTGTATTCCAAAGTATAAACAGAACATTTGATATTATTTATAAGTAGAGTACTCAAATCTACTTATGTCCAACAACAGTAAGTAAAGTGTGTACTTTTAGGTGCTTATGGATAAATGCATACAAAGACATTTCTTTTTTATTTATTTATAATGATTCTAATTCTGCTGTTGGACAATAGTGCCTCATCCTATAAAGTTTTAAATAAATGCAGCTTAGCTTTAAATATATAAGCATACAGGCAAATGTTTGGGACCAGAGAGGGCTAGTAGTGGAAAAGAACAATAGAATCTCTGACAGGGATATATACTGAGTACAGGCATTTTTTCCCCCATATAGTAACATTTTCCTTCGTAAGTCCATGTGGGATCTTTCTTTCCTGCTTTGTAGCAGGATAACCTGTTTTCATCTCTTTACCAAGAATGTTAAAAAAAAATTACATGGAGATAATTTTGTGTATTCCTTTAAAGTATCGAGTGACCCATCCACTGTGATCATTAAGTTTGCAGATGATACTACCATATTGGGTCTCATTACAGGTGGAGACAAAATAGTGTATGGGGGGAGGTTCAAAAATTATCCTCATGGTGCCTAGAAAACAACCTGCACCTGAACATCAGCAAGACAAAGGATATGGTGTTAGACTTCCGGAAGAAGAGAGAGGAACCCACCCCACTTTACATTGAGGGGGGCTGTGTGGAGAGAGTTTCCCCCTTTAAATTCCTGGCAGTCTACCTCAGCAAAGTTCTTACCTGGAAAATCAACACAACCCAGGTGGCCAGAAAGGCCCAACAGAGAGACTATTTCCTTAGGGTCTTGAGAAAGAATAAAGTGGAACAACAACTGATGGCCTTTTTTTACCAGTCCACAATAGAAAGCGACCTCTCATATTGCATTATGGTGTGGTATGCTGGCTTGACAGCCGTGGATAAAAAGACATTACAGAGGATGGTGAGCACAGCCCCAAACATCCTGGGCTGGTCCCTGATACCACTAAATCAGTGATTCCCAAAGTGGGCGGTATCACCTCCTGGGGGGTGGTAGGATGCCTTAGGGGGTACTGAGAAGCAAGGGGGCCAGCAGGAGGGTACTAGGAGGTGGAAGGTGGCACTGGAGGTGAGCGATGGCACAATTCAGGGGGGATGAAAAAATCCCGCCGCGATGTTTGAGGCCCCGCAGGATCCCCCCTTTGACTTGCACACTCTGGTGCAAGGAACTGAATGGGGTGATCCTGGGGGCCTTGCCTCAAACACAGCTTTGGGAAAGGAGAGCAAAGCCAGAGTGGCTTTGCTCTCCTTTTCAAACATCCTGCTGCTGCCATGTTTGGGGTGGCAGGGCCTCGCCCCGAATGTAGTGTTGGGAAAGGAGAGCAAAGCCAGAGTGAGCAAAAAGCCAGTGGCTTTGCTCTCCTTTTCAAACATCCTGCTGCTGCCATGTGTGGGGCGGTGGGGCCTCACCCCGAATGCAGTGTTGGGAAACGAGAGCAAAGCCAGAGTGAGCAAAAAGCCAGAGTGGCTTTGCTCTCCTTTTCAAACATCCCGCCGCTGTGGTGTTTGGGGTGGCAGAGCCTCGCCCCGAATGCAGTGTTGGGAAAGGCTTTGCTCTGGCTTTGCTCTCCTTTTCAAAACATCCTGTTGCTGCTGTGTTCGGGGAGGTGGGGCCTCACCCCGAATGCAGCGTTGGGAAAGGAGAGCAAAGCCACTCCTTTTCAAACATCCTGATGCCACCATGTTCAGGGTGAGGCCCTGCAGGATCACCCCATTGAGCCCCTTGCACCGGAGGCACCTGCCCAAGCAAGTCTGAATGAAGCAGTGTACAAAGTCAATGGGGTGAGCCTGAGAGAGGGAAAGAGAGAGGGAGAGAGAGAGAGAAAAAGAGAGAAGGAAGAAGAGAAAGAGAAAAGGGAAAGAAAGAAAAAGGGACAAAGAAAGAGGAGGAATAGGAGGAAGGGACAGAAAGAAAAAGAAATAAAGAAGGAGGGAGGGAAGAGAAAGATAATGAGATATCTATTCTAGTCCAATCACCTGCTCCAGCAGGGTTAGAAGGGAGTGTGTGTGTGTGTGTGTGTGTGTGTGTGTGTGTGTTCTCCTTGTAATTTACCAATACATTTTGGTTTTGCCTTCTTCAGAATTGGCACTGTAATACATTGAGGAAAAGTAATTTTTTAGGGTGGAGGTCTGGTCCAATGGATCCTGTTTAAAGCCTCAACAAAATGTGAGAGCTTCCTGATGGTTTTTGCTATGTTTCATCCACAAAACCTTTAATTAATAGAAGCCAAAGATGTTTCAGTGTGCTGGCAAAGATGTTTCAGTGTGGAAAAGGGCCTCTAAACTAGGCCTCATTTCAATCTGATGCATCAGGTCTCTCTCTCTCTCTTTCTCCCTCTCCCCCCTCCCCCCTCCATCCCCTCCTTTCTTTGTCCCTTTTCTTTCTTTCACTTTTCTCTTTCTTTTCTTCCTTCTCTGTTTCTTTCTTTTCTCTCTTTCTCTTTCTTTCTCTCTCCCAGGCTCACCCCATTGACTTGGTGCACCACTTGCTTGGACTTGCTTGGGAAGGTCCCTCCAGTGCAGTGGGATCAATAGGGTGGACCTGCGGGGCCGGCACCTAGAACGTATCAGTGGCGGCATATTTGAAAAGTAGAGCGAAGCCAGAGGTCAGTAATTTTTGCTGCAAAGAAACACAAAAGCTTCTGGGTTGTGCACAAGAAGGGACACACATGTCAATGCAATTCAGCAACATAAAATAAAGAAATACAAATAAAACAAATCAACAAGAATCAGCAAAGCATCTCTGATTAGATTTTATTCACTACTAGAATCTAATCAGAGATGCTTTGCCGATTCTAGTCCAATGACCTGCTCCAGCAGGTTTGGAAGGGAGTATGTGTATATGGGTGTGCATGGCTGTCAAAACTCCAAAAACAAGTCAAGTAGTTCTAGGGAGACCAGTCATAAATTAGAACACTTGCTAAGCAACCGGCCATTAAGTTAGGACCACTTGTATTTGGTTTGCCAGGCACCAAACCATGCCCACCCAGTCATGTGAGCAGCAAGCCACACCACCGGTCATGTGACCAGCAAGCCACACCCACCATCACGTTACCAGCAAACCACACCCTCAAATTAGGCCACACCCACATAAATTTGAATCCCATCCCTGGGTGGGGGGCATTGAGGATGAGTCTGTAGCACCAAGGGGACGATGGACTGAAAAAGTTTGGAAACCACTGCACTAAATGATATCACTAGGGCTCGCTGCCTTAGAAGAGTGAGGAAAATTCTCAGGGATGACTCATACCCCAGTCAGCACTTCTTCACTCTCCTACCATCAGGTAGGTATAGAAGCATAGCCAGCCTCACCAACAGGCTGAAGAACAGTTTCTACCCGTGGGCTGTCAGGCTTCTGAATTGAAAATAACTTCATGTCAACATAGTATGGTAGACTTGCAGGGCCGGCACGTTGTGCAACAAGGTCTCATAGTATAATAAGATTGGGAATGGGTTAGGGACTCCTGTCCTCACTGTGAGTTGTGCTGGGGGGGATGCATGAAGGGAGGCTCAGCCAATCTCATTGTACACAGGTTGTACTCTGACAATAAAGGTAATTATGATGCAATTGGTGCTACTTTCACAATTTGAATTTATTACTTTAGCTGCTACTACTGTTTATTGCAGAATTTTCTTTAGTTTTCTACCTCTGTCAAACTTAATTTTTGCCTTTGTCACACCCACCCTGGTCCTGCTGAGTTTAAGTCCCATATCACATTAAAAGGATGTGTAGGCATCACTCTGCAAAGGTTGTGTAGCATTAATCCACAATTACATTGGTTCAGAGTCCTTCAACTGAGGCTCTTTCTTACTTGCTGCAAGGCTACATAATTATGATACTTAATACTATCACTATCACCTGAAGATTTCTTTTAATATTCCAGGGATCAACTTTGGGTTATTGTTTTTATTGTGTTGAACCTTTCTGTATATTATGTACAAAAGTGGATATGTATTGCTTATTACTAAGACTTTTAATCTTATAAATTTTAGCATACTTTAACACAACTTTAATTATAATTGGGCCATCCATCATAATAAAAATAACAATAGAATCTTCTTAGGATCAAAGAAATCCCTTGTGTAGGTCTACTCAGAAGTAAATCCCATTGGAGTCTGCTGGATTTATTACTGTATGTACATAGGATTGCTGCCTAAGTCAATAAAAATAGAAAAAAGTAGAAAATGTTTAGCCAAAGAATAAGATAATTATTTCTTTGCCTGGCTGACATTTCCATGCAAGTTTTGACTTCAACATCTTTAAGGAGAAAAGTTTATTTTAGGCATGATATACCCTTTGGATTACTTGACGTTTATTCAGCGTACAACATTTACTGTGGCTTGGGGTGTCAGCCATAATTCTAGGTTGATAGTTTGTGAAGAGAAGATGCTATTTAGTCCTGTTTATAAAATGTTATTCTGCAGAGTCACATTCCAAGACTAACAAAATTGGTCCAAGTATAGTAAAGCCCATTGGTTTAACCTAACCGCTTTAGTTAAACTAAGCTTTCATTGTCCTAATTATGTGTGATCAACAATTAAGAAATGTATCACATACCACAGGCCATCTAAAACATTCTGTGTTCTTGGGTGCATGCCAGAAGAGGTGTCAAGTTCCATACTACCTTGTCATCAGTTGCAGCTCTCGTTTTGCAGTACAAGCAGCAGCTGTGCTAGACAAAATAATCTAAATTCTCACATGTGCTTTTCCTTTAGGAAACAGCTCACACTGAATTGCATTTCTTGTGGGAGAAAAGTGCTACACCTCAGTTAGTTTGTGCTGAAAACTTACTTTATGTTAATCAAATCTTAACTCAAAATCTTTCTAAAGTTCTGTTGCTCACTTTTATCCAATCAGGGGAAAAAAGGCTTTTCACTTATCAGGTGAGTAAAAATGATTTCTAATTTGATCAGTAAAAAACAAATGTATATTGCATATTGACAAAGCAGAATTTACCTTTAAGTAGAATAAGGCCAACTGTGTATGCAACAGGGGCTGCTTGGCAACCTCAAAGTTGGATCTTTTTGCAATACTTTTGTCAAATTCAGTTGCCAACTGGGTTCCAAACAAGGTGGGATGAGAGTGGGGTCTTACTCTTCAATCCAGCCAACAACATATTTTGAGCTAACCCTGATGATGGATTGTGGAATTCCTACCCCCAGTTATTCACTCTGGTGAATTGACAAAGGAGTCATTTCTAAATATATTCTTGCCAGCAGTGAAATCTCCCAACTCTTCTCACACATTTTGGCAATGTTAGATCCTCACCAACAAATTGTGAACTTGGAAGGCTGACATATATACATGTTTATGTTGCCACTGGGTTTTGTGGTTTGAGCATACAAGTCAATCTCTGATGTATAATCTAGACTATTACTCATTAAAGACAGATCTAAAGGAATGGCTTCCCTCAGTGAATGCTATGATACTACCACAAAAAACAGACAGCAGTCTTCTAGTCATGAAATTGCAAACTCCTGAAACTGTTTCATGCACTAGTGGGCACAGATCCTGCATAATAATTTGAGTATTATTTTACCTTTGTTCCAATATGCTTGATAAATTTTGCACTTTTCTAGGGGCTAGACTAGGCCAGTGTTTCTCAACCTTGGCCGCTGATGTATGGACTCAAATTCCCAGAATTTCCCAGCCAGGTTGTTAGGGCATTCTGGGGATTGGAATCCACATATCTAAAAGCTACCAAAGTTGGGAAACACTGGGCTAGATTTAATGGCCATCCTTACATTTTCTACTGAACTTTGTAATCGAGTGGGGAATCTGAAATGACAGTGAGGCCCAGTTTTCTCTTGTGGGCAGCACAAGCCATTTCCTGTTATGTGTATGACCCAGGCTACTGCTCCTAAATTCCTTGGCACATCTTGCTGGCTCTGTCATTCTCTTCTCTTTCTACCACCCACACAGAAGTAAAGACCTGGGTGGATGATTTAAAAGGCACAGCTGCTCTCTGACTGGTGCCACAAGAAGAAGCTATGATTTTGCTGTACTTATGTTGAGGGGAGAATGACAGTTCAGTGTCTGAGTATCAACTGGCTTCCAGAGCCACATGCTCCTGACTTAAACACACCTCATAATGAGAACCTACAATTATTTTTATATACCAATATAATTAAATAAATTAAAGGAGAAATTTGTGGTTTAATATCACAGTAGGGCCTTTGTACTGATTTTCTGTTTGTATCATCATCATACCTTTATGTCAGCCCTGGCAGCAATTATTCACTTCACAGTTAGTTGTCTTGTCTTTGTATATTTTGAATGATTGATGCACATTGCATCCAATTTATAGAATGTGTTTGCTTTCTTGCCTCGTGATTATTATATAATTGTTTTTATTTGCTTTTGAGATGTTTCCTTTTCTTCCCCTATCACAACTCCCAAATTTACAAAATTTATAACCAACTTGCAGGAATAATTTACAGGAATAAGTGGTAGGTTTTATTGTATTTTCTAAACATTATTTTATTTAAAAAAGATGAAAACCTTGAGAGATCTTGGCAGAGTATTGTGAAATAATGTAATGCTGCACAGTACTAACATAAATAAAGCACTTGAAGAATAACCAGCTATGCCTAACCATGTGGAGGTGGATTGTAAAGGGTTCGCCATGTATTCCTAGCCCACACATTTCCTCTACCAGTTTCTAGTGATACCTATAATATGAACAAGAGGTCTTCTAGGTAAGACAAAGACTCAGTCTAATTCAGCATCCTGTTTTCCATAGTGGTTGACTGAAAACCACAAAGAGGTATTGGAAATAAGGACAACTTCTGGCTGACTGTTACAGAAAAAGGTTTCACTGGTCTTGGTAGGATTTGATTTAACCCACAGAATAGTTCTTATATTCTTGTGTTTCTAAAGTTTCCTAACTGCAACTTATTCCCAAAAGGCATTTGAAATATGTTTTGCTATAATTCTAGTACCTTCTCTTCCATTTTATGTTATCAATGCACCAGGTTCCACTTCTGAAAAACTTGCCTCAATTCTCAAACCAGCAGCAAATCCTTAATAGCCAGTTTCAATCCATTTTAGTTTGCCAACCATTACATCTCCATTTGTTCTGTCTAGGAGAATGACTATCTCCTTCTTGCCTGCTCAACAATAGGGCTTGAATGGGCTTCGTGAAACTGAATGGGAAGTGGGGGGTTGCTTTCTACAAGAGACTAAATTGGAGGTAGGACCACCTTCTAAGCTTTATATTTGGTGTATATTTTTTCTCTTCAGGCACTTGTAAAGAATTTTAAAATTCTGTAAGGCACTATGTGAAAAAGGAAGTATAATCCTTTAATGACTTCAGCTACCCACTTCTATCTACAGGATATCCACAATAATTTTTCCAAGGTACAGAGGAAATAGTTGGGGCTTGTCAACCAAAGCCCTATCCTTCCATCAAAGGTCTGATTTTTTTTTTCAGGGAACAGGTGTTTTGAGGACTGAAAGTTTGAAATCCACTGCAAGATTAAATAATTTCCTACCAGGAACTTTTGGATTGTGAGCAGATAACTCAGCCAAATTCTTTCAAGATATCTTTATGTTTGCTCCCATTTAGTGTTTATCCAGAGTTTTATAGTTCATAACTTGATCTGATTGTTTAACAACAATAAAAAATCTTAATAGCTGTTATGAGGAATCTTTGGCTGCACACTTGCCTTTTGCTTGCATCATCTAAAATCCTAAAGCAATCTGTAAAGGCAAAGGGATGGCCTGTTGACATTTTTGCCATCACATGCTTCTCTCAATGGCTATAGCCAATAATTTCTAAGGGAAATCAACCCTGGCTGTACTTTGAAAGGACAGATACTGAAATAGAAGTATAAATACTTTGGCCATTTAATGCAAAGAGCGGACTTTTTGATAGTGTAAGACCGTGATGTTGGGAAAGATTGAATGGAAAAAGAAAAGGGGACAGCAGAGGATAAGATAGATAGATAGTGTCATTGAAGTAATAAAAATGAATTTGGACAAACTTAGGGACACAGTTGAGACAGAGAGGGTTGGGGTGCTATGGTTATGGAGTCACAAAGAGTCGAACATGACTTAGCGACTTAACAACAAAATGAAGAATACATGCTGCTATGATGTGGATTGGTAGTTGTGGAAGTGATAAACATCAGGATGTATTTCCACCAATAAGATAATGAACCGCCTATAAGCTCTGTGTTGTAGCAGAAAATCAGTTGTCTTCCGGTTTATAGGTAAACTGACATGAAATAAGGAAAATAGGCTTCAGCCTTGACCACTGATGAACTAATGGGAATGCTAAATTTTAGAGCTGTGCAAGAAAGTATAAAAAGATATGATCACATTCCTGTTAATGTTAATATGTAGCTATCATATAGATAATATAGTTAATTGGGGTTTCCAGTCACAAATATATTTACATATGTGCATACATATTTTGTTGTGAAGGCATAATGGATATCTATGAAAGAAGGAGTATATAAGTCCCATTCAAAAAAGACTGTAGAAGGGTTTGCTCTGAGTTCAATTTATACAGCATGTGAAAAAACACAGAATAGTAGACTTTTAAGTAGACTTGACAAGGGACTAACACAGTGGGTCAATTAAAAAAAAAAGATGGTCCCATGTGGATTTGATATGATGATGGCTTCAACTGGAAAAGTACCAGGAGGCATGAGCATATGTGCCAAAGCAACAAGAGGGTCTGTCTAAATGACAAAATGTGTGTCAGTGAACCACAGTACAACTGCTCCTCTGCATATAATTGTGTGCAACAGTAAAAGTCACATAGAAAAGGGATAGTGTCTGTGCCAGGTTTTTTGTCATTTGTCACCCTTTGTTCCATTATGAATGCTTAAGCCTTATCAGAAGTTTAAAAAGTACATGGGAAAAGGAATACTTCAGAGCTATCATACAAACTGTTGCATCATGCATGGTTGGCAGACCACCTTGATTCTTCTAGATCTCCAGGCCAGACTTGAGACTGAGCTAGTTGGGTAAGAGTCTATGTGTGCCTGGAGGGTTTTTTGGTATAAACCTGCTAGTGGGGTCTGCAGGGGAATCAGGTCAGTCCATTAAAAGCTATTGCACCACAACCCCAAAACTTTTTTATGTGTGCCAGGATATTCACACACATTTAAGTGTGGTTTGCAGTGCAAGGGTGCAGTAGTGCTTTCATCCTTGCAACAAAAATATACAGAGAGCTGTGCAAGACCATGCAACCTCCTTTTGTTTCTGTGTGTCCCGAGAAGCCAAATAAAGAACAAGTAGTACTGGAGGTGTTATAAACCACATAATAGTGCTCTCTGAAATCATAATAAAGTCCAGATATAAAATTGTTGATCTTCTAGTAATAAAAAATATTTTAGAAAAAAAAAGTCCTTTCCCTTTTCATCACTTTTCTTTTTGTTCTGATTAAAATCAGCACTCGGGGAAGTGTATCTCTGTTGCTTCAGTTAAAAATTTTCTCCATTATATCTTAGTACAGCAGTAAAACTGTTCTGAGAAGAGAACAAAACATTGCTGAAGTATTGATTAAGGGCATGAGAAGAAAATTACCCTACTTCCAATCGGATGCTGTCGGTAACTACATTTTCTTTTCTAATAATAGGAATTCTGAAAGGAGTGTTTTCAGAAAAGTAGCAGATCTCAAGGAAGGATTTATAAGTGTGTTCTTCCTCCCCTCATATGGTCCATCAGAGCACTCAATAGGTAGCGTGATATTGTTTTCAAGTGCTGCTATTCTGTCTTTATAATTTGACACAGTGAGAGAGTGTAACATGCTGTCATGTAATTTCATGCAATTTATTGACAAGTGGGAGATTTGTTTTGATAACATACACCATGGTGTAGGAGTCCTATATTGGTTAATGAGGTTACCAAATACCACAGATCTCTCCCTTTTGGTTCTTTAACCAATTTATCTTGATCAAAAAGTGAAAACTATGGAAGAAATGAAAGTTACTGGGAGTCCAAACAAAGTTTTAAAATATATGTAGCCTTTTGTCACCTGGTACTGAACTGAAAAGGAGCAGGCATGAAATTCTCAATCCTCAGTTGCCAGCAGAAGTTAGTAGAAGAACAAGTCAACAGCAAAGTCTTAGTCAGACATCAGTTAGACACACCTGGAGAGATCTGCAAGGTCTCTTTTGTACACCTATCCAGTCATTTTGCCTATATTTGATATACTTATCTGAGCCTTGAAGTAAATGAATGACCTATTGACTAAAGAGAGATGGTAAAATAGTTTGTTGCATTTAGTTTGGCAAATGGCACAAACTAAGGGTAAAATTTAGGTCAAAGTCCAGCCTTTTCCACCAATTATGGTCTTCAAATAACCTCCACATAGGTTCTGCTTCTGTATCTGGCTGGACAATCCATATTCCTAGACTAATTCAAGACTAATGCTGCTCTGCATTACTGTTCGTTTTACTATTTTTTAAAATATTCCACAGTCAGAGATGGCAGTTGGGTATAAATGTGATGTGTGTGTGTGTCTATTTATATCTATCATCTATATGTTATTTTTTCAAAATGATGCTCATTTCTTTAAAAAAGGCATATCGTTATTAACAATTTTCCCTGCCACCAATTAAAAAATATTATTGCAGCTCAAAATTACCAAATGATTGTGCCTTAGATAAATGTAAGGAATAGAATAGAGTACAACTTTATTACGGTTATAGACCAGCAATAGACAATAGTCTTACAATAGTGTTAAAAAATAATAATAATAATAGGATAAAAACATCCATGGTAATAAAATACATGGCCTCAAACAGTTTGGATCATGCCCTTGTTTACATGATTGGAGAGCAGATGTGTGTAAATATAATTTCTCTACAAATTATAAGAGATAACTACAAAAAATTGGTGCAAGTTGACATCTGTAATTCTGTAACCAATTTTTTCCTTGTGGTCATTGCAGCAGCACAGAATTTTGTCACTGCAAGCGTGGTTGCTAGGTTTGAGTCCTGGAGGAGATAGCCTCCATAAAAATTGTGTACCCTCCTGATAATCTCTCTAATAAGGGGAGAATATACATTGACCTATAAACTTTGTATAACACACAGTACAATAAAATATGTGTGATAACTTCAACTTCTCCTTTATCACATACTCAGGGGTGGGATTCTACCAGTTCTGTCTGGCTCTACAGAACAGATAGCCCTGAAGAGCTGTTTTGGCCCACCCACCTGCCCAGTCTCTTACCTGTCCTTTATTTCCTGCTTTTCCAATTGCAGCTGCTTTGCACGGCACAGCTGCAGTTGAAAAAGCAGGAAAAAAGGGCTTTTCCAACCACTGGCGCACCTGCACGCAGCGCTGCTCAGCTGTCTGGACAGCTCAGCAGGTCATAAATTGTACTCGTGCAACTCACGCGACTCGTGCATGCGCGTGTGATGCAGAGCAACAGAACTGGTAGTTATACCGGTCAGATCCCATCCCTGCACATACTCATACTTGTTCTGCTCTTGGGGTCTTATACCTGCCCTGGAGGAGTGCTGAGGGGAGGATGTTAAATCTGGCTCTGAAGAATGCTATTCTATATTTCAGGAAGATCAGGTCCTTTAAATATCTTGCTGGTTCCCACACACCTTGTTTAATTCTGTTCCTACTGTGGAGAGGCATCCTATTTAGTTCTAAGTGGAACTCCATGTCTTTTATTCTGTTAACAACTACTTGCTTAGCTTGGTCAAAGCCTAGGGATATTAAGAATATTGGGGAGAGCCCATAAGAGTCCGGCTTGTGTCCTATCCCTGTTTCCAAGGGGAAGGGAAGTTGTCAGTCAACACTAACGGGGTCAGTCCCTATGGAAAGAAATGCATTTTTAGCCAATAGATAGTCATCAGCTTCCAGGCTCTTACCTGAATTTGAGGCATACTTGTCTCAATCCTTAACTGGGCATTTGATGTTCCTTTGGGTGCAGCTAAAATGGCTTGCAGGAATTTTGTTTGTATGATTTCTAGCAGATCTTTCTTTGTGAAGATTCCTGTTTGTGCCCTGTATAGAATTTGCACCAATGTTTTGGCCTTGAAAAGTTTTAAGACAGCAGGTTCTAATAATGTAGGAAGATATATTGCCTCTCAAGGTAAACAACATGCAGTGTTTTCCATCTTAGCAGTAACACAGGAAGAATGAGTGGAATACTTGTGAATCACTAATAAGTTTTCTTACCAATCTGGGAAGCTATACTTTTTATTCAGTCATAATAAAATCTTAGTTTAGTTTAGTTTAGTTTACTTTATTGTCATTGCACCTCATACAACGAAATCAAACACCATCTTCAGTGCACATCATGACCATGACCATGAAAATAAACACAAACACACATCCTTCACCCTTCACACATTGAACCGGAAACACCCTGACACCACACCAACACTGCACTATACAGCAGAATTCAAAAGAGCTACGGCCCTGGGATAGAAGCTATTTTTCAGCCTATTTGTCCTTGTTTTTATTATTCTGTACCGTCTGTCAGATGGTAATAGTTAAAAAAAAAAGGGCTCCCAGGATGAGATGGATCTTTGAGAATGTTTTGAACTTTCTTAAGACAGCGGGAGTTATAAAGCTCTTCCAAAGAGGGGAGAGGGCAACCAATGATCTTTTGGGCAATGACATTAACCCTCTGGAGTGCTTTCCTATCTGCCACTGTGCAATTGGCAAACCATACAGAGGTGCAGTAAGTTAAAATACTCTCTATGGTGCAGCGGTAGAAGGTCACCAGCAGTTTTTCATTCAGTTGTTGTTTTCTGAGAAGCCTCAGGTAGTATAATCTCTGCTGGGCCCTTTTGACCAGGGCTGCAATGTGGGCGCCCCAGGTCAGGTCCTCTTTTAGGGTAACACCCAGAAATTTAAAACTGGCGACTTGCTCCACTCGGTCTCCATTGATAAGCAAGGGTTGGATGTCTGATCTGTTCCTTCTGTAATCCATTATAAGCTCCTTGGTCTTATTGGTGTTGAGGACCAAGTTGTTGTCTCCACACCACAAAAGCAACCGGTGCACCTCATCTCGGTAGGCAGGCTCATCCCTCCTGGAGATAAGTCCCACCACTGTTGTATCATCTGCAAATTTAGCAATACTATTACTAACGTGAGTGGGAATGGCAGGCATGCACATAAAGAGTATAGAGTAAGGGACTCAACATGCAACCCTGTGGTGTACCAGTGTTAAGAATAAGGGCAGAAGAGGTATGATTACCTAATCTGATCCTCTGTGAGCAGCCAAACCGGAAATCCACAATCCAAAGGCAAATTGAATAAGAAAGGCCAAGGTCCAGAAGTTTAGACACTAGTCAATGTGGAGAATTGTGTTAAACACAGAACTAAAATCCACAAAAAGCATCCTCACATAGCCCTCCTGCTGTTCTAGATGAGTCAGAGCAGTGTGAAGAGTGATGGCTATAGCGTCCTCTGTAGATCTATTTTTTCTGTATGCAAACTGGTGTTTATCAAATGTATACAGAAGACCAGAAATGTTATGCCAGCAGACTAATTTCTCAAAGCACTTCATGATGATAGGAGTGAGTGCCACTGGTCTGTTATCATTGAGGTTATTGATAGGGAACTTCTTTGGTAGCAGAACAATGGTGGAAGCCTTCAAACAAGATGGAATAGTGGACTGGGATAAAGACCGACTGAAGATCTTGGTAAAGACTCCAGCCAACTGATCAGCACAGTCTTTAAGCACTCAGCCAGAGATACCACCAGGACCGGCAGCCTTTCTAGGGTCCACAGCCCTCAGAATGCTCTTCCCCTCCTGTTCCTCCACAATGAGGTGGGGGCTACAATTGTCTGGTAGTTGTGTTTTATCTGTCTCTGATGTCTCCACTTCAAAGTGAGCAAAGAAATGATTCAGTTCCTCTGCCAATGAAGCATCCCCCTCAGCAGGGATGACATTGGTCAGTTGATTGTTTGTAATTTGTTGAATCCCTCACCACACCTGCATCATGTTATTGGTATAAAAATTATCATAATGGAGTATGCACCTCTAGGTCAGGGTGGTAAAAGATGTCCCAATTTGTGCTCTCCAAACAATCCTGAGGTTGTTGGGAAGCATCTTCTCGCCAAGATTTCACTGTCTTTATTATAGGCAGAGCCCGTCTCCTAAGAGGAATGTAAGCTGGTGCTAAAAGCAGTGACATATGTTCTGATTGTCTCAGATGTGGTAATTGTATTACCTTATAGCCATGTTTGATGTTGCTATATACTTTGTCCAATATGTTTGCTCCTCTAGTAGCACACTTAACATGCTGATAGAATTTAGGGAGCACTTCTTTTAAATTAGCTAGATTAAAGTCCCCCGCTATAATATGCACAGCATCAGGATACTTATTCTGCTGATTACTAACAATGTTATACAAGAATCCCAAAGCTATGGTAATATTGGCATCAGGTGGGATATAGACTGCAGTAATCAAAACCATGCAGAATTCCCATGGGAGATATACGGGTCTACATTTAAGTGTCATATACTCCAGATCCATGGAGCCGTGGCTGTCTACAGTCTGTGTATTGATACACCAGCTTTTGTTCACATAAAGGCTTAAACCTCCCCCTTTGATCTTGCCAGAATCTCTACTCCTGTCCTGTGGGTGAGCTATGTAGCCTTCCAGCTCAACAGCTGCATCTGGAATGAGTGAATGAAGCCAAGTTTCTGTGATTAGCAAAACACAGCAGTTCTTGATGAATTTAGTCTTTGCAATCTGTAGCCTTAATTAATCTAGTTTGTTAGTCAGAGATGTTGCATTGGTAAGAAATATACTTGGAATTGAAGGCTTGTGTGGAAACTTACTTAGCCTAAAGAAAACCCCAGCATAGCATCCTCTCTTCCTGTTCTTCTTTCTCCACCTCTTCCTCCTTCCTACAGGGTAGTGATCTATGGCTCCCCCAAGGTCCTAGCAGCCTCCTTTGATATGTTATGAGAATGTATAAAATCATCCATAATAGCCTTTTCACATTTCAGTCTAATTTATAACAAGGCTTGACTATAGATGCTCCTTGCCCCACAGGATTCAATCAAGGAAAGGATCCAAAACAAACACAGAATCATACACATCATACACTGAAAGAAGGAGCAGTTAGCCACAACATCCATGTGCACAGCCATCTTGAAAACTTTACCGATTATAGAAGGGACGTGATCCCCACTTTAACATAATTCAAAAGTGGAAGGTTCCAAATTGAATCCCTGTAGTATTAAGGTTATCTTTAGCCCTGACTTCTGCATATCCATGCAGTTAATCAATCAAAATAGTTTGTATTTTGTTTTACAGATAAAGAAGTGAAAGTAGGTGTTAGTTTAGATTCTGACAGGTGATAGGAGAAGGAAAGATGACAAATGTGAAGTTGTAAAAATGGAAGTCTTAAAAGTCTGAGGAGTAAAAAAGATGTGAAAAAAAGAAGCATCATCATTTAATGGAACTCAGGTATGCCTCCCTGGTGGTGGCCCCTTTTGTTTGGACTCATTATTGCTCCTATGTACAGTTGGCCATGATCCTTCAGGCTTTTAGAAAGAAGAATAAGACTATCTTTTTCTCTGGATTTTGACATCAGGATGAGCAGAAATCCCAATTATAGTATGTTGCATTCTGATTTCTATTATATTGTGTTAGTAAGTTTTAATGGCATGTGCTATTTTCATTCTCTGACTTAGTAAGAAAGAAACCAGAAAGAAAACAGATTGTCATTAACATCTTTAAGCCATTCCTTGACTCTAGAAATCAGTAGAATAGGTCGAGGTAGAATTGAAATGGTATACATACATATTAAGCTTATATAATACGTCACATTATGTGAATATACTATAGCTGAAAGTTGGAATTCTGGAAAAATACTCTCACTTGTATTTTAGAAGCACTGTCTTAACAGTAAAAGAGGAGCAATACTTAGAATTAGAACAATTAGTATCTGTAGATCGTACTCACAAACTTAAGGATAAAGGAATGAAATTACAGCTATGCAGTTTATCAGAAATTTGAATAAAAAGGGGTGGGGAAATAAATTACTGTTTGTCATTGTCTCTTGTAGTCAAATTTTATTAATTCTTAAATATATTTCATTATACATACTACTTTAATACAAAATGTAAAAACTGTTATCTTTTTACAAAACTGATGTGAATATTACTATTTGAATCTCAGTAAGGACATACCTATATTGTCAGTCCTGCTGGAAAGTGAAAGGCAATAAAAATATTATTTGAGGAAAGCACACTAAAATAAAGAAGGTGAGAATATAAAAGGTGTCAGATTCATACTCTTGAACTACTGGCTTCTATTTCATTAACCCTTTCAGAAAAGGACATTTTTCAACCTCAAATTTTCCAGTGACTGAACCTGAAACACTGTTGCGCAGCACAGCTGAGATTGAAAAATCAGTAAAAAAGTCATTTTTCAAACGCTGCTCACCTGCACGCAGCACTTATCAGCTGTCTGGGAGGCACAGTTTTTGTTGTATTACATGTGCGCACACCTCACGATTGGCGTGTGCGCATGTAACCTAAGTATTGAACCGGCAGTAACTCCGGTTGAATCCAACCCCTGCAGAGAAAGTTTAAAAATAGGGTCATATGACCTCCTGATGGCTAGAGAGAGACTGGTCTACATGATCTCTGGCAGCCAGAGGAGGCGCTGATGTACACTTAGTTTCAGAGTAGGAAGCCATTGAAAAATGAAACAGAATTGGCAAGATATAGTGGCTAATGTATTTTACTGACATCAGAGAGATCCAGTTTCAAACTGGCGGTGTCACATTGCCATCATGTGGAGCTGAGGTGGACATGGCCTGCACATGACACATCTGGCCTGCTGGCCTTCAGTTTGAAACTCCTGTTCTACACCATTTGCAATCAGAGCAGCTCACTTGGTAACTTGTGCCTTGAGTTCATGAACAAATATGGGATGTAGCTATGTTTGCATATTTCTGTGCCACAGAAGAAGTACATAAAGCAGTAAAAATATCCAAGCCTTTCTTCATATACCTTAAAGTTGTTGCTTCTTTAAGAGCCACATGAGGTGCCAATTCCTTGCTGCCACCTGGGGGAAGGGAGCAAAGTATTGCCAGAGTGGCAAGGAAGCTGCCATAGAATGTCCAGAATGAGCACCACATGATTACAGCAGCAGTCTGAAACCACCACAACTACCCCAAATTTCATCCCCCAGAGCCATAGGTCTGGATTTTGGATATTTTCTGTAAGTTAAACCATTTGAAGTACCTTGGTTCAAAATCTGTGATGCATCTTTTCACATTTTAGCAACCTTTCTAAAAGGTCATGACAAGAGGTTTAGAAGTACATAAATAGAATTGTCTGTCAATGGGTATTAGTATGATTAGCTGAAGCAAAAGTAGCAAAACTTAAATAATACAGGACTTTGGAAGCAGCTGTGGAAAAGCTGGTTTATGCTTCTAAGCATCCAGAATACATCTGCTTAGGTAAATTTGTTACAAAAAGCTGGTTTACATGAGCCGTTATTCTGAATCCTTTAAGGTTCTTCCTATCTTATAACCATATGCTTGCATTAGTTGGCTTTCCAATAGGATATTTCAGGTAACACTCAATTCAAATTAGCCTTCAGTAAGGTTTCAAAAGGACTTGAACTAACATTTAATAGAATTAGTTAAAAACCTGTGATGGCTTGTATTTGTATTGGTTACAGGGACATCTTTCTCACTACATACATCAGTCAGCAATATCCTCTTTATGCAGTGGAAACTTCATTATCACATCTAATTCTTGTTATACAGCACATTTAGCTTTGAACAGTTAGCAGCTCTGGCTCTTTTAATATTTAATCATACAATTTATGTAAGTACTGTATGTGAAAAAAAAGAAAAGAAATGAAGGCAGTTTTCAATTCTGAACTTGAAGAAATAGGAAAAAAAACTAGTATTCATAATCCAAGAAATTATACTACTTTCTAATATTCAAAAACAGCAAAGCAGCATAAATACAGCATGCTTGGTCCTGGCTAATATTTTGTAAAATAATGCATTACTTCCTAATCAGGAACATTTTATACTGTGAAAAAACCTAGTGATTTGCGGGTTACAATATAATTGTTTTAGATCACTGGCAGAATTGCCTGTGCCTTATTTAACGAGTGAATTTTATCTGTGCAAAGTAGTGTCTTTCCATGGTCACTCTATCCTGTAACAAAAGGCTCTGAATACAGCCCAGATTCTTTCATTGGCCCCTGTAGTGAGCAGGGGAAGTTGATGGAAAGTGAGTGAAGTACATAGTGGAAGCAAGACTTCGTATTTTGGGGGTTGGATTTATTTGAGGAATTGAGGAAATTAGAAAAAACACTATTATCCTATTTTAAGCCTTATGTTATATTTTTCCATGTTTCTCAGCTCAAACGTGGAAAATAGTGTTATCATTTTCTCCCCATTGAGAATGAAAAAGTAAACAGGTTGTAAAAAGAAGATACATTATGATGGTTTGACTTTTTTAAAAAACAATGATTGCTATTTTCTTCCTGCTGATTTCCATATTTAACTAGCAGGCCACTGGAACCCTCAGCTTCTGGGTTTTCTAGTTTTTTAAAAATGTCAGTCAGAATTCTCATGTCTGGAAAACATCCCTATTTTGAGTGTCAGAGCCAATGGAGTTGCTTGGTTATACATTAATTGTTGTCAATTGTGGTACTGTTGGAAAGTATAATTTAAGTTGCTTCACAATTTTTAATGGCTTTTGGTTAACGTAAATTGACATTTATTCAGTGTTTTGCAAATTTATTGCAACCTTCATTGTGAAATTCCACAATTTCTTCCAGAATTTATTAGGGCTAGTGGAATCTGGATTTGAGATAGATTCCTCCTAAATGTAAGATTAAAGTGATGTAAACATTTAATATAGTCTATGTAGGCGGAAATTTAATAGGAACAGAAAAGACAGTCTGATCCTATCAATGTGACATCCCTTTATCTTCAGACAGCTAACTAGCTGACATTTCATCCTTCTGTCCACGTTTGTTAGTAAAAACTGAAGAGTTAAGCCCTAAGATAGATATTTGAATCCACAAAGCTGATAATGGCAAGACTTTATCTGTTATGCGGAACTGTCCTAATGATGGGCTCCATGACATGAAAAAGTCCTGTAATCAGATGCCTGTCACTTTGAATAATGACATGATTCCATGTCATGGGTGGAACAAGACCACACAGAACTTAATTACAGCAGTTAGTGTCTTGATAATTGTGTTACAGAAAGCGCAGAGTAGATTTCTACCATGGCTGAAGCAGCGAGTCTCTGAGAAACTCCTATGAATAGAGTGTCATATGCATCTGTGTGGTTTTCAGAAGAACATTTTTACTGCTTGGACTGGGTAGTCTTCTTGTGTGGTTTACTTACCATGAATCTTTGTTTGCAGCTGCTATTTTTTAAAAAAACTATTTTTGAGTGTTTTATTTTTGATTTCTATATATTTAAGAGTTCAAAATTGCTGTACTCCAAATAGTTCAAAAATTCTGTAAAATAGATTTTCATATACATTACTTTCCATATGAAATGAGTCCTATAAACATGAAAGTCATATTTAGCATGTTGATGAATCTCACTCAACGCACGTAAAATATTCAGTTATGTCAATAATTTTGCTCCCTCATAACTTTACATCTCTGACTGTTACGGATGAATGCCATCAATTTGTGTTGGTGGGTATCTAGGTGTTCTTGTGACTTAGAAGTATAGGCTACTGAGCTGTGAAGGAAATCCTGATTAAGGTACATACCTGGATGAACAAGTGCCACTTGTGAGAGAAACTACAGGGAAGCATATGCATTTATTATTACATATCTACTAAATCTTTGCATCTATTGAGAATTTGATAGATCACCATGGATGTGCATGCATGAAACAAACCAGTCTCCCAAGTCAGTGGAGAACAGAGGCAAAAGATGCAATAGATGCAATATTTGTCAGACTGCAACTGATGACGAGGGGCAAACACTTTGCTGCTGTTACAGATACAACAAGAACAGTTAGCTGTAAAATCAAAAGCAGCCCATGAATTATTCCATTCATTTTTCTTATTTAGAGATGTACTCCTAGGGTACAAGAGTTATGCAACATGGAACTGAAATGACTAAGTACAAGCTCCTTTTCCACAAGCTAGTAGAACAGCATAACAATTTTTCTTTTTATGATTGCTGCTTTTATTTGGCATTCTTGAGGACAATTTATGGTAAATCCTCACTGCTTTGAATCTCTCCTCTTCCTTTGGTAGCCAACATCATGTATTTATTTGGTTTGCAAATGGTTGATTATCCTTGTCTCGGATGGTTTGCCTCTTCCTCAATCTTGCTTAGTCAAGATAATCTTGAAAGCTACAGTAGTTTTATTGTGCAACAATCCACAGAAGAGCTATTTTTAAAGGTTTTATTTTGTGCCTCTTTACATATAATCTTTTTGTTTAAATGCACTTCATATCAAAACTTGTTTGCCAAGGTATTATACAAATCACAAAATTGTGAGAAGTTCAGTTATTTATATATATCCTATATTTTCTATCTTCTTTTGCATTCGTTTGGTTTTAAGAACAGTCTGGCAGTTCTGAACAAATCTGTAGCACGGATACAAACACTCCAAACTCTCTGCATAGGTTTTGCTGTATGAGGGCTTTTTGAGTACCTTTTGAAATTGCAACGTAGATTAGTTGTTTATATTCCCTATTCTAATAATTCAAAATGATGGACTATCAGTAGTGAATTGATTATGATGCCTTTGCAGATACTATTGGATTGCAATTCCCAACTTATTTCACTATTGACATAATAGGACAAGAGAAACTGAAGCTCAACAGGCATTGGTCACTCTTATTGGAGTAGCTAGAGAAAGACATGGGGGAAGTGAAATCTTTAGGTCAGAAATTAACATAATATTTGTGGCTATGTTTTCATGACATACAGGTATGATTGCTACACTGCACTCTATGTTGTGCCATCCTTAAAAACAACTTGGAAAGTTCAGACCATGGTCCAGACCATGATGATTCTTAATCCCATGATATTTTCCCCCTCAATGGAGAAATGACATTCGTTATATTAAAAAATTAATATGGTCACCCATCCACCATAGAAAGTTGAGAGGCTAACAAAAGTAAAACACAATCGGAAATTTATAAAGAAACAGTTGAGGCCCCGAACATCTCTCGTTAAGGACATCAAGCATAACCATACTGATGTCAGGGTTCCACTAACATCTTGGTTCCACTGCTTGAGAGAAAAGCCAGATCTTAATTTGAAGGCTAGCAGAGTCAGGTCTGTCCATATCTTAGGAAGAGGTTGTTTCATAAGACAAATGCCAGTAGGCTGAAAGCAAACTTTTAGGACTCACCAAGTGTTACTGCTTCACTGATGGGACCCAGAGCATGCACACTCTGCCCAATTTGATGGGATGGGTAGAAACCACCAGGAATATGTAGTCCTACAATTAATTTGGTCCTGTGATAAATATGACTTTAAAGATGGCAATCAGCTTCTTATTTTGCACCCAGAAGCTTACTAAGAATCAGTGCAGCTCATTAGCAACACTGCTATGTGGGCATTGTATGCTCAGTATGCACATGCTGCTACATTCTAAATTAGCTGAAGCTTCTGAAAGCTCTTCAAGGATAGCATCATGTAGAGCAGGTTGCAGTAGTCCATTGGGAGATTGTCCAGTAATCCAACTGAGGCTAAGGCATGAGTGATTGTGAGCAGTGCCTCCCAATCTAGAAAAGGCTGTAATTGCCACACAGGATGTTATTGTGTAATTCTCCATAGTAGAAATGCAAAACAGATGTTCTGGGCATAGCTACTACCAGACCTTCAAGAGATGTAAGTAGCGGTGGGATCAGACAGGGTTAACTACCAGTTTGGTCATTTACGAGGTTCGGTGATTTACGATGTGCTTCCCTGGATGCCTGACATGCGCCTGTAAATCATCATCAGCATGCTGCGTGCAGAGAAACAGCCTTTCAAAAAGCCATTTTTTCCTGCTTTTTAAACTGCAGCTGTGCCTCTCACAGCAGCTGAAGTTGAAAAAATCAGGAAATAAAGGTCAGGTATGAGCCTGGATGGGTGGGTGCGCAAAAGCATCAGCAGATATAGAACTGGTTCTATGTCTGCTGCTCTTCAGAGCTACTGGTCATCCCTAGATGTAAGTCCAAGAGGACCTTAGATTGTGTAACAATTCTGCCTGGAGCAATATCACTCCATCAAGAAATAATGATGGAGAGTCATTAGATCTGGAGCTTTCAAAACCTACAACCACTCAGTCTTGTCCAAGTTGAGCTAAAGCTTTTTTCCCACCCAGAACTATACAGTTTCCAGACATTATATTTTCATATAAATCACTAATTTAAATCTTTTGATGATGTCTAAGGAATAAAATAAAAAGAATTATTAAGCAAATATGTTTTAGAATAGATGTAGCATGGCATGTATTCAGTGCCAACATATGAATATAAACAGAATATATCATTGCATGGCATAATGTACTGTCTTTTTTGTGTATACATATTTTAATATATAGAGATCAATTCAGCACATTACAATGCACTGTGTTTGATATATATACTGTCAATCATGCTTAATAAATGATGTACTCTGGATTTGACTTTTACTTGCATTAATATTTTAGATTAGCCTCTAGTTTGGCATAAATTAAAATTCTAGTTCTGATGTAATGTTTGTTACGATAGGAAATAGGAGAATGATAGTTTTGTAAACATAGGTTAGACAATGTGAAGAAAATTTCTGCCATTCTAAATTGTTTAGTCCAAAGGTCTTCAAACTTGGCAAGTTTAAGACTTGTGGACTTCAATTCCCAGAATTCCTGACCTAACATGACTGGAAAGTTGAAGTCTACAAATCTTAAAGCAGTCAAGTTTGAAGACCCCTGGTTTAGTCCCATGCTATTCTTGTCCATGCTGATTTATAATTGTTGGAACTTACAAGCGGCTTAAATCTACACTATGCCAAGAAAGTTGTCAGTGAACTTGTTAAATTAAGCTGTGCCCAACTGTTTGAGATATCAAACATAATGGCATATGGCAAGCAATTGTCAAATTATCCAAATGATTCTGCAGAAATGTGCATCTTAACTGCTAAAATCAGAAGATTTAAAAAATTCCTGAAGCTGCTCCTGTCCTGACTTAAAATATATCTGCATATGCCATTAATACTGGTGGAAACCTTGATCTGAAAATGACAGGTATTATGGATATTACCCATAGCTGGGCAGTCTTTGAACAAAATTTCAAAATATTTGTTCAAAGACAAGGTACGCAGTGTTTCAGTTCAAAGACAAGGCTAGATCAAAATTCATCTCTTCCAAAGGCCCAGCCCTATCTCTACTCTACATTAAGAGATTAATTTATGGATGTTTTTATTTTCCTCAGCTCATGATTTTTGTTAGGAAACTACACAGATAATTTTCCTTAATGTTTTCCATATTTAAACTGAAAGAACAGTAGTACCCTATATCCTCATTCCTGAGAAAGAATAAAGTTCAGTATTGAGCACACTACAGAACACTCTAACTTACTTTTCTATCTACTCAAGGCTAAGAAGAAAACACTTAGCATTTAACAATAGTATCATGTATGGATGTATCATTGAGTGGCAGGAAACATCTACGTCTGTGGGATAATTCCATAGTAGAAATGCAAAACAGAAATATAACAGCATTGGTCATTGAATTGCAGTTTTAAAATAACGTTGCATCATGGAGATGGTGGAGAGTGTTTCAGTGACATCTTGAGAGATAAGAGTTCTTTTGATGACATTTTTGATTATAGGATAAACTACAGTAAGCCAAATTTTTTAAAAAGTGAAGTAAATAGAATAATAATTTATCAAGTCTTGCAGATGCTAAATAAACAACTAATTGGTTGTGTGAAGGAGAGGACTATATGCAGGGGTCTGATTCTACCAGTTCGCACCTAATTGGTAGAACCAATTGTTAACATTCTAAACAGTTTGGAGAACCAGTTGTTAGAAGAAATTACTGGCCTAATCCTGTAAAGAAGGTGGGAAGGAAACATTCTGGTGTTGCTTACAGAAACTGCCTCTCCATTAACCCTTATTACATTCCTGGCAGGACTAGACTTCCTGTCTCAGGAACTTTTCTGGAGTTTTTTCCCCCTCCTTTGCTGGAACTTTGCTTGTATGGAGTGACCATTCAAAGTTACAATGGCACTGAAATAGTGACTTATGACCATTTTTCACACTTATGACTGTTGCAGCATCCCCACAGTCATGAGAGTCCAGGCAAGGAGATGGTTCCTCAATGTGAGTGATATTGAGTTGGCCATGCCCAGCCAATAACATGACCACCAAGCCATGTCCACCCAGTCACATGACCACCAAGCCATGTCCACCACCTAAGCCATGCCCACAGAACCGGTTGTTAAAAAATTTGAATTCCACCCCTGAATATATGTAGCAGTTAAAATGGTGAGATAAATGGCAGGGGTATAAGAATAGCATATTTTGGATGAGAAGACAAGGCATGTCACATAATTGTGTAGCTCGTTTTCAGTTTTTTAAAGAGCCTTGACTGATGTGCACTTGGAATTTTCTATTCTTGTTATGTATGGGTTGAAAGCCATAAAATTCTTTGATTCTCGTGACAGAAGAGAGCCTTTCTTTCTTTCTTTCTTTCTTTCTTTCTTTCTTTCTTTCTTTCTTTCTTTCTTTCTTTCTCTCTCTCTCTCTCTCTCTCTCTCTCTCTCTTTCTTTCTTTCTTTCTTTCTTTTTTTCTTGTGCAAAACTTCTGATTTTAGTTTTCTTCATTAAAACAGTGGATTAGAAAGAGAACATATGTTATATGTCATATTTCAGAATTCCTGCTCTGTCTCCAACACCATCAGCAAAATGGTTCTAGTTCAAGCCAACTGGAGCTTGGAAAATAGAACATATCTTCTAAAATTATTAAGGAGAGAAGTGGGACTTGTTAAGTTTCTTCACATGCTGATCTTTCCAGTGCTGTATTTCTGCCATTTGAAAAAAAATCAGCACAAACAGAAGTAACCTGAACTTTTCCACTCATAACAGCTCATCATTTTGAATTTTTCCAGCCAGATGGATAACTTTTCTTAGTGGCTTCCATGGAGAGAACAATATATTTGATCATTTCCTCTCTCTCCCCACCCTTTGCCTGGTTTCACTCTTGGACCGAGATGTTCAATAAGGCCAAAATGAGCAAATGAATAAAGATTAAGCAAAAAGCTAAATATAGACAAAAACAGTGTGGATTTGCATACAGATATTGGATGATTTGCAAACAAATGTGAAATCAAGACAGAAAGAACTTCTGCTTTAAAAAAAGGAAAGAATCAGAGTTATAAAAAGCAATTTGTCCATACTTTATCACAACCAAGAATTAGCAAACAGAATATATCCATTCCATTTTACACTCCATTTCTCTGGGCAGTTCAGAAAACCTTTGATTGTTTTTGCCTTTTCAGTTTATAACTTGGTGAAAATTAACCAGGTTAAATCCAAGGATAAACAGGGATTGTAATAGGAATTTGATTGTTTCAGATATTGTAGAAATATAACATAGCATAATGTAACCTTAATTTTGTTTCTAAAAAAACAAATTAGAAGGGACCTCACATGCACTTCATAAATGTTCTAAACTAAATGTACCTCACCTTTTTATTCCTGGAAAGTCTATAATTAGCTAGAATTTAACACAATTGCCTGGGGACTTTTTAAAATCTTTATTCACCACTGGACTCCAGATATCTGAATATCCATATATAGGATACTTTCACAAATACATCAGTTTTATCTCTAACCCTAAGAGAAACTTTCAAAGTAAAAACACCTAGAGAATTGCTGATTATGGTTTAAATGTGAGATCATCATTTATAAGTGTCTTCTACTGTTATTAAAATGTATGGACTCATATGAAGCATGATACATGATAATATTGTATTCTAAGATACCTTCATGGAAGAAATGGGCTTTGATCCAGCAGTGTTTATTGATGATGTAGAATAATACCATAACAACACAACCATAACAACACAAGAGCAAACAATAGATACAAACTCAAGGTTAATTGCACCAAACTTGATTGCAGGAAATACGACTTTAGCAACAGAGTGGTCAATGTCTGGAATACTCTACTCTTAACTTTAACCTTAGACTGTCTACTGTTGACCTCACCCTTTCCTAAGAGGTCTGTAGGGGGCGTGCATAAGCGCATCAAAGTGACTACCATCTCTGTCCTATAGTTTCTTTTATTTTTTATTTTTCTTATATGTATCCATATATTCATAACTATGTTTTTACTTATACCTATTATCTTGTAAGCAATTGACAAAAATAAATAAATAAATATCCTATGAGAGACCTTTGTGTTGTATTTACAAAATAATCACAACTAAAATAAAAGTCGATGAAAATTATGTTACAGTGTAAAGTTGTTTGAGTAGCAGAGGATTATTAATATGAGGCTGCAGAGCAAGCACACCATTTAGATAGCATTTGAGATAACAGATAATCAGAGTTGGAAAGGACCCTGTAAGTCATATAGTCTAACCCCCTGCCCAAGTAGGAGACCCTACACCATTTCTAACAGATTGAAACTCATCAAATTTGATACTTACCACATTTTGACATGAAAATTTTGTCCTGGTACTCATTGTTTGTTTCATAGTCAATACACAAGCTGGATCTTGTCAGTATCAGCTGTCTTGTAACTCACTACATTACTCTTCATAGGAAAAATTGTTTGGTACTCATAGTTTTTGGTACTCATTTTGCCTCTTGTAACCAATTAAGGATAAGTACCAAGGTACCACTGTACTGCATACAATCCACTAGTTAGGTACTTGGAAAGCTGAAAAGAATGAAGGTAAACAGGAAATATAACAATCCACACTTCGTGATCTGTTGCAATTACTAGCTGTATCAAATATTGCATTGGAAATTCTATTATTTATTAAAAATAAGTGATTATATATAAAAGATATAGTGTGCAAATAAACATTGATTTAAAAAGCATAATGATTTTTATTATAGAATGTATAGATAATTCCTTACTTTCTATAGTGCTAAAACAAGTATGAGATATACTATGAAAACTATAACTTTGGAAGAACAGACTATTTGTTAGTAGAAACTCAGAATTAAAAGAAAAGGACAAAGGTAGAAAGCTGAATTTGCTCCATCTTTTGCCATTAGGGAACATTCTGGGTTGATGATCTAATGTTGGAATTTTTTAGTCATATGTTAGTTATACCATAAAATCTTTTGGAAATATACTCTAGGGCTAAAATTGTGGTGTGCCTTGTGAATCTGTGTGTCTTAAAACATATGAATATCTTAAACATCTGTACATTTAGATACTCATCCAGATAGGAAGGTGTTCCTTTACTCTCCATCTCTTTAAAATAAAATGAGATTAATGATTGGGAGAAAATAATGGAATGAAAAAGCATTTATGGACCTCTATGAACATAGGATGATCTAATAATTTTCAATTTGATGATCCATCTTAGATAATTTCTTGGAACTAGTTCATATATTTTGCGTTCTTATTTTGTGTACTTGACATAGAACCTCTCTTTGTTTATCTACTTTACACATTCTAATTAATGCACAAGATAAAAAATGCTATAAACAATTTGTATTGCTTTTTCCTTAGCTGCTGATACAACTTTAAATGGAAAATATGTATTTTGTCTCATTTCCATCATTTTCATATGAAGGGTCTTTCCAAAAAGGCCTCCAATAATTGTTCATCTTGCCTGGCCTGCAAGATTAGATCACTTTTTATTCAGTGTCAATTATCCATTTATGCCAGGGATGTCAAACTCAATTATATTGAGGGCTGCATCAGGGTTGTGTTTGACCTTAGGGGACCAAGGTGGGCGTGGCCAGGCTGGCCAGATCAATGTCACTTGTGTTGGGGGTGCCTGTGACAGCCCAAGCACTCTGCCAGCGAAAATGGGCTCCTGAGCTCTGTTTTGGCTGTGATGGCTTACTGCAACGCTCTGCCAGCAAAAATTGAGCTTGGAAATGCCGCCCATGACTCTTCCAAGTTCCATTTTCAGCTCCAATGGCCTCCTGCAACCCTCTGCCAGCAAAAATGGAACTCAAGAGGGCTGCATGCAGCCCTCCCAAGCTCCATTTTCACTGGCAGAAGCACTACGGACTAGTCTATCACTATTTTCAGGGCAGCCCTGCAGGACAGATCTAAGCACTCCCATGGGCTGGATCCATTCCTTGGGCTTTAAGTTTAATACCCATGATTTATGCAATCCTAATATAGTAGTTTTCCATACTAAGGAGTCATTTGTTGCCTCAACAGGCCTTAGGACTGCCCACCCCCCAAGAATCTTAGGATTGTTTTGAGCTGATGAGTATGAATTTAAATGTAAATCAATAGTTGCAGTAAAGAGACATTATTTGTGGATAGCTATTGTTCTTATAAATACAGGTCGTGTTAAAAATTCAGAAATATGCTTAAGGGAAATAGTTTCTTATAGGGGCAAAGTCCTTCATTCACCATCAGATGTCTGGCTTGGTCAGCAGGAAGTTTGTATGTTAAGATGACATAGGCATTGTTTGCTGTTGAATTCTAAAGATTATTACAAACACCCACACACCCACACACACCCACTTTACTTACTGTATATGTCCACTTATAGACATCTTTATTTTTTCTTCCAAATTATGCATGTCTTTTATTTGCAGATTTGGTCACTAAACAAGAAAAAGACTTTCTGATTTATATTGAAATATATTGACTATACACTCCATGGCAAGCTGAACAGCCCATTGATATTGTCATTTGGGATATTTATACATTCAGTTTTTTTTCACATCATAGCACTCAACTACATGGTATTGTTTATATCTATGAATAAATACATTAGCTGAATTATTAAAATACAGAAGTCTAAAAATACGACAGGTCAACCAATATAAATTAAGTAAAACAACTTCTACATTTGAAAGAAAAAAATGGATGATGGAAACTGAGAACTGAAAGAGATGAAAATTTTGATGAAGCAAACTATGTAAGGATGTAAGAGAAGATTTTCTGGATCACACCAAAGCTCTATCGTGTTTCCAGTTATCAGCGGTGGTCACACAATGCCTATAATTCTGGAATAGGGCATAAGAACACTATTGTTCTGCTGGAAATATTATAGATAGCATGTAGCCATCAAGGACCAGGGCCACCAATCATTTAAACCCATTTAAGTGTAGTTGTCATAAATTGTGCTAATTTCCTAGCATAATTATAATATATGTATGAAAAAAGAGCCAGAGATACCAGTTGGAGGCAGTGCGGTTGTTAAAGTGTTAGACTTGTACCAAGAAGATTAAGACTCAAGTTCCCACTTGACTCTGGAGCATACTGGCTGACTTTAGGCCAAACTTTCTCTGTCTCTCTCTCTCTCTCTGACACACAAGATATATTGTTGTTGTGGGAGGATGTTTTTCTGATGGTTAGAAAAATATAAATGCAATAAATAAATACCAAATATATAAATACATATTTCATAGGGGGACGACTTTTGCTTCCGCAGGAAAAGAAAATTTGGAAGGCTTAACACCAGAGTCTTTCAGAAGATCTAGCAGAGCAGATTTCTATGCTATATGCTAAAAACTCAGTTTCAAATAATATTTGGTGAATAACTGCATGAGTGACCACCCATAGCAATTTTTCCACTGATACACCTACAGGAATTACTTTAGGGACCTCCTGTGGGTGTTGTTGATAAAATTGGCCACCAAAAGCACACCTGGCAGGTTTTATGTATTTTAGATAACAGCCGAAGGAGGTGTAGCAAAAGGGTTGCTTTGTAAGTAATGGAAATGAAGGACATACGAGGTTGCAGTTTTCAGTGGGGAAGATAGTGTTTTAATTGTCTCCAAAGGGAAATGGCGATGCAGATTTTTTCATCCCCAGTTACTGGAGGGGGACCCTCTTTTTTTTCTTCCAGATTCAAGGAGGAAACCTGAAATTAACCCGTCTGTTCTCTGGATTGTCATTCCTAGCAAGCAAATTGGAAAAAAAGGAGTTCCCTAATTGGCTGCTAGAGTCTTCCTTCAAGTTGGCAACTGTGATGAAGCCTAAATTTATAGACACTACAACTGATCTTCCTCATTTCTAATGCACTTTTTGAATTTTAATTTCTTTTTCAGTTAGAGAGAGACTTTCTTCAGATGTATATAAGTGTTTCTGTTTGGTGATTTTCATTATTTCTGGCTATATAATACACTGTATATAAAAACATCTGCGAACTGTACTGATTTTTGATTTCCTCCTCAAAAGCTGACAACTAAAGAAATTTAAATATTTAAATGAAAATAAATAAATTTTCTTTTAAAAAGAGTCAATAGAACTTCTGGTGTGGATTTCATGGTGCTTGGAATCATCTGTCTTTGGTTCTGTATGGATTAGCATTGCCTCAGAGAGATCTGGGAGTTCTTCTGGAGTCATGTCTCCTGTTGGAAGAACAGATGGTTAACTGTAGGCAGGAGGGTTTTGAACTCTTTCAGGTGTGTGTCAGTTGCACCTGTTTCTGGTCTGAGAGGTCATGCTCATGGTCTCTCATGCCATCATGACTTCCCTTGTGACAAGGAGCTATCAAAATTACAGCCAACTATATTGTAGAGATTCTCAGTCATCCAGGTCATGGTTGTCCCAAAGAGATGTTTTGCTTCTTCAGCTCTTGGATCAGAAGCAAAACATCTTTAAAGAAAAAACAAGAAAGTCCAGTTGTCTCCTGAAAAAGCACCTTTGGGATCCCACTATACTGATTTTTTTATAAGGACTAACAGACCTGCTTTATGACACTTACCTGATAAAATATTTGGGAAATACTCATTTTTAATGTACAATTGCTTTTATCAGATCAGTACAATGTAATTTATCTGAACGTGAAATTTTGTTACACTGTCTGCAAAATGAGGCTGACTCAGACTGCCCACTGATAATCCACCACTAATCATAATACATTATCTTGTCTTTTTTCTATTATTACTATTGTTTAATGCTTTTATTTGTAATCCTGCTATGTGACCATAATAACCTCCCATCTGTATTTCCACAATGGGACTTGAAGAGTATTTGGAAATTTCAACTTGTGCAGAATGCAATGGCACAGTTGATTTGGTACAAGTAGAACCACAACTTTGTTAGCTTATTGCCTGCCATTGTGCTTCCAGTTGCAGTTCTAGGTGTTTGTTATCTTGAAAGCCCTTCTTAGTTGGGGCCAGGTTATTTGTGGTACCATCCTTTTCCAATTGTTTCTACATGTTCTATTTAGTCTAGAAAGATGGACATACTCCAAGTCTCATTGGCTAATGAATGTAGGCTGGCAAGACTCAGAAGATGAGTATTTGTGCCATAGCACCCAAATTTCTGGAACATTCTCCCTCCAGAGATTAGATCTAAACACTTGGGTTGTTTGTTGGAAAGTATGTTTCTCTCAGCTGCTATGTACTTTAATTTTTGTGCTGGTATCTGTTTTTTTATTATTATTCACCCCCCATACTCATTCATATATGTGATTATGTAAATTGATTAAATAAATGTAAAATTTTGCCTGCAGTTTAATACCCATATAGAACCATATTCTGAATAAAGGTTGCATTTCAATTGGCAATTTCATTCAAAAAAAGCCCCCCCCCAAAAAAACAAAAGCAGTTTTAAAAAGCAATTCATTTCATTGTCTATTTAGTTTGTTAAACTCCTAGTGTGAAATATTTGGAACCTATCTATATTTCTCAATGAAATGTTAGTACAAGAAAAAAAATGTAGATTACAGACAGCTGTTATGTGTAGCAGTGGCATTTTGTTTTAAGCATTGTAGTTTCTGTTTCAGCTTGTGGCAATTCTCCAGGTCTCCAACCAAGGGCAATTCAAACATTGTTGCTAAAGAAACATGCAAGTTCTATCTCCAGACAAAGTTAGCACAACAACACAAACACTTCTAGGGTAGAAATTGTATTAACTTGATGGATCTTGTCTCTTTTAGCTGACTTTCAAAGAAGTAAATTTAGCAATCTTGGTTAATGGAAACTTTTGAAAAATGTTATATGACAGGATATGTTTTATTAGAGGAAGTGTAGTGCTTTCATAATTTTGTGGCATTCCTGGATTTATGGATACAAATTATGATGAGAAAGAATTATGTTTATCATTAGAAATGTTTTTATTCTGCCAAAGTAAAGAAAAGACAAAAAGAAAATTATATAACCAAACAAAATAATTTAACATTCAACACTGAAATTTAACATTGAAATTTATGAAAAGGAAATAAGAAAATGTGTCCTATTAAAGAATGAGCAAGTTGCTGCCATTAGCATATAGTACGTAAGAAAATAAGTAACATACCTTAAAGCAAATGTATGTCTAATCTCCAGGGAAACAGATGCTCTGAATGCTGTATTTTTTTGCAGATTTGTGCAGTCTTGCATTATGCTATAATTCTATGTTGAAACAAAGGAAACAATAAGAAGGGGACATAATTTTTTTTCTTCTGAAATAGGACTTCAGTATTACAAAGCTTTGAACAGGCAATTTTTTGGCATGTTTGTGGTGTACCGACCAGTTGATCATTTTTGAAAACAAGAACACAGTGGAGTTTTTAATGTGTTTGATGTCATGCATAAATGTAAAAAAAGCATTCCTTAGTTCTTCATCCAAACATGTCCCTGTTCTATTCAAGAATAAGAATAAGATGAAATTACTGAGAAAATCTTAGGACACTGAGTGCAGAAAAAAAACCCTTATTTTTCTGAAAAAAAGTTGGATGAGATGCCTTTGGAAAGTCCTGCTGCTACTCCCCATCAAGACAGAATTATCTGCAGGGTTGGGTGGACGTTAAAGGTGATTGAATGTACAGCATGACACAAACCCGATGACTTATGATCTTGGGTCTGATGTATAAAAATATGAAGTTGGCCTCATGATGTCACTCAGTTTTTCATGGCAGTAGCTGCAAACACCTATGGTTGAGATGTCTATTTTTCTTTGAAACTGAAAATTCTAACAGTGCTATCATAATTAAGAGTTTCTCTGTGTAAAGGTATATAGAGATGCCCTGAAGAATGATTTCAGCAGTTTATCCCTGGAAGAGAAAAAAAAGAAACAAATTCAAAATTGCTCTGCCTTGGTATAAGTAGGAAGAAAGATAATATGTCAATTCTCAAGATTCTGTTATTCTACCCTTACACAATAACAGATAATAATTTCTAGTGGCCTTCTGTTCCCTGACTTGAACCAATTTGTTGATTTTGTAATTAAAAACAGGTAACTTGTTTTAGAACCATCTGAATAAATGACCATAATGATGATGTTATCTATTCAGTTGTGTCTGACTCTTGGGTAGGTCTCCCCACTACTTCCAATCTTGCACTACTTCTTTGAGTTTTTCTATGCTCTGCCCAGTGTCAGCTTTAATGGTGTCCAGCCATTGTGTTCTTTGCTGGTCTCCTTTTACCACTAAATCTTCCCAACATAATTGCTTTCTCCAGTGAATTCCAGCGTTATGTGGCCATTTCCATACTATTGTTGCAGCAAATTTTGTATGTTAGTTAAACACTGATTTGGACCTCTTATCCCAGGACATATCTATGTTTTCATATATATTGCCAACAAAAAAATAGAATATGTTAACACTTGAGATTCATAAAGGCATTGTTTGCATTTGATCTGTTGCACTTACCTACTTGGTAAATATACTCTTCTGAAAGATGTAAGTTGTATTTACTTTTAATGATTCATGTGCCTCAAATTCATTCTGTTCTTTCAAAAACTTTTTTTAAAAAACTTACAGACACTTGTGGTTTCTCATGCTAATCAATGCAAGGCAGGAAGTCTCAGTTCCTCAAATCTTGCTTTGAATTTAATCATAACCCCCTGAATTATTATTCTGAGTTCAGTCAGGCTTTTTCTAATGTGGTGTTGAAATCTGCCTTGAAATTTCTCAGAGGTTTTCATTTACCATAAGAATTTTCTAGTTCTGTAAAATCTTATTCTCAGAGCTTGAAGCATTGTTATCCTTTGCTGGAGTGGCAGAAAAATAGGCCTCCTTAAAGAAGTAGCCAATTCCATTTTGGCAACAATATAGAGTAGGAGTTCTCCTCACATCAGAAGTAGTAGATGGAGACAGGTAGAGTGCAGCAATTGACAACAGTGTCTCTGATACAGTTGAAAATGGCAACCCAAGGGTTAAATTTCCTCTCTAGACTATCCACTAGTTCTAGTTTCAACTCTCTCTCTCTCTCTCTCTCTCTCTCTCTCTCTCTCTCTCTCTCTCTCTCTCTCTCTCTCTCTGCTTGTGTGTACTCTGAAGAGATGCTTCTTCCTGGTTTTCTTCCCACAGAGTGGCTGTTTGTAGGTAGCTTTACTGGATGGGGAGGTACATTTTGCTACCTGAAGAGCAGTTTCCTTGTGGGACAGCTCTCCCAAAGCATCTTTGGGCAAAGTGCCTGTTTGGCTAGTATCCCTGTGATAAGCTTCCTATGTTTGACTGGTAGGATGTTCATAGAAGAGCAGGTTCCCTTCCATATTTTCTGGAAAAGGAAACAGAGAAAGTTGCTTCAGCCTTCATTGCATAAAGTGGATCCTTCTGGTACTGGAGGAACAGACCCTAAAAGACCTGATTTCTGTTCCTTCCACCCTGTTTCTCCTGCCACCCATGGTTGTTAAGACAATAAGAGAGGGATTTTTGGCATAGTGAGAAAGCCTTTGAACTTTCCTGCTGCTAAAAGGCAAATGGTCCTGAAAATCAGAGAGTAGGATTCAGCAGCTGCCTCAGACCGGATGGCAGGGCTCGTGCCAGAAGAGAATGGAAATCCCTCCTATCCATCTGGACCAGCAAAATACGAGTTCATGCTTCCTTTTTGGCAGGTCAGGGATCAACATCTTGTTATCCATTCAGGGCTTCTACATCTGTTTGTTGAGACATCCGTTTGCCACAACATCAGTATTTTTTCTTTTTAGTTTCATTGTTGTTGATGATGATGGGGGAGGATGCTGGTTTTGGTATTGTTTCTGCTGTTCGTTTTCCCATCCTTTGGAGGCCTTCTTGGCTCTCCACATTTTCCAATAAGAGAAGCCCCTCCCCACTCCTAAGAGAAGTTTCCTCATGATGCCTTCCTTGGGGATTTCATAGAGGCATAGGAAGACAACAAATTGTTACAGGAGATGACTGAACAGTGAAAGACAGGATGTATGCCAACAGGCATTCTACCTTTCCTGAAACTATAGAACTGCCATACTATATCTCTGAGAATTTCACTAAAACTCTCTTATTCTTTCAAATAAACTCTAATTCATTTTATTGCACAAGAATCGGTAAAAGAAAATGCAGGATAAATTTCTGCATAGAATAACTTCTGAAGTATAACATAGAGCTTGAACTGAATCTTGTGGTCAATGTCTATGGCAGGTATTAATTGTCTTTTCTTTGATCCAAGTCTGGTAAAATCAGCAGGTTCTACACAGGAATGTTCACATTACGTATTTCTGAACTAACACAATAGCAGGCCAAGAAACTAGTGAGAAGCTGCTGTTTTTACTTCCAACCAGGAGTAAAATAATAAACTGAGAAAATTTCAGGACTCCACAGTATTCTAATTAAAAGAACACAGCTCTTAACAAGTTTTCATTATTTTCTCTCTCTGGGTAAGTCAGGTGTTATCTAATTCAAAGCACTTAGACCTGCATGTGTCTCATGTGGACAGAGTCTAATTACATAACTAATTATTTTTTCATCATTAACCTGCATATACTGTAGCGAGCTCATTCGTAAAAGTGTTAATAACGCTCTCCACTTCTGATTCATCAGTGCCATTCTCTTTAGCTCTCTCGAGTTTGTAACAAAATCTGACATCTTGAATGCACCTTGTCTTAAGCTTTGAAGCCTACAAAAAATGTAACAGGATTTGATGATCTTATAAAGGATGAAGAAATGGCTACCATAATAGAAATGGCGCCTCCTAAGCTCTGATACATCATAGGTAGAATCTTTCACTGGATGACTTGGATCATTGACTGCAATAACAATCTTTATATCCAGAACAATTCAGCCTACCCAAAAAATAAATAAATTGGGATTTCTCTGAGACTCTTCATGTTTCTCTTTTTCCTCCGTCTCAGAGCACACATAAAATTCCAACGAGGGAGGCAACATTTATTTTTTAAAATTTTTTGTTTATTTGTTTGTTTGTTTCCCACTTTTATTACTTTATAGGTAACACATGGTGGTGACTACTTTTTCCTCCTATTATTTCCTATTATTTTCTACACAACAATAACCTTGTGAGGTAGATAGGCCCGAGAGAGCTTTCCTAAGCTACTTACCCTACTCCTTTTACCTCTATATGGATATTTCTCAATAAATGGTATACTGTACTCGCAAAACAGTGGACTTTTAGAAGAGTTCACTTGTATATGATCCATTTGAGCAATATACTGGAAAGAAAAATGGGAAAAAAGAAAGAAAAATGCTGTGGACTCAAAACGTCACAGGACTGAGAGGTTCTCAGAAGGAATTTGTTTCTACATGTTCAGCATATACACAGGTAAATATAAGAGATATTACAAATTCATAATAATAAATATAATTCTCTCATCTAAAATTTAGGCCACTCATATAAAAAGAAGGAACATCCAGAGCATCTAGATTTAGGGGACAATCAATTTTTAAGTAAATATATAAAAATAATGCTATATATCCTGTAAAAGTCTATAACTTGGGAGATGCTTAACTATTATGAATTTATTTTTCAGCTGAATTCTTTTTTTTTTTTTTTTAGTAAAGATAAGCATAAACATATTGATATGAAACAAAAAGAAGCATAGCTATTTAAATCAATGGTATGGTAGCTTGTGACGGTTGAAAACTCGGTTTCTATATAATTGTTTAAAATGCAAGGATCTTCCACTAAAAAAAGAGCAGTTCTAGCACTAAATACTATCTATGTTTTGACAGTCACATGCAATTTAAAATTAAATAAATCAAATTCAATAAAATGTCAATGATCAAATAATCATAATCATAGCTTAGTTATACACTTCTTTCTGCTCAACATCTTTCCAAGGTAATAAAATGATTACAGAAATACTAGCATTAAAAGGATTTATATTCCAATATCTGGACATTTTCCTTTTGCAAGGTGAATTTAACTATATCATAAGTACCATAGAAGACAATTTGTAATTCATGCAATTTTGTTAAAGGAAGAGGAATAGCTAAATTTATTCCATTAGCAAAACAGCTTAGAATAAAACTAGCTGTAAGATTTCTAACAATGGCAAAAAATGACAAAATATTGTCCTGAGGAAGAATGTTAAAACTGTGGGACTACTATTGTAAAAGGTCCTGTCTTTTATATCTACCAATGAAAATGTTCCCACTAAAGCCCAAAGTGTCATTTAGGTGGTATATCATACTAAACACAAAAACAAAATACATACTAATAATATTAAACAATATGCAGAATCTCCCTGACAGTTCAATACTGATTGTACAACAATCAATACTTTAGATGAATTTCAGAACTTACAATAAAATCTTGTAGATCACATACATCACAAAAATAAGTTTAATTTATTTTCATTGGTAAAACTGTTCAGTTGTTTATATACAGTATATTGCGATGCGATGCAATGCGATGCAATGTGATGCAATAATAGGAAGCCAATGAAAGCAATCTCTTTGATTCAGTAGTTACTCTTTCTATGAAAGGTAGTGCTATCATAAGAGAAAGGAATTGTGTGCTTTTTGGAAAGTTGTGGTTCTTCATTACATGCCTATGTAAACTCATTCTATTTTCATACACAGCACTTAGCAATTTACCAAATCTAATTAATTTTTGCACAATTCCTTTATTGTTTTTGCTTTCTTTACAGAGTGAAATAATTTTATAAAATTTCTCAAGCTTTGCATATATGAAGAGGTAACGCCCCATCCCCATTTACCTTTACAAAAAAAATAAAATGCCATATGTAGCCACACTGGTGTGGGATTTCATTTATACCAGCTTTCTTCTCCATTAGTACTAAGCCTGGACATTTTCATATGTTCTTCTGGTATGTCTTTTCTTAAGGAATGGAATACTATTTGAAAACTCACATTTATCTGAACCAGAAAAAAAGCATAACTGGTACCTAAAGTCAATGGTAATTATGTGTTTCAAAATAAGGAGTAGAAGAATGAGTGCCAGGACAAAAGGATCAATAATTTCATATAAGTAATGAATATAAATCAAGGTTTCTATCTGGTTGAATTATGCTTGTTTAGCAAAACCATGCAATGAGAGACAAATAGGTCACAGAACAAAAGCTGGTTGCAGAATTCTTGAAGTTGAAGTCCACAAGTCTTAAAGTTGCCAAGTTTGGGAACTCCTAGGTTAAGGAGTTGGTCAAGCACACCCAGTACATCCAGATCTAAGTTTCCAGATCTAATGTATGTTAGCTTGTATGTGTAACAAAAGAAATATTCTTTCATTAATTAGTGGGGTACTTGACCTGCCTGGTCTATTTTCATCCTGTAAAGGGTCTCTATTTGCCAATTTACTGGAACTTACAAATTTCTGAGTGAGTGCCTGGACAATCAGAGAATCATTTGCATGTGTTAGCTGTTCTCGGGAAACAAATTATTTATCAAATCAATACATAAAGGTGATAAGCTAAAAAATACAGACCCGTTTATGATCCTTGCCGTGGCTGTTTTTGTTTGTAGCAGCTGCCCAAACCAAGAGCTTTGCTGATCATTCGTGACTGCCAAAAGAAAAAAAAAGGTTCTATTGTATTCAGTGTAACTTTATTCCTTAATAAGCAAGCATAAAATTACAGCTTAAATCCTCCACCTCAAATCTTGATCTCCATAATAATTAAAACATCTAGTCTTCGTCTGGCTCTTACGCTTCATATTTAAAGTTAAAACTGCTACCCAAACAAAAGACAAGTTTAGAAATTCTATAAACTGTCTCTCCACATTCACCTGATACATTATGTATGCTGAGATGACAAGCAGAAAACTATATTGGATGGGTAATATTGTGAAGTGGGAAGTTGTGGTTATAAGATTTGACAGTCATCTGTAAACAACTGTTCTATCAATTTTATTAAAAGACAGTTTAGGGCTATGCTTCAGTTTTCTCATTGCCCCTCCCTCCCAAAACACATTATTACCAGTCTCAAGCAACAGCAACAAATTTATTGGGCTAAATATATATTATCTATGATAATCAGGAAACATTTTAGGCATGCTTCTTCTGAGCATAGTAAAAATTAAAACAAATTAAAACCCTACCCATAGTATTTCAGGAGAATAAAATGGTATTGTCATTGTGATGGTGATCTCTCTTTAAATTTGGAAGAGATTACTGGAGATATTTCATTTTTTTCCTGAGTGTTAATAATAAAAGTTAAAAAAGAGAGAATTAATAATAAATGGCTTGAATAAAATAGGCTTTGGAGAAGCTGAATTCACATGGTCAGTTTGTGAGTATTAGGACTATGCAAATGTATTTATTTATTTGATTCAATTGCTTACAAGATAATAGGTATAAGTATAAACATAGTTATGAATACATGAAATGGATACACATAAGAAAAATAAAAAGAAACAATAGGACAGGGATGGTAGGCAGGTTGGTGCGCTTATGCATGCCTCCTACAGACCTCTTAGGAAAGGGGTGAGGTCAATAGTAGACAGTATAAGGTTAAAGTTTTTGGGGTTTGGGGAAGAAACCACAGAGTCAGGTAGAGTATTCCAGACATTGACCACTCAGGTAGAGTATTCCAGACATTGAAGTCGTATTTCTTGCAATCAAGTTTGGTGCAGTTAACCTTGAGTTTGTATCTATTGTGTGCTTTTGTATTGTTATGGTTGAAGTTGAAGTATTCATTGACAGGAAGGATATTGCAATATATAATTTTATATACTATACTTAGATCAGACCGAAGGCAGTGTAGTTCTAAGTTTCCTAGGTCTAGAGTTTCAAGGTATTCTGCAATCGGTAGACGAGTGGAGAACTCTTCTTGTGAAATATTTCTGCACTTTCTCAACTGTATTAATATCAGATATATGATGTGGGTTCCTGACTGATAAGCTGTATTTAAGTATTGGTCTAGCAAATGTTTTGTATGCTCTAGTTAATAGTGTGATATTACCAGAGAAAAAGCTACGTAGGATTAAGTTAGCAACTCTCAATGCCTTTTTGGCTATGTAGTTATAGTGGGCTGCAGCACTTAGATCATTAGAGTCATTTCAAATGCTTTGAAAGGCATAAGAGCATGTTGAAAGCACTTCTCATGAAACCAATAAAACAAAGTGGCTGTGCACGGACCTGGATGAAACACTAGTCTGAAAAAAGATGCATTTTCTTTTATTCAAATTTTATCTACATTTTTGTTGATTGTGAAGCTCCTTTTTCAAAGGATTTGCACAGCCCTGCTAATTTGGCTAAGAGTATCGGAACATTTTATCTTCTCATTCAGTTGTTGAGCTCTGGAGTAAGAATACCAACCTCCAAATCCCAAGCTTTCAAGAATAACTCTATTGTTACAAAAAGAAAGAAAGAAAAAAAGGAAGAAAAGAAAGAAAGAGGGAGGAAGGAAGCAAGAATAGAAAAAAGAAAGGTGAAGGTGACTGATCTCAGCCTGAAGCTCTTTCATATGGATGCTACAATATGTGATGCTGTCACTTTTTTGTCTAATAACTACATGGTGCCAAGGGAGGAGGTCACTGATAAATTCAGAATGAGGTATCATTAGAACACAGATGACATTCAGTTTTTTATCTCAATCTCGGTAGCTAAGCAATGCAGTCAAGCTCTTCATTTAGTGCCTGGTACCTGTTGGGATCTAAATGATGAGAAGTAGGCTTAACCTCAACCCTAGGAAGACCAAACAGTTGCCCTTAAATTATATAACTCTTACTGTAGATATTTATATATTTTTCAAGCTTCTATGCTAATTAACTGTAATTCACTTGTGGTAGCTTACTGCAATATAAAATATAATGAGACCATTTCAGCATCAAATCAGAATATGTAAGTATCACAAATAATACGTAGTATTAGAAAATAAAATAATACATTGTTAAAAATCCTATTTCAGATGATATACAGTCATTTATTTTATTTATTTATTTAATTTATATGTGGCCCATCTCACAGTTTGAGGTGACTTTGGGTGGCTACATTTCTCAAAGGTTATCCAGAAAAGCATCCCTCACCTGTTGGAAGGCCAGTACTCAGGCACTTATATTAACTTCTGTGTGGAGACTGTTCCATAATGTGGATACCATGATGTGAAGACAGCATTTCCTAGCTTTTTCTGCTCTCACCTCATGAAATTAAGTGATCGCAAGCATCTAGTTGGAGTCAGCAGTCCTAAAATTATCCAGCTACCAAGCATTGCAGAAGCTTGTAAATAAAAACTATGCACCCTAGACGACCAGCTTTTTAGATCAACTGTAGTTTCCAAGTGGTCTTCAAAGTTTTAACACCTGTATTTCACAAGTAAATAGCAGAAATGAGAATGGGAGTAGAAATAAGTTTAATAGGAGATCTAGAATGTGTTTAGGGAATTGAGAACTCAAGGAAAATAGGAATATTTTTACATTTGTTGTTTGGCTGAATGTTACCTTGCCTCTAAATATAAAACAGGCAGTCAAAACTTATGGCTTGTATGCACCTTTTATAAAGGATAGACCAGTATTACAGATTTTATTGATTTTTGAAAAATAACAATGTGACTGTTCTTGGGCACAAATAATATCTTAATCCCCATCCTGCTAGACCAATTGAGACACTATCCAGGTTGCTAGAGCATTGGATCAGACCTGGTCAGTTATGTAATAAGTGGAAAGACTGCAATTACAATGTAATTCTCTTCCCATGCTTTTTTGGGGGGGTATGTCTTACTCCACTATGCAAAATGAGTACAAATATTTGTCATATTTGCATTGCTATTTTATTCCAAAGTTCCAAAATGTCATGACAATGGAAAAGTAAACATGTTTGCTAAGCATTATACCAATCACACAAACCCCTGATGTGATTGTTGGCTTTGATACTAATAATTTGTATTACACTCCCTCCTCCCATCAATCCTCTAAGCTGACAATATCAACAAAGTATTGGTTTGTGAAAGTATCATTTTATACATTGGCTAATTTAATACTTAGAGCTGAAAATCAGCTGGGATGAGACACTGATCTTATGAAAAATTGATCTGCCAAATCTCTTCAGGATGAAAGAAATGCTGCAAAAATTAGATTATTCAAAGCTATTTACTTGGTGAAAGGGATTTGAAAATAGCACATACCTAGAATCAATAGCAATATTTGCAGGGAAGAAATAGAAATCATTTAGTTCTAACTTTGAAGATTTGTTTCTGGGTTTCTGGTTGCCTCAATTTTTCCATTTTGCAAATTGGGAATGATAATAAGACACTGCTGTACTAATTGGTTTATTGCTCTGCAAAGTCTTCAAAGCTGTAAAGGTAGCAGCACTGTATAATAATGCTTTCTCTTATTAATACACTATTATTAATGTAAATTCAGCTTATTTATATAATTGAACCACAGAGAACATAGAAGGAATCCTGTTTTAAGATTATATGCATGAAAGACTGGGCCATAAGATATGTTATAAATGAAATGGTTTCTTTTTATTGCAAGTTTTCTTCCTGCTTAATCATACCACTCTATCTAATAAAGCAAGAAAATCAACTGAACTTACTTAAAAAGAGAGAGAATAATTTACAAATTCCACAATATATCACAATCTATTAATCTGTCTAGATGATTAAAAAAATTAAAGTGAGGAAAGGACAATAAGAAGTAAGAATTGTCAATGTATTTTTTGCAATGGAGGTGGGATATACAGTATTTCAAAATATAAAATATAGGTACAGATTTCATTTTTCTTTTTCTTTTTGATAGATCAATCAACTAACTACAATAAAATACTTATAGCCACTTCTTAGCTGCTGACTGTGGTATCTGTTTTATTTGGAAAGAGAGACACTAATGCATTTGGTTGGATTTGCTTGCTCATGATAATTATATTCTTAAAGCTCACATGAAAGGAATTTTTCAATGGCGTAGTATGTGATCCAGACAGATCTAGTGAAACATTCTGATTAAGATCATGGACACTTAGCTTTGGTAACTGATTGAGTGATTTAAGGCCAGTCACTCTTTTTCAGTCCTATCTAGATTGGAAGGTTATTGTGGAAGAGAAAAAAATTGAGATTTCCCCAAGAAAAAAGCCTTTAACTCCTAAGGAAAAAAATGGAATATCAATATAACAAATAGTTAAATAAACCTCCAACCTTACATAACAATGTTTATTGTTTTATATACCAGGCTACAGATTCCATCCAGTAACAAAGTTCTCGTGCTAGCTTCAATTATTCCTCAAACCCATCCTTCCATGTCCTCTCTTGATCTGTGAAGCTCCCCTTCAAAGAGGAGACAGAGACGGTCCATAAATTATATTCAAGGGATAAAGCCTCGGTGGTGGGCACTTGAATTTTTGTGCAAAGACTTTGGAGAAAGTTATCATATGCTTGTTTCCATTAGCAAATGGTCCTCCTCCCCCCTCCCATCAAGTTAAGCATATATTAAAAATGCCAGAAACTAAAATAGGCCAAAAAAAGGACAGACACTCCCTACTTCAGTATACACACTTCCTACTTTAAATAAGAGTGTTGTATCTCATTTAGGGAAAACACACAGTCATTTAAAGTTTTCTAAAATATCTCCTTAAAAAGGAAATGCCTTTTTTCTTACTTTTATAACTAAGAAAGATGTAAAAAAAAAACCCCAAGGATTATCTCTTTCCTATTGTAACCTTTCCTAGATTAGATTATTAGATGCCTAGATTAGGAATGAGCTACTGTAATTCTTGAAGCACTTTTGGGCTCCTTTGAAACTTTCAAAAATAGGCCTATTCTGCCTATTACATAATAAATATTGTACTGCGCATAGTAGAAAAACAGAATTAGTATTCTCATATCTGAATGCTACAAATAATCACATATTGTCCTTTAAGATGAAGTAGTAGACAGCTGTTGGAGGTGACAGAGAATGGAGAAGGCTTGCTGTAATTACTATATATCTAGTATATACTAGATTCTGTAACAGCTTTTGTTCCTTATACCATCAATCTTGTAAACTTGTAGGATTCCTTTTTTAACCATGTATATGTATGCATTTGAACAATTATGATGTTTCTCTGTGTTATATATATGTGTGTATATGCATAATGGTTATCTTTTGATAGTTGAATGCAATATTTCATTTTAATGTATGCTGATTAGTGTACATTTAAAGTGGCAATAAAGATTCTTATTCTATTTCTATTCTATTTCTATTCCATTCCATCCCAATCCTATTCCAATCCTATCCTATCCTATCCTATCTAATGCCACGGTGGAATGAAAATTATCAGCCAGCATTTCTACGTGCTACAATTCATCTCTTCTTTTTCTGAAGTTATGTATGGTTTGATGATATGGATTCATTTGTAGGGTGTATTGATTCTGTTGGTGGAATATTTTATACCACTTCAGTGATTGTAAGAGTTTAATGTAGCCACAGAGTATTTAACTAAAGATCTGCTTAATGCCACTGAGTTAAATTCTACCACTATTTTGCTTTAATTTCCTTCCTATCCCTTACTTCCAAACTTTCCTATCAACTTTTTCTGTAAGGTTTTGCACCAATAAATCTCACCATAGCATTCACATTCCCTATAGAAATACTAACATTTGAATTTGCTCACTTGCAAGATGTAGGTCTCATCCTATAGAAGGATCTCAGGTGTACCTGATGTTTGCATTGACTTTTCATTGTTAAGAAATTCCCAAGATACCATTTGAAGGTTTAAATTTAATCAGTCAGCACTTTTAAGAAATGTATAGTAGGATGATTTTTTTTTAAAAAAAAACACCAAAAACAGAATTGTAGAGCTCTTCAGAAATTGTGACTGCAGGGGATCCCAATTGTCAGGGATTGAAAATGAGTTGGGCTCTGTGCATTTTCCCAAGGGATGTAGTTAAGAAGCCTCTCTGACAGAGGCTAGAGGCAAGAAGAAATCAGATGTGTAATTGAGGATTTGCATATATGGAAAAAACCAATCTATAAAATTGAGCAATTACAAAGAGTTTTAAAATTTTATTATATTTTTATGTTATGTGCTGGTGGAGAATGTTATTCATTTGCCATGTGTCTTGAATTTGTACTGCTGCTTTCTTTGCCATAAATCAGAATGTCAGAGAACACTATAGGCCTTTGCACAGAGACACAGGTGGTATTTTGGAAAATATGAGTGCTTTTATGGGTCACTAGTCATACAGGCCAAGAATTCGGGAGTTATATTCTCAGTACATCTAGAGGGCACAAGGCTGGTCTAGATAGATAACATACTAGGATTCAAGAGAGATGTACTTTTCCCACTACAAAATAGAATCATAGAATCATAGGCTGGAAGCAGGGGTGGGATAGGACAAGGTTAACTACCAGTTCGGGATTTATGTGCTTCCCTGCAGACTGCTAGCCGCATGCCTGTAAATTGTCATCAGCAGCTGCCTGCAGAGAAGCAGCCTTTGAAACAGCCCTCTTTTCCTGTTTTTTTAACTGCAGCCGTGCCTCGATCGGCAGCTGAAGTTGAAAAATCAGGAGATAAAGATCAGGTAAGAGCCCAGGTGGGTGGGTGGGCAAAAACATTAGCAGACATATGTCTGCTAATGTTTTTGCCCACCCACCCACCTGGTTCTATGTCTTCTGCTCTTCAGAGCTACCGGTTCTACAGAGGTGGACAGAAACCCACGCCTGGCTGGAAGGGTATTTGAAGGTCTTTGTGTCCATCTCCCTACCTAAGGCAGAAGTTCTGATACTATCCTGGGCAAATGGCTTTCCAATCTTTTCTTGAAAACCTTCAGCAATGTAGCACCTACAACTATTCCACAGTCAAAAATTTCATCGTTTGGATCATTCTTGTTTCATGTTCTGCCCTCAGGTGCTATAGAGGAATAAATTGACCCTCAAGTATTGAAAGATGGCAATCATGTCACCCTAAGCCTTCTTTTTGTTAGGGTAAAAATAGGGGTGGGATTCTACTGGTTCTATAGAACCCCTTGTTAACTTTCTAAGTAGTTCGGAGAACCTGTTTTTTTCCACCCTTATTACAATCTTGGCAGACAGCCTAGACTTGCTGTCCCCAGAGCTTGTGAGGCTTGCCTTTCTTAAAGGGGAAGTTTTGTTTTAAGATTTTTACACTGTTGTTGGAAGGAAATACTTCCCTGGACAATCAGCACTTTGAAGAAATCATTGAACAATGAAGCAAAGCTTTTAGTGACAGGGAACCAAGATGAATGACATTCAGCAAGGCTTCTTGGTTAGCTAGAAGGATTGACATTCAAACGTGAGTTTACATACCCTTTCTGAGTTTTGGCCTAAAACTGGTTTTTGGTGAAGCTTAATTCTGTGCTTGGTGAAGTTTAATCCTGTGTTTATTGATGGGATATTTTTCCCTATTCAGCTTCAACAAGCAACAGCTACTGTTGTGAGTTAATTATTTGTAATTGTGTTTGAATTTTTTCCTGCCTCATGGTTTCTTTTTCTATTTGGGGAGGGGGTCTTTCTTCACTGGTTTAATACTATCTGGCACTGTCCTTTTGGGGTATACTTCCAAGAGGCAGGATGCAAGCTTAGCACTGATTTTTTTACTGCCTTTCTGGGGGGCATGTGGCCTTTCCTTAAATCTGGGTGATTTCCTTAGGATATCTTGTGAGGTGAGTGAGACCAGCTGGTATTTTTAAATGGTGCAAATGGAACTAAGGGTTACTTTTCCTGGGTCTGCTTTTTCTGGAGAACTTAAATGACCTTTCTGCTAAAGGGTTTCACTTTATGAGCAAGAGTTGGCTGTTGGATAGTTATCACTGCATTTTAAATATTTTCATTCCTCAAGGTACTCTGGCACCCTGCCTGATTTGTAACTCTGGCTTGCAGGTATTTTTAATTTAATGACTGGTATTTAGGGCAGGTTTTGGCAAACAAAGAAGCTTTTTATATTTTTGTTCAGGTAATCCTTGATTTACAAGAGTTCATTTAGTGACCATTCAAAGTTACAATGGCATTGAAAAAGGTAACATGACCCCTTTTCACACTTATGACCGTTGCAGCTTAACTGCAACGGTTGTTCTTGGTTCTGATCTGGTTCAAAAGCTTGTGATCCAATGTAAGAAGGATGTTGAAGAACAAAGAGTGAAAGGGTGCAGAAGTATTCATCCAGAATTGAAGGCTGGGCTCCTGGGAAGAAGGAGCATCTTTGGGACTGAAACTCATGTACTGTAGATACAATAAGAAGCATCAGTTGGGTCTAGGAAGAGTCACCAATCTGAAATGTTAAAGGTTGCATGATTCTGCAGTAGGGTGGTTCCTTCCTTCCTTCCTTCCTTCCTTCCTTCCTTCCTTCCTTCCTTCCTTCCTTCCTTCCTTCCTTCCTTCCTTCCTTCCTTCCTTCCTTCCTTCCTTCCTTCCTTCCTTCCTTCCTTCCTTCCTTCCTTCCTTCCTTCCTTCCTTCCTTCCTTCCTTCCTTCCTTCCTTCCTTCCTTCCTTCCTTCCTGCTATTGCCTTTCTTCTGGGCTGTTCTTATTCTATGATATTGTAGAAGTGGGGTTGCTCTGAGCATCCTCTTGCTTCTAAGCTGCCTCATTTGTTTCTGTTGATTGCATGTATTTTTTAAAAAAACTGCACAAAGATTAAAAAGCACAGTCCCTGCATGCAGGCTTATTCTCTGATAGGCAGAGTACAATAGAAAAGGGCCAAACTGGGAAAATCCCACCGCTGTGTGTGTGTGTGTGTGTGTATGTGTGTGTTTCAGGTGGGCTTCCTAGCTTTAGAAGGAGAGAGGAAAGGAGGAAAGGACAGAAAGAGAGAGAGAGAAAGAGGGAGAGAGGGAGGGGGAAAGAGAAAGAGATGGGGATATAGAAAGAGAGAGGGAAAGAGAGAGGGGGAGAGAGAAAGAAAGAGAGAGAAAGAGAGAAGGGAGATACAAGAAAGAAAAGAGAAAAGGGAAAGAAAGAAAAAGGGAGAGAGAAAGGAAGTTAAAGGAAGAAAAGGGCATGGAAGGAAGGGGCAGAAAGAAAGTGAAAGAGAAAGAAAGAAAAAGAAAGAAAGAAAGAAAGAAAGAAAGAAAGAAAGAAAGAAAGAAAGAAAGAAAGAAAGAAAGAGGGAGAGGAGAAAGTAAATGAGATATATGAATGGATAGATAAATACATGGAAGGAGGGAGGGAGGGAGAGAGAAAAAAAAGGAGAGAAAGGAAGGACATAAACCCTGGCTTCAGAAGACTTTGAAGCAGCACAGCAATCTAGGGCTGGCCTGCAAGAGATCTCAGAGGTCATCTAATCCAACCCCCTGCTCCAGCAGGAGATCCTTACAGAATCAAAGAATAGCAGGGTTAGAAATGTGTGTGTGTGTGTGTGTGTGTGTGTGTGTCAAAACAACAAAAACAGGCCAAGTAGCTCTGTGGAGGTCAGTTGTAAATTAGAACATTTGCTAAGCAACTGGCCATTAAGCAAGGACCGGGTCATTAAGCGAGGACCACTTACATTTGGTTTGCCAGTCACATGGCCACCTGCCTGGGCCTCGCCCTGTCCTCTCCAGGGCTCCCAAGGCCTTGGAAACTGGCAAAAAACACTTGCTAAGCAACTGGCCATTAAGTGAGGACCTGGTCATTAAGCGAAGACCACTTACATTTGGTTTGCCAGTCACATGGCCACATGGCCATGCCCACCCCAGTCCCATGACCACCTTGCCACGCCCAGTCAGCAAGCCACTCCCACCCCAGTCACATGACCACCAAGCCACACCCACAAATTAGGCCACGCCCACATAACTGGTTGTTAAGAATTTTGAATCCCACCACCTTGTTCCCTTAGCTGTTCATTGTATGATTTAGCCTCCAGACCCCTTATCATCTTTATTGTTCTTCTCTGTACTCTTTCTAGGGCTTTAGCATCTTTTTCTGTAGTGTGACCAGACATTGATGCAATATTCTAAATGTGGTCTCACTAGTCCAGTATAGAGTAGTAGTATTATTTCCTGTGATCTTGATACTATCCCTCTGTTGAAGCAACCTAGAGGTACATTGGCTTTTTTGGTGACTGCAGCACACTGCTGACTTTTAATAAGCGGTGATTCAGTAGAATGTCCAGATCTCTCTTACAGGCACGACTGTTAATTCAGCAGCTGCTGAATTGTATCTGTGCATTTGATTTTTCCTGCCTAAGTGCAAGACCTTACTTTTCTCACCACTGAACTTCATCTTGTTGGATAGGATCTAATGTTCAAGTCTGTCAAGATTCTCCTGAATCTTGAGTCTATCTGTCAAAGTAGTAGCAGTTTCCCCAGTTTGATGTCATCTGCAAATTTGATGAATGCCCCTTCAATTCCCTCATACTGATCATTGATGAAGATGTTGAAGAGCACTAGGCCCAAGATGGAATTTTGAGGCATCACGTTGCATGCTTCCCTCTAAATAGAAGGAAGGATGTAGAGCAGTGGCCCCCAACCTTTTTTGTGCCACGGCCCGGTACCGGCATCACAAAATGATCTGCGGCCCGGTACCGGCATCAGCATGCATGACAAGGCAAGGTGAGCCGAGCGACCAGCCAGCCAGCCGTCCCCCACTTCTCCCCGCCACCTTCAGCTCCTCCTTTGTACCTTTGTTGATGGGCTTCGCTTCGGGACGGCTTCGGGACGGTCGCTCGGCTCGCCTTGCCTTGGGTACTGAAAGAATCCTCACGCCTTAGTTTCGTTCGAAGGCCCCCCCCTTTGATGAAACTAAGGTGCGAGGATTCCTTCAGGACCCAAACGCCACTTTCCAACCGGAAAAGCTCACCCGGAATCACTTTCTCATCAAACAAGATGGCGGCGCCCAGCAAACCGGCGGCCCGGTAGGAAATGTTCCATGGATCGGGACCGGTCTGCAGCCCGGTGGTTGGGGACCCCTGACAGAGAGGACCTCATCTTGAATGTGGTTGTTCAGCCAACTGCAAATCCATCTGCGGGTGATATTGCCTATTCCATATTGTTCTATTTTACCAAGAAGTAGGCTGTGGTTTACTTTATCAAATAAAAGTTAAGGCAGGTTTTTCATACTTTTTGCAAAATCTATAATTAACTGTACAATGGTGTAAAGTTTCAGAATTAGATAGAATGTTTGCTTATAGCCTATAACAAAGATGGGGTACACTTTTTTTTCCTACTGAGAGCTGGTGTAACAGTTTCATGAGGTAACAGACCTTTTGGGGTAATGTTTAGTGCTATGTAGGGCCAGAATCAAAAGTTAATGGAGACGTGCCTTGTCCCTAGCCCTCATTCTGGTCTTCCTTTAGTTTAACCTTTTTATCCTATAACAGACTGTTAGAAGATATAGAAATTGTCCAGCTTGAAGGGTGTGTGTGTGTTGAAATCAGACTAGGGTATAGTCATTATATCTCTTTGAAAAATTCTTCCAGATTGAGATCAAATTACCTTTGATGAATGAATTTAAATGAATTCTCTTTCATCCTATGGCCCATTATTCAGAAGATCTAAAACATTTACAACTTTTTATTCAATTTTTTAAAAAAATTGTACTTTATTTTTATTGTATGATACTACTTATGAAAATTAAAGCATTGAGCTGAAACTAAATGAGGAAAACCTCTTTTCTACTTACTACTATTCTACAATATTCTATCTGCACCAGTTGATTCTTTCTGTAAAATACCTCTGACATTTCTTTACAGGTTCTTGTTTAGCGACCTCAACTGGGACCAGTAACTCAGTTGTTAGGTGAAATGGTCACCAAGTGAAACTGTACTTATGATCTTACTTTAGCCTTCCTTTGCTTTACAGACTTGCAAAGGGCATAAATGCATGGTTACCTTTCCATCACTGTTGTATTTAAAAGCTGAGGAGGAATATCCACAGAGTATGTAAAAAAGGGTCAAGATGGTGGTGGCAATAGCGCAACTGCCTCTCTTTGTCATTCATATATTTTATGTATTTATGTACTTACATTTAAATAAAGCTGTCCATCTTATTACAAAGTTTGGGTTTCTCTCATTGAAAAATGTATGGAGGTAATGGTGTTATATCTATATACACATACCTAAATCACAAAAGTATGTGTGCTTGCTTTCCTGGAAGAGAAAGGGTATAGCAGCCAGGAAATTGGGAGCATATGACAGTCTACTGTCTGGAGTGAGTATAGTGCAAGTTGAAGGACTCGCCCAGGAATCTGCTTTTTATGTGTTTGCATTGCAATTGCATAAATGAAGTAAGCTATGGCAGGTCCATTGAATCGAGCTTTCTCTTAACTTTCTCAGGCTTAACTGTTTTTACTTGATTTGAAAATGTGGTCTTTAAAATTAATTTAAACAGACTTGCATTACCCCACCCTACTCCGTTTTAAAAATCAGATACCCTCCAGGTGTTATTACTTCTTGCCAATGTTTTGTCTCTATAGGTTACACTAACAGGCATAGCAATCAATAGCTCACTTTCACACTACAGATATTTCTTGTGATAGCTTGGCCTGCTTGATGGAATATTCATCATACTGAAAAACATTAAAATACAGTTAAGAAAGGCCTTTATTTTTATACTGCCTATGAAAGACAAATCCTCTTCTCATTTTCCAGATTCATTCCCAGTCAGGGCTTCCAGTGTTTATCCTCGGCTTCACTTTAATGACCCAAACCCCATCTGGCTGGTTAAAATTAAATGGATAATAATGTTCAGGATGATATAGAAACTGTATGCTATGGCTATCACATTACTTCCAAATCTTGATGTTTCCTCTCCTTCCAGAATGCTACTTACACTGTGAACTGCCCCTTTGCCCAAATCTGTGCTAAATGTTGCTTGAAATAATACAAAATTGAGTTAGGAAAACAGCACATTTATTTAATACCTTTTCATGGGCATTTCATGACATGTGTGTTAGTCTATGAAAATGTTTGCTGTGGTAAATGTGTTTGTCTTTAAGATAGATAGATCCATAATTCCTTAGGCCACTGCTGGGAATTCTGGGATCTAAAGCATAAATCTGGAAAGGATCCCAAATTGGGGAAGGTATTAGCAGTCTTTTCTATGCCCATGTCCATACCATCAGAGGCCAACTCTGCTGGTATGGACATGTCCAGAGAGTAGTACCTTCCACCATGGCCAAGACTGCCTACCAACTAGAAGTTAATGGCCGGCAACCCCTCAAACATCCAAAACAGAGATGGCAAGACACCTTTAACAAAGATATGCAAGCTGTGGGCCTGCGCCCTGGAGACACAGCTGACCGTGCAAAAAGTGGCATTCAGTGATCCAAAAAGCAGACCCTGCACCTACAGAAATATGCTAGGAAGAAGATGATTAGCAGTCTTTTCTGTATTTCAGAAAGAGAATAACAAAGGGACCTTTGAAAACCTCAGCATGTTTTGCTTTATTTAATGTAGCTAGAAAAAGGACAGCTGCAGGGGTGCGATGTTACTGCTTCTGCGAGGCTCCATAGAATCAGTAGCTCTGAAGAGCAGTAGACACCAAACTGGTTCTGTGTCTGCTGCTGTTTGGCCCACCTGCTTGCCTGGGCTCTTACCTGTCCTTTATTTCCTGCTTTTTCAACCTCAGCTGCTTTGCATGGCATAGCTGAGCTTGAAAAAGCAGTAAAAAATTGGCTTTTCAAATGCTGCACATCCACGCACAACGCTTATCAGCTGTCCAGGCAGCACAGCTTAAGATTTATTACACATGGGTGCAAAACGTAATCACAGAACCAATAGTAACACTGGTTGAACCCCACTCCTGGACAGCTGGTGATTTCAACAGAAATTAACCCTAAATCTAATTTTTAATGTGAAATGTATAATAATAATTTACTGATATTTTATTATTAAATCTAGATATAGCAATGTTGTTTGCATTCCACGAAACATTTTACTTTACAAATCAGGGCAGAGTATAAAACACTAAATCTGTGTTTTGATTGGGAATAATCTAGATGTTTGGGAAAACTGAGCATATAACTTACACATTTGGAGATGGAAATGAAATAGTAATGAGGGCACCTATTTCTCAATATTTAATATAAATCATATACATGATTAATGTATGAAAAGAATTCATATTTCATATGGTTTGATGCATATTTTTTGCCAAATCAAAGAAGGGGGATCGATAGGTTCTGTGTCAGGATACCACTAAGCAACTGCTTTTCAGATGATTAGGAAACTGCTTGATATTTTGTAGGATGGCATTAATATTTTGTAAATCACATTACGTTAAGAAATGCATAAAGATTTATTTATTTATTGCATTTATATTCTACTTTTCTTTTCAGAACTCATAACAGCATAAATAGAGGTCTTCCCTTGTGTTGTCCCCATAGCAAGAATTGTTGGTTTGACGGAGAGAGTTTAAAGTTGCCCCATTTGCTTCATGGTTGACTGAAGATCTGAACCTTCTTTCTCTAATTAAATGTTTAATGAGGATATTTCCAATTGAAAGATGCTTTTCAGCTATCCCCTCCTTTCTTTTAAAATAAACATAAAGTGGGGAAAATATGGGACCATACAAATGACATTGTTCTCCAATCCAGTTCCTGGTACGAGACAGAATGATTGAATGGTAAATGCCTCATACAGAAGCATTGCAATCTTCAATGTTTAATATGTCAACACCAAATGTTGTCACTTTTCTGAATGCAGAACAATTGATACCTAAAGAAGTGTATGGATTATAAAAATAGTGGAGTTAGCTAATGGAGATACACATGGAAATATTTGTAGATATCTGGCTGTTGTGTAAAATCTACTTCCAACAAGTAATTTACTGGTAACAGTTTGGATTTCTGGTAATTTACCATGGGATTATCCACTTTTCAGATTGCCCAGGAGTGGTGAGAATCACTTGGGCATCCTGAGGAGATTTAGTTGTGAAAACAGAAAGAGAATATGCTTAATGCTGCCCTTCCAGGACAGTAAGCTACAGTGGATGTTTCTTGCTAAACAACCGCAGGCTCCTTTAAAGGGAAAGGAGGAAGGACAAAGATAGACAATGGCATAGGATTTTTTGCTGCCCAAACTAGGTGTTAGAATTAGAGAAATGTAATCTTAAAATTCATGTAAAGTTGGTCTGACTCTGCATAGATCCTCCTGTTCCTCTTTTCTTTCCCACCCTCAAAAATAGCAAGCACCTATTTCTTTATGTGTTTGGGACAGATGGCCACAATTTTATGAAATATGTTCAGAATTGGACTTTGATAAAATTTCAGAGAAAGGACATTATTTATTTAGAGATGAAGATTAATCTCTAAGGAGATTTCTGAAGTTCAGGATCTGCAATCCAGTCTCTGGATCATATATACCTCCCATAAAACCTTAGGTAAAGCTTTTTTAAAAGTTGCCATCAACTGTAATTTTTATTGCCACAGAAAGGAACATTGTTAAATGCATGAGTACTTACTTGAGTTAGTATTCTTCATAAATTAAAATGATTAAAATTAAATTAAATTAATATTTTTGTCCTGGTTCTATTTTTTTTAAATTTTCCTTAGTTTTTAGAATATGAGTCCCAACATACAGTTCAAAGGTCAAATGTGGCCATTGGCCTATAGGCCCTGTGCCACCTCTAGTTTTTGCTAGTCAGACTAATGAATAAATGTTCAATATAATATCGTGAAAACTCCTCCTCCTCCTTTTCCAACTTAGAACCAACACATAAACAGTTTGTAATCTGTTCCACAACCAGCATCTAGCCACGTTTCTGATGCTATAATTAAGCACCTCCTTTTAACAATAATATAGTCAGTTTGGAAACGTTTAGATATTTGAATTAACCCACACAGAGTACTTTAATAAGAAAAACTCACATTTTTTTTTTCAGATAAACAAATAATGTGACAGAGAAGCTTTAATCACAGCTTTGGAACTCCATCATTGCTTATGGACTGTAAATTTCGGGTTAATGAAGTATTTATGTTGCTACGATAACTTACTTGGATAGAAGGGTTCTTATTATACATTCCCAAATAGAAATCCTTAATAATCCTTCTTACTGAAGATTGTAAATGTTAAGCCAAAAATAGTGTAATATTTTCACTGCAAAAATTGCAATCCAATTGTCATATTATAAGACAGTATCTATGTACAGCACCGTAGGATCCTGATTTTTCCCTCTATAAGTATACATCTTACAATCCTGCACAATTAATGAAGAATTTTTCTGTCTCGTGGTGACCAGACATGGATGCAATATTTCAAATACTAGTGCAATATAGAGTGGTAGTATTACTTCCTGTAATCTTGATACTATCCCTCCATTGAACCTAGGAGTACATTGTGGGATTTTTTTTGGTAACTGCAGCACACTGCTGACTCATACATAATGGTGATCCAGTAGGATCCCTAGATCTCTCTCACAGGCACTACTGTTGATTCAGGTGCTGCGCTTCTGAAAAACCTTATCAAGAGAATTGCAGGGACTTGTCCAGGTAGTCTCATTCAAAGGAAGAAAAACAAAACAAAACAAAAACTTTAAAGCCATACTGGTGCTGGAACATTAATATATAATAGTTTCTGTTAATCCATATTTAGAACAACTGGGTTATATTTAATGCCAGCTATATTTTCTAAGGTGCAAGCCTTTTTTTTTTACCCTTAATATGGCAAAATTCTGAACAAATTGAAATCCTGGCCACCCCTAGAAGAGTAAAAGTTAAAACTTTTTTTACTTTACACATTTCCTTAAGCATAATGCTTGTGAAACTGTTGGGAGAGTTTCAGTATTAAAGATATGAGATGACACATGTCTCTTGCGAAGCACCTAGTGAAACTCAGGTTATTTGTGATCATCTTGGTATTCTGAATGCAAATTATGCCTTTTCATGCTTTTGAACATTAGATGCAGATATAAAAGCTCTTCCTTCGCATTTTGAAAAGCACTGTTCATTCCAAACGGAAGGCATTTTCTTATCATTTCCAAAGCTGTAAACTGTTTAAAATACAATATTGTATGACTCAATCCTGTTTAGAAACAATAGTGGAGGCTGCAGAGGAACGTTGGCTTCTATGTACCTTGCCCAGTTAAGCTCCTGTCTTTTTTTCTTCAAAACTGCACAAGCTGTGTGGAACGCCATAAAGCCAATGAAAAGCAAATAGAGAAACAAAGAAAGCATACCAGATGGGGCTTCTTGTATCCATCTTCTTCTAGCCCAAACAATCTGCTACTCTGTTCTCAGAAGTAGAATGTAGAATTGCAAAAAGCCTCAGAGCTGAAGAGAAAGAACAGAGGGTCTGGCTCAAGATATACTACATTTTTGTGGAAAGGGATATCATTGTTGTTACTATCAATATTATTAGTATTAGTATTAATAGTAGTATTATTATTGCCAAAGAATTTGGCCATTTCTTTCTCTCTCAGTACAAACATTTGGCGACTGTAAGCCAGCTGGCAACTAGTTAGAAAACACCACACAGTATTGGAAATGCCAGTCAATAGTGTACCATTTGTATGGCAGTAGAGTGCCAAAGTACTTGGTAGCATAATTATATTTCCCATTTGTTGCTCAATTATAAGGTGAATTGGGAGTAAAACTACTTCATGTTTAATGGAGACAAAATAATTGAGGCAAACAGCTTCCAAAATTTTAAAAATATACATTTTCTTACCTGTCAAACTGCTCAGATTTTTATACAGATGGCATACATGAATTTTAAAAATATAACCCATTCCAATGCCCTACAATTGCAAGTTTGTTCAAAATTTGCTATTCATTTTTAATGTTTGGCAATTGAGTTGCCAAATCAAGATTGAATTATATAATGAAAGGGCAATTTAAAAAAATGACTGAGTTGTAACTCTAAAGTCTGAGTATCTCTTATTGCTCAGTCTTTATAGATATGGTAATAAGATGATCAGTAGTAGAGAAGAATAAATAAAACTATTGTCTCTTAGACCAATGTAAGCATAGTGTGGGATATGTACCTGTGAAATGTCCCTAAACCTTCCCCATTGACTATTTTGGCTAGAGCACAAGCACTTAGAGTTCAACCCATCTGCAGAGCCACAAGTAAACTACCCTACTGTAGAGAATATCACCTGATGTCTTGTCAGTGAAATGATTGTCAGAAGGACTGACTCATCCTGACTAGCTTACACTCCATATTAGTTTGAGTGGTTCCATATCAACTCATGACAGCATTCTTTATAGAACATAATATCCAGATTTAACCTGTGACACCCTGAGCAAAACTTCTGGACTGTTTGAGATGCTTTGGCTTAATGTAAAAGGCTAGTTAAGTGAGCAAATAATTGGGATTTGAAAAATTGTGATAAATGAGTTGCTGTTGGTTACTGGCTCAATTACTCAATTGAATGTCCAATGTTTGTTCTCATTATATGTATTAGGGCTGTAAGAATAGTGATTCAGTGGAAACAAATTATGAATCAAAGCAAAGATCTGCTTTGAAGCAGTAAATCAAGCAGGGTGACTCCACAGCACTTCAAAGCTTTGTGCTGCTTCTGAGATCTGACAATATTTATTTATTTATACATATGTACATACTCTCAATTGTGTCTTTGGGTGGCTAACAAAGGTTTAAAAATAAAACAAGATAAACAATAAGCATAAAGAAGCACAACAATGCAGTATAAAACAGCAAAAAAAAACCACCTCAAAGTCCAACTTTTTAAAAATCCTAAAGTAATAATCCTGTTTTTTTTACAGGCTTATGTAATATTCTGACCCAATGCTTGCAAGGGGGGATTTTAAAGCCTTATAGAAGCTCACCAAGGCCGGAGCTCTCCAAACCTTGAGGGATATGTTGTTTTGAAGGACAAATGTCATGACAGAAAAGGTACATCTCCTTAGTCCCATCTTTCATTCTGACAGCTTGGAAATGTCTCACTGTCAGATATTGTGGCATGGAGAGATATAGTTGGAGATAGTCAATCCTGCAAATAACTTAGCCTTGTGCCATAAAGGGCTTTATATATATATAATTCATGGTACCAGGCCTGCTCACCCTAGTGCCATGAATTATATCAAGAAGCCCATAGAAAGCCAAAGCAGCTTATGGATAATGGTATATATCCATAACTACCCATGATCCTGCATACCCATGAATCTGCAATTACAGATTCTGTATACTCTTCAAAAGTACTCCTGAAATGGTACATGTAAATGACCTTGAGGGACAAGGTGAAGAAATGCTGCTTATAGAAAAAATCATATAACAGAGAGGACTCCACCCCTCCAAAAAGGTCAGAAAGAAAAACTTATGAAGGACCTGTCCAAATTTATCAGGCTGTTAAAATTTACCAATGGAAGTTTTGTACTTTCAGACTTGCAACATTCTGTTAATGTAGCCTACAAAAGTAGAACTGGCTCATCTGGCAATGTTTCCTGTCTGCGTCACCTGGGAGAGCTGACAGTCTCCATGTACAGTATATTTCAATAGTCCAACTGGGAGATGATTAAGGCATGAGTTGAGAAGGATATCAAATTTGAAATGGGCATAAGTGAGACACAAGATGAAGTTGTGTAAAGAGTCGTTTGGCCATGGCTACTACTTGTTCTTTAAGCAGGAGCAGCAAGTCCAAGAGAAATCCTAAATTGTGTATAATTCCTATCCATGAGTGTGTTTACTTAAATCTAGAATTAAAAATGAAAAGTTTACTGAGGGGTACGGGGCAAAAATTGAAGCCATTTGGTCTGGTTTACACTGAACATGAACCTTCTTTCCCGCAGCCTTCCCCACTGAGCAAACTCTTAATGGCATTGCTTGATTGGTCTGGGGTTGAGATATACATCTGCACAATATCAGGTTTCTAAAGATAACTCTGTGCCATTGGATAACCTCACTCAGTGGCTTCACATAGATGTTAAGTTAGAATAGAGAGATAGTAAAGTCTCGAGAGTCCCAGTAAAGCAGAAGTCTAAGCTTAAATCTCAGCACCAAAACTAGTTGGATCCAGCCTCAGACAAAAAAATGGCAATCATTTTTACCTTTTCCATGCCATATCATGTCCACTTCTCCAACTCCCAAAGCCAATCCAGGAGAATACTTTAAACAATGGTATCAAAAACTGAGAGATCAAAGAGGGCCAGGATGGATGGATCACCCCATCCCAGTGTCACCAATGTTCATCTATAAGTGTGATCAATGGCATTTCAATGCTATATCCCAACTGCAAAGAGTTCAGATAATTAGTTTCTTCAAAGGCCTAAAAGGGGAAGGTTGAAAACAGAACAAAAATTATCTAGAACCATTGGCTGTATCTGCAAATCCCATGGAGTTTTCTAGGACCCATTCCAAGACTCATTCCAGGAAGTGGCTGTGTCAGATCCTCAGATTTCCTCAGGAACTCTATTAGGTACCTGGAGCAAACTTATTGAAAAAGTCCTTCTTCCCTGCAGCAAGGAAGAACCAGAGAACTCTTAAGGCCAACAGAGAGTGATCTGACTCCTCAAAGGGACAAATACAGAGGTGATATTCAGCAGGTTCTGACAAGTTCTGAAGAAGCAGTAGCAGAAATTTTGAGTAGGTCGGAGAACTGGCAAATACCACTTCTGAGTGGAGATTTTACAGTATTCCCTCCCCTGCCATGCCCACCAAGCCAAGCCCACAGAACCAGTAGTAAAAAATGTTTAATCCCACCACTGGACAAACAGTAATATTCTTCAGCTCCATATCATGTTGTCACTGCTTCAAGACAAAAACTAGCTATAATCTATATGATGTTAGTAAATTAGCAATCTGGGTCAGGTCCATGGTTGCCATTAATTCCTGAGCTATCTCTGTCTCTATAACAAGGGAAGGTAAGTTGAATTTCCCCAATACTTTAAGTCTGGGGAAGTCTGTCACCACTCCAGGCACAGCACTGAGAAGGACTATCAGGGAGCATTGCAAGAAGGACTATCAAGGAGGCTCATACATGAGTTCAGTATTAGCAATGGAGTCTCACAGTGAGTTATTAACCAGATTAAAATAACTACTCCACAGAGTACTATCTAGGGATCATGGCTAGCATTACATTACAATCCCCATAGCCACATTTCCATGAAGGAAGATGTACTTACAGTACCTCTATGTCTGACCGGGTTTCAGTAATACAAGTTAAGCCTCTCCTCCATGATCAACTCATGGATGAAGTAAATCTTATTTGCCAACCTGCTATTCAATAGCAGCAAGTAGAATTATGAGGGTTCTCTCTGTCACTGACATGAACCCCAGACAAGGAGATTTATGTCATCATTAAGCCTTCTTCCTATCAAAACACTTTTGGGCTGCAAGACTTACATTAGTTTGGGTTTCATTCCTCTTTTTCAGTTTCAGTGTTTTAAATGTGGCCAGTAGAAGTCCTCATTTTTCTGTCTCTTAGGCTAATGAAATGTGACACTTCTTCTATGCTAGGCCTGCCAATACAACTGGGAGTTTGACTTTCAGTTCTCTAAATATGGGTCAAACCTTATTTTTACATTGTTCATAATTGAGTGAGTGAACATGTGCCAAACTTACATTGACAGGTGCTGGGCCCAATATTTACTGCTTTTAAGAAAGGGAACAAGGCAAAACTATGAATGCCATTCATTCTGTGCCAGTTACAACCCGCCTATTTCTGTGGCATTGTGTCCCACCTTGCTAGCTTCCTTCTGCTGACTCTACTAATTAACAAACATAGATACTACCAGCAAGCTGTGTCGCTGATTCAATGAAGTTGAGACTGAGTTGACGGGTCTTCCTTGAAAATGTCAAGAAGGTATACAATTTATCTGACAACCCAGAAAAGCCAAGGATCAGACATAAAAAATAACACCACTTTATGAGGAGAAGCTCATTTTCATTCTTGAGAATGTCGCTGAGAAGAAACAAGTTTTGCCAGTGTGCCCATCCAGCTTGGCATCCCACTAAGCAAAGTGTTGATGCAATCTTCCCAGGAGGGGAAAGGCTACTCAGGAAACTCTGATAGCCCACTGGGCATTCCAGAAAACCCATGGAAAGAGGCAGCAAAGCTTAAGTGGACCAATAAAACAAGTGAAAAGCTAAAAAATATTTTAAAAAGCACCTGGAAAATTGGATAGATTCTGTGAACTTCTCTAAACTCATTTAGTAATAGCAACTGTTTGTGGAAAAATGGTCACTAACTGAAATGCTCACTAAGTGAATGATGTCACAGAGAGACAGAAAAAGAGGACGAGACACTGTGAAGATCTCTTGTGTAATAACACTAGTATTACTTTCTCTTGTGCTGTTGTCAGGATCCAAAATTTGGTTATAAATGCATACATTGGTCAGAAAATTATTCCTTTTGCTACTTTGTCATGTATTACCATTATATTTGCGAACAGTTGCTAACTGAAGTTGGCAGTAAATGAACCGTGGCTGTATAATGGTCTTTGCTAAATGCAAGTCAATTTGAGATTCCTTGTCATTCTTTTCTATGTTCTACTCTTTCTACCTTAAAAGAAGCATAGAACAATATTTCAAAAAATTATTCTGATAAAACTCTTGAAGTACTGTATGTAGTTGAAACCCTGGGCAGCTAAGCTATGGAACTTTGCTATTTTCCCTATTATAGTCTATGAGTGAATCTTTTGTTTCCCAAATCTAATCTCGAATAGGCTTGATCTGAATCAGTTACCTCTGAATTTCAAATCACAAATACAAATTGTGTCATGTCTGTATTGAATTTCAAATATAACCTAAATCAGACCTGTTTACACAAGCATAAGCCTTATTGCTACCTTTTTGAATATATGCAAAACATGGCTTGGCCTTAATTCTATTATTATCTCAGAAAGGCTGGAACTAATTTTTTTCCACCCCACCCTACAGTTTCTACTCCTTCCTATGTGACAAGCAAATGGAGCTTTTTTTTTTCTTCCTTTAGGCACCCTCCGGCTACTCTTATTATTTATCCAAATCTTTCCCTGCTGATAAGGCTCCTTTTTGTTTAGGTGAATAAATACATCTAGAAGAACTTTAACTTGAGTTTTTGGGAGGCATGTATGTTTGCTCAAAAATGCATTGGAACTTTTCCCCTCCCTCTTAATGTACAGGCATGCCTTGATTCATGACCACAAAGTAGAATCAGGCAGTTGTTAAATGAATCTGACTTCTCCAATTGAGTTTGTTTGTCAGAAGTCAGCTGGGAAGATTGCAAATTGGGATCTGTGATTGCAAGATACTGCAACTTGTTGTAAATACATGTGATCACAGGGTAGCATAACAGCCATAACACCAAGGATGGGCTATGGGTCACCTTTTCTGAGGCTGCTGTAACTTCAAACTGTTGTTAAATGAATTGTCAGAAGTCTAGGACAACTTGTAGTGAAAACATTAAGTTTTCTCCTCCTCGTCCTCATCCTCCTTCTCCTCCGAATATGAGATTTCTGCTTTTAGCCCGCTGACAATAATTTGTGAACATTAGGTTGCATGATACATTCATCATATGCTTTTCTCAGTGGTGGGATTCAATTTTTTTTTTTTACTTCTGACCAGTTTCTCCAGAACTGGTCAGAACCTGCTGAATACCACCTCTGGTATAACTGGGTATAAGTAGAATAGTAGCATACTGAGACTTTAGATTTGCCTGATCTATTTATTTGAATTTAGACCAGTGTTTCTCAACTTCAAACTCTCAGAATTACTCAGTCTACACATCTTATGGTTTCTAAGATTGAGACACCCTGAGTACTTTAATGATTTCAAAGGTCAAACAACAAGCAAAACCTGGTTTGCTAACTGTTATGTCCTTAAGACTAACCAAGGTTTCCAACCAGGTCCATTCCTATTGCGGGGGCGTTTGCAGCTCCCATTGGCTGGATCCCTTCGACAACCGGCTATAAAAGCCGGCTGCAAGGCTGAGCCAGCTGCTGTTCGCTGAGCATGTCTGCTTGTTAGCCTGCAGACGCGACAGCCCTTTATTCTGTTGAATAAAGCCATTCCGTGTTAATGCTCTGGTCTAGCCTCTCATTATTCAAACTATAACACTGGCGACGAGGGTGGGATGGGCTAACCAGAAGCATTCAATTGAGCTGAAAGTCACGATCGGCAACTGAACCGCAGCCGCGTAGCAGAGAGCTCGGTCAGTTCGCTAGTTGGTTAAGTGAAAGTGAAGCGTCTGTAGCCGCTCGTGCAGGAAGCTACAGAGAGCGAAAGTCAGGCGCTGAAAGCTACAGCCGCCCCGCTCGGAAAAGAGCGCGAAAGCTACAGAGAGCGAAAGTCAGGCGCTGAAAGCTACAGCCGCCCCGCTCGGAAAAAGAGCGCGAAATTTGAATCTCTGTCAGTTGCATCCGCCAACGCTCTCCGGGAGCACGAGATTCAAGTTGCTGATAGTCACGGCATTACAGCAATAGCCTCTAACGCTCACAAGAGCATTAATTCAAGAGCTGAAGTCATTGAGCTTGGTGAGACGCTGTAGCCACAGCCGTCTACGCTCACGATAGCGCATATTGGGCCACGTATACCCAGAGAGAGAGATCAGTCTACCCAAGACTGAGGCGCCATTATGAACACTAACCCAGCATTCCCGCCTTTTAAGCCGAACGAAGAGAAGTGGGACTCTTACAGAAACCGCTTCAATCACTATATTGATGCCATCGGTCTGGCTGATGCGGCGGAACACCGGATAAAATCATATTTCCTCAGCTACTGCGGGGCTGCAGTCTTCGATACCGCAACAGCCCTTTTTGCACCTCGAGAAATCAAGAGCGTTCCATGGGCAGAGCTGCTGGAAACACTTTCTAATCATTACTCCCCTAAGCCATCTCAGATAGCGAGGCGCTTCGCTTTTCGAATGAGGAAACAAGCTGAGGGGGAGTCCATCAATCAATACATGGCTGCCCTGAGGACAGCAGCTCTCCACTGTGAGTTCAAAAATTACTTAGATGACATGTTGCTTGACCAACTCGTCTGCGGGGTCAGGGATTTGAGACTCCAGAGGCGCTTGCTGGCCAGAAAAGACCTCAATCTCTCCCAAGCCGTTGAGGAAGCCTTAGCAGCAGAGCTAGCATTCCAGGCAGCCGCTGAGATCCAGGGCACCATACCCAAATCCAGTGCTACCACCGTTCACTCCGAGGAGGTGGTGAGTGAGGACGACCCTACCGAACACTCGGATGTTCACCGTCTCAGGCCATCGAGGCAGCCACAGGTAGGGGCAAGGCAGGATAACAGCAACACACCCAAGCACATTCTTTTGTGCCTATCCTGCGGAGGTTCCCATTCACGGACAACTTGCAGGTTCAGAAACGCTACCTGCAACAACTGCCACAAGAAAGGCCATATCGCCAGGGCCTGTCAAGCAACACACAGCACTCCACAAAGGTCATCTTTTTATTCTCCTCCTAGGCCCCAAAGGCAAGTAGAAAGCTGTTACACTTGCTATCAAGCTAACCACACTTTTCATACCACTAATAAAATCACACTTTCTATCCATTTAGAAGGTAAACCTTGCCACATGGAAGTGGACACGGGGTCAGCGCTCTCAATCATCTCGTGGGGCACGCTCAAGAAAATCCAACCCAGCCTATCAAAGAACCAACTTCAAAAGTGCCATCTCACCTTGAGGGATTACCAAGGGAAGAACATCCCAGTACTCGGAAAAGGCAAGTTTCTCATTAAATTCAAAACCTTCAAAGGCCATTTGCCTTTAGTGGTTGTTGACGGTACCCTCCCTAGTCTTTTGGGGTTGGATTGGTTCCCCTATCTCGGCCTTAGTATAATGGGTATCCATGCTGTCTCAGCTTCTGATATCGACTCCATATTTTCTGACTATGCTGATGTATTTAGCAGTGAATTAGGCTGTTACAATGGCACACCCATTTCCTTCTCTGTAGACCCCCAAGCAGTTCCCGTCCGTTTAAAGCCACGGAGAGTACCCTTTGCTATACGCCCTAAGCTGGACGCGGAGCTAGACAAATTACTCAAGCAAGGGGTAATTGAACCCACGGATTTTGCTAAATGGGAGACCCCTATTGTCACGCCTCTCAAAAAAGATGGCAGTCTAAGAATTTGTTCAGACTATAAGACCACAATTAACCGCTACCTACAGGTTAGCGCTTACCCAGTTCCGGTCATTCAGCACCTACTTCACACATTCGAACCTGGCACCATTTTCACCAAATTGGATAGGTCACAAGCATATCAGCAGTTCCCTGTTGACAGTCAAACAGCCAATCTACAAACTATCGTGACTCACAGGGGGGCATTCAGGTGCAAGCGTCTCCAATTTGGCGTTAGTGTCGCCCCAGGTATCTTCCAGTCACTAATGGAATGAATTCTCCAGGGCCTCCCTGGCATGGTACCGTATTTCGATGACATATTGGTCTCAGCCAGGGACAGACCCCAACTATTCCAAAGAGTCAGAGCGGTATTAGACAGGTTCAGGCAGCATGGCCTCAAACTAAAAAGGGAGAAGTGTGCCATTGCCACTAAGCAGGTGGACTTTCTGGGGTATAGAATAGACGCCTCTGGCATCCACCCACTGGAATCGAAAGTCAAAGCTATACACGAGGCTCCCACTCCGTCTACAAAATCAGAGCTACAAGCCTTCTTGGGCTTATTAAATTTCTACGCGTCATTCCTACCCCACAAAGCCACAGTAGCTGAACCCTTGCGCAGACTTCTAGACAACAAGGCACCATGGCACTGGGGACCGAAAGAAGATTATGCTTTCAAAGCTGTCAAATCTCTGCTTACCTCTGACGCAGTCTTGATACAATTTGACCAACGCCTCCCTTTAGTTTTGGCCGCAGATGCATCCCCTTTTGGGATTGGAGCTGTCTTAAGCCACAGACTGCCCAACGGCTCCGAGGCACCAATCACTTTCTTTTCCAGAACCTTTTCATCTACAGAGCGTAATTACAGTCAAATTGATAAGGAGGCCCTAGCCGCAGTTGCTGCGGTAAAAAAATTTCATGAATTCCTTTTTGGCCACAATTTCGAACTCATCACAGATCATAAACCACTTCTGGGACTTTTGTCCGGGGACAAACAAACCCCCCAAGTACTATCACCCAGGATGACGAGATGGACTTTGTTCCTGGCGGCATACTCCTACAAACTCGTCCACCGCCCGGGAAAAAATCTTAGCCATGCCGACGCCCTCAGCCGCTGCCCTCTGCCTGCGCCCGTTGAGGACCCCGCCCCGGTCCATGCCATTTTCGACGTTAGCGAACCCAACCTACCTGTCACCGCTAGCGACATCGCCTCTCACTCCAGGAAGGACAGAACAATCGCCCAGGTCCTGGACTGGGTAAGGAGGGGGTGGCCGGTCACTAACTTTGCAACCGAATTCACTCCTTTTAAGACTCGCCAACAGGAGCTTTCTAGTTTACAGGGTTGCCTGCTGTGGGGTACCAGAGTCGTCATCCCAACCATGCTGCGAACAGCCGTCCTAAGAGCACTGCACGAGGGCCACCCGGGCATCGTCTGGATGAAAGCGTTGGCTTGTAGCTACGTCTGGTGGCCCGGCATGGACGACGAGATCGTCAAGTGGGTAAGCTCTTGTCGCCCCTGCCAGGAATCCAGACCATCACCGCCAATCACCACACCCACTAAGTGGGAAAGCGCCAACGCACCTTGGTCACGGCTGCATATTGACTTGGCCGGACCAATGCACGGCAAGACTTTCTTGGTGGTCGTGGATTCGTATTCAAAATGGATCGATGTGACCCTCCTACCCACGACCACCACCCAGGCGGTTGCCAAAGCCCTGACCCGTCTATTCGTGACACACGGCCTACCAGATACCCTGGTGTCGGACAATGGACCACAATTTGCGTCAGCAGAATTCAGCAGGTACGTCACCAACCTGGGTATCAGGCACATCCTCACGGCTCCTTTTCACCCTGCCAGCAACGGGCTGGCGGAGAGAGCCGTTAGGTCAACGAAAGAGGCGTTAGCCAGGTTCAACCAGGAAGACTGGCATTCGAGACTCTCCCGTTTCCTTCTAAGCCAACACACGACTCCCTGTACGGTCACAAACAAATCACCAGCAGAACTCCTAATGGGTAGATGCCTCAGAACTGTGTTAGACAGGCTACACCCCCACTACTGCCCTGATGCCCCCCTAGGTTCTGACAGTTTGGTCAGGGATTTTGTTTTGCAGGACCCAGTGTTCACCAGGAACTACGGCGGAGATCCATTGTGGGTACCAGGGAAGATCATCGCCGTCACCGGTCCGAGATCTTATCGGGTCCAATTGGAAGACGGGCGCGTTTGGCGCAGACACCTGGACCAGATAAGGCGGCGTCGGAGCATTCTCACCAACGCAGATTCAAGGACTCCGGTGAATCTCCAACCACCGTCCCAGAACCCAAGCGGCGATTTTCAGAGAAACCTGTCACCACCACCCGAACTGAGGGAGCGAGCAGCAGACCGAGTCTGCCCACCAAACTTCCCTTCACCGCCGACCAACGAAGCCTCCGGGTTGGGGGACAGAGACTTTGAGGCGATCCAACCCGATGGCAGCGACCTTGCACTGGAGCCCATCCGGTTTCCAGAACCTGACTGCCCAACAATCCCAGCCAGTCCAGGTTCCCCGAACTCTGTGCCACACTGTGACTCACCGGGGCCCCGTCGCTCTGGGCGCCAACACAGACCGCCAGCGTATCTGAAAGACTATACATGTTCACATCTGGGGGGAAGGGGTGTTATGTCCTTAAGACTAACCAAGGTTTCCAACCAGGTCCGTTCCTATTGCGGGGACGTTTGCAGCTCCCATTGGCTGGCTCCCTTCGACAACCGGCTATAAAAGCCGGCTGCAAGGCTGAGCCAGCTGCTGTTCGCTGAGCATGTCTGCTTGTTAGCCTGCAGACGCGACAGCCCTTTATTCTGTTGAATAAAGCCATTCCGTGTTAATGCTCTGGTCTAGCCTCTCATTATTCGAACTATAACACTAACTAGTTCCTGAAATTATTTCTCTTGAATAGATTTGATGTTGTTTGGGAAAAGAATCCACTCTATCCAACCAAATCAGGATGGCTATGCAAACTGAAAGAACCATATGAATCGGTTTATACATTTAAATCAATTTGCTCAGAACTGAAGGACCACACCTCTATTTTTATTTCCTTATGAAGGAGCTAGACTACAGTATTATGCATATTTTGATAATAATCTGACAAGGTAGGTATTACAATACAGGTAACCTGGCAAGATAGGCATTATGATGCTTTTTGAATAATTTCTTATCTGAATGCATACTTCAGATTTCTTCTAGTTTATTTTCAGAACAAACAACTCCAAGAGTATCATAGAATTATTTCCAGAGAACTTACAGCAAAAGTGAAATAGCTATTTACTTTAAATATGCCAATTAAGCATTACTAATGTACAGAACATTTCTGGGTTAAGTATGATTGATAGTACCATGCAGTGAAATGTTCTTTAACTGCAGTCACAAAATGTAAATGCAGAAAATGGAGGGGAAAAAATTCCCTACCACCAACCGACAGCAGTATTTTCATGTTTTAAAACAACACAAGTTTTTCTTTTCATTCTTTGCTCGAGCTTCCTTTGTGGTATGCTCTGACTAATGATAACCAATATTGTTCTGTCATAAGTTTTCAGAGTTAAAGTAGCCAAATTGATGCATCGACCATAATAAAATAGTGGGTAGTTCAAAGTCAGCATGCTTAATATACAAATAAATATAAGCACACGGATTAAACTCAGTTATTTATTATGTATTTGATGCTTTTACTAATTGGAACCTTTTTTACTTGTAAGTTGCTTAAGGAAGATGCTTTTACAATATTATATCATGCAAGTTAGGCTGGCAAAGGTGAAACTTCTTCCCAGTTTCTAATATGGTCCAGTTGAAATTTTTGACTCAGGATCTCATTTACACTTAAGGCTGCATTCTAGACCACATCTGCCATGTTTATAAATTTTGTATAAACCCAGAAAATAACTCACTGTGCTTTCCAGATGTTTCCTTATCATTTTGCAGATAGGGGATGGTTCTCCTAAAGAATTGGTGGAAGAAGTAGAAGATTTTGGGCAGCAAACGCATTCATTCCCAGTCTGGTTCACTGTAGAATATGTATAGTATAGATCATGAAGCAAGCTTGCCTATTTCCCAGTGGTTGAATGGAAGTGGGCTGAAGTTAACTTATAGGTATCCAAAGGAAATAAAGAATGAATATTCATCCAATCTTGAAAATAATTAATTTTCATCTTCATGTGTAGCAGGCAAAAATGCTAAACATAAAGTGGACTTTTAACTTATTTGTTTGTGTTTGACTGAGAATGGGACACATGGCACTTTAATGAAACCAAGGATGTTTCAACCACATTGAAGGTGCTATGTTGAATTAGTCCTGTTGAGAATCTGATGACATTAGTTAGCTTGGGAAGACTTGGTTTAGAGAATTATGGATCTGTTAACCATAACTTATTGGGTTGCCGTGTCACCATCTCAAAGTTTACACTTATGTTGGTGATGGTAAAAATCTAACAGAAAACAGTGAATTGGGTCAAAGGGAAAATTTCTGGGTTCTACCTTCTTGGTGTTTGAATATTCAAAAGTATATGCTGAAGCTGGATATTACCAGTCTCTGAAATGGTAAAATTATGTTTGCTAAAATGATAGCCCCAGTGAACTTGGGAAACCATTTAAAGCATAAAACTAAAAATATAACCAAAAGGACAAGGTAAATGGACAGGAAGAGAAATAAATAGCCACTATATTCTTATTGACAAAAGGCAATGAAAGGTCCATATTAATATGGCAAAGACTAGGGTTTAGGATGAACAAGAAAATTTCATCTGGAAAAAAAAGGTAGAAAAGGAATAGTCAAAAAATGTTGAGTGAAGGTAAGAAAATGAGGGCAGAAGAGAGATTCTGATCAGGTATCAAAGTGTATTTTAAAAAGGACTGATTAAGAACAAGGAGATGAGAGATGGCCCCCTTAAGCAATCAAAATCCAACTTCAGGATATATGTGTAAGAATATGAACAGGGAACATCAATATTTGCATTTATGGTGAATAATTTTTTATATTAAGACCCAATTTGGTATAGTGGTTAAAATGTTGGCACAGAAAACAGAAGATTGGAGTATTAGACCTTCTGTAGGCCTAAAGCCAACTGAATAATCTTGGGCTTTCTCAACCCAACCCACCTCACAGGGTTGTAGTTGTGGGAATAATGGAAGGCAGGAGTATTAAGTATGTTGAATTACGGAAAGATCAATAGGATAAAAATATATAATAATATTTTTCAACTCTAAGATTGAAAAACTGTCACAAGCCCTTTAAAACAGCATTTCTCAATTTTGACAATTTGAAGCGGTGTGGACTTCAGTTCCCAGAATTGTGAAGCTGGCTGCAGATTTCTGGAAGTTGAAGTTCTAGAAGTTGAAGTTTATACCACTAATTTGCCAAGGCTAAGAAAAGCTGTTTTTAAACTCTTAGTGAAATGGCATGACTACAATTTCTGCAAAATTTTGAAAGCTGAAGGATATAGTATGTGGGCACATTGTGACCAATGGGCCATGATATGTAAAAGTGTAGAGTAAAACCAACCTTCAGTTTCAAAGAATTTTAGAGCATGCCTTAAACTCTAACAAAAGCAATCAGCATAAGTCATAAAAGCACAGATTACCCTTAGCGGGATGCCCACTTTACCTGACAAATTTGTACGGGGTAATTTGACAGCAATAGATTGTATAGTCATAAACCTCCAATACACTGTTATTTCATACTAGCAACACTTTGTGTCTTATACGACAGTGTTAATAAGCACATTTCAATTTCCATGCATCACCTATATTAATCCTTTTAGATTCCTGCACACTACAAATAGACAGTTTGAAAGTAGACGTTTCAATTAACTAATTACTTTCTAGAAAATGTAGTTAGTCATAGATATTTTATGGCTGGATCATTGAGATAAAAGGTTTAGTAATTTAAATTACTGAAAACCCAAGGGAATTACCATCTGATGTTTTGAAGAGCCGGAAAAGTTAAAAATGATGAGGACACGGGTGATGTTTAACACTTGAGAAGTATCTATTTGAGATTTCTAATACAATTTAGGATAGTATAACTATTCATCATTTTATCTAGTTTCCCAGTGTTCACTATGATACAATCAGGTAAACAGTAAAGTAAAATCTTACTGTTATATTTTGTTTTTTATTATTTAAGAGAACAAGCCCTGATATTGAGCAAAAGTTGCATACAAGTGTCTCTATCTGTACCATCTATTCTCTTTCTCTATCTCATCTCCTATCTATCTATCTATCTATCTATCTATCTATCTATCTATCTATCTATCTATCATCTACTTATTCATCCAAAACTTCACCCAAAACCTCAAAGCACACTCAAATATATATGTTTTTTTAAATTCCATTGATGGCACTGGCAGATATTAGTGGAGAGGATGCTCTTAAAAAAAACCCCTCATATATTCTAATTAGTACCATACTCTAAAAGTATTGCATTTACAAAGCACATTAGTTATTCCCAATATTCACAATTAAGGGATAAACTAAATGGGATGAAGAAGGCCTGTGATCAAGTTTTAATTCAGACACCCTCAGTACTTCAGCTATAGTGGTGAATGACATTGGGATGGTTAACCCTTTTTATATTATTTACTTGGTGACATTTTCTAAATTTAGTCAGTTGCCTGTTTACAGAAATGTGTCTAACAAGTCTGTACATGAGCATTTCTCCAATTGGGAAAGTTTTATTCACAGTAAAAAATGTTGGTGGAAGTGGGCATCTGATGGGCGGGAGGGGCAGTAATGGGTTTTGCTGCTGTTTTTGTAGCTGTTCCTGCTGCATGACCAGGCACGTTTGAGAATAAGTAAATGGGAATACAGGAGAAAATATAAAGATTGAGAGAAACTGAGGATGAAAGCATCATCTAATGTTTTGAATAATGAGCCTTTTGAATAATTCCTTGTAACTACTCAAAATCTTGATTGAAAAACACAGTTGTGTGAAAATTGCGGCAAGGTGATGACAGTTCACCCATCACTAGTCTTTAATTAATCATTGTTAATTTGGAAGCAAAAATAATATTCAGAATTGAACTTATGTGTTAAGGAGCTCCCCTCAAACTTTGACAAAGATACTTTATTATTAGCATGCAGCAGTCCATCATTTATTTCAGCTTATTTGGGAATTAAATAATGTAATGCCAGAACAGAGAATTAATCATACAATTACTAAAATTAGCAATGAGAATACCAACAATAATAATACCATCAAACACAACCTGCCTATCCCAGATTCTTAAGAAGGACTTAAGATGAACAAAAACCAGTCTAAACATCTGGCTGATGATAAACAAATAATAATTTGTAAAATTTATTTGTGATTCTGGATAGTTGTGTAAAACATTAATGTTCTGTACAATATTAGTGTCTTGGTATACAATACTCTTCTGACCAGGAGTAACCAATAAAAATAATGCAATGATAATATTTATCTAATAATGTCTATATGTCTAGAGGTCAATGTTTATTAATTTAAGGTTAATATATTGTCTTAAAGAGACTAATCATAATAGGATAATACAATAATAGCAATAGGATAATAGCAATAAAATACTTTTTAAAAATGAAGTTTACAGGGAAAGCATGACCTAACAATGATTTAAAAGTTCACTGATTTTGCTTTAACAGATTTAATTTATTATGACAAATCTTTAATGTTGTACTAGGATCTTCCATAAAAATATGGTCATCACCTTCCCCCCTCTCTCTCTACACACACACACACACACACACACACACACACACACACTGTATTTGAAAATTTCTGAAAGCTACTGATATTTTATTTTATTTCTTAGTGATACCCATATATGAGAAAACTATATAGTTTCATGGTGATAATTCATAGACCATGTTTGGGATTATGCTTACTAAAATCAGTAGATGTCTTCTGTAGGCAATGTGTCAGACAGCAAAAAATTAAAGTCCTGCAGTTTAATCCTAAAGGAAGGCCTTCATACACATTTCAAAAAGAAGGAAAGCAACGAAAAAGAAATCAATATTATGAATATGCTAGAAAGACTCTTTGACATAGCTGTTCTTATTAGATGTTCAGCTATTTATATGCAATAGCTGACTTTTAACCAGGCAATTGCTACAAAGCTTTCCCCCAAATTATCCAGCAAAAATGTATATGTTGCTGTGGTAAAAACTGTACTTTCAAGAGGAATCTGACACACTTATACATTCCTTCTTGGAAGTAATCAACAAGATTGGACGATGATTAGCCCACTAACTGTGATCTTTACCTGCTTTCAGAATAACTGTAATATATAGTAAGCTTGATTAAATGCTGGTAATGAAATCCCTTTATCAAATATTATCTACTTGATAAAGTCTTGGCATCATAAGATCTATATATATTTTATACCACTCAATACGGATATTTATTTATAAGACTTATGTAGGTCAGATATGAACAGCTCACAACACCAAGAGCAGCAATAATAATAATAGAGAGAGTTCTTATTTAAAACAAATCCCTTTTTGCTTTAACATTGTCTTTGTAGCATGAATTCCTATTCATAGGTCTTAAAGAATGTGAAATGCTGGCTCCTAAATTTTATTAAAGTAATGTAAAAAGCAGATATACAAATGGGTGCATGTGGATCTAGCCTGAAGGCATTGTACCTGATCTATACTAATCTACATTGTACCTGATTTATACACATTTGGAATATTGCATCCCAGTTGTGGTTGCCATGATAGTAAAAGGGATGGTGAGATTCTAGAAAAAGTGCAGAGAAGTGCAACAAAGATGATCAGAGGATTGGAGGCTAAAACATATGAAGAACAGCTACAGGAATAGGGTATGTCTAGTCTCGTGAAAAGAAGGACTTAGGTGTGAAGTGATAACAGTGTTCCAATATCTTTCTTCTTCTGCCATAAAGAAGAAAGGGTCAACCTATTTTCCAAAGCATCTGAAGGCAGAACAAGAAGCAATAGATGGAAACTAATCAAGGAGAGAATCATCCTAGAACTAAGGAGAAATTTTCTCACAGAACGATCAATCAATGGAATGATTTGCCTCCAGAAGTTGTAGGTGCTTTATCACTGGACATTTTAAAGAAGAAATTAAAAACCACTTGCCTGAAATAGTATAGGGTCTCTTACTTGAGCAAGGTGTTGGACCTCCAAGGTCCTTTCCAACTGTGTTATTCTATTATAATGTAACAAAAGTACATCTAAGACTGTGTGTGGAGATGCTGCCCGATAAAGCATTTAGTTGATACTAATCTACACTATCTTAAATACCCCTGCCCAAGTGTTCTTTGGCTGTCAGTCCCGTCTGAGAAGTTTTATAAAATTCATAAAACAACTCTTTCTTGTGCATCTTGAAATGTACTATGCTAATTAATCACTGTGTCCAGTTTTGTTAATAAACAAGAAATGCTTCTACTAAAATGGCCTTCACTATGGAACATACAGGATCTGGAGATCAAATTCTGAAGAAAAATCCTTTCTTCTTGACATTTCTTTGTTGTTAATTCCAAGATTTCCTTTATAGTTCAGGACTTTGCAACTTCTGAATCTTCTCAACAGCTTTAAAAAAGATAAGGAAATTGATTCCAGATTGGCTGCCAGCCATATAATATCCTGTGCTAACATATAATGATAGAAAGCTGAACATTGATTCAGGTAGAATAGAAGGGACATCTGGGTAACATATAACATATTTCTAAGAGTAGATTTTGTAAGCAATTTAAGATAAGTTTTGCTTTCCAGAGTGGCAAATATCCACTTTATTCATGTAACTAATATTAAATGTTGCCACTCCAACCTGAGTGCAATCAAAAAACTCTTCCTTGTGATGTCCAGTTACAGGAAATGACTATATCATTGACATTTTGTGAGGACATTGCTGACCATGGACATTTCATAGAAACAAGTAGAAAGTAGTTTTCTAATCTTTCTATTTCCTTGTGGAATATCTTTAAGAGAAAGAGGTTTTGGCAATGTTCAGGTGGGGATGTATAATATTTGAGACAGCTTGCTTCACAAACCAGGGCAACAATTCTGTCTGTCTATTTTTAATTTTTTAGCACTATGCTGTACAAATAGCAACCATTTTAATGAAACTTATTTTTAATTCTTATCTACATGTTTGCCAGACAGTTCACACTTTGGGGACAACTAGCTCTGAAATAAATTTATCTCAGATAGAATTTTGAAAATCACTTGAGTTTTTCTTTCCAAGAAAACCACTGTATTAAGTTCTTAGCCAATTCAAATAACTTAACTGTTGCTCTTATATTTTTAATCAATATTTTAGAAAGAAATATATGTTTCCACACAAACAGGAAAGTTACTTTTAAAAAAATCATCTGAGAGACTCAGACTCTCTGTACTACTACTTCAGATGGGAAGCAGATACTTCTGTTTCCATATTTTGTGCATATGTTTTGCCTTTCATTTTAAGAAAATACCTTTATCACATAAAGCTTTGGCAGAATGGAACATTTTAATATTTTGCATTTGATTTTTTTATTATAATTTGACCTTTTGACCATATCTGGTACAATTTCTTTTCAATTTTCCATCAAAAGTTGCTCAGATATATTGACTAAATATATAAACTTGTACATGCTTGAGAATGCAAAATTACATTAATTTTTGCTGGAAATTTTTAACTTTTGTTAGCTGGTAAAATATCACAGTTTTTATTAACAGTTTTTATTATGATACATTAGAAGTTGTGAAAAGGTACTGTTTGTACTTCTCTAATAACACACCTAGCAGTCTGAACATCAAGGCATCAAGGCTATTTCTTCGCTTTCAGCAATGTATTTTGAAAACATGTGTTTTATTATTTAGGATCAGTAGCCTGTTTGATCTTAATGTATATTTATGGAATGAATATAGTTCTAATCATCTGGCAATGTAATATTTTATTATTTATTTTTATATTACTGGCTGCTTTAAGAATAAAAAGCAATATGGAATGAAACAATAAGTAAGTATAAGTATCTTTCTGTATTTCTCTGAGTGTCAGTGATTTATTTTATTTTATTTTAATTTGATTTATCAATCGCTTACAAAATAATAGGTATAAGAATAAACATAGTTCTGAATACATGAAATGGATACATATAAGAAAAATAAAAGAAACAATAGGACAGGGACGGTAGGCACGTTGGTGTGCTTATGCATGCCCCCCTACAGACCTCTTAGGAAAAGGGTGAGGTCAATAGTAGACAGTCTAAGGTTAAAGTTTTGGGGATTTGGGAAAGAAACCACATAGTCAGATAGAGTGTTCCAGACATTGACCACTCTGTTGCTGAAGTCGTATTTCCTGCAATCAAGTTTGGTGCAATTTAGCTTGAGTTTGTATCTATTGTTTGCTCTTCTATTGTTATGGTTGAAGCTGAAGTATTCATGGACAGGTAGGACATTGTAATGTATGATTTTATATACTATACTTAGATTGGACCGAAGACGGCGTAGTTCTAACCTTTCTAGGTCTAGAATTTCAAGTCTGGTGGCATAAGGTATTCTGCAACGAGTAGAGGAGATAGAGTAGATTGGGAAACAATGTTTCCTAACTTTTTGGGTGACGAATATGTGATCTGTCATTTGATGCTCAGACTGTGTATTATGAAAACTTTCCGAATCTGTGAAATCTTGGTTTCAGGTAAGCATCACTATGTATTGAATGCTTAGGACAGTTACTTTTGTTTTATTATACTTTTGTTCAGCTCACTATGGCAGCTGTTGTTTGCCCCCCACCCCCAAATAAATTTTTGTATCTTACCACTGATCCCAAAATGCTGGAATTGATTTTATCTAAAACCTAGCTTAGCAATAGTCATACTGAAAGTCAGGCTTCCTGTTTGACACCTAAAAATCTATTACTGGTATAATGTGTTGTATCCTGTTTGTATACTTCAGTTTAACACTCCAATATATTTATTTCTTGGAAACTAGTTTAAGGTATAATCCAATTATAATTAGTTCTTTTAATATAAATGTCATTAATGGTGTAATTTTAGGCATGTATACATAGTAAGAAACTTTGCTGACTTTAATGGGACCTATTTCAGGGTGCTGCACTCTTATAAAGCAACATATGAAATAAAATAAAAAAAATGAAGATTTATGAATGGTTTCTGGCATTCTGTATCTAATATATGTCATTAATGTAAATTTACATTATTTTTGAAGACAAAAACTAAAGTCTGGTCTTTACTTTTTGCTCCTTTATATATGTACTTATATAATTTATGAAGAATGTTTGGGTGCCAGTTCCCAGGTATTGAAAGTAATATAAAGAAAATAATTTACAATGTTTTATTACAAAACTCTGTACATATGTATATTATCAGATGTACTACATATATATAAATTTCATGTAAATATAATTTATAGTTTAGTTTGAAATTAGATTCATTAAGGGTATATCCTGATAAGTTCCATATTTTTTTGTGCAGCCATTTCTTTATATTAATTTTGGATAACATAGATAGTCTTGTTAAAAACTTATACTTTTTATAAATATGATACAGCACACTAGAAACTGATAAAATTTTCCAAAGGTACACTTCTGAAGTTTGAATAGCAAAAGCTGAAGTCTGGTCTATACTGGAGATTTAAAAAAAAATGTTTTGATGAATTCACTGGTGCACAATGACTTAAATAAGAATGAACAACATTTAAGCCTTACTTATTATTTGTATTCTTTATAGTCCAGTTTGTAAGGTGGATGAAACTGATAAGCGTTGAAGAAAACCTCAGATAGATCTAGGACTTGTTTCTCGAGGTTACACGAGGTTATTTCTTCTGTCATAACTTCCTCATGGTCAGAATGAGATTGTGACTTAAACTTCAATATCCTGACTCGTGCTGGTTGATAAGGACTTACCAGGTCCCTAGGGATGGTGCCAACCTTTTCTAAACATTTAGTTTCATCAGTTTGATGCTAAATACTTTTGTGAATGCTATCATCAAATTTTGGAGCCACTAAGATTATCACTAAATGGATAAAAATGGAAGTGATGGTTTGCAAACGGCACTATTACCCTGCTGCTTGGTTTATAGCAATACCTACAAAACACACTTTCTCAGGGGAACTGATGCTTAGAATGAACAAACTGATTGCCACTTTCATGCAATTTCCCAGTCCATTGTTATGGCCTAGCCCCAGAACAATAAAGAGACATTTTAAAATGTGTAAGTCCTGATTCTTACAGTGACTAGGAAGTGGGGAACTATTCTGTCAAATATTCTCAGACTGCTCTGAGATAGGTTTTATTTCTAACTTTCATAATATTTATAAATACCCACAGTTGCTTTGAACTGTACTTTGTAAAAAAGCAGTAATAATATAGAAATTGGCACCCATATGTAGAATTCTTGGAGAAATGTTGCTATTCTGTCCTCGGTTCTTCTAAACATTTCTCAAGTTATTTGATATTTTGGGCAACTCTTTTTCCATGGTACATCTCCAAATGCTTATGTTAATTTCAAAATATATGCAAACTAGTCAAATGTGTGTCCCTTTATATATTGTAGGAGATGCATACTATAGGACATAAAATACACCCCTTGAGTGTGCTTAATGCCCTATAATATACAAATATCTATCCAAATTAAAAGGACCAATAAATTCAGCCCTTGTTCTATGTTTAGCATTTTGGGGAAAGGTTAATAGGCAGGATGGGTATATTAAACTTTGCAGAAGATTTAGATACCCCAAATCACTAATTACCCTGTTTGGGGAGTTTAAAAAAAAAACAGTACCTATTTTAATATCTGAAAATTAAGGCACCCAATTAACTGCTTAAATCTTGCCTCAGATAAGCTAAAACAATGGCTTCACTTATTCCAGAGAGATTACATATCCCTGCTACTACCCTATAGCCTCAAAAGAGAAGAAAAAACAACAGAAAACAACAGAACACAACATTTTTTTCTGGGGAAAACAAACAAACATCCATCTTTCATGGGATATATATGTGGATGCCATTGCAAATTTGGTCTGTCTATCTATCTAGCTATCATCCCTCTATTATCTATCTACCTATCTTTCTGACATAATGAAATGAAATGTGGCAATAGGGTGATTTAAGACATGGAATCAAGATCAAGGGAGGTACTAATACCACTCTATAAAGCCTTAGTAAGACCACACCTAGAGTACTGCATCCAGTTTTGCTTACCACATTACAAAAACGATGTTGAAACTGTAGAAAAAGTACAAAGAATAACCAGGCTGATCAGGGGACTGGAGTCTAAAACATATAAAGAATGGTTACAGGAACTGGGCTTGGCTAATCTAGTAAAGAGAAGGACCAGGGGAGACATGATAGCAGTCTTCCAATATTTGAGGGGCTGCCACAGAGAGGAAGGGGTCAAGCTATTTTCTAAAGCACCTGTAGGCCAGACAAGGAATAATGGATGGAAACTGAACAAGGAGAGATTTAACCTGGAAATATGGAGAAACTTTCTGACAGTGAGAACAATCAACCAATGGAACAGCTTGCCCTCGGAAGTTGTGGGACCACCATCACTTGAGACTTTCAAGAAGAGATTGGACTCTGATCTGTCAGAAATGGTGTAGAGTCTCCCACTTGGGCAGGGGAGTTGACTAGATGACCTAAAAGGTCCCTTTCAACTCTGATTATCTGTTATCTGTTAACTGAATCTCTGTCTGAGGAAAACAGCAAAATATCTATTACAATGCCTTGAAATCTAAGAACCTATTAACAAATGTACTCAATTAATAGGCAACATCAGTGATATAGATCAGTGATATTAGAGATACTTTCTGTAATTCTGATGACCAAGTATGGTAATAATTAATGTAATTATACTATAGCCCAAGTATAATTGAGGCAGGAAGCATTTTCTTTCAAGGTGGTAATTGATAGATACTAGACTTCTGGGATCTATTTTTTAGTTCCACTAGAACTTCAAATTCATCTTTCAAGTCCTGATGTGAAGCTTTTATATCATATTTAGAATTAAGCACAACATTTTATGAACAACATTTACAATTCTTCCATATACAAAAATTAGCTCTTGATTGTTCAAAACTTTGTTTATGTAGGTTTTGGAATATAGTTTATGTAGCAGAAGCAGCTATATATAATTTTTTTTGGCTGTTATTTTTCAATGGAAGTTTTAGTCAGCTTATTTCAGTTCAGCCAGAAATCTACTTGTAGATCCTGGTTTAGGTTCACACATACCTTAGGAAAAAAATAATCATTGCAAATTGAGCAAATATTTTCTCCTTAACTTATACAGCTCTTGAATTTTCAAGAGCAAATAAAATAATTTAGATTAAACTAGACTAGAATATAGACTAGACAAGACTAGACTAGAATAACAGAGTTGGAAGGCACCTTGGAGGTCTTCTAACCCAACCCCCTGCTTAGGAAGGAAATCCTATACTACTTCAGACAAATGGTTATTCAATCTCTTCTTTAAAACCTCCAGTGTTGGAGCATTCACAACTTCTGGAGGCAAGTTGTTCCACTGATTAATTGTTCTTACTCTCAGGAAATTTCTCCTTAATTCTAATTTGCTTCTCTCCTTGATTAGTTTCTACCCATTGTTTTTTGTCCTACACTCAGGTGCTTTGGAGAATAGTTTGACTCCCTCTTCTTTGTGGCAGCCCCTGAGATATTGGAACACTGCTATCATGTCACCCCTAGTTCTTCTTTTCATCAAACTAGACATACCAAATTCCAGCAACTGTTCTTTATATGTTTTAGCCTCCAGTCCCCTAATCATCTTTGTAGCTCTTCTCTGCACTCTTTCTACAGCCTCAACATTGATGAATATAACATTTATTCTTCCAGTCACTTGGATAAACACTGAAAGCAGACCTGTATAAATACATACTGTATTTATGATTGGCTAGAGGGTGAAGACACTAAAGTTAAATATACATTTTTGGTATCTGCATCATTTTATTTAACCTGCTTCTGTTATATTTTGAATTTTAACTGTGAAAATGGTCAATTTCTTATCAAATGGGCACAGTTTTTGATTACTGGATTATTGCCAATTCAAAGCATAACCCTCACAACCAATTGCTAATTGGGAATCTCAGTTGCTATTGCAAAGTTCTCCTGTAGCGATCTGGCTTCAAACACATTGTTGGCCTTTAGTCTAATACAAGATGGTTGTTACATTTGTAATTTATTTTTGTGTGTGTGAATGTATGCACGTGCATGCACACACATGTGCACGTGCATGCACACACATGTGCCTGTGTATATATTTTGCTTGTTCCTTTTTACAGAACTTAACATTATTCAAGTTGGATTAATATTGGATGTGAATTTTTTTTAAAGGCAGCTGTGGACAAATAATTTTTCATGATCTTAATATTAATAATCCTCAGTGGTTGGCTACCTGGTGGCACACTCAAAAAGTACAAGATGACTGCAGTTGAATATATTACGATAAATCCTTGCTTCTAATCATCCTTTCATGAAATAACACCTTGAAATAGTTCAGTGAAAGCACTGCATAATAAATATGATAATGGTGGTATTTAAAAATACATACAGAACATAGATGCCACTAAACAAAACAAAAACAACATTACAATAAATTAAGATAGGAGACATACAATCAAAGATAGATAGATGCAAACTATATTTAAATTTCAATGAATGGAATGGTGCTTCTGTACTCTATTCACATCACCAATTATTTTCATATGAAGTCTTAGATGCAATTTTTTTTTAAGCAGAGTGAAATAATGAAGAAACAATGGCCCAGACCTGAACAATGAGCATTGCCACAAATATTATTTACACACATATGCAATGGAGCATTTGCCAAAAAGACTGGCAAAAAACTCCACATACTGCATTGTATTTGTTGTCCAGCACCACAGAACTGCTAATATTTCTGAACTGCAATTTGCATTACTTTTATGCCATCTTTTTTTTTTTATTTTGCAACTAAGCTCCTGTTTCCTTGTAAACTTCTTTGGGGAACAAAAACTGCTGACTTTACAAGTACTGACAGAAATGCCACAATATAAATTAAGTCAGGGATATGCTGGTTATTTGGGGGTTGCCAACCTAGATAAAGAAGCCACGATGCAGCTGCATAAGGATAAAACTGTCTAGCTGAACACTGATAAAAATTTATCATGAGAGCACATATGAGGAGGCAGCTTAGAGAACAATTCTGTGGTAAAATGTGTAATAGCAAAACAACTAATGGATTATCACTACCTAATTGTAAATGTATTACAAGCTTAGGGTCTGATGTTAGTCTTTGGAACAGAAGCCTCTTTAACTACTTATTTGTAAAATTAAGTAGCTAAGGCAGTTTTCAGAATTGTGAATATTGTCAAAATTCTCACTATAAGAACCTGTTACTTCAGATTCTGTTGCGTGTGTTTATTGTCTACTATTTAAAATACAAAACTGGATTTATATATGAGATGGAAAAATGGATACAAGGAGGTTCTGTTTGCCTTGCTTTGAACTTTGTGACCATAAGCTTTTGTGCTTTCATTGGTAATCCTGAAGGCTACCAAAGGGGCCCTGAACCTATGTGGATGATTTAATTACTGCAGTGCAAAAAAGGGGGTACGGGTATTGTTTTTTTAAAAAAGTTAAGTCACAATTGTTGAACAGAATGCAGCCTGCTGCTGGCTTTTCCAGCTTCTTCTCCATCCTACTGTGGTTTTGGCAGTCAATCACAGCAAGTAGTCCTCAGGCAAAAAACTAAGATATGTCTGCTTTAGATCTATTTCAGGCCTGGAATGGGCCATATAGTTATACTGCCAAGGATACAAATTTGAAAGTTTAAACAAATGTTAGCATCCATCAAATCACTTCCTATTCATGTATGGGAAAGATTCTTGTTTGAATTCTGTTCCTCTGCTAGTGATGATACGGCATAACTTCCTGAGACAGAGGCTTATCCATGTTTGTAATTTAAGATAATCCTGTCCTATATTCCTGTTGGCTTAACTCCGGAGTTGGAAAATATTCAGTCTGGATTGTAGGCTACTAGGTTGTCCCATGGACAGGGCTCTGCTGATGCACCCCTCCCTATCTCTCTCTTCATAGAAAGCAATTCTTATCAATTCCCTTCTGTGACTTAATCTTTCTGTATATCATATACAAACTTATACATGCCCCTCCTCCCAACTTCCCAATATCCACACCCACACTTCTAGGCCCATGTCCACATCCTCTGTCCATTCATTCATCTCTCTCACCAAATTTCTTTTCTACCTCAGTGATCAAGACACAGTTTTTTTTTTCCTTTCCTGAGTACCTTTAAAACCCCATGAGATTTAAAAGAAAAACAATTATTAGAGATTGAAAGTGTGATTCTTTCTCTTTAATGAAGCCAACAAAACTACTTAGGCTAGCCTGTAACAATTGATATGCTCCAATCCAGACAAGAACAGGTGAAGCAGCACCACAAGGAAAAGTATACTTCAGAAGTGAAGACAAGAAAGGTATCCTGAATATCCAAAGATGAGGGCCTCAGTACAAAGGGCAATATTAGCTGTGTCTGCCCTCCAGAATTGGTGGTCTGCTTGTTCTGGTAATAGGACAATTGAACAGGGCAGGCAAACCCCAATTCCAACTGAAAATTTGCAGAACCCAGCCAGGAGTTATGTATCTTTTGCTAAGCTCTTGATGTTGAAATACTAAGGAAAACAATATGATTGGATTGTTATCGTGCCCTTGGCAAGTTGATATAAATGACTATAAATAATTAGTGGGCAATCTTCTGCAGATGAGAACATCCTACTGATCTCATGTGGTAATAGCCCAGTCAGCTTCCACTCCTGTATGTTGTAAACATTTCCTTTACATCTCCCTTTTAAAACAATTCTTCAAAACAACAACAGCTTATTAGAAAAATACCTGTGCTTTGCAGTAAAACAAATAAACCAAAACCTGAAGTTTCCTGTGTAGTTGATAGAAAGCAATTTTAAATCCCAAATAAAATAACAAAACACAGCAGCATATCAACCAAAATAAATAAATAAAAATGGAATATCAACTACAGCAGCAGAATGGTTTCTAAGATGACTAATTATAGATTTCAAAAACAGAAGGGCCCAAATTCACATAGAATAAAAGACCACCAGATAAATAACAGGTGAACTTGAAAGAATATTCCTCAACTGAGGAGTTTTCACCCCCTGGAAAATGTGCTCTGCTTGATAGCTATTTCCCTTACTTCCTTTGTCATTTATAGGAGTCCCTCTGATATCTTTATTGTTCAGCACCAAGTGATGCCAGGCCTTGCAGGCTTTTTGCCCAGATGAAAACTAATCTGTGCACCCAGGCTTTTAATTGAATCTACGCTGCGGTGTACATTGCTGCTGGTTTTGCTGCCTTGGTTGTAATATTTTAATATGTTGTAATTATGATGGCTTTAAACTTTTCCTTTTATACCCACTTTGGGCATAAAGCTAATATTAGCACTTTTAAAAATCCTTATATTTTGAACCAAGACCACAAGAGATTTGGAAGCCAATAGAAATCTTCAGACTATTTGTATGATAGCATCACATTGTCTGCTCCTTGTTTACAATTTACTTTTTTCTGGATCAGCTAAACAGGTTTAAAAGAAGGGATAAGCCAACCAAGAGAGTAGTACAGCACATGGAGTCTTATGCCAAATAATCCTAGTGGTATCTCTATAGAAGAAAATTATTCTCCTAGCCCTTTTTTTTTTTTACTCAGCCGTCATTCCTTTCATCCCCAGCAACTGGGGATATCACACATGTCACATATTGGAAAGTCTTATATTTTTCCTCTGCAGCCTGATAAAAATGAAACACACATGCTCCTCCTGAAATATTAGCCTCTTTATAAATTAGGTTCTTTTTTTCTTCCTAGTTTAAAAACAAATTTGTGTAATTGCACATGGGGTGCAACTTTCAGAAAGAAAGTAAAATATTAAAGTAGTTAGGTTACGTGTCTACTAAAACAAATTAACAAGCCATCTATAGTTAATGTTACACAAGTGCAAATGTGCAAATTCAGCATCAAGAAAATAGCAAAACAAAAAATGGAGTAATAAAAGATTATTATTATTTGAATGAATAAAACATAGATGCTTCCTGTTTCCCCATGTAGGCAGTTTTTATAGAGATTCAGCAACTGATCTGTATATGTATATTCTGAAAAAATAAAGCATAGATGTTCAGACCCTCAGACATTTTATAAATGATATACTGATGAATTCTCATAACCTCCTCTTTACTTGCATAGTCTTTCAAAGGATTTTCTCTACCTGCAGACCATTTATTCAACAGTTAGCATATGGTAAGATATATTAGTATCAGAGAAGCAATCATCTGGCATTGTTTTGATGCACATCAATGAACATGCACGTGTAGGAGTCAAGCATCAGACGCCCATATCCAAAACTCTCCGGGAATGAAGAGGGGGAGCTGAAACTTGACTTTAGCATCCAATCTGTACAAGCATTCTTAAATTCACTCCAGAAGACCAAAATAGGGACAAAATCTGGATGATAATTTACACTGCCAAAAATTTAGGCCCTGTGCCTGGTAAATGAAGAAAGTTGATGCTTGTGACATCTGTGTAGTGAATGCCAAATTCTGGAAGGTTTTGACCCTTCATTAGAATAATTTAAAAAATCTCTTTAAAACAAATAAGCTAACAAAAGGAAAATGATGAACTAAATAGTGAAGAATTGCAGAATGGGAGATACATGCTATTTACAGTGGCCTAGAGACTAAGCAATGATATTTAAAAATCCGGATTTCTTAAGAAATCTCTCATTCAAATAATTTATACTCTCAACTCCAGAGGACTGGGAACTCTATTCTTTATGATCTTTTAAAACCAAATATCTCATGCAAGAACAATTTGTGATGCAGGAGAGCTGTAGTGGAATCTCTCTAAGCCAACTCTGCATGACACATTGTCCTTGCTTTCTAAAGTCAGCCTCATCTCACTTTTAATGTGTGAAAGGAGAGATTATTCAACACTGTGGTAGACACATTTCTGTTCTCAAGAACACTGTGATATCATTAATCTTGTGGCAAGTCTGCAAAGGCAGGTTATGTGAATGCAAGTATTTTGCAAGGCTATAAATAAAGTTTAAAGAGAGAAAGACAGACAGAAAGGCTAGTTTTTTACAGCTTTTATTTCTGCAATACAGTCCATATTAATTGTGTAATAGTTTACAATACTTTAAAAAAGCCTTTTAATTGCTCTTAAAAATGTCTTTATAGTATGTACAGAAAGTCTTACAGTTATACAAGATTTTTATTCTATACCAAGAGTCTGTTAGTGTATTTCAGAAAAGATATAAGCAAGGAGTTCATTTCTCCTTGAAACACCAAAATAAATTTCAGAAGATGTCATTGAATTGACTTTCTGATGTGATAAGTGTAACATTATTTTGAGTTATCAGGTACATGTAGTCCTCAACTTACTATCCCAATTGGGACCAGAATTTCCATTGCCATGCAAGGAACATGCCATGCCATGTTAAGTGAGTCCCATTTGATTTTACAACCTTTTTGCCACAATTATTAAGCAAATCATTGCAGTTATTAAGCAAATCGACTTTGCTTGTTGGAAGCTGGCTGGGAAGCTTGAAAATGATGATTGCATAACCCTGGAACTCTGCAACTATCATAAATACCTGTCAGCTCCCAAGTGCCAGAATTTTGATCATATGACTTTGAGGATATTATGCGGGCTGTAAGTGTAAGGACTGGTTGTAAGTCATTTTTTTCAGTGCTGTTATAACTTTGACAGACGCTAAATGAATGATTGTAAGCTGAAGACTATAAGTATGGCTTAATTCTCAATTCTTTCATTCAAACTAATTCAAGTGGCATTTTTAATGGCTCTGCATTTTTGAGTTGCTCCCACACTAGAAAACAAGCTAGCAAAATCTTCCAGTGGTTGGGCAGAGATCTTTGCAGGAATGCAAACAAGTCAAGATGGTAGCCACAATCACGTGACTGAAGCATTATTCTTTATTGAACACATCAGGGCATCTTGTGGTTGGGAAAACATTTGAATTTTGTAATCACTTTTTTTGAGTTTGAAATAGCTATTCTAGCCTTATGGGAAATTTCCAACTATTCTAGAAACATTCAGAGCTTAGAACAGTTCAGGAATGGTTAGAAACAGCATCAAAATGCTTTCAGTAAGAAGAAATTTGTTTTATAATTGAAGCATTTACAATTCAAAATATTTTGCACTATCTTTTTGACCAGTGAGATATTGATCTTTCATGGTTATTGCAATATATAACATTTCTATATTTACTTAAAAGTTAGTCCAATTTAGGAATACATGTTAATTAGTAGTTTCTTCAAAAAGCCACTTTATTGATAGGAAAAAAAATGGTGATACGCTGATTCTGGTGACCTCATGGCCAGACAGCTGCTGCTTTCTTTTCATTTGTTTAGCTATGTTTTGCTTTGTTTTTTAAGCACTTCATCAACAGATCCAGCAGAGAACCAGTCTTGCTATGGAGTGGCACATGGGCCAACTTTTCAGAAAGAATATATTTTATAATCTAAGTACATTGTTTTGCTTCTCCCTTCTGATCCTAGCACACATTCTCTCCCACCAAAGAAGTGCCATCTTTGTCCACGTCCAATGAAGTGAGACATCTAAATACCATTTTAAAACATTTGTTATTATATTTATGACAGGTATAGAGAAACGTTTGCAGCTTAATTCTGAAAACAATGTGAAAGGTCACACTTGATTGGCATTTTTCACATTTGATTGGCATTTTTCACATTTGACAAATGATTGATGGAATAGAAGTTATAGGAAGTTTGAGGAAGAGCAAATGTGGCATACATAAATTCATCATAAAACAACTATAGGTAACTAAACCAAATTAGACTTTAGGAGAGCTAAATACAACAGGCTAAGAGAGAGACTAGGAAAGATTCCATGGATGAATATCCTAAAAGGAAAAACAGTTCAAGATGCTTGGGAATGTGTGAAAAGTGAGATAATGAAGGCCCAGACCAAAAACAATACCACAGAGAAAGAAAAACAAAACAAAATATACCAGACTAGACCAGCATGGTTGCATAAAGAGCTCTCTGATAAACTGAGGGACAAAAATGTCAGATATTAAAAAATGAAAAAAGGCACACATAACTAAAGCAGAATACCAACAAAGAGCCCAAATCTGCAAGGAGGGAATCAGGAAAGCTATGCCCAGAATGAGCTAAAATTAACAACCAATGCCAGAGAAATGCTAGATAATGACTAGAGAAATGCTATGACAATTGTAAACTTGGACTTCAGCAAGGCATTTGACAAAGTAGACTACAACTTCTTCTTGGTAAGATAGAACAAGGTGGGAGACACAGTACCACTACCAGATGAATTTATAGTTGGCTGATCAACTGCACTTAACAGGTACTTTTCAATGGGAGCACATGGAGGAATAATGCAGCGGAATACCTCAAGGTTCAGTCTTGGGACCAATACTCCTCAATATTTTAATAAATGATCTGGATAAGGGGATAGAAGGGGAACTTATAAAATTTGCAGATGACACCAAGCTGGGAGTAATTGCTAACATTTTGGAAGATAGACTCAAGATTTAGAAGGATCTTGACAGATTTAAGCATTTGGTCCTGTCCCACAAGTTGCTGTTCAGGGGTGAGAAAAGAACTTAGGCAGGAAAACCAAATGCATATACATAGTTGATATCTGGCTCAATAGTAGTGCTTATGAGAGGGATCTAGGTATCCTAGTGGACCAACACATAAGTATGAGCCAGTACTGCAGCTACCAAGAAAGCCAATGCATTGCAGGGATATCCAATGCAAGGATAGCACCAAGACAATGAAAAGTGACAGTACCAATTTACACTATGCTGGTGAGACCGCACTTGGAATACTGCATTCAATTCTTCTCATCATGATGAAAAAATGATGTTGAGATTCTGAAAATCTGCATAGAAGAGCAACAAGGATGATAAAAGGTCTGGAGGCTAAATTAATGATCAACAGTTGAAGGAGCTAGGTATGTCTACCCTACCCAAGAGAAGGATGAGGGGGGCATGATAACTATCTTCTAGTATTTGAAGGGCTGTCACAAACAAGAGGAGACTGTCTTATTTTCTAAGGCACCAGAGGACAGGAGAAAAGTAATGAGAGGAAGCTTGTTAAAGAGAGATCCAACTTAGAAGGAGAAATTTCCTGACAGTGAAAACAGTTAATCAATGGAATGGCTAGCCTCCTGAGATTGTGGGTGTTCCATCTTTGGAGGTTTTTAGAAATAGGCTGGGCAGATTGACTGGGATGGTATAATGCTCTTTCCTTGAGCAGGGAGTTGGACTAGATAGAAGATCTCGGAGGTGCCTTCCAGCCCTATGATTCTATGATTCAATTTTGTTGTTGCCAAATTAAAATGAGAAATTCCGCTCCGTAGAGGCAGTTCCAAAGCAAACAATGTCATTTCAATACAAATGTCCTTGAATTTATTTACACAGAAGAAATCAAAGATACCCACTGAAAAGCTTCATACTTGCATGCATACTCAGAAGTGCATCTCATTAGATTCAGTGTCATTTATTCCAAGATAAGCAACTATACAATCAGAGGTACAGAGGCTTAAACAACAATGCTTTCACAGTGCAGTCAAACAGCAACACATTCTTCCAAACTGTTTTTCTCTGTCCAGTATAAAATTATCTACAGAGGCAGTTTTTCTATAGAATGCTTGTATAAATTGGCAATCCTATACGTGCTTATTCAAATATGAGTCCAATTGAGTTTAATGAGGCTTGTATCTTGGGAAGAAGGTAGTATGACTGTAGTGTTCTTAACCATAATTAAATAGTATAAACTGAATCATATACCACCAACTTCATTTGAAACTTTTTAAAAAATCCTTTATTTCACTCCTCCCTCCTCCTCCCTGCCCAAACATTGACTCATACAATATATACACAATAGAATTGCAAGAAAATTTAATTGCAAGAAAACAATAATTTGTGTTTCTCGCTATATACATCACAATGTTATAAAAGGTATCAAGACTCAGTCATAAAAGTCTCCTCTGTTCTTAGCCCTTGCTCAAGAAAATAAGTGAACACTTAAATTCCTGATGGAAAGAAAGTAAAGTAAAAAAAAAGGAAGAAAGAAAGAAGACAGGAGATATCTGCCATGGCAATCTTTGAGCATTTCTTTGATTTTTTTGTTCGAATTTTGTACTGTGTCAGGTATGGTTAGTATTCAAAGAATCTGATACTAATTAGGTTTAGAGCCCAACAAGGCATGTGCTACTATCTGGTACAACGTAATAAGAATAACTATCCTAAAATTTGGATGATAAAGGTTGATAACTTACCAATATCAGTATCTCTTTATCCTTAAATGGATGTAGAAAGAAGCTAAATCTTCTCTCAATAAAAGAACACCAAATTAACAAGGCTCAGAAGAGAAGAGAATCAAATATTTCATAGATCAGCATAAAGAGGATGGGGTTCAGTTAATAAGGAAACAGAAGATACATATCAGTCTAAAAATTGTGAAAAGCTAGAAGATATTAAAACAAAGTATATATGAAAGTCTGTACGAATCTAAAAGAAAGATAGAAGAATTAGATGGGTGTAGGGAAGTATAAAGGTTAGGATCTAGAAGAATATATCAAATTGCCAAACACTCTAATATGGATAGCTAAGTGTTCATTAAATCTACTTATGACACAGGTCATCATCCAATGAATTTTGAGCACTGCTGCACAAAACCTGGCAATGTTCTATGTTGTAGTAGAGAGAAGAAAATGAAATGAATGAGATAGGGTAGAGTAGGGTTGAGTACGGTGGTAGGATCTGTAGAAATCCCTATGAGGAAAGTGTATTGATATCTGCTGTTTGAAATATCTCTATCTATTTTTCTATCTATCTATCTATCTATCTATCTATCTATCTATCTATCTATCTATCTATCATCTGTTTATTTATTTTCAGATCAGGGTTTTACTATTGGATCTTATTTTTAAAAAATGCAGAAGCCCTAGGAAATTTATAACAGCTGGTAGTCATAAACTGGTGCTAATTGGAGGTCTAGGAAAATAGGAAATTACCATTAAGAAGAGACTTTTAATAATAGGTACAAAAGAGAACTTTGGTGTGGGAATCTGAAGCTTCTGAAGGTCAATGGGGCAGAAAGAAAAAGCTAGAAGGACACTATTTAAAACTCAACAAAAGTAGCTGTCTATTTCAAAAAGTAAGCCTATAGTAGAGTATAATAGCCTTACTCTATATTTTTCAAGCTAGTGATAAAAAATAAAGAATATAGATCAAAATGATTGATGTTTTAAATGTACTTTTAGGGTTAGCTACATTGTTGTCCAAATTTCAACAAACTAGGAGGCGTGGGCTCCGCAAGTAGAGTGAACAACATGGTTAAGCCATCATTCATGGGTTTGGACAGTGTATCTATATAAAAATGACTATATGCATGGGTTTTAAAAAACACTAAGTCAACAAACACTTCAGAGATTTCAATAGATGAATTAATTGAATAAATGCATGTAAACATCTTAGAAAGTCTTTACATATTTCAGCATTTTTAAATGCAGTATTAATTGCCTTTATTTCCATTGCATCTCCATTCTTTGCTGAGCATTGATTTTTCAGAGCACAGAGGAAGGACTAAACTATTTGGGAGCATTTGCCTAAACATGGAAGTAGGGCTGTTAGAATATGTTGAAACATTTGGAATGATAGAAGAATTCAGCCTAGAAGGAGAACTGATTTAGTGTTCAGATTGCCAGAACTACAAGCAATTGCCCTGGGTTCATGTTAAGCAAGACAATGTGATACATTGTCTTTATAATTTGTCACACAGATGTCACAACCAGTTAACATGAGTCTGTGACATTTCTTTGGGAATCTGCTTATATTTGTCTGTTGTTTCATATGTCACAACGTTAAATTTCTTAGATAAAATCATTTTCTAGTTAATGGAATCACTTAGGGAGTTCTAGGAGTATGGAGCAAAACAGCTTTAAAAGCTATTTTTTATTCAGATATCTAAAAAGAAAATAGGAATGAATAGTGAGCTAAGACCATTCAGCATTCAGGGAGCAGATTTCCAAAGATTGGAAACATATAAAAACCTACCCTTTTTTTTCTTAAAATCTTACCCTTTTACATTATCAGTTTATCTCCAGGGAATATATTCTGAATGGATGAGATCCAAAGGAAAACATTCTAGTAAAATATTGAATTAATTTATAAATTAATAAACAGAAAAGTAATTGAGTGAATGAACATGTGGACTATTAGTAAATATCTGCTGTAAAATGCTTGTTAGAGTACTTGCTTAGAAATAAATCTATTCAGATGTACACATGACAATATAATATTTATGAATATGAAATAGAATGCAATAAGAAAATGATTGTTGCAAAATGAGGATGAGTAAATATTGTACAAAGTGTATTTAGGAAGAAAAAAATAGCAAAAAACCATAGCAAACAGAACAAAGTTTTATTAAGATTAAAATACATTTTGTAACAAATAAAACATGTTCAAACAGTGGGTATAAAGGGCTAAACTAATAGCCTCAGCACGAATTAAAAACAAACTAATGAAATTATTTGATAAAATTGGAGCAAGGAAGTCCAATGTAGAACGTAAGAAAGCCAAACTTGATCCAAACTTGATAGCTCTGTCAATGCCAGTTTCCTTACTCTTTATACAGGAAAGAATATTTTAAAATTTCATATGACAATTATACTGATAAATTGAAAAACAGAATTGAAACAAATACTAAATGTTAGCATCTGAGGAAAAGAATGAACAAAACCTTTCAGTCTCAAATCCTACAAGAATATGTGAAAAATGGTAATGCTGTACATGTAGATGATATAAATGGAAAATATGGGTGAGTTTAGTCATAGAGTGACTGTGCATCTTGTTTAATATCAGAATAGTGCATCTTTGGTCTGTAGAGGTATACGGCAAGGATAATGTTATTCTTTTTCTATTGGAAGAGAAAGGTAGCAAGAGTAAATGAAAAAAAATGCTTAAGGATTATTTTGTTAAATGTATCAGGAATAGAATTTGGCAAAATTATGAATGAGAAAGTATATATTTCAATAAATAACACTGGAAACTGCAGTTCAGTTTCATATCTATATGAACCAGATTGTTGCACTTCTTCAGCAGATCAGTGAGAAATCTATGAATGTTTGTTTAGAATAGATAGGAATTCTGGAATGTTTTATTTGAATATGCAGTTGATCAGTTGTTATGTGGTGGTAACAGCAGTATATATTGAAATTAAAGTATGCATAATAATAAATTGAAAGCTTAGTGACTGGTACTATACTAAATGGAAAACACGATGAAGATGTGTAATGTATTCTCAGCAGTTTAATCTAGTCACAGATAAACGTGTAAAGAATCTTTTTGGCAATGGAATTAAAGGTGTGTCAGCTGGGGAATATGAATGCAACTGAAGTTAGGCTGTGCATGTTGTTGGATGAAACCCAAATGATTTGCAGCAAATGTTAGATTGATTGTAGGATGCCGCAAGGAATATGAATCTGAAAATTAATGTGGCAAGGACCAAGAAACTTTCTGTTTGACAGGGAAAATAGAGTGAATGATTTCAAGTTATACAAATAACAAATGATAAGAGTAGGTAGATTAATTTGAGTTCATTGGAAGAATGCTTACTAAGGATGAGAAAATAAATGAAGATATTTTCAGCCATACAAATGCTGCTGAAGAAAAGTATATGGTATGTTTTTAAAGATGAATGTTTATTGAAAGACGTGAAAGGGCTGTTTATAAGAGCATGTTTCTGCCCACTTTTTAATATAAAATTGAGCTGCATATGTCAGGAAAAACATGAAAATGAATGCAGTTGGGTACTTAAATATCGGTGTGGTAAAAGAATAATAGCTAGAATCAAGAATGAATGAGAGCTGAATGAATGTGGACTGAATTCAAAAATGAGTGATTGGTATGAAATAAGTGCATTGAGATGGCTTTATCATGTAAGAGAGCACGAGTGAGGATCAAGTTGCTAAACAAATACTGTACTTGAAAGAAGAGTGTATAAATTGAAAAGAAGACAGAGAAAATCAGAATTAGAGAGAGTTGATGAAGGTAAAAAGCATGGAGAGGCATGATGTTGGTGTAATTAGATTTACCCAAAAAAATATAAGCAGTGCCTTGCTGGATTGAATACTGGCCTACCTAATTTAGCAATCTATTTTCACATGGCCAACTAAGTGCACGAGAAAGCCCACTTGTCTCCCAGCAGATTGTCTTCAGAGGTAGTCCCCTGCCACCAAAGCTAATAGCCAAGTAATCTCCAGGACTTCCATGTATTTATCCAACTTTTTTTGAAACCAGCGAAGCTATTGGTACCAAATCTCATGGCTTAGCTATGTTTCATTCCTTTTTCCTTATCTCATACTCTTTGAGCTACTGTTTTTTACTTCTTTTCAGAGCTCTGCATTCTGTTGCTTGTCCCAAAGGAATAGTGTGATAGGAATATGTTTATGATATAATAGTATCTTTTGAACATTTTGATTCCTGGTTACTTCATAGTCATGTCCATACAGTTTTCTTGGCCATAAAAGAAAATGGGTTTGCTATTGACCATTCCCTTCATTGAGAATGGTTTTTTTTTTAATTTCATAGTTTAATTTACAATTCTAATCTAAATGAACCTTGTATTATTTTGAGGTTAAATATTACTATCATTGATTAGCAAGTGATTTTGGGGCATATGTAAGTGATTTTTTTATACAGCCTAGAACTTTAACCATTCAGGAGTCCACATTGTGTGAAAGCCTTCATGAAGATAATTATGTATGCATAGATCCCATTCTTGAAAACATCTGCATTGGAAAAATGGATACTAGGAGTGGAAGAGAATTATTTGATATATGAGGTATTGAGGTAATGGGGTGGGGAAGAGGCTATTATTCACAGTTACATCCCTGCTTGTTGTTAAACCATACTAATCAATGTAATATCAAAAAAGAATGTGTTGATAATTGATATTGAATTAAAAAATAAACAAAGTTTTCCATTTAGTGGAGCAACTACCTATTGGTAACTTTCAGAAAATATTTTCATTATCTTAATATTATTACTTCTCTGATCAAAAAGGATCAGGACAGGCAAACTGCATCATTTTTTAAAAAGATGTGCAACTGAATGGGAGAGAGATCTACTAGTTTCTCCCTTTGTACTGTTTTAAATATAATGATGGTCAGATGTCATTGAAGACATTGTCCTTTTGATCTAGGCATATCAGAACTGAAGATGGGCATCTTAATCTGAATGTTTACCATGTAATGATGTCTTTGCTGTAAAATGGAAGATTGATACATGATTTTTTGAAAAATAAATCGGGGAAAATGTTTACATTGTACTAAGAACATTGCTGTCTTATGCTCAGGGCTAGGCTAAGCCAAAGGTTAGCATCAGACCCCTTTTGTTTCACAACTGGTAATAGGATAAAATTTGGACCACAGCAATGTAGGCATTTTACTTCAACTCTGAAAAGATTTAGAATGTAAGTGGGAGTTTTACAAAGGTTGACTGACTTCTTCCCATCTTAAATGCCCAACTACCATTTCTTTTCCCATAAAAGACTCCCTTGCAACCATCATTCTTCTATGGCATTGGGGGAGGAGTGGCAAAATAATGTTTTTCACCTCTTCTCACTGCTTCTCATAAAGTTAGTGGAAGAAAGCTCATGGCATCATAAAGTCCTGGGTCCTGAGTATCCAATAAAATTAATATCACTTTATATTAAAACATATATGGTTTTAATAAAATCCATTCTGACTCTTCCTGGTCAATTGTTAGAAAGGCTGATATTTCACTCATTTTCTTTAGACCGCTGACTGTAAAATTGCACTCTGTCCTGCAGCCTTACTTATTCTGATTCATTTGATGCAGCATGCTTCCAAAAGGGTTGAAGGAGGTAGGTGAAGGTCTTGAAAAAGCACTGAAAAGTTCTTACTATGTAGATTAGCCAGGGGTAGCAGCCAAAATTATCTATCTATGGTGAAAGGACATATGGATGCAATGGGATAATAATTTCAGATGCTATTGTTGGTTTTACAATTTTAGCAATGATAGAAGGGGAAAAGTACTAACCACCAGGAACACATATTATTTCTTTCCCATTTAAAATACAACAGCTTGAAAAATGGGAATGCAGGTAAAAGGAAGCAATGGGCCCAGATGTTGCAGGAAAAATTCCTAATTCAGTTTCTGGAATTTCCAACCATGAAGAAAAAAGTCCCCTGTCTCAAAACCTGGAGAAATGCTCTCTATCCATCCAGGATTAATGGATCAAAGGTCTTCCTCAGTAGTAGAAGTTTCCTATATCAGCTCAGATAATTGTCCACACCAGATCAAGGTCAATGCACTTGATCTGATACAAGCTCTCTTACAGACACAGTGAACCCTTTTGTTCTGGAAAAATGAACTGTTTCCCCCTCCCTACCTTGTATGAAGGATATCATCCTCTTAAAAATGTGTTTTATTATCATTTCCAAATGAATTCATTTTACTCTTTTAGAAATGCCGCCCCCCCCCCCTCCCATAATAATGAATAGCTAAGATTGTGGCTTGGCTTTTACCATAGCTTTCTATTAAGGAAGCTTCCAATATATGGGAAATAATTTTCTTTTATGAAAAGCAGATTTATGATTGATTTAATTTTAATTTTACATGCTACTTTCAGTATTCATCTCAACCAAAGTGTTTTATAGGCAGTTTCTGCAGCTGTGCCTGCTTTTGTTGCCTGAACACTCACATTTACTCTTCTGCTGTCTTAACCTGCTGTTAGCCCATTACTTGAAATCTGTGGGAGGAGAAAGAGACAAATTGTGTCACTGTTCCTTATCAAAGGACCACACAGTTGCTTGCCACTTTGACTCCATGATGGATAGTTATCTAGAGGTATGACAGGTGCAAGACTAGACATTTCAAAGGAAACAATGCAAAAGCCTGTTCACATTGTGTTATTGACACTTATGTGATAACCACATAGGGTTAATCTATTTCCCACATTATCCCAAACCACTTTTCTCTTTGTCTGTATGAAGGGGTGTTTTTCTCATCAGATTGACACTGCAGGAAAGGGGTCAAGGAAATAACAAACAGCTTTTCCCCCCTTGCCGTGTTTTTGATTTGCTGCTTCAAGTCAATATGATTTTTTTTTTAAACTCTATGGATTTACTTCAACTAAGAGTTTTATTTTATAAAATAAACCACTCTAGCATAGGGGAATAAAGCATCTTAAAAGCTCTTTGCTTTCCTTGGAAAATGATGACCATTCAACATACTGTAAAGTGGACTTTTCTCCTTATGGAAAAAGAAATATTTCATAGGGAGGAAAAATGCTTTAGTATTCACAACTGATACGACAATCAAAATGGCTGTGCCATTTCAGATATAAATCTGACATTTGATGCCAAACAAAATTCTCATTAATTCTGAATAGGATATTCAGGGGGCAGGAGACTACAGTGTTGGCCCTTATCCTACTGTTCCTGTTCTAGCTGTCAACTTTAACAACTCTGTCATATTAATCTGTGAGGTCTGAAGGCAATTCCATCCATATTGCTATCTAATAGAGATTGATTTCTAAAAGACACTGAAATCTTTATGCCTAATCTTGGTGCCTCCACTCTGACTTGATGGCTCCATTCTTGATTTACTTGGGCAGGTACCTGTTACCCAGCCTTTATTCTATGGATAAGAGTGTGTGATGGCTCAGTGGTTAAAGAAGCTGAGTTTATTAGCTAGAAAGTTGCCAGCTTGGGTTTGAGACCCAAGTGCCGTGCAACGGGGTGAGTCCTGTTACTTGTCCAAGGTCCTGCCTACCTAGCAGTTCAAAAGCTTGCAAGTAGATAAATAGGTACTATTTTGCTGGTCACATGACCATGGAAATGGACAACACTGGCTCCCTTGGTTAAGAAATGGAAATGAGTACTAGAGTTGGACATGGCTGGACAAGGGAAACCTTTACCTTTTATATTATGGATAAGTTCATATTTTGTGCTAAGATCTCATTTCATTAACCATTTATTTGTTGGATAAACTATAGTTGGGGCCAGGGGTGGGATTCAAATTTTTCAACAACCAGTTCTGTGGGTGTGGCTTAGTTGGTGGTCATGTGACTGGGTAGACATGGCTTGGTGGTCATGTAATTGGCTGGGCATGGCCAACTCAATATCACTCACACTGAGGCAAGCATCTCCTCTCCTGGCCTCTCATGACTGTGGGGATGCTGCAACAGTTGTAAGTGTGAAAAATGGTCATAAGTCACTTTGTAACTTTGCCATTGTAACTTTGGTCACTCCACACAAGCAAAGTACCAGCAAAGGAGGGGAAAAAAATTCCAGAGAAGTTCCTGAGACAGGAAGTCTAGTCCTGCCAAGAATGTAATAAAGGTTAATGGAGAGGCAGTTCCTGTAAGGAACACCAGAATGTTACCTTCCTGCCTTCCTTACAGGATTAGACCAGTAATTTCTTCTAACAACCAGTTCTCCGAACTTCTTAGAATGTTAACAAGCAGTTCTAGCAAATAGGTGCAGACTGGTAGAATCCCATCCCTGGTTGGGGCTGATAGTCCAGTTACTGGGTTATACTGGAAACCTTATATTACAAACAGGTATGATTGTGTTAATGGCATATGTAATCTAAGACCAAGCAGACATGATTAGTGCAATGTCTGAACTCAATCTGTGTTGCTGACATGACTTCAAGTATCTTGTTCATACTTTTATTTAGCTTACAATAGGCTGGGAAATAGGCTTGTCCACATATGATGGAAATTTTGTTATGCAAAGCAGTGGATTTTCCTTAATATCTAGCACCAACCAAGCCAGTCACTTTCTCTCAGCTCAACTTACTTCACAGTGTTGTTGTGGAGAAAATAGAAGAAGGAATGAGTGTTAGGTGTGTTTGTGGCCTTATGTTGTTCATAAAAATAATAAAGATGGGATAATAAATAAATAAATAATATCATAACAGTGAGAAAAATATTTGTTCTGCTTCCTAAAGGAAGATAGTCTTACTGTGGTTACACATTTTTTACTCTTCCCTTTAGCATTGAAATAGGCTTCTGTGACTTTCTCTACCTTTCTAGCTGATAATAGACTGAAAGACCTAAACGTTCAAGATTTCTATTAGATGTTTCTTCTAAGTATTATAGAATGAAGAGGGATCTGTTATAAATACTGTATATTAGGAACTAGATCTAGGTAATAGGTCAGTGGTATGGAATATGGCCCAGGGATATAGTAGTGAACTATATGGGCTCCTGTCACAACCTGCCAGTATTTTTGGCAAAGGTCTACCTGTTTTCACAGACAGGTATACCTATATTCAGCCATAGCTTGACTAACAGGTACAGAGCAAAAATCCCTTGTCAGCAACCTTTCACTTATGAAATTTGTAATGTGGCTAAATGTCCCATCCTAGACACCACCCATATCCACACAAACATGCACTATTACACATTAAACTGGCCATTTGGAGGGGAGAGGTGGACAACTCAAGAACTAGAAGACTGCTCCTTTGTATGGCGATAAGGAAGAACTCCTATGTTCTCATGTGTTACAAAGTTTTGAACTGCTCTCCAAAAAACATATTCTTTTTGGTATGCCATTCAAATAATTCTGCTGCTTCAGACATGAGCCTGGGAACCCATAGCACTAAAAGCACAGAACCTAGCTATGGAACAACTCACCTATGTTTATAAATTATGTTAAGCAACATATAATACTTCCCAAACAGGTAACCCTTTATATCATGATCACATATCAAGTGTTTTAAGCCATAATACTCTGGTCACATGGGCAGAAGATGGTACTAGGAGCAATATGGGAGCAAACCATAGAGAGAGCAGTTAAATACTGCTCTAGGTAATGTGCAAAAGGGACCTATTGTGCAAGCAAATAATTCATTTTATGAACAAGTTGCTGACACTCAGGGGACAGAATTATCTGGGAGGCAAAAAATAGATGGTCTATCTGGGGATTTTAGACATCTCTATTCAGTTAATGTGGTCCCTCTCCCCCTTCTATTTCATTTTTCTCAACTCTTTGTCTTTCTTGCATGCTTATGCTCTCCAGGGAAGAATAGACTCTTAAATTGTGTATGATGAGAACTTCCCATAATAACATCCAGTTCTTATTGGCACCTGCAGACACTCTGTACTGTGAAATAATAGTTTAAGGCTTTTGAAGGTAAGAACCCCCCCTCCCCAAAAAATCTTTTTTAGATTTATAAAATGACACTCTCCATTGATCTGTGCTTTGGGCAGGGATAGCAGCAGCAGTAGCTGCAAAACAGCAGCAGTAGCTGCAGCACAATTGTACTATGTTATTGTTCAGAGCAGAAAATGTATAAAGTCTATTAAGCTTTGATTTTTTTTTAATAGTGCTTAAACATTTTGTAAAAATAAAACAGAAAAAAGATAAAAACAATAACTTCTGTTCATACAAGTTGGTTTTTGTCTTATTAAAGCAGTCAGAGATTCAGGTTGTATTCTAATACCCCTTAAGAAAAAAGGACGAGTAAGGGAAAATATATTTGAATAAAAGAACTGGCACAATGGAATTTACAGAGCTTTACTTAATCTAAGAATTTTTCCACATAATACTAAGGGATCTTTTCTTTTTGGTTCCTATGGTGGAAGCTGGGAATAAAATCAAATATACAGTCAAAAGAATTTCAAATATTAAGTTTCCTCTTCTTGGGCTTCAGTCAAATATTCTATTCTGCGGTTTAACTTTTTACACATGAGTTTAGCAACTGAGGGTTTTTTTTGAAGATATTTTATGTTTTCAAGAGAGTTGTAGTTGGAGAAAGTGAAAGGTTAAGGCAATACTCTTCGAAGACATTGGGGGAAAAAAATTCCTGGCATGAGTTAGGATGTTGTGTGAATCAGTCTAAGAAGGGAGATGGGACACAATTATTTGCCCAAGGCATAGTTGTTAATATTGATATGTCAGTTTCTATCTTAATACTTTTAAGCCTCTGTGGCTGTCCAGAGCTTAGTAGCCTTAAAAACAGAAGATACTAATAAATGATGGAGGATGGATGAGAAGTTTATTTTTCTGAATATCAGTATGGCTCCATTTGCCATAGATAACAGAAAAAGCATAGAAAAGATCCAGTAACAATATGCAGTTTAATAACCAGGAGTATCTGTTGTATCAGGTAGAAATGGATGTGCTGAAAAGGAAGATATATTATACCTATTTACCTCCACAAATTATAATAGGATTTTCCACTTAGCACATGGGTTGAAAATTATATACTTAATTTGTACAACCTGGAGTTCACTTTCTTGTTGTTTTTTGAAAAGGAGATGAAAAATGACAACTATGATTTCGTTATCTTCAAATAGGATATCCCATGTGAACGCTGACTTTAGGCCTTTCAAGGCTGGGTTCTCCCTACAAAATAATTGAATGCCACAGTAGAACAAAAAACCTTTTCAATTGTCTGCTTCATTTAATCTTGGAGTGACTCAAGTTGGACCTGTTATCTCTGTTGCTTTGACATGTTCCAAGGAAAGGAAGAAAACTTAATTCTTTAGAATGGTTGATTACCTCAAATACAGAGAAAGTCAATTTTCACTTGCTTGTGTAAATAATAAACATTTCTTACAGCAGTTCAAACAATGGTGGTAATGACACACAAAAAAGTCACACAATTCAGGCATCACTTGAAAAATTCAGGTATCTTATTTTAGAGATAATGTTGCCCATTTTTCCTTTCTTTTTCCTCTTTCTTCATGCAGGTTCCTTATGTTCCTCATACACTGGTAAATTGCACACCATTTCTTGGAAACAGATGCAATTAATAGTCATCCTTAGGAACTATTCAAAAATATTATTTGCAATGTTTTCTGAGGTTCATGGCCAAGCAATGCCAATCAGTATATGCTAATTTTCAGAAAAACATTTTATCATTTTGGGACCTGAAACAATCTGGCTTCTGGAAAAAAAAATCTTTTTCCAAAAAAATTAGCATGTTGTTATATAGTCATGACTATTGGCTGTATTGCCATATTGCTTTTGGTATAGGTTTCATGTTCTCTTGTTCTTAAGAACAGTTATGTTCTTAATTGTTATAGCAATTAAGATAACATTCTCACTATAACTGTAGATGAGTACCTCCCTTGAATTTATCTTTGTTGTTTTTAAATAAATCCAGTATACTAAACTATGCTATTTCTTAAAATTAGTCTATTGAGAAGATAGTAACTATAGTTCAGTGTAAGTATTGAACTTTATGCAACCTACTGATAGTTGAAATTCAAAAGAGGGGCAGAGTTGATGCAAGTCCTAATGCTATCCCCCTTTTGGGGGGGTGTACTGATAATAGAACCTCAAAAGAAGGACAGGGCTGAGGAAAATTTGAATGGAAACAGAATGAAAATTAAATTTGATTTAATTGTATTAAAATTAAATGTAATTGAAGTAAAATGCATTTAATATGATCAGTACTATAGCACAATTAATGAAGAAGAAGCTGCTGCTGGATCATAATACTTGCTGCTAAAAGTCTGCTGCAATTTCAAATATCAGCAAAAGAAAAAAATGTTTTCCAACTTATAAACCAGAATAACTATATTGGTTTTAATTGCTAGTCTTCTTATGTTCCATTTTTAAATCAGAAAAACACATTTTTCTGAATAAGATCCAGCATATCTTTATTGAACATTAAAAAAGTAATTTATAGTAATGGAACCAAATACTTTAAAAGAAACAAAAGGAAGGAAGGTTTTAAGTTAGGGCATATAATGCTATAAACCACCAACTAAAATTTAATTAATGAAATTATAACATACAGACGAATGAAGCAGGGGCGTATTCCAGCTGTTTAATCTGGACATAAATCCACTCATAGCCAAAATAAATCAGTTAGAAACCACCCCCAAAACTAGCAAACAGATGAATTTGGAGTAGAATTTTAGTTTATGAAAACTCCATTCTGTATTGAATTACTTGGCAAAAATCTATTGAAATCAATGGCATTTTTGAATAAAAATATGCTGTTGAGCTGTTATTTGCAACAGTAAACCTAAGTAAGTCTTATGGGAGTCCTTCAACTTGAAAGAAGACACAATCTTTTGTGGTTCCCTCTGTGGACATGGAGGTGGCTGTGCAGAATCTTGTACAATGGACTTTCTGGAAGTCCATTGTTGTAGTAACTGTAGGTGCTATTCTGAGATATTATTCAGTTTTTAGTTTTTGGAAGAGTCTATCTTTAAAGCCAGTGGTGGTTTCATAGCACAAGGCTCTCCAGCAGGTTCTGTCAGCAGCTGCAGCTTCTAGTTACTTTGGTTCAATGTCATAATGGCATAGGATTTCTTTCACTGCATCTTTACAGCCTTTGTGTGATCAACCTCAATGACTTTTTCCCAATACCATTACACTACAGCAGCTGTGTCAAACTCAAGACCCGTGGGCCAGATCCGGCCTGTGGGGTGCTTAAATCTGGCTCATGGGGCTGGCCTTGAGATGATAAAAGACTGTCCCATGGTGCCTCTGGCAGCCAAAATGGGTCACAGGGGGACCACACACAGCCCCCTCAAGCCTTGTTTTTAGCCTGGACAGCCTCCTGCAGCATGCTGCCAGTCAAAATTGGGCACAGGGGGCACAGGGGGACCACAATTTTGGCTGGCAGAGTGCTGCAGGAGACATCCATTCCCATCTCCTCCCCCACACAGATGGCCTGCAGAGAAGAACTACAATGCTGATCCAGCCCTTGAAAAAATCCAGTTTGACACGCCTGCACTACAAAGTAACTGGTAAACTTAAGTAACCTAAGTAAACCTAAGCTATACAACAGAGAGGATTTAGCAAGAATGCAAGAAGTATAGTGGCACTGACCACAACTTTGTTTGGCTTTACCTCCCACACAGAAATGATATAACTCTAGCACCTAGCAAAACTTTGAGGTTTCAAGTACCTAAATGGAAAGAGGACAAGGACTATCAACCCATGATTCTTTGGCTAAGATTATGAAGATGTAGGTAACCATAGATTAATGCCTCTATCTCCATAGATCTGCACTATTTTAAGCTTCTTGTTTTTTAAGCTCAGTGGTCATTGACAGCCAGGGAACATTGCGCATCTCTGGAACATGTATGTTGCAAGATGGAATAAGTCACTTGATATGTCTTTATTAATTAATTAATCATATTTATACACTGCCCATTTCAACGTTTAAATTATTACTAAATAAAAATAAATCAAGGGTGGGATTCAAATTTTTTAACAACCAGTTCTGTGGGCGTGGCTTAGGTGGTGGGTATGACTTGGTGGTCATGTGACAGAGTGGACATGGCTTGGTGGTCATGTTATTGGCTGGGTGTGGCCAACTCAATATCACTCGCATCGAGGCACGCGTCTCCTTGCCTGGCCTCTCATGACTGTGGGGATGCTGCAACAGTCATAAGTGTGAAAAATAGACATAAGTCACTTTTTTCAGTGCCTTGTAACTTTGAATGGTCACTCCACACAAGCAAAGTATCAGCAAAGGAGGGGAAAAAAAACTCCAGAGAAGTTCCTGAGACAGGAAGTCTGGTCCTGCCAAGAATGTAATAAGGGTTAATAGAGAGGCAGTTTCTGTAAGCAACACCAGAATGTTTCCCTCCTGCCTTCCTTACAGGATTAGGCCAGTAATATCTTCTAACAACCAGTTCTCCAAACTCTTTAGAATGTTAACAACCGGTTCTAGCAAATAGGTACGAACTGGTAGAATCCCACCCTGCAATAAATTCATCACAATGTTCAGTATTTTCAGGTTTTTTTTTTAAAAAAATGGTACTTTAAAAATGGCTAAATTCAGCAGAACTTATGTGGTACCTCTTTTAAAACCAGTTATATATATATATATATATATTATAGTATATATAAGCAATCTATGACTAACTATAGAATACAAGGGAAGTATATTTACTATTAAAATATAGCTTTTTAAAATAAAAAAATCTCAGCTTCCATCAGTTGAGAATAACATAGAAAACTACTGCATTTTCTTTCAAGTTTACTTTCTGAGTAAAAAGCTCTCCTCTGGATCTGGAATTTATATTGAGATAGAATTCACCAGTAAAAAAGGGTTAAATGTGCTCTATCCATTCATCCAGTAGAAACTGTATACTAGGATCTCCAAAACACTTTTGACAAAGTCTCTCATGAAGAGCTTCTGAGCAAATTGAATAATTTTAGTGTAACTATCTGTTTTAAAAATAATTTAAGCAGAACATTAAAAATATATATTGTATATTTCTGGTGGAGAAATAGAAACAGTAACTCTACAAAGGTTCTGTTTTGGGATTATTGCTTTTTAAGCTATCCACAAATGACCTGGATGTAGTTATGAGCCACAAGATGACCAAAATTTGCCAATTATTCAGGATTACCCATATGATTCAAACCACTTTGAAGTATTTCAAAGAGCACCAAAAAATATTTTTTTTTCCCAAACTGGATGTCTTAGTAATAAAATGACAAATATAGTTCAACCGAAAGTGAATGTAAAATGACTCATATTGTCAGAAACTTTAATATATATACACTGATGACGTCTTAAGCCAAGGGATCTTTAGGAAAAGAAGCAAAAAAGAAAGTGAAACTGACAATCTCACAGTAACTTTTTATTGAATGTTTCTGGACATATTAGATCATGCACAATATTGTGTGGAAAAAGAGGTATGTTAACTGCACTGAAGATGTTATTTAGTTTGGTAATGAAATGTCTGGGAGCTAAACAGCAAGCTTGGAGAATAGTTCCTACATTCAATAAAGCATTTTTTTGACTTTTGATGAAATGACTAAAATGACTAAAATGGCACTTTCCACCATTTTAATGATCTTGGAACAGATTAGTTTGATCATAAATTTTGATGGCAGGTATTACAAAGAAGTAATTGATTTCAATAAAACATAATTAAGAGCTTACTTTCTGATTCTTTAGAAATATTTGGAAATTCTTTAGAAAGAGATACTCCTGAAATTATTCAAAATAAGAAATATGAAATCTCTCCTTTAACTATCATCTTATTTTTGTTCTTTCTTGGATTCCTACTACAGCTGGTTGATTTTTCACACTGCAGTCTAAATGTAACCCAAGACTCTGAGTTAGAATATAAACTATTTTGTGGAGGTTTATTTATTTTTTTAGAAATTCACAATTGTAAAATTGTTGCTGCACCAACCAATTTCAAATTTAAAGAACAGATTTGTATGATGTTGTGAAACTTTTCCTATTGGTCCTGAGTATAAAGCCAAGTTATATGTTGAAAAGCTGAGAAATTCTTTATGTGGCTACTTTAAAGTTGTTTTACACCATTGTAGATGCTGCAATCAGCACTAGAGGCTACTTTTGAAAGAATAATAACTAATTTCATTTACTCAAATGAGGCATCCATCATGCCTCTTCAGTAGAAGAAAAATGTCCCTATTCTGAAGCTAAGATGTCAGGCTCAGCTTTATCCCACAGAGCCTGCCCATCCGCTTTTGACTGTTTGAAGCAAGAATGGCTGGTTCTCTAATCAAGCTTCCTCTTGCACTTAAAAAGCTATTTATATCAATTCCTTCTTCTCCTTTTACATTGTTTCCTGAAGTCACTGGAGCACCTCTCAGTGCAATAACAAAAATGTCTGTAATTAAAGTGTGCCTACCAGCAGTTAAATTGTCTGAAAGGAACAGGTACATTTATTTGCAAAAGGGTATCTCCAGATAATACACCTTCATCTTCTGAAGCAGAGCCTAGCCTTGCATACATGAAGAAGCTTCATTTGGGTGCTACATCACTAATTCACAGAATTGTTTGCCTTGGTGTAATGGAATAAAATAGTTGAGTCATTGTCAGCCAGTTAGATAGTACTGAGGGTAAAAAACACTTCAGTATAATGAAAGAGATTGCTATATTTCTATGTTTATGAGTACTGATGTGGTTTTGTATGTATTTTGCTTCAGACTATTCAGATAGGTAGTATTATTATTTTCTTTTTTTATAGCTCAATCCAGTTTTCTCTGAACATCACTATTGCTTGATAGGAATCACAATTAAATCAGATGTATGTATCTTTAAAAATATGATCAATCTTTGGTCTCTGTTGGGTAGCCATTTTAAGTGAGGGCATATTTTGAACTGAGCAAGAACTAGAGCAGGGGTGTCAGACTCATGGCATCACATGATGTATCTGGACTTTTTCCCCTTCTCTAAACCGGGCAGGGCTGGGGCCAGCACATGATGCTTCTGGCCCATGGGCTATGAGTTTCATGCCCCTGAACTAGGGGATTGGAGTTTCGCTCCCTCCACTAACTCATTTCATGCTGTAGTCTGAAAGACAGGCACTGAGGGGTTCTTAGCATTCCTCATAATTCCTAATATGAAAAGGTAGCAGCTGCTGTAGGAGGGTTTTCTTCTGAAGTCTCTCAGTCATAGATGACCATGTAGGAACAAAGATGCAGGCCAAAAGGACAAAGCAGCAGCTGAGATACGTAGTGGAAGGGTGCAGATGGTCCAATTTACACTGCAAATGGAAAGGGATTCTAACATCGTTTAGCTACAAAGAATGACCAATATGCCTAAAAAAAGCACTACCAAAAATTTATGTAAACAGCAAATGAACTTAGGTGGGCAGAGAAATTAGGTGGAATTTTTTTTGTGAATATCTCAAGATCAGAAGAAATACTTTAGCAATCGCCCAAGGGTAGGATGCCCTCATAAATGTGATAGTAAAACCAGGACTGAAAAAGCACAATAGGACTCCTATCATGAACTTTCCCTGTGGGATTTAATTGAATCATAGGAAGATAGGCTATAGTCTCTTGGTGAGGCGATAATTTAGAAGTATGGTGATTGTAATTCTACCTGTGAGAATTAATCTAAAACTCTCTTCTGATGTGAAAGAATATCCAAAACAGATTTTTTTCCCCATTAAATTGGATGACAACTGTGTAAAAAAATGTGGGAGCATTTGCATCACTCCAGTTTAGAGTGTGGTGTATTTCCTCTGATGGCCAAACAGTGTATTGAGGGGATAAGTTAATATATCTTCTTTTATCCCATACACTCCTTTCCATCCAACCTTTGCAAGCTTTCTTTGGCATCTCCTTTGCAATGGGATTTTTTTCAAGTAGAGCCAAATGTAGCTCATTGAATACCCATGAGAGAGGAAGCAGCCAAGTCCCAGTTCAGAGCAGACATTCCTTCCACATATTGCTGCATCCGTTACCCTGAAGTGTGGAACCCTAACACAGAGACATCATCAGAGCGGACCAGGAGGTAGATTAAGGCAGCGACAAAAAGGTTTTATTTGCATTTTTAATGGAAATATTAGGAAAAGACATATGCTATTTTATGTTCAAGATTATGTTAATTATTTTAGTACTTTTATTACTTTTCTCTTTTCTGACTCTGTCTTGCTTCCTTCAGTCTACCTCATGATCATGTTAGAGAAGTTCCCAAAAAAATCTTGTGGACATTTTTCATTAACTGACCCTTTTGTGGATGACATCCTCTTTTCTTAGATCTGAAGGATCAGGTGTCTGGCAGTTTACAGGAAGATTGGGTAATTCTGATGAGACTACTATTACCGTAAATATTAAGATTCTTTTGGTGTCTTGAAATTTTGGGTTATTGATATTTTATGGGCTACTAAAAGCCAGAGGCTTTTATCATTAAAATAATATAATGAGTGAAATTTCAGCTAAATTTAAAACAAATATAAAGACCTAGGGCAATACAGACTATTTTAGTTCAATACTGCCATCACAGCCTTATTTTATTTCAGATTATTGCATTGAATTCTCCTCCTATTGATTCTGGCTTCCAATTCGACCTTTTGACACCTCTCCCACTGATACTCTCCCTCATCTCTGTTTTTTCTGTGTTATTTTTTCCTCTCTCTCTCTCCCAAATAGTAAGTCAACATTTCACTGTGACTAACCAGAAATAACCTTCCCTGGTTTATTTACAGGGTTTCTTATTCTTACCAATGTTTTGGTGATTGTGCTTTTTTTCCCCTTAAATTTTCTATAAACGTTGAGATTTTACAAAGCCAGTATGCAAATAAAAAAATCTTTTGCCTAGATAAGGTTTAGAATTTTGCAAAGAGAGAAATTGTCTTTTGAACCAGGATAGCCAAGGTAGCTGAAGTCAAATAAAACCAATTGTAGAAATTGAAAATGTTTCCCTCCTTTGCCAAAGGCAAATGCAGACTCTTTTAATCCATTGGATATTTTCTTTTCTGTGGAGCAAAACAGAGACATTTGAATATTTGTATAATTTTTAACCATCCTGCCTATAAATAATTTATTGGCCATGGTCAATGAATGTTCATTCTTTCATAAGAGTTTTTCTGTTCAGAAGATTGCATAGTTTATAGAGCTATTTCAGTGGCAATTGACAATCCAGAGTGTCTCTTAATGCAGCAGAGAGAAAAAATGGCACTTTAATTGCAGAGCTACGATACATTTTGCTCTTGAAGTGAAGCAAAGCGAAAAGGATGACATATAATTTGAAGTTATTTTTAAGTGACTGCCTTAGAGCAGAGGCATAGTGTAGTATTTAGGGCTGGGCATTTAAATTAATCAAAAAGAGTGATAGAGCTTAAAAGAAGAGACTCCTTCATATCATATGCTTCTTAGAAGCTGAGTAATGATTAGTATTCTCGTATGAGTCATTCTACTTTTCAGAAAACTTGACCCTTCAGTTCCACCTTTATGCAACAATCCAAATATGTCATAAAAAAACCTAGAAGAGATGTTTTTACATATATAAGTGATCCAGGTTGATTGAGCATAACTGTTGACCCCAAATTTAGATGCACATTGCCATTATGACCAAAGGAATTAGATAGTTGGTGCAGTCTGTTCTTGGCAGTGCATATTAGCAGTGTATACATGTCTTATTATGCCATAACATTCTTCTCTACTCTTTTTTACTATTTTCAGACAACCTGACCATATTTTTTATTTTATTTTCAAAGATAAAGTGTTGATACATTTTTTTTTGTTTATTGAGGCATAGACTGATCAAGACTATCTTCTCTTTAGCTGATGATCTTTCTAGGATTTTGCATCTCTTTTTTCAGGTGATTGGGCATGGGAAGTTGAGGATCAATATAACTAAAACAATGCAAAAGTGGGGGGGGGGGAATCCTCTATGAAGCAAAGCAAAACCCTACCCAAATGCCACAATAGTATCACCTGCCACTTTGCAATAATAATACCTAAAAAAAAAAAAACCTACCAAATAGTGGTGAGTTTCAAATTATTCTACTACCAGTTCTGTGGGTGTGGCTTGGTGGGCATGGCATTGGAAGGATACTGTAAAATGTCCAGTCAGAGGTGGTATTGGCCGTTTCTCTGAACTACTCAAAATTTCCGCTACCAGTTCTCCGGAATTGGTCAGAACCTGCTGAATACTACCTCTCCCATCAAAGCATTAAAAAAAGAAAAGCAGAAGCAGATTTCCAGCGGATGAAAAGCTTTGGACTACCTTGTACATAGATCAGAGCGACATGGTTCCTCTGATCCCTTGTGATTCTAGCATTCTTCACACATGAACAGCATTATAATCACGAATATACCACATTTTATAAATGGGTGTGGCTTCTGAAATGTGAGCTATATCAATTTGATCATCTTTGAAAGACAGAAAAACACTGTCAGATTGTTATGAAGGACTTCCTTTTAGGTGACTGTGACTTAACCCAGGACAGATTAAAGTTAGACAATTGACTGTTAATATGACCCCTCTATTTTTTATTCATTGTCATTATTTAAAACCATTTGTCCCCTTACAAATAGTTAATCACTTTGCTATTGTTTTAGGTTTTGCTTTTTAAGGCCACCCCTGAGTATTCTTCTCGAATTGTACCTCTTCATATGCTTGCCTTTGTCTTTTATGACAATTAGTTTAGCGGCTTTTGTCAGAAAAGATGCCATGTCTGTATGGAAACTGATTGAACAATGCACCTAATCCGATATTTGATTTAGACCTTTGTAAATGGAAAAGGCAACTTGCCTTTAGCATCTATCAGGACAAAGTGGTGTCTGTTAATATTTGATGAGAATGATTATTTTAATCAGTTTGGGATGATAAAAAACACTCACCAGAGGCTGTGTGAACATCACTGCCCATCACAGCAATGGATTTGCTGTCAAAAAGGAATTCAACAGAAGGTTTTCTTTACAACTACGCAGCCAGCTCTTAAAGCAAAATTTACTTGTTCCCTCAGTATAATTGGCTTTGTAACTGTACAAATCAATGCAAAGAATATCTAGAGTACATCTAACTTGAGCTCACTGATGTAGCATGTCAGATCACGTTGCATGACCTTCTGAAGATAGGACTTCAGTCAGAAGCATCCCAGAATAAAGGATGTTGGAAAAGATTGGGCCAAAGACAAGAATCAGCAATAATACTGTACAGTACTGCATGACCATTAGATGCTCTTGAGATAATATGAATTCTCGAGGGCAGCGGAGTTGGATGAATTGTTATATGTTGCCAACATAAATTGATGTAACTTCAATTTAGGTAGTTCCTATCATAAAATCCAGGAACTTTGATTAATGCTATGCTAATATCCATTTTTCAGTTTTTCCTATAAAGTAGACTAGTTTTTTTAAATCCAAGCCAGTAATTAGCAATGAATAACTTTAGCCATGTAGAATGGGATAGAATAGAATAGAATAGAATAGAATGGAATGGAGTGGAGTGGAGTGGAGTGGAATGGAACGGAACGGAACGGAACGGAACGGAACGGAACAGAACAGAACAGAACAGAACAGAACAGAATAGAATTCTTTATTGGCCAAGTGTGATGGGACACACAAGGAATTTGTCTTTGGTGCATATACTGTCAGTGTACATAAAAAGAAAAAATGCATTCATCAAGAATCATAAAATACAACACAGGGATTGTCATAGGTTACTAAATAAGTAATCAAATCATACTGGGAAACAAATAAAACAATAGAAATTATAGAAATACAAGCAACAAGGTTATAGTCATAAGTGGGAGGAGTTTGCATCTGAATTTGCATCTCTTCCAATGCCATTTACGATTGCAGTGCAATTGCAACTAATTTATTTTGGATCCAGCATGTGGAATCCCCTGTGTTCTTATCCCTTATTTGTTCCATTCTCCACAAATCTTGCAGGGCAATCTCAATTTTAATTAAAAAAAATATGTTTCCTCCAAACCCCAGTGTTTAGTGATGGCTACTGCATTTTTACATTTCTGTTGAAATCAGCCATTAACAGCAAGAAGAACATCAGTTAAATAACGGCTGTGTGTGCATTCTAGATAACATTCAAACTTCTGGGAGCTTTGCCATTAGTTTCAATGGTAGTTTAAGGCTTCTGATTGCAGCTGAGGAAACAAGAACTAAGTGAAAATATTCTATACATTTGTGGCATTATATTTTACTTGAAGTAGGCTGGTCCTGATCAATTTGATCAGTTTATCTGGCAAGAAAAAGTACAAGAACCATGTGTTTGTGGGCAATTTTGTTTGTCTTTTCATCTGGCTTTTGGGCTGAAATATTTCTAGCAAACCACAGTAGTTTCTGAAACTTGAGGAAAAAAATCCTGTATCATTATAAGCCATTCAGCCTTTGCCCACATCATAGTCTTTGGACTGAATCTCGCTGTTAAATTTTCAAGGGCTCTGTGGTTGGCAGTCAACTCCACAGTTGTATTTAAAAGCAGCTGGGATATGTGTCTGTATATGCATGATTCTTCATATGTGAAAAGAATTTTTGTAGTTTTTACTATATATGCAGGATATCCATGCAAGATGGTTAAAAAGTAGATAGCACTACTACTGACAATTACTTATTGCACTGAAAGACATTCCTGAACCCAATAAGTACTTCTGGACAGAAATGCTGAAAATGTTTACTTGAAATAGGTTTTAACACACAGAGGGAAAAAGACAGTTACTGTTGCTTTGTTATGTATTTGCTTTTACTATAGTTCTATGCTTCCCATACAAGCATATTTCAAAGAAATAGGCAACATTAAGACAGGAATCACAGCTCTAAAAAAGGAATCTGTAACAAAGGATGGCAGCAGGGATGTCTGGAAGGGGTGGTTCAAAAAAGTCAAAATGACAACTACAATTAAGCTCCACTTATTTTTCATGAGTGCACATTAAAAAAAGGATGGATGTTTAATTGTATCACTGGTGCTACAAACTTGACTTATTTGACCATGTCCTATAGACACTGAAGGGCAGGATGTTGATTGGGAAAAGCTTTCCCAATATCAAAGTTTTCTCTTTTCTTTCATTAAATGTTCTGATTGTTTTCAGAAGTAAAATTATTTTCCTTGAGGAAAGAAACCCATCCAATTTCCATACCTGACTTTTCCCCTCTGCTTGTGAAGAAACAAAAAAAAAAATGACCATTTTGATTCTTTTCTGTTCTGCATTTGAAGGCTCCAACTTTGGTAATCATGGCCTAAAATCTCGTGAGGAAAATGTACATGTAAAGTAAGCTGCCCATTTGAATTGCCTCTTCTCTAGGTCCAAAAGCAAGAATGAGTCCACGAGCCCCAAACAAATATCATGGCTTAAATGCTTATACCAAAATTAATGTTTACAATTTTCCCTGGATTTTTCATGGAAATTGCCAGACTACCTTTTAAAACTCTGAAATAGTAGTTTCAAAGATGAACATATAATGAAATAGCAGTAATAACATCAGCAGTATTAATATGGGAGTGTATAAAGAATAATAGGGATGCAATGGCTCAGCAGTTAAAGAGGCTGAGCTGGAAGGCCAATAGGCTGGGTTCGAGACCCAAGTACCATATGAAGTAGTGAAACATGCCTCAGCGCATGCCTACCTAGCAGTTTGAAAGCATACAAATGTGAGTAGATAAATCAATTCCGGGAAGGTAACAGCATTCCATGCACTTCGGTATATTGTCATACTGGCACATGACCACAGAAATATCTTTGGACAATGCTTGTTCCCTCTGCTAAGAAATGTATATGAGCACCACCCCTTATAGTCAAAAAACAACTGGACACATGAAAGGTTTACCTGTTATAAAGATTTCTAATACTGTTAATGACAAAAATTATAAATATATATGGACAAGATTTCTTTATCTAGCCCAGGAAACTGAAACAGACTTGCAGATCTGAAAATGGCACTGAAAAAATGTTTTAAACATGGGAAGAAGACAAAGTTTTCAAGTTAATGGTTGTTAACATAGTTAACAGTGATGATGAAAACCAAAAGCTAGATTTTTATACTTTTTAAAGTATTTATTAACTGTTTTAGCTCTGTTGTATGCTACTCAGGTTACTTGTTTGTGATATGGGCAATATTGATTTAAATAATAAAAAATAAATGTGTTTAGAACTTTAGGTTACTTATCTGAGTATCTAAAGTGTATCTGTCATATTAAATTTGGCAAATGAGAGTACAAAACATCATAAAATATTGGTATGATTTTCATGGGCTTTGCAATCCATTTTGAATGAGATTAGAAAGCTAATGTTAATTGACTGGGTAAAGCTACATACATAGCAGGAAAACTGTAATAAGAATACTTGGAGGGAAATTTGCTTCATTTTTTATGAGTTCATCTACATAAATTTCCATTTTGGAATAATTTCTCTTTCAAGCATAATTATTTGCCTTTGGCCATTTTTACTAACTTTTAAAGGCTGTATAGGATTTGACTGATTTTTAAAAAGGCTTTTTCCACTGAGATTTTTTCAGATGGGAAAAAGGCCAGAACTGTAGAGATACAATCTTAGATTCCCCAAGGGTAGACATCAATTGGTCACTGGAAAAAAAATAGGCTTGAGGAATAAAATACTCAATCAAATTGCTAATGAAAATAGTTAGCCTATAATTAGTTCATGTGGCTGCTTAAACTTTTAGCATGTTGATTATCTGAAGAAGCCTTACCCAACTTGATATGCTTTTTTTGGTATCCTAATCCCCAGAATCCCTATCCTACTCAGTCTTGGGATTTTGGAAGTTGTAGTTCTCACCCATTGAGGTTGGTGATTTGGATCAACATTGAAAACCTCTTGATTGTGAAAGCATACTATTCTAGAACATTACCCAAACTAGAAGGCAGCTTGGACTAAAATTCCTTGAATGTCAATACACCATGAAAAATGACAGTTCTATCTGGAAGTTTGAGGAATTGTTTTATAACTACTACAACTAAGTTGTAAGGTTTTTGAGGGGGGGTTCCCATGTCTAGGCAAAGGGGATTGGGAAATGCTTAACATTCAAGTCTCCATTTATGTACATATAGAAAGGGGAAAAAACAGAGTTAAGGAAGAATAGATGATAATTATGAAAGCAATACTTTAATGGCGATTTGGATGTGCACACTATCCATACTAAGTAAGCTTATTCTATGGTAGTAGGTAATTCTAAATTTTTGAGAGATAAGAAATAAGAAACCACAGTCTTGGCAAGAGCACAGAGGAAAGATCACTGCTGAATTTCCAAGTGTCTTTGCAGAGAGCATCATTTATAGTTTTAAAATCTAGAAGAGAGTAGGACATAAATATCTTAACTGCATACTATGTTAAAATGGTATTGTCCTTCAGAAACAAGTAGTCTAGGTAAGTTTTTTCCAGGACTGTGGTAGGAGGGGAAAAGGTAATGCCTCTCTGTATATTTTTATTCTTCTGCGTTCATTATGGTGACTATGAAAAACAAACAAATACCAATATACGATTATATGTATGCATACTTAGCAGTGTATTGTAGCTTGTCCGGAGTTTGTTTCATGTGATGCAATTTAAAATATCTACCCTATGATATATCAACCAAATATACAGTGTTTTATGGTTATGATTATGGATCTTTGAAAAAGATCCAGAAGTGTTTCAGATCTCACATGAACACAGAATCTCTTTGTTTTAATGAAGCATTTTCATTAATCTTTCCATTCAGGCTATTTTTTTTAGGGTCCAGTATGAACATTAGAAAAAATATGGTGTTTTCTGAGGAATCAACTTATCAAAGTAACATCTCTTTCAAGGAAACCTGAAAAAAATGGGTGCTTTAATGAATGCCAGAGAGATGCTTTTTTATGCTTGTAGTCTAAAATGTTTCTCTTGATTCATTTTTAAAGCAGGCATAATTCAAATAATGATGACATAATTTACAGGTGCTACTTCTTTATTGGATACATTGGATAATGAATCAGATGTCTATTAAAAAAAGGGGTAGATTCCTTTTATTCCTGGATAAGATCAAACAGAGAATTTTATTGGTGAAAGAAAATAAGCAGAGAATTTTTGCTGATTTTTTTTCTTTTTTTTGTAACACCACTACTCCTCTCCACCAATCCCTGAGTAAATATGTGGGGTGGGATTGTAAAATCATAGTTAATAGAACTAGTAATAGAGCATAATTCTCCATTGAATGGAGTTCTGTACATAGCATGTTCTAGTCTGCAAAAGGAAGATCTAGAGTTCAGTTAGTATTTATTTAATGCACAATTGAACCCACCACATGTGCATTCAAATCTAGATCTCCTGAATATTTTGAAGCCTAGTAAATTTTAATTAAAACCAGAAGGCTCAACACATCTAATGGTATAACTGGCAATATAATTTTAATGTACATTTTTACTATATATACAGTTTCATCCAACATGATCTCACACAGTTCTAAGAATATTTTACATATCACAAATTTTGTTAAATTTTTTTTATTGGTTTTTAAAACAAACATAAACAAACACAACATAAAAACATCAGGCCATACAGTGTGGTACATACACATCAGGTACATACAGTGTGCCGGTTGGTTTACAAATTGTTTTGTGCTTCCATTTCGTAGTCTTCAATTACAATTACATTGTATATGATCTCATATTTTCAATCCAATATTAAATACATTAGTATCATTATTAATCAATCATTTGACTATACTTTTATTCATTCATGCTTTAGGAAATAATCATATTTTACTTAATTTGTTTTGTGACAATTCATATTATCATCCCAAATCTATCCTAAGAAAAGAATACATCTTTATATATTTAGTATTTTCTACATATTTCGTTACTATACTTTATTGTCTAACCATTGATAGAATAGATCCCAAACTTTATAAAATTGTTTATCATCCAGTTCTCTTAATTTCAGATGTCAATCTGCTCATTTCAGCACATTCCAATATTTTCTTAATAATTTCCTCCTGTGATGGTGTTTTCTCATTTTTCCAGTTTTTAGCAAATACAATCCTAGCCGCTGTTAATACATTTACAATCAGGCATTTCAAGTCTTTACTATATATTTCAGGTAAAATTCCCAATAAGAATATCTCTGGTTTCAAATCTATATGTTTCTTTGTCATTTTTTCCAAACACGTGTGGATTTTAGTCCAGTATTTTTTAGCATTCGCACAAGTCCACCACATATGGTAATATGAGCCAGGTGTCTGATGACATTTCCAACATTTTTCGGATTTATTCTTGAACATTCTTGCTATTCTTATCAGGGGAAAATGCCACCTGTGAAACATCTTATACAAATTTTCTTTATATGCTGTTTTCATTGTCATTTTATAATTTTGAGACCACAATTTTTGCCATTTCTCTAGATCAATCCCATATCCAAAATTCTTCCCCCAAGCAATCATAGTTTCTTTAACTTGTTCTTCTTCTAGATTTAATTTCTAATAAATATCCATACAATTTTTTAATCACCTTTTCATCAGTACCTGTCAAAAGCTTATCTAAATCTATCATAGAAACCTTCTGTTTTAGAATCTTTATCATACCTCAAACGTATTTGCGCATATGAAAACCAATTCATCTTTATACCTTGTTCCTCTAGTTTTTGTATAGATTTAAGTTCACCCTTTTCATTTAATATTTCACCATATCTGTTTGTTCCTTTTTGTATATTATAGTGTTGTGACTGGGAGGTTTGAGCCTGCTGTGCGCTTTGAATCTTATGTGTCAGAAGACACAGGTTCAAGTGATGAGGAGGGTTTGGCATTGGGATTTGAGCCTGCTTTAATGGGAGTTGCAGACGTGAGCCAGGAGGGTGAAGAAGTGTCAGAATCACCATCCTCTCCAGAACCTTCCTCATCAATTATGCTTCAGGTGTCAGCAGATGATCGACAGAATGTGCCGGAGTCCTTGGGTGATGATTAAGCCGATGAATGTTGGGTTGATGTAAGGATTAGACGTAGGCTGAGACGTCAAGCACAAATTGAAAGGAAACATCAAATCAGGGACTGAGTAGAGAGACTGACACGTCCCTTCAAGGAATATAAGGAGGCGTGTTAGCTTGGAATCCCCGTTTGGGTCAAACTTTGTTATTTACGTTCGCAGTTTGGAAAAAGTTTTCTGTTTGCCGTTCAGCTCTGATTTATAGTGCTGTTCGTTAGCTGGGTTTGCAGACAGCTTCTGAGAAAGCTGCCAACAATGACTTCAGCCAGAGGAAAGTTAACTCTGTTGTTCCTGATATTGTCTGTTTGTGTTTTTATCTTTGGACATTTGGACTCTCACCTTGTGGCCACAGGTGAGACAGAACATTATAGGATAAGAAAATGCTTCAATAGTCGATACCGAGACTGGAATTTTCAAATAACATTGTCTTTTAATCTTCTCCCAGTTTAACCACAGAAGACTCCCGTATATAATGTCTTCTAAAGTACCCCTGTGTTTTAGTTCCTTTATACCATAAAAAGCATAAAAAGCATGCCAACAAAAGATCATGTCTTTCTAATGTCAACAATCTAGTATTTCTTAATGTTATCCATTCCTTAATCCACATCAAATTTGTAGCTTTGTAGTACAACTCCCAATTAGGCAAACCAAATCCTCCTCTTATTCTAGCATCTTGCAAAAGTTTTAACTTTATTTTCGCTTTCTTACCTTGCCATATATATTTCAACACAATTTTATTTAAATCTTCAAAATAGTCTTTTTGAAGCCTAATTGGAATTGTTTGAAACAAATATAAAATTCTGGGTAATATATTCATCTTGATTGTTGAAATTCTCCCTATTAGTGATAGTTGTAAATTTTTGCATTTCGCCAAAAATGCTGTTTAAGTTTGATATAATTATTCTCTTTTAATGTACTACATCTTGCTGTCAAATATATCCCCAAGTACTTAATCTTATACGTGACCTGAATTTTCAATAGGTCTGCCAGTTCTTCCTTTTGTCTTGATAGCATATTCTTTGTCAAGATCTTTGTCTTATCTTTATTTATTTTCAAACCAGCCACCTTTCCATAGGTCTCTATCTTTTCTATCAATTTTGATGCTGTTTCTAGGGGGTCTTCTAAGATAAAAACCAGATCATCTGCAAATGCTTGCAACTTAAATTCTTCCTTTTTAATTTTCATCCCTTTTATATTCTTTTCATCTGTAATATTTCTATTTAGCACTTCCAAAGTTAACACAAATATCAGAGGTGATAGTGGGCACCCTTGTCTTGTTCCTTTTCTTATATTAATAGAGTCTGTCAGTTCTCCCTCTATCATTACCTTTGCCGTTTGCTTATGATATATAGCTTCTATTGCTTGAATAAATTTTCTAGCAAAGCCCATCTGTTCCAGCAGTAATAACATGAATCACCAATTCACATTATCAAATGCCTTCTGTGCATCTAGAAATATCAAAGCCATTTGTTTTTCAGGATGTGCCTCGTAGTATTCCAAAGTGTCCAAGATTACTCTCATATTGTCTTTAATTTGTCTCTTTGGCAGAAATCCATTTTGATCAGGATGGATAAAATTATTTAAGTATTTTTTAAGTCTTTCTGCCAATATTGAAGCAAAAATTTTATAATCTGCGTTTAGTAGGGAAATAGGTCTATAGTTCTTAATTTGTAATGGATCGGCCTCCTCTTTTGGAACAAGTGTAATATAAGCTTCTGACCATGATTTAGGTATCCTCTTCTTTAACATAACTTCATTCATAACTTCTAACAATGAAAGATTTAACGATTCTTGTAATGTTTTGTAAAATTCTGCCGGAAGTCCACCTGGGCCTGGTGCCTTTCCATTATTTTGCTTCTTGAGTGCTTTAGTTAACTACATCATCGTTATATTGCTTTCTAACATTGTTTCAATCTCTTTAGGTATCTGGGGTAAGTTAGCATTCTGTAGGTACTGTTTGACTCTTTCCTCATCAATATTCTCTTGTGTGTATAGTTTCCCATAATAGTCTCAAATGATTTCCTTCTTCTCTTTACTACCACAGCAAACTTGGCCTTGATCATCTATTAATTGCAATATTTTCCTTGATTCTTTCCCCTTTCTCAATTTATATACTAACCATTTATCTGGTTTATTTGCATCTTCAAAGTAGTTCTGTTTAGCACCTCTAATTTTCTGTGCTAATTCTTCTTTTTCTTTTAGACCCATTTTATGTTTGGTTATATCCATTTTTAACTTAATGTCCTTTTTCTGTGGCATTTTCTGTTGCTCTTTTTCAAGTCCTTTATACTCATCCTCTAATGCCTTAGAGGCTAATCTTTTCATGGTATTTCTTTTCCTTGTATAGTCTATTATCAAGCCTCTGGCATATGCCTTCATTGTATCCCATACATTCTGGATTGATGTATCTTCTTTTTTGTTTTGTCTAAAGAAAAAACCCAGTTCTTTCTCCATCCACTGTGTGAAGTCTTTTTCCTTTAAAATAGTATTATTTAACATCCATCTAGATCTTCTTTTTTGTCCTTTCCATTTAATTGTCATTGGATTGTGATCTGCCCAAGTACTTGTTTCAATATTTATTTCTTGAATATTAGTTAACAATTCTGTTGACATCCATATCATATCTATTCTGGACCATGATAAGTGTCTATTTGAGTAGAAGGTGTATTGTTTAGTTTTAGCATTTCTTTCTCTCCATGTATCTTTTAAATTTATTTCATCTACCATTTTAAAAAAGGATTTAGGGAGAGTCTTTCTGTTTTGCTTTATTGTTTTCTGTGCTGTATAGTCCAGTTTGTTGTCTACAATTCCATTAAAATCTCCCATCATAACTATATTAGCATAGTCCAGTTCAATTATTTTCATAAGTAATTTTTTATAAAATTCTTCTTGTTTGTGATTCGGGGCATAAATTGCGAACAGGAGTGTTTTTGTATTATTATCCATTATTTCCACCATTAGTATTCTTCCGTCGTTATCTGTATTAATCAGTTTCACTGGAATGGTCTCTTTAATATATAAAACCACTCCTCTTTTCTTGCATTGTGTCAAGGAGGTAAATATTTTCCCTAGTTTTGGCTGTATTAACAATTGTTCATATTGCTTTTTAATATGTACTTCTTGTAGGCAGATTATATCAAATTTTAATTTCTCTAATTTATGGAAGGTTTTCCTTCTTTTAATGGCTGAATTAAGTCCATTTATATTAATTGTAATCATTTTTTTCTCTTCCATGGTTATATTTTATAATTAGGTTTGGCAGCTCTCGTGGATCTTGGTTCACGTTGTTCTTTGGCTTCCCCCTTTCCACCTATTGTACCTTCCTCTTTTTCAGTCATCATTTGGCAGTCCTCTTGGAATTCAATTTGTGAAATTTCTTTTTCTGCCTCTTCCTCTTTCCCTCTGAAAAATTCTGTATAAAATGATTCAGCTTTCTCAATTGAATCTATTCTGTATCTCTGTTCTTGCCATGTGAACATTAAACCTTCTGGAATCAGCCATCTATAATTCACCTCTTTTTTAAGTAGCAATTTGATCAAGAATTGGTATTCTCTTCTCATCTCACTCTTCTGGGTACTTGTTTCAAAACCACAATCTCCTTATCTTTATATTTCAATGTTTTCTCTCTTGCCACTTGCAATATTTGCGTTTTAATGGCTTTCTTTGTAAATCTGATGTGAACTTCTCTTGGTAGGCTATTTCTCATTGAGTATCTTGGGAAGACTCGATAGACCTCATCTATTCCATCCATCATCTTCTCTTCAGTTATTTCCAAAGCTTCAGCCAATATTTCTATCATTATCTCAGCTAGATTTTGTCCTTTTTCTTGCTCTATGTTTTGGGATCTAAGATAAAATTCTGATCTGTCCATCTCCCATCTCAACATACCACTTTTATCTTGTTCAACCACAGATAAACTGTTATCAATGTCTCCAATCTTCTTATCTCTTTGTTTATCTTCTTCTTCAATTTTTAGTAGTCTCTCATTATACTTCATCATCATTTGGTGGATGTTCTCAACTTTTTCATCGGTTTTCCTTGTTCTTTTTTCAATGTTCTCTGTTCTTTGTTCGATGTTCTCTATTCTCTTTTCAATATTCTCTGATCTTGTTTGAATGTTTTGAATTCCTTGCACAATCAACTGCAGGGTCACTTTTTCTTTTTCTTGTTCTTTCTCTTGCCTTAACATTGTCTGTATTGAATGTTGTCCTCCAGATGGTGGAGAGGAGGAAGTAGAAGTTGAAGAACCAGGAGCTGTTAATTTCCTACTCATTTCAAACAATTCAAAATCTTCAGGTTCTTCTAGACCTTAATCCAATTATGAAGTAACCAATTGTGATTCCAAATAAAAATAGTAGGCAAAAAGAAGCCAAATAGTAATAATAATAAAAAAAAAGAAAAAAGAATTTCCTCAGGCTCTTGTATACCTTAATCCAATTGATTAGTTAGATAACAATGAAAATTCAAAAATAAAGGAAAAAAAACAAACATACACAAAAGTGAAAAAGTTGTAAAATCCTAAAAAAGACAGAAAAGTGAGGAATAAAAAGATTAAAAAAAGGAGAAATTCTTCAGGTTCTTCAATACCTTAATCCAATTAAGAGGTCTCAAATATAAATGGCTGCATAAGAGAAAAAGAAGAAAAAGCCAGGAAGATAAAAAGAAAGAAAAAACCAGTATTGGATGGAAAAACAAAAGTACCAGAAAGGCAGAAAGAGAAAAAGAAAAAAAAGGCTACAAGAAGGGAATCATTAATACTAAAACTTTTCTTTTAAAATAAAAAGCAAATGTAAAAATTTAACTTCCAAAGACAAGCAAAAAAAAGCAAGTTCCAAAGAACTAAAAATCCAAATAGCCATTTCAAAAAGTAAACTGTTGAGGAGGGGTAGCACAGCTTAGGAAAAATCAAGAGAAGATACTGCACTTTGTTTAGTTATCCAAGGCTCTTGTTATAGCACTCTTCTCCAGAAACTTATCACCTTTTCTTTTCCTATAAACTTCAACACCAGACTCCAGATGTTGATAGAAAGCCAGAAGAGCACCTGCAGTAATACTCTCCCATGCTCTTCCCTCTATCTTATCAAATAGCAATGTCCTTGAAAAAAAGTCTCAGTTCTTTCTTTCTCAGCTTTGTCTGGTCACAGGAGAAATAGAATATTTCCAAGCCTCTAGTTGGCAGTGTTACAAAGTTTCTTTGCTTTCACTTTCCCCCTCCTTTTCCAAGCAAAATATAATAAGAATTAATAAAAAAAGATATTTTAAAAAAAGAATTAACTAAAAGGGAGTCTCTAGCCTAAAAATCAAAAAGGAGCAAAAAAAAAAATAGATGGAAAAGAAAAAAACAGTCCAGTTTCAAAATATAAGATCATGTATAGAAAATCCAGCAATGAGAAAAAAACATTACTTTGACATTCCTGTTTAAAATTGCGGCTTAATCACTTCTGTCAAAACTTTTACAGATTCTTATTTTTCTTAGGGTGTCCTTTCAGATCTTAGAATAAAAAAAAGTTCTCACCAAACTGGCACACTCTCTCTTTCTGTTCTCTTTCATTTTGGAGCTGTCCCAACTTCAGCAGCTTTAATGGCTGCCTCTTTGCTGCTGGGAAGAAGAGCTTCTCCTGGATCTACCAGGGACTTTGCAGTATCCCTGGGATCGACAGGATGCGCTCTTCACTTTCACCATCTCTTCGGGATGGTTTAGATCTGATAGGACCGTCCAGGAGCAAAGATATCGGCAGCGATCTCAGACCTCCAAGATCGCATGCCGTATCGTCGTGATGCCAGCTCCGCCCTCCTTCAACATATCACAACTTTTTAACACCAGCAAAACGATGCAGCCATTTCAAAATTGTTCTTTTTGTTCCCATTCTGCTTCTGCCTCTCCTCCTTTCTCAGGGCTATTGATGGTGTTACCTAATTTGCATTATGAGTTTTGAAAACCTATTTACTAGCAAGCAAAGGTACTTCAAATGCTGCACGTATAAATACTGAGCTTGTATGGTTAGGATAATAAAATACCAAATGTCAATAATGTGATGAAGTGTTATCTCAAAAAAGGGGTGGTGGTGATGGAGGGAGTGTTACACTGAAGAATTGTATCTAAACTCTCTGTTACATATCCAGTAACAATACCAACCACATTCATTCCAAATGGAATATGTAATATGATTCTCTGGGATTGCTAAAACTGATGCTAATGCATTTCCTTATTATCTCCAAAATTCACACTGCTGCTGTTTCCAAAGGGCCAAACATACAGGCTTTTCTGAAGTTAAAAATTGGTACAAATCTATTACAGTCTTTCCCCATTACAGTTTGCTTGCTTATGGCCAATCACAAGTCAAAGAGTGCACAAGAAAACACAGTAAATCACAGACTGTTTTGTTCTATATTATCCTCTCACAAATTATGAGTCAAGAGGGAAGAATGTATTTGGCAATTTATAGTTTCCTGTGAGAATTACAAAGGATCCCATAAGGTCAAGTATTTTATGGGTGGTGGAGTGTGGGAATAGTCCTAGCTTAGTCTAATATATAAGGGATGTAAGCTTCATCTTTTCCATGCGCACAAAACAGAGACTAACATAAAGTTACTCTTTGAAAGTGATTTTTGCAGTTGAGTGAAACAGGTGCTTTTATTTCATTCCGTGGAACATTATTTTCAACAGGATATGCAGCTGGTAATAGGGTATTAAATTAAGATTGTGACCTACTGGCACTTTCATTTGAATTTAATTAATTTAAATGCATGCAAATTTAAATTGTTGCATTTCCTAGCACCACTGATGAGCAAAAAAATTAAAACAGGACAGATATTAATTGCATACACATGTGTTATGAATTTTTTTAAAAAATCTTAAATACATACATGGTCATTCTCTCTTCCAGAGAACCTCTTTAGTATGGGTAATAAAGGCCTATGTTTCAGGTACCACATCACAAGAAATGGGCAAATATGTTACATTCAGTCCAGTCCGGTTCTTGTTTTTTCCGTCTTAAATGCATTCCATCCTGGTTGTAGATTAACTTGTGTACTTTTCTATTAATGCATTTCATACACACTTCTCTTTAATAATGTTTTTGGTACACATTTCAAATATGTACACTTTTGCATGAGAATTTACTGTATAATGCATTTGGTATATTTTCTCACATACCCATTTTAACACATTTTTTTTCAACTATGTCTTCATAGTTGAAACTGTATCACAAATTTTGAAGAGGGTTAATTTCAGGAAGTGAAAGTTCAGTTCAGGAAATGCAAGCTGAATAAAGTAAACTATATATGGTATGGATCTCCTTCCCATCTGCCATGGCATGGATTCAAACGACTGCTGGAACTATCTAGTCACCTGAGCTTAGTTACTGTAATGCTGGCAACACTTAATTTGCAACAATAGAACATTTGACCTGATCTATCTTTAAGAGAAATGTTGTCTTTTTTTCTTTTGTAATGTGAATAATTTGGACTGCATTATATCAGACCACAAGGGCATAACTTTACCACCTTTTTCCATTGATTAGCAGTCTGAGAGCAAAGAGCCTGACTTCAGGAAATTGATGTAAGCCCTCCTAAAGTTCAAATATGTAGTCCTGAAATGTTTCTAAGTACTGTTTCAAAGACAATAGGATAAGTAAAATGTATCTGCCTGCAATTCAATGTAAATTGTAGTAGGTACAAGTCACAGCAAGTGTAAGTTACAATTAAGAGTAGGGTCCCCAATTGTTAATTGCATCATGTTAATTAACATGATTAAACAATTAGTTTAGAATGCCAAAGTACAATAAAATCCACATGATCAGATCTGGTTGCTGTCTTATTGAGTTTGATGAATTAAAATACATAAACACAGAGAGAAATAATATTTTTCAAAAAGCATTATAGTTGAAATAAGTCAGTAAAAGCACTTCTGTGTCCTTTGAAAAGCAGAGGAGAAAGACACTGTTTAAAGTGCAGGGTCAGATGACTGATAGAGTGCATTGTCTGGAGACTTTCACAGTTCAGGTTAATGCTATCAAACCTTTTAATTACACCAATATATAGCTGATAAGAAGCCCTAATGGCCCTTTTCATATCTGTAGAGTAACTAGGACTTGTGCCATGTATGGATGTAAGATTGATTCCTATGAGGCTTCATTCTGATAGCATGACTTCCTGTCAAATGATACATAGCAGAAACGACTTTTCAAATCTTTGTCTTTCCTACTGAGGTGCTGTTGGGAGATATTCCAGTGCCTTAGGAATGGGCTGGTGCAGTTAAAAAGTAGGGTTCATAAAGCTGACTTAGTAAACTGTAACTAAGTATTATTATCATTATATGTGACTTTAAACTGTATGATACGGTATTCATTTGTATTCTCGTGTTCTATGAACTAGGTTCCTACCACGGGAAACATTATCTAAAATGGTAAAACAAATCTTAAATCTTTCATTAATTTCCATAAAAATGTTTTGGATCTAAAATACTTACATTGTGTCTTCCCTTCATAAAAACTGTCTTCTTGCATTGGTTAAATATAATCTCCCTTGAAATGTGCCCAAAGCAGAACAAAGGTATAGAGCTGATAAAAATATCCTTAGAAAAAGACATGCATAAGTGGCACTGCTTGAAACATACCCATCTCAACTTTTTTTACTTTTCCTGGAGATGCCTCTGTTGCCATCCTATCTTTCATACATGGGATGTAAACATAGTAGTTTTGGGAAAAAAAGTCATCTAGCCTCATTTTGAAATCTCTCCCTCTTGTCAGAACTCAGTCAGAAGTGTGTGTGTATGGGTGTATTCACGCTGCAACCATATAGTGAAAAAAGGACAAAGGATTTGAGCACTCATAGAATGCTTATAAATCCCTGTGCTCATTAGGAAGATTTTATAAAAGATACACACACACACACACACACACACTGCTGGCATGCACATATACAATTAATTTTGTATTAAAAACTTTTCCCCTGAAACATTTATTTTTCATCTGGCATCAAATGAAATTTAATTTCAAGTTGTCTTATGTCATTTGAAAAAGATGCACAGGAGGTTCCTAAACTTATGTATACACATCTCATTATTTCTCAGTAGGATCTGTGTTTTTACCACCTGTTCGCAATTGGGAACACTTACCCTAATGCCACTATAGCAAACTTTTATCACTGGGACATTTTTTTGTCACAATACAGTTTTTATTTTTTCTGCACTGTTGTTTATACATTTATTAAAAAAAGAAGGAAAAGAGCACAACCATAGAGCTTTTCTTGATTTGTAAATGCAAAATTGCTTTATAAAATGTTAGGAAATTGTAAAAGCAAGTGCAAAAGATTTAAATACATCTTATGATTGGCCCATGCTTATTTGTTTATTGGTTTATTTTATTCATATTATATGACCCTTATGACATGTTTTATCAAACTGAAATACAGAAATAAAAGACAAGACATTATGGCAGAAGTTGGCTCTGGGAGACTCCTTTTCTCCCTCAGAAATAGTGTGCATGATCTCTCCAATTCAAAATAATAGGCATTAAAAGACTCAATTTTTGCAACGGCACTTGAGGATTGAAGAGGCTGCTGAACAGAGAGCTGTGACATATTCAGAGCTAGGTTTGAAAATCCATATTATGAGAAGGCTAAAAGCTGAAAGGATAGTGATTACTTCTGTGTAAGCAGGCACAACTGCAACCATACTTGGAGAAAACTGTTTTGCCCTTAGGAAATAGATGAACATACAGAGACAAAGACACAACTTTATTGTGGATCTGCAATTTCAAGCATTCTAACCAAGCAGCAAAAATCTGTAGGACTGGAAAATAGTAGCAAAGGAAGTTGTAACTCTGCTCCCTTCTACTATGTATCTGGATTTTTGCAGTCCAGATTTGATATTCTTATTTTGCAGTAAAGATAGTTAGCAAATGACTAATAAGAAAAGAGGTATGTTTGTGTGTGTGTGTATGTATGTATGTATGTATGTATGTATGTATGTGTGATTTCTGACTTTAGCATTGGGCACAATCTGAATTAAGCATATTTAAATTTAATTGATTTATGTAAAATAACTAACAAGTCTTTGAACAATCTTAAATTCTTGTTTACGTTTGTTTAAAATCTGTTGTGGTACAGCACTTTGAAATATTTTTCTCAATTGGGGAAGATGGAGAAGACATTTTGATGACATTTTCAGAGATGAGAGAAAAGTTTCTAAATTTTAGTTATAGGTTGGCTAAGGCTGTCTTATCCCAATGTGATGTGTTACAACAATATTAAAACAGTTGTAGAAATAAACCCATAAAATGTTTTAATCAGTTCAACAATTAAATAATGTAAATATTTGAGTTAGAAACCATAGACATGCATATTCAATGGAAAAAGCATAGTAAACTAATATAGTAAATATAAAATATAGTAAAAAACATAGTAAGCCAGTAAGAAATAAGAACACCATAGTTAATTCTCAAATATTAGAATAGATCTTTTCAAAGCATGGGAAACAGTGCCCAAAAGCCATTTCTTTTGCATTTGATTGAATGAGAATTTCTTTTAAATTCTGGAAGAGATTTTCAGAATTAAATGAAAGAAAACTAAAGACATAAGTAAAATTCTCCACCCTATGCATAACACTCGGAACTGCATGTTTAATTCTAATGAACATTACTTGCATCTCTCTCTCTCTCTCTCTCTCTCTCTCTCTCTCTCTCTCTCTCTCTCTTTCTTTCTTTCTTTCTTTCTTTCTTTCTTTTCCTTTCTAGTGTTAGGGTAGGGTAAATGAGAACAATTTTTCACAAACAAATCCTGACTCTTTCAATTTTATCAGGCTTGCCTTGACATTATATCTAAAATGTGGGTCACTGTAGTATTACCATATATAGATAGGAAACAGAAAAAAATGACTAAGGCTGAGAAGGAAAAAGGGAACTTCCCCAAGGTCATACGGTGAGCACATGTTTGAAAGAAGAAACAGAAGAAAAAAATGAAATCCATGTTCATTCCTCTGTGTGTGTTTGTGTGTGTATGTGTGTGTGTGCGCGCGGGGGGGGAAAGGATGTGAAGTCTTGTAGAGAGACTGTTAATGTGTTTTAATGGGCTAGTTACAGAGCTGAATATAAACCAGATAATTGTTGGTGGGTTTAAAAAAAAATAGTTTGAGTTTTTAATCTGCTTGTGTAAATTTATGGAGCCTTTATCCTGAGCACATTTTTAATGAACAGCAGCATACATTATTTTTATAAAGAGATAGCTATAAAAACACATCAGGAACCAAAATACTTGTTCAAATATCTTTTTTTGCCTTTGACATTTTTTCAATAGTTATTGTACCTATGACTCTGTGGATTCTTTGCCTTACCATGGGTCTTCTGAGGCCTAAAAGTCTCCTTCTGCTAACAAAAAAAAGTACTGCCATTCAAGAAGAAATCACCTTTTCCTCTTTGCCACTTTGTCTTGCTTGTATGTCTCAGACCAACCTAACAGGTTCTTCAACCCTCAAGCTGAGTTTTGGTGTGGAAAAAGGCTTTGCCAAAGTTTCCCTTCCTCCTTCCACTGGTGCAAAACTTTTAATGAGTTATAATCATTCACATTCTAATTGTTCTAAGAACCTCTGGGATTGAAATGTTGGGTATCAATTCTGAAATAAAGGATACATTTGTATGTAGTATTTGGACTGCAATTCTACTGTACAAAAATAGAAGCAGCTGCTCCAGATACATAGATACATACTGACCCAACTCATTTGGAGATTTCCTTTTCAAAAGAAAGTACAATCAATAAGAAAAGTGCACACTTCAGACCTTCCTAATTTGTATCAGTGAAATATGTATTTCCTAACTGCTTGCTAAAATTCACTGATTCTACCTGAGCATATTGCTGTTAATATACTTCTGTTGTAATTAAATGTAAAACATTGCTTAGTACAAGCAATAATAATCTTGACTCTTTTGTAGATGATTTTCACAGAATTCCATGGTGACCACTGAAGCAATTATAAGATTTGAATGCATTATATCTGCAATTTTCCTTTACAACAAGCTTGTAAACGAAGCCTCTATTATTATTATTTTTCTGTATTAGAGTGTTACAGGATGGAGGATCGCGGTGGGATTCTATCAGTTCGGCCTGTTTCTATAGAACCAGTTGTTATGGTTCCCAGTAGTTTGGAGAACCAGGCCCATGGTTGGCCCCGCCCCTCTCTGCCCGCTTCTCCGCTCCCTGCCCAGTCAATCCTTATTGTGCATGCGCAATATTGCGTGCATGCACGACAAGCTGACTGCATTCTAACCCTGCCTGCCCCGCCCTTCCTTATCTCAGCCATGTGCCATTGCTGCCTGCAGTCTGCCTTTGCATGCACGCCAGCCATCGCTGTCTGCCTTCTACCATGATCTCCCTAGGTGAGTGAGGCTCTGCAAGCCTTGGTCACCTATATGCTGTTGCTCCCGCCAGCCCAAGTTTTAATCCCGACTCCTGGGCCAGCCTAGGTTGCAACCACTGCACTACTGCTGCTGCCACTGCCCTTGCCGCCGCCACCACCGCCACCACAAACCCCAGTTGAGTCTTGACTCCTGGGCTGGCCTAGGCTGCCACCACCATGCCATCACCACCCTCAGTGTTTGTGACCTACCTAGCTGCCTCCCATCTCTGTCTGGCTTACTTAGCTGCCAGGGCCGCCCGTGTGGCTCTCACGGCCTAACAAGTTTCCCCCCACCCCACTTGCCTAGCTTGCTTAGCCATGGGGGACACCCATGCAGCTCTCGTGGCCTAGCAAGGTTTCCCCCCAACCATGTTCTACTTTGTGAGACTGACAGACAGCTAGGTCTGGACAGTGGAACCACTAGTCATGATCGTAATCCATTCCATAACTTCGATCGCAACTCAATTTGGCTATGACCGGAAGTGAGACTGACTGTGCATGCACCTACAATTCTGTGCATGCATGCAGGGGAAATTATTGTGCAAGGGAAAATTGATCAAAATTGTGTTTGATCGCCACCCAAGTATTTGTTCGCAACCAGATCCAAAAATTTGGCAAAAATTTTGGTTGTCACCTGATTTGGTCGTGATCAGAAGTGTTCGTGATCAGAGGTTCCACTGTACTTGTAATATTATATGTCTAGATTCTAGAAATCAGAAAATGGTTAGACCAAATAGCTGATTCAGTATTTTCCAACACTTACTTCCAAACTTGTTTTGCAATGCTAACTCCAGGCTGCTTTATACTGTAAACTACTTGACCTTGTTCATATCAGTAAAGAAAATACCCTAACAGGATTATTATCTATAAGAGCTGGATCATAACTTCATTCACACCAGAGCATATCCATAAATGTTGAAGTTTTTTTCAGTATCACCCCCAATGCTTATCAATACAGCTGATGCCACTGTGGGTGTGTTTCCTCCCCCTTCTTCTCATCACTTACCCATTTGATACTAAAGCTGTTACCTGACTTACTGGCAGGGATCAAGAACAAAGTGCAGCAGTTTCCCAGATCCCAATGGAAAACCATTCAGGCGTTTTTATTGCCATGGCACTAGATTGATTTAAAGCTATACACCCATTACTATGTGTGAAAAATCATTGTGACGTGAAAAACAATTGACACGTTAATTGCGGCTTACAACAAACACCTGTCAGTCAAATCTACCTTTAGATAAATGGAGCTCAATGCTAAACTTTATCTCAAGCAGTCCTCTCCCCAGGCACTGTGAAATATTTATGCCTGAGTAAATCTTAGCATATATCTCTGTCTTACATTCCTCTAGCAGTAACTGCTCTAATATCTAATCTTTTACTCTTTTTTGAACATGAAAAAATAGAGATGGTTTTATTTTACATTTCTCAGACTACATTACTTCTACGGAATGGGAAGATAATGTATTTTCTTCAAACTTTTGAAATACTGGACACAAGACTGTATATAACTTTTATTTTTTGATTAGGCATCCAGTTCCCCAAACATGTAAATAAGAAAATAAAAAAAACATTGAGACTTCGTTTTAATGTCCCTGGTGAATTTATTCCTTTGTTCAAGCTTTGGATTCCATATCTGAAATTGTCCCTCTTAATTAGGGCAACCAATAGCCATGTGACAATAATCTTCTTTGGGGGTTCAAATACATTTCTTAAAATATAAACTAAGACATCTAAAAAATACATTTCTGGGCATCGCTGTGCTCCTATAAACACTAGTGCATATATGGGAAAAAATATGAACAGAAATCAATTGGATTTTCCTACCTCTTTTTCCCTTCTTACCTGATATGCATATGGATATGAAAATACCAATCAAATTTTCATGGCTAGGGAAAGTCATACAAACTTCCCATTCCTGCATTCATTTGTAGTGCTCCAGCCTGAAAATATATTAAGCTGCTGATGACCCAAAATTGATCTTCTTAACTAAGACTCACATTGATTCCCTTCTTTGCTTGTAATGCCATTCTGTGCATACCAGATATTGCCCTGTGGCTAGAACGGTGTTTAGTTGTGGGAATATGATTGACAGTATGAACACACTAATGTGATAAAAAAGTCATAACTGAAAAACATTTAATTGGTTAATCAATTAAAAGCCACATGGTTAATTGGCTAAAAATGATCTGCAATCAATTAACAGCTCCAGATAAGCAAATGTTGCATAGCCAGGCTAATGTTTTCTTAGTTGTATCAGCTGCATTTCAAAACAAATGAAACACAGAGAAGATTGACATAGAAATTGGATCCAAAGAAGAATCCCTTCACATAATGTTGGGATATTCTCACACCAACATGTTTTGGAGAAAGGGAAGAAGAGGAAAAGTGTCTGGAAATAGTTATGCTCCTCCCCAACCCAATCAGCTTTGCTGAATCTGGCTGTCTTGGCAAAGCATATATGCAAACAAAGACAGAGAAATCGGATGAGAGCAGCAAGTATGGGATGTCTAATTTCCAATAGATTTTCTACATAAGAGATTATATCTGGAAGTTCCATTCATGTTGCACAATCCTTTCTCACACCTGAATTCTCTCAATAGCTTTGTGATAGGACTCACAGTGGAAATGTTTTCCAGAAACAACAACCTACAAATACATGTCCCAATTTTCATAATAATAATATGAGAGTGCTGCAAAACATTTTGTTGTTGGCAGTAGTGTTTTCAGCATATTTAAATGTAAGTATTCTAGATAAGATAAAATAAGAACAGATAAAGCTGTGGAACATATTTTACAAGCAAAGCTGCAAGATCAAATTAAAAAGACAAATATCTGGATCTAAATATTTCAAATGAGATTTAATGTTGGTCTTTTAGTCTTGATAAGTATTCTTTGCACTTGATGTTTTCTTTCAACTTAGCAGGATATAAATCCCACTACATGGCTAGAAACCATGTAGACATTTTTTGGTACATTTATAATAAATATAATTTTATGTTTATTAAAATTTTGGACATTCTTCAGTGATACTGGTAAACTAATAGTTAACTTATAGTTCCCTGGACTGCCTGATTCATTATTATGAAATTACTTTTATTTATTTATTCAATGCCTAACTTTCTTGTCATTCATTTTTCCACCTCAAGTTCAACTTAACAATTCACATCATTGTTAACGAGAGTGGAATGTCTACTTATTTATCTCTCTTTTTCTCATCAACACCAATTCCTATTGGAGAACATTATTGATTTATTCTAATTTCCAATTCCTGAGTCAAGTTAATAGTTACACAACAACAGTACTAAACTTTCTCTCTCTCTTCTCTTGCCACTTTTCTTTACTTCTCCCAGAGAGGTTACACATCCTGTTTCTAAACTTTATCTCTTTGTGAATGCATTTAGAACCTGCCTTCCTTCACAGCCATCATAACAATGTACAGTCACAGCTAATGAGAAAAATGCCTTTTTGTAGAATTACTACAGTGTCTTCTTACAAGACACAAAGTATTTATACATTTGAGGATTGGCAGCATGGCAAGTGAATAGCTCTTTTTTTTTTTTTGAAGAGGAGGAGCAGTTCAACTACTACACAAGTGAATGTGAGTGCAGAAAAGTATGGATTGATAGAGGAAGTAGATGCCCTGGCAATATTTATTTATTTCTATTTCCTGACTGACTTCAGCTAAGGAAGTATGGGATTAATTGAATGACATTCTTTGCACTCTCCTGTCAGTTAACTGGACAGATTGTAGATAAACTTTGATTGGCTTACGTTGTTATCTTTGAATACAAGACTTGGAAGGGAAAAGATCTAACAATCTCAGAGCATTTCCATCCTGGTAAAAATTAATTATGAAGGTGACTCTAGGAGGTTCACAACAAATGGCTAAAATCATATATAAAAAGATCACAGATATAGAAAAATATAAAAATACACCTAGAGCATATATTATAAAAACAGATACCATGGAAATGGAAATAGTGACATGAAACTGCTGCTTAATATACAATAATCTGCATAATTAAATGATAACCACTTTGAAAGACATCAATTCTCCAATGGAATCTTAACTAACAATTAATGAAACCCACTATTTGAAACAGGAATAAATTTCTCCCCAACTGCTATGTACAAGCAACTAGTTTCCCATTAAAGTTGCTTTTAATATATCTCCCATATTACCTTGCAGTGATGTAGTACCTGGACTTGAGCTTGCTTTCTTCATTTTTAACAAGAAGCACATTATTTTCAAAAATTGCTTTTGGAATCGTTCCTAGTTTCTGAAAACAAATTATTAAAAGTGAGCATATGGAGGTCTTAAAGTAGAGCCTTATGGAAAAGCAAGAAAAACACACACCCTCTAGTTGATGCTTTCTGTTTTGCAGTCTTTAAAATAATAACAATAAAAAATGGTTGCAAACTTTTTGGGAAAGAAGGGTTTTTTTGTACATTTTTTTTCAGGTGACAGTTCTCAGTTTGCATGTGAGCGTAAGGTCATTGTTCACCTCTTATACTAAACAAGAATTTATTTTCATAACTGTGTGTTGTATTTCTCTTTTCTCTTGACTTGTTTCACAGCAAAGGAAAAGAGAAGATTTATTTGATAAAAGCCTGCTTTGTGTGAGAAGGTAGCAGAATAGCTATGTAAAGATGAGAGCTCTGCTAAAAAATTCTTGTTTCTTTTAATAATTCCTGCTCACTTTGATGAAAAGTGAATGGATTTTTATTTTAATTTTAAAATGGAAGTAATTATTAGTAAAGTGTTGAATTCTTATATTTATATTAGTGGTAATTTGTAACAGGCAGGAACAAGTATGAATATCTAATCTTGTATTATTTTATCTCTTCAATGGTCTGCAGCTTCTTTGGTTCCCCATGTCATAAGATGGAATTCCTCCCACAAGTCATTTTCAGACAGGAAAGGAAGAGAAATCATGGTGAAAAACAAATGAAAGCACTTTCCATCTCTTGCTACAATAAAATAAGCTCAAAAAACCAGCACCAAAATAAATAAATAATAAAAAGAGTTTGAAAATTAGTGGCCTCTTTCAGAGAGAAAACTTGCAAGAAATTAGAAAACAGATTTTGGCACTATATTAATACATATTTCCTATACCAGTTCTTTTTAAAAGAAAAGTAGTGGATTTGAGAACCATTAAAAGACTCCAAATTAGATAAATGAGCAATAGCATAGAACTAACATGAAAGAACTGTTTTTGAAGGTCCCAACTATATATCGCAATGATGACCATTATTATATGTAATTAAATTTAACTTGTGTCCTAGTAATCTACTACTGCACTTCTAGCTCTTGTTCCATGTTTTTCTAGTTCCAATGGGGAGAGGGGCAGCCATGTCTGTTATCTTGTAACAATTATACTTTAGCAGACCTGACAATTCACTGTTCAACAAATGGCTGAACAGCACTCTCTCCTATCAAAAATCTATCTGGGTTTTGCAAGCATTCTTTGCAAAGGCTTTCAAAACTTGTCAAGGTTTTGTCAGGGTCATTCATGAGAAAGGAATGCTTGCAAAAACCAGATGGTTTTGCCCCCACCTCCCCTCCTCGGCCAATTCTCACCTTTTTCAAGCAAAGAAAAACCGTTCTACCAAAAAAGGAAGCATAATATTATCTTCTTCATTTGGAGACACAACCAAAGGTAGATAGTTTAGGGGCTGGATTTTCTACTCCTGAAGATTGCCACTTTTGTTTGGAAATGAGGAGATCAGCAGGGCAGGTGACTTAATTTAAAAATTGCAAACTAAAAGCAAATTAGTCGAGACCTGCAGAGTATTAGATTGACATAAAGAATAGTGTGAGTGGAATAGGTGGGGTGGAAATGCTCTCATTTCAAGCCCTCCTCAAGTTTGGTATTCACTCATCCTTAAATACATTATGTGACAATATCAGGATGATGGTAAATGTTTTTATAGATTATGGATGAGGATGGGGACAGCTTGACACATTTAGGCTGCTATTTCTTAGCAGCAGCTTCTTTTTTCTTATCGTGGCTTTCTCAAATTATATTGTTTTGTACAATGCCTATAGGCAATATGGAGATGCATAGGTGATTGACAGGTGATAGCTAGTTTTTAATCTGATGTGCAATGAAGAATGCCATGTGAAGAACTTCAGAAAATGTGCCTTTTAATAATCACAAATAGATAATGGTATTTAGAGAAGATATTTACAATCCTGTTATAGCAGAGGTATAGGTGCTGAGCCAAACACAAATGTGATCCAGTGCTTTGTAATTACAGTGTTTAGGAAATAGGTTCATTCAAGTGGTGCCCACCAGATATGTTGCCCTTTAATTCCTATAATTCCCATGGCCATAATACCTGGGAATTATGAGTAGTATTGTCCAACCCAGTGTTTTTGAAACTTGGTAGCTTTAAGATATGTGGACTTCATGTTGGCTGGGGAATTCTAGGAGTTGAAGTTCACATATCTTAAAGTTGCCAGGTTTCAAAAACAGTAGTTTAAACCATCTGTAGAATACCAGGTTGGAAAAGGTGGTGTTAAATAACACATAAATGAAAGATTAAAATGCAATAAAAGACCATGATTTGATTTGATTAAGAAATAGTCCAGGAGACTTTTATCAGTGCCAATTTCATGTATTTGTCTTAAAAATTGGATGGAATACAACTTTCCATCTATCCATTTATTTCTGTCAAATAATTTAAAATCAGCAGACATTTTGCAGCACATTTTGACAAAAAACAAAATAGTATAAGACATTGTTTATGAGCATAGATTATACCAGTAATTTATGCAAATACTTTTCTGTGAATAATTAAGGGAATAAAGAAGGGAATGTGCAAGGATCTGAACATCTCACTTTTGTAGCCTATTGATATCTCTTCCACTCTGTCCCTGAAGCAAAACATCACAGGAACTGGAGTTGGTGGTAAATAATTCAGCCAAGGCCAAAGTTCAGCTATTACAGAATCTGATAGCTATTGCCCCTTATGGATTTTTCATACCACAGACTTCCCTACCAAGTTGAAGTGATTTGTATATATTTTTTCTTATTGGCTGGATTTATATCCTGCCTTTCCTCCCAGAGAAACACCACTTATTAGGGTAAGAGAACTGACTCTATGGCTTCTGAAGCTGAGAGTAATTCCAGCAAAAGCATGTGACCCTGATAGAGCAACCAATGAAGTCAGAAGGGAGGGCATAAAACTCTGGATAATTTGATATATTGAAGGCAATCTAATGATGGTAGTGAACCCACCTGGAAGAAGGGAATGTTAAACAACTTCTGCATTTTGTCAAAGAAAATTGTATAGACATGGCTGAAACCTTTAGACAAGATTGAGTGCCAAGTGATAAATCTTCCAGATCTTAAGGCTTTCCTCAAGTTACAAGGGAAGAATGTCAAACTTTCACAAATAGATCTGGGAATGTGACATGGCAAGGCCAAAGTAGCAAATGAAGTTGATCACTGATTAAAAGTGTTAAAAGAGAAGTTCCTCATTTTACAAGGCACATACTGTCAATGCTCTGCTGGTGGCAGGAAAATCGCAACCTAGCAGGAGAGAATAGTCTGCTTTCAGGGGATATTATATAATCCATGCAAAAGAGAAGAGAACTAAGACTTTTTTATAGCAGGGAAGGACACAAGGAAAGAATGCACAGAACTTGTTTAGTTTATTTTTTATTTATATCCTGTCTTCATTATATTTTACAAATAACTATGGCAAACATATAATCAGAATAAAGTTGGAAGAGACCCTGGAGGTCCTCTAGTCCAACTCACTGCTCAAGTAGGAGACCTTATACCATTTCACACAGGTGGCTGTCTTAAAAATCTCCAGTGATGAAGCATCTACAACTTCTGAAGGCAAATTGTTCCACTGGTTGATTGTTCTCACTGTTAGGAAGTTTCTCCTTAATTCCAACGTGCTTCTCTCCTTGATTATAGTTTCCATCCATTGTTTCTTGTCTTGACTTCTGGTGCTTTGGAAAATAAGTTGACCTCCTCTTTTTGTGCTAGCCCCCCCTTCCCCCAATACTGAAATACTGCTATCATGTCCTAGTCCTTCTTTTTTCTAGACTAGCTGTATCCAATTCCTGCAATTCTTCATATGTTTTTGTCTCCAGGCCCTTAATCATCTTAGCTTCTCTTCTCTGCACTTTTTCAAAGTCTCAACATTGGAAAAGCTGAAAAATCATATTGGCATAAGTATTCAGACTCTTTGCAACAAGACATGAAATTTAGCTCCATGCTTCCCATTTTTCTTGATCATTATGGACATGTTTCTATACCTTGCTTGTGTCAGATGTTGGGGAGTTGGACATGGAGAGCCAGGACCCAGGAATCCTGATAATTTTGATTAGTTTGAGGAGTGAGCTGACTTGCTATCAGGGTTCTGCTGGATGCCTTAATTAAACCGTGAGCCTCAAGCCAAATTTCAAAAGAAATCCAGTTATTTATTAGAGCAACATGTTGGCACATTCTCCAATGGAGCACTTTCACAGGCTGTAGAGACCATGCCTCTCTGGTTGGTCCTGGTAGCCTGGGATACAGCCTTGAAGAATGCATGCATCTGGTATGCTTCTGGTTGTGGCTACCATGCTCCTCCATCAATTTTCCCCCCTCCTGCCTATGGCAACTCAAGAGCAGGCCAGGCATGCTTTACGAGTTGACAGCTTGGAGTCCACCTATGGTAAATTAAATTGATTGGGCGTGATTTGGAATGGCACACATCTCTCTGTAGAAAGTCTCACAACTGGCAATCCTACTGTAACAGAGTAAAAGATGAATGAAATGAATTTCAACAATTGTAGAATCAGGCTGTGGCATAACAAAATTGATAAAAGTGAAGGATATATGAATATTTTCTGAATGCTCTGTAAGCTTTTGTTTGACTACAGCTTAATACATGATACCCTTACATATAAAATGTGGTAGATATCTAATAAGTATCAATATTATACAGTTGTATTTGATGGTGGAAGATGTTGACAATTGTAAACCAAATGACAAATATGCTTTTGGAAAACTATTTTCAAAATTTCAAAAAGGAAATGACCTCAAGAACTTTCAGAAAAAAGAATCATCATAGAAATGGATGAAAATCTTGAATACTGAAAAGGATGTAACTGAGCACTGACTTTCAGTGTCAAACATGAAAGGAGAAGGAAACATACTTCATTCAAAATATAAAAAAAGAAAAAGAAGAAAAGAAAATGAGACTTTAAAAAGAAATCAGAGAAATCACAGGAACATTTACAGCTAAAGGAAAACTCCTACTCATGGATAATCATTGAAGGGATCTAACAGAAGGAAATTAGGTTATAAGTTAAACATTATTCTGAAATTTTAATAGACCACAAATGGATTGTAGACAACAGAATGATTTTAGACATAGAATATATTCAGTAACTGACTCTGTTAGAAAGTAAAATATAAGAGACCAGACCAGCTGGCAAATAAGAAAGAACAAGGAAAAGCTAATATGGCTTCCAAAGCTGACAATATTTATTGAATTACACCAAAGCAACTGGTGTTGAAGCAACAGCAATGAAAGGTTTACCTTAAAGCTGCTGTATGTTACAAATCTATGCATACCTAGAAATTGAAATTAATCAGTCAATATGTAGTAGTCCTCAACTTACAACCACAATTGGGACTAGAACTTCTGTGACTAAGTGATGCGGTTTTTAAGTGAGTCATGACTGATTTTATGTCCATTTTTGCTACAATCATTAAGTGAATCCAGCTTCCTTCTTAACTTTGTTGAAAATTCCCTGGGAAGGTTGCAGGTGGTGATCTGCAGTGAGTCCTGTCATGCTTGCATGTAAATACATCCTGGTTTCTGAGGATCTGGATTTGATCATGGCAAACTTGTAAAACTGTACTGTAAAACTTGTAATTGTGAAGACTGGTTGTAAGTAACTTTTTTTCAGTGCCATTGTAACTTGTTAAATGAATGGTCGTAAGTCAAGGACTACTTGTACAAGTATATCAAAGAAGAGAGATGGACAGTTAGTGCAGTGTTCTCAACATCAGCAACTATACTCTGTGTGAACTTCAGCGCCCAGAATCCCTCAGCCAGCTTTAAGTTGCTGTAACTGAGAAACACTAAGTTAGTGAACCACTCTCCTAATTCCTCTTGGAAGGAGTTTTATGTGGGCAATGGGCTTCCCTAAAGCAAGCTCACTAGTCCTTTAAAGAAAAGGTTAGTCATGTCAAAACTGATAGTGCTGATCCAATAAGTGGTTTCCAACTCCTGTAGATACCTAAATTTATCAAAGCCTAGAAACATAACAATAACTGATGCAAATAAATCAATATTGATGTTTATGCTTTTTTCCTTCATGGGCATAGCAGATCCCCTTGATTTTTCCTTCAGGAAATATTTGCTCTTAATGTTTTGCAGGAACTGAATCATTGTCCTTTATTTTTGTGAGATTCTGCAAGCATCACAATAGCCACCAGCAAGTTATAGTGAAAAACAGAGAGTATATGTATTTTAATTTTAAGATAATCTGAAAGAAGCATGGTTCTTTGGCATGAGGACTTTCTACAGATGTGGTCTCTGCTGCTACTTATTCAGTTTTCTCCATTAACTCTGCTGGCAAGCACTAGGAAGGGACGTGATGAATTATTAAGCTGGCAGTAGAATAAAACTGGCAGCAGATAAGAAACAAGAGCTAAAAAGACACTGAGACAGACATATAGAGATGAAAGTTGAGCACATAGACAAGAAAAAGGGATTTGGAGCAATATCTGAATCAATTCAATTTCCACTCTCTTTGCTCTGATACAGGCCAGTAGCAGTGTTCCTGGAGGAAGCATTACTTAATTTAGATGGAGAGGGCTGTTTTATATATGTCCTATATAATGTTCACTTGAGAAATAATTGTTGTTTTGAGCAATGCAATTTAAGTATTGTTGAGTAGTCTGACAATATAGTCAATTTGATGGGAATTTTTCTTATCATTGCAAAGGGAGTGGAAACTTGATTTGGCAGCGAGGAATTCATGACCTGCTTCAGTTCTAAATAATTTTATGTTCCTCATTTATTTCTAATATTGCGCTTCTTAGTTTCCCTTGTTTTTTATTTGATTTGTTCAACCACCTTTTATCACTTTTTTCTTTCAAGTTGCTTGGAAAGGAAGACACCAAAAAAGAATTAATATGAACAAGAAAATACTTGTGTGGCCTGAGCTGTTATTCATCATATCCAACAGTTACAATTCAGTCCAATTTGGATTAAATCAGAAAAAAAAAAGGTTTACCAATTCGGGGGCATGAGGGTGAGTGTGGAAGTTGGAAACTTCCAAACAGCCCCTGGCCTCTCCTTTAAACCTCAGTAGCAGTTTTGCAATGCTGGGCAAATATTTTTCCCAGCTGACTAATAAGAGGATGCCAAAAATGTCAACCTGTTGGAGTCATTCACACAGATAGAATTGTGTCCTTAATTGTGTCCTTAAATAACTATTCCCAGTTCTACAAGGTAATGAAATTATAGTAGGATTGTGACAGGTTTTGCATTAAAAATTTATGGAATTTTGAAGATACTTGGGGAGAGCAAGAAATGAGTGTTTTTGGTGACGTATGTTTATCATTTGCAATAGCTTTCTGGTAATGTACTTCATTCCTCTACTTCAAGAACACTTTGAAAATAGAGCTACTCTATAGAGCAGTGTTTCCCAACCTTGGCCACTTCAAGACATCTAGACTCCAGCCAGCAGGAAACACTGTGCATAGAGCATATAGTTCAAACCATATATGCTTGGCAGATATCAGTTATGTTATAAAGTTATGTTAGCTTTTAATTCTATCTAGATGTGTGGCTTCATTGATTTCTTGAATTATTGTTATGTGTTGTAACTGTGCATTACCATGAGTCCTTAAGAAATGTGATGGCATAGAAATATCATAAATAACACAAAGTAGTCACTTACTTTATACCATGAAAGAAAAATAATAAATGAACACATTTCATAGCACTTATTTGAAAGTGCAAGTGCCATGATTGCCACCATTTATGAAGCAGGGAAATTATAAAAGATTTCAAAATTTGATTAATAAAAGCAGAAAACTAATGTCTGTAAGATACATTCTTACAAATAACCTGGTTCCATGCCATATATGGCTTTCAAGGTCAAAACCAGAACTAACCTAGAAGCAAATTGGTAATCAATGCAACTCACACAGCTGAAGTGCAATGTTTGTCCTTCTAGGGCTACACATAACTGCAGAAGCTGCCCATTTTGCACATTTTCCATCGGCTGATGCTTCAAGATACTCTAAATAGCAATAGCACTTAGACTTACTGTATATACCACTCACAGTGCTTTACAGCCCTCTCTAAGTGGTTTACAGAGTCAGAATATTGCCCCAACAATCTTGATCCTCATTTTACCTACCTTGGAAGGATGGTGAGATTTGATCTGTCAAAATGCAGGCAACTGGCAGTACTGCATTCTAACCACTGCACCATCATGGCTCATTAACTGTGGCTCATTAATCACGAACAATGTTTTTCAAATCCCTACAGCTGGGATTATGCAATATGGAAAACCATAAACAAGCAACCCATAATAAGCTTAGCTATATATTCTGTTTTTAATTTAATTGTAACCTAACTTTGCCCCCTCTTTTTCATCCTTTTAACCACTTTTTAATATATTGTAAGTTGCCTTAGAAATCTTGCTTACTTTCAGAACTTCATGCTGACATGCCTCTGACAACTCAGTGTGAATTAACAGGTGACATCAGGAGGCAGGATATGCAACCTTGTTTTTAAGTTGCTTTGAGACCTACTGGGGCTAAAAATTTGGATATCAGTAAAATAGGCAAAGAACAGATGAACGGGGATGTTGCCATGTGGCATAATATTTTGGAAATGCATGCACAAAGCTACCTTTGTTTGTGGAACTAATTTGCTGTGTTTCAGTCTTCTCTATTGAACAGTCTACTCATCTCTTTATGAATCTTTGTCAGGCCTGCTCAAATTGCAGGTCCAAATGCATTTCAAATATATATTCTGTACAACTAGATGAAAATAGATATGCTAAATAAAAACCTATACTTTCAGTAAACAGCCATACCCTCTATTCTTACTGTCTCAGCATTGTCACCACTATGTTACCAGCATTGTTTCATTGTTCTCATTTTCTTCTCGGCATTCTATTTATGCTGCTAATGGAAATTACTATGTTCACAAAACAGATTCTTTTTCTAAAGCAAAATTATTTTCATGTATATTTCATATGTTTGGTGATGTGATCCATTGTCTCTTGATGAAAAAAAATTAGTGCCTTAGAAACAGATGAAAATAAGTCTTAGTCCCAGCCATTCGTAAATCATATAGCTATAAGGCTGTCAGGTCCAGTTCCCTCTCTTCTCCATACTAGAATAGCAAGGGCATTAGGTAGGGCAGGATAGGATTTCAAGAATGGAGCTGTGTTTTGAAGTCACAAAAAAAGAATCCTGCTCTGATTTAATTCTAGAGAGGCACTGAATTTTCTATATGGGAAAACTGTTCTCTGTGTGTCTCTTTTGCAGCTCCATTTGACCTTATAGTCATTTTATAGAGCAAGACTGAAGTAACACATTAGTGATTTTTAAAATTACAAAATGCATAAACAGATTTTGTTTATTTGCATGAAAATGTGCAGCTGCTTACTAGAAAGAGTAGAAGGCTGTTTTGGGATATAAAATTATGCACTTGGTCATTCACAGCGGCCATACTTGGACAGAAAAGGAAGAAAAAAAACCAGTCCAACCCACCTCTTTCTGTCTATAAATGAAAGGGCATTTAATGTAATTGAGCATAACATGATGTGAACATTCTAAACATTCGATATGTAACATGCATACATATAATTTATTGTTATGAACTTGTGCTACAGCTGCTTGTTTACTGAAACTGAACAAGAAATTAAACAGCATTTCTTCTCCATATTATCCAGTTATTTTGAAGTAACTGATCATGCAAGTTCTTCAATTACTTTTCGTATAAGGAAATAAATAAGTACCCTGATCTAGGATAGGGGGATAGTCATCTGGAATCTCCCCATTACCAATAAACCATCTTATTTATTGAAATGTTAGAACAGTGACAAATGAATAATATTATAATTGGGGAATGCTGATTTAATTTATTTATTTTACATCCCCAAAGGCTCTCTTGGCAGTGAGCAGAAAGAAAAGCAAGACCAAATACACAATCCATTAAAGAAAGTCCAGGTCAAGGTCCCTGAAAAACGCATAATATGCATACCCTCAGCAACCCTCAGCAACATCAGAGTGTCATTAACTCCCTGGTCCCAGTGCAGCCTTAATGAGGCTTAGCGGTGTGAGAAGGCATCCTTTTATCATGGAGGAGGCTACTCTATGAGGCAGAAGCCATGATGGAGAAGATACTCTTCCTGCGAGCCTCCAAGTGACACTGATTCACCAATGAGATGCAAAACTTGCCTACAGAGCTGAGGTGGCACAGTGATTAGAATGCAGTACTGCAGGCTACTTTGCTGATCACCAGCTGCCAGCAGTTTGGCAGTTCAGGTCTCACTGGCTTAAAGTTGACTCAGCCTTCCATTCTTCTAAAGTCAGTAAAATGATGACACCGATTGTTGGGAGAAATATACTGACTATAAACCACTTAGTGAGGGCTGGAAAGCACTGTGAAGTGGTATATAAGTATAGCTGCTATTTGCTAAGTTCTATTGCTACTTTCCCCAATCTAATGAAATGACAGAAGCCATTGTGGAGATGTGGTCCTTCACATAACCTGTGACAATTGCTAAACTATATTTTACAGCCTTGTTTAATTATTATTGTTAGTCTCTGTGCTTAAAAGTAAATAAAATTTTGCTTTAACTTTTCTAAAGTATTAGGGGGGAAACAGATCAATAGTTTTACTAAACTTAAAAAGAAACCTTGGATGAGTGACAAAGAAGCTACTTTAAGAAGCTTCTACAATCTCTACTTGATCTCAATGAACAAGTCTTTGACCATTTTGTTTTTTGCTTCTTGGCTTAAAGAATGCACCATCCCATCTTGAAAATGGTAGAAAACAAAAATGTTCTGCCCTGGAAAGTGGCTTTTCAGAAATCTGAAATCAAGGGTCACATCTAAATACAAATATAAATACAGGGAGTGTTATGTCTTTGGGACTGGTTGGAGTCCCCAACCAGGTCCGCTGTTTGAGCGGGAGCACCAGCCGCTCCCATTGGCTGGCACCGTTTGACAGCCGGCTATAAAAGGCGGCTGTCGAGCAGTGCCAGCCCCGTTGCCGCCAGCTAGCCTGCCTAGAGAGAAGGCAGACGCGGCAACCCTTTATTCATTGCAATAAAGCCTTTTATGTTTCACTCTGGTTCAGCCTCGTTCCTCCGCCGCTCTACAACACTGGCAATGAGGGCGGGATGCGATCAGAGGCTACCAGTAGTGCGATTCCGAAGAGCTGAAGCCACAAAGAGCGAGCCACGGGCGCTGAAGCCGCCGATGCTCACAAAGAGCGCGAAATTCAAAAGCCTACGGGTTTTTGAGCTGTAGTCACTAGAGCGAAGTCACGGGCGCTGAAGCCACAGCCGCCGGCGCTCACAAAGGGCGCGAAATTCAAAAAGCCTCCGTAGCCGGAGAGACAGACACCGCCTGATAAGCGCAGCCGCAAGCGCTCTTCTAAGAGCGCGAATTCTGAATCAAGACTGAAGGGACGAGCCCTGCCATTTCCAAAATGAATGCCAATCCGACATTCCCGCCATTCAAGCCAGCCGAGGAAACGTGGGACTCATACAAAAACCGTTTCAGCTACTTCCTCGATGCCATCGGTTTAGCAGATGCTGCTGAGCACAGGAAAAAATCCTACTTCCTCAGCTACTGTGGGGCTGCGGTTTTTGACACCGCTACAGCACTAGTTGCTCCTCGCACTATCAGGAGCATTCCGTGGGATGAACTCCAAGAGATCCTCTCCAACCACTACTCACCTAAGCCATCCCAGATAGCCAGGAGATATGCTTTCCGAACCAGAAAACAGGCTGAGGGAGAGTCAATTAATGAGTATGTGGCAGCTCTGAGGACAGCTGCCTTACAGTGTGGGTTCAGAGACTACCTAGAAGACATGTTATTAGACCAGATCGTCTGTGGGGTCAGAGACCTTAGGCTTCAAAGACGTTTGCTAGCAAAAAAGGACTTAAACCTAGCTTCAGCCGTGGAGGAAGCCCAAGCTGCTGAGCTCTCTGCCCAATCAGCTTCTGAAATTCAAGGAACTCCTGTAAAACCCAGCAGATCCACCATCCATTCAGAGGAAGTTTTCCTTGAAGAAGACCCCATAGACTCAACAGACATTAACCGCCTTAAGCAACAAAAGCCTTCACAGGTAGGAGCAGGGCAGAGAAACAACTTCGCCCCCAAGCAACCTCCCATTTGCCTAGCTTGCGGGGGCTCCCACTCTAGGGCATCCTGCAGGTTTAAGAACGCCATCTGCCTGAATTGTCAAAAGAAAGGCCACCTCGCTAGAATCTGCCAAGCAGGGCGAACCTTTCCTCAAAGACCTCCACCACCTACTACTTTCCAAAGGCAAGTGGAGGACTGCTATACCTGCTACCACGCTAACCAAACTTCCCAGACTCCTAATAAAATCAGTATTTCTGTTTCTTTAGAAGGTAAGCCCTGCAGGATGGAAGTAGACACGGGATCTGCACTTTCAATCATCTCCTGGGAAACCCTAAAGAAGATTCATCCCAGATTTGCGAAGAAGAAGCTGCAGAGATGCCACCTGACACTGTGGGACTACCAGGGCAAGAACATCCCTGTCCTCGGGAAAGGCAAGTTTTTAGTTCAATTCCAAGCCTTTAAAGGCCATTTGCCTTTGGTGGTTGTTAATGGTGCCCTCCCCAGTCTGTTGGGGCTAGATTGGTTCCCCTCCTCGGCCTTAGTGTAACTGGGATCCATGCTGTCTCAACTTCTGACGTAGACGCCCTATTCTCAGATTACTCTGATGTTTTTAGCAGCGAGCTGGGTTGTTATTCTGGCACCCCCATCTCCTTCTCTGTGGACCCCCAGGCAATCCCCCTTCGCCTTAAGCCACGCAGGGTGCCTTTCGCCATCCGTCCAAAGTTAGATTTAGAATTAGATAAGTTACTAAAGCAAGGGGTGTTAGAACCAACTGACTTTGCCAAGTGGGAGACCCCATAGTCACCCCACTCAAGAAAGATGGCAGTTTAAGAATCTGCGCAGACTATAAGACCACCCTCAATCATTATCTACAGGTCAGCGCCTACCCTGTCCCTGTTATTCAACACCTGTTACACACCTTCGAACCCGGCACCATCTTTGCCAAGTTAGATATGTCCCAGGCATACCAACAGTTCCTGTGGATGATCAGACAGCTGAGTTACAAACCATAGTCACACATAGAGGGGCATTCAAGTGCAAACGCCTCCAATTCGGCGTAAGTGTAGCCCCGGGTATATTCCAATCCCTCATGGAAAGGATTCTCCAAGGTCTCCCAGGGTTGTCCCTTACTCGATGACATTTTAGTCTCAGCAATTGACAGACCCCAGCTCATACAGAGGGTCAGAGCAGTCCTAGAGAAGTTTAGGCAGCATGGCCTCAAACTTAAAAGGGAGAAGTGCGCCATCGCCACTAGGCAAGTGGACTTTCTGGGGTATAGGATAGATGCCTCTGGCATTCACCCAGTCGAATCCAAAGTAAAGGCTATCCATGAGGCGCCTACACCAACTAACAAGACGGAGCTCCAAGCCTTTCTGGGGCTGCTAAACTTTTACGCCTCATTTCTCCCGCACAAAGCATCTATTGCTGAACCCTTACACAGACTGTTAGACAAAGAATCCCCCTGGCATTGGGGACCCAAAGAAGCCCATGCCTTCAAGTCAGTCAAATCCTTACTCACATCTGATGCAGTCTTAATCCAATTTGATCAACGACTTCCCCTGGTCCTAGCTGCTGATGCATCCCCCTTTGGGATTGGGGCTGTTCGGAGCCACAGGCTTCCCAACGTGTCCGAGGCACCAATTGCTTTCTTCTCTAGGACCTTCTCTACTGCAGAAAGGAACTACAGCCAAATTGATAAGGAGGCCTTGGCTGCAGTAGCTGCAGTAAAAAAGTTTCATGAATTTTTGTTTGGGCACCATTTTGAACTTATAACTGACCATAAACCACTCCTGGGGCTGTTATCAGGGGATAAGCAAACCCCACAGGTACTATCACCTAGAATGACCAGGTGGACTTTGTTCCTGGCCGCTTATTCATTCAAGTTGATGCATCGCCCTGGAAAAAACTTGAGTCACGCCGATGCCCTTAGTCGCTGCCCCCTACCAGTCCCAGTCGAAGACCCAGCACCTGTTCATGCCATTTTTGAAGTTAACGAACTTAAATTGCCGGTTACAGCCGAGGACATTGCTGCGCACTCAAAAAAAAGACAGAATAATTGCCCAAGTTATGGACTGGGTGGGAAGTGGGTGGCCGGAAACACAATACACCGCTGACTTTGCTCCTTTCAAAACCCGTAAGCAGGAATTGTCGAAACTACAAGGATGTCTGTTGTGGGGGACAAGGGTAGTCATTCCAGCCACTCTTCGCGTACCCATCCTGAAGGTACTTCACGAGGGCCACCCGGGCATCGTAAGGATGAAGGCTCTGGCCCGCAGCTACGTTTGGTGGCCCGGCATGGATGCCCAAATCTCCAACTGGGTAACCTCATGCCAACCTTGCCAAGAAACTAGGGCTGCCCCACCAGCAGCCACGCCTACCAAGTGGGAGAGTGCTAGTGGTCCTTGGTCTCGCCTGCACATCGACCTGGCTGGACCAGTACATGGCAGGACCTTCTTGGTTGTAGTAGACTCTTATTCCAAATGGATAGACTTGGCCCTACTACCCTCAACAACCACTCAAGCAATTGTTAAGGCTCTGACCCGCTTCTTCATTACCCATGGGCTCCCTGACACACTGGTGTCTGACAATGGCCCCCAGTTCACGTCATGTGAGTTTAGCATGTACGTTGCCAACTTGGGCATCAGACACATCCTTACAGCCCCCTTTTCACCCCGCTAGCAACGGGATGGCTGAGAGGGCAGTCAGGTCAGCAAAAGAGGCACTTGCCAGGTTTGGCCAGGAAAACTGGCATTCCAAACTGTCACGTTACCTCCTGAGCCAACATACGATGCCATGCACCGCTACAAATAAATCTCCTGCCGAGCTCTTGATGGGGAGACGCCTTAGGACCACCCTGGACAGGTTGCACCCCCACTACTGCCCAGACACCCCTTTAGGATCTGACAGCTTGGTCAGGGACTTTGCCTTGCATGACCTGGTGTACGCCAGGAATTATGCAGGGGATCCTCTGTGGGTACCAGGTCGAGTTGTGTCAGTCACAGGTCCTAGATCCTACAGGGTCCTCCTGGAAGATGGACGCCTGTGGCGTAGACACGTGGACCAGCTCAGAAGGCGATGGAGAAGCACAACTGATACCAACCCAGCCCAACCTCCTAGCACCGAGGACTCCCTGCCGGTACCAGCCTACCCAGTCGGGAGCTCCCTGCAGGATCCGATCTACCCCATCGACCAGGAGAGCCTGAGCTGTCAACAAGGGACACCGAACCAACAGCCAAGCGAACCTGTCTGCTGGCCGGACCAAGCGACTCGCCAAGGTCAGCCTGAACATGGGGACTTACCTAATGCACAGAGCATCACACCTGACCGAACCCACTTCCCAACAACCTCCGAGACGATTCCTGGGGGCAAGGACTTGACGCCAGCCAGCAGCTTGCCCGGGTTGCGACGTTCAGGCCGCCAGCGCAGACAACCAACTTACCTGAAGGACTACGCATGCTCCCAGCTGGGGGAAAGGAGTGTTATGTCTTTGGGACTGGTTGGAGTCCCCAACCAGGTCTGCTGTTTGAGCGGGAGCACCAGCCGCTCCCATTGGCTGGCACCGTTTGACAGCCGGCTATAAAAGGCGGCTGTCGAGCAGTGCCAGCCCCGTTGCCGCCAGCTAGCCTGCCTAGAGAGAAGGCAGACGCGGCAACCCTTTATTCATTGCAATAAAGCCTTTTACATTTCACTCTGGTTCAGCCTCGTTCCTCCGCCGCTCTACAACAGGAAAACTGAGCTGGATAATTAATATCTTATGTTCAGATCAGGAGTGAGCTTCAAAAACATTAACAATCAGTTCTCTGCCAGGTTGCTGGTTGCCATGGTGGGTGTGGCCTAGTCAGCCTTCTGCACACGGTGGTGGGGAAATGCCCTCACCAGGCTTGGGAGGCCTGTTTTTCATCCTCCCTGGGCTCTGGAGGCTTTCCTTGAGCCTCTGGGAGGTGAAAACAACCTCTCTGGGCTCCAGAGGCTCTCTGGAGCAGGGGTTGCCAACCTTTTGGACCTCAGGGACCACCAAACTCATAATTTTAAATCCCACAGACCAGAGACCCTGGGAAAATCCCCCCCCAAAATCTGCAGGAAAATTCCCCACCCCATTTTCCTACCGATCGATCATTCTTTATTTGGGATTGCATCCCACTCCTGGTTCAGATATTCAATTTTTGAAGCTTTATTAACATTTGTGCTCCTCCTATGTAGTGCACCTGTGTTCCTGATCTCAACACAGAAGGAAGGTTCTGGTTTTTGTAACAACAAGCAGTTCTCTTGTCTTCTTTTTGTCTTCTTGTTGCAGAGAAGGTAAAACAACACTTTAGCAATTGATAGAGAAATAGTGTGGGTTGGCAAACATGAGCTGATCATCCTTTAACATGAACCATATTTAGAGTTTAAGAGGGGGATCCCAAAATTCAGATATGGACTGTAAAATAAGAGGAGGAGGAGGAAGACGAGGAGGAGGAGGAAATGGAGTTACATGGAATTGTAAGAAAGGAATGTACTGGCAACATTTCAGAATAATAGAATTGGATACAAATGCTGAATACATATCACGATTAAAATCTCTGTAATAGCTGGGACAAAAAAATTTTCTCCATTTTCCTGAAAGTTTTCTTCTCTTGTGAGGGAAGCAACTGTTTTTCTACTTCATTCTACAAGAACTTTTGATTTGACCTGGTGAGCAAAGGAGGAGAGACTGCTGTTCATGTTGGCCATTCTGCAATTTTTCTGGCTGTCCTTAGTTTCTAATCTGAAAAAAAAAACCCTCCATATGAGGAAATCTTTTTATGATTTGTCTCTTGGGATGTAATTGAAGTGTGGGAAGCCAGGGACACTGCAGGTTGCCAGGGAGATGTTCATATAATGAAATATGACAATGACATGCTCCCTTGGACCATATCATGAGTAAAGTGAAAGGACTTCCTGCTCCACCCATAAAAGTCCTCTAAGTTTGCTGTCTTCTGTGAAAACAAAAAGCACAATTTCTTTTCAATCAAAATAATAGAGAATGTTTGAAAAACATAGGCAGAAGGCAAATTAGGCACAACACTAGTAGAATCCAGACATCCAGATACAAAGACATTTGTGTTTATGAAATGGCATTGCTATGTCTTCACTGTGTTTGCTTTGACTTCTAGTTGTCTGTCTGTCTTTCGCTTTCACCCCTCCCACCCTTTTCTTCCCTTCCCTGCCCCTCCCCTCTCCCCCTCTCCCCCTCTCCCCCTTGCCCTTAGCAGGCTCATGTTAGTATGCACACAAAGGAAAATGAAAAATATGACTTATACATCCTCCGTGGCCAGCCAACTAACAATAACATGCACATCAATATTTCCATTCCAAAACAGAGTTTTCTTTCTTGGCATTTCCCAGACTGCCCATATAACCATGGAATGGTCATCGGAAGCACCATGCAAAGGGCCTCTCCACCTTCTAGGAATCAAGAGCAATGGTAAACATGTAGCTCTTTTTAAAACTTAACAACTCCCTTGCCCCCATCTAGTTTTTAGAAAATCTATATCAGTTCCACTTTTTTCCTAACTACATTCTGGCCAATATACAGGTAAAACTCGAAAAATTAGAATATTGTGCAAAAGTTCATTTATTTCAGCAATGAAACTTAAATGGTGAACCTAATATATGAGATAGACTCACTACATGCAAAGCAAGATACTTCAAGCCGTGATGTGTCATAATTGTGATGATTATGGCTTACAGCTCATGAAAACCCCAAATCTACAATCTCAGAAAATTAGAATATTGTGAAAAGGTTCAATATTCCAGGCTCAATGTGTCCCACTCTAAGCAGCTAATTAAGCCATAACACCTGCAAAGGTTTCTCAGCCTTTAAATGGCCTCTCAGTCTGGTTCAGTAGGAAGCACAATCATGGGAAAGACTGCTGACCTGACAGTTGTGCAGAAAACCATCATTGATACCCTCCATAAGGAGGGAAAGCCTCAAAAGGTAATTGCAAATTAAGTTGGATGTTCCCAAAGTGCTGTATCAAAGCACATTAATAGAAAGTTATGTGGAAGGGAAAAGTGTGGAAGAAAAAGGTATACAAGCAGCAGGGATGACCGCAGCCTGGAAAGGATTGTCAGAAAAAGGCCATTCAAAAGTGTTGAGGACTTTCACAAGGAGTGGACTGTAATATTCTAATTTTCTGAGATTGTGGATTTGGGGTTTTCAGGAGCTTTAAGCCATAATCATCACAATTATGACACATCACAGCTTGAACTATCTTGCTTTGAGTGTAATGAGTCTATTTCATATATTAGTTTCACCTTTTAAGTTGCATTACTGAAATTAATGAACTTTTGCATGATATTCTAATTTTCCGAGTTTCACCTGTATTCCCTTCATGGATCTGATGTGGATTTAGTACAGAAATACTTAAATTCATGGTAGAATTCATGGTAGAATTCATTTTCATCCTTCTCTATGTCAGTTACCTGGTTTAAACCGAGGGAAGCTTATAACAGTAGAGAAATGTTTATATAATATCATTTCTAAACAGACCTTACTTTCTCAATGTTGTGCTTGTTTGAAGTTGTTCCTAAGGGATAGGTAACTGTAGCATCCTCATCCATTTTTAACAGGGTACTATACCATAGCACAAATAATTCTACCTTTCCCAGAAAGCTAACAGGCACAGAAATTTTTAATCCAAATAACTACAATAACTTTGGGTATAACTGTGCCAGTGGAGTTAATATTGTTTTCAACTCCCTTAGTGTAGTCTTAAAATAGAAGTCTTTGATAGTTAAATGTTAATGGGACAATTAAAGAGTTGTTAATAACACAGCATGAGGTTTCCTTTGTGCACGATTTCTGAGGTTAAGAATGTTCAAATTTTTGCAATGACCTGGTTGCCTAAATACCCCTAGACAGTTGGCAATATTGTTTAAATTAGCTTTATGTACATTCTGCATAGGTGGATTTACTCAATTAATAAAAAATAAGTGGTTTTTAAGAACTACTTTTTCCACTCCTGGCTTGAAATCAGCAGGCTTTTTAATATCAGTGATTCAGAGGTTAATCTCCCTGGGCATCATCTTAAGCTCCTTCTTATTCTTATCAGTTCGATTGAGCAGCAGATTGCAAGCTTTTCTTATTATCTTGTTAAATCAGTAGGTGAAAGCCTTTCAAAGCATCTCTCTTTTTAAACATCTTTTATTAATGTTAATATGCCAGATGGGACAAATTAAAATGATTCTGTTCCACAGGCTGCCACTACCCACAATTTTACCACATCATTTGCTGGTTAAGGAAGCATAAGAAAATCATAGGTATTGTATACTCCAGTAATAAAAGTTCTAAAAGACTAGAATTCCCTGTTTAGAATAGTTAAAAGGAAATATATATATATATAGTGAAGGGGGATGTTTCTTTAAAGAAAACAAATGTGGATTTTTTTTGGTTAAGGCATTGAAACAAGAAATCAGATCTAGACTCAGCAGAAAAGGTACCTTACCTGACCTCCAAATATAACTGCCCAACCTTGAATTCCTTTGATGCCCAGGAATGAAAATAGTGGTTCCACTGGCAGTAGCCAGCAATAGAGCCAAAGGTAAATGTGGGAGGTGTTCTCTAGGATCCAGATCCACTAATTTCACTGGAACAAGACAAGACCTGGAGCCAAAGGAACAAATCCAGAAAACAATCCTGCTTTATGCCTTCTATTTATGCTGTTTATTTTTCAGTAAAGGTAGTCCTCAACATACAATCACAACTGAACCAAAATTTGTCATTAAGTGAGAAATTTGAGAAGTGAGTTTTGCCCCATTTCATGACTTTTCTTGCATTTTATGACTTTTCTTGTTTGTTAAGTGACTCACTGCAGTTGTTAAATTAGTAACACGGTTGTTAAGTAACTCTGACATTCCCACTGACTTGTAAGTCATAAGTGTGAAAAATAGTCATAAGTCATTAGTCATAATAGTCACTTTTTTCAATGCCAGTGTAAGCTCGAATGGTCACTAACCAAACAAGTTTAGTGTAAGTTGAGGACCACTTGTGTTTTCTAATTTTTGAATTCACCTACATTTTTCAGTTCTGAATCCTGGAGGGAATAATATTACTGATATGGAAAAGCAAAGATCCGGAAAATAAAGGCTTGCCTTGCACTGGAAATGCTGGTAGTATCAAGAGTTTTAACTATTCATCTAACTTTATTATACTTCTATTCCTAATTTTAAATCTGAGCCTAGAGTCTTTATCATTCAGTGCCAGCAAGAAGGATTTTCATTTAGTCTTTTTTATCCACTGATTCTTCAAACTGCATCCTGAATCTGATCTGCATGAAAATAACCTTGAGTGAATATAATATTAAATTAAAGTGCAACTCCGCTATATTAACCTGTTAAATGAGTGACACAGTGACTGTATAATACAGTTTGTGCAGTTAAACTGCTATAATATTACTACTGACATTACTGACAATAGCAATGGTTCTACACTATGAGAAGTAATTCTAATGATTAATCATTGTATTTATTAATAATCAATAATTAATAGAATGAGTCATACATTGTTAGTGGGTGTGCCCCTTTTCCGTAGTGTGCCCACACAAATTTAGTATTTTGGAGAGATGGACAAAAATCTACAAACTGTTCTTCCTAACTCCATTACATTACAACTATTGTTAATAATAGTTATTAAAGCTTTGAAGACTTGAGGGCCTTGTTTTCTGAAACTTGTTGATTTTTTACAGGATAATTTACAACTTATTACATAACCATAGCTCTTTCAGTTCTCCTTATTCTCTGCTTCTCACCCAAGTTCTTTCTTGTCCTGCCTTGTAGTGCTTCCTGGGACTATATTATACCATCATGCGTTTGTTTATAAACAAAAGTAGACAAAGAGGGATATGTTTTTTGTATGTGCAGTTTATGAAAATAAGGTAACCATTCATCATCTTGATATGCATAACAAGGAGCCTTGGTTAAGGAAATTGATGAGATTAGTGCAGACCAACAAGGATGTAAATAAAGCAGGAGGTGAGAAGACATGGAATTGATTGTAATGCTGTTCTTACTCTTTGAGATGGTAGAAGTGCCAGCTGAGACTCTGTCCTACCTTTGAAGTGCTCTTTTTCAAAGTGGCTGTCATGCTCCCATCAGAGCCTGAATCTGTGGAAAAAGATGAGCCGGAGCTGGAGCCAACAGAGATCAAGAGGGTGGCTTCAGAGGAATCTGGGGAAGAGCAGGCCGAGTCAGTCCAGGACCCTTCAAGATTGGTACGGCTCAGTGGTGGAATTCACAATTTTTTACTGGTTCTGTGGGCATGACTTATTTGGTGGGCGTGGCTTGGCGGTCATGTGACTGGGTGACTGGGTGGGCGTGGCCAACTCAATGTCACTCACATCAAGGGGTGCCTCACCTGCCCCCCCCAGCCATTCCTTGTCACCCAGCCTCAACTTATCTATAGTTCTGTAAAAATGTTGTTCACCTTTTTTGACTTTATTATCTGCATACTATAGATGTACTTTCATGGACCACTGAAAGGAGGAAATGGCTCACATGCTTTACTCAGGAGTGTGACAGGCTTTTAAGGGGCTGCCACAAAGAAAGGGGGACAATGTATTTTCCAAAGAAGCAGAATGCAAACAAGAAGCAATGGATGGAAGCTGAACAGAGAGAAACAACCTAAAACTGACAGTGAGAACAATTAACCAGTGGAACTGCCTGTCTCCAGAAGTTCTGGGTGCTCAATCACAGGAAGTTTTTAAGAAAAGACTGGACAGCCATTTCTCTGAAATGGTATAGGGTTCACCCCAAGGTCCCTTCTAAGTATTATTCTGACACCTTTCCCCGGATTTCTACTCAGAGTTTGGCATCCTCAGTTTTCTTGCCTGAGCTGGGGGTTGGACTAGAAGATCTCTAAGGTCCCTTTCACCTCTTGTTAAACACATGTATATTTTATGTTCTGGACTATTGACATTGAATGCATGTAAACCCTGAAAAATATGTGGTAGCCCTGGGCAAAAGAAAGGCAGAAAATCACTCTAGATGTAGGGACAGTGTAAAATATTAACACATGATAAATAATGGAACAATTAAAAATAATAGCACACTCTCTCTTCCTATTTTTTTCTTTCTTTATCTACCTTCCTCTTTCTTTCTTTCTTTCTTTCTTTCTTTCTTTCTTTCTTTCTTTCTTTCTTTCTTTCTTTCTTTCTTTCTCTCTCTCTCTCTCTCTCTCTCTCTCTCTCTCTCTCTCTCTCTCTCATAGACACACACACACAGAGAGAGAGAGAGAGAGAGAGAGAGAGAGAAAGAGAGAGAAAGAGAGAGAGAGAGAGCACTTAACAGACAAGCATTTTGGAAGCAGCTCCTTTAAATTTCTCCAAGGTTTGATTCACCACCACCCCCTCTGTCAGACTGCACTGCTTCTCACTCCAGGCACTTTAACTCACAAGGGGAAAGTGATACTTGCAGCATCCATGGGGAATCCTTGGAGAAGTTTTTAAAGGACCTGCTTCCAAAATGCATGTCTTTTACATTGCAAAAGTGCTCCAAGGCTCGATTCACCCCCACCCCCTCTGTCAGACCGCACTCCTTCTCATTCCAGACACTTTTAACTCACATGAGGAAAGCGATACTTGCAGCGTCCATTCCTTTCTTCCTTTCACCCAGGGAGAAAGAGGACATGGGGAACGGAAAGCTAGGAGAGCAATCTCAAGTGAGTGACTGGGCGACTGGGTTGGGGGCATGGCCAGCCAGGGGTCACTACTGGTTCAGCGACCCACGCCAAATAACCACATTATTGAATACCACTTCTCATACGGCTTGTTAGTAATGGGGGCAGGATGACCAACAGAGAGTAAGCAGTGGACATGAGAAGTGACAGAGCTCAGGTGATGAGCAGGGACCACCCCCTCCTGATCTCCAAGCACGGAGAGTGGAGAGAGGAAGGGAATAGTTCACGCTGACCCAACAACTTGGGAGGAGACCATCCTGCCCTTCTTTACAAGTCACATCTGGGGACTGATATTTAAGGAGACATCGTTTTTTATGCTAAATTGGTACACTGGGACAGACATTTGGAGTTTGCAGGACTGGTTGCTTCTTCTTTACTTGTGGACTCAATATACCTTGTTCCCGACTTTGTGGACTCATTGTTTGTTCCTTGGCTTGTGGATTCATTTCCCTGTTCCTTTGTTTTGCTAGACTGGGTGCAGCCAGAGGCTGCTCTCTCTTTCTCTCTCTCTCTCTGCATGCACACACACACACATACTTTGCTCTGGGACTTGCCAAGAATGTGGAAGCATTTGAGGAGACATTTGGAGCATTAAAGGAGAGTTTGAACTCTTAGCTTGCTGTTTGACCTTTGTGCCTTGTCCCAGGTTGTCACAGTGACTTATTTCAGTGCCACTGTAATTTCAGATGGTTACTAATGGTTGTAAGTCGAGGACTACCTGCACATCTCCTCCCCTGCTGGAGGGATGTGGAAAGCTCAAAAGCAAGGGAAACAGGTTAAGGTAGGAGTTGCTTCCCTTCAGCCCCAGACAAAGCACCGAGAAGCTGTAACCCCAGCATTATTTCTGGAGGGACTGTTATGCCAATTAACGTGTAGCGTTGACCATCTTGGCTCTCCAGGACTGGTAGAAGCCCCACATCATAATGGGAATGTCAGTGCCCTATTTCAGATCTGCACATCCTTTGCTCATAGAAAGGATATTAGTGTTGGGCTCTGGGAATTTACTCATGTCTGGAATTCACTCAGAGCCCGTCACATCACTGGGGCTGTGGGACTGATGGATGTGCGGACAACTGTCATTTATGCTGGATTGTTGAGACAGCTAGACAGCTGAGAGGCACATGGACCCTAATCAGTCATCAGGCTTATTTCTGGACTGCACGTTGATGTAAACCACGATGTGGGGCATTGATTATATCAGTTGGTGGGGGTTATCCTGATTCAGATAGATGGGGGGAGCAATGTGGGGTAAGGAGGTACAGATAGATGGGGGGAGGAATAGGAGGAATGGGAGGTACAGAAGGGATAGATAACACGGAGAGAGAAAGCAATGTAAATAAAGATTGGCGATGACAAATAGGCATGGGGAAGAGGTGTGAGAGTAGATAATGCAGCGGCGGATGTCAGGTTGTTAGCTGGGAGGGACTAAAGCACAGCATAAAAGGCATTGAGAGGCAGACGCTCTCAGTGTTGACTTTATTTGGGAAATACCATTTTTGCTTATCAGGACTGGAACTACTGTAATAAATTTCACCATACCAATTGTGAGTAGAGTGATTTATTAGCAAGATACTCCAGTACCCAGTTGAAGCTTAAAATGAGTGCTACTGAATAAACATGTGCAGGACTGTAGTAGAAAAGCCTAACCAAGTATTGGTTGGGAACTGTGATACATAAAGTGTGCTGACTCCAAGAAATTGCTGTATTGAAAGAAAAACCTTCATGGAGCTCAGCCACACTTATCTGCCGAAGGTACATGTTCTGATACTCTTAACCAGATATGAAGGTCTTTGATAACTATCTTTCCCAGTTCAATAAACTAAAATAAAATAATTCTATGGATTAAATTGGTTTCCATTGAGTTAGGGACCCACCCCCTTTTCAAAGTTTTTCTCGAGGTAGAGAATACACTTATGTTTGCAGAATACAACAAAATGCAAAAACCTTAATATATATCCAGATTCACTGAAATTCCAACTTAAACGTGATATTTATAATATGATACATCAGATTTTTTAAATGCCTGCTGACAAGCAGTAGCTTATGCCTACTCACAGCTCTAAAGAGGTCAGAATGTACATACTAAAAGGAAAATCACATAATTTTTGCTTAAATCTCCAGTTCAGTTATGATTAGAATGCTTGCTCTTGCCTTACTCGTAGTCACACAAACCCCATGGATACTGACAAAAATGCAAAAACCTGCAAATGCCTCGCAGTCTCTTTACACTGCTCAGAAAAATATGTTTTTCTGATGAATATTTACATATTTGCAGTATCAGAACTCATTTGAGTACATCCCATGAAACTTGATACAGAAAGTTAGTATGAAAGATAAGATAGAACTAGAAATATCCTAATATGAAAAATTAAGGAAATATAATTACTTACTAGTTTTGCTTACATTAATAATTTCTATTAATATATGTCTTGGATTGTACAGAATGCTTTTAAGTAAATGCTTCCCAGCAATGACCTAGAAAGTGGAAAAGTTTTTTATTTGGAACAGTTCCCCCCCCCCTAAATAATTTACTCATTCTTATTTTTGTTGTCCTTTTGTTTGTTTCAAGCAATTTAAAATACATTTTAAAGCTCATCAAATCTATGTATCCCCAAACATAAAGGAAGTATTTCAGATACTGTTGATTTGGAATTGGGTATTTCCATAATAAAGATCAAGAATTAACATAAAGAGGAAACACTGATAAAAGAACAAAAGATGTAAAAGCTGACTAGGACATTCCTTAGATGTTGCTGTACCAGACATGTTACCACAAATAAGATGTCTGGTGTCATTGTTTCAGTGAAGCAGATGTATAATCAAAGCTTACTACTTCTCAATTTGACATTCCTGGCCACATTTTCTTTAAATCTGGAACATTCAAATTACCTCTATGGAAGCGACTCCACACCAGATGCTAAATTTTCCAATTAAAAAAAATAGTAAGGAGAATTGGACCTGGCTACTTTGATAGGAAACCATATGGAAATCCCATGGCTAAAGGCTTGACTGGAAAGTCAAAATAGTATTCCAGAAGACAATGGGAAACCACTTCTATATTATTGCCAAGAAACCCACATGGATGAATCCATGCCAGTCTCAGCTTGATGAAGTGGCAACCACTTCTTATATACATAGAAAAAGGAGCTCAGTTGAGCCATCTCCCAGTTAAGTGTGAAAGGGATTAATACCATACAGTTCAATGCTGTGGATGTATATAGGAGAAAGACATATAGAGGAAAATTCATTGGGAAAGGAAAATAAATATTGCTGTTCCAGCTTTGGTCTAGCATCAAACTTTTTTTTTTCAATTCATACTTTGTGTGTTGCAGAACTACAGAGGCCCCCAATAGATTTTTCCTTACTCAAAATTTGCAATTAAAATTTCTGATGAAATATGGGATCCTCAGCAATGTATGTGGCTATTCCAATTACTGACTCTCTTGCTCTGTTAAAGGAATAGTGTTTCTGCCATTATATGGATCTTATAATGCCCATATAATGCTTTCTATATAAATTAATTGATCAAGTATTAGTATTTTGATTGGTAAAAATGTGTGAAACAGTTCACTGGGAAGGAAAACCAGTTCCTTAGTGTGGATAGAAATCCCATTTTGGCAATAATCCCAGCCCACCCACCTGCCTGGACTCCCATACTCTCCTTTATTCCCTGCTTTTGAAGTGCAGCTGCTTTGCACAGCACAGGAGAGTGTTGTGTGGCAGCTGCTGAAGTGACAGGGAGAGTTCAGGCTTGCAGGAGGTGAGTGGGAATGGCTCTCCACCTGCACAAACCCTGTGCATCTGTGCCAAGTGCACGTTTGGCGTGTGTGTGTATGCAAAGTGTGTACATTCCCACCAAGCCATGCACAAAGCATTCCCACCAAGCCATGCCCACCGAACTGGTGGTAAAAATATTTGAATCCCACCACTCGGAAGCATGTTTTCTTATAAAACAGTCTTCCCCAGTCTGATTTTTTCCCTTACATTATCAAGTAGCAATGCTGATTATGTTTAACACATTCACAACTTACTACTCAAAGTTTAGGTGTTTTAGGGTAACCAAAATTGACCTCACAATTGTCTAGAAAGATTTTGCTAGCTAGCACTATTAAATGCCCTAGTGGTAGAAAAAAAATACTTTGCTAGTTATACAAATATCCTACTCCTTGATCAAAACATTATCTTGGCTTTCTTGAACATTCATCTCACATTGGAACAAGCTTCAAAATTCATAAGAATTCTCAAAAGAGACTACCGGTAATTCCTACTATCATGACTGTTCTGCCAACTGGGAGATAATGGATAGTCACAATCTTACTGTGTTAATAATCCCATTCAAATGTAGGCACTGGGGTAGGTGATAAAGCCTTTTAAGCATGGGTTTCACTGACAGTATTAGTAATAGCAGGGTGTGTATTCAAAGAACAATGAAGACAAATTCATAAGAAATCTGCAATGAACGTTTTAGCACCATCCTACTTCCACCCTCCCTTCGCCCATCAAAATCAGAAACCTTACTGTTACCATCCCAATCATTACTACAAATGAAAAAAGACAACAGTTGAGGGGAGATCTGAAATGGCTGGCTATACACCAGTGGAATTAGAAATGAAGTGGATATCCTTGTACACAAAGGTAGAGCTGGAATAGTTATTCCATAACAATGTTCTTAACCTTGGTAACTTTAAGATACGTGCATCAGCACCCAGAATTTTTCAACACTTATGATGGTGGGGAAATTCTGGGAGTGAAAATCCACACATTTTAAATCACCAAGATTGAGAAGCACTACTCTACCGACTAACTTAGTGAAGAAAATATTGAAAGGCCTACTAAATTGCTGGAATAATACAGTGTTAATGATAAACCGGCCTTTGAAAATGCTGGAATCATTCTGAAGTTCTGAATCTGAAGTTCTTCTGTGTTAATTGTATTAGTTGTCAGAATTCTTGCTTATCTATCCTATTAATCAACTATTACAGGAGCCAATGATTATATACCAGGATATGTGAGCGTTTGTGCCAATTCCAGATTAGCTCCATTCTTCTGGGTTCCTATAATGCTTTGTTGTGCAATTGAGACAATTTCTTTGCCACTCAATTGTGCTATATCAGAAGATAGTGTGTGTGGTAAGGCTGTAATTCCTGCATAGAATCTACCTTGTGCCATTTTTCATATTCTCCTATTGGTTTGCTGCTGGAAAGCAACTTTGTCCAAGGATGGGTAAGATGTAGTGTATGTATACATGTCCCATATTTTATTATTCAGATAGTCCTTGTTTATCAATTACTTTGTTTAGCAACCATTCAGAATTATGACATTGTAAAGAATTGTTTTGCAACCAGTTCTTTCATTTATGACTTGCAGCATTCTGCAACCACATTATTGCTATCTACTTGATTTTCAACCAGTTTGCATATAATAGAGTTAATACAGAATGGTGGAAGGAAAATCGTAAATCACATGTTGTTTTTTTGCTTAGCCACCACAACACTTTGTCTAATGACCAAAGGGGAAGTAAGGTCATACACCCATTGCAGTCATGTGATTTTTCCACTTAATAACCATGATGCTTAGAGACCAAGTTGCAGGTTCCAATTATAGTCACTAAGTAAGGACTTCCTATGCTCCTTGGTCCAATATATGGCAGTATCTCTGATTCCTCATCCTTCAATTAAATCCTAAGAAGGATTTTATCCCATTGACATTTTCTTGTCAAGAAGATGATCAGAATATTTGAAGCTGCAGATGGACAAATGCAAAAATCAAAGAAATGTCAGCAGCACCCTCAGCTACCTCACAATCATAAAGAATGTTCCTAAGTACCATTACATAAAGTTCTAAAAAAATCTAAAACACTCTGAGAATAGAATAGAATAGAATAGAATAGAATAGAATAGAATAGAATAGAATAGAATAGAATAGAATAGAACACTTTATTGGCCAAGTGTGGTTGGACACACAAGGAATTTGTCTTGGTGTAAATACTCTCAGTATACATAAAGAAAAGATACATTCATTAAGAATCAAGAATCATAACGTACAACACTTAATGATAATCATAGGGTACAATCAACAATCAAATCATACTAGGAAACAGTCAATATAAATTGTAAGAATACAAGTGACAAAGTTACAGTCCTACAATCACAAGTGGGAGGGGATGGGTGATAAGGAGTGATGAGAAGATTAACAGTAATAGTAGTGCAGACTTTGTAAATAGTTGAACAGTGTTGAGGGAATTATTTGTTTAGCAGAGTGATGGCTTTCATAAAAAAACTGTTCTTTTTTCTAGTTGTTCTGGTGTGCAGTGCTCTATAGCGTCGCTTTGAGGGAAGCAGTTGAAACAGTTTATATCCGGGATGTGAGGGATCTGTAAATATGTTCACAGCCCTCTTTTTGACTCGTGTAGTATACAAGTCCTTGATTGAAGGCAGGTGGGTAGTAATTGTTTTTTCTGCAGTCCTAATTATCCTCTGAAGTCTGTGTCTGTCCTGTTGGGTTGCAGAACCAAACCAGACAGTTATAGAGGTGCAGTTGATAGACTCAATAATTCCTCTGTAACACTGTATCAGCAGCTCCTTGGGCAGTTTGACCTTTCTGAGTTGGTGCAGAAAGAACATTCTTTGTTGTGCTTTTTTGATGATGTTTTTGATGTTAGGTGTCCATTTTAGGTCATGTGATATAGTAGAATCTAGAAATTTGAAGGTCTCTACTGTTGATACTGTGTTGTCTAGTATTGTAAGAGGTGGTAGTATGGGAGGGTTTCTTCTAAAGTCTACCACCATTTCTACATTTTTGAGTGTGTTCAGTTCCAGATTGTTCTGGTTACACCATGAGGCAAGTTGTATAACCTCCTGTCTATATGCAGATTCATTGTTGTCTCGAATGAGACCAATCACTGTTGTGTCATCAGCAAACTTCAGTATTTTAACAGATGGATCAACCAGAAATACAGAAAATTATGTCAGAGAAGAAAAAAAAACTTTCTAGATATGAAAAATAGATTTGCCACCAAACTGGATCAGAAGACAAACCATATTTTAAACTGAAGCACAGAGGACTTGTAGAGATTTTTATGGAACTAAAGATAAACCTATGGGGAAGAAATATTCTGGGGCAGAAAATGGGGTATCAAAGATGTCCATTGAAATCTGGACAATGCTGAAGTATGCCACAGCACTATAAATATATAATACAAAGGATATGATTATCAGTTTGCTAAATTTCTTTTCTTTAAAGAACCACCAGAAAAATAAAATTATATGTACATAAGATTATTTTAAAGAATTATCTTAAGAAGCATCCCCCAATTCCAGACAGAACCATGAATTTAGAGCTGTACTAACATAATGACAGTACAGATGACTTGGCTTGTTGCTGGCTGAAAAGATATATCTGAATTAAGATAAAAATAGTAAATTGCCTAAATATTGAGCATATGCATGAGACTATATTGTTAGTGACTAATACTTGCTTTTGAAAACCTGGCTAAGTTTTTTTTTTTTTTAAATCTTCAATTAAAGGTTTGCACTAAAACAAAAATGCTTCTTTTTTTTAGACTGGTCTTTGTTTTCTTTTATTCCTAGGGATATTGTTTTGTTTAGTGGAGCTGTTAATATTCAGAAAAGTTAAGCAGCAGACTGTTAATAGAGGGTTGCTAGTTTTGATTACTCTTTATCATCACCAATCTACCAACTTTGATGGGTGAAACATTTGCTAAATGTTCTCCACCACTTAAGAATAAGTCTTCCAAAAAGTCAGCATGCATCTTTGTACAAGGAACCAAATCTAAGAAACAGTCAGCAACTTAAGAAATTTCAACCATAACAATACAAGAGCACACAATAGATACAAGCTCAAGTTAACCGCACCAAACTTGATTGCAGGAAACACGACTTCAGCAACAGAGTGGTCAATGTCTGGAATACTCTACCTGACTCTGTGGTTTCTTCCCCAAACCCTAAAAACTTTAACCTTAGACTGTCTACTATTGACCTCACCCCTTTCCTAAGAGGTCTGTAGGGGGCGTGCATAAGTGCACCACCGTGCTTACCATCCCTGTCCTATTGTTTCTTTTTATTTATTTTTAATATGTATCCATTTCATGTATTCATAACTTATAACTTCATGTATTCATTACTTATACCTGTTATCTTATAATTGCTTGACAAAATAAATAAATAAATAAATCCATAATGGCTCTCTGACTGCAGCAATATCCAGTCATCAATCTTAGCTTTCTAAATTCTGGTCTGTCTTAGATGATTTAAATATACATTGAAAATAATCTGCATATGGGTGTAACATTGACTTTAGCCAGGGTTGGGAAACCATAGCCTTTTATAACTTGTGGACTTCAACTCCCAGAATTTTTGACCCAGCATGGCTGGCCCAGAAATTCTGGGAGTTGAAATGCATTTCTCACAAAGATGTTGTCCATGAGAAGTTTCTAAGTAAAATATTTGTACTATTTTTTAACATCTGAAAGCAAGAGTATGACCCAGTAGGACCTGTTACTATAGTTCTGACAATTTACTGCCTCTGTTCTTTATCACCAAAGCTGATAAGCTTATTGCCATAAAAGCTGATACTTCTTGTGGACCATAAAATAAAATGAACAACTCCAAAAAGTAAATAGACTGAAGGTAATTATCTATGTGGGGCTTCTCTGGATGCCTAAACTTAAAATTGTGCCTTTCTAAAAGCATTACACTAGTGACAATATTAACTGCCATGCAAAATATAAGTCATAGGCTTCATCCTACTTTCTTAATGCTATTTTCATTCAAAAATCCACCCGTCTACATTTAAAACAGGTCTTTTGTGCAATGAGTTTTCTATATTGCCCTGCGTCCATAGTTTGGCAGCAACCGGAACAGCTTTGAAAGTAGTATCCAATATTTTCAAAGGCCCATGTGTGGTTTTGGTCTTCATAGTTAACCCCTCCAATGTCACAAATGGTCAAATAAACAAAATTGGCCTTTATATTTATATTTGAACAGTCTTCTTTTCACTTCCATGAAATGTCAGGTATAAGGGTGTCCTCTCATATAGCTCTCCATTTAGATAGAAAAATGGCAGAACTTGTCAATTAAAAGTGAAAAGTGGAATACTAAGTAGTATTTATAATTCATTTTAATCTATTTTTTGCTGTTTATGTTTTGTTGTTTTTAATATTTTGTAGTATCTTGATTGATCAGTAGGCCGGATAAAGTATAAATTAAACAAGCAAATAAACAGATATGTTAGACTATCATAATATGAAACTTTAGAAAAAAAAATTAAACAGCAAATTGAATTAAAACTAGAGAGTTTTATATTGGGTATAATAATGGGAAAATAAGATAAGAAAACAGAGTATTTAACACTACATTTATTAATGGCAGCAAGAATAACTTATGCACAGAATTGTAAAATGATAGTATGCTACCAGAGGAAAATGTGATAAGAAAAATACTAGAGTGTGCTGAGATGGATAAGTTGACCGTGGAGAGAGGAAAGAGAGGAAATGGATTATTATTTGATATGTACTGTATGATTGGCTAAATAATAGATATAGCGTTGAATAGAGGAGAAGACAATAAGATAATAAGGTAAAAGATATAGTGGACAAAGATAGATTAAGCAACATAGACAATTGTATAGATAGTTAAGATTTATGTAAAAGTATGTATATCATATAGATTGTTAACATTTATGTAAAAGTATGTATAACTTCATGAAAGCATTGTAATGAATGAAAATGATGTTGTATATAAGAAAAATTATTTAATATTTTTTTTTTTTAAATGAACCTTTTCTGCCATAAACTAACTAAAGGAACTATTTCTACAACTTGGACATTGAAATGTAAGTTCAGTCCATATTTTGATCTGGGTCTGATTTGGATCAATGTAATGCATCGAGACATCTATTGCTGGCTTAAGTGTTCTGAGCCATCAATAATAGTAATAACAATAGCAGTAGTAGTAATAATAATGACAGTCATCAAAAACTGAAGCATACTGAAGCACTGATATTATTGTACCCAGAGAAACCAGAGTCGAAGAAAAAGAACTAGAAAAAATCATGAAAAATCATGAACTGGCCATCGAAACTACTCAATTATAGATGAAACATGTGACAGTGATACGCATGGTTATCGGGGCACTTGGCACCATGTCCAGCTTCTTGAAATAACACCAGCAGAACTGGGGAAAAAAAAACCCCTGCTACTCAGAACATCGTATATTTTAAGAAAATACTTGGTCGATACCTACGATGCTGGCAGCAACCCGTATCAACCATCAGTGCCAATTAATAATATTTGTGATACATTTTTCAATGTTCAGTTGACTGAATTTCATGTTTAACTAATAAAGTATATAACAACAACAATAACAACAACCACTGACAATCCAAACTGCTGACTTTACAATGACAAAGTTGAAACTGTTTCACATTTAATATGTGAGTGCAGCAAAATTGCAAAAACTGATTACAAAGCTAAATATAATCAAGTTGCTAAATTAATTACTGGCCATTACATAAAAAATATGACTTACCTGCATTCAAAAAGTCATGGGAACATAAAGTGGAAAAAGTCAAAAATGGAAGGTGAAGATCTTGTGGGACTTTCGAATACAGACAGATTGTCATTTGGAACACAACACGCTAGATATCACAAAACCAAAAGCTACAATTTATTGATATTGCTGAACCAGGAGATGCCAGAGTCAAAGTAAAAGATCTAGAAAAAAATCATAAAATATTGTGACCTGGCCATTTAAACTATGCAGTTATGCATTAAACACGTGACAGTGATACCCATTGTCATCAGGGCACTTGGCACCATGTCCAAGAATTTTACAAAATACATCAAGAAATTACAGCTTTCTGCAATAATACCAGTGGAACTGCAAAAACAACAACAAAAACCCTGCGCTACTCAGAACATCATCCATTTTAAAAAGGTACTTGATCCATACCTAGCAGCAGCAACCTGTATCAACCATCAGTGCTAGTCAATAATATTTGTGATACATTTTAAAATGTTCAGTTCACTGAATTTCATGTTTAATGAATAAAAGAGATAATAATAATAACAATGTGCTACATGATAATGAAGACTTATATTGAACTATGGCTTTACTGAGACTTTACCCTACCCTGTTAAATATTTTTGACCCATTGTAGGCGCAACAGTAAATGTCCTGCTAAGTTTAAAAAGTTATTGCCTAAACATTATCATCCTGGACATCAGAATAAAAAAGTAATAAAAATAATAAAATAAAGCAAAACTTCCCTAAAAGTACTAGCATATTTTGCTCAGTCAGATATAAAACAGCAAAATATGCCCATTTTAGAACTTGTCACTATTCATACTATGCTACTTACTTATTGCTATAAGATACCTCAATCCGACTTGAAAAGATATTATTTGTAAAGGGGGAAAATTATTTTTATTTCAGTAAATCTGGTAGAACAGAAATAAGAATATAAAGAGAACTTACCTTACAGTCTGTATTTTAATTTCTTTCTCTGCCAACCTCTTAGGAGTTGAAAAAAAACGAGAAATTTAGAGAATCTTTATGTTAGGTAAGGCAAACACAGATGTTATACAGAGATGTTCCCTTTAACAATACCATACATAAATGTGTGCATACATTTTTCAATATCTGTATACCTGTTTCTGTCCAATTAGTGGCAATGAGCTACATGTGGCTCATTGATGCAAAAAAAAAAAAAAAAAGGCCTCATTAGGATTTGCATGTCACAATTTCAGGGCTATAAACTAAACTGGAAAGTTGAAAAACTTTTAAAAGTGGACAATAAGGTGGTAGCATACCATTTCTACATTATTGCCAATAAAAGAATTTCAATTTGTCTATGTGGTCATCAAAAACAAAACTTGCCTTGAACAGGACATTATTTATTTTACACATATATCTTGGAATGTTGATCATGAAAAAATAGCCAAATCTGTGCACTGGGACTTAAGGATATGCCAATATAGCACATTTTAATTTATATTACATTAGGAACATATAATATATGCATGAAGCAATGAATTGGTTGCTGAAACACCCCATAATAAAATTTTTAAGTAATTATACTTTGGGTGACAAGAAAATGTTAGTGTAAATTTTCTGATATTTTTGTTTGATTTGAAGCTTAAATTTCCACACCAGAATAATATTACTTCAAATGAAGCCTGCAAAAAAGGTGTTTAAAAATTCATAAAGAAGAATCCAATTTTGGAAAATCAATAAAAATTCTTCTGGAGCTTCCTTATGATAAGTGTTAAAGTGTTTTAAAAAAATTCTTCATTAAATATGTCTTTGGAAGGACTTTTTTCTATTTAGATTGCCTTAGTAGTAAGTGAGAAATTACCCTAGTATTAAGTAATAATAACTGCAATACTTTTGGATACATTATGTGAGGATCCACCTTACCTTGAGAAGTCTATAATGCTGGGAAAAGTGGAAGGAAAGAGAAGAGAAGAGAAGAGAAGAGAAGAGAAGAGAAGAGAAGAGAAGAGAAGAGAAGAGAAGAGAAGAAGTTGATGATCAAAGCTGCCAGTCACTCAGTACAGTAAGATAGGTGCCATATAAATTTAATAAATAAACAAGGTGGATATATTTGATTATGATGTCACTAGATGTATTATTGGGAGATCTGCAGGGGCAGATTGATGACATATTATTTTTGAATATATCTATCTACGTGATTGCTAAGAGTAAAAATGATGAGTAGATAATAGCACTCTCCTCCTATTGGATGCAAGAGGATGGAAAAAGTGAGGCCTTTTTCAAATTCTTATTCTTTCTTCAGTGTAAATGTATAAAGTGAGAACCAGATCTAATCATTAGAAAACATCAATTAATACATCAGTTTTGACAGAACATAATATTTATTCTTATATTTATCAAAGCATATCTTTACCAACATGACACTATCATTTGGATTTTTTATTATTTGAATTTTCATATATTATAATGTATTTCTGGAATAAATAGTCAGCTAACCATTTAAATTGATTTATTTTAGGCAATTGAATATGTCTTTGAATGTAACTCCCCCATTTCTCATTGTCTAGAATATCAAAAAGTAGTTTGAATATGGAGAAATATTACTTGCAGCAAGAATTTTGGTTAAGGTCAAAATAAATGATATGTAATATTTTAACTTTGATACAATGCTAACATATGACAACGAATAATTTATATATAGTGATCAAACAATGGTTTCTCAAATGTTGAAAATCATTGTGCAAATCTCTTTTTGGATAAAATCAAACAAAAGAGACATATAAAGGAATGAAGATATAAATGTTGTAATGTTACTAAGTTTGTGCATTTTATTCATTTTATCCCAAGTACAAAAATTCCAGTTTAACTGTGCTATAAATTAAAATTAAATGTAAATGAGTTAGTCAAAGAAGAGATAGTTTAAATATGGGCCTGAAATTCAGAAGATTTGTAAGAATCATATATATCCAATGGGAGTCACCATATGGAGGTTACTCTCAAATATTCTTGAGAGTCTTCCAGAGATGCCATCATTGAATTGAAGACCTTCTGAAAAGAAAACATCTGTTCTGACCTGACTGATGGGTATTCCTTGGGAGAAGCATACAATAAAAATATTTTCTATGCATCAGCTCTAGTACATCTGTAACAAATCTAATTATTTCAATGAAAGGATATAGGTCCGTGATGGCAAACCTACGGCACGTGTGCTGGAAGTGGTACGCAGAGCCATCTCTGCCAGCACGCAAGCAGTCACCCCAGAGCAGGTCCACTGTGCAGGTGCACATGCCACCCACCAGCTGATCATCAGGTAGATGCTGCGCATGTGCAGGGGGCAGGGTGTGTGCAGGAAACACATGCGCATGTGCAGAAATGTGCAGCGCACGTGCCGGGATCGCACATGCAGATATGTGGCATGTGTATGGGAGGTCATGTGTGCATGTGTAGGGGATGTGGGTCCCCCCGTATGCATTGCCTTATGGGTGCTGGCACACATGGCACATGAGGATGGAAAGGTTAGCCATCACTGATATAGGTAATAGATTCCTATACAACTTATATATAGATGGATGTATTTACTTTGTTGTCGAGTGAGATTGCTATGGTTGCTGAAAAGAATCTGTCTCATCCCTCCTCTCTCCCTATGTGTGAGAAAGAGGGAGAGAGAGATTTTAGGTAATATTTAATACTGGTTGGTTTCAGTTGTCTTGCAGTTGGAAATTCAACTCAAGATTTGGCACATTCAATGTATGGTTTGGACTTACTCTACTGTAGTCACATGTTGAAATCAATAGAATTGATAATATATTATGGTGTATCAATAACTGTATGTTGAAGATGCCTAGCTTCTTTTTTACTATATTCCTGATGCTTGGAAATGATCAAGATAACAGGTGTTCTAGAAGGAAGGTTTTCACCTGATTTGCAGCCAATGATTTTTGATATATATTGCCTATTTGCACTTTTCTATTCTATTTTGTTTCATTTTATTTTTGACAAGGAAAAGAAGGACAAAACAAGGAAGTTCTCTAAATAATATGTTTTTTCTGTCTCTTTCTTTCTCTCCCTCCCTCTCTCCTTTCAAATGATGGAATGGGCTTGAAATAGAAATATGATACAAAAAATCTAAAATACACATTGATGTATTCTATTTTCACCTCCTGTTTGATGGGTTAAAACTGATCGTGGTTGATCAGGAAGGTGGTTATGGCAGATGGCTTGATGAAAACAATACCACAATTATGCTGGTTAAGGAAAATATAAAATCTAGTTAGGAACATTAAGAAAGGAATTATGCCTTTTACATTATTTGTATAATGCTTTTATACAAATCAATGGTAAATCATCATAAAAGTATTTTATGTAAAATAGTTAATAATCATGAAATTCATCTTTGCCACTTGAAACTAATATTTCGAAACTAGACAATATGTATATCTAAAAGGTACATCTCAGCCTTTTTATTTTAGAAAAAAAAATAGATTATGGTGAGTATGATAAAGTTGCATGAAATTTGATTTAATGTGATGTTTCCCCACTGTATGTATAACAGTGAACCCAAAATCATCCAATGAACTTGAATAAGCTCTCTATAAATATAGAGAGTGGTGTGATGCTGCTGGTTCGGACCTGTTCATGCAAACCGGTAGTTCAACGATCAGCTTGCCTTGCCCACCCATTCCCGCCCTATCCTGCCCTTTATTTCCTGCTTTGTAGCTCATCTCAATAGCACGGCATAGCTGATTCCCAGCCCGGTCACTGTTCTACTTATCATTGCTGACTTGGAAGGTAAGCAGCTGAGCTTCTAAATGCTCCATTTTCAGCGCTGCGCGCAAACACCTTAGGTGTGCGAAGCGTGTGCTCATTGAACCGGTTTTTAAATGGTAGCATCCCACCACTGAATATAGATCAAAGTCAATCTTTCTTTGCACAGCGCATCTTTGTTCAGTGTAATGACATTAACTAACTTGGTTGTTGTTTAAAAGGAGCTAAGACAAATGTATTCATGAACCAAAGGTGGCTAATCGTAAAGGATATCAACTTTCTCATATTAGAGGATATGTTGGGAGACTTTAAGTTGGAATTAAGGTCCATTATTATCTCTGTTCATGAGCTTCATATAGCCATTTTGTTAATCAATGAGAATAATATGCTAAACGATATAGGCATAATATTTTTCTGAAGCTGTTTCTTTAGCATTTCTTAGATATTGGAGAAAGAGATTTAGAAGAACTCCAGGCTTGTTAGGGACTCAGATTTCAAAATTCAAAACATCACCCTGATCAAAGTAGGAAATTGTATTATCAACAGAATAATGGTCCTGTTATACCAATTATTACTGAAGTGTTATTAGCTTCTAGGCATTCTTTCCTTCTTTATCTGCAGTTGTATCTTATTTTGACTTCATTATTCTGTCTTGTATAGAAGAGCTTTCATGTAACTATAAATGCACTTTCCAAGGCTGTTGCATTTTCTTTGAAAGTCTCAAGTGTGTTTTATATTATTAACACAATGCCTGGTCGTCAGTGGGAAGCCTATATTTGTACGTTAAGGTACAGTATCTGGTGTGTGCTAACCATAAAGATTTTATTGTGCACTGCAACAGTACAGATGTGTGACATTTGAAGCGAGATACAGCATTGCCATCAAACTCTATGCTATTTACAATTCAAAGATCAGTCTCAGGGTTGATTCAATGTCTGATGTAATGTGTGGGCGACTTTCCAATTATTCATAGCAGCAGTCCTATACAGGTAATTATGTTCACCAAAATTAAAGAGTGATGCTATACATTTTCTAGCATAAATGCTGTATATGTGAAGGATTCTCAATGTAAATTATTTTAATTAACCAGGCTATTTTCTGACATTCAAAGAAGATGTCAAACTTCTTGAATGGGGCAAAGGTCAGTACTAAATCACCAGGATAGTTTCTATGACTTCCAGAAATCCATCACCCATTCACCTCTTAATACATAAAAGAAATTATAGATTAGAATAACTCAGAGATATAAGCAAATATAAAATATATTTGTGTGTGTCAGGGGGTGAGTGAGGGGAGTTTTAGAAAGACCTGCTGGTAAGAACAATCTATAATGAATACCATTTAAAATAATAAATGAATCGATGAATTAATACATATTACCAAAAAGTTCAGAACATTGATAGATGAAGGATGTCTTCTGGAGATGGGTCTTTTGCCTGTCATCAAAAATACTATCTATCTGCATGTCTGTCTGTCCATCTGTCTATCTCTATCATCAAATTTACATACCCTCCCCCACCATCTCACACATAGATTACTCTGGGAAGCTTTTACTTTTAAATCCTTACGTATTTGCTCAAATTCTTGGTTGGAACTTGAGAAGAAAAGAAGTGGGGAGACTACTGAGACCTGATTGAGAGGTGGTAATGAAATTGAGCCACTGAAAAGGGACAAAGCAACAAATAGATATCAAAAATAAGTAAAAAGAACTTTAGGTTTCCTCAAGAAGAAATTTCCAGAATGTGCAAAATTTATATTTTTAAAAGTGCCATAAATAGAATTAATAAATGCCTATAGAAATTATTGGAAAAATCAAAATGTTTAATATAGCTGGGATTCTAATTCTGGCCAGGCCCATACTTTACCTACTGCTTCCAACTTCCTCAAAATAAGCATCAAAGATATGTCTCTCTTCTTTTACAAATTCAGGTTTCTTTTTTATTTTGCAAAAGTTAAAAAAAAAAGATCTTCCCCATCCTAGTACAGATTCCGTGTTCATGCTTCAGATTCTTGCTTCAGCTTGGATGAGAAAATGATAGCACAAGAGTGGCTTATAGCAATCCAGCAATATGAGCCATATTATGTCTGAGTGGTCTACTGCATTGTGCAAAAGGTATGACAATTTGGGGTGGGGTGGGGAACAAGCCATTGCCCCGGATGCTGAAAATGGAGCAAGTCCCATCCAAAATATTTGATACAATCATTGTATAAGTAGATTCTCCCCTTCCTTCACATAAGGTATTTAATTCCAAGGACCTCTTTGAAGGTAGACAATCCCACTGCAGAAGTGGATACTGATAAAAATGGTAGTTTCTTTCCTCATAAGGTGATTGGATTTATTGATTACTTTCTTTTGCAAGCTCATATGATGAAGCAACAGTAGGTCGAAATGACAATGATTTCATTATGTTTCTCTCTCTCTCAGAGCAAATCTATCACAAGGAGTATATGGGTTGTTGCTAGAAAATAGTGTTTCACGGTGAATGGAGCTTAGATAGCAAGTCCTATGGAATCTTGTTAAATACATTTACTGCAATTCTGCAATGATTGTATTAACAATATATGCTGTTAATACCCCCATTTTCTATGCGCCCAAATGTTGTAGCTAAAGGAGCACCCGCTTCATATGCTTTTTGATAGGCCTTTGCTACTTAAACCCTGTGATTTTTCTGTATTTTCAAAAGTTCTTCCACACTCTCTTTGAAATGGGGATGACAGCTCTTGTGTCCTTTTTTCTGTTATCAGATTTATCTTTTTATGACAATACAAGTTTTAGCTATCTGCAGGGAAGAGCACAGTGTTTGTAGTACATTAGTCTCTTCGAGTGAAGAAGGGATGGATAACTTTTATTAGACAAACTAACCTTTAAAATGGTTGTTAATAAAAGCTCACAGGGAAGAGAACAGTATGAAACTGCCATTTCGAGTTTGCCAACTCTCTCTCCCTCTGCCACTCTGCCCCATTCCTCAGTTTGAGGGAGCAGTCCAGCTCCATTCTAATCTGCCAGAGTTCTGCCAAGGATTTCAAAGGGACTGTGAATGGCATCCCAAATCTCATGCATTTCCCTTAAATAGATAAATGTGCCTGGCTAGTGGGTGTGTGATAACACAGTGCCAGGCAAAGATTCTTAATTCAAATGCCATGCTGAGTCCCAAGCTGGTAAGGGTTGAGAAGCTGCAAGAACAACAAACTTAGCAGCTGGTGGGGAGAATGTCTTATCCATTAATGATTCACTCCAGCCAACTCAAGCTATATCACTGGCAGGCTACACTCGTAGTTATAATAGATCACTAATATCAATCCGGAGGCATATATCTGAAAATGGCAGGATGGCAGGCTCCAATCATATTTCTATAATCAATAACCATCCATCACTCTTGATTTTATCTCGTAGCAATTGCAGAAGAAACAAGAGTGTGGAGTTGCTTTCTCCGATGCACTCATTAGGAATGCAAAGGTTTAGTCTCTAGTCGAGATGTTAAGGTAATTAGCACGGGAAAAAATGGAAGAAATGTACGTTGCTATAGCAATACATTCATCATGATCTACTGCATAAACACCCAGATTAATTTACAAGATGCCAGATAGACATCTGCATGGTACTTGCAGACACCAACTTATTTGCTTTTATTAAGGCTTAATCATCTACAGTGGAGCTTTCAAGGTATGTGTGCTATCACTGTCAATCATAGAGAGATGCTGGATGCTTTTAAGGGTAATTCACCAAAGCGGCAAACAGCTTAAGTGCTAGATTGTGCACAACTCATTTCTATATGTATCAGGGCTGGCTGAGTGAGGTAATACTAGAGCAGTTCACAAACACTGTAACTCAGAGTGCTCCAAGGCAATTTGAGTTACCCATACATGAAGTGAAGAATGGCAAATGGTAATACACCAGGTGCCAGTTGGGATCCTACGTAAATCAGCCTTGTCTAATAAACTTAATGATGCTCCATGTCATGTATCTTTAGCTGAGGGTTGTTAAGAGTTGTAGCCTTGTTCAGGAAAAAGTGCACCCCTAATGAGAAAGAGCTGGATCCAGATCTGCATTGGAAATTATTTGATTCAATGTGATACTACAACTTCATAGAAGATGATAGAAAGCTTGAATTGAATTATGGGTTTGGTGATACCGTGTGCTATCAATTAGAAAAATGAAGTCAATAGAATGTTTGAGGGGACAGAAATGGCAATTCTGCTTTTAACAATTGGAGTTTTGCAAAACTGTTTTCTGTCACAGTGGAACCATCGTATAAGAATCATCACCTAGAATCTTGAGATTTCAGTGAATAAAGTACTGTAAATGTTTGATTTAATGCACATTAAACTTTATTTTTGATTCATTATCCCATTTAAAAACTGTAAGAAAATAATAACACAATTGTCTTATTTGGGTTATAACTAAACTCATGCCTTCATTTCTTTTCTGTTTCTTTTTTAACTTATTTACAAGTTTGATCTGGTATTTTTTTTTAAAAAAAATCAGTTTGTCTCTTTCTCTGTATTTAGATTTTGCAATATTATCCTAGTACAGTAAATACATTTTATATGCAGTTTTATTTAGTGCAATGAATTTGTGCATGCATTTTCCATTACAATATATAATCTGTGCATTTTGCATCCGTATTTTGCACTATAAAATTTAGGAAACTGAATATTAAAGTTGCATTTTGGTTTCCATCTAAGTTGTTTTATGGATATTTGAATTTAAAACTTCAACACAGGCAGAGGGAATTAAAAAAGTGTCTCAATCAAGTTGTTGTGGTTGGAATAATAAGGAAAAATATTCGTTGATTTATTTCTGCATACTATTGAGAATTCCACTTTGTCAGTGAGTCACTTTGTAAAATTGAGTCATCCCAAGTTTTATATAGTCAGTGTCTGGGATTGGATATTTTTTTAATTCAGAAGTTCCTTTTATAAATGAAAAGTTTTCCTCTCTACTTGTGAAATTCCTTTATAATTGAAAAGGAAACTTTGTCCCTTGCTTACCTTAGAAGAGTTAGACAGAACAAAACTGATTACAATATAACCTAAACAAGAAATGAACCATGCCAGGAAAGGTTGGAGACACTTTCCTAATCTTGTCAACATTCAGTCAAACTTAACAATTTACTTTCTAATATTGACTGCATTTCCCAAAATCACAGCTCTGTCTAACAATTACACTTAGCCAAACCAATTGGATTCCTTTCTTCTACATTTCTAAAAATAGCAGCAAAATAGAGGCCTAGAAGCAACTAGTGCCAAGATCCAAATTATCTATAATAATTCTTGATTTCTGTTACCCTCTGGTTCTTTTCGTTAGAGACTTGAACCAAATAATTGTACTAATACATTTAGTTGTTTTTCTTCTTGGTGTTGTGCTACATTTGCTACATCTATGACTGTAAATAGAGATGAAGGTGGAATACAACTCCTGGATTTGATAAATATTGGTGAGTAACAAGATGGTAAACACAAGGATCTATTGTGTCCTAATTCCTCCTTTATCCCCATTTTTTTCAAGAACTTCTAACAAGAAAAAAGAAAGAGCACCGGACTGCTAAGATTCAGTTTGGTTAGGCATTGAAGTTCTGGGAATGAAGTGGGTAACGTTCAAGGGACAGGATGGGTCAGTTCTCTGTACTTTCAGGGCAAAGGGATAATTCTAAAAATAAGATTGCAGTACTGGTGAGAGCTGCCTTGGTTTGGCTTTACAAAGTAAGTCCTAATAACACTATTATGACTTACTTTGTAAAGCAGAAGATCTACCTTGACTCTTACAATTACCCAACACATGGAATGTTCCAAGGCATCTTCCTGGAACAGATCTAAATCAGAGATTAGATCTAGAACAGAGATGGGCAACTATAGCTCCTTTATTGCTCGTGGACTTCAATTCCCAGCATTCCTGAGCCTTTAGGTACATAGGAAAAGTTGATGCTCTTCTCACACACTCCTATCCAAATGCTAAGGATCGATGCTAAAGATCAGTGGGATAAACAATGTACACAGGCTAAAATATGAGTTATACATTTTCTCTATCATATCTGGCCTCTTTTATACTATTGGAAATTTTATTTTAAAAAGGAATGTGCTCTACTTCTCGCATTCATAACTAAGTGACAGGACTAAATCTTGCTACATGTATATTCTTATATGGCAAGAGGTCCTTTTCACATGCTCAGAAGATTTTTCTTCATTATCACCAACTATAAAATAGATAGCAAGTGTTTCTCAAGGGATCATTTCTATCTCTTGGTGACAGAAGTGGGCATGACTGGAAGATTGCAGTCGAAAGCATGATTATTTGAAAGTTAAAATCAATCTGTTGTAATCACTAGCACTTAACTGAAAGTACATTTATGATAGGCACATTAATGGGAATTCTACTATTATTATTTTTCTTTCAGAAATCTAATTTATGGGTTAAGCTAATCCACCTCCTAGATGCTCTTTATCCCTTCCATGTCCATTCCTAATATGTTAAGATACTGACCTTTAATCTGATACCATCCACACACTTTTATCTAATGTCTTTATGCCTATTAAGTCAGTTCAGATCTTAATTTGAATCTTACCAACCTCATGGTTTCTTTTGAAACTGTATTGAATCAATTACTTTCTGTCTAAAGGGCAAAGATTATGAGTTAACTTCAGTCTATTCATTAGGGCAAATTACGACATGAAGTCTAATTCTTACAGCAAAATGCCTGGGAAGGTGGTATGATATGACATATTCTATTTTATAAACTTCCATCACTTCCTATTTCAGTGATTGATTTCCAGTCATTGTTAAAATTTGGGTGGCTTATAATAAATAATATGCACACTTGGAAAAATCATATTCTTAATAAGAGTTCAACATTCATTCTAGCTCAAGGCCTGTGGGAATATCTGGATTTTCAAATACTTCTTCAATATCTTCAGGATCGGAATTATACAGATATCTGCTCCAGAAAGGATGCTCTAAGACAGAGAAAGTGTGTTTCCTAGATCCCAATAGTTGTCATTATTTAATCAAGGGGATCTTGTTGCTGAGTAGAAACTATTTGAAATAAACTATCTAGAGATGTCATAATATAGGGTCAAGCCTTATACCATAAAAAGTTTTATAGTGAGAACAACTACCTTGAATTGCACATAAAAGGCAACCTACAATGCGTACAACTTGAGAAGCAGTGCTGACACAAAACATGTTCATTATTGCTTGTTTAACTATATCTGAACTGATTTAGTAACCTTGAAGAGCTGCCTTAGGTAGATCACATTTCAATTGTTCACTTGTAAAAATGAACTAATGCACAAATGATTGTTTGAAATGGCTCCTAGTCTAGAAATTAGTCCAGCCAAGGTACCTGATCTTTAAACAAGAGTTATGACTCAAGGAAAGCCCTGGCATTACATAGCAATCTTGAGTGAGGAAATGTTACCCCACTCAAGATTAAAGATGGAAAGTTTCCTGAGCCAAGAGGGACAAATAAACATAGGTACTTGGACCTGGCAGTATTAAGCCTGAATCTGTTCCTTCTCTCAGCCTTTTATGGATGTTTCAGTAAATCATTTTTGTGACTATGTCATCATTTGTCATTGTTATGTCATCATTTCAGTTTGTGCAATCTTCTTGCCCAAGTTGAGAATGTGTTGTACTGTTTCTTTTGCTTCTTACTTTTTTATTATGGTTGATCACAGAGTCATCCAGATGTGTAGAGTTGATTTGGCATTTTTAATCCATCTATCAAGGTTTTTTTCCCCAAGCATTCAGATGTTATTTGATAGCATTTAAGAAATTGTCATAGGATTTAAGCTGTTCCAAGTAAAGCTGTCTTTTGCAATTGACTAATTGTGATTTTGTCAATGCTGATGATGTTCAAGAGGTACTTTGGATTCCTCCCAAGGCTCCTATTTCTACTAGTACTATCACTGCTTTCATTTGTCTTAGTAATTTTACTTCTATTTGCAGGTTTTTGCATTTTGTGATTTTCTTCAGTTTTTACTCTTCTGTTCTGCCATCTCAGGTAATGCAATATCCACTATCCAGACTTTTTTCTCACTTACCAACAATTGTTAAATCTGAGGATCTTAGGTGCTCATTTGTTTTTTATTCTAAAGTAATTATGGTCTGTCTGGTATTCAATAAGCCTTCCTAGTCTTTCAGATATTCTTCCAATGCTCTTTTTTCTTCTTCAGATGTTTGTAGTTGCAACATTCCACAGCCACCTATACTTCTTGGTAAATAGAGTCTGTCAGTGTCTCTTTGTGGATGATATTTCATTGTCACTATTTTTCTGCTCTTCCAATCCATGTTTTTTAGTTCTGCTTTATTCCTACTCCTAGTCCAATCAATCTGATATGTAGCTTTTTCCCAAGCACTCTTAGATCATGATATTAAATGTGTTTCATGGAAAGTCCAATTTTATTTAATGGGAATTCCTCTGCAGTAAACATGCAGAGAATTTCTACTATGCTGCACAGTCCTATGCTTGTCTACTCAGAAGCATGTCCTATTGAGTTCAGTAAGACTTATGTCAGGCAAGTAAGTTTGGAATTGCAGCCTTAGTTCTTTTCCTTTGTATACTTTGTGCATATAATATAGATAATTAGAAAGTATAAAACCAAAGCAAACTATATGCAATTCAATTGCTTTTCCCAAGTGTAGTTTACTTGGACTGTCAATATGTTGCATATCACCCAGTGGTTCCTTTCTACTGGGTATTGTGAATTAAATAAACCAAGACTGAACACATGTCTTAAAACCACAACAGTTTATTTATAAGACGAAAGGCAGCCCATCAAACTTTCCACAGGAATTGAAAAAATTCATCATGGACTGAAAGCCTTTACTTTCTTTCCATTCATATAATTTTGGTTTTGGCCTAACACTTAACGCAGTATTCAGTTCAAAAGACTATGCCTTGCATTTAAAGTAAACAATGACTGTTCTGCACAGACTTGTAATTTTTCTTCTCCAGTCCTTTAGCATTTTTCTCAGCCTTCCAAATGGGGTGTTTAGCTAGCATTTATGCCCTCCCCCATGCCAATCCAGAGTGTCTACTTTTCTAATTGTTGTTTTGTATAAAAAGAATGAAGGCCTAACTTTTTTTTTGACTGCTCATAATTTTTCTGTCATGGTTTATTCCCACTTCTGCTACCAAATATTTCAATCTGCTCCATAAGAGACCACTCAGGGAATAAAGAGAGGATAAAAGCAACAGGATTTAACATGATATGTTAAAGAGCTATAGTTGTGAAAGTGGTACTGACTGTCAAATTTATACCAAATTTTCCTCAGAAGACAAATCTCGCTCTGTAGTCACAACTGAGAACTCATACAACACTGCACAAACATTGACCAATTTTATCCCTGGGTACCTCCACTGAAGTAAATGAATTAAGCCAAGTGTTTAATTAACTGCAAAAATTTGGCATGCATGCAGCTGTTGGCACTGCACTACACCATGTGCAATGCTATGCATATATAAATTGCATTTGTCAAGATCCTTCTTTTCCTATGACAGTAAAATATTTGAACATTTTATTAAATAACTTTGCAATAGTATAGAAAAATGATGGAATAAACACAAAACACGTTAGGGTTTCTCATAAAAGCTTTATTTATCAATTTGGGGCAGAATTACTGGAAGACAAATGCTTCAGCCATTTGTATATAGTTGATTTCTAAGTACATTTACAGCAAGCTTTGACTCTTTGTATACATTTTATTTTGAGATGGATACTTCCCAATAGATATATAATATTCTCTGTCTGAGAATATACACACAGAATCCTCTGCTTTCTTTCATTAGTAAGAAAATATATTTTTCATTGTTCGTGCCAAGTGTTTTCTTTTTTGGAACACAGATGGATACTCAGCAAACCATCAAAAAGTGGAATCTTTCAAATTAATTGAAATGTGCACCCACATTTATTTTATTACACTATAATATATAAAATTAGCAGCTTTTTGAGGAGTGGGAATTGGGAAGCGAGAGAAAAGGGAACTACAGGGTTGAAAATAATTGCAGGGCAGGAGCTGTAATTGCAAATGCTATGATACATCTTCCATACCTGGGTTGCGAAAATAGAGACAATTGCTAAATTGTAATAAGCTTTTTGTATCTGTCACTGCCATCCAATGGTCAGCTGGATTTATGTGGCTAGATAGGTTAACTCAATGCTATGATAGCAGTAGCTGAAGTATTATTTCAGGATTTGAATCCATGATATTAGAATCACACAGTTACTGGGCATTGTTATTTAGTTTTCATTTTCCAAATATTCTGATCCAGCATAGTTCTGCTATAAGAAAGCCAACTTCACTTGGTTCTATCCTTCCAGACTGCTAATTATAAAGGAGTTGTTCTCAAACGAAACAAAGACGATGTGACTCAATTGTAACCCATCCTTTTCTTCTACCTGATTGAGGATTTAATTCCATGCTTGAGATACTGAAGTAGCTGTGGAGATCGTGATACTATGGCATAATCTGAGAAAATCAATACCGCAGATGAGAGTTAAGTACTGCAGTCAACATGTCATTAAAAATTCCTACTGGGCACAAATACCAAACAATATGCAACATGAATGACTTCAACAATTAAAGAAGGGCTTTATTTCAAACAACTTCTAGTTCTTTAACTCGGAAAAGAAGCAAAGAAATGTTCAAAAACAGTTTGCATTTGTCCTCATTTTGACACTGAATTGTTCTTGCATTAGTGTCTTTATGGCGTTTTCAGCCTGTGATTCTCTAAACTAACATTTTCAAATACCGAGGACAAGCATCGTTCTTTTTTTTTTTTTTAAGATTAAACACTGCCAATGGGAGAGGTGCAGAAATCCTATTCAGAAACAACTTAAATAATGGTATTTTTGCCTTTACACATTTCCAGATGCATCAATTTGAAAAGATGCTTGTACTTAAACCTTAAAGCACCTTATTTTTCCTTGTTTCTTTCCCCTGACATTTTGTAATAGCTTACTTTAAACTTTGCACAAGAGAACTAATAGACATTCTACTTTTACCTCTACGTCGCCTCTCCCCTGCAAGTTTCCTATACAAGATTCATCTTTATCAAATAGACTACAATAAAACTTTCAAGTCTCACACTGTTTTTGTAATAAATGGGTATGATGAAGCCACCTGAAAGACTTAGAAGAAAACTCACTCCAAAGGCAATATGGAATTTAAGCTTTCACTCAGCATGTAGTCATCTCCAGTTATATATTAGAATAAAAGCCAGGTTTAGTAGGCTGTATTCTTTTTATTCTTTATTTCTTGCTGCTGACTGCAACTTGTGCTAGAGGCTTTCCAGGTGACAGTATTCCATTGATATAATAATAGGAATCCATTCCTCTGGAAAAGAAGATATGAAGACTATTATAGGCTAGCCTAGTCAAGACTGATATATGTACTCAGCTACAATGATCATGGGTTAAAGGACTTTGCACATTTAGATTAGAAGCCTGGAGATAATATAAAGAATTTGTTTCTCCCTGCCTCTTTACCTCCTGAATTTTTTAGTTCTTTGCTAAAAAAGGATAGACTGCATAACTTTTCCCAAAACACCCTAATACTCTCTCTGTCTGGAATGAACGAAGGCTAACTTTCTTTGTTGTTACAATATTTTTATCTTTGGCTCCCAAAGAACTCTTAATTTACAAAGAACAACAACAACAACAACCACAGAACAATAAAGTAGAAAGGATGGAAGTCAAAAGAAAATTTCAAATTCTGATAAGAGGATCAACTATTTGTCTACAGCCAATGAAGCCATAGTGCTTCATCTGCTACTATGCAGTACATAGAAAGAGCAGGTTCAACCTTCTCGGTTTTACAATAAAACTGGTTTGTGAATTTCAGTGGCTGAGATCTCTACACAGAGAAAATGAACGAATAATTTGAAAGTTAAAATGTTCTGATGACAATGGACACTTTTATTCTGCTAAGAAGGCAGGAAGCTGGAATGAACTCATACTATTTGGAAAGAAACTCAAGTTGAAGGAGTCAAAGTGGTGGAATGAGACTCAGAATTTTGAGTTTTTGGATCAAAGAATAGAAATGTAAGATGATTTTGAATCCAAATATGGTATATTTTTTACCCAGTAAAATGTAGAAAGTTGCTTACTGAATAAAGTAACAATGACTGCTTGCATTGCGAAGGGAGCAAAGAACTGAACATGGGAAAAGCTTTGGTGGAAATTATTTCATCACAAAATAGGGGAGATTAATGGTCTTGGAGAAAAAGATGCAGGGATTTTCTGTTAGATAATTCATTAGACTTCATGTACATGAATGGATTTCAGGAACAAGGAGTGTTATAGATCCTATTATAAAACACAATTCCTTGATTGTCTAGAGCATGGGTGTCAAACTGATGGCCTGCAGGCCGGATGTGTCATGCACAGGCCACGGCCACCCTGGCTTTCCAAAGACAAAAAAAAATCACGATAACTCACATGATGTGATTGAGTTTAACACCCATGTTCAAGAGTATGATATTTAATGTAACATCACCTGTTTGTATATGCTTGATATTCACACAGAGAAAGATACAGTATATTTCTAATTTCAGATTTCATAAATATTTTATTATTGGGGTAATATGAATATTCTGTATGATTCAAATGGCTGTCTATTAGCAGAGTTGTCAAGTGTGCATTTTTTTCTCTAGTCCCTATAACTGTAAATGATTAAAACAATTAGTATATTTCTTAAAAAGAAAAAAAAGTAGAATGACTTAGCTGAGCTTTGCACTATTTTGCCCTCTATTGCTTGCTGAAATGAAAAGAACAGATATTCTCATCAGACTACATTGATATGACATTTATTAACATACCATAAGATGTGTGACAGATTGGGAAAATCAACAGAAAAGCACATGTCCAATACCTTCAGTGATTTTAATATGTGGCTTAATTTACAGAAGGCTTCTAAACATATTATCTATAATAAAAGAAGAGAAGGTGGGAGGGCAAAAGAGTGGGAGGGAGGGATTATTTTTATTTTCCTAATATAAAAAAAGAAAAAAAATACATGAGTATCTGAAAGCACTGTCCAAAGCAAATTACGGTACTTCCTACCTCTCCACTCTTAACCATACATTACCTCAGACAAAAGTCATAACAAAAAAAAAAAAAGACATAATGCTAGGCCATGGCAGAGGACTGAACTTTTTCATATGCAATTCATCATTGTGAGTGCATTGCATTGTATACAAAAATATATATTCATATTTTCATACTTACTTACCTAAAATGCCAAACCTGTTGTTCTACATGAACAATTAGTTTAAGAAGTAGTGATTTTGTTAGCAGCATTCTCTTCTCCATGATCAGTATATAAAAGTTTATGGATGGTAAAGAAACAGAAAATCTTAAGGGTACTAATATAAGAATTTGCCCCAGCGTTAGATTCACCAAAAGGCAAACAGGGCAAATTGCAGAAAGATTCAAATTCATATTTTGAGGTAAAACACTCAACATTTCTGTCTAGAGCTATTAGCCTATTACTTTCATTTCTACCATATTAGCTTTAAACATTCTTTCCATTCTGCTTTTGAATATATGTTTTGAATGTAGCTTTTTTAAAATGACAAAATAGTGAAACAAATTCCTCACAAATTCCTAAGAGGCTTAAAAATCTGGGTTGTGTAGTTCAAACTTATCTATATATCTTGTTTTACCTTTGCCATTTTTTACTTGCAATCTGTCAGTTATTATTGTGGGATATTGTCCATTATTATATATTAATAGAAGGATCAACATGGCTGGCTGGAGAATTCTGGGAGTTGAAGTCCATAGGTCTTATAGTTGTCAAGGTTGGTTATTCCTGGTTTACATGGCATAAATTATATGTATTAAAACCGTGCTATGTTACCTGCTTTAAAATACAGAGAACACTGGGTTATTAAGACTTTAAATTTTTGGCAAATACCTAATAGTGTTAAATGAAAGTTAAATGATTCAGACATTGCAATTTCACATAGAGAAAAACCTTCTTCTAGATTAGAAGGCTGTGATAATGTTTGCCAAGCTCAAATGGTTTCTCTTTGTATCATCATATTATCTTCCTAGTCACCTGATTCAATCCATTGATATAAAAGAGATACACAATTTGGAGAAAGAATGTATTCTAGATCTCACTTGTTTAGCCAGGTTTCAGAAGACATTTTTTTTTATTTTAACCTGGAGACGTTTAATGTTGAATATTATGTCAGAAACAGATTTCTGAAATCCTGGCACTATTTAAGATTTTGGAGGTTTGTAGCAAACAGGTAAGAATATTTAGGAATAATATGTGCCATTTTTTTTCTTTTCCCAACAGATAATTTTAACAGCTAGCATATGCAGAGGTTTCATTAAAAGCACTGGGGGAAAAAATGACCATAAAATTGTAAAATTATTTAGATCAGTTTTACTTAATTCCCAATGGAATTTTTCTTATGCTAACTTTATTTAGCAGAATATCACAGGCAGTACTTTAAAGTGCCAAGTGCTTTCAAAAAGTTCAAGGAGTGAATTGCTCACAAATTAAATGACACAAAACCATTGAAATAAATGTGTATACTAAAATTAAGCCTCTTGCTCACCTATAGCAGAAAGCTAATGCTTCCAAGTCAAGATTTATTAGAATTTCCAGTTGATATCACTGTTGGATTTGATACTAACATTGTAATTTGCTCGTGGATAGGAACAATCAAGTTTATTTGATCTCAGCTCTAGAAACAAAAATAATTGGTAGATGAGAATATTTGATTGGGTCTTTAAATTGTGGTAAAGAAAATTAAACACATAAAAAATGAATTGCTAATTTTCTTTAATATTATTTAGAGATAATAAAATGGAAAATGTGAACTTTAATATGAACTTAGTGAAAAATGTGGCAATAAAACATGAAGGAGAAAGTCATGACATTGTGCAAAATATCTTACTTCTGTCCAGCTCAGGATATAAAGGTAAGATATTGAATTAGAATGTTCAGTTTGACTTGGAAGCAAATTGGCACCCACTGCTTCTCCATCCTTGAACACTAATTAAAATGCTAAATCAAATATCTTCTGACCCATTTTGAGGGGCAGCCTAAGACAGAATATATAGTTGTATTCTACATGAAAGGTTACCATTGAATGACCGAGAGAAGCAAGATTTCTGTACACGTGGCAGCCTGTGGTTCTGGCCATTACTTGCTTCCTTATACATCAAAAAGCAGGAAAGGGACAGAATTTCAGACGGCCTACCTATTATTTCTGGGCAAAAGCCAGATTACAGCCTCCATGTGTTGTACTGACATTTCATCTGATTACAAGGCATTGTAATCCTCAAGATAATCAGCAAGAATACAGGCTTCAGCATATTCTGGTTTGCAAGGAAACAAATTCAGTGCTCATCATATGTTCAAGAGGGACTAATAATAAAGAACAGTAGACATTTCATTGTTAAAACTTATTTTTTTATACATATGCGCACTGCTTAGGAGAAGAGAAATTACATTGTCTAAAGAAAATATAATGATGTGCAATCTGAGCAAATGCAGTCCACATTAGAGCAGACATTCTATTCTAGATTCTCAGCTACTTTCTTTAACTAGAAATGTGTGTGAAAGAGGAGTTCCAAAGGTAATTCAAAATGGGAGAAAGATAGCCAATCTGGGATTTAAATTTTAATTTCAACAGATCGAACTGGATCTGGAAATGGACTGGAACAACCTTTCCTTTGGACTACCTATGGTGTTTGAATAGTTTTCTAAATTAGCTCCATCCAAGATGCTTTGCATCTGCACTGGGGACATGCATAATGGATGACAAGTTACTCTTTTCAGTCTTAATATTTAGACTGAATTAAAAAAAAGTTCATAGATTCCTAAAGCCATTTGCACCTCTAGTATAAAATTGGGTTTGTAGAGTTGAAATACTCCACTAGTCCAATCCTCTGCAGTATGCATTTAAAACACTCCCTTTTATAGCTTCTGAAAATGAGGAGCCACCTCCTAAAGTAGACAATTTCACAGATCTTACTGTCAAGAAGTTTTCCCTTGTATTTAAATTTTAATTCTAAACAGCTGTAATTTTTGAATATTTGTATCTAATATCATAGTTCATGAACATTTTCTCTGTAGCTTCAAGAATATACTGTATGTTGAAAGTTGTGCCCAGGTGAACTGTGAAAGTTGTGCCTAAATGAATTGTGAATATTAGGAAAAGCTGATCATTTAATATTAGGCAAATAGTGATGGTTGAAAAGTCATCATTTTATCTTTTTCTAAGATTTTCATAACAAATATTATGTTTTGGTGATTTATAACACAAATCATAATATGACAAGCTTAAGGACTGAATGAAGTTTGATGGAATAGTTATTTCCATTTTTTTATATTAGAAGGTAAATACAGTCCTTGATTTATGACTACAGTTGAGCCCAAAATTTATGTTGCTAAGTGAGATAATTGTTAAGTGAATTCTGTCTCATTTTACAACCTTTCTTGCCACAGTTATTAAGAGAATCACTGCAGTTGTTAAGTTAGTAACACAGTTGTTGGGTAAATCTGGTCCAATTGACTATGCTGGTCAGAAGGTCAAAAAGGGGGATTACGTGACCCCGAGACACTGCAACCATCATAAATATGATCCAGTTGATAGGCATCTGAATCACATGATCCCAGGACTCTTCATAAATATGAATCAGTCGCCAAGCATCTGGATTTTGATCATATGATATGGGGATGCTTGAAAGGTCAAATGCAGAGGTTGTATTCAGCAGGTTCTGACCAGTTCTGGAGAACCAGCAGCAGAAATTATGAGTAGTTCAGAGAACTGGCAAATACCACCTCTGACTGGCCCCGTCCCCATTGATTCTGTGCCTCTCAAGTCCCAGATGATCGGCTGGGTCTTCTTTTGTTGCCCTGCACAGGAGAACGGAGCTGGGGTGTGGAGGGAATGGGAATTTTGCAGTAACCTTCCCCCAGGGGTGGGGAGGGAATGGAGATTTTACAGTATCCTTCCCCTGGAGTGGGGTGGAAATTTGGATTTTACGGTATCCTTTTCCTGCCACGCCTACCAAGCCACACCATTCCCACCAAGCCACGCCCACCAAGCCATGCCCACAGAACTGGTAGTAAAAAATTTGAATCCCACCACTGGTCATATGTGAAAAACTGTCATGAATCACTTTTACCAATGCCACTGTAACGTCTAAAGGTTCACTAAATGAATGTGTTGTAAGTTGAGGACTACCTGTAAAAGTTGTGGTATTCATTCATTCAGAATATATTCTATATGACATGAGTGTCATCCTGGCATGGTGATAAATCTCTCCCTAGGAACACAAATATGCATACATCAAGGATGAGGATCAGATAGATAAGTTGCTTTTATTACAGATATTAAACAAGCTTTTAAAGCAAGCAATGCTAGTTAGCTAAAATATAAGAATCTTGCCATCTCTATATTTTCTTCATTCTTATTTGACAACAGATTTTTGCCATCTGGGCTGCATGGGAGTTTTGTTTATTTGTCTTGCCTTGTTTAACACCCTTCCACCTTTGTGGCTTGTGTGATGACCTGGGGCGGGGCACGGAAGCAACACAGCTGAAATGAAGGCTTAACTTCCCCTTATTGCTCCAAATTTGTCCCCAAAGTCCCACCGTTTTTGCAAGTCCAGGAGCAAAGCTCCAAACATGCACCTCCAATAGTTCCTGGCTGCTATTAGTTCAGAGGAGCAACACAGCAGCCATAGTTCAGGGAATTTGGTTCCAGGGAGTCCTCATCACAGGACAAGTTCACTGGGACTGCAGCACAACCTGGAGCAGAACTGGGTGGCTGTGAACTCATACATAGCCAGGCCAGGCAAGCAAGGCAAGCAGAATAAGTAGGACAAACATGGCAAGCAAGCAGGGCAAAGCACAGCAAATTATCCAGATGTTGCCAACAGCATGTGAGACTGGAAAAAGGCAATGCTTGTTCCCGACAAGTATCCCTCCCAATGGCATCTCTTTAAATCTCATTCCCTAGGTGAAGAGGGGTGGGGCACACTCCTCCTGAGTTTTCAGGTTACCCTGCACTGATCCTGCCTCCTCTCAATTTTCCATGTTTGGGGATTGGGGGGGGGGGAGGTAATTGATCATCACTGGAGCTCCATCTCTCCTCTGGTCCACTGCCTGCTTTCTTCTCCCTCTTTGCTTGGTCATTCTGTTCCCTCTCTCTTTCTCTGGCAGCATTTCCCGGGTCCGAGGGACCTGGGGCTATCTCATTCTGCTCCTCCAGTCGTTCCTCCATCAGCCCTAGCTCAGAATCCTCCTCCTAGGAACCAGGCTCTGATGGGGTCATGACAACTTGATCCCTTAGAGCAGGAAGGGAAAGGTTACACAAGGACTCACATATTCAACTGAACTTCTGAAATCAGCCGAGGTATATGTCCTTGTATGTACCCAGATACTGTTCCATACCAACAATCCTATGCAGGCATGCATAAATCCTGCTTAAATCAGTTCATTGTGATGATTTTCTACACAAATGAAGTTCTCTTCAAAGAACAAAATTGAAGAATTGTTAGGATGAAGTATTTTGGCCAGTATTTAGCCAGATAAACTGCATTAGAATTATAAATAAAGAAATTAAATGAAATGAAGAAATATTCTCTAGCAAGTCCTTGATGAAACTCTTTTGGGTAATGACCCTTTGAGAATATTGTTGACCAGAACAATAAAAGAAAATACCGACACAAAGTCAAAAGCATTTGTAAATAGGACATATTTGAGTATATCTTACTAATTAGCCTTAAAATTGTATTGAAATAGCATTTCATTTATTTCTATCTGTAAATAATGAATTACATTCAGCATTATGCACATAAACATCTCCTTCCTCCCCTTCCTTTTATATTTACATGATTTCACCCCCTATATTTCTTTATGCCTATTCAGAGGTGGTATTCAGCAAATTCTGACCAGTTCTGGAGAACCAGTAGCTGAAATTTTGAATAGTTCAGAGAACTGGCAAATACCACCTCTAACTGGAGATTTTACAGTCTCCTCCTCCTGCCACACCCACTAAGCCACATCCACAGAACCGGTAGTAAAATAAATTTGAATCATACCATTGTGCCTATCCCAAATTCAGGTTTGGGATTGCGTGATAATGGTATGGGAGAAGTGAAAGATGGAATTAATTTTTGTTCATGGAAGCTATTCTATTAACAAATATGTACAAATACATATAACCCATTTTATGGGAAATGTTTTTATTATAAACATTTTGGTTTTATTCCTAAATGCTTGTTTATATAGAGAGGAAATGGAATTTCCTGATGCCATACTCTCCTAATTCATATTATTTTTTACTTTTTTCAATATGGAAGCCATGTTAATGTTGTAAGTATGGGGTCTATATGCTTGTGAAATTAATAGAAATCAAGAAGTGCATTTGCTGAAGGAAATTGCAATATGTGTAGTATCTGTTCAGTAACCTTGGGAGAGAAAAAGAAGAAGAAATAGGAGATAACTATTTCCCAGGGAAAAGTAATAGTAAACAAGGTCTTGATTTTCCTGTCTTGAAAGTAATCTCTGTCTAATTCAACAAAATTCATTCTTCATTACAAAGAAAGAATGCTTAATAGAAGCAATTAAAGAACTTCCAAAACAACCAAAATGCTTCATAAATATTTTTCCCACTTTGAATATTTACTCTTGTCAAATTTTCTTGAAAATTAAAATGAAGCCAAAGTTCACAGGCAAAGGGTTCCACATAAGTGGTTCACAGAGACGGTGGTTTTCAGAAGAGCTAAATATAGAAACATTGAACTCTGACTCAGCCTTGTTCTCTCACACTCTGTCCTTATAGATTAATAACACTAAGGGTGTAATATTCACTCAGCCTTCATGTAGGGCCAAATTCAGTCATTCTTAGCCTTGTTGATCTTTATAAAGTATTGATTATCCTCGGGCTATAATGGAGGAAAGTGTATGAAGGGATTTCTGAAGTGTTGGCCTTGAGAACGGCTGAGAGGAAAAGTCAATATTTTAGCCTTGAAGTGTCCCAGTGTCAACAGAGAAAGGCATGCAACATTCTAGTTTCTGAATGCAAGGATACTTCATCTTTTTTCTAATTGACTTTGATGCTATATGGCTCATAATAAAGTCTAAAAGCATATTTACTTGGTCTGCAGTTAGGTTTCTAGTGGACTACTTGATCATAGGAATCCAACCCAAGGCCTTAGCCACAATACACTATCTCCATTTCAGGCCTTCTATCTCAAAAATATGCCTTTCCATTTTGTGTCCAGCACCACTACATCTTCCCAAAGATCTCTGAATAAATATTGCTAAGCAAATGATGCATGTCTGTTGCATATGATTTTTTTCTCTTCAATTTTTCAGCTGCTGAACATTGACAGTGGATACTGTAGTGCTAATAAGAGAGGTTAAAAACCTTTCCCTCTGTGGTGATATTTTAACCCATTTCCTCACTCCTGATTCAGGAGTAAAGCTCACTAAATAATTTCATTTTGTTGTAATAAACAATTGTCAAGAGCAATCAGATTCATTGCCATGTACAGAATCTAGCTAGGTGAGAGGAAAAGACTTTAATCCCAGCCTGATATTATCTCTATCTTTCTTGACATAGTCCTTAGCACATTCTCTTCCACTCTCTGTTGAGTGCCATGTTGCTAAGTGAAAAATTTTCTCTAGTTAACTGGATTTTTCAAGATTTTGTCTGAAGGGTTTTTTTTTACTTATTCTGTGTCAACTTTTTGAAGCTATTTCTGGACTCGGAAAAGGATAAGCTAAAGGACAGAATGTCTTTACTAAGGGTCAATAGCAAGGTGCTTTGGGATTACTGGGGTTACATTTAGTTTATCTCAGTTCCCATTCAACTTTGGTGACTGTCAACTACTGTGGCAAGGGGGCAGCAATCACACCCAAATTCTTAGATCAGGAGTGTTTGAATACCTGCCCTGTCCTAGTGGCCAGGAGGTGATTCATTTGCATAATGATAAATGTATTGTATTTATTAGAGATGCATGGACAAAGAGACCTGGATCCCACAAACAATTCCACTGCCATGATTACAGACAACCTTTTATGACAATCTCAGATAGTCTTCTTTGGAAAATAGCATGACTTGGCCTCAATAGGATTTGGAGGTTTATTTGGGTTTTTCCAAACTGCAGCCGTCAGCTTCTTGTTTTTGGAGTATGAACTGGCTGGAAATGGAACTGGCTTTAAAAAAAATCGTTTTACGGACTTCAACTGTTCCAGTCCAGTTAATAAGACTATTTATATTTCTTTCTTTTCTGCAGCCTTCACTGAAGGTTTCTTTGGGAGCTCCCTCTGTCCATGAGATACTACCATCCTACTGAGTAGGACAGATTCTACAACAGTTTTCTAAAAAATTGACCAACCTAGCAAGCATGACAAATTCTGAAAATGCCCTACAATTATAGATTTCCAAAATTCACAAAGTGCACTGAGCTATGCTGATATATCTAGGCAAATTCCTCAAAGGGTTAATTAGGAAACAAAAAAATGCAAGTCAGAATCAACTCACTCCCTGTTTTCTGATGGCCAGTCATATTCAGGCTTCTATTTCAGCTGATTTGAAATTTTGCAGTTCCCAGTATTGACTGAAAGAATACATTGAAGTTAAAAAAAAGTTATTATAAAAGTTTTGTTAAGAAGAAAGGAACTTCAGATTTTCTTTCTAGCCAGGAGGATGTGACCGTTTCATCTGATAACTTCTTGATCCATGGACTGCACTTAGCACAGCCAAGGCTAATATAGTACTTTGTCCTTAGGTTCATTCAAAACTTAGCCTGGGGCCAGATTTTTCTTAGTGGAGTCTCCAGTGGAGAAAATGTATCCCTGAGGAAAGCCTCTGAAATGTCTCCATATCTATGATTAAGACGTGCTGCAAGTCAAAGTGCTTAGATAGATTCTGCTGAACTGGACCCTTAAAAGGATTTCCCCACAGTACATTCTCAAAGAATCAGTTTTAGAATAATAGGAAAATTACACATGTTTTCCTTTTGATATCCATTTTGATAAAAACAAAACAATTACAACCAGTATTTCCCAGCCCTGCTGTCCACAGTGACAGAATTAAAAGAAAACTGATATTTTTTAATTCTATCAGACTTATCTGATAAATGTCCAGAAATCAGTTTTATTTCCTTGTTTACCATATCAGCTCCAATTTTCTTGACTGAGCTCACTGTATTTTAGATAATTTGCTCTACTTTTCTTAACACTTATTAGGTGACTGTACAGGATAATCATTTTAATAAAACGCAGGATGTGTTTTCTTCAAATACGAATTGCAGAAACAACACCTAAAGATGTTATTCCAACACTGCTTTTTATCCTCAAGATAAATCAGATTTATTTTTTTAAAATCATTCTTTAGCTCCAACTTCATCTTCCTTGCTATATCTTCTTATTTCCTGAGAATAAGGCAGTCCTCTTTCATCTGCATTCATTTCTGTTTTTAATAGTAAAGACTTTTCCCTACAGAAAGACAGCCTGTCAGAGAGGTTAGTATTAGACAAGGAGAAAAGTGACATACCATTTAAATCTGGCCCTGCTCAGAAGAATAAGGATAAGATTGATTTTTGCAAGAGTGGAAACTTGCATTTTGGAGCTTCCTCTGTTTTGCAGTGATGCATGAACTTACCCAGTCATGTAACAAATGAAATGTTACAAGCATGGATGAATGTTTTCCATTAATTTGAAATTTTGATATGTTTATGAATTCTTGCTCACCTTGAGAACATTCCACATGTAGGGATTTTTTTTCCAAATCTGTGCATCATGATCATATGAGTCATCCCTTATCTAACTGGTTTGGACATACACTCTGTTTCTTTAGGTCCACAATATTGTGTCACCAGAAGCACAGGTAGCAGTTGCAACGCAAGAAAGAGCAGTAACAGCATATCACTTAGCTTTCAGGAGCAGGTCTGCACTAGGATTATCTAATCAGCTTGATTTTTTTTACCAAAACCCTTGGTTGTAAAATGGTTTCAGTTCCAGACTTTTAAAGATGCCCACTTTATTTGGGCATAAGGAAAAAAGTAATATATTTTCATGTATGAGATACCATTTTTTTTCATAAATTGAAGATTTCCATTCCTTTCCTGAATTAAATGTTTGAATTTCCTTCAATGGCAAGAAAATTAATCTGAACTATGGAAATAGTTAATTGGACTGAAGGCTATGCTTTATACATCAGGAATTATGAGCCAAACATTTCTGGCAAATGTGAAGTTTTAATTCCTGGATAAAGTATTAATTCCTGGAACAGCAGCTTAAACTACAACTCTTTATAGAAGGCTGAAAAATGTCTTATAAACAATGGACAGGATCATAATTACATTTCAAAAACATTTTAAACTCAGATTCACAAACTCTTTGAGGATTAACCCTTTTTTAAAATCACAGTACACAAATACAATACAATACTCCTCAAATAGCAAGACTAAGAGAAAAAAAGGTGCAGGGATAAGACTAAACTAAACTTGATTAATGATTTTCATTTTCTGATTCATTTAAATTACAGTTTTAGAAAGTCTCTGGAAGGATTCACAGGAGAATTTGGGGAGAACATTTACACATGGGTCTTCCATTATATGCTGTCTAGATCAGGAAGAAGAATTCCTTGTCTCCTCCTTCAAGCATATTTTTCACACTGCTATCTACATAATGACAAGAAACTGTCTAAGCAGAAGTTCTATGTAAAATGAAAGAATTGAGTCTTCGTCTGCATGAGAAAGAAGGCATGTAGTATTCAAATATACTGTTTTGGACATTGAATTAATGCCTGCATTCATACTGGCACCTTTTTAGTTTTATATACAATCATCAGGGCTCCAGTTAATATCACACACACACACACACACACACACACACCCTTCTAGTTCTGACTCTGGGTTTGATACTACAACCTGGACAAATTGAATTTAAAGAGCACTTTTGTCCAAGTTTTCATGAAACCTCCATATTCTCCCTTAATTTATAGCATCATGAATACCTAATAGGTAATGTTAACAAGTACAACAGTTTCCTTCAATTTCTTTTGAGCCTAAAGTCACAAGGCAATAAACTTTGTTGCAGTAATGAATGCAGTAATGAATGCAACTACTTAATTAAACTTAGTGTAAACATTTTTAACATAACCATTCTTCCAGTCTGATTTTCATGGTGTTCTATTGAGGCCAAGAATTTAGAGCATGTATGTTTTCTAGGCTTTCCACATTCTGTTGAAAATATGGATAAATTGACAAAAACATGGTAGAAGAACTCAAATATTTGAAAGAAACAAGGGAGAATTCCTTATAGAGTTATGCTCCACACAACTCTTGAGCAAGCCATGATCATTTAGGATGAATCTGTTTCTATTTCAAACTATATTTTACCTATGTTGATTATTTTAAAATTCCGAATTAAAATAAGACATTGATCTGATCAACCATTAATTGCACTATAACTATATTCTAAATCTGTTATATACTTGATGCATAACAATTTCTTAGATGTTCTAAAGTAAATTTCTGCATGTTTTTCAATATAAAAATGCATATATTTTATGGTGGATGATAATCATCTAATGCTATTAAAATTTTGGGCAGCTACAAGACAAGAATTCATTCTTCATTTCAGAGTAGATACTTTGGTCCTGTGGGCAATGAAAATAGCTGATGATAAAACTGATATTCATACCATAATTGCTGATGAGAATGTACTAGTGCTGGTAGGCACAACGATCAATAAGATGTAAGGAGTCAAACAAAGCATTTCAAATATTTTTTGTCTTAATCTTTTCTTTCTTTTCTTTTTTCACTTCTCATATACTTCTCAAAATTTCAGATCAAATTTTCCCAAGTCAGCTCAATAGAGAGAAATTACAAAAATAACATATTTTTAGTTACTGCTGTCCTTAATGCATCTATAACACATATCTCAGTGGCACAGTGGTAAGAGTGCTGTATTGCAGGCTACTTCTGCTGACTATCAGCTGCCTGCAATTTGGCAAGAAAAACCAAAAGTACACATATAGACTGGGTGAAACCAGGTTCAATGGCAGTAACTGTGAGAGGGATCTTGGAGCCTTAGTGGACAACTAGTTAAATATGAGCCAGCAGTGTGCAGCAGCTGCCAAAAAAGCTAATGCAATCCAAAATTGTATTAACAGAGGGATACAATCAAGATCAAGGGAAGTACTAATGCCACTCTATAAAGCCTTAGTAAGTACTGCATCCAGTTTTGTTCACCACATTATAAAAAAGATGTTGAGACTCTAGAAAAAGTACAGAGAAGAGCAACCAGGATGATTAGGGGACTGGAGGCTAAAACATATGAAGAACGGTTACAGGAACTGGGCTTGGCTAGTCTAGTGAAGAGAAGAACCAGGGGAGACATGATAGCGATCTTCCAATATTTGAGGGGCTGCCACAGGGAGGAAGGAGTCAAGCTATTTTATAAAATGCCTGAAGGCCAGACAAGGAACAATGGATGGAAACTGAACAAGGAGAGATTTAATCTGGAAATAAGGAGAAACTTTCTGACAGTGAGAACAATCAACTAATGGAACAGTTTGCCCTTGGAAGTTGTGGGAGTGCCATCACTTGAGATTTTCAAGAAGAGATTGGACTGCCATTTGTCAGAAATGGTGTAGGGTCTCCCGCTTGGGCAGGGGGTTGGACTAGATGACCTACAAGGTCCCTTCCAACTCTGATTATCTGTTATCTGTTAACTCTTCCTATGTAGCAGTACTTGTTAGTTTACATTTTGAGTTTGTATAGTCATATTAACATTCAATATATTTATTTTTTTTAAAAATCTTGGAGCCATAAATTATTGCTTTATTTTCAACTGATCTTCTACTCTCTAAAATAATATGATCAGAAGATACATTAACAGGAAGATACACCAGCAGGAGACAAAAAGTTGAACAGCAAATACTTATGTCAAGGTTGTATCAAAACACGCATCTAATGTAACATCATTTTAAACCTGATTATAAAGAAAATAATAGGAAGTATGTTTTCAATTTATAGATAACTTATAAGTAAGCCTGCAAAGGTAATTATGGTTGATAGATAACAAATCTGAAATAGGAATTACAGAAGTTTGATCTAGCAGATCTGTAGCCAGTGACCAAAGAAATCCTAGGTTGCTCTAATTTTGGCATTTGGAATCAGACAAGTCTGAAGTTTAGCTTCAATGTTGCCATACATAGTTCCATTAGATACTGTTTGGTTGGCATTTCAAAGTATGATAGCAGGGTCTACAGTTCCAAGACAAATATAAAAATCAGAATCTAGTGCAATCAGATGAAAAAAAATGCATTTAAATAATATTTAAATGCAAATGACTATATGGAACTTTAAAAAATCAGTTTAATGTAAAAATAGAATGGATTTATAAATAAATTCATTTGAAAATGATACAGTATGGAATCCAACTCTAACTCCCTTTTATGGAAAGATTTTTGTGATTTTTAGAAAACACTGTAATGGCTTCCATCCAATGTTATTGCACACATACACAACAGCGTGTGCACATATTATAGATATAAATAGGCAACTAATGAGCATGTGAAGATACTGTTAGTCCAACAAAACTTATTGGATACATTAATATTTCATGCAACTAAAATTATCCTTTAGTAACCATATAAGGAGTATTCCAAGCAATGTTTGAGATGGTAGCCTTAGGCATCTTAAATATAGTAGTTTAAAAACAATGAAAATGAAGATTCTAAAGACATAATTGCAATAATAATCACATTCAGACATTTAAATAACAGGTCATATCCATTTAGAAAACTAATTTGGTGTCCAATATACTTTAATTCAAAGTAAAAGTGGAATTGGGAACATCCATCCCTTGTCTAAAGAATGACTCTGGATTTAGCATTGTTGAAGTATCACCATATCACAAAGAATGGTTTGAAGAACACAAATCAGAACAGATGGAATTGTCTCGCCAAAAAGAAAAGGAATAAATCTTAAAACGAGCATACAAATGTTCCCCACAAACTGACAAGTTATTTTTTAAAAATATTCTGATTAGTTTCCTTCCAGGTCAGTTTTGACTTTGTGTTGTTTGTATGGCCAACACAATACCAGGACACTGAGAAATGATTATCAGTTCAAGAGATTGATAGTAACAGGCATCAGCAGCTACTTTACTGGCAGGAAATTTGGAATCTGCATACATGATTTCTGGATGTCTTGCAAGAGAACAAAAGACTTTCATCTTGTTAAGCCGTTGCCAGCCAATAGCTTCTTCTTTCCAAAATATTGTTAGATATTATCACAAAATGTTCAGATATTACATTCCTGACAAACAGGAAATGTATGCTGCACTAATAGGATGTCAATCACCAAGATAACATCAATTTTGCAGTTTCTAAATCATCTCCACCACCTGCTGTCTCTTTGATAATCCCTAACAATTAATCTAAAAGTGACATGATTAGGAAATGCTTCCAATGTAACATGGAAAAATGGTATTTATTTGTATGCATTTCCCTAGCTCCAGCTGAAGCTTCCAGAAAATCTTTCCTTGGCTCCCCAGAGGGGCATATTCATGGAAAAAAAAAACATTAACAACAAAATCTGAGACAATTCTGAAACCCTTAAACAATAAAAAAAGAACTACAGTTCTCTTGTAGATAGAGTAGTAGGTAGTTATTTGAAAATGCCATAATCCAAAACATATAGGCATAATTTAGAAAGAGACTGTAAGAATGAACTTTCTCACTGGCTTTATGGTATTCTCTTTGTAGGGGGTTAGAAAGTAAAATTCAGCAAATGCAGCCACTGAGAAGCCAATCAGTAGTGCTAGACTAGCTTTCTAAACAGACCTTGATTTGTTTAAATAAGCATGAGATTAATATCAGGTTATGCAAGATCAGATGAGTATTTCGCTCCCTGAATTATTTTGCACTGGTAGGCATTTGAGAACTCATGTATATACATATATATCTTGAGCCAATGAGTTCAGTGTTGTTTTCCACTCAGTCGCTTGCTTATCTGCAGTCAGTAAAAACACACTAAAATGTTTTGTATTGCTGATGAGCTGAAGTGCTTAGCCATAATTTTAGAGATGAATGTTTTAAAAGCTGCATTAAGTGTTCTTCCATAGTGATGGGACTCACCATGTTGAGCTGGTAATCTTTTGAATATGCAAATTGTATTTGTCACATGGATTATTTGCTAGTGGTAGTTAGATCTGTAGAAATGTTTCAAAAGATGAGAAATAGAGATCAGTTACTTTCAGTTTTTGTTTAGAAAAAAAGGCAGAGATGTGTCCAGAAGTAGACTGAAAGAAGGAAAGATAGTTTAAGTGTAAAGTTCAGTCATAGGGACAAAAAAGTTATTTGCATATGTCTTCCCTTCAAATAAATGGAATCTAAAATATTTGTATTTTTCTTGTTCAGTCATGGTTTTTATCTTCTTAAGTAAAAACAGAGAGAAGAAACAGCCATATTAAACAGTTGGGTAGAATGTGAAATATTTTTGAATAACTACAGATAGACTGGAATAAAGAAAGTGATGGTGGTAAATGAGAAGTTTGGACATTCACAATGATTGCAGGTATGATAGTTTGAGTAAGTCTAGCTTGGTAGTAAGAAATACTTTTCCTGCCCCAATTATGATGCTAACCATAAGAAGACTACCAATAAATTGTTCCATTATTTAGGAAAATCCAAGAAAAGAATTTCTCTTTAGGGACTTCTATCTGTTTCCAAATTTTGAATATTTTTGTCAAGACAACAGGTTTATGGCATTCTTCTTCTTGGAACAAATAATTTGGAATACCAAATACACCAAAGTTATAAATGGATTCCTAATACATTTTCTCTTTCCTACAGAAGATTTCCCAGAGACTATCTAGACCAGAAGCTGAAAATGCTGGGCCATTTAGAAATAACAAATCCATAAATTTTAATTCTGGGTTCTATATTCATGCTAATCTTGAGAATAGTTTTCTATTCTACTTGCTTTTGTATAACTTGATTTCTTCTGTTGTAGAGATACAGTACATGGGATGAATTATTATTCTACTATCCAAAAATTGGTAAGTAACATAACACGTATTCTATGAAAAATATTTTTCCACTTGAGAATTGCAGGGATATTTAGCCTGAGGAACAATATTAGCATCAGTTAATACATCTCGAATCCCATTTAATATTGGTTAGTTATCATTTTTTTTGTTTTTGTTCTTTAAACCTGATGATTTCCACCCTTCAAAAACTGGATTCCCAGTATGGTATCGATATAATCTATCTGTCTGTGGATACCTTTCATGAAATCTGACAGAATTTCTGCTCTAAATTTTATTTGTGTTACCTTTAAAAGGCTCTTTTACAAGATAATCTGGGCCTTTCACAGTTTTATTGCTTTGAATATATACAACAACAACAACAATAACAAACAAACAAACAAGCAAACAAGTTTTATTTAGCCTAGAGTAGTTTATTAGTTTATTCCTTAATAGATTATTTTTCTGAAACATTTCTAATTCGGTATGTTTGGCATAGATATTGTTATTATTTCTAAAGTTCAATAGTGATGGAGATTACTGAGGAGTGAAACAGTGTTCCGAAGCCAGTAACCCCTTTTTTATTTGAAGCTGAAGAAAGCTGAGGAAATTTGTACTGTTATTAGTTATTTAGATGACCTCTGGAATAACAAGTTTGAATTTTGGAGCATTGCTTTAAATAGTGTTCTATCATATTAAATTGTTGCTGTGTTTGTGTGTGCGGATGTGGTGTATGTGATGTTTTAGATAATATTTAATAATTGTAGATTGTAATTGTCTTGTAGTTGGCACATTCACTATCTGGTTTGGATTCACCCTCCTATATCCAGGTTTGAAATTAATGAATTGATAATATATTACCATGGATCAATAAGATAATGCCTAATTTTTTTCTTTATTGGTGATATTTGGAATTTTATAAAAAGAATACATATTTATGATTAATCACACAACATTAGAAAGTTTTCACATAAAGAATTGATATATATATATATATATATATATATATATATATATATATATATATTGTCAATATTTGCAATTTTTTATTCTATTCTATTTCATTTTATTTTTGACAAGGGAAATGACAAAGCAAGGATTTTTTAAAAAAAATAATTTATTTATTTCTTTCACAATTTTCTTTTACTTTAAAAATTATTATGATTATTTATTTTGAAATCACAGTTTATTGTTAATACTATGTTACAATATTTTTTTAATGTTAATAAATGAGAAGTAGGATTAAATAAAAATCCCATCATTTACATTTCAAAGAATGTCCTTTGATTACAGATAAGTCACACAGATGTTCTAAGGGTTGTAAGAGCATCCTTGTCTTCTAATAAAAGAAACCACGTGCATAATGTAATAACAAAGTACAAAGTAATAGCCATTTTCTGAAATGGCAACCTTCTTCATGTCATTTTGAAAAAAAGTATGTATCTAATTTTCAAAATTCTACATTTCTACTCACCAAAACAGATGGATACTCGTATTCTAAAGAAATAATTTGGAGGTTTGTTTTATTTGATGCAATAAAGCAAACATTCTATGTCTTACAAGTATTGGGTGTTTTCAGTGCTATTTTGACTTTGAGGAAGGAATTCATAGCCTAGAATTCAAATGGAATCAATCCATTTGAATCCTTTTGCAACTAGTAAGATGTAAAAGTGAATGGAGACATTTAATGGTTTTAACCAGAGTAGAAGCCCCATACATTCTCACAAATGTCCCAAGTGTACTGTCTTCTAAATTATGAGGAAGTAATGACATTAATCACAAAGAGACCATCAGTAAGAACTGTAAACTCCCCTCCCCCTCCTTTTTAAGTTTTAACCACTATTGTACTTTTTGTGTGATAACCAGAATCAAACAGAAGAGCAGATGGACACACACAGGAACTGAAATAGTTTGACTTTATTATCTGGTAGACTTCTGTGTGAGTCTGAAGGCCTTGTCAGAAACCACAACAGTTTACAAACTGGCAACTGTGGGTTTGTCTGTTCACCATTGAATCTATTTCTAGAAGGAAAAAAGAAACAAAGAAAAACGTTAAACCAACGTGTGAAGCATGTGACCTGGCTGTACTTAACAAGTATCACTGACACATAGCGACCTCTAATATTTGCATCATCACTGTACCCATAAATTATTTTCTGGTTTTTCCCATAAGCATTTGTTTTTAATCTGTTTCGAACTGAAACCAGCAAGCACAAAACAACATGAAACAAAGTTTCAACTACATCATCTTAATAGTTCAGTTAAGAAGTTGCATTATATTACAAGCTTTCTAAATTTTCACTCAAGTACATGGAGAATATATTTTGCTTTGGACAAGCCATAGATGATTTAAAAGCTACCTGGATATTCCTGTCTTAAAGTTTTCCTACAGTTATGGGGAATCCAAATGTGCTTGAAGAATTAGCATATGAAAAATAGTACTTAAGTAATACTTTTCTGTTAAATAATATTCTCCAATGCCACTTCTCTCACTACTCAAAGGAAAAGAGATCAACAGTAAGTTAAGTAATTTTCTTTACATCAGTAGAAAAGTTATCTGTAGCAATTAGATGGCAGAACAATCTTAAGGAGAAGTGGTCAGTCCTTTCTTGTTAAACTTTCAAATTCCCCACAAAAAGTAATTGTTTTTGTTTGTTTCATCTTAGAAATACTGCATGTTTCTCCATTATTTAATTTTTGGGCTCTGTTCATATTTTGTTCCTATAAATGTTTCTGCCACATTGATTAAAAAAAAGCTTTCATTCAAGGCTGGGGATAACTTCATGCAGAGGTGTAATCACTTATTATGGTACAGGTGCCAAAAATTAATAAACATACTACCTTGTCCTTATTATAATTCATTTTAATTTAATTTTGAGATTCTGCAGGACTTATGTAGAAGCATCAGAGGCTTGCTGGCATTCATGGGTGTCACACTGCTTACTGTATGTTAGCCAAATGTAATATAAGCCAATTGCTGAATGCTTTACCTGCTCAGTTAAATTGTAAGGCGTTCCTTGATGTTGATTGTGCAAATGTTAAGGATTGAAGTTTTAATACTTTCTGGTACTTCTTCAGCACTACTTCATTGAATGACAGTTGCTCACTTTCACATGCACACCTCAATAATTTTAGTCTTACCTCAGAGGAGTCTCTATTTTCCTGAGTTCAGAAAAGCATGTTTCTGCAAGCAAGAGGTATTCCTGAGATTTTCATTGTGGCCCTCCAAACATAATACATCCCAGAGGAAGAAAAAAAATGAGTGAAAAACACACATCTTTCCCCAATACTGTTCTTTTTTAGCTTTAGGCTATATAGATTGCAAAAATACCCCCCTTCATTCAGCAAACATATGTTCAACTGTTTTTTTCTTTCTTATAAGAAAGTCCTGCTTTGTGTTTTGATTTTAGCTATCACTTCTCATCACAGCTAAAGTTTTCTGTGCAACAGCTTCATGCTAGTCTGCTTATTGGAACTCTAAATGAACTACCCCTCCCAGGGCTCAGTCCATGTATTTTTTGTTTAGTCTTCTCAAACCACTAGTTACAATAAATAGAGCCCAGAGAGTGCTAAAAGATATGAAATGATTCCTATTCTCTGCACTTGAAGCTCTCCAACAGTCTTATTTAACTAAAATGCACTCCAAGCACTTTTTCCTTCTTCCTCTTTTCCCTTCTCAGGAGTTAATCTTATGTTATTCCCTTTGACTTTCTCCGTTCTTAAAATATTTGAATCCTTGGATGCTGAGCACCTTTCATTCCTTTTCTCTTAAAAATGAAAACACATTCTCCCTGAAATTCCTAGAAGGAGTAAATTATGTATTTTGTAAATTCCCAACTGATAGAAAAGAGACACTAGTGAGAATGAATCCAGCTAGCTTTCTATACCTTCTCTATACATGATCCATAGTGTTAGATCAGGTACAAAAGAGACGCGAGACCAGTGCACTTCAAGCTCTTTATTTTATGTTAAGATCTGTACAAGATCTTGGAGCCGTGGCAGCACTTCATATAGGGATTGCTCGCAGCTCGTCGGCCAATGACATCACCTTGAATCTCCCGCAATCGGCTCGGTCAATCGCGGTTGATTCTAAGTGAGCCAATCACAGTTGTTGAGTCGGCCAATCAGAATGTAGTTCATGCGGACCAATCAGAATTTACCGTTTGGAATATGTTAATACAGAACACCCCTCCCCTCTTGGTTCAGTCCTACGGGACATGGTTATGTAGTCCCACAGGTAGGCGGGGCTCCGTACCTGCCTATTTGCCCTGCGCAGCTCAGTTGTTGTTTGGTCTTTGACCGGTTCGGATGGACTTTCCGTCGCTCTCGTCCTTCTTAATGGAACCGCCTGGAAGGGTGAGCCAGGCCTATTGTGGTAGCTCCTACCCGGTCTACCCAGGTTGGTTGAGCTGCCGGTTCTGCTGTTCCCGCCTGGTCTTTCCGGGCTGGTTGAACTGGCTTGGCTGCTCCTTCCAGGTGAAGCTCCTGGTTGTTCGTCTGCTGATGGGTCGTCGTCTGTCGGTGAGTATTACTGGTTTATTTTGGTTTGGGGGTGTTCGGTTTGTGTTTTAGAGTTTTCTTCACCTCTTTGTTTATTGCTTGCAGTTTCCCCACCCTCTCTGGTTTCTTTATTAGTGATTGTCTGTGGTGTTTGTGTGCCGTCCATGTTGTCGGTGGTTGTTCTTGACCTTAGTTGGTCGATGTGTCGCTTCCAGCTTCATCCATCATCTGTTTGTAGGTGGTAAAACCGGGGGCCTGTTACCTGGGTTATTTTTTACGGTACCCAGAGTGGGTCCCATGTGAAATTCTTGGCATATACCGTGTCTCCTGGGTTAAATGTTTGGTGTTTGCTTGAAGAGTCTGGGGGTTTCTTGAGGTTGTATGTGGGGTGCAGTCTGCCTAGCTGGGACCGTAATTTGCTTCCCATTAGTAGTTCTGCTGGGCTTTTGTTGGTCGTTGTGTTGGGTGTTATGTGTTGTATTAATAGCATTTTATTCACTTTGTCTTGTATGTCGCCGGTTTCGATTTTTTTTATGGCCTTTTTGGTGTAACAGACTATGCGTTCCGCCCACCCATTCGCTGCTGGATGAGGAGGCGCTGTCAATGCATGCCGTATGCCCTGTTCCACCAGGAATTTTTTGAATGCCAGTGCGGTAAATTGTGGACCATTGTCTGACACTAGCACATCTGGTAGGCCGTGGGTGGTAAATAGTCTGCTTAATTCCTTGATAACGGCCTCCATAGTGGTGGATTTCATGGCGCTCACCTCCAGCCAGTTGGAGTAAGCGTCGACCATTATCAGGAATGTGTGTCCCTTGGTAGGTCCGGCGAAGTCTATGCGGATCCTAGACCATGGGCCTCTGGGGGTCTCCCATTCCAGGATTGCGGTGGAGGGTGGGCTTGGTCTTGATTCCTGGCATTTTCTGCATGAGGCCACCCAAGTTTCAATCTGTTTGTCCATCCCTGGCCACCAGGCATAACTCCTAACCAGGGCTTTCATTTTGATGATGCCTGGGTGCCCCTCATGCAACATAGTCAATACCCTTTTTTGTAAAGTTTCAGAGATCATAACCCTGTCCCCCCAAAAGTATGGAACCCTATTGCGTGAACAGTTCAGTCTGCCGGTTTTGAAAGGTTTTAAACTGCTCGCCGCCGTCGGTTTCTGGCCACCCTTTTCCCACCCAATTCAAGACCCGCGCCAGACGTTTGTCTTTATTAGTTTCTTGGACAATGTCTGATGTGGTCAGGGGTGGATTGGGTAGTGTCTCTATGTGCAGTGTTGATGTTGTGGGTGCTGGGTTGTCCTCCAGGTCAGGCAGGTGGGAGCGGCTCAACGCGTCTGCATGCGTGATGTTCTTTCCGGGTTGGTGTGTCAGTTGGTAGCTTTAGGCGGCAAGGAACTCAGACCACCTTGTCATCCTTGGTGACAGTATGTTCGGGGTGGCCTTGTTCCCTGCCAGTATTCCTAGCAGTGGTTTGTGGTCGGCAATAATTGAAAAGGTCCTACCATATAGGCATTCATGGAAACGCTTCATGCCAGTGATTACTGCTAGGGCCTTCTAGTCCAGCTGGCTGTAGTTTCTCTCCGGCTTGTACAGCATTTTTGAGAAGAAGGCGATGGGTGCTTCTCTTCCATCTGGCAGCGTGTGGCTGAGGATGGCTCCGACACCAAAGGGTGAAGCGTCGCAGGTCACAGTCAACGGTAGGGTCTTGCTGTATTGCATGAGGAGTGTGTCAGATGTCAGTAGGTCTTTTATTTGTTTGAAAGCATTTTTTTCCTGCTTCCCCCAGACCCAGGTGACTGTTTTGTCCAGTAGCCTATGAAGGGGTTCCACTGTGGTCGCCTTCTGTGGCAGGAAAACATTGTAAAAGTTTATAAGCCCAAGAAAAGCCTGAAATTCCATTTTATTTCGTGGTCTAGGGGCTTCTTTGATGGCTTTAACCTTTTTTTCCATGGGGTGGATTCCGTTTTTGTCTAAAAGGTACCCCAGGAATTCAACTTTCTCTGTGCAAAGTTGACATTTTTGTTTTTTCACTTTTAGCCCAGTGTCTTTGAATTCATCGGCCAATGACAGCACTTTGAATCTCCCACGATCAGCTTGGCCAATTGCAGTTGATTCTAAGTGAGCCAATCACAGTTGTTGAGTCGGCCAATCAGAATGTAGTTTGTGCGGACCAATCAGAATTTACCTTTTGGAGTATGTTATACAGAACACATAGTGTGGCAAATGTGGTTGGTATTTACTACTTAAGCTTTCTGAGGCCTCTCTTTTAATATTAAAAGAAAAATGATAGTATCAGGGTCTATGAAGAACACACTCCAGAATAGAAACTTCTACTTTTCAGAGTATTGTCCCTTCTTGAAAGCATAATACAAGTTTCAGACATTAAAAACAAAGAGAGAGAGAGAGAGAGATCATATATCTCTATAAAGGAAGGAAAGCCCCATCAAAATTCAATCTAACGTTTAGAGTTTTAAACTATATCAGATTGAAAAAGTGGTACATTAGAGATTTATTTCTAACATCATACTGTTAAATGGACTATCATTGGTAGGCTAATCTTAGTCTTACCTTCATTTGGTAGCAGCAGAACCTAAAATGAAAATGATGTCTTTCTGGACAAGAATTCTATGTGTATGTCCTTGTATATGTATATTAAGTTATGCAATTTGCATATACTGTGGCTTGCATGTTCCTTATCTTTCTGTTTTTTAGGAGGAATAAAAGAAGTTACCTCATGAGGTTGTATTGCCATTACAGCTATCAGTCAACAGAAGGGTATACATATGTCTCAAAAGTACTTTTAATCTTTTTGCATTTTTTATCAAGAGAAAATATGTTACACATTTTTCCTGGCATTCTCGTCCCCCCCAAAAGGAGTCTATTTTAGTTGTCAAATATAAATACAACATCCAAAGTTCATTTCAACTTTTAGATTTTTAAAAATATTTATAATAATGCAAGGCTTTATGTTTGACACAAAGTCGAACTATTTATGACTAAGGCTAGAGACCAAAACCTGATCATTCTATACATAATTTCAGGCCTCCATCTGGAGAGGCTGAGTGACTTTGAGAAGATGTCCTGGATTAGGCCTTGCCAGCACCTGGCAACATCTATGGTGTGGATTAAATCTTTATACAAACAGATGGTTAATACAGTTAGTTTGACAGAGGTAGATTTGATAGTGCCAATCACTAGTTTAGGATGCTGGAAAACCTGAAATCAGGCTTTTCTTTCCGTGTTCTTCTGAAAAAGTTTCTTGTCACTGAAAAGAAGGAAAGAAATTATTTTAGTAGAAGAATGGAATACTTTTAGCAACATGAATATTTAAATGTCTTATATTTCTGCATATAGACGAGTTTTACTGATTTCTGCTTTTATAATATATAAAAATCATGTGTATGCCATATTTATTGGGAGGAAGGAATACTCAGGTCACTTTAATTTTATAATAACTAGATATTGAATATTATATTAGATATTGAATGTAACTATTTAAATAAAAATAAAAAATCAGTTAATAATAAACCATTTATAATAAATCCAGAGGAATCTGCAATAGGAGGTGAAGTGATCCAAAGTGGCAGGCATTATAGAATCCTCATTATCACCTTCATTTTTTTTTTTTTAGTTCCATTCAACCATATACAATTCTTGGAAGTAATGGACATTTTTGCCAAAAAGATCTTAAAAGTCAATTTTAAAGACATTTCATGGTAATGTGGCCAGCATGACTATATACCAAGGTGCATGGGATGCTGTTATTTTCTCACCAGTGGTACCTATTTATCTACTTGAATTTGTATACTTTCAAACTGCTAGGTTTGCAGGAGCTGGGGCAAATAATGGAAGCACACCCTGTTAGCTTTCCAGCTCACAACCTCAATGTCTTTAACCCACTGAGCTATCATGCCTCTGTAATGCAAATAATATGCAACATTTTTTTTAATTGATAGATTATTAGAGAAGTGGAACAGGAAAAAATGTTAACGCCTTCAATAGTAACATAGACAAACATGGATTGACCTTAGCTTAACCTACCTCATTAAGTTTTTGTGATGAAGTGATTTGGAGAACAATATATTTTATTCTGAACTAATTGAACAAGAAGAATATAGAATCGTTGTTGTCAGGCATTCAGTTGTGTCTGACCCTCACCACTTTTCATGACCCTCTGTCTTGTACTGCCTCCTTCAGAGCTGTCATGGGTATCCCTGTGTAATCCTTTATAGATAATAAATGAAGTTGCTTATAGGGAAAAGGTGATGGCACTGGTGGATTGGGGCACTAAAAGTAACCTGGTTCTAAATGTTAATAAAACAAAGGAGATCATTGTAGATTTTAGAAACAGCCAGCACAATCATATTCCATTCAGTATCAAGGATGCAAATGTAGAGGTGGTCAACAGTATTAAGTATCTGGGGGTGCAGATAACTAACCTGAACTGGTTAGTCTCCACATGTCATCCTTAGGGAAGTGTGCAAAGCAGTCTCTGCATTTCCTGCATTGGATGAGGAGTGCATATCTCTCCCCTTCTATCCTGGCTGCTTTTTACAAAAGCATGATTAAGTGTGTTTTAATAAACTGCATCACTGTTTGGTTTGGTGGCAGCAGTGCCTCAGATAGAATGTTCATACAGAGAGTGCTAAGGACAGCCGAGAAGATTATACGAAGCCTTCTTCCTGGTATTCTAGATACTGCTTATAAATGCTATGTGCTTAGAGCTCAAAACATTGTCAGAGATCCCACCCACCCACTTTATGGTCTGCTTCTGTTGCTCCCCTCTAGGAGGAGGTTTTGAAGTATTTCTAGCAGGACTACCAGATTCTGTAACAGCTTTGTTCCCTATGTTATCCATCTGGTAAACTTGCAAGATTCATTTTTCTCGCCATGTACATGTATACATCTGAATTAGACTGTGTTGTTCCTCTGTGTCATATAATATATGTGGGTATATGCATAATTTTGTATTCATTTATTTAATCATATTTATGTAGTATATATTGCAGGTGGTGACCCTCTGAGAGCTGTGTGCAACAAAATTTCATTTTAATGTATGCCGATTAGTGTAGATTCAAACTGACAATGAAGTTATTCTATCATCTATCTATCTATCCATCTATCTGTCCAGCCGGCCAGCCAGCCAGCCAACAGATGCTAGTGTAACCCCTTCTCCTTTTCCACTGATCACTTCCAACATGATTGACTTTTTTGAGGGAGACATCTCATGCCAGGACTAAAGTAGGACAACCTCGGTTTGGTGATTAGCTTCAAATGATATTTTTGGTGAGGTTTGGTCTGAAACTTGTTTCTTTATTTGTTATTTTTGCAGTCATGGAATACATAATAGTTGCCTCCAGCACTACAGTTCAAATATGTCCACCCTTCTCTTATTTGCTCTTATTTTATCTCACTTTTGCATAGTCCATGTGCAGTCATAAGTAGCAATTGGAAAAATTACTGCATTTGATTGTGAGGGTAACATCTTCACTCTTCCTGATGTTAGTCATGCTAGACAGTTCTATTATTCATGCTACTGCAGTTCTTCCAAGTGCTATATGCTTTCTGATCTCAAGGTTTGGTCAATTTTAGAACACCCAGGAATAATTCATTTACTGTTTCGATACTGTTATTGTTGATCTGCACTCTGACCTGTGTGTTCTCTGCAGTTGTCACTTTCTTTATGTTTTTGATGTTAAGGTGCAGGCCCAATTTTTCACTTTCATGTTTGACTCTCAGGATTAGCCATTCCAGATCCTTCTTGCTTTCTATAAGCAATGTTGTATCATTTACATCAGGGGTGGGATTCAAATTTCTTAACAACTGGTTCTATGGATATGGCCTAATTTGTGGGTGTGGCTTGGTGGTCATTGACTGGCTGGGCATGGCTTATATATAATTATTATAAATATTTATGTAAATATTGAATTTTTTATAAAAAAAAACCAGCAACTTTTACCCAAAGTCAGGCAGAGCAGGCAGGCAGATTGAGTTGCTTGCAGAATCACAGATTCATTTAGAGATCTGTGTTTCTGCCATCTGCTATCTGGGTCTGCACTGAATAATAGAAGCTTCAGGCTCAGCTCTGCTTTTAGATTACTTTGCTTTCTAGCTAATCTAAAGCTCCTGGGACAGCAGAACAGCTGATGGGCAGGGAAGAAAAAAAGGAAAAATAGCAACTTAGCAGGCAAGTTTGATGGCACACATGCCAGGTAAGGAGTGAGTGGGCAGGGCAGGCTGGGGCCATCCAGTGGTGTGATTTGCTGGTTCTCTGGCAGGTAGAATTCCACCTCTGCTGAGAGCGCATTTTGCATGCACGTGTAGACCATTTCCTAAAAACCTCAGCTGTGGCGCCTGGATAGCTGACAAGCTCTGTGTGAGGGTGCACAGCATTTGAAAATCCTCTTCTTTCCTGTTTTTTCAACCTCAGCTGTTCCACGCAAAGCAGCTGAGGTTGAAAAAGCAGGAAATAAAGGACAGCCAAGAGCCCGGGTGGGTGGGAAGGCCAGAGCAGCAGACACCGAACTGGTTTGGTGTCTGCTGCTCTTTAGAGCTACCGGTTCTATAGAACTGGGCTGAGCTGGTAGCATCCCACCTCTGATTTACATATGGGAATTTGTTGATATTCCAACTGCTGATTTTAACCTCAATGTAGATTTCTCCAAATATGCATTTCTCATAGCTATTTCTGTATACATATTGAATAATACAAGTGACAGAACACAAACTTTCTGAGCACCTTTGTCAATTTTGAACCATTTTACTTCTCCATATTCTGTTCTTACAGTGGCTGCTTGATCAGAGTACAATGACTGAAGTTTCTGGGCATGGTGTGATGATATTCCCAGTTCTTTGAGGCAGTTCCAGAACTAGTCATGGTCAACACAATTGAAAGCTTTTGTATAATCAGTGAGGCACATGTAGAAGTCTTCTGTTTTTTTTTTAGGATTCCCTTGCTTTTTTCCATCATCCAACCTAGATTGACAATATGATTATGTATTCCTCTTCCTTTCAGACATTCTGCTTGTATATCAGGCAGTTTTCTGTTGGTGTTGGATTCAAATGTTGCTGGATTATCTTCAAGAGAATTTTACTCACGTGTGGTATCAAGGCTATGGTTCAGTGGTGTTGTATCACCTTTCTTTGTTATTGGGATAAATATTGACCTTTTGCATTCTTTATGCAACTGACCAGCCTTCCCTTCACTTTGGCAAAGCACTGTCAGTGCTTTTGTTGGCAGTGATTTCAGCAACTGTGCAGGAATTTTATCAATTCAGCTTTGCTCCTCCAGGGTATCTGGTTTCATTTCTTATAGGTCAGCTTCTCCTCTTATGACTTGTTCTTGTTTTTCATTAATGTAAAGTTGTTCTGCATACACCTGCCATTTTTCTCTGATTGCTTGTTGGTCATGCGATTTGTCCCCATCACATCCTCTGACCATATAGCCTTTCTTGCCATAAAGGGGTTTCTGACATTCTTCACATAAGTGAAACACTCTCTTGTATAACCTCTTATGGTTGCTTCATCCTGTTTTTTACTTTGCTCAGCCCAGTACTTTTCTTTATCTTTTCTTGCCTCTCTCTCTAGAACTTTGGATTTAGTATTTGCATTTCTTTTGCTTTCCTTCTCTCCTCTGCCGTATTTATTGTAGCTTCTTATATGTGTTGTTGGGCTATTTCACTGATGGTTGTTTTTATTTCCTCCCATAGCTCATCCGGTTGTCTTTCTACAATGGTGAACAGTTCAAACATGTTATTAACTTCAACGGCATATGCTGGGGGAATCTGCTTGGTGCCACATTTTTAAATCATGAGTGGTGTTTGATACTGAACTTTACTTTGATAGCTAACAGTTCTTGGTCTGACTCACAATCTGCACCAGGGAATGTTTTCATGACAAAGATGGAACTTTTCCATTTGTTCTGGCATAATATGCAGTTCAATTTGGTTTCGATGGTCTCCATTTGGTGTACAAGTCCAAGTGTATAGTCACCACTTGGGTTGTTCAAACCATGTGTACATTTATGGTTATCTATTGTTTGGGCATAGCTGAAACAGATGTTCTCCTGCCTCATTTTGTTCACCAAGGTCAAATTTACCAGTGATTTGTTTCTTCCACATCTCTCGCTTCTGCTCAAATAATATAGATAACGTCTTTCTTTGATGTTTGTTTCAGAATTTCCTGAATTTCAGCATGGAATTCTTTGATGTTCTCTAGTGCTGAGTCTGCCTTGGGAGCATAAACAGGAACATAAACTTTCAGAATTGTAATGTGTGGTTTTCTATTTATATGTATTGCCATTATCACTGACTGTTCAAAAACTTTCTATGGGTTCTGCCTACTTTTTTATGCAGTATGAAATCCATTCCTCTTCTGTTGGTATCATTACCAGAGTATTATATGATAACCCCATCAGAATTGAAAAAGCCATAGCCAGTCCATTGAACTTCATTGATGCCTAGTATATCAATGCTGAGCCTATTCATTTCATTTGTTCTAACATTCAGCTTTCCTATATTGACATTGATATTTCATGTTCCTAATTTGGAGATCTTTGAACAATGGAGAAATCTCTTTTCACTAAGAGCTGTGTCAATGCCTGGCGGGCCATTAGGATTTATCCCATCAGTAATATGGAAGCTCCTGCTGCTATGATAGTCTCTTTGCTCTTCCCCTGTAGCTTTATTGGTATCCCCCCAGGGAGGCAGACTCACTGCTCAGTATCATATCTTCCACATGTTTGAGTTGATTCATGAAGTTTATTTATTTATTTATTTGATTTGATTTATCTATTGCTTACAAGGTAATAGATATAAGTATAAACATGAGTAAGAATATAGGAAATAGGTACGAATAAATGAGGACAATAGGACACGGATGGTAGGCCTGATGGTGCACTTATGCATGCCCCTTAAAGACATCTTAGGAATGGGGTGAGGTCAATAGTGGTTAGTTTGAGGTTAAAGGAGTGGGGGTTAGAGGATGTAACAACAGAGTCAGGTACAGACACTGACCACTCTGTTGCTGAAGTTGTACTTTCTGCAATCAAGTTTGAAGCAGTTGATATTGAGTTTGTATCTGTTGTGTACTCTTGTATTGTTGTGGTTGAAGCTGAAGTAGTCATTGACTGGTAGGACATTGTAGCAGATAATTTTGTGTGCTACGCTTAAGTCTAACCATAGGTGACGTAGTTCAAGATTGTCCAAGCCCAAAATCTCAAGCCTGGTGATATAGGGTATTCTGTTGCGAGCAGAGGAGTGTAGTACTCTTCTCATGAAATACTTCTGGACTCACTCGATTGTATTAATGTCTGATATAAAGTGTGGATTCCAGACTGATGAGCTGTATTCGAGTATTGGTCTGGCAAAATTTTTGTATGCTCTAGTTAGCAATTTGATATTTCTGGGGGAGAAGCTTCGTAAGTTTAGATTTACAACTCTTAATGCCTTTTTGGCAATGCTGTTACAGTGAGCTCTGGTGCTTAGGTCATTTGATATGAGAAATTTTTGGCAGGGAAAACTGGAGTAGGTCATCAGGTCTTTCTCAAACTCAAAACCATGTTGGCCAATGCAATAGGTTTATACTATTCACCCCTCACTATAGTGAGGTATGGTTGAACTTTGGTGGTGGGGGAGTATAGAATATCAATGTAAAATAAATATACAGTAAGCAGATGGAAATGCAAATTTGAAAATTCACTATTTTGAAGAAAAAGATCTACAAATATGAAAGCAAAGTCAATAAACTTGAGACCATCAATGTAAGTTTACTAAGTTTCATTATGAAACACACAAAGAATTGCCAGTTCTTAATTGCTTAATCAAAACAGAATTAATATGAAGAAAAAAATTCTCTATATGTTGTGCTCCAAGGCAAAGCCAAGTGCCTCGCTTATTCCGCTATAATATACAACCAGATTTGTTTCACCTAAGTTTCATTTCATGGGTTTATAGCTGCTGAAGAAAGAAAAAAGAAAAAACTTGGAACAGATCCCAGACTTTACTCTTCATCTCCCAATGGTTTGGCAAGGAATAGCAACAGGAACATCTCCTTTTTGATTCTAGCTGCACAAATGGAAGAAAAGATCAATCCATCCCATCTCCTCTCTGTTGGAAAGATGTTAAAGTCTGAAAGGAAGAAGGACAACCATATTTCAGTTTCTGAAAAATGCACAAGTACCTCCTAAACATATAGATGCAAAGGAAATGTAAGGCGACTGCTAACCACCATTGTTTACTAGTCAGTCCAGTAAATCTACATGTCGAAACATTGGTAACTGGAAAACTATAAAATATCTATTTCTGAAGGTGCCTATTAGTTGCCTAGTAATTTCTGTCCAGCATGCTACTTTTCCTTAATTTGTTTTTAAATCGAATGGCAGTCACACTGAATAAAGAAGCAATTGTATAGTTAACATGTACAAAATGTTTGAAAATTGTGCAATATCAGCATGAGTCAAAATAAAGAGCAGCTTGGGGAAGTGAGGAAATCTCACTTTGATTTTGCTTACTTGTATAAGCGAAAGGATAATTGAAACTCAAAGATTACTTTTGCAGTACAATAACTTGATTTTTATAATATTGGGGTTCTTTTTTCCTTTTTCTTTTGGACTATTTATTGTTCCAGTGAGTTACTGGTTGAAAAACTGCAAAGGCAATTTCAGTTAGTATTTTATCAATAGTACTGATACAATTGGGAGGGATTTGGACATTAAGCTTTCCAGGGAACCCTATCCAATTCTTAGATATTCCATATGTCAACTTTCTGTCCTTCAAAGTTTCTCCTTTATTTGCCAAGATTTTATTTATTTATTTTTATCCTGCTTTTATTATTTTTACAAATAACTCAATATGGCAAATACTATATATTCAACACATCTTCCTGGTCCTATTTTTTCCCACAATTCTATGAGGTGAGTTGGATTGAGAGAGAAGCACTGGCTCAAGATCACTGAACTCAAAAAACGTCTAGACAATGGAGAGAAGGACCTGTACATTGACTACCATGCTGACTGTATCAAAAGTAAGTCACACAACCCGCAACTCAGCTTTAAACTTCAACCACAACCCTATCTCAACCAATCCACCATCACACAAGACTAGGCACGCATGCCCCTAACTACCTCAATTCCAACTACTGCTGGCCTTAAATGCAAGCTACTCAATACAAGAAGCCTTGCGAATAAAATACCTGAATTTCTCCTCTTACTAAATATGGCTAAATTTGACATCATATTTGTCTGTGAAACATGGCTCAATGCATCTCTCCCTGACTCCATTATCACAATAAGAGACTATCATGTTTACCAATCAGATCATGAAATTCATAGAGGAGGTGTTGCTGCTATCATCTATAAAAAGTAATATTACACTACTAACTAGAGCATACAAAACATTTGCTAGACCAATACTCGAATACAGCACATTGGTTTGGAACCCTCATTATGTATCTGATATTAGCACAGTTGAGAAAGTCCAGAAATATGTCACAAGAAGAGTTCTCCACTCCTCTACTCATTGTAGATTACCTTATGCCACCAGACTTGAAATTCTAGACCTAGAAAACCTTGAATTACGCTGTCTTCGGTCTGATCTAAGTATGGTATATAAAATCATACATTGCAATGTCCTACCTGTCAATGAATACTTCAGCTTCAACCATAACATCACAAGAGCAAACAGTAGATACAAACTCAAGGTTAACCGCACCAAACTTAATTGCAGGAAATACGACTTCAGCAACAGAGTGGTCAATGTCTGGAATACTCTACCTGACTCTGTAGTTTCTTCCCCAAACCCCCAAAACTTTAACCTTAGACTGTCTACTGTTGACCTCACCTCTTTCCTAAGAGGTCTGTAGGGGGGCGTGCATAAGCGCACCAACGTGCCTACCATCCCTGTCCTATTGTTTCTTTTATTTTTCTTATATGTACCCACTTCATGTATTCATAACTATGTATATACTTATACCTATTATCTTGTAAGCAATTGACAAATAAATAAATAAAATAAACCATCCAGCTGGCTTTTGTGGCTAAGGTTAGAACTCATGGTCCCCTGCTTTCTAGCCTGCTGCCTTAATCACTTGTGTGCATGTTTTGATGATTGGTTAAACAGGAAAAGGGAGTTGCAGTCTTGTCACATATGAAGGTCACCAGACTGAGACGGCTACTTTAAATAATCTGTCTATATTGTAGAGGTGGTGACTGTCCCCCCACCCCTTTCCATGCATTGCCCTAAATGACATAAATAGATATTTCTTTTTCGGGCATTCAGAATCATATATTTTATGAAATGTTATTTCATTTCAGCTCAGCTGTAGCATGCAGTGGCTGCATTTCAAAGATAGCACCAAGAAAATGGAAATCTCTTATCTTATTAATGTATCAGTTACCCTACAATTGTTTCAAATCAATAGAAACTTGTTTCAAATCAATAATACCACTTATGTTCCTACCATGCTTACTTAGTCTAATTTATTCTTTCTGCTTACCATCATAATTCTTCTGCATCTCAGCCATTTACTGCTTGACCAGGTATATTTTCTTCAGGCTAGTTACAAATATGTAATATGGACAGTTACTTTTCTTCAAATAAATCATGTCAACTGCTATGGAACTCTTTATGGGAGGCTATCACATAAAGACACACATTTCTGTAGCCCTCTGAATGTTTCTTTTCCTGCTAAGCTCTATCACCTACAAGAGTATATCATATCAACCAGTCATCTCTGCAATTTTCCAAATACAATTTCCTATTCTATGTCTCTCTTTTTTGGAGAAGTTAGCAAGCCATTAAACTATGCTTGTTTTTGTTTTAAACTACTTTTTCAGTAGTAGCATACATACAACTCGAGTGAAAGGATAATATGGTTGCACAAAATGGTCTGTGCCCCCATACCAGCCCAGATGACAATAGATCTTCTGTATGTTAGAAGTTGTGAGTGTATAAACATGTAAGTGTAGGAGATGCTGAGCTCATAATAGATATTGTAAATTCTTTCCAAAATTTGGTCAGAACACTTCTTTAAATAGCTTGCAAACATCTCAGATGTGTACATAGATATAAGAAAAAAGGGCAACCCATTGAAATAAAGATATTATATAAATTAATTAACATAGTAATGAAGAGCATATGAGAAAGCTGCACTGCAGTGACAATAAGTACTAATTAACCTTCAGACTTCCTTGAAACCTCAAGAAACGAATTGGAAAATAAAATTTCTAAGAGACCATGTTTCTGTCCTAAATATACAGTGTATCCAGTACAGATATTTCCTTCAAAGTCCAATAAGCTTAGACTTATCTGATTGTGATGTGAATGGGATGTCAGTACAGATACAGTTATGGTAAGAATCTTATTCACCATTTTTTTCATTCATTCATTCATTGATACACTTGCCTATTTCAACAAGCGAATCTGAGTGGCTATAAAATGGAATAAATACATTTTAATAGAAAATTTGAAGGAAGCTAGCCTAATATGACATGACTATGAGCATATTTGTTGTTCTTTATTCCTCTTTCTTGTTACATTACTGAGTGTGAAAACTGTATTGATGTGTGTTTCCCTGAATCCCCCACTAGTTATATAGATCAGGGATTCCTGAAGGTCTCCAAGCCCTTCTCAGAGATTTGCAAAATCAAAATTATTTGCCAACCTATATTGAAAAATAATACAATATTAACATCCTATCAAACAATCACAAACAAAATTAGAGACAACAAATATATCAATTGTATTATAGTATCATGGGAAATATCAATAAATATAAACCATTCAAACAAAAAACTTTTGAGGTCTTCCATAAATTTAAAAACGGAAAAGGGGTCCTGGGAGATTTTTTTTTTAAAAAAAAACATTGATACAGACTTAAAAGCAAGTATAAATATATTAAAATAGGTAACTTTGTATCTTCAGAAAAGCATAGGAACTGAAATGTAAAACACAATGTAGGTATCTAATTTTACCAAATGAATCTCATTTAATATCTCATTGTGTAAGTTTTGAGCTATGGATGCATTGAGATGATGGCTAATTAGTTGCATTGTTTTCACGTGTCACTAAAGTATATTTAAACCATTCAAGTGAGCACCCACAAATGGCATTCTGAAACACACCATAGAATCCACTAGGAGCATTTCTAGAGTAGAACCATAAAAGAGAAAACAAGTCTTTCTTTCATTACCTTTTTGCAGCATCTAGTAATAGCATTGGAGGCAAAATGTCAGTAGGTGCTTTCCTATCACTTTGATATTGGACATGTTGAATTTCTGTTTTTTGCCCATGCATTAAAAATTAGAATAGTTCTGTCTTATATATACAACAAACACAGAGAGAGAGACACATTGCTCTGGTACAACCAGCCTGGTACAAGTTGTCCTTGATTTACGGCCACAATTGAACCCAAAATTTATGTTGTTAAGTGAGACATTTATTAAGTGAGTTTTGCCCCATTTTACAACTTTTCTTGCCACAGTTGTTAAGTAAATCACTGCAATTGATAAGTTAGTAACCTGGTTGTTAAGTGAATTTGACTTCCCCATTAACTTTGCTTGTCAGAAGGTCATAAAAGATGATCACATGATCCTGGGACACAGCAATGGTCATAAATATGAACCAGTTGTCAACCATCTGAATTTTGATCACATGCTCATGGGGATGCTGCCATGGTCATAACTATAAAAAGTGGTCATAAGCAGGGGTGGGATTCAGCCAGTTCAGACTAGTTTGGGTGAACCGGATGTTAAATTTATATCTGGTTCAGTGAACCGGTAGTTGAACTGACTGGGTGGTCCCTCCCACACCACCCCTCCCCTCCAAGGAGTGGCACATGGGCCATTTTGAATACAAGTAAGTGCAGGGTCTGTGATTTGACTCTGGAAGGGCAAAAAACAGGCCTTCTGGAAGTCTGGAAACAGGCCTGTTTCCGGCTTCCAGAGGGCCACTGGACCTCGGGGGAGGCCATTTTTACCCTCCCAGAGGCCCGAGGAAAGCTTCTGACCCTCCCCGAAGTTCCAATAGGCCACACCCACCATGGCCACATCCACCAAACAACCAGGCAGAGAACCGCTTGCTGGGATTTTTGAATCTCACCCCTGATCATAAATCACATTTTTCAATGCTGTTGTAACTTTGAATGGTCACTAAATGAACAATTGTAAATTGAGGATTATCTGTATAGAGATTAAGGTACTGGACTAGGAATGGGGAAACCCAGGTTTTAATCCTGCTTTAGGTATGTAAACCAGCTTGAAGACTTTCATCTGGTCATTCTCTCAGCCCTAGACTATGAAGTCAAAAAACATCTACCAACCTGCAGTGGATTAGTATAGTTGTGTTCCCTAACCTTCAACAAAGAGGCTTTCATTCTACAGCTGCAAATGATGACAAAGATGATAAACAATTTAATATCTCAATTTCTCTCTCCCTTTCTTCCCCCCCTCTCTCTCACACACATGCAAAGGCTTAGAATTCAGTTCGTTTACCTTGGGAAGGAAGTTCATGAGCTTCACAATCTTTTCTCACATTGTTGCCATCTGTTTTTAGAAGCCTCATAGGTCATCACTGAGAAACAGGGTATGAAGTGCTCATGAGAGCACTTACTTTATCAATCTATGCCATCTCCCAGGACAGTTGTTGTTGTGCAGAATAGTAATGCTATGTTAGATAAAAAGGTTAGAATAATAAAAAAATTAAAAAAAACAAAACAAAATAGGTTTAGTTTTGCATATTCCAGTTGAATTTCATTTTTCAATTATTGGAGCTGAATATATAATTTTTGCCCTTCTCAAAAATGGGTATACTTTTTCCTGCACATGAGCATAACACTGTACAGATGTAACCTTAAATAATTGTATCAGAACAGAAAGTTCATTTCTAAATGATGCTGAAACCACATCCTACTTCCAAGGATTTCTGAGGAAGGATTGGTGGTTGAAAAAAAAATTAAGATGGTAGTCATAACAAACAAAACCCCATTTCTTTTTTTTCCACACACTGCACTGTGAACATTAAAAGGGGGAAATACCCCCTCTCTCCTTCCATATGTCCCTGCCTACTTGTATGTGTGACCACTTGGTTTGTTCCACAAGGAGAGAAGCAGTCACACAAAGGATTGCAGGAATTGGAAATCTTCTGTATACTTTGTGAATAACTTCAGCAGCTGTACACTGCACAGACATTAAGCTAAAACACGACACTGTTGGATAGTTGCATTAACTGCGCTTTTAAAAAATATTTCAGTAGATCTTTCTTGTTTAAAATCTCTTTTCATTTGTTCATTATAAACTTTAGCTTAGCTCCTGAGTCCTTCTGCTCCATCATAATGATCCTCAAATATTTACGCAATGAACCAGGGTGGCATGGAAGAATCGAGGCTGGCATCCTGGCATAGAAGAATCAAAGCTGGAAAGAAGTAAAGAACAGAATCCAGTGAGAGAGCTACATTTTCTTCAACTTTCAGGTCTGTACTCGAGCTAGAGATTCTTTGTTGTCTTCCCTGGAAGTTGAAAAATGTAATAGATGGTGATTTGCATACACTAAACAGATTCATAATTTATAAAGGATCGGCTTTTCCCAACTATACATCTGAATTCATTTTGCTTAAAATGAAAAGAAATAGAAAAAAGGATGACATAACTGAGCAGGTCTATTTTTAACTGATTGTTTCTATTTAGTTCCTCCTTCTATTGTTGCCTTTTTATTTCAGTCATATGTAATTTTGGCTAATCCTTGTAATGCTGCAGGTACTCTGAAACATTGTCTACACTGATTGTAAATCAGGACTGATAAAGTGCATAATATAGCAAATATTTGCATATTGTTAATTAGGTCTTACTTTGACAGTTTGCTCTTAGTGTCACATGTTAAAATGGGCTCTCAGTATTCTTTTATTCTCTTCTATGAGAAACATGTTGAGCATAAACATCCTTTCAATTTTTTAGACTGGAACAGAAAAGGATAATACTCTGTTTATTTGGTTAAGAGGTAAGGACGGGGTTTTCTATAAATTTTATTTCTACTGAATTTAGATTTCAACAGCAAACATATTATTTTCAAACTCAGCAGAAAAATTTTATTCACACATTTCTAGGAGCTCCATCTCTAAACATTTATTTATTTTAAATCCTGCTTTTTTGCTTCAAACATTCCTTGAGCAACAAGCAATGTATATATTTTAAAAATCCTTGACCAAAAACAATTTTGGTGTATTTTTCTAACACATATATGAATATTTAGAATGTGTCAATCCTAATAATAGACATACTTTGTCTACATTTTGTTATTAGAGAATTGTGATAACAATATTTTCAAAAATGAAGATTTTGGCACAAAGGTATGTTACAGGCATATCTATATTTCCTCCAAACATTTAGCATATATGAAAGATGCACATATACATAAAAGTTCTAATATATTGAAAGCAAGCAAGCCTACATTTCAATGTGGCCCATCCTGGTTGGAATAAAGGAAACTAAAATGCAAATGGTCTAATGGGCATTCAATTACCCAGCCCTGTTTGAAAAACAATTTTCTTTGTTGACTCTGTGTGAAGTTGCTCTTTCTGCTGTATGCAGTAAACTGTATATCTGCTGTATACAGTCGAAAGATGGCAATTCCATCATATCCAGCAAGGCTGGGTTTTATGGCTTTTAAGCCATAACTAATCTGACTATAAGATTAATGATCATCACAAAAAAGGTAATAAAAATGGTTGGTCACATGATGATTCAATTTATGACAGTCATGACATATGACCATAATGGGCATGCTCCATTACAGTTGTAATTCAAGGAGTACCAATAAATATTTATATAACATATCTTTAAAACTTCATTCCCCTATACAGAAGTATTGTCTTTTTTTCTCACTCTCTTTCTCTTCACCAAGAACCTAAAAGTCTTAGAATTGCATTATTTTTAAGAAAAAAGAAAAGAAAATTGTTAAATAAATTCAGTTTTTGGTACATCTCACATATTTCTTCCCCTGCCAGAATTTAATATGTAGAGATATTTTTACCTCATGGATATTATTAAGAGACAGAAAGTAAGCAAAGCTAAATATTGTATTGAAGAAACAAGTTGTTTAAAAATGGCTAGACATTGAATTATCCTTTTTTGGAATTTATCCATACAATGTACCAAGAGCATATTCACCATATATTTACCTCTTGTCATGTTCCCTCGCAAATGTGAATGGGCAGTTAAAACTATAAAAATTAGGAATGGATGCTTGGATCATCGGTGCCCTTTACAGTGACACTTGATTATATGGGTGACTGAAAAAGGTTTATCATGTTCTTCAAGATAAATCAACTGCTTTCAGGGTATGCATTTGACAATAGACTAGGAATTACACTAGTGAATACAGCTGCAATGAAATATATGCTCTTTTTCCAGGTACAGCATGCCTTTCAGAATTGGAAAGGAACAGTAGGCCTCATTTCTCATATAAATAGATATAGTGGACTGCAAAAATAAACCCTGTGTTAGAAAACTGTAGTTATTGGAGGTCAGTTCTGCCTGAAATAACTTTTCTTTCTCCATGTGCATTCACTCACCTTGGGTATTTTTCCTTATTTACTTGTTTTGTTAGACAAATCTGTTTGCAAATAATTCTGTATGGAATTTTGAGGCTTACGTTTTTAAGCTTTATTAATATAGCATGCTAACATTTTGTTCTAATAGTGCCAATGAGCTCGCAGAAATACTGGGATATAAATGGAGTGGTCACTAAGAGGATAGGGCAACTTTTGTTTATGCAACATTTTGTGTGTATACTAGAGACACCACAGAAGTGTAGACTAGAACAGATTCCTATACAAACAGATTCAAGTACACAACTCAATAAACTTCTCTGGCCAAAAAGTTGCTATTTTTCTGCCTGTAGATACATAGATGGCTTTGCAATTATTTACCTTTTATACTCATAATACAAATGGATTTTCCAACTTTTATGGTGAATGAATTTAAAATAATAAATTCTATAACTTTAACAGGAAAGCAGCTATATTCATCTTCCTCACATTTTCTGATTCAGAAAAAGGAAATTAAAATAAATATTATTTGATGTATGAAGATTTCTCATATGTGAATTTCTAATTCATTTTGATGATGAAAGCAACTCCCTATTGACCAGCAATAGTGATCATAATTGTCTATGAGAGCATAAACAGCATAGGATCATCTGGATGATTTTAACTCTTGTTAACTCTGTTGACTGTGGCTGAAAGGAGTTCAAGTCAAAAACATGTAGAGAATATCAAGTAGTTACAATATCTAAAAAATATTAAAGTTACAATATCTAAAAAATATTAAAATCCCAAGGGATTGATGAAAAGTATGAGGTAGCAATTTTACTGAAGTTAAACTGGTCTGGACAGGAATCTACTTGGGCATCTTGTATATATTATCTTGTATTTTGTCATAGAAGGAAGATGGACGTGCTAAAATAAGTATAAATATTATCTGTAAATCTACATTACTTACCTTTTCCTATCTTAAGATAATTTTCATATCAAAGTATTAGAGCACTTATAATTCCATACTCTTAATGATTTTTTTAAATATCAGGACTCATTATAAGTACAGATTTCTTGACAATAGTAATAGACAAGAAACAGTATGGTGCAAATAGTAGATTCTTAGAGCTAGCAAATTTCAACAAGGATCTATTGAATATATACCACTCAAATCACTGTAGAAAAAACAGTTGCTGATCTTCAGCAAGGACAGGTGGTCAAAACAAATCCAAACCTTTCCACAATTCCTGTTTTGAAATAATGGTGACTGATATGTTGTTTAATATGGTGTCTGCTAGACCTACTTTTTATATATCCAAAATAATGCTGAGACAATTTCCAAAGCAGTGTGACCGAAGAACCCTGGTAAAAATCATTCATGTATAGTCCTATCAGTAGTCAAGAATTCAGGTAACTGAAGTTTAACACACCTAGAGGGTACAATGTTGTTGACAGTTGTTTTAGTAACTCATATTCCCACTGTGACTTGCCCTTGTAAAATAAATTATGCCATGTACCCTGGGTTGTTTAATTCAATAACACTAACTTTATAGATTTTATCTGTGCTCAGGAGGTTCACAATTTAGAAACTATTCTGTGATTTAAAAAGCCTACTAAATGCAAAGCAAATTGTTTTAAAAAGGAGACAAATACTATCCTATTAAATACAAAATTCTGCAACCCAACAGGACTTCAGAGAATAATTAGGACTGCAGAAAAAACAATTACTACCAACCTGCCTTCAATCAAGGACCTGTATACTGCATGAGTCAAAAAGAGAGCTGACAGACCCCTCACATTGCGGACATAAACTGTTTCAACTCCTTCCCTCAAAATGACGCTATAGAACACTGCACACCAGAACAACTAGACACAAGAACAGTTTATTCCTAAACAAATAATTCCCTCAACACTGTTCAACTATTACAAAGTCTGCACTACTATTACTGTTAATCTTCTCATCACTCCTTATCACCCATCCCCTCCCACTTGTGACTGTATGACTATAACTTTGTCGCTTGTATCCTTACGATTTATATTGACTGTTTTCTAGTATGATTTGATTGCTTATTGTACCCTATGACTATCATTAAGTGTTATAGCTTATGATTCTTGACTCTTGATGAATGTATCTTTTCTTTTATGTATGCTGAGAGAGTATTTGCACCACAACAAATTCCTTGTGTGTCCAGTCACACTTGGCAGATAAAGATTTATATTCTATTCAACTCTATACAGTATCTCTTAACATTTCTATACATGTATCATTTTTGTCAGCAAACAACCATTACAGTTTTTCATTAAAAACAGGGTTCAAGGGTCTGGATGCTTTAATGGTCCTAATTTACAAAACTACAAATTTCAATTGAATTTCAAAAAAAATTATAACAGAAAGAACAGTTCAAAGTAGAATTTTTTTCTTTAAATACTTTATTAAATAAATTTATATACATACAAGAAAATCAAAACATTCAATTTGCTGCAATGCGAGCAAATACAGTGTTCGCTCTAATTGACAATTTTCTCATTGTATCAAATAATCATTCACTTATTTAGTTTAGTTTACTTTATTGTCATTACACCTCGTACAAAGAAATCAAACACCATCTTCAGTGCACATCATGACCATGACCATGAAAATAAACACAAACACACACCTTTCACCCTCCACACATTGAATCAAAAACTCCTGACACCATACCAATACTGCACCATATAGCAGAATTCAAAAGAGCTACTGTCCTGGGATAGAAGCTGTTTTTCAGCCTATTTGTCCTTGTTTTTTTTTATTCTGTACCATCTGCCAGATGGTAATAGTTCAAAAAAAGGGTTCCCAGGATGAAATGGATCTTTGAGAATGTTTTGAACTTTCTTAAGGCAGCGGGAGCTATAGAGCTCTTCCAAAGAGGGGAGAGGGCAATCAGTGATCTTCTGGGCAATGATGTTAACCCTCTGGAGTGCTTTCCTATCTGCCACTGTGCAATTGGCAAACCATACAGAGGTGCAGTAAGTTAAAATACTCTCTATGGTGCAGCGGTAGAAAGTTATCTGCAATTTTTCATTCAGTTGTTGTTTCCTGAGAAGTCTCAGGCAGTATAATCTCTGCTGGGCCCTTTTGACCAGTGATGCAATGTGAGCACCCCAGGTCAGGTCCTCTTTTATGGTAACACCAGAAACTTAAAACTGGCCATTTGCTCCACTCAATCTCTATTGATAAGCAAGGGCTGGATGTCTGATCTGTTCCTTCTATAGTCCACTATAAGCTCCTTGGTCTTATTGGTATTGAGGACCAAGTTATTGTCTCCACACTGTGAAAGCAACCGGTCCACCTCATCTTGATAGGCAGACCCATCCTCCCCCGGAAATGAGTCCCACCACTATTGTATCATCTGCAAATTTAGCAATAGTATTACTAGCATGAATGGGAATGCAGTCATGCACCTAAAGAGTATAGAGTAAGGGACTCAACATGCAACCCTGTGGTGTACCAGTGTTAAGAATAAGGGCTGAAGAGGTATGAGTACCTAATCTGACCTTCTGTGAGCGGCCAGACAGCAAATCCATAATCCAAAGGCAGATTGAATAAGAAAGGCAAAAAGTTTAGACACTAGTCTATGTGGAAGAATTGTGTTAAATGCAGAACTAAAATCTACAAAAACCATCCTCACATAGCCCTCCTGCTGTTCTAAATGGGTCAGAGCAGTGTGAAGAGTGATGGCTATAGCATCCTCTGTTGATCTATTTTTTCTTTATGCAAACTGGTGTTTATCAAATGTATGCGGAAGACCAGAAATGTTGTGCAGGCAGGCCAATTTCTCAAAGCACTTCATAATGATAGGAGTGAGTGCCACTGGTCTGTAATCATTGAGGTTATTGATAGGGAACCTCTTTGGCAGCAGAACAATGGTGGAAGCCTTCAAACAAGATGGAATAGTGGAGTGGGATAAAAACCAATTGAAGATCCTGGGAAAGACTCCAGCCAACTGATCAGCACAGTTTTTAAGCACTTGGCCAGAGATACCGTTAGGACCAGCAGCCTTTCTAGTGTCCACAGCCCTCGGAATGCTCCTCACCTCCTGTTCCTCCACAATAAGGTGGGGGCTATATTTGGCTGGTGATTGTATTTAGCTGTCTCTGATGTCTCCACTTCAAAGTGAGCAAAAAAAATGATTCAGTTCCTCAGCCAATGAAGCATCCCCTCAGCAGGGTTGACATTGGTCGGTTGATGGTTTGTAATTTGTTGAATCCCTCACCACCTGCCTCATGTTATTGCTATAAAAATTATCCTCAATCTTCCTCTTATAATCAATCTTGGCCTTTCAAATACCTTTCTTCAGATTAGCTCTGGCAATCTAGATATAATACTAAATTTCATTCTAATTATTTATTACAAATAAATTTACATATAATTTTATGAATTTCTATCATACCCTTTTATTTGACTTTTTATTACTTTCTTGTCTATCTTCCATAAGTTCCACATTTCATAGTATTCTGGCTCCTCTTTGTTTCTGAGTTCCACTGATAACCTGTCCATTTCTGCATATTCCAAGGTTTTCGTTATGATCATAAATTAAGGGTGTATGTGCTGCATTTCCAATTTTGGGCAAAGGCGAGCCTTGCTGCCATTAATATATGGAGTATTATATATAATAGTTTTTTTTTTTTTTTTACTAATTTTCTGTTTTAGGATTCCTAATAAAAATATCTCTGGTTTCAACCCAGTTTTAACTTTTGTGATTTCTTCCAACCAATTTTTAATTTTCCTCCAATATTTTTTTGCTTTTGGGCAGGTCACATATGATAATAGCTTCCTTGCTTATAGTCACATTTCCAACTGCTCACCGAATTGTTGGGGAACATTTTTGCAAGTTGCGCTGGTGGTAAGTGCCAGCAATAAAACATTTTGTACAAATTCTCCTTGTAAGTTGCCGATAAAGTTAATTTATAATTTATTGTCCATAGGTTTTCCCAATCTTCCAAACTGATGATGTATCCAAAGTTTTTGGCCCAGGTTATCATCATTTCCATCACATTTTCTTTTTCCAATTTATAACTCAACAGATATTTATACATTTTAGAGATCATTTCTCTCTCTGGCCCTTGTAAAATTTTTATCTAATTCTTGTTGTTCTATGTGTATCCCATACTGTTCTATATCCTTCTTGTATCTAGTCTGTATTTGTAGGTATGTCTACCAGCTTATTTGTATTCCTTGTGTCATCAATTCCTGCTTAATTTTAATTTCCCTTTCTCATCCAATAACTCTTTATAACTCACTGTCTTATCTAGATCTAAAACATTTGGGTCTAACATCGCTTCCATGGTCGAAAACCAGACTGGAACCTCTGTATCTCTAATTTGGTGTCTTTGGAAATATGTATGAAATTTACTTTTCCCTTCCCACATGAATGCATGCCAGCCAATTTGCATGTCATTACCTTCTAATGTCAATAATTGTTTATTTTCTAAGTTTATCCAATTTTTAATCCAACTGCAATTGCGGCCTGATAATAGAGTTCCCAATCTGGAAGTCCAAACCCTCCTTTGTCCTTACTATCTTGCAGAAATTTAAGTTTTATTTGGGCCTTTTCCCCTTGCCAAATAAAATTTTTAATTGCTTTTTTCAGTTCTTTGAAAAAGGTTTTACCTAGCTTTATTGGGATTACTTGAAAGAGAAATAATATCTTGGGTGGTACATTCATCTTGATAGTGGAAATTCTCCCTATCAATGATATCTGGAGTTTCCCCCAATTTTCCAAATCCTTTTGTATTTGTTTTAGCAGTTTTTCATTATTATCTATTTTTATCGATGAACACTTGGCTGTCAACCATACCCCAAGTTATTTCAATTTCTTTGTTGTTTGGATCCCTAATTTCCTTTCTAATTCTTCCTTCTGTTTTATTGTCATATTTTTTGTTAGTATCTTTGTTTTTTCCTTATTCATTTTTAATCCCGCCACTCTGCCAAATTCTTCAATTTCTTGTAACAGTATATGCCCTGTTTCCAAAGGGTCTTCCAGAATAAACACCATGTCATCAGCAAATGCTTGGGTTTTGTATCCTCTATTCTAATTCTCATACCTTTTCTTTCATGATTATTTGTAATCTGTTTTAATAATACCTCCACGATGATAATGAATAGTAGTAGCGATAATGGGCATCTTTGTCTCACTCCTTTTGGTATGTTAAATTTTTCTGTTAACTTGCCATTCAAAATTATCTTCGCCGTTTGAGTAGGATATATGGCCTTGATCATATCCACAAATTTTAAAATTCATTAAATGTAATTGATTAATTAAAATGTTTCAATTCAAGTTATTGAAGGCCTTTTATACATCCATAAACATTAACTATTTGTTGGGATGTGCCCCGTAGCACTCTGAACATTCATTATCAGCTTGGTGTTGTTTCTCAAATATCTCTGCGGTACAAATCCATTTTGATCAGAGTGGATATACTCATGTAGAATTTTTTTAATTCTTTCGGCAATTGTTGTGACATATTATATATATATATATATATATATATATATATATATATATATATATATATATATATATATATGGATCTTTGGTTGTTCGGGTTTTCTCCGCGTAAGATTTGAAGTATCTAGGCAACGTTTCGATGAAGTCTCATTCATCATCTTCAGGCTTCTGTCTCCGGCTCTGTGCTTCTCAGAGTAATGTGAGATTGCAGCTGCTTCCTCCTTTTAACTGCCAGTGGGGTGGGACTTGATTGGGTGGGGGCTTGGCTGTGTTCTGATTGGTTGGGGGTTAGCCGTGTTCTGATTGGTTGGGGGCGTGTTCTGTTCAGGTGGGGGCTTGGTTGTGCTCAGGTTACTCTTAGTTGCTGGGGATTTGAGCTGGTGAGTTGTGATCTTGCTGTTTGGCTTCGAGTTCGTGGTTGTGCTGCATCTTCATAGTGGGTGTCGGTTTGCTTCATGTATGGCTCGGAGGGGTTTGAAGTGGGTAGTGATGCAGCTGCAGTGCAGCTTCTGGTCCATGGTTGTGTCTCATCTTCTGAGTGGGTGTGAGTCTGTTTTCTACATGGAAGTGTGGTGGTGGCATCTTGTGTGGCTCTCATGGGTGTGGGTCTGGTGTCCTTCTTCATGTTAGGTACTGCCTGTTCATGAGGGCGGGTTTCCAAATGGCTGGAAGGCGGGAGGTATCATCTCGTTTGTTCATGCTGTGTGGGCGTTTTTCTATCTCTATGGCTTCTCTGATTATTCTGCTGTTGAAGTGTTCGGTTTTGGCGATGGTTCTGGTATTTTTAAAATCAATTTCATGTCCTGTGGCTTTGAGGTGTTGGACCAGGGAAGAGGTCGTTTCTTCTTTTTTGATTGAGTTCTTATGTTCTTCAATGCGTGCACTTATTCTTCTGTTAGTTTGTCCAATGTATGTGGTAGGGCAGGCAGTGCAGGGGATTTCGTATACTCCTTGGTTTTCTAATTCGATTTTGTCTTTGGGGTTTCTTAGGATGGTGGATATTTTTCTGTTTCAAGTCCTACCCCCACTGGCAGTTAAAAGGAGGAAGCAGCTGCAATCTCACATTACTCTGAGAAGCACAGAGCCGGAGACAGAAGCCTGAAGATGATGAATGAGACTTCATCGAAACGTTGCCTAGATACTTCAAATCTTACGCGGGAGAAAACCCGAACAACCAAAGATCCACATACAAATACCCATGCAGAACCTCAGAAAACATATATACATGTTGTGCAATGTTTGTTTCATGTGTGGCTGTGGGGAGGGGGAGTTGGTTTCTGGCATTGTTGTAGTTTCCTGAGTTTGTTGGTGTGAGTATCTGTCTTGAGGGTGGTTTGTGTTTCGGCTCTCCAGACAGCAAGTTGTTTGGATTTGTCCCAAAGTAGAGGGTGAATCTTGTTGCTGAGTCTGAGGTGGAGTGTGAGGAGATCTTTGTTGATTTGGTCTAGGAGAAACCTTTTCGTGTGAAGTTCATTTCTAATTAGGGCCAGTTCTGTTCTTTTAAGGATGCGTTTGGTGGCTGCTGTGTTGGTGTGGAATTTCAATTGGAAGCTTGTGGGAATTAAATTTTGATCTCGGCAGTTGCATAGGAATGCAAGGTCACATAAAATGGAGGCTCTTTGGACTTCAAGTTTTTCATAAGTCCTGGTCAGATGGTGGGTTTCCTCCCGTAGAGGTGCAATATTTGTTTTCTGAGGTTCTCATGGGTATTTATATGTGGATCTTTGGTTGTTCGGGTTTTCTCCGCGTAAGATTCAAGTATCTAGGCAACGCTTCGATGAAGTCTCATTCATCATCTTCAGGCTTCTGTCTCCGGCTCTGTGCTTTTCAGAGTAATGTGAGATTGCAGCTGCTTCCTCCTTTTAACTGCCAGTGGGGGTGGGACTTGATTGGGTGGGGGCTTGGCTGTGTTCTGATTGGGTGGGGGTGTGTTCTCATTGGTAGGGGGTTTGGTTGTGTTCTGATTGGTTGGGGGTTAGCCGTGTTCTGATTGGTTGGAGGCGTGTTCTGTTCAGGTGGGGGCTTGGCTGTGCTCCGGTTAGTCTTAGTTGCTGGGGATTTGAGCTGGTGAGTTGTGATCTTGCTGTTTGGCTTCTAGTTCGTGGTCCTGTTGCATCTTCATAGTGGGTGTCGGTTTGCTTCATGTATGGCTCGGAGGGGTTTGAAGTGGGTAGTGATGCAGCTGTAGTGCAGCTTCTGGTCCATGGTCGTGTCTCATCTTCTGAGTGGGTGAGAGTCTGTTTTCTACATGGAAGTGTGGTGGTGGCATCTGTGTGGCTCTCATGGGTGTGGGTCTGGTGTCCTTCTTCATGTTAGGTACTGCCTGTTCATGAGGGCGGGTTTCCAAATGGCTGGAAGGCGGGAAGTGTCATCTCGCTTTGTTCATGCTGTGTGGCGTTTTTCTATCTCTGTGGCTTCTCTGATTATTCTGCTGTTGAAGTGTTCGGTTTTGGCGATAGTTCTGGTGTTTTTAAAATCAATTTCATGTCCTGTGGCTTTGAGGTGTTGGACCAGGGAAGAGGTCGCTTTTCTTTTTTGATTGAGTTCTTATGTTCTTCAATGCGTGCATTTATTCTTCTGTTAGTTTGTCCAATGTATGTGGTAGGGCAGGCAGTGCAGGGGATTTCGTATACTCCTTGGTTTTCTAATTCGATTTTGTCTTTGGGGTTTCTTAGGATGGTGGATATTTTTCTGTTTGTGCAGAATGCTGTTTTGATGTTGTGTTTTTGGAGGATCTTGCTGATTTTGTCTGTAGTGCCTTTTATATATGGGAGGAGGGCTTTGCCGCTTTCTTGTTCTCTGTCTTGGATTTTGGTTGGGGTTTCTTTTGGATTAGGTGGGTAATCTTCTTTCTTTGGAATCCATTGGCTGTAAGTACGCTGGTGAGAGTGTGTAGTTCGGTTTTTTGGTGTTGTTCATCGGCTAAGCATTTTGTTCTGGAGATGAGTGTCTTGGCTACGGAATTGATCTGTGCTGGGTGGTGGTGTGAGAGTGCATGTAGATAGCGGTTAGTGTGTGTTTTCTTCTGGTAGATGGTGTGTCCTAGGGAGCCATTGGATCTTTTGTATACCAAGACATCTAGGAAGGGAAGTTGGTTGTTGGCTTCTGTTTCCATGGTGAATTGTATTTTGGGGTGTAGGCTGTTGAGGTGTGTGAGGAAGTTGTTCAGTTTTTCTTTCCCATGTGGCCAGATTATGAAGGTGTCATCTACGTATCTGAGCCAGAGTTTGGGTTTGTGGTCGTATTTTCTAGAGCTTGTGTTTCAAAGTGTTCCATGTAGAGGTTAGCGATGACAGGTGAGAGGGGTGATCCCATGGGTGCTCCTTCTATTTGTTTGTATTTTTGTCCATTGTAGGTGAAGTATGTATTGATAGGCAGTGGTTGGTTAGATCTAGGATGTGTTGGGGGTTGTATTTGTTTTGGATGGCTGTCAAGGCTTCTTTTATTGGCACTTGGGTGAAGAGGGATATGACATCGAAGCTTACTAGTAGGTCGCTAGGTTGTAAGTTTTGTTTCTTTATGATCTCGATGAACTGGAATGAGTTTCTTACGTGTGAGTTGATGGATTCTGCATAAGGTTGTAGTTGTTTGGCGAGAAATTTGGCTAGGTTTTGTAGAGGTGAGCCTATGGAGCTGACTATTGGTCTGAGTGGGGTTCCTTCTTTGTGTATTTTGGGGAGACCATAAAGCTTGGGGCATCTGGATGATTTTTCTCTGGGTATGATTCGTTGCTGGATTTCTTCACTGATGGGGGAGGCTTTTATTTTGGATTTGGTAGTTTTTTCTAGGTAGGTGGTGGGGTCTGTCTTTAGGGGTTTGTATGTGGGGTCTTGGAGTAGGTTGGTTAGCTTGGTTTGGTAGTCAGATGTGTTCATAACCACTGTCGCATTGCCCTTGTCTGCTGGTAGGATTATTATGCTGGTGTCTTCTTTCAGGTTAAGTAGTGCAGTTTGTTCTTCTTTGGATAAGTTGCTTTTGGGTGGTTTGCTAGTGCAGAGGATGTTGGTGATTTCGAGTCTGATTTTGTTAGCATCATCAGGGTTGGTTTTGGTCAGGCTGGTTTCAACTCCACATATGATGGTTTCTGTGGGGATGTGTTTGGGAGCGACAGCAAAGTTGAATCCTTTTGAAAGGACCTTGGTTTCAGCTTCAGTGAGGATCTTGTCTGAGATGTTGTGCAATGTTTGTTTCATGTGTGGCTGTGGGGAGGGGGAGTTGGTTTCTGGCATTGTTGTAGTTTCCTGAGTTTGTTGGTGTGAGTATCTGTCTTGAGGGTGGTTTGTGTTTCGCTCTCCAGACAGCAAGTTGTTTGGATTTGTCCCAAAGTAGAGGGTGAATCTTGTTGCTGAGTCTGAGGTGGAGTGTGAGGAGATCTTTGTTGATTTGGTCTAGGAGAAACCTTTTCGTGTGAAGTTCATTTCTAATTAGGGCCAGTTCTGTTCTTTTAAGGATGCGTTTGGTGGCTGCTGTGTTGGTGTGGAATTTCAATTGGAAGCTTGTGGGAATTAAATTTTGATCTCGGCAGTTGCATAGGAATGCAAGGTCACATAAATGGAGGCTCTTTGGACTTCAAGTTTTTCATAAGTCCTGGTCAGATGGTGGGTTTCCTCCCGTAGAGGTGCAATATTTGTTTTCTGAGGTTCTCAGGGTATTTATATGTGGATCTTTGGTTGTTCGGTTTTCTCCCGCGTAAGATTCAAGTATCTAGGCAACGTTCGATGAAGTCTCATTCATCATCTTCAGGCTTCTGTCTCCGGCTCTGTGCTTTTCAGAGTAATGTGAGATTGCAGCTGCTTCCTCCTTTTAACTGCCAGTGGGGTGGGACTTGATTGGGTGGGGGCTTGGCTGTGTTCTGATTGGGTGGGGGTGTGTTCTCATTGGTAGGGGGTTTGGTTGTGTTCTGATTGGTTGGGGGTTAGCCGTGTTCTGATTGGTTGGAGGCGTGTTCTGTTCAGGTGGGGCTTGGCTGTGCTCGGTTAGTCTTAGTTGCTGGGGGATTTGAGCTGGTGAATTGTGATCTTGCTGTTTGGCTTCGAGTTCGTGGTCCTGCTGCATCTTCATAGTGGGTGTCGGTTTGCTTCATGTATGGCTCGGAGGGGTTTGAAGTGGGTAGTGATGCAGCTGTAGTGCAGCTTCTGGTCCATGGTCGTGTCTCATCTTCTGAGTGGGTGAGAGTCTGTTTTCTACATGGAAGTGTGGTGGTGGCATCTTGTGTGGCTCTCATGGGTGTGGGTCTGGTGTCCTTCTTCATGTTAGGTACTCGTCTGTTCATGAGGGCGGGTTTCCAAATGGCTGGAAGGCGGGAAGTGTCATCTCGTTTGTTCATGCTGTGTGGGCGTTTTTCTATCTCTATGGCTTCTCTGATTATTCTGCTGTTGAAGTGTTCGGTTTTGGCGATAGTTCTGGTGTTTTTAAAATCAATTTCATGTCCTGTGGCTTTGAGGTGTTGGACCAGGGAAGAGGTACAAATACACAAATACACAAAGAAGGAACCCCACTCAGACCAATAGTCAGCTCCATAGGCTCACCTCTACAAAACCTAGCCAAATTTCTCGCCAAACAACTACAACCTTATGCAGAATCCATCAACTCACACGTAAGAAACTCATTCCAGTTCATCGAGATCATAAAGAAACAAAACTTACAACCTAGCGACCTACTAGTAAGCTTCGATGTCATATCCTCTTCACCCAAGTGCTAATAAAAGAAGCCTTGACAGCCATCCAAAACAAATACAACCCCCCAAACACATCCTAGATCTAACCAACCACTGCCTATCCAATACATACTTCACCTACAATGGACAAAAATACAAACAAATAGAAGGAGCACCCATGGGATCACCCTCTCACCTGTCATCGCTAACCTCTACATGGAACACTTTGAAACACAAGGTCTAGAAAATACGACCACAAACCCAAACTCTGGCTCAGATACGTAGATGACACCTTCATAATCTGGCCACATGGGAAAGAAAAACTGAACAACTTCCTTACACACCTCAACAGCCTACACCCCAAAATACAATTCACCATGGAAACAGAAGCCAACAACCAACTTCCCTTCCTAGATGTCTTGGTATACAAAAGATCCAATGGCTCCTAGGACACACCATCTACCAGAAGAAAACACACACTAACCGCTATCTACATGCACTCACACCACCACCCAGCACAGATCAATTCCGTAGCCAAGACACTCATCTCCAGAACAAAATGCTTAGCCGATGAACAACACCAAAAACCGAACTACACACTCTCACCAACGTACTTACAGCCAATGGATTCCAAAGAAAGAAGATTACCCACCTAATCCAAAAAGAAACCCCAACCAAAATCCAAGACAGAGAACAAGAAAACGGCAAAGCCCTCCTCCCATATATAAAAGGCACTACAGACAAAATCAGCAAGATCCTCCAAAAACACAACATCAAAACAGCATTCTGCACAAACAGAAAAATATCCACCATCCTAAGAAACCCCAAAGACAAAATCGAATTAGAAAACCAAGGAGTATACGAAATCCCTGCACTGCCTGCCCTACCACATACATTGGACAAACTAACAGAAGAATAAATGCACGCATTGAAGAACATAAGAACTCAATCAAAAAGAAGAAACGACCTCTTCCCTGGTCCAACACCTCAAAGCCACAGGACATGAAATTGATTTTAAAAACACCAGAACTATCGCCAAAACCGAACACTTCAACAGCAGAATAATCAGAGAAGCCATAGAGATAGAAAAACGCCCACACAGCATGAACAAACGAGATGACACTTCCCGCCTTCCAGCCATTTGGAAACCCGCCTCATGAACAGACGAGTACCTAACATGAAGAAGGACACCAGACCCACACCCATGAGAGCCACACAAGATGCCACCACCACACTTCCATGTAGAAAACAGACTCTCACCCACTCAGAAGATGAGACACGACCATGGACCAGAAGCTGCACTACAGCTGCATCACTACCCACTTCAAACCCCTCCGAGCCATACATGAAGCAAACCGACACCCACTATGAAGATGCAACAGGACCACGAACTAGAAGCCAAACAGCAAGATCACAACTCACCAGCTCAAATCCCCAGCAACTAAGACTAACCGAGCACAGCCAAGCCCCCACCTGAACAGAACACGCCCAACCAATCAGAACACGGCTAACCCCCAACCAATCAGAACACAACCAAACCCCTACCAATGAGAACACACCCCACCCAATCAGAACACAGCCAAGCCCCCACCCAATCAAGTCCCACCCCACTGGCAGTTAAAAGGAGGAAGCAGCTGCAATCTCACATTACTCTGAAAAGCACAGAGCCGGAGACAGAAGCCTGAAGATGATGAATGAGACTTCATCGAAACGCTTGCCTAGATACTTCGAATCTTACGCGGGAGAAAACCCGAACAACCAAAGATCCATATATATATATATATATATATATATATATATATATATATATATATATATATATATATATATATATATATATATATATGTTTATATATTCCATGTTAAGTAGTGAAATCAGCCTGTAGTTTTGTATCTATTGGTTGTTGGTGTTTTCTTTTAAGATAAAGGTGATATAAGCTTCTGTACATGAATTTGGCAGTTTTGCTTGTTCTAATATTTCATTATACACATCCAGCATTAACTGTTCCAGTGGTGTTTGTAATTCCTTATATAATTTTGTGGGGATCCCATCTGGTCCTGGGACTTGTTGTGCTTTTGTTTGCTAATTGCATCTTTCATTTCAATCATTGTAATTTCTGCATTTAACATTTCCTTCATTGGATCTGGGATTGTAGCTAGGTTTTTTCCACTCAAATATTGATTAATCCTTTCTTCTGATATCTCATCATGAGTATACAATGCAGCAAAATATTTCTGAGCAACAGATTGTTTTTCTTGTACCAAATGGTATGAAATTTCATTTTCATCCTGTAGGGATTGTATTGTTCTTTTCTCCTTCTCTTTTTTCAATTTATGGGCCAACCATCTCCCTGGTTTGTTGGCATGCTCGAAATAATTTTGCTTTATTATCCTGAGGTTCCATGCCATTTCATCTTACAAGGTCAAATTTATTTTATGCTTGGTCACTTCCCTCTCTTTTTTAATTTCTTCATTTTGGGGGTCTTTTTGGAGTCTATATTCTAATTTTTTGAGTTTCTCTTGTAGGTCTAACTGTTGTTTTTTCTTATCTTTATTCTTTTTTACTCCATTTGTGATAGTTAGACCCTGGATGCATGCTTTGGTTGTGTCCCATAGATTTTGTCATGTCATTTGGTCATTCATATTATCTTTCAAGAATAGTCTTAATTCCTTTTCTAACATTAACATATAATTTCTATCCCTTAGAAGCTTCTAGTTAAAAGTCCATCTTCCCCTCTTTTTCCTCCCTTTCCATTTCACTACCAGTGGATTATGATCAGTCCATGTATTTGGTAATATCTCTATTTTCTCTACATCTTGTGCTGCTTCTATATCCATTCATACCATGCCGACCCTAGACCAGGAACCATGAGGATTTGAAAAGAATGTATACTGTCTCTCTTGTCTATTAAATTCTCTCCATATATTTTTAAGATTTAGTTCTTGTGTCAGTTTATAGAATGTATTTGGCAGTGTTTTCCTCTTTTTCCTATTTATTTTGGTTGTTGTGTAATCTTTTTCTATATATACTACTGCATTAAAGTTTCCTATAATGCATACATTTTCCTGTCCCAGTTCTACTATTTTCCAGTGTAGCTTACTGTAGTACTCTTTTTGGTTAGTATTTGAGGCATATATTGCTATTAATAGCATTTTCTTTTGGTTTATTTGTACTTCTACCATTAAGGTTCTCCCTTCATCATCTGCAAAGATTTGGACCGGGTTTAGCCATTGCTTTATATACATTGCTATGCCTCTTTTTTTTTCTGTGCCAGTGCAAAGTGCAATTTCCCCAATTTAGGTGATTCTAATACATTGCTGTACTTCTTTTCAATGTGAACCTCTTGTAAACAAGCGATGTCAGCATTTAGTTTTCAGAGTTTAGTCAATATTCGTTTTCTTTTTATCTGGGCATTCAGTCCATTTATATTTAGTAATAGAAGTGTAACTTCTTCTGCCATGTTATTGTTTGTCCTGTGCTCTTTCTCCTCTCCTCATTCTTACCTCTCTATGGGATCTTGTACTTATCCTCTCTGCTTCAAAGTAGAAATTCTTACATAGGAAAATTATAAACTTCTCTTTGCTAAATGTATTTAAACAGAAGCAATAGTACCATCTGTTAGGTACTGTATCAACCTAGATGGAGTGAAGCACCAGAACTCCCACTCCCATCCCCTCTCTCTCTCACACACGCAATGCATATGTGTATTCATGTTCCTGTCTCCAGATCTCCATCCCACCATAATGACAAAAACTGGCATGATTATTTGATATTATCAGCTTGAAAATATGTAAGAAACCATTCAAAAATTTGTCCCATCAAAAAGTACTATATGACATATTTCTGCCTATTTTGGAACATTTATCTCATTCATTGTAGTCTTCAGTTTTTCAGAAATGGTTAAGTGTGCACTCAACAACAAACGGTTACCAGCCCTTCTTTACATGAAAAACCTCATGAAGTGGCTTTCATAAGATCAATAACAAAGAAAACCCTTCTCTAAAATTAATTCTGATAATAGTAAGTTTGGAGTGGTTTTACATTAAGTTTATATCTGTTGTGTGCTCTTTTGTTGTGGTTAAAGCTGAAATATTCATTAACTGATAAGACATTGTAACATATGATTTTATGTACTATGCTTAAGTCCAATCTTAGCCAGCGCAATTCAAAGTTGTCTATGCCTAGAATATCAAGTCTGGTGGAGTAGGGTATTCTGTTGCGAACAAAGGAGTGTAGTACTCTTCTTGTAAAATACTTCTGGACTCGTTCAATTGTATTAAATGTCTGATATAGAGTGCAGATTCCAGACAGTGGAGCTGGATTCAAGTATTGGTCTAGCAAAGGTTATGTATGCCCTAGTTTGCAAATCAGTATTACCAGAGGAGAAGCTTTGTAAGATTAGATTTACAACTCTTAAAGCCTTTTTGGCAATGCTGTTGCAGTGAGCTCTGGTGCTTTGGTAATTCTATATGAGAACTTCAAGATCCTTGACAGAGTGAAAGTCATCAGTGAGGTCATATCCACCTAGCTTGTATTTGGTATATTGATTTTTTTTACCAATGTGTAGGACAGAGCATTTGTTAGTCGAGATGTGGAATTGCCAACTGTTTGACTATTCAGACACATAATCAAGGTTGCTTTGACAGTAGCATTGTCAGTGGTGCTGAATAGTTTTACATCATCAGCGACAAGGACACAGTTGCTTATAAGGTGATCACAAAGGTCATTTATATAGAGTGTAAAGAGTGTGGGTCCTAGAATAGTCCCTTGTGGGGACACCGCTGTTAATTGGTGCAGGGTTCGATAGGGCGTTCCCTATTTTTACTATTTGTTGTCTGTTTGACAGGAAGGTAGTAATCTACTTGTGAAGGGATCCGGAAATACCATAAGATTTTAATTTTAATAGTAGTTTGTCATATATTACTGAGTCAAAGGCCTTGCAGAAATCTATGTAAATTATATCTATTGCTTTGCCCTGGTCAAGTAATGTAGTCCATATGCTTTTGCAGTGTAGAAGTTGCAAATTGCAGGACAATTTTTTCTGAAACCAAATTGTTTATTGGAGAGTAGGTTGTTCACGGCAACTTCTACCAACGCCCTTTCTCCTCCATGCTGCATCGAGAACCCAGGATGGGACATACCAAAGCTTGCATGTACATGGGTGGGTCCTCATTCATCTGATCACACTGACTGTGGAACCACTTGTTGAAGCACCTGTCTACCAAAGGCTGCAGTTGCCGAGGCAAAGGCATCCAGACGGTGTCTGATGAAAGGAGACAGGGATGTCCACGTGGCCGCATGACAAATCTCCTCCAAGGATGCTTGGGTCTCCCAGGCAGCAGAAGTGGCTGTGCTTCTGGTAGAGTGTGCCGTCAGACCTCCGGGAACTGGAAGGGCCGCAGCTTTGTAGGCCTGTTCAATGCAAGACCTGACCCACCTGCTAATAGTAGGAGAAGAGGCCTTGTGCCCCAAGTGAGAAGGGAAAAAGGAAAAAAACGTGGCCTCTGACTTCCTGAAGGAGGAAGTGCGCTTAATGTATATTCTAAGAGCCCTTCTCATGTCTAGCGTGTTCTACTGCCGCTCTAAGTCATGGTGGGGGAGAGGATAGAAGTCAGGCAACACAATGTCCTGGGCCCTGTGAAACCAAGTGTTAACCTTCGGAATAAATGAGGGGTCAAGATGGAGAACAACCCTATCATCATGAAAGGAACAAAGGTCCTGTCTGATGGAAAGAGCAGCAAGCTCAGAAACCCTCCTGGCAGAAGTGATGGAAACAAGGAACACTACCTTCAGAGTCAAGAAATGGAAAGACACTATTCTAAGGGGTTCAAAGGGGGGCTTTGTAAGGGGCATTAAGGACCATATGAAGGTCCCAGGAAGGATACCTGTGAACCACTGGTGGGTGCAGGTTGGAAGCCCCTTTCAAAAACCTCCTGACTGAAGGATGATGGGATAAGGAAGGAAGCGAACCCCATGAAAGGACTGAGGAGAGGGCTGTAGCCTGCCTGTGTAAGGTGTTGGGGGCCAAACCTTTCTCCGGCCCATGCTGAAGGAAGCTAAGAACTTCTGCCAACTGGGCTGAAGCAGGAGAAAGACCCTCCCTGAGGCACCATCGGGAAAAAGCCTTCCAGGTGGCATCATAGATGTGTCTTGTAGAAGGTTTGCGAGATGCCAGGATAGGGAGGATGACCCTTTCTGGAAGATCAGCCTCCTCTAGCCACTGCCACTCAAGTGCCACATGGTCAGCTTGAACCACTGGGGCTCTGGGTGGAGCAGAGCACCCTGTTGAAGGGAGATTAGATGGGCTGGGATCCTCCAAGGAGAAGCCACAGATAGGTTGACCAGGTCCGCAAACCAGGGCCTCTTTGGCCAATAGGGTGCCAGGAGGAGGAGCTCCACTTGTTCTTCCAACATCTTCCGAATTACTGCCAGAATGATGGGAAGTGAGGGAAAGTGTAAAGGAGACCCTTAGGCCATCTGCACCGAAGAGCATTGGTCCCCTCCACTCCCTGGCAAGGAAACCTGGTGAAGAATCTGGTGACTTGGGTGTTTTGAGGAGTGGAGAAGAGATACACCCTTGTGTTCTGAATCTGAGGGAAAGGTCTCTGAATAGAGATGGAGGAATGGACCATTCTGCCTGGTCAACTAGGCTCCTGCTGAGCCAGTCGGCCTGGGAGCTGTTGACCCTGGAGATGTGGTTCACCGAGATCGACAACAGGTGCTTCTCTGCCCATAACCCCAACCGTAGAGCCTCTCTCATGAGGGCTTTGGAACTCATCCCCCCTTGCCGGTTGACATGAGCCTTTGCAGCCATGTTGTCCGTAAGGACTAGAACATGAGAGCCAGTCACTGATTACCTGAAATGCTTGAGAGCCAGAAAAATGGTTCTGAGCTCTAGCCAATGTATGGGAAGGCTCTGTTCTGACCTGGACCAAATGCCCTGATCTATCTGGCCCTGCATATGGGAACCCCAACCCAGGAGGCTGGCATAGGTGGTTATCACTAGCCTGTTTGGGTCCCTGAACAGGAGTCCCCTCCAGATTGACAGGGAATGCCACCAATTGAGAGATCTGTGGCAGGAGCGGGACCTTGATGGATGAGTGGCTGGTTCCAGCTCATTGGTAGGGAAGCAGGAACCATTGGAGGGGTCAGGAGTGGAGCCAAGCCCACGGGATGATGCCAATACAGGAGACCATCTTCCCCAGAAGTTTGGACAGCAGCGACAGGGGGACAGTTTGATGTAGTTGGATCTGGCTGATGATCTCTGCAAGGCTCTTTCCACAAGCTTTGGACAGGAAAACCTGGCACAACATGGTATTGATGACTACTCCCAAGTGTGGCAATTTGGTTGTGGGAGAGAGTTGGCTCTTTTGGTGTTGATAGAAAATCCGTGGAGATATGACAGGGTAATTTGCAGAACCCAATGGGCTGCATGGATGGAAGAGGACAGAATCAAAATGTCATCCAAGTAGCATTGGATCCTCACTGGAACAGAACACAGAGATGCCATCAATGCTGCCAGAACCTTTGTGAAGACTTTTGGAGCCGATGAGAGGCGAAAATAGTATGCAGAGTCTCTAAAATAGTATGCAGAGTCTGCATTTTAAATTGCTTGTATTTTACAAATTGCTTGAGAAATTTTAGATCAAGGATGGCTTGCCACACACACACCCCCGAGGCTTTGGGAATGATGAAAAGGCGAGAAAAGGTGAAAAGGCCCACGTCCCTGTCGAGAGGGGGGAACAGGTTGAATAGCCCTGATTTCAAGAAGGTGCTGGATGGCCTGATTCATGAGGGCTTGCCTTGAAATGTCCCGAGAGACAGGACAGATCAAAAAATTTTCTGGGGATGGCGTTAGGAAGTCTAATTGTAACCCTGACCTAATAGTGCTGAGCACCCAGGCGTCCGTCGTTGACTCCTCCCATTTGTAGGCAAAGAAGGCTAGGCAACCTCCGATGGGTGGGGAGAACGAGGGTTTACTTAGAGCAATGGAAGGAATGACCCCCTCCCCCCCAAAAGGGCCATTTACCAGTAGAAGGTTGTTGCCTGCCAGATGCTTCCAAACATTGGTCTTGGCATTGGGAGTACGGCCTCTGAGAGCGGGGGAAGCGAGATGAGGTCTCCGCTCAAAAGGCAGGAGGGCGATACGGAGCAGGGTGATAGTTGGCTTTCTTCCCAGAGGAAGAGAAAATTTTATGTTTATCTCTGGTTTTGATGAGATAAGGTTCCAGAGCTTCACCAAAAAGCTTATCGCCTGCGAATGAAACTGAAGCCAGCTTCCATTTTCGGCGTGACTCTGCCTGCCAATTTCAGAGCCATAAAAGTCTTCTTTCTGCTACTGAAGATGCCATGGCCTTGGATGCAAATTTGGTGGAATTGAGAGTGGCATCCGCAGTGAATTATGCCGCTGCGATAATCTTATTAAGGTCTTGGTGAGACTGAAGGTCAGAAGCAGGCAATCTATTCTGGAGTTGGCGCAGCCACCGTATGGATGCCCTCATGAAAAAGTTTGCTGCCTTTGAAGACTCAACAGCCCACGCAGTGGTCTGGTGATTGCGCTTGAGGGTCTGTTTGGAACGTTTATTATCCGGTTTCAGGATATCTTCTGGCTCTGTGGGAGTGCCAGAAGATGAGAATGAGGCCAGAATCGGAATGTCAACAGAAGGCACTGCCAGGGCATTGTCCAGAGCTGTGCTGACATTGTAGAAATGCTTATCCAGAGAAGATGGGCGTGGACTTGCCAAAGAGGAAGCGCACTATTCCTGGACCTGTCCAGGAACAAAATGGGAGAAGGCAAAACCTCTGCATGCACTACAGGCTTGGAGAAGAGCGAGTCCCCTTGGCTAGAGGGATTTCCTTATGGATCAGGAGCCACTTCCTCTGGTGACAGTTTGGCAGTGACCAAAGCCTTGCTGAGTAATGGCCTGAAGAGAGTAGGTTTGAAGACCAATGCAGAGGATGTCTGCTCTGGGCAAGAATCCTCCTCCTCTGAAAGATTTTGGTCAAAAAGCTCACCCTCTTCACACTCTGAATGAGAGGAGTAACTGTGTTCAGATGGTGAAACCCTTCCTTCCTCATCAACCTCCTCCCATTCTGGTAGAGAAGAATGGACCCTAAGCTCCTGGGGCCTGTGTAAATCAGGGTGATGAGGCAAGGAACTTATAGATTGAGAAGGGAGAAGGGCCTGAAACCTTTCCAGAAGTCTAAGAATTTTCCTGAAGACTTCAGCCAATCCCTGCCTAATGGCCAATGAGATAACATCTTGGATATCCCCTGGTCTATGCTCAAAGGTAGAGGCAGAAGGCCGAAGGCCCACTGCTGTGGGAGTGAAGGTGGCTTCAGGCCTAGATTGAGGAGAGTTTCAAGGGCTGCAGGGAGGGAGAGGAGCATAGAGCCCAAAAGCCTGTTGGAAATAAGGCCCAGATCTGCTTAGATCCTGAGGATCTGATTGTACTACAAGAGCCTCAGGAGACCAGGATGGAGGATGGAAAGGTTCATAGATAACTTCTCCTCCCCTGGGAGGGCTTGGCTGGGGCCCACAAGTATCACTGAAACATGCCGTAGTTGCACTCCCTTCTGTTGAATAGTTCTGTTGAACTGCCTCTCTAGGGCTGCATGCCTGTGCTTTTCTGCCCTCAACTCAGCCTGAGTTGCCTTCTTAGGGGCTAGAGCCTTAGCTCTGATTTTAGCAGCCACCTACCTCTGGACTGATTGGGTGTGTTGCCTACGTCTTTTTCTCTTATTGGGCTTAAGAGACTGTTACACTGTGGTGGGGCGGGGGGGAGCTCTGCCTGAGCCTTATCTTGCTCCATTTGTAGAATAAAGGCTCTTGCATTGAAAAGAAACTGTTTAGAATTTTTTAGTAAGTCCTTTAGGGTATAAAATGGCCCCGGGTCTTACAAAATGGGCGCTCACCTTGTGGTGGAAGGCTTCAATCCAAGATGGCCACTGATTAGGGGAAACAGGCTCAGAGATCGAAGAATCGCTCCTTAGGCTAGACAGAGCCCTGAGCGAAGTCAGCAAGCCACCGGCCACACAATCAGCTGGCTTGTGCTTTTATCGGTTTGCAGATTGTTTTTACGATTGCTCAAAACCGCAGGCATAGGGGAGGTCTGCAGACGCTGCCCAGCTTGCCTGCACAGAGCTCTGGTAACACTGCTCCCAATGTTGCAGGAGAGAGAGTCCTGGAAGAGCAGCTGCCCAGATCCCTGGGAGCTGCTTGAAGCGAGGAAAAAGTACTGAAGATCGCTGGTGCTATGAGTGCTATCTAACCGAACACTTTCAGAGACACAGCTACTGACTGAAAGGAGCTGAGTCAAAAGCTGGGGTCTCTCCTGGGGGCTGGCTTTTATATCTTAGTACAGACTCAGCTAAATGACATCATAGGAAGGAGTCAACCCATCCGGGGCTCTTGATGCAGCATGGAGGAGAACATATAGTTTAATGACTCTTTTGAGTTCAAGCAAGAAAGCATTATAATATTCTTCTGTTGTATTACAGCCAGAGAACAGAATGTGCCAATCAAGAGATGATAATTTGGCAGCTATGAGTTCATAATTGGCTTTTTAAAAATTGTATTTTGGGGGTCCATCATTATGATCCTCTTTGAGATGGTGTAAATTTAGACAAAAGTCAATCATGCTATGGTTGCTGTTTGAAAAGGGTTCCTGTATTTGTAGGTCATAAATTGAGTTTGTGCTGTTGCAGAAGATGAAGTCGATGAAGATGAAGTTGTTTAGTCTAGTGTTGTTATATACTTATTGATCCAGTCCCAGTGTGGTAGCAGCATTGTTCAGGGTTGCATGAATGGGTTCATCATTTAGTGTCCAATTTATAAGAGGTAAGTTGAGGTCACCAAGAAAAATAAGAGAGTATGGGCAAGAGGCCGCCCATGTCAGTAGTGAAGTTAGCTTATTTGCATGAATTATATCACAGTCAGGGGCTCGGTAGCATAGTAAGAAGTGACTGAAGTATTTAAGGACAGTTCACAGATGATGGTCTCAGGAAGAGCAAGCTCTTGTATAATTTGAATCTTTTTTAGATTTAGAAACTTTTTATAGAATATAGCAACTCCACTTCCTCTACAGATTTCACAATCAGACTTATAAACATTATATTCTCTTACAGTGGTAATGGAGTCTGGGAAAGATGTACTCAACCACATCTCACAGACAAATACTGTATAATGTTGAATGTTGCTGAGCTTAGAAGGATGAGGAATTCATGCATTTTATTTGTGAGGCTTCTTGCATTGTGTATTTTGCATTTAAGATATAAAATAGTGGGTCTGGAGGAAGTAAGGGGCGTGCATCCCTAACATTGGATGTTTGGGTGATGGTTATTGTGGCTCTTGCTTTTGATACAATCTGCGCAGTAGTCAACGTATAGATTAGTATTACCTAATTCATGTAGTCTTTTGAGCTCAGAGCATAGTTCACGGGATTGTATATGTTGCTGTAGGGTTAGATCAGGGCAAGAATGAAGGTCCTTATGGTTTTTGTTGCTCTTTGCGAGACATAAATTGAACAAAATTGACATAAATTGAACAAAATTCAGAATGCTTAATGAATCAGAGTGACTGAAAATAACAAAGCAACTTAAAAGAGAAATGCAAAAATTTCACAGGCTGAAAGATGAGATCTACCATTTATTCAGCAGCTGAAGACATTTTGACATGTTGGGGATCATGTATGCATATTGTCATTCAGAATACAATAACTATGTATGCTTGTTTGACTATTGGTAATCCTCATTAATAATGCCTTATTTCACCAAATAAGTTTGTAGTTAAAACAGTGATGAAAAAATAACTGTCACCAATCCTCACATTTTTTTTTACTTTTACAGATCTGTAAAGTAAAGCTGAAGAAACATTGTGAGCACAGTCACAATTCATTCAGCCACTGCTTCACTCAAAGATTAAGTTACCAGTCCCAACTGTATTCACTAAATGAGGACTATCTATATCCCTTCTTCCATGTATGAGAAAATTTCCATGACTGGAAATTTATGATAGTGATTTCCAGTGAATCATAGTTAAGAAGCAATTTAGAATGTAATGCAAACAGCATAAGAAAAATAAAAATGAATTGGAAGTGCATTTGCTTGGTGCTTATGTCCACTCTTATGTCTGAATGCAGCTAATGTGTCTGTCACAGGTTACATAGGATTCTATATGAGTTATGTTTAAGAAAAAACATATCCATGTTCCAAATTATTGTGCAGACAGGGATACATTTATAAGATTATCATTGTCTCTGCCATGTTTAGTCAAACATGATACATGCAAATTCACTATGTTTTGAAATTCATATACTGAAGAAAGTGTATTTTTAAGTCTGTCAGAAAAAATGCACTGTTCTATATACCCTAAAAATCTACATTGATATCATTAAAAATTATGAACTTATTCAAGCAATAACAGAATGGCATGATTTTAGGAAAGAATGAATATGGGGATGCTAAGGTCAAGAAAGTGATTGATCTGTTCCTAGTCAGTGGCAGAGAGAGGAAAGCCACAAAGTGTAAGTTCTATGTCCACTGAATCAAGAACTGCTCTTGAACATTTATTACTCATCATTTTGCATCCTGAATTCTATAAAGCTATAGTACAATTCAGAGGTCATTATGAAGAACTGAACATCACAGTCAGACAACTGACTGATTCAGGATGCATCAACTGCTATAGATATTCTCCAAGACATTTTGCTCAGACAAGCTCCCCAGAGACACATCCATTAAAATATGAATAGACTAAAGGAATCTAATCTAATCAATATGGCAATGAGAAATGATATGTAGGTAAAATATTTATAAAGATTCAGATTTCTGGTGCAAATCAGATGCGAGCATTTACAGTATTATATATTATACTGTATAATGAATGCACCTTATTTCAGAGTACTATATTTCTTTCTTTTATCAATCACAGCTCAAGCAACTTTAGTTTTAAGTTGATGTAAAGAGATGCTTAGTGACATGTGGCAGGTAAGTTTTAGGAAATAAAGGTGATGAAAATAGTGGAAAACATTATATAGGATCAACCACCAGTGATACAGTTAAGATGGAGTCTCTTATTCTAAGAACCCAAATCAGTAGTGCCCACAACAATGAAGTCTTTCTTGGTTCATCTATAGAAGTGATTCCTAGAATATCACACTTGCATGAATGAACAAAGTAGGAGATTCATCCATAGAAGTGATTCCTAGAATATCATACTTGCATGAATGAACAAAGTAGGAGATCCATCTTACTATAGCTACCATCATTTGAGTAGAAAAACTGAAATACATTAGTTACTAGATATACCTGGCATTTATATGCTAGAAAAGAACGTAAGTAGGTTTCCATCAAAATTGAAAAGCTGATATGATGTAGATCAGAGGTCTCTAAACTTGGAAACTTGGAAGATTTGTGGATTTCCAGAATTCTACAGCCAGTGTTTCTGGCTGGTGAATTCTGGGACTTGAAATCCACAAGTCTTAAAGTTGCAAAGCTTGGAAACCCTGATTTAGAAGACAAATTATATGGGAATTATATGCATAAGGGGTTATATACACAAAGCTATTGTCTCCACATTTTGGATCATTTTCCTCAATCTGTACATGGCAGCAAGACCAGGCAACTGGTTGCAAGGACCAGGAATAAGATTAAATAGCAATTATTCCATTCTTCTCCCAGTCAAAAGCCTATATATGCTTTTTGTAATTAGTTGGACATAAGTATTTTTCTAGTATTAAGTAGCTATTTTCTATGATGAACTTAGAGTGTCTGATGATACAGTAATAAAGTGTAATCATAGGATTTTTAATAATGTTTGGAGGATATGAGAAGTAAGTTATTAAACCATCATTTTGAGAAGGAAACCTACCAGTATAATGTAAAGGTGCCTTGACAAAGTGAATTTGGGAGTTGTATTTTGAAGGAATATAACATTGGTGAAGCTCTTCAAAGGAAAATTTCTCTACTAATCCTGATAAGATATGGCTGTCAAAGTCCCAGCCCGGATGCGTTACGTACTGGCCATGCCCACGCCTGGTTTAGAGAAGGGTAAAAAAAAGTCCCAATACATCACGTGATGCTGCCATGATAACATGAATTTGACACCTCTGTAGTAAAGAAAACAGTTTTGTTTAACAGTGGAAATCTGCAGTGAAGAATGCAGGAACCTGAAGAGACCACAATTCCATTTAGTAAGCAAAAATATTTTCATTGCTCAAAACAGCCAAAATAGCACCACTCATTTACAAGTAAAAGAGATATTAACAGGTTCGGCAGAAATGTAATGTTGGCAGAAACACAAAATACCTTTAATGGAGAAAAAAAAATCCTGATGGGAGATTTCTTCCCCATAGCACAGTGGAAGAGCATGTTCTGAAACCACAACCTGTTGTCTAATTCAAAAGAGGGGAGTTATGGAACAGGGGACTGGAAGAGACTGGATACAGTATTCTCAAGGAGGGAATTGGAGTCTAATTTAAGAAAGAAGATAAGCAGATACAACTTCAACATTTTGCATATTGCATTTTAATATGCATTTTGAACTCTAATATGCTGATGGAAAGATAGGGGCAATTCTAATGTGTGTAAAGGGATGACTCATGTCATGAGCCATGATAATAGGAAGTTTAATTACAGTCACAGCTGCAGGGTAACATCACACTACTAATTTCATCTGTGAATTCCCCATTACAAAGAATGGTTTCCAGGGAACATGAACCTTTTTCTAAGTTGTTCTTCACTTGAACAACAACCCCAGTGGGCTATTTTTGTGTGTGTTTAACTGTACAAAATTGTACAATCATATTCAGAATACATTTGCATGGAGAAGTATAAACTTTCACCAAATGCTTGCCTGCATCATTTCTATCACTTCTGAGACAAGTGATGGATTTTAAAGTCCAGACCAAATCTGATGCATGCAAAGTTTTTGCCAGATACAGAGAAGCCTCCTTGAGCCTATCATTCATTTATTATAGTATACTAGAAAGAACATGAGAAAAAAGAAGTAGAATGTACATTGTTATCTAGGTGGAAGTGGCATTACTGATTCATGGAAAAAGGTATCATTAAATGTACTGTTCATTTAATAATATCTTAGTTCTGATTCAGGATTAGCTTTATATCAACAAACAATGTTTTATGCTAAGGCTGACAAAATAAAATGTGTCTATTGAAAGGGATACTCCTATTCATTTCATGACTCACTGCAAAACTGCTCAGGCAGTATGACTGCTTCCATTTAATCTAAGCAAGTATTAATTAGTATGCAACCTTTTGGTTAAGTCATATTCACTGAAGTTTTTTATTATCATTTTGTTCTGTGATTCCTAGGATCTCCTGGAAGTATCAAGAGAGAATAAAAACTATTCCAATGAATGGCACTTGCTTCCTCCTCCCCACTCCAGTAATTTCTGTTATTGGGAATCACTACTGAATACATGCAGAAAAGGTATTCAGCAGGTTCTGACCAGTTCTGGAGAATCAGTAGTGGAGATTTTGAGTAGTTCAGAAAACCGGCAAATACCACCTCTGACTGGAGATTTTACAGTATCCTTCCCCTGACACTCCCACCAAGCCACCGAACAGGTAGTAAAAAAAATTGAATCCCACCACTGAATACATGTGATAAACAAATATTTTCTACAATCCTGGTTTATCTTATCTTTGATGAATCAGACCCATATTATATTTTATCAATGATACAAGCACTCATCCATCATTCCGTGATGGCGCAGTGGTTAGAGTGAAGTACTGCAGGTACTTCTGCTGCCTGCCTGCAATTTGACAATTCAAAGGTTGACTCAACCTACCATCCTTCCGAGGTGGGTAAAATGGAGACCCAAATTGTTGGGGGCAATATCTGACTCTTTAAACCTGCTTAGAGAGGGCTGTAAAGGTCCCTGAAGTGGTGTATAAATCTAAATGCTATTGCTATTTCACTTGCCTATAGACATTCTGCTATTTCTGTGGAAGCATAATTCAAGGTGTTTTACCATCTGTAATGGATGGGAAATTTTAAAAGATCCTATATGAAACCATTTCTGGTAAAGCAGCCCCCATAAAGTATCATTGTTGCCAGTTCCACCCACACAACACATATGTAATCTTTGGGGAAATGGGACTACTAGCAGAGCAGTAGCAAGGATTGATCCTCAAGATACATTGCCCCCTGAGATATATTTTTTAACTCCTACATTAAATTCTGATTGTTTCTTTGGCTGAGCTTCCAGGACCAGGCTACCAGAAGAAGCAAATCTTTTAGCAAAACTAAATTTCAGGAACACAGAAAGTATTAGAAGAGGCACATTATGATCTCCTTCTATACCGATTGCAATGGGAGAAATGTATGACAGGAAGATTCTGTATGGCATATATATTATTGTATTATAGCACTTTATGAAAGCATAATCCACCATTAACTCGCCTTTAGTATGTTGACAAATGCAATTGAAGCTTCATCTGCTTGAATAGCTGCTAGTTTGAGAATGTGGATCTAGTTATTTAGTCCTCTGGCTTCCCAAATGACACTAATCTGATATATCCTGAAATAAAGAGTGAACATAATTCACAGTCTGAGGTATACCATATCTGGGTCCATTAATGTCCTATTTCTATCCTTTCTAAAAATAATGACAGTAATCCAAGTACAGATGATGCTGGGGGAGGGAAGGTAAATCACTGAACAAGAGAATGAATAATTAATCCCATAGTAATTTGCCTTTTCTTTTGTACTTTCACCATCTTTCACTTTTTTCTCATTTTTCTAAATAGGTGAAAGTGGGGTTATATGCATAAATGTCAAGGCATGAGAAAGACAATTGTTTGAATAAGATCTTTAAAGTCACAAATTTGAGACATTAGGGCACATGACCAAAATCTAAAAGCCTCTACACTTTTTCTTTTTCTCATTTTTTTTGCAACTAAAACAATCAGATCAAGTAACATATATAAAATGATCTGAGCTAGGCCTGTAATTATTATTAAGTTCTTTTTTGGTTCTCTAATGACTCCATAAAAGGAAAATATGGTGCAAAAACATCACTGGTGAAGAAGTTACTGGAAGAGCTGGCACTTCCAGGAATGACTCCACTGCAAATGAATTTGTGCATCCTGCTGCATTTCCCGCTACAGCAGTGGACTCTCTTAGAAATGTGCTGCAGGGACAGTCTTCACTTTATTGACTTGCTGAGAACCTATAATAGTGCAGCAGGATTGCTACAAATGGGCATTTCAAAGCTATGGTGTAGCAACTTTTCTGTAAGTTTCTGAAAAGATAGAGCTCTTTGCATTTTTAAATACAATTTTGCTCAAAGATTTGAGTGCAATACAATGTGATCCTTAGTAACAGAAACACCGAGGATAAAGTAGAACTAGCATGTCCTGCAAACAACGAAAGTTTTATCTCAGGGTTTGGTACTAAAGAAAAATTGTAGAATTGCCCATGCTCTTGTTTGTTTGAACTGCTCAGGTTTTGGCTTTCTTTTTTTTATTTTTTTTGTAGACTTACAGTAGTTTGAAAATATGTTTCACTTTACAGAGTGGGTAAGCTATGATCCATGGGAAAGATGGCAACTACTACACATACTCTTTTGAACATGATAATTTGTGGAGGGAGGGGAGTAAGGAATTATTAATACTATCATAGTTATGATTATTGTCATTTTTCATGGCAAATTAACCCGATGATGTTTAAAATCTAAATATTAATTCTAGGAAGTTCTGCTCTTTAAAAAATTATAATTAGTGGCTTAACAGTAAAGTGCATATTCAAATAATATAATATTGCATATTCAAGCAATATTATCAGTACAGCAGTGCAATAACAACCAATAGAGAGTATAGAACCACTTTTTTTAAAAAAAAGATGACCTGTGAAACTTGATACTAGAGAATAATTTAAAAAGTAGCAATGTAAGTTATGACATCTACAGTTTGATCCCATTTTTTGGCAAGCAGGAGAGTGAATTGACTGCTTCATCTGCCAGGAAAATATTTCCTGGGATTATATAACTTCACAATACATGTTGAGGGAGTATGAGTTTGATTTTTTTCTAATAAAAAGAAACTAACTGCTGTTGGATAGCTAGTATATCACCAGGTTTCATTAAAAATAATGTTCTCTTCTAAACTTTTGTTCTAGAGAAGTATTCAAGTACTTCCAGGTACAATTCAAGTTGTTTTTAATCACCTTTAAAGCCCTTCATGGCATGGGTCCAGACTACTTGAGGGACTGTCTCATCCCATCCATGCTGTCAGAGGAGGGAAGCTGTGAGCCTGTCAGCCTGATTTTTTTCATCTGGCAGGATCCAAGAGATCCTTCTTTGCTGTTGCACCATTCGCCCCAGTGTGAGGTCAGCCCTGTCCCTCTTGAACTTCTGGAAGAGCCTAAAGATCTAGCCTAAAGACCTCGCTCTGAGAAAGGTCCCCAAAACTCAAAGCATGTATAGACAAGCTCTGTTTTCTTCAAAAATACTGTGAGTGGAGCTATTATTATGGTTCATCTCATAGGCACCCAGATGTTTAGACTGGATGTGGCATTCTTATTTACCTATCAAGTCCTTCCCAATGACTGGGATAGGCAGATGTGTTTCTTTGACAGTGTTCATGGCAGTGTCACAGGATGTAAGCTCTTTCAAGTTAAGCTGCCTTTTGCAATTGGTTATTATTTTTATTATCCAAATCAATATCCTGAAAAAGGCCTCCTCGTTGAAGATTATGAATCTATCAGATTGATAGATATGATTAAATTACCCAGTCTAGAGGTGAAAAATGTGACTGTCCCAAGGTAACCTATTTTGTTTCTGTGACTAAGAAAAGACTGGAACCTGAATCTCCTCACTTTTAGTCCAACACTTTAACCTCTATATCATACTGAGTCTCTAGCAAGATAGATAGAAAGACAAACATGACAAAAGGCTACTATAGGCCAATTTCATTCTGAACTCTCTAAGCTACTGCCTAAGTAATTGGTGTCTTTTAACTTAAACAGCTGTGATTGGTCAAGGTAGCATTGAATCATGCTTGATTCCATTTATACTTGAATGTTCTATTTAAGAAAGTTGAATTTTACATATAAGTATAAAGCAATGTAAAATAGTTGCAATTAAGATATATTTAGGCCAGATTTTATTCTGATGAAATGTGTAGGAGAGCATGCAGGACACAGATCAAGCATCTCTTCTCCATTCTTATACCTCTAAATTATACCTCTAAATAAAATTATCTACAAAAGCTTCATATGGGAAATAGGAAGATATGAGGTTTATGGGTAAATGTTTGTACCTATTAAACATACCAGAAATTTATATTATGTAAATAGATCTCAAATATCAGTAGGAATTATATTGAAATCTGGCTTTCAATTTAAACAGAGGAATGCTGTGATTGTCATCTTTTGGGATTTAATAGATGGATAGCAAGCCAGGGAGGCTGCAGCATCCTGGAAAATCATTGTACAATGAAAGGTTGGATGTTGACTTATATTTATTGAATGAAAACTGATAATGGGAAAAATAATCTTTTTTTCCTAAATAGCTTTAGTATCAATGTGGCACAGGGGGAAAAAAGTCTAAAAGAAATAAAAATAATTTGAATAGTTCAGGCTTGTATTTCAAGATTCATTTGAGAAAAATCTAATTTAATCAGCAACCAAGCATAGAATGTGGAGCAAAGTGCAAGAGAAACAATAAAGAATCAAAATGTGGGAAAGAATTAGTCATCTATAAAACATACATACACACATAAACACAAACACACACACACACACACACACATACACACCAACCAATTCTCCCAGCTGGCCCTCTCTGACACATTGCTGGGCTATGACATTTGTTCCACAATAGATACAAAACTGAAATTTGATATACATGTCTAAATCACCATGAATATCACAAAAAACAAATCTTGAGATTTTTTTAAAAAGGCTTTTTTGTGAAGTATGTCTCTCTCATATCACTAGTGCTAACCGTATCATTCACACAGAGATAGAGGGGTGGAAAAGCATAGAAACTGCTCCATTCACACTCTTGAAATAGACTTTATTGGGCAAGTGTAACAGCAATTGCTCAGCAGCAGATATCTATGCTTATAGACTTTGTTTTCTAGTTAAGCAAATATGATTGCCCCAAGATGTTCAGGTCTGATCAAGTATTTGTTCTCAAATTGCTCTGTATATTACTTCTTTCATAACTGAGATATGGCCCACATTGTCTGCACATCTAGCTTTCCCCACTACAAGTGGTACTGTGAGTCAGTTCAAGACCATAGACAGTAAACCCTTATTTAATGACCAACTCCAGACATAAAATGTATGCTTTGCTGTCTGCTTGTGGTTGCTGTTCTAGTTAGTGAATAAATGGCTCTATCTTCAAAAGATCTGGCTGGCCTGCTGATTTGAAATTGCTTCCCAACAGCAGTTAATAGAAGACCCCCAACAGAGATCAAATGAGGATTCTGAGTTGAAAAGGGGGTCTTAAAAGAGGAAAATTGCATCTTGAATGAGGGTGTAAATTTTTTCACAGATTATGTATTTGGACATGAACTATCCGAGTTCAAGCCATTTCTACCTTATAACCAGCCTTATGAAGTAGAAATCTGCTTCTATTAAGGCCGATCTGCGCTTTTTGCTTGGCCCATCAATAGGTCATTCACTGCTTCCTGAGTGCAGGAATGAATGAAGTCATGCATCTCCCAAACAGAGAACATTGCAAATGTACACTGTACCCATTTTTTTTCAAGTTCAGTTAAAAAATGCTGTTACCCAACCAGACCTGTTTTAAGATCTTCATAGCAGATGATCTCTGGTGCTTCACTCCATTCTAGTAACATCCCAGCCTCTGTTTGGTTGCCATGTTGGCACATCTCCTCCCTCCAGAAGCTGATAGCTGCCCAGGGCAGCTATTTCTGGGCAACCATTTCTGGACAACCACCCACAGTCACTAGGAGTCATTCATTATTAAATACATAAAATGTTTATTATTATATACACGTTAAATCACACTGCTAGTTCTTTAGCTTGTGTTGGCTTTCATAGGCATTGAATTCTTCACAAGAACCTAGAATGTCATAATCTATTGACACGGTGCATGTTCAGATACAAGCAGTGTGGTGTTTTGTAATTGACATATGTGCAGATTTTCTAAATGCCATCAAAGATTGTTAGTATGGCATGCAGTATGCAATAACTACTGGAACCATCATAGCAACACCACAATTTTCAAGTTTGTGCTTAAGATCTTGATTATTTATTATATTGTCCAATTCTTTGCCTTCTATTCTACTATCCCATGAATGTCTACATTAATTACCACATTTTCTTCTTTTCATTTACTGTTAAATCTGATGCATTATGTGCCAATATTGTATCAGTCTGCATTTGTTAATCCCACAGTATTTTAACCTGATAATTTTCAACTACTTTTTCAACTCTGTGTTTCTACTTATTTTTCATTACTGGCACATTATAATTTTTACAGATATTTCAGTGAATTATTTTGGTGTCTGTGTTAAGTCATTGTTTATAATCAGTTTGTACAATCTTCTTGCATGAGATGGGTAGATATCTACCATTTCTTCTGCTTTTTTGCATAATCTGCACTTTGAATTATTTGATGTTTTTTCATTCTGGTCTTGATTGCATTAATCTGAATAGTTTGCTCTTCTTCTAAAGTGAAAATCAAGTCTTCAGCTCCTTTTTTAATGTTTTAATTGTAAGCCACTGCCAAGTTTTAACTTTATCCACTTTCCCTTCAATGTTTTGTAGAAATTGATCAATTAATGTTCTCTTCTTGCCAGCACATTGTTCTTGTTTGTATTACATTATTTCAATATTCATGTTTTGTTTTCTGTACATTCATTACTTCTGATTTTTAAACTTGCAGCAATGCTTGTTCTTGGCTGACTTTTTTGTAATGTGCCAATATAAGTTTTTTTTTTCTTGGATAGTAAATTTTTGCCTCCACTTCTGCATGGCAGGTGTAATCTATCAATATCACTACATCAATATAATACATAATGAGTAGTCATCAGTCATCTTGGTTTTGTACTCAACCATTCAGTTCAACTTGTTTCCAGTTAATAGTTCCAGCAGTGTATCATATCACAAGCAATTTATTTATTTATTTGTGGCCCACATGTATTATTTTTACAAATAACTTAAACGGCAGCAAACATATCCAACATACATTTCTTCTCCTATTTTCCCCACACAACAACCCTGTGATGTGAGTTGGGCTAGTCCAAAGTCACGCAATTAGCTTTCATTGCTAAGCAGGACTTGAACCTATAGGTCTCCTGGTTTCTAGGCTTATGCTTTAACCACTAGACCAAATTGGCTCCTTGATGGCTTTATGGTGTTTTTACTGTTCAATTTTGTCTTTAACTATTTTCTTAGTCTTGGTTTACTCTTTACCAATCACATTTTTAATTTGTCCATATTTGATGTCATCCAATTGTAAAATATATGAATATTTTCAGACTTTATTCTGATGGCTCTTAATGGTTGACCATTCAGCTTCTCAATTCCATTATTATTCATGCTTTTCCCAGCTTTATTACTACTGTAGCACATTTCTCCAGGCCAAATTCAATTGCTATAATCTGTGCTAAACATTCTACTTTTAATAAAGTTTTATTTGGGTTTTCACACATACAAAATACAAGTAAAACATCTTTTTTGAAAATAGCATGGTCCCGGGTTGAACTTCTTTATATAGACACAAGACTCAATTTCATGCTCCTTTTTATGTTCTATTCCATATCTTATACTATTCTACATTTCTATACAGTTTTTCCCCTCTTAATTTTCTCAATTTTATTTTGATTATCTCATCTCAATTTAAATCATTATATTTATACTTTTGTCTGTTCTGTTTCAATCTTATATTATCTTTCTCATTAAACAAATTTTCTCCTGTAGTTACTAATTGGAGTATGACACCTTTATATCTTTTAATTACATCCATTCAACTCTTATTTAAACTTCAATATATACCTTAAGGTTATGACCTTCAATATAATACATAATACATAACTTCCAATTGAATTCTGCTTGGTACATTCTTATAATAAACACTATATTCTTAAAAAAAAAAGATTGTAAATATATGTAATTATAAACCCTCATTCTGTTCCAGTTCAGTTCTATCATTAATAATCATTAAAATCTTAACATCTTTAACACTTTTCAATTAAATATCATACTTCCTTAAAGACACATATAATCTCCATAATTAATTTTTCCCTTATTTCTCTTCACATATGTTTTGTAAATCATTAAATATTCATTTTGTTACATTTATTTATTGACAAGCATTCCACTGAATTATGATAGTTATTTTATCAAACATTTTAATCATATATTGTTTCATATTTTCTAAAATTATTTCTGTTTCTAATATAACAATACTATCTTATGTACCTTTGCAGAATCCCTTTTTCCATTAAATTTTCACTGATTATCTCTAAATAGGCCCTGTTTCTCTATATTTTGTTTCTGTCCTTTATAACTTCTTTTCCTTTCTTTCTTCCCTCTCATCTTCTCCCTCCCCCTTTTACCCCCTTGTCTCTCTACTTCTAATTCTCTCTTCTGCATTTCCCTCTTCTGATGCTTTCTGATTTTATACTTATTTTTCACTCTATTTTGGGGGGGAGTTGTTTTTCCCAATCTTAAACTTTCCATTCCCTTTCCCCCCTTTCCCATTTTTTCCCCCACTTAAGATTACTTGTTCATTAAAGATGACTTCTTCTTTGTCGCAACCTTCTTGTTCTGCAGGCATTTCTTGTTGTTTCTTATAATTCCAAATCTCCATTTCTAAAAACTGAAATATGAAGCCAAAAGAACCTCTCCCTCCTTGTGCATCTTCTTTGTACTTTTTAAGTTCCATTTTCAGTTCTTCTAAAAGTGGAGCCATTTTAAACAGTTTTAAACAACCGCCCAATTGATTTTAGTCATTCAAATACAATAACCAAAAATCCAGAAATCATCAAGTAATCCAAATAGACCAACGTTATTTCTTCTTATTTCTTTTTCCACTTTCTCCTCCTGGGGTTTTTGTTGCAATATTTCAGTTAAAATGTATCTTTTGGAAGTCTTTTTGAGATTTTGCTGTAAATTCTTTTTAAGTCCAGGCAGTCTCCTCCCTTTCAAATCCTGCCCTTTTATTCTTTTTCTCTTCTTTCCTGTTTTCAAAGGCTTTTGATTATCCAGAAATCTTTATTATCCCTTTGACTTTTTATTTTCAGGATTAAATGCCTATTAATGTCAAAGTGGATTTTAAGTCTCTTAGCTGTCAGTATAGGAAAAGGAGAAAAAAAAACCCAAATCTTTTCCCTATTCTCTCTCCTTCACAGCTTAAAAATCTTCTTAGGGAACAATGTTATTTTTTTTTTAATAGTTTCATTCCCAGAGTACCTTATTTGTTGCTTCTGCTGTTTTTCACCTGGTCAACTAAAACTTTCTCTTCTTATCTTCCTCCTGCATATTCTTTTCCGGTTGAGTTCTTCTTTGTGGTGGCCATTTCTGACCACTGCTACAACCGCCTTCAGAAAAGGGAGTAATGGTCAGCTGCGGAGGAGAGATGTGGCTCTCCTCAACCCTGCAGGCAGTCTCGCCTTTCTTCACCACCTCTACGGGGTGGCTTAGCCCTGAAACCAGCTGGCTCGGGGTGCTCCAGCGGCAAGCACAGATCGAAGCCTCGCAGAAACAAGGTTTCAGTCTGTCGCCGAAGAAGCTCAAACCAGAAGTCATCTGTGCTAAACCTTCTTAAAGTATTTGTCAATGACTGGATTTCAATTTCTGTTTTCCCACAGAGCTTCAAGTTATCAATATAAAGCAAATTTAAGATTTTATTAGCATTTTTGTTGATTGATAGCCAAGATTTGTTTTCCTCAAAAAATGTTGTGAGTAGAATTATTACTATAGGTCACCACATAGACAGCCTAATATTTTGGCTGGATTTGGCATTTTTGTCCACCCAGTCTAAGACACCATGCATTGTAGTCCTGCCTTAGGCCCAAAGCCAGCTGGATGACCTTGTGCCAGCCATTGTGCCTAGGAAGGAAATAATAACAAATTACTCTCAAAAATTTGCCAAGAAAACTGCAGGAACTTTAACATTGACTTAAAGGCACTACTTTAAGGCACTACACCAGTGTTTGGCAACTGAAATATACTTACAACAGTAGCAGCATCCTGGGATCATGTTATTATCATTTGACCTTCCCAGTTGGCTTCTGACAAGCAAAGTTAATGGGGAAACTGGATTTGCTTACGATCTGCATGATTCACATAAATAAATGGCAAAAAATTTGTAAAATATGGCACAACACACTTAACAACTGCCTTGCTTAACAACAAAATTTTGGCCCCAATTGTCTATAATTAAGGACCACCTATATAGAGCCTTCCTCTAAATATTTTTTATAAAATGGTCATGTGCTTTTCAACCATTTGATTAGCCATATTGACATGTAGCTGTATCAGCGGGCTGATTGTAGCCAAGTATTATCCAACTGAAGCACCTCTTCAAAACTTTGTACAACTCTCTTCTTGCACTATGAAATTGCAAATGCAAAAAAAAAATAAAATGAAAAATTGAAAAAGTGTAGTCTTCTGCAGGGCAGAGCTGCCCTTGAACTTAAAAAAGAAATAAACCAAGAAAAAAATGCTAATATAGGAATTAAATTGAAGTAATACAGAATCATCTAGTGAGATTCTATACCTAAGACTCTAAAGAACAATACTCGGCAATGTAACAGAAGCAGTCAAGCAGATAAAAGCAGCCAAGCTGTATCTGAGGGGTACAAGTAGAAATAGCTCATTTCTCTGTCATGGCTGAAATCCAGCAACAGGATGTTGAGTTTCCTCATCCATTTCCTTAGCTTATCCCCACATTCTGTTCCATTCCCTCCAACAAACCCTTCTCTACCTTATGTAACTGCAAGTGAGCACATCTGTGTCAAAGTTAACTGGTTAGTTAACGTTGACCAACCAGATTTTCCTTTTAATGGGGATTCTGAGCCAGCTTCAAATCTTTGTTTGAAGTCTTGCTAAGATTGCTGTTCTATGCAAACACAACACATATGCACATACTCCACTGCATATTTTTGTCAGTATATATTTCAGAACATTGGAAAATAACCAGGTGAAGCTGACAGAACTTGGTGGACTTGTAGATTGGATGATCACAGATCCTACTTTAAAGTTCTCACATTAAAAGGGTATCAAAGAACAGACAATGATTTTAAAGGCCATGCAATTCATGTCTATTTTAAACATAAAAAGGGATGAGATAGTAGGACCTTGAAAGTGCCTAAGAACAGTAAGCACCTGGATAGCATATTGACCAGCCACATGTACAATATTACTCAGCCTGTCTTCTCCTGTCTAGTTGGATTTTCATTCAACCATATGGATGTGATAAAAAAACAAAAACAGCATTCTACTCCATTACAGCATTTCAAATATACTGAAACTGATGGTTGTATGGTCTGCATATAAAGAACCAGTATTTTTCCTCTTTTTTTCTTTCCTTCCCCATCGTCTTTGCTTTTTGGACCATTTTTCTGTACTATAAGCTTGAAGGTAGAGATGTATTAGCTGCTGATGAATAGGACATTAATGTTTCAAACAAATTAAGTCAGCTGCATTTTTTCTAAAACTATAAGAAGTATTTCTAAAATCAATATGATTATATATAAGCACATAAGCACTATTATCTTCTTCACTAATTAATTTTTATGTGACATAATATAAATCTAACCAATTTGCAAATCCAGGGAATGGTGCAAAGACAAGCTCTGGAGCCATACATTTAGAAAGGACAAAAGAAAACTCATACTGTGGAGAAATGAGAGAGAGCAGTCACAGCTGAGAGAAATAGATCAAGACAAAAAATGAATGAAATTACTTGGGTTCCCAGAGGAGCACATTTTTGAAGAGAGAAGACATGGCTGAGATAACAAGGCTGCAGTCCAGTATCTGGAAATCTTGTACTTCAACTTTTCCATAGCTGGTGGCCTATCTCTTCCTGCTTTTTAGTTTTGATTATGGAACTTCTTCTGTGTGACCCAGAAAAATGAGGATTCTATCTTTCTCCAATCTATTGCTTCTTAATGAATGTAACACTGTCTTGGAAATTGGTGGCAACTTCTAGAACACTTTATGATCCAATTCTACTTTATCCAAGTCTACTTTAATCTCAGACTGTTTACTATGGACCTCACCCCTTTCCTAAGAGGTCTGTAGGGACATGCATAAGCACACCAATGTGCCTACCGTCCCTGTCCTATTGTTTCTTTTTTTTCCTTATTCGTATCCATTTCATGTATTTATAACCATGTTTATATTATCTAATAATATCTTGACAAAATAAATAAAATAAAATAAAATTCTGAGGAATAGGGAAAGGAGAGGAGAAGGAGAAAGAAGGGAATTCCACTAAATGCATGCAAGTATCTGGGTGGCTTTTGGTGTGCTTTTGGATTTTTGCCCTTCCTCTCCAATTTGGAATCTCTCTTCCTCCCTCCCTCCCTCCCTCCCTCCCTCTCCTCTCTCTCTCTCTCTCTCTCTCTCTCACACACACACACACACACACACACAATGTGTTCCCCCACCCCCTCAAAATTTTAATTCTGTTTCCTGAAAGAATTTAGTGAAAGTAAGGCTCACTGGCTGAGTGGGGTCTCCTGTTTCTTATTTAGCAAGTTTGTATGTGTATGCACATGCAAACTGTTCCTTTTTTAATTGAACCATAATTTCCCTACGAATCTGCAACTTAGCCTTCATGCTTCACTGAAATCCTAGTGCAAGATGGCCTGAGAATACCATTTTCCCGTTGCTAAGAGGGAGTCCTCTATGTATGAGAATTGTTGAAGAAAGTATCCTTCCCTGGAAATATTTAGAGAAATTACCTACCCAATTTTTTGGTCGATAGATTTGATGAACAATTTCAAAAGGTATTTGTGCCTTGGCTATCTATTCTCTGCCCAATTTTATTCAAGAATGTGCTGATTACTCTTCATGACAAGATTGCTGAAATAGTTATCTCATCTTTTGGGTGATAATGTACAATGTTGTTCGTGTAAATAGCAGTTGTGGGATTGTTGTTTTTTAACAACAGAATTGAGTAGCATCAGAGTAGGATCAGAGCCAGAGGTGCTCAGTTGATTGTATCAACATATCATAGTAAAAAAGACACAGCACTACTAAAACAGTTATCTTACTATTTCTGAAGAATAATGGAAAAATTATTCCAGGTTCTCTTCGTCATTCACTCTTTGTCTATCTCACTCATTCCCATTTGCAAAGACTCTGAGATTCTGAACAGAAGGTGCTCTTAATCTTTAATTATAATAATAACATATATGCTAGAAAATTGTTCTCTTCTGAAAAACTGTGGGCTGATCTGCTGTGTGATAGCTAAATTTGTGAAGGTTTTTCTTTTATCTATTTGATAAAGTTGTATGGGTACCCATTTTATTGGAAGATGTTGCAACAGGTGGCCTGTTTCCTTTTTCTGATATTCCGGGTTGCTTATTGCATTATGAAAAGAGGCAGATGGACTTTTCCTCCAGCCATAAGAAATAGGCTGCCTGTCCAATATACTGAAATTTCCTACTACTCCTCTTTCTCTTCTCTCAGTTGAGAGGCTCAATGTGGCTTCCTGAAGTAACTGAAACTGACCTTATCTTTCAAAGAAATGTACTTTGTCAGTGATAGTGGGAATTTCTCCACTCATATCACATGGTCCACCCCATGTGATATAAATGAGTTGTCTTACAATCTGTACCAGCAAAGTGATTTACTCCAAAAAAGCAGCAGATCAGCTGCTGCAAGGAACTCATAAGGAACATCACACAATATTGATTACAACTGACTAAGAAAATGTAAAAGCACCCCTATGAATAACATGAACCATCTATAGGACAAATTAACTAGAAATATAGTAGTCCTCTTCATGAATAGGATAAGCTGTTTGTTTGGAATGCTGAGCACAAAGGGACTGAATATGCAGGCTTGTCTCCAGTTGAATATCATAATTCTAAAAATGAAGCATGAAGCATGTGGAAGAGGCAAAGAAGTTCACCTCTGTTCTGACCTTTAGATGTTAAGTTATAAAGATGTTTATTATTATTATTTTTTTGTGATGGGCACATTTGATATTCTGGAAACATGTTGTGAACAATATCACCCAAAAAACAGTGAAACAAAAATGCTACTATTTTAGAATGTTTCCCCCTTTTCTCTCTTTTCCTCCTTCATTGGCACTCTCTACCACCCTGTAGTTTACTTTTATTTTCTAAAATGTGAGCACATTTTCAAACAAAATATTCCATCATGCCCATTAAATTTTTACTGTTTTAAAATGCCTATGGAATCCCATTCATTTGGAAATAAAAATAAAGCTAAGGACTCCAATTTGTGTTATAGCATGCTAGTCTCTGTTTTAATATTTTTAATTAAATATTTGGGAGTGGGTTGTTTCTTCTTCCTCCCCCCTCAAAAAAAATCAGATGGGCAAGGAACTTAGCACCAATAGGGAGCTCTGTAAGATATTGTATACCAATTGCTTGGTAGATGGAGGAGAAAAGGGGTTAGGTAATAGCCCTATCCTGTTATTTTAAATGTGCAGAGCAAAAGTAAACATAGTAGCTCCATTACAATACGCCAATTGACGAGTCATGATGGCACAGTGGTTAGAATGCAGTACTGCAGGCTAACTTACTCCTCACTCCAGGAGTTCAATTCTGAGCAGCTCAAGGTTGATTCAGCCTTCCATCCTTCCAAGGTTTGTAAAATTAGGATCCAGATTATAGGGGACAATATGTTGACATTGTAAAACTGCTTAGAGAGAGTTATGAAGTGGTACATAAGTCTAATGCTATTGCTATCAAATATTTTAATTGAAAAAATATTAAAGGAGAGGTTAGCATTGCTTATCTGAAGAGGACAGATATATGTATCTAAGAATCTATCTTTAAAGAGTTTTTATACACTTTTTGATTTTCCAGGATTCTAAATCCTGGTTTATCTCAAGAAGCCTGCATTTGTCTAGAATTCAGCACAGGAAATCTCTGACTTCCATTACTAGGGTCATAACTGTAGTAACATAACAATCTAAATGAGTCAAAGAGCCTTTGCTACCAAGGTAAGAGTTCAGTCATATATAGGAAGAATGTAGGGTTAAATCCTGTATTTTCTCTTGCTCTTGTATTGCAAAGGACTAGTGAATGCCCCTTTCTCAGGTTTATTTATTCTAGTCATCTGTATAGTGCTTGCTTAACAAACCTCTTTACTCATAGCTGCCCTCTTTCCACCCTGCTACCCTGAACATTTTTCAGAACTATAAATGTTTTCACTGTGCCTAGTACAAGTGAAATGAAAAAGGTGATGGATAGTGGACAGAAGTAGTGTGCTTGTCCCTGATTCATCTCATTACATGTACATACAATATGCACTAAGAATGCCTGCCTCAAGATTATATATGTTGTTATTATAATTAAAGATTAAGAGCACCTTCTGTTCAGAATCTCAGAGTGAAACAAAACTCACAAAATCAACTGGAGTGGAATTAGAGTGACACCGAAGAACTGAAAATAGATCAGCAACATTTTTAGAACAAAGTTTTTGTCTCTAATGAAGCATGTTGGAAGACGTTTGATTCGGTAAGCAATTTAACCAATTGTCTGAAATACAAGGTAACAAATTTATTGCAATCCTGTCATTTCCTACTAAATCTTATGTAGTTTTAATGTTCTATTTAATCAGCACAATCAGACTGCCTGTATTGCCTGTGAACCAATATAATGAAATAATAGACTTCGTAGCTCAGGCATTATGAAAACTGTTTCTACAGCTCAAGAGCTCAGTAACTTCCAATGTCACATAGTTGATGTCATCCTTGATCAAGCATTTCTAAGTACAACATCAACATTGATAGCCATAGAATATGGTGCTATGAATCAGATTTCTCATGAGATTAAGGATTCAACTGAACTTATATAGTAGTATCAAAATGAAGTGGCTCCCTACCAAATAGTTTCACTTCAGGATAGCTTCTCTATGCTACTGCTGCTGTGAAATTTTGATTTGCTCATATAAATTGACTGTTTTCTGCCATAGAATGCCGAATGCTGTAAGTATTTTCAACCTCCCACCTGCGTATTATTTTTATCATTTATAACAATTCAAAGTTGAACACAATATTGTAGCAGTTGATTGGCGGTATCCTGGCAATTTTTTCTGGATTCCTAATATCATCAGGGGAATTCTCTTTCCATAATGTATAGGGATAAAATATTGAAAATGTATTTAATCCAAACAAGGGATGAAAACATACTTCTTCATTCTACATTTTAAATTTTTTTCTACTATACATTTTCAGGGTCAGTATCAGGAATATTCTTTGACATCTATACATCCCACATGCTAGTTGTTGCTAGCTTTTCATCTACAGCTATATAATAAAAAAAAAATAAAACAAGATTTCTCTAAAACTACATAGTTGTGTGCATGTGATAAACAAGAAGCAACTAATCAATAGTGCCTTACATAGAATTGGCTCAAAGAAGGAACCCCTAAAATAGACAATTAATTCATATATAATCTAGGCTGACTACTGGCTCATCCTAGGTAAGAAATAATATATAGGATTTCCTTTTACAATGAATGTAAGGAAAAGGTTTTCTTAGTTCAAAGCTGTCTTGCAATTCTGTCATAAGTGACTCTAATTTATTTTCAGTCCTGGCTTATTGTTTGCATTCTAGTCTGACCACTGTTCAGTCTGAAAATTCAATCTGAAAAATCAGTGAAGAATATTCTAGAATTTTGGGTGCTTGCCAAGATTTTATCTTTTGAAAGATTAGAATCAAATTTCTAGATGTCTGGAGTTCTAGTGGCCTTTAATAAGGCCTGAGATTCAGTGCCTTAGGTTGTAGTGGCCTTTAATAAGTTTGACTATTAAATTAAATGGCATAGCTTTCAGCACAGCTTCTATGGCCCCCATAGTGATATCCTTTGATTGCTCCATATGGCAAAAGATAGGAGGATCAAGTCTCAGGTGCCATAGCTTTTATTTATCTGAGATTGTGTCTTGCTCTGAAATTTTAATGCTGAGGTTGACATATATCCTGGATGAATGTTTCCCAGCTGGGTGCTCTAGCTCATAAAAAAAAAATCCTGCATGGAGTCATATAGCAAGGAAGTTGTAATCTTGTATTTGCTTCAACTTGTGCCCAAGATTTGTTCTGTTTGATAAATACTTTAAATACAGCTTGTTGTGCTGAATCCATCAGAGAACTCTTTTCCCTCCAAATACCTTTCCTTAATTTCTAGGACATGATAACCTTTAGAGCTACTTTTCTGACAAAGTGATTATCTTTTTCAGAATCTATACCTTGGTGCTCATTCTTTGTTCCATGTTTATACTTTGAGTGCTACACAATGCCTCAGATGTCTGTCTCCTTTTAATTCTCCTCTTTCATTATAATACGTAGGAGACACAGTCCCTTGATAGGTAGATTGTATATGATTTGATACACAGATTGGATTTTCTAATCTAGGTCATATGTGATTACATGACTCTATGTGAATGCACACCCAACTTCTTCCATTTTAAAAAAGGCATAGAAGAAAACCCATAATGTACTAGAGGTGGAGCAATATGTTGTCCTCTACTATACATAGCATATTAAAAGTGTAAGCTGAGTCGGTATCTGTTCATTGCTACAGAAATGCATGAAACCAAAGATGAAAACCTCATAGAACAAGGGTTGCCAACCTTTTGGACATCAGGGACCACCAAACTCATAATTTTAAATCCTACGGACCAGAGACCATGGGAAAATCCCCCAAAAAGTCTGCAGGAAAATTCTCCACCCCTTTTTTCTACCGATCATTCTTTATTTGGGATCACAGGATACCATCTCCAGTTCTGTTCTCGTGGGGAGGGAGGGAGGGGGGGGAGAGAGAGAGAGAGAGAGAGAGACTCTTGGCTTCATGCAAGGTAAGCAGCAGAAGCAGCAGAAGTCTTTCTTTCTCTCCTCTAAACTCCGACAGAATGGCGCAGCCTCTTAGAGCAAGATGCCTTGAAGGGTCCCAAAGACTCATTTCTGGCAGAGTTTGGGGGAGAAAAAGAAAGACTTTTGCTGCTTTCCTTGCGTGCAGCCAAAAGCAGAAGAAGAAGTGGAAAGAAGCAACCCAGTGGCCTGGCAAGTCACTTGGGGCAAGTGGGGCAAGTTTTCCACCCCTCTGCCCTTTCCCCCCTGCCCTCAGTACCTTGTGGTGTTCGCAAAGCAAATGATACAAGCCTTGTGTTTCCATGGGTCATGTGGGTGGTGCAGCCTTGTGTTCCCGCACAGCCTGGATTAATAGCTTTGGGGGGGGGGGGGATGCTTTGGGGGTGACATTTCTCTGTGGACCACCAAAATTTTCTCATGGACCACCAGTGGTCCCTGGCCCACTGGTTGGTGAACACAGTCCTAAACTGCATATGAGTCAATATAAAAGAAAAAAAGAATGACATGGCAATAGGTGTATATTATAGGCCACCCAAACAAGCAGAAAAAATAGATGACCTTTTTGCCAACCAACTAACAAAAATAAGCAGGAAACACACTACAATAATAATGGGGGACTTCAATTATCCTGATATCAATTGGAAAACTAATACTGCTCCAAGTGAGAAATCAAATAGCTTCCTAACCACCTAGATGACAACTTTGTTGTCCAAATGGTAGAGGATAGAACTAGAGGGACAGCCATACTGGATTTATTCTTACAAACAGAGAAGAAGTAATAGAGGGAGTTGAAACTCAGGAACCTTGGGTGAGTGTGACCATGTCATATTAGAATTCAGCATAACACAAACACAAGCAATAGAACATAATTACATCAGAGTCTTGGATTTTAAAATATATGATTTTAATAAATTCAGAGAGAACTTGGGAAAGATTCCATGGAGGAGAATCCTAAAGGGAAAAACAACTCAAGAATCTTGGGAAACTCTGAAAAATACCATCATAGAAGACTAGACCAGCACGATACCACTGAGAAAGAAAAAACAAGAAACCCAAGAAGAAACCAGCATGGCTGCACAAAGATCTTTCTGGCAAATTGAAAGAAAAAAAGGACAAGTACAATAAATGGAAAGAGGGACATACAACTAAGGCAGAATACCAGCAGATAGCCAGAATCTGCAAAGACAAAGTCAGGATAGCAAAGGCTCAGAACGAACAAAGACTTGCAACAAAAGTCAAAGATAATTAAAAACAAGATATACATATACATATAAACAAGATATAATATAAATAACATATAAATAACAAGAAAAAAATCAAGGAAGCAGCCTGTCCACTAAGGAGAGAAGACAGCAAGGAAGTAACAGGCAACAGAGAGAAAGCAGAGCTGCTTAACTCATTCTTTGCATTGGTCTCGCAAAAACAAAATATAGCTCAACCCACCCAAAACATAACTGTAATAGACAGACCAGAAATAAAAATTAAAATAAGCAAAAAATAGTAAGAGAACACCTGTCTGATCTTGATGAAAACAAACCACCGGGGCCTGATGAATTACATCCCAGAGTTTTAAAGGAGCTGGCAGAGGTCATCTCAGAACCACTGCACCATATCTTTCAAAAATCCTGGAACACTGGGAAACTACCAGAGGACTGGAAAAGAGTGGATGTGGTTCCCATCTTCAAAAAAGGAAAAAAAACATACCCAGGAAACTATAGACCAATCAGCCTAACATCAATACCCAGGAAGATACTGGAAAAGATAATAAAAAACAGATCTGCCAACATCTAGAAACAAGTAAAGTAATAACTAGCAGTCAACACAGGTTTGTTAAAAACAAATCATGCCAAACCAATCTCATTTCATTCTTCAACACAGTGACTAAATTAGTAGACCAGCAAAATACTGTGGACATAATATATTTAGATTTCAGCAAGGCATTCGACAAAGTAGACCACAACCTACTTTTTGGTAAGCTAGAAAAAAAGGGGTAGATAGTACCACCATTAAATGGACTTGCAACTGGCTGGCAAACTGCACTCAATGACTAGTCCTTAATGGGTTTAAGTGTACATGGTGGAAAGTAAGCAGTGGGGTGCGACAAGTTTCTGTCTTAGGCCCAGTACTCTTCAATATCTTCATTAATGACTTAGATGAGGGAATAGAAGGGGAACTTACAAAATTTGTAGATGATACTAAGCTGGCAGGAATAGCTAACAGCCAGGAAGATAGGCTCAAGATCCAGATGGATCTTGACAGATTAGAACACTGGACCATATTTAACAAAATGAAATTTAATGTAGAGAAAAGTAAAGTCCTACACTTAGGCAAGAAAAATCGAAAGTACACATATAGACTGGGTGAAACCAGGCTTAATAGCAGTAACTGTGAGAGGCATCTTGGAGTCTTAGTGGACAACCAGCTAAATATGAGCCAGCAGTGTGCAGCAGCAGACAAAAAAGCTAATGCAATCCTAAGTTGCATTAACAGAGAGGGATACAATCAAAAGTAAGGTACAAATACCACTCTGTAAAGCCTTACTAAGACTACACCTAAGATATGCCTAGAATACTGCATCCAGTTTTGGTCACCACACTATAAAAACTATGTTGAGACTCTAGAAAAAGTACAGAGAAGAGCAACCAGGATGATTAGGGGACTGGAGACTAAAACATATGAAGAATGGTTACAGGAACTGGGCTTGGCTAGTCTAGTGAAGTGAAGGACCAATGGAGACATGAGAGCAGACTTGCAATATTTGAGGGGCTGCCACAGAGAGGAAGGGGTCAAGCTATTTTCTAAAGCATCCAGAGGCCAAACAAGGAATAATGGATGGAAACCGAACAAGGAGAGATTTAACCTGGAAATAAGAAGAAACTTTCTGACAGTAAGAATAATCAACCAATGGAATAGCTTGCCCTTGGAAGTTGTGGAAGCACCATCACTTGAGACTTTCAAGAAGAGATTGGACTGCCATTTGTCAGAAATGGTATAGGGTCTCCTGCTTGGGAAGGGGTTGGACTAGATGACCTACAAGGTCCTTTCCAACTCTGATTATCTGTTATCTGTTATCTATTCCAATTATATACCAAATAATCGTAAATGATTTCAAAGTGGGAATGGTGCATTAAGGCTTTGTATTCAATTGCAATGGGAATTGCTTTCTGAACAGCCCCAACATCAGATAGCGCAGTCCTATTCTAATGGCAGTTTTGTGCTTTAGAATATTTGGCAGCAGCTGGCTTTAGGAAAGAAAGATAGCCATGATGAAATTGGTATAAAACTGAAAGTAATCTTCTACCCTACTTTTTATGGCCTTGCTGCATGAGTCATTCTGAATGTTAAACTCTGATCTGAATCTGTGTACATAATGGTCAACTCTACTGATGATGGGTCAGATGGGAAAAACATATCAGGTATACAGTGCTTTCTAATATGAGCTTAAAATTCTCAATTTACTTAGTACAATGGAAATATAATTTCAAAATGAAAGTGAACCTGATAACTATGATCTACTTTGATTTCTAATTGGCAATATTTGTGCATTTTTCCTGCTATTTTTATCTTTGCAGAGCTGAGTATAGAACAGCACATATTTGGGCATAGTTTGGATAGCCAGTTTTGGTAGTGGTTAATGTATCAGAGTAGAATACAAGAGACTGTGAATTCTAGTCCTGACTTCAGCACAAAGGCAACTGGGCGACCTTGGGTCACTCTCTTGGGTCATTCTGTATCAATCCTAGAAGGAGACAATGGCAAACCACATCTGAAAAATCTTGCCTAGAAAACTGCAGAGACTTGCTTACAAAGCCATCAGACTCAATGCTGGCTTGAAGGCAGTAGCAGTTGTGCATAACTGAACCAGGATGCTTTATCAGAAATGTTATTCTCTACTATCAACTTATTTGATGCAGAACAGAGAAACAAGCTAAATTGAGCAGATTTGGGCAAGACAATCTAACCAAACAACAAGTGCAAATAACAAATCTAATGATAATTTATCAAGTGGACGAATGGACAGAATAAAAATCAGTTTGCTTCTGATAAGTTACACCTAGCCTTATTCAAAATAAGGCAAGAGGAGGTATATTGAGGTTATGGCATACCAAGTCAAGATAAAGCAATTCACAGTGGTGTTGCAATGGAAATTGTTGATGAGTTTCATTTCAGGGAGGGCCCTGAAAAATTCTGCACTTTTGTTGTTGTTGACAGGTCATATCAAGTTGTTGTCTCAGCACAAGATTTGAATTCTCTGAACTGTCAAAAATCCCAACCTTTACCAGGTTTAAGCCTTTGAATTTTTGAAGGACCTATCCCAGCTTCTGTCAATTCATGTTCTTTTATAAGTGCCATGTTGAAGAGATAACGAATAAGTCAGAATAGCAGAGAGAACTACATCCTCCCCCTCCCCCCACATTAGTAACTCTCTGTGTGCTTTTTTTTCCTCAGGAACAGGGCATTTCTGCATAATGAACACCACAGCTTTCTCCAATGTGTGATCATGGCAGAATGAAATACAGTTCCAAACATTTCATAACAAAAGTTAGGGATGAAAGCAGAGACTCTCCATGTTTAGTCTCTGTTGTAGAACAAATACTTATAATTAAACTGCAACCAAAATGAAAACATAGCCTGAGGGAAAGAGCCAAACATGAGTACTATAATCTCTTCTCCCTTGCCCCCCTCCTCTCCACCTTACCCTTTGCTGTTTCCTGGGAAATAATGTTGTCATCTCCTAACACTGGATGCCCTTCTGCAGCCAAAACTTCACTTTGATTCTGGCCAGCCAACTGCCATCTGGAAGTATTTAATGACTTCAATATTCATAAGTGCCAAAAATTATGTAGGCCCTTCTTCTTTAAAGCATATTTCACTCTCACACCTTTTAATTTAGAAAAAGTTCCTTCTCTTAGAAGTGTTCCTTGGATCTCTCTCTCTCTCTCTCTCTCCCTCCCTCTCTCCCTCCCCCAGGAAATTTTTTGACCAGTACAGTGTTTCTGTCTTTCTGACTACTTCAGGGACTACAAGGAAATAGAAAGAAATTGGCTGCTGTTTGGAATTTTTTTACTACTCTTCTACCATTTTCATTTTAAAATACCTTTAATGCTATTCGGTAAAAAAAAAGGCCTTATTCTTTCTAGTTTTCTATATTTAGAAATTTGACATACATGCACCAGAGGTTTCTATAATGTGATGGCACTTCAAGGCAAATTTTCTGAGGTCTAGAAGGACTTTCACTTGCTTTATTTCTTAAATTAATTAGGAATGCAAATTATACATGTCTACTCAAAATTAAGTCAAACTGAGTTCAGTGGGCTTTATGCACAGGTAAGTTGATATATGTACATTAAGCTTAAACGAGTCATACATTCAAAGATACAAATTGACAATAAAGCCTGTTAAGCTTTATAGCTGCCTCCATCTCTTCTTCTCAGTGCACCAAACGCAAAAGGCACTATGGAATTCCTTTCAATTTACCTCATGCTTTTTCTTTTAATTTGCCAGAAATTAACAGACCATACAAGTTCTAATTTTCCCACACACCATAGTTAGCAGTGAAAACACAAGAGTAACATAATAACTGAGTTGGAAGGCACCTTGGAGGTCTTCTAGTCCAGTGGTCACCAACCGGTGGGCCACAGACCACTGGTGGTCCAGGAGAAAATTTTGGTGGTCTGCAGAGAAATGTCACTGCCCACATGGCCCGTGGAAACACAAGGCTTGCATTGCTTGCATTGCGAACATGAGGTAGTGAGGGGAGGGGAGAAAGGATGGAGGGGGGAACTTGCCCCCCTCACCCCACGAGCCTCACCTGGCCACTGGGCTGCTTCTTTCCACTTCTGCCTTCTTCTGCTTTTGGCTGCACACAAGGAAAGCAGCAAAAGTCTTTTTTTCTTTCCCCCAAATTCTGCCAGAAATGAGTCTTTGGAACTCTGCAAGGCATCCTGCTCCAAGAGGCTGTGCTGGCAAAGACTCATTTCTGGCAGGGTTTGGGGAGAGAAAGGGTTAGGGAGAGAAAGAAAGACTTCTGCTGCTTCTGCTGCTTTCCTTTCATGAAGCCAAAAGTATCTCCCTCCCTTGCCCCAAGAACGGAGCTGGCGATGGTATCCTGCAATCCCAAATAATGATCGATCAGTAGGAAAATGGGGTGGGGAATTTTCCTGCAGACCAGAAGCCAGCAAGGAAATGGCAGAAAAGAAAAGAGGAGGGATGGAGGCTGAACAAAAAGGGAGGAGAAAGGACACCAAAGCAGGTGGGATTAGGGTTAGGGTTCGAGTTATCTTCACATGAAGATAAAATAGAGAAGAAAAGACACATTCTGATTTACAAGGTTCTGTTACTATAGACAATCATAACCAAAATAATTTTACATACACGTATCATGTATTTCTTGATCAGGTCTACTTTGTAGGGTTGATATCTACAAAAGCTGTATATAAGACAGAAATCAGAAATACAAAGACAGAAAGAGTGTACAAGAATAGCAATTCTGGAAGAGAAAGAATGAGACTTCCAATTTGCTCTGTGGCTTAAGTCCTGTTCCTATATAAATATTTTTTTATTTATTTAATCAATCAATCAACCTATATGCCATCTCTATTGCCATAATAACTTTATATAGCATACAATAGTATAATAGAAACTTATAAAGAACTATAAAAGAATAACAGTACAATAGCAATGTAAACATTAATAATTCCTGTCAGGGAAAACAAATAATATATAGTAGAACAGTGGTCACATTGTCTGCTCATCACAGGGTAAAGATATATCACATACGTCTTGATATATCTGATCCAGTGCCTGCAGATGATAGCTGGCCACTTGTACATGTTAAATAGAAATAGACAAAGTATCAAGTTCTGAGTAACTCATAACTGACCCCAAGGATTCATAGGCTCATAATTTCTCTGATAAGAGAATGAGATCCATTCATTACAGATTCTGCCTCAGCCAATACAGTAGGACCTGCTTAGTCAGAGATTAATTTAGAATAGATCTGAACAATTTCATCCATCAGGTGCCTAGAATAACTGCATGGTTGGCCTTCAATCATTCTTTATCTGCTTCACTTTCCTTAAAATGGCCTGAGCCTCCTGAAAATGGTCTGCAAGTCAGCATTCTGCTAAGGTAACAAAGACAGAAAAATAATAACATTTGGCCATCCTTACATAGTGCAGATCCTGATATAGGTTTGTACACCTTTGATTGGAATCACTCTTTGTTTTTCTCCCACCATATTTTAGGCATGTGATGACCCGGAGTGTAACACAAATGCAAAAAAAAAAAATCCAAAATGTAACTAAATGTCCTTTAATGCCTCCAACTTGGCCCCACTGTTCAATAATTCTCAGTTGGAGATAAAACGTACTCAAAAATAATATTCAAAAGAAAGCAATACAGTCCGAACTTAATGAGCAGATAGAGGTGAAATAAAAAACCAAACAAACTACAATGACAAAATTTCCACTATGGAACAGGATAAGTGATTACCAAATTCAAGAAGATAAAGGATGCCAACCAAGATAACTTCAGCCCAAAATAAAACATGTTTTGTTTCTGGCAACGCTGTGTTGTAATTGCCTCTCTTATATACTAGTCTACAATCAATGAGGAGGATCATGGCTGCTTCCTCTCTCATAAGCCAAGTTATTCCCTTTTCCGTTCCTCCCTGCATGTCTTAGGATGCAGAGGGGGTGGGTCTGGTTCTTCCTCCAATTGTCCAGCCAGCCTCTGCCCTTCTCCAGCCACCTCCACAACCTCCGGAGCCACACCTCCACTCCCTGTCGGCTGTCCCTCCTCTCCCTCAAAGTCCGACTCTACCAAGGGCATGACAAGGCATGTCTTTAAAGCTTCATCTCCCAAAGCTCCTGGGATTAGTGTACTAAGAGCACCATGCACAGAATTGAATGGACACAGACTACTCAGGAACAATCCAGTCTATATTCCAACTCCATCCAGCCTCACCTCCTTACTCCAGGAAGTGATTAAGGTCATCAATCAAAATGCTGAAAAAGATCCTCAGAAAACTTCACAAGCATCCTTAGAAACCAAGCAGTTTCAGATCAGGAATTATGAACAGCAGGGAAACTCCAGTGAGATAAATGGATGGATTGACAGGCAGGTAGAAAGACAGGTAGGTGAAAACAGCAACAACAATATTGCTTCCTTAAAACAACTGAATAATATCAAAAGTATCCCACCCTCCAAGATAAAATATGCAGAGAAATGTATAGGGAAAAAAAGCTTCTTTTGCAAGAAAAGAAAACTTTCAGAAAACTGGAGGACAGATTTCAGCACAATATTAGCAATATATCAGAAAAAGACAGCTCACACACAATGTTATGTTCAGTGAATAGTAAAAGAATCGGCCCTCAGTTGTCATGATATGTTGGCACATTTTCTTAAACAATGTTATTATTAGCACTTCTTTAGCCTGAGAAGTTAGGAAGATGTCCTAGATTTAGAGAGTGTTTTGCTTCTAATGCCAATATCCTTAAACTGCAATCATCACGAAAGCTCACTCATTTACTTTGCAAACTCCTGTTAAAGGCAGAAGGATAGCTCCAAAGAATAAAAGCAAGACTTCTTATAACATTTCATTCCTTGTGGGTTACTCTCACTTTGAAAGGGCTGATTTTGCTGCGGGGTCATCTACCACCACTTACTTCAATTTTCAGTAATTACAGCTTGTTCAGTTTGTTCAGTGAGGTGGCTCCTAATTGCACACATGGCGAAAAGAACAATTCCATTTTTGCAACCTCATTCACAACTACATCTCATATACCCATTATTGCAAGAAAGAAACTGATTGTAAATCGTATTTTAACTACATCTTATAAGATTTGCAAGGATTTCTGTCCACAGAAATCCAGTCTTTGTCCTTTATTTTGTGTAAGCACTAATAAACAGAAATTAAACCAATTGATTTATTCCAACTAGACATGAGAAGCAGTGGTGGGATTCATTTTTTTTTACTACCGATTCTGTGGGCGTGGCTTGGTGGGGGGTGGCAGGGGAAGGATATTGTAAAATCTCCAGTCAGAGGTGGTAGTTGCTGGTTCTCCAGATTTCTCAAAAATTCTGCTACCGGTTCTCTAGGACTGGTCAGAACCTGCTGAATACCACCTCTGCTGCCCACCCCACTAACCTGATTTCCAGCTCTGTTCTTCTGTGCAGAGCAACAAAAGAAGACCCATCTGATCAGCTGGGACTCAGGAGGCAGATAATAGATGGGGGCAGGGCCAGTCAGAGGTGGTATTTGCCATTTCTCCGAACTACTCAAAATTTCCGCTACCGGTTCTCCAGAACTGGTCAGAACCTGCTAAATACCACCTTTGATCAGAAGAAATCCAAACTAATGGCTTGATGATTCCAATTTCAATATTATTTTAGATTTGTTAAGCTAAAATAGTGTAGCTTCTATTCTATCAGGGTCCTTCTCTCCTCTTATATGAATTCAAAAAATATTATTTCAACACTGAGACAAAATTTCTCAGAAGACAGTTGCTTCCAAATTATCAGTTAATTTAATCTCACTCTCCCAACTATGAAACTTTCTAACCATCAAAGAGCATGAACAATTTTGGAAAAAAATGGAAAAAAGTATAGAAATTTATTTCCTCATTTCAGAAAGAACATATGGAAGGCTACCTTTGAACAACATTGTACTGAATGTAACTTGAAGCTTCAAGATGTTCTTTATTAAAAGACCTTTAGGAAGCTTGACTATTGTGAATAAGATATTAGACTAGAACTGGGATAACTCCTTTTTAATGCACTTTGGCTAGCTGACTTTATACCAGCTGCTATCTTTTAAGCTGAACTATTTTACAGGGCATTATCTGGTTTATTGTTTGGAAAGAGCACAATATGTATATTCATAAACAAAATTGGCCATAAATTTAACAACAACAGTCACTCTGTTATAACCTTGGGAGACAGTGTCCTGCAGAAAATGGGGTTTCTTGGCTTTCTTTTCAAATCCCAAGAACAAAAAACCCTGATGGCTTTAAGCAGGAAGAAGAGTTACAGATTTTGTCTTTTTTTTTTTACATGAACAAAATCTGGAGAAACTATTAATCTAGTAACCAGTATATTTTCTGTTCTTAGTCACAATTAGAGGAAAAGAATAATCTTTGTATTAAGGGTGCCAAAGACATAATGTTTACCCTGCCTGCTAGCAAGCCACCTAGCTTCCATCAAATGAGAAAGAAAAATTTTCTCCATATATAAGTAAGACAGCCCTTCAGAAAGTTATTTATTCATCCCATAATTGTTCAATAACCAGAAAAATGATAAAATGAATAAAATATGTTCTGTATTCAGAACTGTTTAGTAGTAATCATTTCCAAGATGAAGACTGTAAACATATAAAGAATCAGCTTGTATCTGTGCAAGAGCAGAAATGGAAAATCAAGTTAAATTTGAAAAAAGAGTGGCCTGCAAGGGGCAATTTTCTCAAGCAAAGAAGACAGTTATGTGCTTAAATCCACATTAAGCTCAGTGGGAATAAGTGCCTGCTAACTGGATAAAAAAATCTTCCCCTTCTCTTCCTAAAACACTCCTTTTCAATTAATTTGTTGACTCCCATTCAGGGTCTTATCATTATTTTCTCTGGATAAAATTGTCTTTTCTTCTGGAAGAGCATCTTGTTTTAAATTGCTGCCAGTTCTAATCAAAGCCACCTACGCAACACTACTTATTTCCCCCCTTCTCCATTTCTCCCAGAACTCAGATTTTCTTTTAGAATTACTGAAATTTGCATACTGGCAATTTTGGAAAATAGGATGAACTGATTTCAAACAAAGCCAGAATCTATACAGTAATATTTTTTTTTATGCCAATAACCTTTTCAGGAACATCTAAATGAAGATATGATCTTTTGACTGAAGTCCCATAAAGAGTCTGCATGTTATTTTATCTGCTTGGAAGTTCACATACAAATATATGTATATACTTATTTTATCTCTAACATAATTTCAATTTACTATATTAGTAAAAAAAAATTCAAACAATATGTGTAATCTGGTATATATATATATTTTATGTGGGTTTTCAAATGCTTTTCATGAAGTACTTGATCAAAGAAAACTAAACAAACCTAGTATTCAAAAAATTAGAATAAGGATCCTAATGTAACAAGCAGAAAATAAGAATACATGGTTAATTCTTACAATGGAACAAGGCAAAAATAGAGTCGTCTGGAGAATTACCGTATATTGCAATTCAAGGATGAGCTGAATAGTGAAATATTAAAAATGTCTGGTGACATTAAATTACTTCAAATAATTAAAATAAAAAAGAAACAATGAAATCAAAACAGCTGCAAATGCAATTCAATATAAGCAAGTATGAAGTGATGCATAGTGGGTTATGAAATTGTCATTAGTTAATTAATTGTTGTGTTCTGGTCCACTATTTATACAAATATTCGGGCAATGTCTAGATAATCAGTTTTTGAACATCTGTATTTCAAGTATTCTTGATGACAACAAAGTATCTAGATAAGTTTTACCAAGGATATTGATGTCAACATTGAGTAGCAGTAGGAAGAGTTTAATCCTAGGATACAATATGTATCAACAACCAAATTGAATAAGCAAACCAATATAATCTATTAGCAGTAATGATAAAAGAGAAATTCAGTACCCATTTGATCCATATATTAACCAGCACAAAGATCCAATAGGACCAACTCAGCTGATCCTGTATCAGCAGAACAGACATACAATGTCAGAGAAGCAAAGATTTCTGAATTCAGAGCACCCCATTTATTAAGAGCTTATATGTCACAGCTAGGTAATTTGACTCAATTTGGCTCCATCTAGATATTTTAAAGTCAGCTCTCTGAAGAAAGATTGGGGGTAAAGGATTTTGAAAGCTTTAAATTAATTAATTCAATTAAGACAGTATCTGATTCTAAACTGACACACTCACAGTATAATGATCTATTAAAAACACAATACAAAACAAGTTAGGATCCATTCAGTTTATACAAAATATCAGAAGAACACATCCAACAAAGAACTCCATCCAATTCCATTCATGGGTAGGAGAAAACCACATCTACAAAGTCTTATGGAAGACAAATAAGATGGGAACCACATATATTTCATGGAAATTTTGTTTCAGAAGGCAGGCATCATGAAAGAAAGCATGCTTCCTGAGTCCCAAAAGAAAGCACTGTTTAATTGAATATACCAGACACCAGCTCTGCCATCATGGCCAGCTGGGCAGAAATCACAGGAGATACTGGAGATCAGGGGTGTCAACTCATGTCATGGCATTGTCACATGATGTATTATGACTTTTCTCCCTTCACTAAACTAGGCATGGGTGTGGCCAGTGCACGATGCAGCCAGCCCGTGAGCTTGACATCCCTGATGTAGATAGTCCCTCAAATAACTTGGCCATGTGCCAAATAGGATTTTATAGGTGAATCACATTTGGAAGCATACAGGCAATCAGGGCAGCTCACAAAGGAGACATGACACATCGGCATACCAAGGCATGCCCTTATTTGTATTCTGGCAAGTTAAAGCTTCTGATTGGTTTTCTAGAGAGCCTCACATAGAGTACATTGCAGTTGTTGAGCTTGACTTCCAGGAATGGACACATTAGATGAAATTGTGTAAAACCCTATTGGCCACAATTGTCATCTGCTCTTCAAGGCCACCAGGTTATCAAACTATGATCAATGATTGTATATGAGTCCCTTTCTGCACTATTATTCATGAACTTTAAACTTCTTTGGTGTATGCAGCAGATATATGTAAGCATTTACTTAAATACAACACCTGAAAAACATCATATGAAATTCTTCTAACTCTCATTCTTCCTCTCATCCATCTGTTTTTCCAGCTACTTACACTACTACTTGCATTTGACTTAGTGGTTTGAATTTAGGATTGTCTTGTCAAAACAAATGCTTTGTTGAAGCTAGGCAAACTAAATGCATTAATCTTTTGCAAACAACACTGAGGGAATTATAATATCAGTTTCACAGATGAGTAGAACTAAGAGACGTTCACTAGGCTTAGTTACAAATGACTCAGAAAGCCCAAATCCCATGTCCATATACTAGCAGTTAGATCAAGTTAGATCATCCTGCCAAGAGAATGGAGAGGAAAAAAAACGGCTTGTAGGCTGGCTGCCAAAGTTTCTGTGTCAATTTTTATAAATGATCCTTTTTGTTTGCAAAGTTGAGCAAGTGCTGTCCCTTCTGGTGCTTTGTCTGTGCTACTGTGCTTTATTGCGATCAAATGAGTGAAGAGACCAGTATGCAAAATAAAACATTCCTATAAGTGATTCAAATGGACAAGACAACCAATAGAAAAATACAAGAGATTCAAATTATTTTCTCTGTCCTGCACCTTTCCAATATCAGTTTTATGATTATGCTTAGCCTCAAGAGTCCTCTGGTACTTTGTAGTTTTTCCCCCCACTCTGCATGTCAAAAATGTCTCAGCATAGAGATTCTCTTCTTTAGTATATTCTTATGGTCAGCTGACATTGTGAGTATATTATTATGAGCTTACAGGAAGCAGGAAAGAAAGGCAATAAAATTAAAAGGTATGAAAAGCTTTTTCTTTTTTGTACAAAGCATTATCTTTTACAAGAAAGGCCAACTGCAAGCAAAAGCATTTCCTGCACTAGCAGGCCAGCTTGCAAACTAGCAATAATCTCATTTCCATCTTTCATGCTACAGTTCTTTTGAATGTGAGGTGATTGAAAAGCATTAATTTCTCTTCACACTGCAGGGTCTAAACCTTATGAAGCCAGATCTCAGCAGTTGCCCATTCCTTGTTCATACAGATTCTTTATATGTGAATCAGATGACCAAATCTAAGTTTTGCTTTGTAGAAAAACATAACAGTAAGTGACTTTTGAGAGATCAATATGTTCTCACTAGTGTTCATAGGGAAAATTAAAGGCATGCTTTATGTGAAGCAAAAAAGAGAAAAATATTTCCAAAACAGTGTCTTTCCTTTTAATTCTAGCTGGAAAGAAAAAAGCAGTATTTTCTATTTATGTGAGAAAACTAGGCAGAAAGCCCTACTTCGCTTGGTTGCCAATACATCTCTATGCATAGACCAAACTGAAGATAATATATATAATTTAGATAGCAAACCATGCATGTTTGCATCTGTGCATATGATATACATTGTGTATTTTGCTGGCTTGCAAAGTTTGCAATAAATTTTTTAAAAAGAGGTTCTTTCAGTGCATGAACATGATCCCAAGCCAATTAGGGCACATTTTACTCCTTTTGTTTCTACTTCACAAATTGTATCATGTCCATTAGTAAGCAGATTGCTTCTTCAGTCCTGTCTCAATTTTCATATCAGCATTGTTGCATAAGGGACCGATCTTTTCAATAATTGAGAAATTTTTATTTTAGTTGATTTCATATATTATTTTGATCAAATAATTCTGATGTCCAATGTCATCTGGACAATCCAGATCAACAGAGAAAACCTGACACAATTGATCCTTTTTGAATTGGGAAACACATCCATATTCTGAAACCAATAGATAAGAAGGCAATCCTAGACTGTCACTATGACCTGAGGCCATATGTATGTGTTTGGAACTAATAAAAAACACTACCTATAATAATACTACTACATGTAACATATTTGTATGTGGAAAATGCCAAAAAATTCCAACATAGTTATAGTCATATTTGACTAAAATAAGGGGAATGGTATAAAAGGGGACTGAAGGGAGATTGAAGGGGAGTAAAAAGTGCCTGGAAATTATTAAGCCCAGCAATTATTAGAACTCAAATGGAATTTTTTCCACAAAGAGTCAATGAGTACAAGGAGAAGCTACCATAGACAATTGTAGTGTCTATTATGTTGTAACAATTTAGAAGGTTTCATTCATGAGGAAGGAACACCAATTTCTTTATGTATTACACAAAATATAGTCTAGTTTGGGTCTGCATTTACTTTCTTAGGGAAGGAATTAGTATAATTAAACAAACTGAGGTAACACCAGCATTCTACAAATAATAGTCTCGACCTTCTAGCAAAATCATACCCAAAATCATTATGTATACATGGTATCATGCTTTCAGCAAATCAAAAAGTCAAAACTGCACATGCTCTTTTACAATGCAATACAATGTCCTTCCTTTTCTTCCCACTGAATCCCCCTTTTTTGACCATGGAGATAGTTCGTAAACAGAAGCTTATAAAGGAATGTACTTGCAACATTATTTTAATGTCTCATACAAAAGTATGGATCCATCAGATGATGTTCATTTCTATTTGAGTTTGTCTCTTTGCATAGAATTGGGGCAACTGTTCCTCTTAAGAAAGATACTGAGCAAGCATGCTGATAAATCGGCCAAACTTTGTATCACTATTTCTGAGTGCTAAGAGAAAGTATAAGTTTTGGAAGAAAACCTGTTTTTTTTTAAAAGTTTCCCATATGGAATTTCTGGATGACTCCCCTTCTTCACTTAATATGAATTTGTTTGTATGTGAAATAATTATACTTATGCAGAGGAATTATTTTAATGAAAAATATCAGACAATTATAATTCAACTATGTAACTAGACTGAAACACTAAGCAGCAAAAAAGTACAATCAATTATCAATATATTATTTATTACTTCCTCTTGCCTTTCTTTGTTTTTGGTATATACAATCCCCTTTCTCATATGCCCATGAGAAACATCATGTGTTCTTGTACCATACCATTATAAGAAGGTCTTGAATAAGCAGTGAAACTATATTCCAAAGATGATTAGTCCTGGATGCAGCCTGATTGCCTAATTAAGCTCATTCATATATTTGAATTGGGTATTTATTATTGTTCTCAAAGGGAGGATTAGTATTTATAGACATCACAAAACAAGTGCAATCTAAAGATGGAGCACTGCCCTAATGGTTTGGGAGCAAATTATTAGACAACAATGCCAACCTCTTCCCTAGAATTTTCTAACTCACTCTTGTGTTGAACTTCATGGAATCACTGCTCAAGCACACGTACTTTAATATCTGTATGGCTGACCTGCATTAATATTTGTGGAACATGGTTATTAGGGCACCATATCAATTGAAACTATTGATATATAACTGTCTAAGTACTTTCCAAATAGCCATTCTTGAAGTAAAAATGAAATCATGTCTCAGATGTGGTGTGCTCTGTTTTAGGGAAGAGTACTGATATGGGGAATCTGTTACACTTTTTAGGTCTATGAACGGCATCTTCCAGTTGCATCCATCAATATGACTACTGGTGAACAATGATGGGAATATTTTAAATTCAAATCTTGCACCCTCATACTCCACTGACACCATGAGATCTAATACAGTATAATACAACTTCTCTATAAAATCCATAGAGCACAAGACTGTTTTTAATTACAACTAGTAAATTTTGTCCAGAATCCAAATCAACCTATTTTTTATGCCAAACTTAAAATGACCATTGTATACCAGTTCTCATTCAATTTGATGGTACAGAATTTGCTTCACAATGTATTTCAAAGAGCAAAATCTCAATGATTTCTCCAATGTGAATAATAGATTTCCTGTTTAGTTATAAGTAGGGTCTTTCATTGTCCAGCTGTATCTCCCATGGCTTATATCTTTTCTTGCTTGAAAAAAAGAGAGTCAGTTTGGTGTAGTTAAGTGTAGTGGTTAAGGTATTTGGTTAGAAATCAGAATATTGTGAGTCAGCTGGGTATGCACGAGCCAGTCGTTCTCTCTCAACCTTTGGAAGGAGAAAATGGCAAATCATTTCTGAAGAACTTTGCTAAGAAAACTGAAGGGATTAGTCTAGGCAGCTGCACGGAGTAAAAAGTGACTTGAAATTTATATATATGCTCTTACACATGCACACACACCAAAATCCTTTAATCTGCAGGATAGACTTCATGTGAAAATTCCTTCTCTTGGGTTACTGCCACTTCTAAGGATCAGTCTAAGGATCAGTCCTATGACTGGGAAATTGCTGGAAAAATGTTCCTTTCAAGAAATTCTGAGAAATCAGTTCCTTTCTCTACACTAGGATTGTCAAACTCACGTTGTCACAGCGACATCATGTGACATATCACGACTTTTTCCCCCTTTACTAAGCTGGCGTGGGTGTAGCCAGCACGTGGTACATCCAGCTCTTTGGCCAGGAATTTGACAGTCCTGCTCTATACTTTTGGTGGAAACTTTCAAAAAGTTATTTGTGTCCCATGGTGTAGAACAGAGTATCAGTGGCTTGTTGTGGAGCTAAAATTCTCCCAGTAGCTAGTTTTTGGGAGCAAAAACAGCTGCCTGTCAATGGGTTTGAACTCGGCACAGCTGAAATTCTCCCAGGAGGCAGCTCTTTCAGCCACCGTCCCAGAGACAAGACTGAGTTCTCTTGTCAGGGAGCAGCAGCTTCCAATAATCCCTGCAGGTTTCCACATTGCCTTTCTAAAGAAGTTGGAAGAGAAGATGATTTTGGGGCATTTGGCATCCAGTTATAAGTGGCAGCAGATTGCCAAGCACCCAGATCTCAATCACGTGATTGCAGTGGGAAGGGTACAACTTTTGCAACTATCAGAAATACTTTTAGGTCATAAAGCACACTTTCAAGATTGTTAATTTGAACTGCAGTTAAGCAAAAAGTTGTGAGTCAAAACTACTAGTATTTGTTTGTCTCACTGCAGGGAAGAACTATTGGGAGACTCATACCATCTATTATATCTCCTGACTGTTAAATCATCCATGATAATATTGACTTAGTGGAATATCCTCTCCCTTGAGATTAGGCTGGCGACATTGCTCCTGAGTTTCTGAAGGTCCCTCAAGACTTAGCTGTGCCATCAGCCCAGGGACCTGGTAAATTAGTGAGATGGTTCCATTATTACTGACTTTTATCTTTTTAGCCATTTTTTGTTTTTATTGGCTTTAATAGTAATAATAATAATTATTTAATTTTGTTGTATGCCATTTTGAGATGGGTGGCTATCTAAAGTTGATAAATAAATATATCAATAAATAATACCTGAACTGGTATAGCACCATCTACTATATTGTAGTCATTATTGTTCATTTGAAGATGATATAATTTCCACAGCAATTCAAAAATCTAATTTTTGGCTAATTTCATTATTTGCTCGGTGTGGCTCTGATTCAAAATGGCATGTTACATTACACTGAACGTAATTTTCTATGTTTCTGTTTAGCGTTCATATATTGTTTGGAGCCCATAGAGGTTTTAGTATTTTTAGAATTTCAGTTTTTCAAATCAGCATTTCACCTTTTGTATTTGAATAGTCTTACTATCCTTCCCCTCCCCCCCCCAAAAAAAACGTTAACATTTTAGGTCAAAGCAGCAGAGTGAGTGAACTGAATACAGGGAACCAGTAAGAGAAAGAAATGTTAGTATAAAGGAATGCAAGTGGAGATATGGGGAGACTAAAACAATATACAAAATGAAGTGTTTGGTTTCAATTCAATGAAACTTAATGAAGGGTTTTGATATGATAATCCCACTTTAATGATTACAGAGGGCTGTGTGGAGAGGGGGGGTCATAGGGAAAGGGGGAGCATGATGCTCCATGCATCCTTGTTCTGCACCAGGAAAGTGTCAGATTGGCTGTTTTGCTGAAGATAAATTTTTCATGCTCCAAATATTCAGAGTGAAAATAAACTACACTGATAGCAAGATGTGTAGTGATTTGCACATTATCTAAGCTATGGAGTTATTCCTGACAGTCCCTATTCTAGTCCTTGATTTTGCAGGCCAGCTACTCTCTGCAGCTGGAGCAAATTATATCAACAGAAGTGCTGATGTGACCACAAGTTGACAAAAGGACATGATTTCTGGTAGCAGAAAAGCAACTATATTTTATGAAATTGTATCTAATAATGTTATTTAACTCGTGGATCCTGCATCTGACGTCTACTTTTTATCCAGTCCTTTCAGCAGCCCTTTGTTAACAGTCACTCTGAAGAGGAAATAAAATGTAGGCATTGAAATAAAAATTGCTCTACTCTTTTTAATAGCTCAGCTGCAGGCTCTATTGTTTTACTTAATGGATTGTATAACTGAAGTCTTTCCTCTTGACTATACTGATTTGGCTTCCTAGTTGCTCAACTAAACTACAGTATCGTGATTCCAAAGAAAGAAAGATCTGGGCGGGAGGAGAAACTGAAAGTGAAAAGCGTTTCCCCCCTTTTTAGAACGCTGCTACCTCTAACACCTGAGAGCATTGAGAAAAACAAAAGTTCTAATACATGACCATAGCGGCTTCCTGACCCAGCTGAATTGTCTAAATAATCTTTATTTTTAGATGTTGAAGCTGCAACCTGCTACAATCTAACCAGGTAAAATGTTTGGTAGAACTCACTGGGAATTCTTTTAATTGAAATATTTATATTTAATATTCCTGCCTGACAGTGAACAATATCAATTTTGTTTTTAAGGGACTAGTTGAAAGTTTTAGGAATTTTTAAAAATTTCTGCATTGAAGATGAACACATTTCAAAATCCTAGAATTCTGAAATTAGATCATTATTAAGAAATGTTCTTACCCCACGGGTTATAATAACTTCTTATGAATGAAATAAAATAGACTACATCACAATCTTGGTGACAAGTGACCTATGGGATCAGAAATTCTATTTAAAATCAGGTAAAATTAGATTGAATTAGATTGTAAGACTAGGGTAGTCTTTCTCTCACTTGTAGAATGAGATGAATTTGGGCAGAATCCAAAGAAGCAACTTTTCAACTGGAATTTATTTTGGGGGGTGGGAGTGGGGTTTGATCTAGAGTTAGAAGATAAGCTGAAAATAGCACATCAATTATCTATTCTGTTCTACCAGTAGATAGCATAACACTGATCAAATAGGAAATATAAAATGGCATTCCCCACCTCATATTCTCTTTCTATGTTATCATGAGAGCTTGTTATTTGTCATTTCTGGATCCTGGTTATTTTCAACAGGCTGAAGAAGGGCTTGAAGGGAGGATTAGAAAGAATTGAACAGTAGATGTCTTGGTTGGACTGGAAAAATTAAAGTATATTATATATTTCTTGGTCCTGAGAACTTAGCTAGATTCTAGGATCACCTGACAGTATGGTTCTGCTAATTATCTTCCCATGTTCTCAATCTTAAGTAATCTATGAAAATAGCAGTTAAAGAAGGTCTAATAATGCAAGTGACAAAATATGGCATAATGACTAAATTACCTAATTTATTTGTTTTTTCATTTTTGAAAAAAGAAAACTTAGATTGGAGGCAAATTATATCATCTTATTTTGCTGAAAATCTATGAATTTTAATGAAGTAAGATCATAGAGCTAGAGAGTCAGATGATGGCCACACTTTCAAATATTCCTTAACATGTCGCGGCATGCATTCTTACAGGCACTAAAGGTTAGGTAACCAAACTCCCTATTCAGTATTATATGAATTTGTTGACAACACTGGCTATTAGAAAACATTTTCCCTCTTTCAGTTTGTTATTCTTAATTGTGTCTCATGCCTCCTTGTTCTAAAATGTAGACAAAAAGCTTGATTTTCTCTGCCTTTCCCAAAGCAGTTGGGCTTCTTCCAAGCATGTGCAGAGCAATGGAAAAAGAAAATGCCTTGTTAAATCCTCAAGTATAAGAAGGCTCTCAGCTGTGGACAATGTGCCATGTACATTGCAGCTGAAACAAATCATAGAGTATAACCTGTTAAGGATGTAATTGAGATACATACAATCATTAACCTTGGAACAGACTGGGAATCAGTTAATGAATCAAATCAATACCCTCTCCACTGATCCATAATAATTTGAAAGAAATGAAAAATTTAACAGTTGCAGTATGTGAAGTTATCATGGACTGCAATTAGTCAGCCTCTGGGAGATTATGTTACCTAGTTACCAGAGGATATGTGTAATTTCCTCGGATCTTCCAAGAAAGATGTTTTTATAAGGACAGGTGCCAGACAAGGAACTAGGTCACAAAGACACCTTAGGCACTGTCTGTCACTAGGTCAGCTCTCTTTTCCTTCTAGCAGCCCTTCTACCTACTAATACTGTGCCCCTAAAGCCCATGGAGGTGTTTTAGAAAGACATTTCCAGTGTTTCATGACCTGGGTTCACGTCTGCCCATCAAAAGCAAATTTTAAAATGCATTTGTTATGCACACTACTTCAAACTCAGATTTTAATTAATGTGTTATCAAAAGAGAAAGATGTCTGTCAGATGTATACATATATTTCAAATGCACTAGTGATTACAAACAATTAAACAAAGAAACTGAACCACGCATAGCCTACTTAGGCAGATGCATAATGATCTTGAAGGCTACAGCTATTTTACATTTTTGGTGATGTAATTTGCATAAATTTACATTAATACAAGGGATACATTCTTTGCTAGTGCTAGATAAAATACTTTCACATTTTGCCATGTAGTTTAGCTTCCCCTGCCTCTGAATCAATTTGTGTACTTTTTTTACACTCCAGGCAAAAAATGTTTTGGATTTGTCTCTGAATTTTATTTCACTTTACAAAATGACTGTTTGTATATTATTTTTAAAATGTGGGCATCCCATGAGCTCTTTCTTCTTCATTGTATACATTTTCTTGGATGCATTATTCATTTTCTTGAAGAAAAACTGCATTGGGACATTTGAAAAAATATGATTATTGAAATTTTGCCTTGCATACTGGATTGGAAAGAGAGGATTAATTGAAGTAAAATCAGACAGATTTCTTTCCCATTCTTAGTCACTACTATATATGCCACATACAACTTTCATGGTTAAGATATAATTGCAAAGAAGTTGGAAAAAGAAACAAACTCTTATTACATGGTTTACTTCCAGTCAATGTCTGTGTGACTCTCTTATGGGCTTCAAGTGAATTAGGGGGAAAGAAAAGCATAAGTGGACCACAGACCATGGATTTCCATTTTATATTTTTATTGTTTTACATCAGCAGCATTCAGAAAAATGCTAGATTGGAATTCTCCCTCATATTATGCACAAGAATTCACAAGCCATAAAAATGAGGGATCATTATAGTGATTTATAAGGATTGGCATGTGAAGTTTTTTGACAATAAAGGATGGCCCATAATTTTGTTTTGCCCAAAATGCCATTCAGAAACATGTTCCATCCTAAAACCCATTTAGATCACACATGTGTACAGTGCATATTCACACAGCCTGCTTTGTATTTTAATGTTGTATTATTATATTTTAATTTTAATTTTGTTCACCAGAGACAGTTATTGAAATGGGAGGCTATACTAACTCGACAGATGATATGTAGATGATGGATGGATGGATGGATGGATGGATGGATAGATAGATAGATAGATAGATAGATAGATAGATAGATAGATAGATAGATAGATAGACAGACAGGCAGGCAGGCAGGCAGGCAGGCAGGCAGGCAGGCAGGCAGGCAGGCAGGCAGGCAGGCAGGAGGATAGAAAGATTTTTTTTTTTCAGGGAATAGTGAATACCACTGCTTCCATATTCGGCCTCTGTCTTCACTCATTTCTAAAGGGAATAACCAGTCTGAAAGGCTTTCTATCAACTAGTAGGCCCTATAACCAGAACTGCTTTCAAATCTAGAATCAGACCTACAGAAAACCATTTTTAGAAGGGGCAAAGGCATGGCATCTCTTCATAAATCATAGAGGAGCTGTATTAAGTTTGTTACTCTCTGCTAAAAAAGAGCTTCACTAGACTCTTCAGAAAGTGATAGAAGAAATGCATTAGAAGTAAGGGAATTTCTGTTAAGCACAGATTGAAATTCCTTGCCTGAGTGTGAATAACTTGCACTGGCAATAGAAATGGAGAAAAATAAAGTTTCAAAAATGCATGTCAAATATATGTATATTATGGATGATAGATAATAAACAGCTCATTTTCTAACACCAAAATAAGGAAAGAAAGAAAAGAGAAGAAGAAACACTGTTGTCGCTTACTTCCACAGCATGTAATCTGTGATAACCATGCACAGTAGGATAGTTAGTTCGCTACCACATGCAAAGCAGAAAGCAGATGGTATAGCTGATATAGATCACAGGAATGTAAGTGACTGTCAGTGGGCCTGTCTCTGTACGTTCGTGTGTAAATCAGCAAGGAATATGACATTGACATACTCCATCAAGTCTCGATTATAAAGAACAAGTAGTGCAACATTCTGTGCATCTGGCAAAGTAACTCAGGCTGTCAATCTGTGGATACCGCTGACATTGTACTACTAGCATCACTTCCATCTGTGTTGTTTTTTTTTTAAGGCTATTTTTTTACTTGTATGATATGAACTGGTAGTTGTTGGGGAGTAATCTGAGTCATCTGGAAACAGTTTCAGCAGTCACCTGTTCAAGTAACGGAGATTATATAACAAATGACTAAAAGCTTCCCAATAGTAAAGGATAAAGCCTCATTTCTTACCAATGACTCCACAAATGCTAAAAATTATATTACTGTTGTACAGAATGTGTGATCAGATAGATAATGAAAAAGGGAAATGAGGAAAATAAAAAACTGCTATCAAAAAGAGCCTAAAATTAATAGCTGTTTAATGAACAGTCGGTATCAAGTTCTATTTGGCTATCAGAGATCTCTTTGTATCTGGCTGAGGTGCTGGTGTGTGATTGGTACTAGGCTCTTGTACTCTATAAAACACTATGCACAGTGAAGATATGATAAAGATAAATAGAAAACAATCTCAGTGAAATTTTGGAATGGCAGAGGAGCTTGCATATAACAATTTCATTTTCTCAAAACCAACCTACTCATAGTTTGCAGGTAGATTTGTAGTACAGGTACATTCCAGGGAGCCATATAGTAATAAGTTTAGTAGTCAATGCCATATCACAGCTAGAAACTTCAAATTGGTGTTAAATTACCCATAGACTGTGGAGTGTCCAGAAAAAGGATTCTGAGTGCCTGGGGTGGATTACTTGTTTTGTTAAAAGAAAAAAAAGTTAAGGTAACCAACCATCCTCCTTTAGGGAGAACAGCCCTCCTTTTCTAAGTTCTGTCTTCCCTCAAAAAGTGTCCTCCTACATGTCTTTCTTTTTGATATTTGAAGTCTAATTTGTAAATCTCCGTATTTGATCGATTCCGATCCGATCTGTTGTGTGTGATGTGATGTATTTGGTATTTGATATGATGATTTGTCAAGGCTCAGTACAGTGCGGTGAGACGCGATTATGAGACACATGCATTCCACATAGGAGAATTGTTTTGAGAGAGTGTGCCACATGCAAGAGTGCAATGTGCGCAAGAGTGCACCACATGCAAGAGTGCGCTGCACACAAGAGTGCACCGCACACAAGAGTGTGCCACATGCAAGAATGCGCCGTGCGCAAGTGGCTTTCTTCAATTTATTTGTGCCTTCCTTTATTGTAAAATAGTTGGTCACCTTAAAAAAGTATGAACACAGCCAATTGTGATATTTAACAGACTCTTTAAAAAGCAAACCATAGTGTAGCACCTGTGTTTCTTGGTATGACACCATCCTCCCAGCTTTAACATCTTTTGGGTAAATCCTATTTCACGTGTCCTTACATCTGAACATTAAGTTACTCTTTATAAAGAGCAAGATCATTTGTAAGTGGGGGCAAGGCTGTTGACCTCTTTCCCAAATTATTTTTCTTTAAGCGTTCCTTTTAATACTTACAATAATAACAGAAGCCTTTTTATTCCTATTTTGCAATGCTGATTTGAATGGATTTGGCTGAGATTAATAGTTTGTTTGACCACATAATGCAGCATATTCCAATGGCTGCATAAGAACATTATCCACTGCAAATTATTCCATAATAGTTGAAAGAATTCAATCTGAAAATGAGCCCAGCTCTTCAATAGATTCCATGGGAGCTTGGTGAATTGATCTTAGAGTTTTGAAATTCATAGTTGTCCTATGACCATGCAATAATGTATCTAAATTCAGATATATCATAAATAATGGCAAAGAAGCCCCTGAATTAAAAAAAAAAATACAGCACCATTCCATTTAAATTTCAGAAGATAATGTTTGTGATCTCTTGTTGAAGAAATTAAAGGTTTCAATATGGGAATATTATGGTATTAGAAGATATATGATCTTGCATGTTTTACAAGGCTGGTTAGCTGCCGTCTTTGGCAATATTCCAAGCCAGCTTGTTCTACAGACTAAGCAAAACCCAGTCCAAAAACTCAATGAAGGGGAAAAAATAGGAAGCCAACTCTGAAGTACAAGGGAACTAAACATATAGCACATCAGTTTTTCGAGAAATATGAGTAGTCTTGTTAATTAGTATTTTATTATTTCATTATTTCCACATTTCATTTTACTTACACTTAACCCAATATGTTTCACAAATAAATAATCTCAAATCTTTTCTTCAATATTCAGTTGGTGAACTCTCTGGTAGGAGAATTCCACAATTGAAATACAAAATATATTTATTCTAATAATTATTATAGATTAGAGAAACCACTGTATATATTTGTATATCAACAAAGAATTAAGGTGACCTCAGTTTCAATATTTCTGATGTGGGTACCTGAGAAAGAACATATGGTAGCAATTGTCCATTCCACATTACTTTAGAAGTTCTTGACTCAATTCAATCATCAAATCAGAAGCAATCTTTGGAAATGCAGAGATTAACCTTCCCAAATATGAATATGAAACTAAACTGAACTGAACTAAACTGCGTGTCTTCTTGATTTCACTGGAAAAAGATAAAATATGGGGAAGCAATAGGAATTTCAGTGGGACACAATATACTTCTTTAATTTTGCGTTATTTTAAAACCTTCCCCTTTTTTGTTTTGATGCAGGATGTAATGAATTTTAAAAATAATAATAGGTCTATGGTAAGCATTATCAGTGGTGTATTTTAAAAAGATGAGATCAGTAAATGTTGACAGTTTGTAAGGCAAGAAGGTGAGATTGGGCATTTTTCAAAAGTTATTAAGACATGCTGCTGACTTCTCACAAGCACTGCACCTCTGTGCTGTTTATTAAGCATCCCAAGTATTTTTTTTTTCAAACTTCAGTGTGATCTGGAAAAAGATGTTGCTGCTTTAAGTCCATTTATTAAAGTAAATTCAATTCATAGCTTGTGTACAACCCTAAAAAGTGCTTTAATGAATAAAAGAGACGTTAACCAGATATACAATCCAAAACTCTTCTGAATCATTTTCAGTGCGCATAATCATAGGAGGATACCTCTTTTTGAATGTAGGTTTGCTAATAAGAAGAATCAGCATGAGAAACAAAGTCACTGGCTCAGTGGTGGGATTCAAATTGGTTTACTATTGATTTGGTGGATGTGGCTTGGTGGGCGTGCTTTGCGCATGCACAGAGGCTTCTCCTGCACTCCTGCACTCTCCCTGTGTCTTCAACAGTGAAAGACTGGCATATAGTGCATCTGCCAAAGAAAACGAAGCTTGGAAAAGCCGGATGTGGCCCTCCTGAGCTCTGTTTTTGCTGGCAGAGGTTTGCAGGAGGCCATCACAGCCAAAACCTGAGCTTGGGAGCCTGTTTTCACTGGCAGAGCACTCAGGCCACCACAGGCACCCCCAATATGTGATGTTGAGCTGGCCATGCCAAACCTGGCCATGCCCACTCTAGTTCTCCCAAGGTCAAATATAACCCTGGTGCGGCCATCAATGAAATTGAGTTTGACTTTGACAGCCATGACCTAGCAGTTACAAAGCATGTTCTATGCGAGTAGACCAATAGGCACCATTTTGGTAGGGAAATGAGCCAGCATTTTGTGCAGGTAGTTAGTATCCTGCCAGCACTGAACCTTTCTGGTTGCATCGTCCATTTGTGAGGCAGCTTTGGTGGATGGAGAGGGCCACAGATGATACTGGAGGAAAGCCATTCATTTTTCTTTCTGATGAGGAGCTAGCTTGCCCTCTTGTGGTGCAGGATTAGCAAACAGGCAGACAAACTGCTACTCTGCATTAGCATAGTAGTCTCCTGATTAGTGTAATATCGCCATATGCTAAATAAATACTATACTGCACTAGTTTTATGTAATACATATGTAAATACAAGCATTTTTCATAAAGCAAGGTCATTAAATAAGTTCTTAAATTACTTTGCAAAATTAAAACAGTATTAATATCTATTTTATTATTATTATTTTTTAAAGATTTTGTAACTGGAATAACCAACATAATATCAAAGAGCTCTCTGGTTTGAGGCCAGATCTTCTCTCAGATCTGTTTGTCAAATTCAGTATGGTTCTAGGTTAATTATGATTGTTGCAGTTAACACTGTGTCATTATCTGCAGCTTTCCATGGTGCCACAGTGGTTAGAATTCAGTATTGCAGGCCAATAGAATTCAGTATTGCTGCCAGCAGTTCGATTCTGACATGCTCAAGGTTGACCCAGCCTTCTATCCTTCCAAAGTCAGTAAAATGAGGACCCAGATTGTTGGGGGCAATATGCTGACTCTGTAAACCACTTAGAGAGTGCTGTAAATTATTGTGAAGGGGTATGTAAGTCTAAGTGCTATTGCTATTTCTGGAACTCTGAAGAAACAGAACTAGACTGGGAATTCAGAATTCATTAATTTCATCTTGGTTAACAGGAATATATTTGATGGTACTTTTTCCGTTGAATTAAATTTTGACTAAAGTTGGTACATACTATTATATTTTGCTATCAAAAAATCAGTTTCACTAATTCAAAATACTTGCATCCAGTTCCCATTACATTGAAGCAAATGATTCACATTTCCTTTTGGTGTCAGATTTTATTCAAGGCCGGAATTATAATTTTTCATTTTTTCCTTCATTTTTTCTCTACACTTTTCCCTTACCTCTCCCTCCCTTATTTTCCTATTATTCTCTTTTGTATTTTTTGTATTTTATATTATAAATGAATAAAAAAGAAATTAATTAATTGGTTGGTGTTAGTCAGATCTAGTGTTCTAGAAAGTTTTCTGATAGAATAATGAATAAAGGAACAGGTCATAATAACTCAGACAATGGATTCATGTTGGTATAAACAAAAATATACTACAAGGTACAAGGATTCCAACTATTACATCTGGCTCCAATTAGTAGACATCAAAAATGCAAATAAATATCAGAAGCTTGTGCCACATTGATGACAGATGCTTACTTGGAAAGGCTTATCATTTGATATCTGAAAAAGTCAATAAAAGAAGGGTGAACAATATCCATTAATTTTTATTATTTTGTATTTGTAACACAATTATATCTATGTTGGGTTGTTCAATATGACATAAAACAATAAAATAAATGAAATTCTACCTAGCTTAATTTTTAATAGTTTTTATTATTATAGTCAGGTTTGATACCTTAGGATATTATATTATGGAAAATCTGGATCTAGATAGGTTTGGTATTGCGTAGAAATTCTGGCAGGGTACGTGAAATATGAAATGAAGTATTTGACATTGGAGTAAAGATGAGGACAAAGATAACCAAATGAAAGAGGTTGATGGGGGAAACAATATATCAAATTGAAAATTATTTCACACAAGTATAAATAAAGCTATTTTAAATTTTTTTTAAAGAGAATACAATTAAGAAACTGCCAAAATGGGGAAAATGACTGCTGCCAATTCAATAGTCCTGTTTTCTGTGGATTCAGAACTATATATCAATATTTCTGCAAAACTATGAAGCTGAGTAACTTATACATAACCATAACTAAAAAAAAATTGCTTTCCATTCTTAAATGGACTGCCACATTGTCTATCTTTCTTTCTTTATTCCATCAGGCCTTAGTGTGAATTCAAAATCCAAGCCTGAAAATGCATTAGATAATCTTTGGTAAAAATCTTTGTTGCTTTAAAAACTTTGTTTCTTTCTTTAAAATGTATTAGCAAAGACTGTTAACATTCTGGACTGAGAGTAAATGTTACCAATTATTTTAGCTATTCATTTAGATTCTAACATATAGTATAATCTGTAAAAAAAAAAAAAAAAGTAATGAACTCCAGGCCCCAAAACAGGAGACTAGTGAGATAAACACACGGTTTTAACCAGAGTACCTAACAATTAGATACTGGAACTAAAAGGTTACATTCAGACAGGCTGGTGAGTTGGATTGTATTAAGCTTTTAGGATCCCTGTGGTTTTACACTATTCCTTTTTTACAGCTCAATTATGAGGTTATGATTGTAACTGGAAACAAAGAACCAGTCAGATTTGTAAATTGCTCTATTTTTTAATCATTTATTAATCTAGATTCTAGACACACCTATGTATTAGTGGAAGCTATTTGTTCTATAAAAATGGATCATTAGTTAACATATACCTTTTTGTTAACTGCAATCTATGCCCTCTTCAATTATTTAAAAGCTTCTAAAATTTGATGGACAGATATTTCAAGTCTTTTAATGTATTTCATACTATGAAAAACAAATTTGTACTAATATGGATTTCCTTCTGTGTTTTAAAATATCCACTAGCATCTTATGACCATATTGCTTTTTCCTTTCTTAAAAAAGCTATATTGCGTCCCTTATTTCATCAACATCTGTGATAACTGATTTTATTAAGTGCTCACAAAAATAAAATTAAAGACAACACTCTAACATGCTATGTTTTGCATTTAAAAAAATCTCCACCTTCACTAACCAGTTTTCCTTATAGAAATCTTGTTACTTCGTACCTTCTGTCCAAATTTCTTCTAGTTAATGCTAAATTTAAGGAAGTATTTGTCAGCTGTTATTGCTGTTAGTAAATAATTACTAGGAATCTGAAATAGTTTTGCTGATCTATACAATTTTATCTCATGTCACCCCTACTTGTAATTGTTTATATCTCAACAGAGATTTAATGCTTAATATGGTGGCTATTAAGAGACAGAGCTGTCTTGTTTGAGGTCTATATTTGTCTCTCATGTTTTTCCCTAAACCCATTATGTTTATATGTTTTTTTAAAAAAAACATTATTTTCATGATATAATTTATGGACTTATATGCACGTTTTTCTAAAGAGATGCTTCAGATGACATGGTATGGTATGAAGCATCTCTTTTCAAACTGTTAAAACAACCATGCCTTTTTCAAGGCTTGTGTGGCTGCTTCAGATATTGTTCTTTGTTATGTCTATGTACCACTAAGGTTGTGCATGCATATCCCAGACAGCCAGAATCAACTTATGAAGCAGTTGTGTAAGCCTGAAAAAAAAAAACATGAACACTTTAATAATTCAAAGACACTTCACACATACCTCTATATGTACTGAAGGATTTGCATGGCCCTCATTAAGTGTACTAAATCATAAATACAAATTATAGTGCTTATTTTGATACCAAGGCAATGCTAAATAGGAGCATAAATTCATTTCAATGACTGAGAAGAGGAAAAAAATCTGCTGAGTAGGAATGCATATTTTGCAGACATTACCAAGTCATCTTTGTGTGAAGATGTAAAAGCCCCAGCCACAAGTATTCTCCAGTCCAGAAGTACACTGCAATTTTTCCAAATGAAACTGTACAATATTGAATGATCCCAGCACCAGCCTTGGTGAGTTAGGCACTTCACAATGAATCACTCTGAGAATACCCTCAAAGTGACTCATTGGATGTCAGTTGTCTGGGACAGCAAGCCCTGTGGAATAGTGCAATGTAGATGCCACATAACAGGCATGAGGCATAAGGAAACATGAGTTGGGGGGTCATCCCCCATAAGAGAGGCCACATAGCCACAATCTTATCCAAAGCCATGGATGCTCCTATATTCCAGGCTTTCAATAAGGTTTCAGAATCATACAGCAACACCTCCAGGATACCTCAAAGTTCTCCCTGGAACCCATCAGGGTCTATCAATCGCCAGGGGCAGACCATTCAAAACCATCCGGCCTCTGTGGAGGGAATCAGCATACAACAGGCTCAAGGACACCAGGGCATGATCTGACATGACAAAATTTTCCCCCATCAGGTCATGTTGTCATTGGTCCAACAAGAAAATTGAATCTGGCATGTCACCACTGTTCTGAGTAATAATCTGGGATAGGCCCATGGCCATCATAATAATCATGAATTTCTGGGCCACTTCAGAGGCCACACCTAAGAATAGAAAATTGAAGTCCTCCAGAAGCATGAGTCTGGGAAACACCACTGTCAGCCCTGAGATGGCCTCCAGCAACTCAGGCAGGGAGGGAGGTTGCTTCAGAGCAATATACTTGCAACAATCCCAACTGATTCAGTCAACATATAACATTGACTGATAGATGACACACAGAGAGACAGACAGTTCTAATTCTTCAGAAACAAAGCCATATCTCAGAGCCAGGCTTTGTTAACAATGATCTCTTTTAATATGAAACCAGATTTTTTTTAAATCTTCCATGTCAGGCTGATAACTTCCCCTACTCCTGCATGAAATACAGTATAATCATTTCTACCAGTAAGGAATTATAACAAATCAGTGTTATAATTATACCCAAACAATGCAATGTAGCAAGACAGAGTTACACATAGTAGTGTGGAAATCTGTTGCGTATGTGACTAATACACACGCAAAGTATACATTATGATATGCAGATTTTTATAGCTAGAAAGTATATATATATTAAAATGATACACAGATGTGTTTTATAGTTACAGAATAATATTAGCAAACTATAGTATTTGTCATATTTGTATCCTGCACACTCCCACCAGTGCCAGCTCAAAGTACAGGAAAGGTCTGTGAAAGTGTGTGCGTACATGTGTAGGAGGGAGAGTTAAAAACAAAAGTCAGTATGGTGGTCATGACTGTGAGATCAAACTCCTCCACTTTATGCATGTGATACACCTCATCTGATAGCTTTTCTCTCACACTTTGTATTTGCAATTCAACTGTCACTTTAACTTTTTTGACACCCACCGCAAATGCCCCTGTCATAAAGGTTTTGTGCAATGTATGGATAATGCTCCATTCATTAGCTACTGCTCAGAATTTTTCCCTGTTATTTAAAAAAGCTCTTCATAATTTGTCAGTTGTGAAAGTGGAAAAATATTTGAAACATGCCTTTACCATGAAATACAGCAGCAATATACAATATACAAACACACACACACACACACACAAATAGAGTACAGTAATCGTTTAAAATGAGGCAGTTAATGAGACCTTGTGTCATGGGAACTGTTCAATAGTTGCCACTGGTGTAAAACTGGCTAGTAACAACATTTAACCACAAAAGGAATTAAGCTTGTTTGGCGATGCGAAAAGATCCATTTCCCCAGAAATCCAAAATAGTGAAATAAATGCTATGAAATTTTCTTTGCAGCAATAATTGCACTTAACATTACTTTGATCACGATCATCACTACCTAAAAATGGTGTTAGATAAGTGATCACACACCTTTATGATCTACTTCAGCAACTCTGAGCTTGTGGTGTGTGTGTGTGTGTGTGTGTGTGTGTGTGATATGAGTATCAGCCACTTCTCTTCCGTCCACTCAAACTTCCTTCCTAATAGCAAATTGTTCCAAAATATCTTGTCAGCAGACCCTTCCTGAATGTATGAGTCATTGCTCCTTGAAGTCTTATGAACTAATTTTGTTTATTTTGCCTTCAAAGTGTTCCATCCAATTCCTGTTCTTGAATGAAATGTCCATTGCAACATGTTATCAGAGCTGCTCTTAATGTAATTAAAAAACCGGAAAACACTCAAATTATAGATTCTGTTTAACTCAAGATGCAGTGTAGTTTACAATGTCTCAAAAGGGTTTTTTTTCCCTCTGTGAAAGAGGCTTCTGTTTTTTTATCTTACTCTCAGCTTGCTGAGAAATCTGAAATATATTTTATATTTACTTATTTGTCCTTGATTATTTTTATAACTGAAGGCAGCAAACATATGTAATAATCCTTCCCCTTATTACTTTCCCCACAATAACAACCCTGTGTAGTAAATTGTGCTGAAAGGGAGCAACTGTCCCAAGGTCATACAGACAGCTTTCATGATTAAGGTGAGGCTAGAACTCACAGATTTCTGATTTCTACATCAGCATCTTAATCACTAGGCTCTGGTGGTTTTGATATTACTTTATTGCCGAAGATAACAGAGGGTGTTATTGCTGGTGTTGTTTTCTTTCACACATCTTTCTATCACCACCATGTCCCACACAATCCAGTCTGAAAAAACCAAATAAAAAGAAGTCCCTTGATATTTAATGAAATAAATGAAGCAACTGTTTTTTCAAAAGCAACCTTGTTTTCATTAAAATGAATAATATGGAAGAAAAACAATGCAGGGGAATGTTTTTGTATAGACCTCATTGGAGCCATTATTCTCTCCTCTTCCATTCACACATACAAATACACACACACACACACACACACACACACACACACACACACACACACACACACTTCGGCCTGCCTGCTGCAGCCAAAGCACTAGATTTTATTTTAAATTTTTTTTGATTTTAAAAAATAACACCAAGTGGTGATGAGATTCATTTGATTCAAGCATGGATTGTTATAACTATGGCTGTTGCTAAAGCTGTTGTGAATTGTTTGACACACTGTACTCTAAACCAGTGATCCCAAACCTTTCCGGCCCTGCCAGTGGTCGCAGTGGGTTGTGGGGGGGAAGGTGATAGTTTCACATGTGTGCATGCCACCTGCGCAAATATAGCCAGGTTGTGTGGCCTTGTTGCCATTGGGCTACGACTCATTAGTTGGGCACCTCTTCTCTAAACCATGGTTTAGAAACCAGGTTTGCACAATTCAATAAGCCTAAATCAAATAAACCACATTATAACTTAACACAGCATGTGAAGCCAGCCATGGAGTTAGGCAATAGGAAAAAAATAAATTAAAGCTAGTGTTTAAGGTTTTTTTTTTACACCTTTATACAAATCAAATACAAAATCAAGTCGTCAGCAAAAGATCATTGCCACTTGCTGGGCAGAGAACAAAAAGACAACTAAATAGCTTTTATATTAACTACAGAATAATAAATATGTAAATAATAAATGTAAATAAAATCAAAGTTATGCTGTAGCTTTTAAATATAAAAAAATGTCAGAAAAAAAACAAAGAACTTCCCCTAGTGGTGATTATTTGGGGAAGAATAATTGAGCAACTTCCTGCATAATTGTAGAAAAGATTGTGGGTTTCAAGCAGACTCACACTATTCATAGGGAAATAATTTTGAAGATGGAAGGATTACAAAACAGAATGCAGTATATTGGCTTTCTCTTTCTACTTATAGCACAGGTGTCAAACTCACAGCATCACATTGCTGTCACGTGACGTATCGTGACATTTTCCCTCTTTGCGGAACTGGGATGGGCATGGCCTGCCAGTTCCACCAAGTTATAAGATCTTGGAGCTAGCAGTGTGCAGCAGCAGCCAAAACAGCTAATGCAATACTAAATTGTATTTACGGAGGGAAACAAGATCAAGAGAGTACTAATACCACTCTATAAAGCCTTGGTAAGACCTAGAATACTGTTTTGTTCACCACATTATAAAAAAGATGTTGAGACTCTAGAAAAAGTACAGAGAAGAGCAACCAGGATGTTAGTGGACTGGAGACCAAAACATATGAAGAACGGTTACAGGAACTGGGCATGGCTAGTCCAGTGAAGAGAAGAACCAGGGGAGACATGATAGCAGTCTTCCAATATTTGAGGGGCTGCCACAGAGAAGAAAGGGTCAAGCTATTTTCTAAAGCACCTGTAGGCCAGACAAGGAATAATGGATGGAAACTGAACAAGGAGAGATTTAATCTGGAAATAAGGAGAAACTTTCTGAGAGTGAAAACAATCAACCAATGGAATAGCTTGCCCTTGGAAGTTGTGGAAGCGCTATCACTTGAGACTTTCAAGAAGAGATTGGACTGCCATTTGTCCGAAATGATATAGGGTCTCCTGTTTGGGGGGTGGTGATGTTGGACTAGATGACCTACAAGGTCCCTTCCAACTCTGATTATCTGTTATCTGTTACCCTTGATCTATAGTGATTCTGGAATAAGAGAACTTCTACTTGAAGCTCTTTTTAAAAAAATGAGGAACTTTTTTTTTTTGTTTGCTGAACTTGATCTGAGCCAGAATACAATAACATTACATGACAAGCTACTGGAACAAGATCACCTAGCTGTCTCTACTTGTCTCCTCCTGCCCAGCCCCTTCCCCTACAGATGTCCTACAAGAAGTGCAATGGGGCTTTCATTTCCTTAAGCAATTCTTTGTGACTATTTATAGAAGAAATTGCTCTAAAAATAGCTCTTGGGCTGACACATTGGCTGCTCTCTAGGGCAAGAGCTGACCAAACCCTTCCTGCTGTATTCTCAACTGGCTCAGCTTCCAAAGCATGTGTAGGAATATTCGTACATTGTTCCAAAACAGACTTGCTTGAAAAATATAGAAGATGAATCAATACTTTTAAACAGTTGTCTTGGATTCCTTTCCTCTCATTTATCCCTATCTCTATATTTATGCTGTATCTCTATATCCCCGCTTCCCAGATAGATAGATAGATAGATAGATAGATAGATAGATAGATAGATAGATAGATAGATAGATAGATGTGTGGACTTCTACTGGCTGGGAAATTCTAGGAGTTGAAGTCCACACATCTTAAAGTTACATTTTTGTGTGCTTTTGTGTGTGTGTGAGAGTGTGTATGTGTGTACAAGAGATACAATTATGCTCTTGAGGTTTCTGGAGTCCCTTTTTCCCTTTGGCAAGGGCTGGTTTACCTATAGCAATAGACTTATATACCTTTAAAGCAGTTTACAGAGTCATCATATTTCCCCCAACAATCTGGACCATCGTTTTACTGACCTCAGAAGGATAGAAAACTGGATCAATCTTGAACTGCTCTAAATCAAACTCCTGGAGTGAGCAGTGAGTTAGCATTCTAACTATTGCACCACCAAGACTCTGTATAAAGAAAATCTCTCTATGCAGGAGAATTTGAGAAGCAATTCTGTCATGTCCCAGTATATAACTTTTATGTACTGTTGTTACTCTCTAGCCCCATCTAGTGGCTGGAGGGACAAATATGCCCCAACACACAATCTATACACTGTTGTTGTTCTCTAGCACTATCTAGTGACCAAAGAGACAAATACAAAGTGTATTGTTTGAAGCTGACCCCATCTCTTTACCCATCAGTCCTCACTCTCAAAACAAGTGAACACTGGGAAGCCAAACTTTATTTACTTTAGCATTTGGAGAAGGTAGAAGCACAAAGAAGAATCCATCTTAATCTGTGGCACATGGTCATCCAAAGACAAACCCACATCCTACACACAGAATATTGCTGGTGAGATTTAGATTGCTTGTACTCATTAAATACATTGTATTTATAAGTTGGCAGTAACCCAATACTGGCTGTCTTGTACTTGGTTCTCATTGTATGTATTCCTATTTTCCCCAGTTTCACCATATTCTCTTCTTTTAATAAAGCATCCAGATCTATACACATGGTTTGTTCTATTGGAGAATAGGTGGATTTAGCTGCATGTCGAGCTGCACATAGACTAACATGTAGTGAAAATAGAACAAATTCATTTCCAAATCTTTCTGTACAGAAGCTTTTGACTTGTGCAGGACAGATCAGTATACTTCCTGGATGCTGTACATCCTTGGGTCAGAAACTCTTTGTCTTTTTTTTAAAGGTTGTTATTAAAAGGACAGATTCACAATTTCTTTATACCTTTATATATGAAACATTTCTTTATAGAAATGGATAGAACTAGAGTTCATAGGAGACCCGCATTCCACAAGAATGTTATATGTTATACAATGTTAGTATCAAGCTGTTTCCACTCTTGACTACTAAAGTTACAATCGTATCAGAGGTGGTATTCAGCAGGTTCTGACCAGTTCTGGAGAACCGGTAGTGGAAATTTTCAGTAGTTCAGAGAACTATCAAATACCACCTCTGACTGGAGATTTTACAGTATCCTACCCCTGCCACACCCACCAAGCCATGCCCAAAGAACCAGTAGCCAAAAAAAAAAAAAATTGAATCCCACCACTGGTTTGTATGTATTTTTTGTTAAGTAATCCCACTAAATCCAGTGGGAGTTACTTATAAATAGATATCTGGTAGGCAATTTCATAGCTTACACCTTTGCATAATAATGAGATATAAATTTGCACTAGGTTTTTTTTAAAGTTTTTTTAATTTGGAAACACATTCCAGTGAAATCATAGTTGAATATCATTGGAGATTTTATATACAAAAATTATATAATAATTTGTATAAAATATCAACCATTAAATGAATGATAAAACATTTATATAATCAATTATTGCTCCTTAAAAATAGTTTATTACAAAAATCCTGTATTAACTTCTTACAATATTTCCAAATTTTATTCTAAAGAAGAATGAATAATCAGATGAAAACAGATCATTTTCACTAGTTCAATTTTTCAATTCTCTTAGAAGAATGTGCCTAATATTTTAAATATAACAGAAGAAAAATTAGGAACTTTTTTTTAAACAGACAACTTTTGCATGAGGATGATACTGAGAATTAAAATTGATTAATTCTATTTATGTCTTCAAAACACATATGTAGAGTTTTTCAATGATTTTTCTTTTAAGCACTTTCCAGATCAAGACCATGTCTTCAATCTATATATGTTGACCTTTGACTTCTGTATCACAGTCAGGTCTGGCTAATTAGTAGTTTTTGTAGCTTCAGGTGAAGATTGTTCATTAAGTTCAATTCCATTAGTAACATACCATGAAAATTAGATGATTATACCCTTTTTTTTCAAAAACTATTAAAATCTCCAAGGAGAAATTTTTTTTAATGGTATGACTTTTAATGTCTTCTTTGACTTGAGGAACACGTTGCAATAGTTTTAACCAAATTCAAGATATTAATTGCTAAAAACTATCATCTATCTATCTATCTATCTATCTATCTATCTATCTATCTATCTATCTTTTCTTAAGTTTTTGCGGGTATTTATATGTATGGTATTCAGCTTTGTTCGGGTATTTTCCCACATCATTATAGTTGTGCTTTTAAAGTTGGAGCGATGTTTTGGCAGAATCTCATCTGCCATTGTCAGACTTGTGTATTGGATTCAATGAACAAAAAACCAAAAAATGGCTGCCAAGCCTGACACACATGATTAAAAAGAACGCAATATACAAGCCTGATGATGGCAGATGAGATTCTGCCAAAACGTTGCTATAATAAAAGCACAAATATTAAGACGTGGAAAAATACCCGAAGAAATCTAAATACCATACATATAAATACCCGCGAAAAACATCACACACACACACACATATTCAGTATGTATATGTATATGTATATGTGTGTGTATATATATGTGTGTGTATGTGTGTGTGTGTGTGTGTGTGTGTGTATGTATATGTATGTTGTGTTATATATATATATATATATATATATATATATATATATATATATATATATATATATATTCAGCTTTGTTCGGTATTTTCCCACGTCATTATAGTTGTGCTTTTAAAGTTGTAGCAACATTTTGGCAGAATCTCATCTGCCATCATCAGGCTTCTGTATTGTGTTCTTTTTAATCACGTGTGTCAGGCTTGGCGGCCTTTTTTTGTTTTTTTGTTCATTGAATCCAATACACAAGCCTGACAATGGCAGATGAGATTCTGCCAAAACATCGCTCCAACTTTAAAAGCACAACTATAATGACGTGGGAAAATACCTGAACAAAGCTGAATACCATACATGTAAGTACCCGCGAAAACTTAAGAAAACATATATATTCATAGATTTTCACGGGTACAAGTATGTAGGTCTACGTGTGTTCGGGTCTTTTCCCGTGTAAGATTAAGAGTATCTTGGCAATGTTTCAACGAGGTCCCACTCGCCATCCTCAGGCTGGTGCTTTCGGCTTTGTGCCAGTGCAAGCAGTGTGTGATCGGAGCTGCCGTCTCTCTATAAATACTGGTGGTGGGGGCTGGTGTGCTGGGCTGGTTGGCTGCGCTGCTGCCTCTTGATTGGTTGATGGAGTTGATGTTGGTATAATGGGCTGTGTGATGGCCTTGTGAGTTTTGTTGTGGAGATATCCTGGATCTTGTGCTGTAATCTCCTGGGTCGTTTGTTCTGTAGTGATCTTTTTTCCATTATCCTCTCGTGCTTTAGCAGCTTGGGTAATGGGTTGTGTGATGGGCTTGCGAGTTCTTTTGTTGTGGCATCCTGGGTCCTGTGTTGTAATCTTGGAAGCTAGCCCTCACCAACAAACAAGTCCCAGCCACGAAAACCAACACCAGACCCAAAACAACATGGGACCACTGCCAATCCCCCTCATCAGACCCAGGCCCAAGCCCATCCTATAAACGAAGGACAACCACCATCCAGAAAATAGACCATGGCTGCTTCGCCAGCTGTCGCACCCCCTGACCCCAAAACCAAACAAGCTGACACATGCCAAGAACACAGACTCAGACCCCAAACTCGAAGCCAGACTAAAACCCAGAATGCTACATCACAGCCACCCACTCAGGATATCATATCAGAAAACTCAGGAAATTACATCACAAGAACTCAAGAAGTTGCAACAGAGCAAACGACCCAGGAAATCACAGCACAAGACCAAGGATACCACAGCAATAAGTCTCACAAGGTCATCACACAACCCATTACCCAAGCTGTAACAACACAGGAGGCTAATGGAAAAGAGATCAAAACACAAACAACCCAGGAGATTACAGCACAAGATCAATATATATATGTAGGTCTAGGTGTGTTTGAGTCTTTTCCCATATAAGATTAAGAGTATCTTGGTGATGTTTCGGTGAGGTCCCACTCTCCATCCTCAGGCTGGTGCTTTTGGCTTCATGCCAGTGCAAGCAGTGTGTAATCAGAGCTGTGTCCTGCGTTGTAATCTCCTGAGTCGTTTGTGTTTTGAACTCTTTTCCATTAGCCTGCTGTGTTGTAATGGCTTGGGTAATGGATTGTGTGATGACCTTGTGACTTTTATTGCTGTGGTATCCTTGGTCTTGTGCTGTGATTTCCTGGGTCGTTTGCTCTGTTGCAACTTCTTGAGTTCTTGAGGTGTAATTTCCTGAGTTTTCTGATTTGATATCTTGAGCGGGTGGCTGTGATGTGGCATTCTGGGTTTTGGTCTGGCTTTGAGTTTGGGGTCTGGGTCTGTGTTCTTGGTATATGTCAGCTTGTTTGGTTTTGGGGTCGGGGGTGCAACAGCTGGCGAAGCAGCTGTGGTCTGGTTTCTGGTTTATAGGATGGGTTTGGGCCTGGGTCTGATGAGGGGGATTGGCGGTGGTGTCCTGTGTTGTTTTGGGTCTGGTGTTGGCAACTTTAAGACTTGTGGACTTCAACTCCCAGAATTCCTGAGCTAACATGACTGAGAAATTCTGGGAGTTGAAGTCCACAAGTCTTAATGCTGTCAAGTTTGAAGACCCCCTGATATAGAGAGATGTGTACAATGGCCATCTCATCTTTATTTTTTATATACCTTAAAATGTCCCCAATGAGATATGAAACTATCCATCACATCCTGGGATAGAATTCAGTGGACAAAGGATAAACAGAAGAATTTCTGCAAACTGGAATCAACTTTGAAAATGTAGAATTGGATTGTTTCCAGTGCTGGTTTTGCAATTGTGGAAAGTGTTTTCACTTACACCAGTTGGAATTTTAGCATTTTCTTAAAAGAAGCTAAATTCATATGGCTCTAAAATGTTTAAAATTTTGAAAACTGAAATTATGTTATGTTTTGCTGTTACCTATTGCCCAATAGTAGTTCAAAATTCTGTACTGTATGTATTTGCATCAGTTCAAATAGAACTATGGAGCTGATGGTATTTTTCTCAAGAACTGCCATATTTTTCTGGATCCTCTTGTATTGATTCTTTTCTGTTACAGTATTTAAAATATTGCAGTACCAATCCATCTTACTATTTTTTATATAAGTGCACAAGCAACTACTTTTCAGAGATCATATCTGTGCATGATACTAAAGCATTTGAAAATAATTATCAATCTATCTTTATTCATGAGTGTTAATTAACTAAATTTTCCAAAACTGCCAAATTCTTTTCATTATCCCATATACTTAAATATTTTCAGCTGTAGAATAAAAAAGGAACATAATTCAAGGGAATAGACACACGACTGGCAAGACTGGAGACCATTAGATTTAGTTGTAGACTTAACTCACAAACAGTGCACAGTGCTACGGCAAAATGATTGTACAACTTCCTATTAAATACAGCCATAATGCAGTGCAACCATGTGCAGAAATGCATTCATAATATAGGGGTTATAATTTGTGCAATTGATGATGCAGCAAAATTTAGATTTGCAGAAAGAATTCATCCACTTAAATAATAACAGACAATTCTTGATCTGTTGTGTCATCATTTCAGAGACATTTCCTTACCAAAACAGAGAAACAGAATGACCATGGGAAGGCAAAAATTAGTGGGAACAGGAACTTTGGCTTCCTACCACCATCCTTATTGACTTTCCTGTAGGAAGCTGGCATGGAACATTGGAAATGGTGATCATGTGACTGTGGCAATGTTACAGCATTGAAGCAGACACAATTTTGCCAAATTTTAATACTGCGAAAGTCAGGGCTCACAGATTTTGGATACGTTCTTTATTAGTCCAGGAGAGGGTGGTCGCCAAACGATGGGCCGCGGCCCACTGGTGGGCCATGATAAAATTTTGGTGGGCTGCAGAGAAATCTCACCCCCAGAGCACCCCCGCAAAGCAATTAATCTAGGTTGCACAGAAACACAAGGCTGCTCAGCCCACATGGCCAGCGGGAGCCCTCCTCGCCCACTCACTCCTTACCTGGTAAACTTGCCTGCTAAATTGTTATTTGTCCTTTTTCTGACCATCCTCTGTTCTGCTGTGCTGGGAGATTTAGATTAGCTAGGAAGCAGGAAATGGCTGGATTTCTTGCTTCTAGCTAGTCTTTAGATCTTTGGCTCAGCACAGCCAAACCTCCCTTAGGACTGAAAGTTTCCTTGCAAGCAAATTCAGTGCAGTCTCACAGTAAGTGCAGACTCACAGTGAGAGACTGAGCTAGCTGATGGCAGATAGATAGATCACTGAATGATTCTGTGAGCAACTCAATCTGCCTGCTTTGCCTGATTTTAGGTAAAAGTTGCTCTTCGTTATAAAAAAATCAATATTTACATGCATGGTGTGTTGTGAGTTAATTTTATGAGTTTGCTTGCAAGCAAATTTTATGTGACAGACTGAGATAACGAATGGCAGATAGATAGATCTCTGAATGAATCTGTGATTCTGTGAGCAACTCAATCTGCCTGCCTGCTTTGCCTGATTTTGGGTAAAAGTTGTTCTTTTTTATAAAAATTCAATATTTATATAAATATTTATAATATTTACATACAAGCCATGCCCAGCCAGTCACATGACTACCAAGCCACACCCACAGATTAGGCCACACCTACAGAACCGGTTAATGGTCCCTGGGATCTAAAATTATGAGTTTGGTGGTCCCTGAGGTCCAAAAGGTTGGCGATCCTTGGACTAGAAGACCTCCAAGATCCCTTCCAGATGTATTTTGTTTGTTTGAGAGATTTGCTGCTATGGAGTTAGAAAACTATGCAGTGATAAATGTTGTTTTATGCTACCAACCTATAGTTAGTGGACTTCCTTATGCATTATGAATACTTATAGGGTGAATGATTATAGATTGTTTTCATATTTGGTTGTTTTGAGAGCAATCCAAAAGAATTCTTTGATTTACCAATGAATACGGGCCAGGGCACTTGCACCCTTTGCTCTCTTTTCCATTTTTAAATGTTTAATTGAAAGTGAGATCCACCACAGTTGAATGACTGGCACCAGTCTAAATGTTTTTAATAATAAAACTGGCTCAATAATGAATCTGTTTTTTCATTATTATTTTATATGGGTCTGACTTGGTTTTAATTGTATTTCATTTGTGTAATTATTTGATGTTTTTTTATGTAACATATAACACTACATGTAATTGAACTGTATTATTTAAAATAAATGAATATGTTGCTTCTCTTTTGTTCAGGGAACAGACAGTCGCATGCCAGCAGAGTCAAAGTTAGGCATCTTCTGAATTTTTGATGCCCCAAGTCCAAAAGGATCCTTAGAGCCTTTACTGTAGTTTGGGGGAGAAAGAGTATGGAGAGGGGAATTCACCTTTTAGATCTCAGCAAAGTCACCATCATCTATATCTACCTATAATCAAATAAACCTTTATTACTATTATAACCCGCATAAGAAGGATAAGATACAAACTGAAGAGCAATTGTTTTCCAAAGTTTTGCTGCTTAAAAAAAACCTTTGGTGATTATGATAATGCCATTCAAACTGAGCACAAATATTATTTCAGAATGATTCCATCACATAGGAATTTTGAGAGATATGATCTTAACTTTTAATGCTATAATGTATTTAATTGTAGAATGTTTTTGACATGTTACATGGCTAAGAGTATTTTGCCGCTAATTTTCATTAGTACTCAGTGTTGCATGTGTCTCATTGTAGTGTCCAACAATAGTCAAGACACCATTGATGAGTTCTAGTCATGATACCATTTTTCCATTGTGGCAATGTCCTGGTGAAAACTTTCACCTAGATTGACTGCCCCTAGATTTTTGGGAAAGAAGTCCAAGTTTGAATGCAGAAAATGAATCTTCTGTGACATGTTGCACTTTATGTTCTTGTATGCTGTAAGACAGGGGTGTAAAACTCACAGGCCCTGCCCCCATCTAATTTAGTGAAGGGGAAAAAAGTCCCAATACGTGATGTGACACCACCATGATAATGTGAGTTTAACCCACCCCCTGCTGTAAGAGGTTTATCAAACAACTAAATGTAATGTGGTGCTCTGTAGTTGCCCCCTCGATGATGTCCTTACATGCTTTGCAGGTTATTTTCTGTGGCCCTACTAGCAGCCCTTTGAACTGCTGGTCATTGCTGACATATCTGATCCGTGGATAACAAAAATGCCTTCCTTGATCTTGGCATCAGTTATTATTCAAAATATCTGAATCCCATAAAGAAAATCGTCGCCTTCCTTGTTCATAATTTTTACAAAATTTATCATCAATCTGAGTTTTATGAGAATTGAAGGCAAAAAAATATATTTGACAGATAAACAAGTGGTTCATATTCCATGTTTTTTCTGTCCTGCAACCAAATTCCTTCAGAGTGGCCATATCTTTTTAATGTAAGGTGACCCTCTCGCACAGCTGTCCCATATGTAGCAACAATATTGGTATATCTGAACTGCATTCCAAGCAGCAGAGTCACTATTTTTAGATCTCCAGAGATATTACAGTTGTATTTGATGTCCTGGTTGTGCTTCAACCAAAGCTTTATGTTTATGTATATTTCTTTCATTTGTGCACAATAGCTAACAGGTACTGAAAAGATGTACATTGCAAAAATAGAAGAATTCTGTAAAATGGTACATGAAAATCCTGTTTTCCATTAAGAATGTTGGGGTATTTTGAAGCTTACACAATTTTATTTATTTATGTATTTATATATTTATGTATGTATTTATCTATTTATTTATTTTTTATTTGGTTTGTATAGCCAGCCATCTCACATTTGTGTCTCTGATCGGCTTACAATTAACACTTCAATTAAAATTAACTGAACTTTTGACTTAATAAAATTATTCCCACAAAAGTTAGTTAAAATGCAAATAAAATTTAATCATTATTTTATTATTTTTAAACAGTTGAGTGTTACTTTCAGAATGTACATGTGGTGTTGTATTTTTTTCTAAAATAAGGATTCCTTCTTTTGTTCTTTTGACTATTTTTAGTAAACAGGAAAAATCGGGATTTGTTCCATGTAGGTTTTTTTTTTATATTCCTTTCTCCATTAGACTTTCTATATTTATGGCTGTGTCACAAAATGTAGCCAAAAATAGAAATGCTTCCTCACAATGAGGACTGAATCTGCCAAAAGTTATTGCTTTAGGAAATTTAAGTCACATTGGATTACCACCTGCTACTATCAAAGCTAAAGCCTCATGAGTTTGAAGCAAATGGCAGGGTGGGGAAGATCAAATTAATTTATGAAATACATCAGGGAAAGTATGCTGTGAGAAAAGATTTCTTACTAAGGGATACAACCTGATGCAAAAAGCTGGAAATTACAGCAGAAGGTTTATTTCTGCTTTGCTGGAAATATAGGCATTTGCTTGGCAATGAAACTCGAGAGAGGGAAGGGAAGGGAGGGAGAGGGATGTAGTTATTTTAGTAAGATAAATTCTTCTGCAACAAAGAAACTGAAAGTGATCTTTATGAAGGGATGCCAATTGTCCTGGAATTGTTATAAAGCTCTATTTATTTGAACCAGGCCTTCTTGCAAATACCAACAATTTGGAAAATTTAAAAACGGAAATTGCCTATGTGCATGAGTGCGTGCAAAAGTAATAGTGTATACTGGGAGATTATGTAGTTTAAGTGACAGTAAAGCCTGTTTTTGAAGGAAAGTAGAGTTATTATCAGCTCCTTCGCATCATATGTGACATTTGTTTGTTATTGTCTTCCAGATATCATCTTACTTCCAATATTGGATAAATGACTGCATGGACTTGCCTGGTCCTATCTCTGTATGAATATGAAGACGTATACTTGGCTTAAATTGAAAGAGAGAAAAATATTTCATGTACATATGCTGTCTTGAAATTGTTCTGATCCCCAAAAGAATATTGAAGCAGAAGTCTACATTTGGCCTCAGATACTTCCATGAATGATCTGACTGTTTTCACAGGTTTTTTAAAAAACTCTATTTTTAGCAGGGTTGCAAACTTTCATCAAAAGCATTAATCTATAATTGAAAAATACTCAGTATCATATTTTCTGAAAATAAATATATGAAAACACCATATTCAGTAGTTCTTTCTTAAATTATAGGATTTATATCCATTTTCCCTGCTCATTCTTTCCAATTGAAGGGAAGTTTCCATCTGTATCTTATGGAAAATCAATTCAAAGGTGACTGTCCCCATCCACTTTCCCTTTGAATTTCTTTTAGAATTATGCTCTATTAACAGTAAACTACCTTTTATTTTTACACATTTGCCCTGGACATTGACTACAATCTCCATGACTTACTAATATGAGTATTTATTTATTTATTTATTTGTTTGTTTATTTATTTGATTTGTCAGTCACTTACAAGATAATAGATATAAGTATAAACATGGGTAAGAATACAGGAAATAGGTACAAATAAATGGGGAAAATAGGACAGGGATGGTAGGCACAATGGAGCACTTATGCATGCACCTTACAGACCTCTTAGGAATGAGGTGAGGTCAATAGAGGATAGTTTGAGGTTGAAGGAGTAGAGGTTTGAGGATGAAACAACAGAGTCAGGTAGTGCATTCCAGGCATTGACCACTCTGTTGCTGAAGTCGTACTTTCTGCAAACAAGTTTGGAGCAGTTAACATTGAGTTTTTATCTGTTGTGTACTCTTGTATTGTTGCGGTTGAAGCTGAAGTAGTCATTGACTGGTAGGACATTGTAGCAGATAATTTTGTGTACTACGCTTAAGTCCAACCATAGGCGGCGTAGTTCAAGATTGTCCAAGACCAAAATTTCAAGCCCGGTGGTTTTAGGGTATTCTGTTGCGAGCAGAGGAATGTAGTACTCTTCTCGCGAAATACTTCTGGACTCACTCAATTGTATTAATGTCTGATATACAGTGCAAATTCCAGACAGATGAGCTGTATTCGAATATTGGTCTAGCAAAGGCAAAAACTTTTGCACTAGTTTGCATTTCAAATTCCCAGAGGTTGTGGGAGAAGCTGCTGGCTGCTTGTGAAGGAAGCAGAGGGTGAGTAGAAAGGAGAGAGGCAGTTTGAATTGCTTCCATTGCATCTCAAATTCCCAGAGGTTGTGGGAGGAGCTGCTGGCTACTTGTGAAGGAAGCAGAAGGTGAGTAGAAAGGAGAAAGATAGTGGCCCGCATGCCTAATGGTGCATGAATCATATAACTATAAACCAAGAATACCAATAAGACATTTAGGGTAAGTGCGTTTGAGATTATGATTTTATTTTATTTCAAAATGACCAGCTTAGTTCAGTGTAATACTTGTTTTACAGCTGTCTTTCACAATACACTTTTCAAACTTGGATACTGTCCTCTCTGTAAAAAAAATTACCAGTCTACATGGACAGATTACCTATCTAGAATCTCTAATTTGAAAGCAGAAATTAGGTGCCCAATCCAGCCATCTATTGAGTTGCCGTGCTACCAGCCCCCACTACCACAAAAACCCTACAGGAAAAGGACAGTATGGACAACCGTGGGATCTGGCAGGGTGAGAGCTGTGGACCATAAACACAAAGCTTTTGCTGTGTCCCAGCATAACAGATACAGTGCCCTTGCTGACCTTAATAGGGACACTAAAGTGACAGGTCAAGGTAGTTGTGATAATGATAACTCAAGTAAGCCAGGGATCATGGTCCTCGAAGAAGAACTTACTTTGGAAAGGAGAAAGTATGAATCAGGTATTATGCACCAGTCACACAAGAAGAGCAAGACATCCAAAAAGAGAAGCCACCTTCTGGTTGGGGACTCAATTGTAAGGGATGTAAATTTAGGAAAGGATACTGAGGTTTTGAAAGAGGTCAAGTGTCTACCAGGTGCTACTGCCAGCAGAGACAAGAAGCGTATTCTTAAGATAGTCAAGAATGCCAGCAAGAACTGTCATGTTGATGCTATTATACATCTTGGTACAAATGATCTATCCTAGAAGGATGTACGTTCTGTTCAGAAAGGCTTCCAGAGTTTGGGGTATGAACTTAGTAATATGGGCTGTAGGCTTATCTTTTCAGGGGTTCTACCAATATACAAGGAACAAAAAGGGAAAGAGCAGCGTGTAGCAGAATTTAATGTGTGACTAAAGGAGTGGTGTAAAAGGGAAGGCTTTCGTTTTATTAGCCATGATGTCTGTAGCTGGTCCAGTGAAAAACTGTACAAAAGAGATGGTTTGCATCCATCAAAGAAAGGGACTGAGTTACTTGGCATTAAATTCATAGATTTCCTGGATAAACGTTTAAACTGAACAGCGGGGACAGAGAATTAATGGATTCAGAACATTTCTGTCCCCAGCAACCTAAAACTAATAAGGATACCAGTGCATGCAAAATAGATGTTTGTGCAGGTAAGATTACCAACCTTGATGCCAACCAAAATCAAGCATTTAATAGTGAGTGCCATACCATGTGCACTAATCAAACAGGTGGCATGAAAGTAAGGGCAGGCAGGCACAACACAGGTTATATAGACAGTAAACACAGTGCCAGACATAAAGATCTCAAGTGCCTATATACAAATGCACAAGTCTGGGGAACAAACAGGGTGAACTTGAACTATGAATACATGAAGGTAAATTTGATATAGTTAGAATAACAGAAACTTGGTGGGATGAAACCCATGACTGGAACAGACTGGTAGAAGGATACAAACTATTCCAAAAAAAAAAAAAAAAAACACCCAACAGACTCCATAAAAGAGGAAGTAGAGTTGCACTGTATGTAAAGGACCACTATATTGCTACAGAAATACATGAAACCAAAGATGAAAACCTCCTAGAATGCATATGGGTCAATATAAAAGAAAAAAAGAATGACATGGCCATAGGTATATATTATAGGCCACCCAATCATGCAGAAAATATAGATGTCCTTTTTGCCAGCGAACAAACAAACATATGCAGGAAACACACAACAATAGTAATGGGAGACTTCAATTATCCTGATATCAATTGGAAAACTAATTCTGCACCAAGTGAGAAATCAAATAAGTTCCTAACCAACCTAGCCGACAACTTTGTTGTCCAAAAGGTAGAGGGTGAAACTAGAGGGACAGCCATACTGGACTTAATTCTTGCAAACAGAGAAGTGACAGAGGGAGTTGAAACTGCAGGAACCTTGGGTGAGAGTGACCATGTCATACTAGAATTCAACATAACACAAACACAAGCAACAGAACATAATGACACCAGAGTCTTGGATTTTAAAAGAGCTGATTTCAATAAACTCAGAGAGAACTTGGGAAAGATTCCATGGATGAAAATCCTAAAGGGGAAAACAACTCAAGTATCTTGGGAAACTCTAAAAAGTATGATCATAGAAGCCCAGACCAGCACAATACCACCGAGAAAGAAAAACAAGAAATCCAAGAAACCAGCATGGCTGTACAAAGATCTCTCTGGCAGATTGAAAGAAAAAAAGGACAAGTACAAAAAATGGAAAGAAGGACATACAACTAAGGCAGATTATCAGCAGAATCTGCAAAAACGAAGTCAGGATAGCAAAGGCTCAGAACAAACAAAGACTTGCAACAAAAGTCAAAGATAATAAAAAAAAGTTTCTTCCAACATATAAATAACAAGAAAAAAAATCAAGGAAACAGTCGGTCCACTAAAGAGAGGAGATGGCAAGGAAGTGACAGGCAACAGAGAGAAAGCAGAACTGCTTAACTCATTCTTTGCATCCATCTTCACGCAAAAAGAAACTGTAGCTCCACCCACCAAAAACATAACTGTAAAAGACAGATCAGAAATAAAAGTTGAAATAAGCAAAAAAATAGTAAGAGAACACATGTCTGATCTTGATGAAAACAAATAGCCTAGGCCTGATGGATTACACTCCAGAGTTTTAAAGGAGCTGGAGAGGTCATCTCAGAACCACTGCACCACATCTTTCAAAAATCCTGGAGCACCGGGGAACTACCAGAGGACTGGAAAAGAGCTGATGTAGTTCCCATCTTCAAAAAAGGAAAAAAAACAGACCTAGGAAACTCTAGACCAATCAGCCTAACATCAATACCCAGGAAGATACTGGAAAAAATAAAAACAGATCTGCCAACATCTAGAAACAAGTAAAGTAATAACTAGCAGTCAACACTGGTTTGTTAAAAACAGATCATGCCAAACCAATCTCATTTCATTCTTCAACACAGTGACTAAATTAGTAGACCAGCAAAATACTGTGGACATAATATATTTAGATTTCAGCAAGGCATTCGAAAAAGTAGACCACAACCTACTTCTTAGTAAGCTAGAAAAAAGTGGAATAGATAGCACCACCACTAGATGGACACGCAACTGGCTGGCAAACCGTACTCAATGAGTAGTCCTTAATGGGTCTAAGTATACATGGAGGGAAGTAAGCAGTGGGGTGCCACAAGGTTCCACCTTAGGCTCAGTACTCTCCAATATCTTCATTAACAACTTAGATGAAGGAATAGAAGGGGAACTTACTAAATTTGCAGATGATATTAAGCTGGCAGGAATAGCTAACACCCAAGATCCAGGAATAGCTAACACCCAAGAAGATGGGCTCAAGATCCAAATGGATCTTGACAGACTAGAACACTGGGCCATATCTAACAAAATGAAATTCAATGTAGAGAAAAGTAAAGTCCTACACTTAGGCACGAAAAACCAAAAGTACACATATAGACTGGGTGAAACCAGGTTCAATAGCAGTAACTGTGAGAGGGATCTTGGAGTCTTAGTGGACAACCAGCTAAATATGAGCCAGCAGTGTGCAGCAGCAGCCAAAAAAGCTAATGCAATCCTAAATTGCATTAACAGAGGGATACAATCAAGAGAAGTATTAATACCACTCTATAAAGTCTTAGTAAGACTACACCTAGAGTACTGCATCCAGTTTTGTTCACCACATTATAAAAAAGATGTTGAGACTCTAGAAAAAATACAGAGAAGAGCAACCAGGATGATTAGGGGACTGGAGGTTAAAACATACAACGAACGGTTGCAGGAACTAGGCTTGGCTAGTCTAGTAAAGAGAAGGACCTGGAGAGACATGATAGCGGTCTTCCAATATTTAAGGGGCTGCCACGGGGAAGAAGGGGTCAAGCTATTTTCTAAAGTGCCTGTAGGCCAGACAAGGAATAATGGATGGAAACTGAACAAGGAGAGATTTAACCTGGAAATAAGGGGAAACTTTCTGACAGTGAGAACAATCAACCAATGGAACAACTTGCCCTCGGAAGTTGTGGGAGCGCCATCACTTGAGACTTTCAAGAAGAGATTGGACTGCCATTTGTCAGAAATGGTGTAGGGTCTCCCGCTTGGGTGAAGGGTTGGACTAGATGACCTACAAGGTCCCTTCCAACTCTGATTATCTGTTTGATCTGTTTGATCTGTTAGATAACAATTCAATATTTCCAGAAGAGAAGCTTTGTAAGATTAGATTTACAACTCTTAATGCCTTTTTGGCAATTCTGTTACAGTGAGCTCTAGTGCTTAGATCATTTGATATGAGTACTCCAAAGTCCTTGACGGAGTGAGGGTCATCAACAAGGTCATATCCACCTAGTTTGTATTTGGTGAATTGATGTTTTTTTACCAGAGCATTTGTTGCTTGAGATTTGGAGTTGCCAAATGTTTGACTATTCAGACGCATAATCAAGGTCATTTTGAAGAATAGTAGCATTGTCGGTGGTGTTGAATAGCTTTACATCATCTGCGAAGAGGACACAGTTGCTAATAAGGTGATCACAAAGGTCATTTATATAGAGTATAAAGAGTATGGGTCCTAAAACGCTGCCTTGGGGTTGAAATGACTGTTCATAGGAAGGACTACTCTCAGAATTTTATGATCATTGTTCTCTTTGTAATCTCATAGCTTTCCTTAATTAACCTTCCAAACCCAACCCTTGGTTTTAAATGGCTCTGGAAGTATTCTATTGCCCATTAAAATGCAGTAATAGTTATATAGAGCATTTGGTTCCCAACACTGTTCAGACACAATAAAACCAACAAACCCTACACTTTTTGTAATAATCCTACTCACTGTTGTCTTGGCAGCGTGGCTGCAGTTCAGTTTCTACTGAACCAAAATAGCTACTGTAGGTGGACTCCAATATGGTGAAGTAGAATGTGGAGGGTCACATCATTTCATGTTCTAATTTTATATTGTTATTTTGAGTTTGTGTGTGGTTCTCCAAAAACTTTCACTGTGGGGGTTGAAAGGAATTAAAAAGAACAGATTGCATGTTCAAAAGAATAATACTTGTGATTCATATTGAAAATAGGAATGTAACATTTTTTTAAGTCAGCAAAGCAGACATAACACAGAAGAATCGTTTAGACTCAGACTGTACATGATACATGAATCATTATCCAGACTGTCATTCAGCATGTAATTAATATTGTCTAAAGCTCCTGCAACATAAAGCCAAACATCAGTTGTTTAGAAAGGAAAACAAATGTTGCATCATTACAAGTAGAGCAAATATGACAATAATCAAAGAAAAATCTACAGGTGTGCTCATTATAGGCATTTAGGGCAGAAGAAAATGTTGGCTCAGTTTAAACATCCTATTGTGGATAATATCCAATGGATTAACACTTGGTTGATCCAGAAAAAAAGTGGACCTTATACTTGTGAGAAAATTCTAGGAAGAAAAAGTCCTAAACATATTGAGAAGTACAAAAATCAGAAGATTAGGATGTTGTAATTTTTGGTGATGACGAACTAACTTTTGCTTAGCTCTCTAGTCTCTTAGCTTTTGTGATTAGATACTAGGTTGCTAAACAAAAGTAATATAAATTGAATTATGAAGTATAATCCATTACTTGTCTGTTTAGAACAGACAATTTAGACTCTTATGACTTCATTCTAAATTATTATTTAGAATGCTATTTGAACTAAACCATCTTGTGATAATAATTTTTCACTTCCCAAAATGTTCCATTTAGGGGTAAGGCTGTTGAGAAGATGATTGGCTTACAACTCGAAAAAGCCCTGGAGAAAGTAGAATCAGGATTTTCATAACACTAAAATTGCAATGATTACACTTGATGAGTCTGGTGGGCTTGGGATGAGGATGGTATACCCAATATGCCTTCCTTGACAAGTCAGTGACTTAAGATACATTATGGGATGCATAGTGTTGAAGTATTTTCTTTCTCCAGGGTCAATTCTAGTTGATGTTAGAAGGGTAGATAGATGAAATAGAGTCTGTTGTTCTGTGGGATGTTCTGGAGTTTCATCCTCTCCACACTCCTATTTAACATCTATACAAACACGCTGTGTGAGATCATCTGTCGGCATGGGGTGAGGTATCATTAGCTGTTCCTTTATTCCCTGGTCTGACATAGTTATATGGTTGAAATACTTAGCTACTGTCTGGAAGGTATGTGAATTTAGATGTGAAAAAACAGGTTTTGGCTCAATCCTGGCAAGATTAAGTAGTTCTGGTTTTGAGCATGCACACATGCACACACACACACACACACACATCATCCAGAGTTTTTCCATCTTTGAGTTAGGCTAAATACCTCCACTTAAAATTGGTGTGCAACTTGAGAATACTCTTGTACTCATGACTCCTTTTCAAGGAAAAAGCGTTAGCAGTGGCTAAGAGGTGTAGATTCAACTGGTGAAATAATTACTCCTTTTGGGCTGGAAAACTTATTCATAGTGATTCATATGTCAGTTATCTCTTGTTTGGATTATATAATACATTCTATATAGGGCTGCCCTTGAAAACCAATTGGAAGCTGCAACCAGTTCTGAATGCAATGTTGCAGACAGTTTTCAGCATTCCATTAAGTTTTCATATGCAGTAACATTGCTGTTTTGCAAGTTGTTCTGGCTTCCAGTGTCCTTCTTGATATGATTCAAGGCATCAGTTATTATTTATAAAGCCTTACAGTGTCATAAGGCCAGGCTATTGCAATTGTTTCTGCTCAGTTTAGAAACCAGATCTGATAGATATGGTATGCTCCAAGTCTCTTGAATTAATCAAAGTCATGTTATTGGAACTAGAAGTTATGCCTCTGTTGTAGTTCCTGCTCTGTGGAAAAATAGTCCCCAGGAGATTAGTATTACCCTCACCCGTCAGCCTTTCCTAATATACCCAAAACCTGGCTGTTTCCTCTAATATTTGGTTTGGGGTGTTAAATTAGCCTCCTTGTTGGCTTATTAGCTTTAATGCTGCTTTTTGTGGCAATTGGGAATGATTTTTCTTGATTCTAGATTTTGGTTATTTTCTTTTAGCTTTGTAATGTCTGAATTCATTAAGCAAAGAGAATTGCTTAATTCTTAGATAAGCAACTGTATAATATGTAAAGGTGTTTTCATGTTTAAATTTACTTTTCTGAAGTAGGGACAATGCTCCTTGATTAGTTTATCATGGGGATTAATTTGATGTCTCATCCTAAGCCTTTGTTCCAAGTGTCCAGCTGTGATACATTCTCTATGGTAAAGATTCTGATATGAACTTTCTGCTTATGTCTTCTGATGATATGCCTCATTTAATTTTGGCATAGGTGGATAAACACAGCTGATTGTTACCTGACTATCCTTGAGCTCCCTTCTAAGAGTCAAAATACAAATTATGTTAATTACATGGTTAGCCCTTCAGTGCCATTTTTTCTCCTTTCTTTCAGTAATAGCCTTATGGAGCTCCCATCTAGAATGTAGGTTGGTATTTGGAGGAAGAAGACTTTCAATCTTTTCTCCTGCTGTGGTGTTAATCTCGACTGGAGACTCTTTCCTGCTATCTGAATTGAGGAGAAAAAAAATCTCCCTTTGAAGCAAATGGAAGTTCCACTTGTCAGAAATAAGATAAGCAAGTGAGGCTATGACCACTGCAGAAGGCTGAATTCTCCTATTACAAGGCTCCCAAAAGAATTATTTATGAAGTAAATATGTTCCTGTCAATGAGTAACTCTAGATAATTACCATAAAATAAGACTTAATGTAAACTTTGATTAATGTTTAGTTACATACAAAATCTTACTAGAAGATATTCTCTCTGTGTCTCTGTGTCTGTGTCTGTGTCTGTCTCTGCCTGCCTGCCTGCCTGCCTGCCTCTGTCTCTGTCTGTCTCTCTCTCTCCTGCCCTCTGTATATCTCCAGTATGGTAGGCAATATCTTGAAATCTCTGGAGCATATTGGATTTAGGGATGGGAAGTGAAAGAGGATCCAGCCAAAGACCATTATTGGTTGTAATACACAGTGTGTAGTTTGTCCTGCAAGAGCAATGACACAACAAATCCCATGTATAAGAGGGTATGATGCTGTTGATAGGAATAACAAGATGAAAATAAGGCTGATTTTTCATGTCTGCCTTTGCTTCTGTATTCTTTACTCCCAACATTAGGAGGGAGATCTTAACAGAGTTCACTCTGGAAATCATATCTGTGCTGTTGATGGGCTGACATTTATAGATAGGAGGAGGGTATATTTTGGAATAAATCCATTAAAATGCTTTTTATACATGTTTGTATCTTGTATTTTTTCTCTAATATTCCAGTGCCACTCAAAGATTTCTAATAAGTGCTTTGGGAAGTTTTGTTAAATATAAGTCTCAGATTCTAAGAGCATATTACAAGATTGAATGGATGGAAGTATTTTTAAAGCTTGCCTATATAGAATGTCAGACATCTGACAAACAACTCATTGGAATTCAGCACATCATAACTAGATTGGGAATATATTTTGCTGGCTCAATAATAAATGTGTCTAAAGTTTTACATCTTCCAAATACTGATTGTTTTGTTGGTCTAACTGGATTTGGACACTTAATGGACAATCTCAGATACAATGATGAGTCATCTGACATAGAAGGACTCTCTGACAAGACTGCCAATTGGTTGTTCCATTCAAAGATTATGCTGGTTGCTATTTCAGTCACCAACAGAAGTGTCAGCATATTTGCAATATTTTTTTTAAAAATCATGGTTCAGGAAGAAAGACATTGGGGAAATATGCCTATACTCTTCTCCTTTCCTGGCTAATGTTGGATTTGCAGTGTTTACAAACAGCTGTTACAACAGCCCAAAGCTCCACAGAAAAATGTGACACATCTAAGAATCTGACAGTCAAACTCCAGCATTTGTTCAGATGGTACCCTTCTATGGTTTAGAGTAACAGGAGCCTCAGTAGCTGTGGTATTTGTCACTACAGCAGCTGTGTCTGTGGTAATGGCAACAGCTGTGCTGTTTATTGCTGTCCAGCTATCTGCAGATAACACTAAGATTTAGGAATCCTGTGCACAGTATTCATGCTAAGACATAACCAGAGATGCATCCAAGTTTAAGGAATCTTTAGTTACATGTAAATTCTGCTATGTTTACTCAATGAGATAAAACTTGGCAAGGCGGAGAGAGAGAGAAATCAATTTTAAAAATACAATAGGCACATATTGTTTTCTGTTCGTTCTAATTATTATCAACTTTGGAGCACTATCTTGTTCAATATTGCTTACAATGGAGCTTCTGACTTTTGTAACATTTACCTCATTGTCTCCAAATCCTGAGTATTTTCTGAACTGCAGAATATAGCTGATCTGACCTAACAGCCAAAAAACCAATTTATAAAAAGACTATCAAGTTAATCTATTATACTTCCACCCTAATCACAGATGACATTTAGGAAGTGGCATTACATCCTCCTCTTCATTTATCCAAGAGGCCTCTTTCCCATACAACTAGTTGACAATTGTCCAGGCTGTTTCTCATATAAAAGTCTATGAGGATTGCAGAATCACCTTCCATTTAAAATAAAAATAATGGATTCAGATTTTAAAGCCACATTCCTGAGAATTCCTGTGTCTGCTTCTAGGAAATTTGGCACTTTTCAATCCCACACAAATCTCCAGATTAATTCTAGATTTCACCATGTTTTCCTGTAAAATAAAAGAGTTACAACCAATGGCAATATATACCCCATACAAGTCTATGAAAGAAAATAACTTTTTTTGGATTTCAGAGCTGAGAGATGATACAAATAAACTAATTTTAGACCAAGAAAGATCCAAACTGATGCTGGTTTAATCCTGGATTGATTGGGTTCCTTTTACAGCAAAAGGCCAGATGTTCAAAGTGAAGCAGGTTAGAGTTAGAGTTGACATTAAAGATAAAAGATAAAGAAGATACATAATATTTTCAAATATGGGACTTATTTTATCAATGATTGGACAATAGAAGTAGAAATTAGAAATTGGAAAAATACTATTATATATGTCTTATGTTTAATATATTATTATATTATATGCTATTATATAAGCAAATTAACCCAGACAATACTCTGTTCATAAAGCACTTATATATGTTAAGGAAAATATATAAATAATCTGTTAAAAAAAATTTAAACAGATTCCAGCTGCAGGTATGCATATAAGCTACAAATAATCAATGTTAGCTTTATATGTTTTACCACTCATTTAATTTCCATTTGTGAAATACCACTGCATTCAGTAGTATTCTGTCCAGAAAGGCATGTTTATAATGGTAGTCTGAAAAATGCCAACAATTTCAATATGGCCACACTGAACAGAGAGCTATTTTTTCATACGTAACTTTCTGGAAACAAATTATTATTGGTCTGGCATATTAAGAAGTAGAGCTCACAGAGAGAAAAAAAAAGTGTAATTTTTTTTTAAAAATCAAGAGACAGCTCTTTTTCAGGCTTTTCATGAGAGAGCAATGGTTGAATCATTACCACCCCCTCCCTTTCTTTCTTTTACAAAATGGGATCAGCTGTTAAAGTCCAGCTCCTTAGGTCACTCTATATATAGCACTTACTTTCTGTAGTTAGTGCAACTCAAACTCTAGATCATTTTGAGCAAGTGAAAAGATGGTATTTTTCACATGAATTTAGTGCACATAGATGTCAGGAATATTTTTTTGTCTTTTACTCTGTTAAACTTTACAGGTTGTAGCAGTGCATCTGAATGCTTCTAAAAAGCTTTGACATCCATACGTTCAACAAATTCACAGAGCATCTGTTGTGAAAAACAAAAAGATAATAACTTCCAATTTAAATAACTTAAGTTCTTTCTCATTCTTTTTCTCTCTCCCTTTTCCCTTTAAACTTTCTGTTGAAAAACAAAAACAGAATATAAATCATTTTAGTAGCAATAGAGTTCACAGTAACCAGGATCAAGATTGTAATACTTGGAGAGCACAGTTTGCAAAGGTAATAATCCTGGAAAATAGGATTGCATTCATAGATGTACACCTTAGGGAAAATTTAGGCCAGATTGGAAGCTGCATCTGGATCCTCATAAAATACAATTATGATAACAATGTTGACATCCTCTTCCCATCAATTCCCAACATCCCTGACCCATGTCACATCATTACAGGAATTACAGAGATTTTGCTATTGTTCAACAAGAAAACTCTTCTAAGCTTCCATCTGTTTCACACATAGCAATAATCTTGAAATGAAGATAATTTTGAACTGGAAATATATGTAAAAATAAAGACAAAGGAAGAAGAAATGGGATTAAGGTAGAAAATAAACTGTTCAAAGAAGCTATAAGAAGCAAGTAATGTTTAGACCTCGTGGATTAACACACATTCTTTTGTTAAAATATGGGGAGAGACTTTAGAACCTAGTGACCTTGTTTACAATAAGATTAACCAAACTTTATACCTGTGATTTGTTAAATAAACCATTGTTGCCCAGTTTGCATAATGCTGTCTTAATAGGTGAATTCACACTAAGGTTTCATATTTACTTCCCACTAATTGCTGCACTGTTTTTAGGTAATACATCCTCATTGTACAACATTTGTTTCAACCTTTAGCTCCCCGTGAAATAGCCTAAATTCTTTCTTAGCAGTTCTAAGTTTAAAGTTGTTTTGCTTTGGTTTGGTTTGATTTCTTCTATAGTAGGTCTTGGCATATTTATGATGTATAATGTTTGATTCGTGGTCTGAACTCCTAATGGCTGGTTGAGATTGCCTTGGGCACAACCTCTGTCTCTGATCACAGGCCTCCATGAGCTCCAAGAGAAACTAGACACTTAGATTCAGCGGACACATCTGAATGCAAAGCTCAAGTTAGGTATTATGCAGGCTCCTTATATATACTGTTTGGCCATCTTTTGAAAGACCAGTTGACCACTAATCAAATACATGCTCTGGAGTATTTTAAAAGATTAACAGACTTGTCTATTAAAAGGAGAAAATGGAGGTCTTGATCAATGTAAATAAATAGAGACATGGTGGATTTAATTCCAAATTAGAACATTAATAGCAATAGCAATAGCATGTAGACTTATATACTGCTTCACAGTAGTTTACAGAGTCAGCATATTTTCCCCAACAATCTGGCACCTCATTTTGCCAAGCTCAGAAGGATGGAAGGCTGAGTCAACCATGAGCCTGGGGGGATTCAAACTGCCAAACCACAGGCAGACAGCAGGCAGCAGAGTAGCCTGCAGTACTGCATTTTACCCATTGTGCCACTGCAGCTCAATTAATGTTTTTGTCTTCTGAGAACAAGTGGTTTTGTACAGTTCTGTCTTCTATAGTTGTATTAATTCTGGAGGGAGTATGATAATTTTCTAAATGTAATGGCATTTGGTATATTCCATGAGATAATTCCATATAATGGTGACTATGATTATTCATTGCCATTCCTTTGTAGCACTTCGCAGTTTGGATATTTGGGAATGGGTTAAAACCAGGGGTGGGATTCTACCAGTTGGCACCTGTTCACTAGAATCAGTTGTTAACATTCTAAGCAGTTTGGAAAACTGGTTGTTAGAAGAAATTACTGGCCTAATCCTATAAGGAAGGCAGGAAGGAAACATTCTGGTGTTGCTTACAGAAACTGCCTCTCCATTAACCCTTATTACATTCTTGGCAGGACGAGACTTCTTTTCTCAGGAACATCTCTGGAGTTTTTTCCCCTCCTTTGCTGGTACTTTGCTTGTGTGGAGTGACCATTCAAAGTTACAATGACACTGAAAAAAGTGACTTATGTCCATTTTTCACACCTACAACTGTTGCAGCATCCCCACAGTCATGAGAGGCCGGGCAAGGAGATGTATGCCTTGATGTGAGTGATATTGAGTTGGCCACACCCAGCCAGTAACATGACCACCAAGCCATGTCCACCCAGTCACATGACCACCAAGCCACACCCACAGAACTGGTTGTTAAAAATTTTGAATCCTACCCCTGGTTAAAACTATAGAATAAAGAATAGAATAAAGAATAATGGAAGGGACCTTGGAGGTCTTCTAATCCAACTCCCTGCTTAAGCAGGAGACCCTATGTCATTTTAGACAAATGATTGTTCAGTTCCTTCCTAAAAGCCTCCAGCTTTTCTGAAGGCAAATTGTTCCACTGGGTGAATGATCTTTACTCTCAGGAAATTTCTCCGTAGTTCTAGGTTGCTTCTCTCTTTGTTCAGAGTCCATCCATTGCTTCTTGTCTTGCCTTCTGGTGCTTTGGAGAATTGGTTGACCAACTTTTTCTGGAAGCCCTCAAATATTGGAAAACTGCTATGATGTTTCCCTCAGTTCTTCTTTTCACTAGACTACACATACCCAATTCTTATAACTGTTCTTCATATGTTTTAGCCTTCAGCCCCAACCCCCCTCATCATTTTTGATGCTCTTATCTGCACTATTTCAAGAGTTTCAATGTCTTTTTTATAGTGTAGTAACCAAATTGAATGCAGTATTCCCTGTGTGGTCTTACCAAGGCATTAAAGCAGTAGTATCACTTCTAATGATCTTGATTCTGTCCCTCTGTTAATGCAGCCTAGGATTGCACTGGTTTTTGGTTGTTGTTTTTTTGGCAGCTACAACACATTACTGGCTCAGATTAAATGATTATCCACTAGGACTCCAAAATCCCTCGTGGATTTATTGCTGTTGAGCCAAGTTTCACCTAGTCTGTACCTGTACCTTTGGTTTTTCATGTCTAACTTTAAAACTTTAATTTTTTCTATATTGAATTTTATTTTGTTAGACACGGCCCAGTGTTTAAAACCATCGAGATCCATCTAGATCTTTAGCCTATCTTCTGGAAGTAACAAGACAATTCCCAGTTTTTCCTTCTAGTTCATGTGACAGGAAGTCCAACCAACTACTATAATGTTTTTTTTTTAAATAGCTGATGAAATTTTGGATGAAGGACAAGCTGGAACAAAGCAAGAGAGGGCTCTCTTTCAAGCTGAATAAACTCCTTCTTGTGCTATTTTCCTTTTAGAGCTAATGCTATATGTAAGGGCAGAGACTTTTTGATTCTTTAAAATCCTTTAAATGATTTTAGAATTCTCTAAAATCCTTCAAAGCAAGGAAGCAGATTTCTTTACTGAGCACCAAGAACTACAGTTGGGTGTTTCCATAATGATAATGATACAAACTCTTATACTACTTTCACACCAGCTCCTTAAATCATAAGTTTTTCTTTCAGTATAATCTCAATGTAACATTATGAACAGACAAAGTTCATCAATCCAGGATTGCTTCGATAATCAATTCATTGTATTTTTCTCCAAATTTAGACAACACTGAATTGTGGCAAGTAAAATAGAAGGAAATAGGAAGAATGCAGAAGATCCTAATATTCTGTGACAGTAAAAAAAAATCTTGTTATGGATAAATTTTTGAATTGAAAAAGGAAATAATATTTTAGCGCCGAGCTCGGGAGCTTCCCTCTTCACTGTTGGGGAGTTGCCTTCCCCCCTCTGCAGCTCGAGGATCTCCACGTTGACACGAACCTCTCCGGGGTTCATGTATCCCTGGGGGATCGCTCCTGACGCCAGAAAAGGTGTTCGAAGCCTGCACCAGACTTCTTCACCTCCGATCTCCTGTCCTCTCACTTGAGACTCAGGAGTGCTGTCATCCCGATCCTGCTCTTTTATCAGCAGGGGCTCCTGCAAAGGAAGACCTCAGTTCATACTTTCCCCTATGAAAATTTTACATACTCAGGAAGTTCACTTGCCTTTTGACTCAGATGGGGTAGAATTCTGCATTCTCAGTCTCAATGTTTTATAAGCCCATTTTTTTTTCATATACAGTAAATGCTTGAGAGGAGAAGTTCATGAATAAAGGGAATATTTTGCTTCTATTACTTATGCTATGCTTTGCTTTGCTTCAAAAACTGGATGAGAATATTTTTTTAGATCCACCATAGTTCTAAATAGCCAATTTCTTAATTTCTTTACTAACATAATTCAGTGCCTTACAGTGCAAAGAAGCTCAGTTCTTTTCTCAGCTCGGCAGGGACCATTATCTCAATTTAGTATTCCAACAGAAATCCTATTGCCAAATAAATACATATTGGGACACAAATCAGCCCAAACTTGTTAAACCAGCAGGCTCATGTTTCAGAGTCAAAACTCATAGAGACTATAAAAAGAATTTGACTATGGTCCTACTGGGAGTGAATCTGTATATTTTTTTGCCAATTAATCCATGAGGGAATAAATACAAGCTGGAAAGTTTGGCTAGTGCTTGTCCTTCCCGAGAACACCTTCAGGGAATTGGGGTGTGGGTTGCATTTAGATTGCAAAATTGACAAGGTGGTTGAGAAATGTCTTTTATAGGTTTGCAAATCCTTTGAATAAGATACTCCGGACAAGCAGAACATGCACAAAGCACCTGTTTTTAAATTGTTAAAGCATCAGCATCTTTTTCCAGACTTTGAGTGGCAATTTCATAAGTTTCTCCCAGCTGTCTGCAAATGCAGGAACCATTTTTTTCCACTTTGTTTTTATTTTTCCTCAGGGAAGTGCTGTGCCTGTGAATCCATACACATGTGTAGAGAGCAAGAAGAAACCTAAAAACAGCCACTGAGCTTAAAAGAGATACAGCCATTCCAGTGGTTCAAATACACTTTGGCACGTTCATAGAAGGATTTGTACAGTCCCAATCTCATACATATAATCTTCAAAAAGCCAGGGCACTTAAAGTATGGTCTGATGGTTTGAAAAATAGAACCTTCCTTACTACCATTTCCTTGAATAATCAGGTAACCACACAATGTGGCCAGTGGAAACCTGGATCTGATGTGGTGAATTTATCTATGGATTTGTAATTAAAAGCAGTTTGCTGGATCAGAAGTTCATCTCCAAACCAGATGATTAAATGGGCAGACATACCATGATCTGCTGATCTCTAACAGCAGGAAGTATTTTGTTTAGTTCTGAGACTAGCCCAACTTAAAGCGCTGTTTTCAACCTGTCTTCATGAAACCATAGTTGATGGGGTCAATTTAATTAAAAGCAAAAATAGAACACCTTACTGAACTTTTCCCAATCATCTTTTATGTTAATAATTTACAATGAAATAATTGCCCAGGGTCACCTAAAGCATCACACAGGTATAAAGTATAATAATTGCTGGATTATATATAAACCTCTTCTGGAAAATCATCTCTAAAGAAAATCATATTGGTAATTCTTCTGCCTGGAAAATGGAGCTTAATCTCTCATTATTAGTTCCATGGCTGAACATGGGTATCACAGTACCTTTTGATCAATATCACCAGTTTATACTAGATCAGTATCATCGGGCTGCTTACAAATTTCCACTGTTTATTAGTTGTATCATACACTAGATAATGGTAAAGTAAGCTTGGAAATGACATTAGAATTCTCTTGGTTTCAACTGTCTGTGTTATTTTGTCATGAGCCAAACACATACCTACTTGCATTGCAACTAAAATGCAATGCTACACATTGTATTCCTTATTATGTCCAGCATTTTCATTATTATCATCTCACTTTCCTTTATTTTCAAACAGTTGTGAAGGTTTGTTTTTGTGCTTACATAAACAGATTGGTCACCACTTAAGAGAAAATTGTGTGCATTTATCTAATACAGGAGACATTTAAACAACACTGAGAAATGTTTCAGACAGATTAAAATTTAGTTTGTCAGGTGATGCATTATTTTATTAATCTTAGTGTCACTATTGTTAGACCCAGACTTTCCCTTCTTGTCTTGAGTTTGTCATTTCTGGAAAGTATGAAAGATACTGTAACTGTAAGGTTCTTAGTGATTGGGGCATATTATGTGGGTGTGTAAGTGTGTGTGTGTGTGTGAATGCAGGTCTTGGTGTGTTCAGGTCTTTTCCCATGTAAGATTGAGAGTATCTTGGCGATGTTTCGACAAGGTCCCACTCGCCATCTTCAGGCTGGTGCTTGTGTGAGCAAAGCGTGATCGGAACTGCCGTTTCTCTATAAATACTGGTGGGGAGATTGGCTGTGTTGTCATTTCTTGATTGGTTGATGGAGTTGATGCTTGCAGATTGGCTGGCTTTTTCGTAAGAACATGTGTGGCTGAGGTATTGGCTGTGTCTATCAGCCTCCTGTGTTGTAATGACCTGGGTAATGGGCTGTGTGATGATCTTCTAAGTTCTATTATTTTGACATTACAGCACAAGACCCAGGATGTCCATTGGAAAAAAAACTATATATACAATCAATCTTTGTGGTACTGTACTATACTACAAGTGAATCTCATGATGATGACCTTGTTCTGATTAATTTTGGTTATCTACAGTAGATCCAAATGTTCTAACCCAGGCTTGTCAAACTCACATCATCACGGCGTATTGGGCATGTGGGCGCATGTGTCGTATTGGGACTTTTTTCCCCTTTGCTAAACTGGGCATGGGTGTGGCCAGTGCATGATGCATCCAACCTCCAAGCACTGAGTTTGACAGCCCTGCTCTAACCAATTTTCATCAGTGGGTAAAAAGCAAGGAATATATTTCTGAATCTGTGGCCAAAAAACAAAATATACCATACCTGAATACATCCTCTGTAGCGGCATATCAGAAATCTATACTGATATAGTTAAGACATCAGATCATAAAATTGGATACTGGGAGCTCTAGTCCTATCTTAGGCAAAAAGCCAGGTGGATGATTTTGACCTAGTCACTATCTCTCAACCCCAGGAAGCAAGCAATTACAAGCCACTTCTGAAATCTTTCCAAGAAAATTGTAGGGGCTTATCCAGGAGTCAACATTAATCCAAAGCCATGCAAATTTTTTTTTAAAAAAATAGGAGAAGGCATTCCTCTTGCCTCCCTTCTTAAAAACTAATACAATTTTGCCACCCCAACTTCTCCAGAGCTTACCAGGTCTCTTTATCATATTCCATCAAATATACCAAAATGTCTTGAAAATTTTAGGCTGTTCTTCAGAAAGTTCAACATGAGAAATATCCAGCAAATGACATTTAAAAATTCAACTCCTCTAATAAGAACCAGGGGGATTCATTGGTCTGTCAGTACATAACCTTTTTATAATGGAAGCAGGGAAAGAGAAATGTACTACTTCTTTAGTGTATATAACTTAAGCACTCTGAAAAGAAGATACAAAAGTCCAGTGAGGTATTAAGGGAGATGAACCCCTGTTGACATTTTCACAAACCAGTGAAACATTAGGGAATTTGTAAGTCAGAAAAGGAGAGTGTCATAGTTAACATATATCATGGAAAAAAGGTTCTCAGTGAAGATCAGTTATGTCATTAGAACTTTCTGTAAATTTGGCTCCAGTATAATTCAGCCGAACTAACTCTCTGTTAGCTCAGCAATTTCCCAGTGGTCAGTCTGTCTTGCCATAATCATATGCTGGCGCCATACACATGTTTTTTAACTGTACACTGTGCCTTGTAATGAATGCATACTAAAATATAGCACTGCTGCAACTGGGGACAGCTATGACCTCAGACTCAACAGCTCAACAGCAAGTTTGCTTATATAGTATACTGGCAAAAAGATGCCAGCTTAAATGAAAGAAGTGTTCTTCTTTCCCTTCTATCTTACATAATGAATAATGTTATGGATTATTCTAATTTATTAACTGGCTTTTGTTGCATTTTTTGACAATTTTTTTTTAAAAGTTGCTCCATATCACAAGGGAAAGGAGCTGTTCCTTGCAAAGAGGAATTACAAATGAATAAAATAAATCATTCTAAAGATCCTCTTTGATTGCAAGGTCAATTTAAAAGTGGAAAATAAATAAATAAATAAATAAATAAATAAATAATCAACCAAAACAGCAGACTTCAACCACTGTCTTGAAGAAATCTGTTCACAATCAAGCCTTGAATTAACTTGTTATCACCACAATGGAAACTTAAGACTATGATTCTGTGGGCCAAGACTGATTTATTTTTAAATATTTATTTAAATATTTATTTATATTTCCTAAATATACGTAACTCTGTACATTCAAGACATAGATATGAGAAGAGCTCCTTCAAAAGACTAAAATGTTAGCAAATTGCAAAACAAAAAGCAAACATCAGCAGTGGCAGAAGAAATGCAAGTAGTAATGTAGGACTGTCTCACAAAAGAAAGTTTTAGAAACAGTTGACCAGCAACATAAAAGCCAACACAAAGGTGTCTTTACCTACATTAAAAGCAGAAAATCAGCCAGAGAAGCTGTTGGATCAAAGAGAAGCGAATAAGGAAAAACAATAAGTTCTTTGCCTTGCCTTTACTATGGGACTTATATAGTGATATGGGAAGATATGCAGAGAGATCAAGACGAACTACCTTACACTTTGAAAGAAAAATTGGGGACACAGTGCAAAAAAAATAAATACATACTCTTTTTGCAATGTACAGTGATTTAAGTAAACACCACTTCAGGAGGTCTCTCCTTTAAAAAGTTCAAATATGGCAAGCTACAAATCAATTTATTACATGATAATCATATAAGCAGACAATTCAAGGAGTGGATTCTTTTGTAAACTCAGTCTAATCGAGTTCACATTTTCTTTCTCATTTTTTTCTTAATACCAAAGGAGACAGATCACATTCTAGGCTGTACAGAACATTGAGAAAGTGAGCACTCAGAGAAGAGAAAGATTGCTGCAACTCAGCTGTTGTTTAATACAAACAACTCACATGACCAAACATTAAATGCCAGTTCCAAAGCACTTCCTTAAGTTGCATTGCCCCTACTTCTTTCTCTGATCCACCAATTGTAAACTAAGTAATAACTTACTTGGTAAGACCTTTAAAAGCACCTTACAATTGGGTGACATTGCTAGCACTTGTTATTTTGGCTTGTTTGAACAGCAAATATTTATCCTCCATTTTTGTTTTTGTTTTAAAAAGCAGGAGGTAGAGATATGGCAAATGCCGTATGGTAACAGTATGTTTATATAATAATGTCCTCTTCATTTAGTGGAATATTAAGTTCAGATCTAAAGTGCTAAGTTATTCCAGAAATTATTTCAGGATGCTTTGATGGGTTCAGTAATCAGCTGACTTGCAGGGCAAGGTTCTTTGGGTGGGAATGATATGTGGTTTTCTGCTTGGAAATGGTAACTTAGCAAAGCAAGTCATTTTAAATGGCATGTACTGCTCTACTGCTAAATAAAATTAATGTACCCAAGCAGTCATTGTACTATTTTACTTGGTGGCAGGTGTCTGCAATCTAATAATACTTATTTCTTTATCTTTTAGTATTTCCTTCTTACAGGCAGCACATGCTCTTGTACTATTATGATAATATTTCATAGTTTCCCACTTGGACTCAACACTTGTGTTGATTCACTACTGTGGATTATTCACCACTTGATGAATGACTGCTGAATGTATGGACTGACTGAAAAGCATTAGATCCATTGATATACTGAATGCAAGAATGTTGAGGACATATTTATACAGCCATCAATCTTACCCAAAGCTCCTCTGGGTGCCACACAACCTAGTGTCTCAGTTGTTGTTTCTGTACTCAGATTTAATATTAGCCATCAATGCAGAAATAGTTTTCCTTCTTCTGGATGTTTTAGTCTTTATTCCTGCAATTTCCCAGTTCTTCCATCCATACCAATGGTGGGATTCATTTTTTTTTTTTTTTTGCTACCAGTTCTGTAGATGTGGCTTGGTGGGTGTGGCAGGGTAAGGATACTGTAAAATCTGCAGTCAGAAATGATATTTGCCAATTCTCCGAACTACTCAAAATTTCCGCTACTGGTTCTCCAGAACTGGTCAAAACCTGCTGAATACCACCTTTGATCGATACCTTTTTGAAATCAGTCATTTAATAGCAGTGGCTCAGTGGCTAAGACACTGAGCTTGTTGATTAGAAAGGTCAGCAATTCAGCAGTTTCAATCCCTAGCACTACATAATGGAGTGAGCTCCCATTACTTGTCCCAGCTTCTGTCAACATAGCAGTTCCAAAGCATGTAAACATGCAAGTAGAAAAATAGGGATCACTTTGGTGGGAAGCTAATAGCGTTCTGTATGCTTTCGGTGTTTAGTCATGCCAGCTACTTGACCCCAGAGATGTATTTGGACAGCATTGGCTCTTTGGCTTTGTAACAGAGATGAGCACTGCTCCCTAGAGCTGGAAAAGACTAGCACGTATGTGCGAGGGGAACCCTTACTGTTACAACTTAACTATTCATACAAAATCACAGTTGTGCATACATTCAAGAGAATGGAGAGCATATCATTAAAGCAGCCATATCAATTTCAAGATTCACATGACAGCTTCAAGACCTTATAGTGGCCGTTCCTAAATGCACATGTATTCTCTTCATCCTTTAGTACAATATCTGTTAGATTTAATGCATTACAGCTTATGAGGTTTTATGAGAGATTTCAACAATATTTTGTCTGATCTGTGATGATCTGTTTACATCCATAAGGTTTACATCATAAAATCATGAACATCCATGGATCACTCAGTCTATTGACAATGTGTTGTGATAAGTGGACAATATTTGGTTGAAAATTTATCTGTTTTATCTAGACCAAAAGAGATAGGACAATGGTACAAAATGTCTGAGATCCCATTATGGTTTGGAGAAGGTTATGACTGTTTGGGGTAGATGTTTGAGTTTTATTTTGTTTTTATTTTTATTGTATTGAGTCTGTTCTGGGGCTACAATAACCCCTGTGTGTCCCTGGAGGAAGAAACAGTGACATTTTTGAATAATTGTTGCAATTGAAGCCTCTGTATCAGACATCATCATTTTATTGTCATGGAGGCTTGCTTTGGATGTCACTGAAATATGTGTGCACACACAAACACATGAAGCTTCCATGTTTACTATTTTCAGTTTTATGGGGAAAAAATACTCAGTCTCACCTTTCTCAGACTAGAGAAAGAAATCTAGAGCCCTAGCTACATTCAGATGCTTAAGGCATCTATTTTACTTTGATCTGAGAGTGGTTTCACTTTGTGAAGTGAATCAAGGATTTAAAACACTAGTCTTTGCAGTCATCTGAATGGGTTGTCCAACCTTATGGATTATATTTTGGTCAATCCAGAAGAGCAAGTATACACAGTATTTTCATCTCAAATGGACCGAGGGCTGAAACAGTATTCAGAAGCAGCAAAAGTGGAAGAATGATTCTTTCTTCTTTTTTATAAGTAGTATACTTTCACAGAAGCAAAAATAGCTACAAAAGCAATGATAAAGTACAAAAAGAAAATAAAAAAGAAAAAGCGAGGATTAATATATTACATGCAGACAGAATCTTCAGTTATAGAAGTCGTTGGTTATTAATATGGACTCCATAATTTACACAGTCTGTGTAATGGTAAAATTAAATTACTGAGAACTCAGTGGGACCCTGAACAGCTTAGCAGGTTTGGGACATGAACTTATTTATGACTATACAATTTTGCATAAAAACTATGTGAAACAATAGCTTCTGCAGAACTGATAAACAATGGTTTTGACTTCCTGACAAGCTTCTAGTATCTATGAATAACAGTTTCCACAAGATATCCTGCTGAGTCAGAGTTAGGCTGAAGAATTCTTTCCTCAAGATGGAATCAACATTTGGAGTTTATTATACTTAATGGGTGGTGGTGAGAAGATAGAACTTCTCTATTTTGCATTTGTCTTTTGTTGAACCTTCACTAGTCAATATTCTGACACTGGAGAAAGGCAGCAACTGCAAGAAAAGTGTAGAGGAAACTCAGTTAATTTAAATAAATTCAAATATCTAGAACAGTGGTCACCAACTGGTGGGCTGCGGCATACTGATGGTACACGAGAACATTTTGGTGGTCCACAGAGAAATGTCACCCCTAGAGCACCCCTCAAAACAATTAAACCAGGCTACATGGGAACACAAGTCTGCGCCACCCACATGACCCTCGGGAACACAAGGCTTGCGTAGGAACAACATGAGGTAATGAGGGAGGTGGGGTGAAAGGGCAGATGGGGGACAACTTGCCGGCTGCTTCTTTCTGCTTCTTTCTTCTGCTGCTTTTGGCTGCACACAAAGAAAGCAGCAAAAACCTTTCTCTCCCCCAAACTCCACCAGAAATGAGTCTTTGGGACTCTGCAAGGCATCCTGCTCCAAGAGGCTATGCTGGCAGAGTTTGGGGGTAGAGAAAGAAAGACTTCTGCTACTTCTGCTGCTTTCCTTACATGAATCCAAAGGTCTCTCTCTCACCCTCTGAAAAAGGAGCTGGAAATGGTATCCTGTGATCCCAAATAAAGAATGATCGACCAGTAGGAAAATGGGGTGTGGACTTTTCCTGCAGACTTTTTTGGAGATTTTCCGAGATGTCTGCAGAAAATCCCCCAAAAAGTCTGCAGAAAAATCCCCCACCCCATTTTCCTACCGATTGCAGAATACACCCCCCTCTCTCCCCCACCCCTGAGAACGGAACTGAAGTGCAGGTTAGTAATGTGGCTGCCTTGGAGGGGTGGGGAGGTGAGGGACCTCTGTGTGTGTGTGTGTGTGTGTGTGTGTGTGTGTGTGAGAGAGAGAGAGAGAGAGAGAGAGAGAGAGAGAGAGAGAGAGAGAGAGAACACCACCAGCCCTCTTAGGTTAGATCAGCGCTCTCTCTCTCTCTCTCTCTCTCTCTCCACCAATGTCAGCAAGCCACCGTCAGTCAAAATTCGTATTAGTGGTTCCTGCGATTTAACATTATGAGTTTGGTGGTCCCAGGAGTCCAAAAGGTTGGTGACCCTGATCTAGAAGAACCAGTGTGGTCTAGTGATTAAGACACCAAGTAAAAATTGGAAGACTGTGAGTTTTAGTCCTGTCTTAGCCATGAAAGCCAGCAAGTGACATTTAACCAATCACTGCCTCTCAGCCCAATGCACCTCACAAGGTTGTTGTTGTGGGGAAAAGTAGGAGGAGAAAGAAGTATTAGATATGTTTGCCATTTTGTGTTGTTTATAAAAAATAATAAATGTGGGATATAAATAAATAAAACAAAACCAGATGGATTATATCTTAAAGTACTGAAAGAACTAGCAGAAGTGATCACAGAAACTGCAGTAATCTTTGGCTAATAAAATTCCACTAGAATAGAGGAAAACTAATGCTATCCCCATCTTCAAAAAGAGGAAAAAAAGAAAGAGAAAGAATTAGGAAACTAAGGGCTTATCAGTTTGACATCTATAATGGGCAAAATCCTTTAACAAAGTTGCTGGGAGTCAGCATAAACTGTACATTTTGATAAATAATAATATACTGCTCAAACAGCATATCTGTGAGCACTTGGGTAAGTATGTTACAATAAATAGAAACTAGCATGGGATTTTCCTAAACAAATCATCCTAAACTAATTTTATTACCTTTGATAAAGTTGCTATCGTATTACATTTGGAGAAAGACACAGATATAGTATACCTGAACCTCTGTAAAGTCTTTGACAGAATCTTTCATGAAATTCTCCTTAATAAAATTGGCAAAATGTGGGCTAATTGATGCTCCTGTTAGATGGATTAATAATTGACTAGATGATCATATCCAATTTTAAGATGGGAAGGATATGCTGAGTACGATGTCATGAGGCTTTTATCTTTTTTATCAGAGAATTGGGTGAGGGAATTGAGGGGATGCTTAAAAAGTTTGCAGATGACACAAAACTAGGCAAGGTAGATAATACCTCAAGTGAAAATGAGAAGATTCCAAAAGACTAATTCTGGCTTGAGCAATGGGCTGAAACAAATAAGATAGAAATGTAAAATTCTTCATCTGAGTAAAAAATACAATAAAAGCATAAGTATAGAGTTGGGGAGAGCTGGCTTGGCAGCAACACATACAAAAGGAATCTGTGTGTCCTTATTGACTACAAGTTAAACATCAGCTAACAGTATAATGCAGTTGCTAAAAAAGCAAATGCTGTAAGTGCCCCATAAGAAGTAATTTTTCTACTCTGTTCACTTAGAATACTAAGTCCAGTTCTGAGCAGCACAGTTTAAAAGGATAATGACAAGTTGTAAAGAGTTCAAAGGAGGGCTAAGATGAAGGGATGAAGAGCAGTTAAAGGATCTAGGTATGTTTACCCTTAGAGAAGGGACAACTGTCCTCAAATATCAGACTGTCACACAGAAGTGCAAATTAGTTGGTTAAATCAAGGAACTACAGACTAATAATCAGAAGTCACTTCCTGATCATACAAACTGCCTACCAATGAAACACACTGTCAGCATAACAGAACAACAGAATAACAGAGTTGGAAGAGGACCTTGAATGTCTTCTAGTACAATTATCTGCTCAAGCAGGAAACCTTATACCATTTCAGAAGAGTGGCTGTCCAATCTCTTCTTAAAAGAGTCCCTTCAGTAATGGAGCACCCACAAGATCTGAAAGCAAACCGTTCCACTGCTTGATTGTTCTGTCAAGAAATTTCTCCTTATTTGTAGGTTGGTTCTCTGTGAATTCTCATTTGCTGGAAACTGTTGGACAGTTGTCTGTCACAGATGCTCTAGTATATTTTGTATTGATCAAGGAGGAGCAAAATAAATTCTAAAGTCCCTTCCAATTCTGTAACTCTATGAAGAGAAATAGAAATGAAAAAAGATGCTTTAGCTGAAGTTTAGGCTCAAAATTTTCCTGATGTTCATGCCTAGTTTAATTTATATTATAGAGACACTTTTGTAATATGCAAAATAAAGTTTATATTTATGTGTTTGCATTGTGCCTGAGTCCATATATTATTGACTTGTTAGACATTAGATTCCCTAGTCTCATTCAATCTTCATCTTAAGAAGACAATTATTTCTAAATATATTAGGGAAATTATTCTGATAAAAACACATGTGGGTTCTGTAGTATAATTTATATTATCTAGGACAAATATCCAAGGTGTTGTATTCAGTATATAAATAAAATAATAACTGATCTATTTACAGTTTTTTAGTGATTGCAATCCTGATATCTCACCAACTATGAGAATCTGTTGTAAAACATTTCAGTTCATATAATTACAATTTATCTGCTTTGACAGTAATCAAAAGAATAGCTTTTGTCAATGTATTGCCTTTTAGATGGTTGGAAGATAACTCTTAAAATCCCCAGCTAGACTTTACATGTCTATCACTGAATATTATGTTCCAATCCACTTGGGAGACATTGAATATAGAATAGCTGTAGTTGGAGTTCCAGAAATAGTGAAAAATTAAAATATGACTTTTGGATTCATAAATTGGACACTTAACAGGTAACCTAGAACAATGTTTCTCAACCTCAGTAACTTAAGATGTATGGATATCAACTCTCAGCATTCCATAGTCAGAATGCTGCGTGCGAAATTCTGGAAGTTGGAAGACTCACATCCTAAAGTCACTAAGGTTGAGAAATATTGACTTGGAGGATACACGAAATAAAACAAATGCCACCCATGAAAATAGTCTGTCTTTAAAAAGTTGACATAGGTTACTGCATCATACTGTATGTCACCTCAGCAGAAGCAAATACAATTCCAAAATTTTTGATTTTAGATTTACAACATCATTTTAGAACCCTTTTTAAAAAATCAGTTACTTGTAGAGTTTGCCACTGAAAAATAGTTCATACATTTTAAACTGACAAGTAAAAACAAATAATGGTCTTTATAACTGTAATTATACAGAGTGGTATAACAGAGATCTAAAAACTGTGTACTGAAAATGTGAATAAAAATATTCCATTAAAAGGATCCATCTGTTTAACAGAACTCCATGATTCACTCTGCAGACAATTCTAACTCTTAGCAAAATGATGATGTAAGTTATGAGACTCTACTATATTACAGCTCAGTCTCAAAGTTCTCTGTCACACTCACAAATTTCGCTACGTTTAATGAATCTATCTAAAAAACAAACCTTGCAAAAGTAGCAGATATTTTAATCTGCTTAAAAATCTGTGTCTGAATTCCATTCTTCCAATATTGTCTTCCAAATATACAACAGGCCATATGATGAAAGACAATTATTATAATTCAAGAGATTAATGCATATGTAATTTTTTTCTAAGCTTTTTATCTATTTTCACATACAGGGATGACTGTGAGTGGCTGATTTAAAAAGTCAAGGTGTACACCATCCTAATAAGATTTAGGCTTAACATGAGCAATTTTTATGGAGCTTAGAGACACTTTTTTCTTTTGATAAGAAAAGTCCTGATACTAAAGAAGGGTTGTGATGCACTGACATCACTATAGCTGGTAGAATTGGTAGTTTTCAGGGATCTTTTAAGCTGGAATCAGATTAAGCACATATAAAAGCTTACACAGCCACTTTTAACTATTCTCCCCCCCTCCCCATCTCCCTAAAATAATGTCTTTAAAGGTTGAAAAAAGTTCAAGGGATGAATTACGCTTCTAGGAAATGAAAGACAAAAATGAAAGAAGTTCATCAAGAAGAAGAGTGTACATAAACTTAATTCTATCATTATCCAATGCTGATAATTGCATTTGCATTAAGCCACAGGGTCTGATATAAGTATGCACGATGTTTACGTTTTAGAAGATAAAACATGCTGGAAATTAACCTAAAATGCTCAATATGTTCTGGTTACATAGTATCATTAATATTGGCAATCAAAGTGCACATAGAGAGTTCATGGATATCACTTTCACATCTTATATTCAGATCACATGGAGTGTCTTCCTAAATATTACCAAGTTCTATACTATTGCGTGTGCTTTCTGAAAACTTGAATAAAAATTGAATGCAATTCAAATATTATATACTATATGTTGTCCCACATTAGGTAGAATTTCTTTGTGGTATTTTTCAAGGCTCTCTTGCAGTTATAAAAATAAATAAATAAAATCATTTTAAGGTTGATCTTTCACATAAGAACAACTATTCCTTTGGGATGTCAACTTGAACCTGTATAATTCACTGCCTAGTGTCCAATATTAAGGCTTCCTTTCCTTGGGAGAGGAGATTCAATTTCAACCTTTCAAACATCCCAGTTTCATCCATCTTTTGTTTTCTATTGGTGGCATTCCTGCTGGTGTTAGTAGTAGTGGCAAGAAAGCTCTAACTTTAATAAAGTTAGGGAAAAACTGAAAAAAGTACATGAGAGTGGCTGGAAGAGGAAACCTTCCAATTATTTCAGAGGTAGCTTTTGCTAAGAAATAATTTCTCCTTCCCCAATATAGTCAGTTCCTTTAAAATTGCCAGTTTGATTTTTTTAGGTTGTCACAACACTGTTGTATTCAGCACCCATAGTGCCCTGACACAAACCACAGCTGGGTGTGTTCCTCCCTGCACTAGCCACAGAACAGGGAAGCTATTTATTTCGGATGCAACCTTCTGCTCTATGACTCAGTTTTCAACTGGAAAACTAGCCGCAGTCTTCTAGAAGATCTGAACTGTTGGCATCTTCCCTAGTTTTCCCTAGAATACCTCCCACTTTTCTCAAACCCAGGCTCTCTTTCCTTTCCTGAACGCACACAGACACACACTGTTTAATAATAGCCATTGTTACACACAATAACCTTGAAAGTCTAGAAGAAAGGGCATTGCTGTGCTATAATGAGTGTTTGGTGCTATAGCAGGTGGGAAAGGCTTTGGGGATCTGGACAGATTAGGTGGAAAGAGGGCTCTAGCAGATGTTGAAGCTGGATGATGTATTGCTGTTCACTCTGGGATTCAGACAATACCAGCTCAAATGTAGAACAAGGAAAAGAGCAAAAATTGGATTCCTCTCATTCAAACTATGCCAGATACCACACCTACTTGAAATAAAATGTTTTGGAGGAGCAGAAGAGGAGGAAGTACTTATCGTTGAGGTTCATTTCTATAAATTTGGCAAATGCAATGGGTTTTTTTATGATTGATGCAGCTTTGTTTGTTTTCCTTAATATTGCTGCATACCCTTACAGTTACTGCTTAATTGCCTTTAGAAGGGTGAGGTAGGTAGGTAGGGTGTTTTTTATTGTTTGTATAATGGCTTTTTATTTTTTTTTATTGCCACCAGAGTCACTGAAAATAAGTGGGTACTTATACAAATTTTCTTAAATAAATAAATAGAGGACATCTTCTTTTTCTCCAATTTTTGCTTTTACCGAAGTTTCCACCTCTCTTCCAAAGATTAGATAAATCTTATTGCTCTCTCCTAAAATTGTTTTTATGGTTTATTTTTCTGTATGGTTGATTTATGATAGTTTGCTAACCCCAGAAACAAAGCATAGCCTCTGAATGTTACCAATAGATTAGATACATAATTCTCAAAAGATTGAACAACAAGAAATTTTAAAGAAGCTCTGACTTGTTTAATGTTTTTCTAAGAAATGCAGGGACTATCAATAGTTACAACCATCTAACTATCACAAATTTAAGTAATTCAGATAATTATTGCGCATTTATTGTTTAAAAATGAAAATAGATATTAGAAGGTTGTATCAAATGAGTATATGATAATAAGGCTTGAAATGATGCAAAAAGTCTCAAATTACAGAAAAGAGTTTCATGAGAATAAGTTGCACTGAATACTCAATCGAGTAGAGAGTAAAGATAAATATATTAATAAGTTATATGTATACAAATCAATCTACATTTTAACAGGAACACACCACTGCTGAAGGCAAAAGAAAAGTTGCAGTTTTGATTTCCTTCTACTCACCTCATCTTCAGGCCTAGATTTTGAAGAAACTCAGATTTGCAATTATGAAACAGATATATACAGAGACACTCCCCTTTGTCTCCCTTATCCCACACAGATACAAAGCAGCTTCTCTCAGATGGACTGGCTATTCAGATTTGAAAGGAGAATCTAAGAAGAATATTGCTGAAATGGCAAAAGTTTCTTGATTCTGTGACAGCTAGCCGGATGTCTCTGGAAAACCTACTACTGTAATGAGAACCGAGGCTCTCTTATTGTTTTCCTAGTATCAAGTATTGAAAAGCATGCTGTCTTTGAACATAGTGCTGTTTACTATGACTAATTACTATTAATAGACTTATCCTTGATGAATCTTTTAAAACTCCTCTGGAAGTCCTATCAGCGGTAGTTTATTATTCCTTAAAACAACCTTCAGCTACAGTCTCCTGAAGCTGCTTTCTTAATTTTCTGGCACTGGACTCAGTAGAGTAAAAGACAAAAAACTTTTTAAAAAGAGAGACCTTCCAATCTGTGTTTTTGCCCCAGCAATCTGGAAGAACTTTGGATGTTGCAGTTGCTATGGCACAGGATATATACATACCTTCATGTGCCAGAATTCAACTGCTAATGGTTGTGCAAAAAAATAAAGCTGTAAAGGAAATCAGCCTGAAGTCATAGCAGTCTGCATTTGCAGTCAAGGGCAAAACAAAATATAAGAACGTTCACAGTTTTTAACAATGTACTGCCTTAGCTGACCACATTTTTATGCATAATAAGGAGGGAGCAATTTCAGAAGGGAACTGCTAACTGAGAGCAACAACCAATGTGCATAAAATGCCATCTTTGAGGATTATGAGGCATAAGGAGCTTTGCACAAAGCATTTCTGAGCCCTTTTTAAGCCGCAGTAACATATTGGGCATGTTCTGTGTCCTTAGATGGTCACATTAAGCAAGTTAATGTGCTCTGCCCTTAAAACTCATAGAACTGATCATTCTGCTTTAATCTCTGCTCTCAACTATCTGTAGCACTTCATCAAACTGCTTCCTGTGCTCTCTTCTTCTCTATTCTGAGAAAACATGGATTAGAAAAACTTCAAGGAGACCCATAAGAACAAGTCAAGTAAGCACAACCAAGATGATCCAAGATGAATTCCTGTAAATAAATGTAGTTTCTTCACTGCACATTTTATAAAACTGCACACTGTAAATATAAGCTAAAGACAGGATCAGCTTCTAAGTTGAACCATTAATTGTGCTTTTGTTAATAAAAAAGATAAGTCCTAACTTCAACAATTCTCATTCTTAATTGTAAGATTTAGAGTAATAAATCTGAAGTAGAACTTTAGAATAAATATAAAATAAATAAAAGACTTGTATAACAATATGATGCATCATTAGTTCAGGTTTTTGGCAGATGCACTATAATGGTTAAAATCATGTCATATGAAAGTTTTGTTTTGTTTGTATCTTATATTTTCTTTTTATGTAGAGCTGTCTCCAAAACCACTATGATGCATTGATACCTTATCTCTTCTGAATGTCCTATCTGATAATGAGTATCAGTACTCATTATCTCTCAAATGGGTACAGCATGCTAGTTAAGCTCTTGGAACATGGTAGGGGGGAGAAATAAAAAAGGAAATTTTGTAGAAATTTGATTCTGCAGTAGAACTAATACTTCTTTCAGGATTCCAGAGAAGTCATAAAAATGTGCAGACATACAGTAAACATCTGAGAGAAATTGTATTATGATCGGAGTTAATAAGAGTAAAAATGATTCAGGAAGGGAGATGAATTTAAGACAGCCTTTGGATAATCAACAGAATGGTACATGAGTTTTAGAAAAATGTTCCAGTCTCTCATAATTTGATGAACCAATAGAGGTTAGGGGTTAGCACAGTTCAATTTAGAGTTATGAGATCTGCACTCATCCTTTTGACTTTCTGTAGAGACGTGAAAACCTGGTTCCGCCAGCTGACCTGGGGCCCCAATTGCAGTGCACTATTCTGAAAGTGGTTACTGGATTAGGAAAGACCCCACCATTTTCTGTGTACATGTTCCCCACATCCCCATCTTTTAACAATATTTATTGCTGGGTTTTTTTCTTTATTATTTTAATGTGTATTAATTTTAATGGTTTTAAGCCACCCAGAGTCATCTCTGGATAAGACGAGGAACACATAAATTTAATAAACAAAAAACAAACAAATAAATAAAGCAGGGTTGAATGAGACACAGGTTGAAATAGAAAGAATGAAAGTTTAAAGAGAACAATGGAAAACATAAAAAATATAAGAAAAATAAATGCATGGGCTCAAGCAGTATTTCAGCTTTTGCTAATTATTGCTCATGTTAATTTTGTTGTAGTTCAGCAAAATTTGATCCCAAACGCAATTAGAACTCAGATTAAAGTTATCATTGTTTATTTGTATTCTAAGTTCTGTCTTCATTAGTTTATCTATAGAAGAATCTATCAATTTCAGATTTTTTTTTGATATTTTTCTTTTATTTCCATTTTAAATATGTTTTATGTTATTCAATATTACTTTAAGGTTTTAATTGGCTTAAGCCTTAACAAAGTCATTTACATCCATCCCCTATGTTTAGACAGTTTGCAAGCCAATCTAACAAAAAAAAATCCTTCTTTTGTACTACTACTATTACTAATGACCACATTTGTATGCCCCTTTTCTTAAACAATAAATATTTTGATAAAGATATGCACAAAATAATAAAGAAACATTTTGTTTTTGAGCCGAGGTTCTAACCAACCATTTTGGAGCAGTCTTGGTTTGGCAGAAATTAAACTTTGATAACAAACTTTGTTTGTTGTGGCTCTCAAATGAAATAAAATCCTGATAAGCTAAGTTGAGCAAGGCTACTGTGCACTGTCCTTTCTCTATCCCCAGCAGATCTAACTCCCGCTAGCCCCAGCTGCACCCTCAATGTTGATTGCCAGAGCATTTCTTCCTCTTTCTCTCCTCCCATCCATAATGATTTATCTCCCTCTTCATCTATCTTAATATTCCCATATACTACACTTGATCTTAGGCAAAAGGTCAAAAAGGACTCCTAATTTTCCCAGTGCCTTCCCTCCTTTCATGACTGCCACTGATGATACCCCAAAAATAATATATCCCAGTAATCTGTCTTCTGACCTAAACAACCCTCTGTCCGTCTGTTATATAAGTCACTTATACCAATTTTCCTCATTCACCTTTAAATAACTTTTTTTTCCCTTGGGGCAATCATGATCTGGTCTATGCCCAGAACAAAACAGAGCTGTTTCAGTTTATGTTCAAGCCAAACTATTTTTCAGGCATAAAAGTCTGGAAACTAGCTGTCCTGTATACTGAAAGGTTTGTCCATATAACATTTTTCACATTGCTATTTTTCGTGTGCATTTTTTATTTAAAAGACTGGATAAAAAAGAGAAGAAAAGTTTGAAAAGATAACTATGTTTTGGCTTATATTGTACAAACCAATATACAATACAAACCAATCCATGCACAGAGCAGACATCCAGCTATAGGGAACGAGATTTTCATTCAAACAGGCAAACTTTTTGCTTTTCCAAATCTACCTCAGATTCTTAACCATCCAGAAAAACAATTGGTTACACCGGGGCATGAGAGATAAAATCAATTATGTTGTAAGTTGACAGACATAACTAAATTCAACCAAATAACTTCATGTGACAACAGTTTGGATATTGGCCAGAAGATAAGAGTGAGAGAGAAATGGAAAGCAAGGAAGAAAAGACAAGGTTTAATATACTTTATGCTATACTAAATATTGCATTGCTTTCTGGGACAACTAGTATTAGTTTTTAACACAATTTTAAAAAGGCAATATGTTACAGTCTTGAATACCGTTTCAAGGATTCTGTCACTTCTCAAGTCTTACCAAAGGTTCTATCTGGAAGTTGCAAGGCTCAGATACACTGAATTAATGAGATCCCATTTAACCAATGTTGAAACATCACCAGCAACAGTCCAGTCTCCTATTAATTTTTCCAGATATGTCATAGCTGTCTTATCCAGAACACTGAAAAGGAATCCATTCCGTATTGATTTTTGAGGTTTTATTTTAGAAAAGCAGATGAATTTAGCACTAAAGAATGTAATGGTGAAGGCTGTACTTTCAAACATTGCATATCAAATGTTGTATATGATGCAAAGAACAAGGCCGATTAAGCCCCTTGAAAGAAAATTACCCATCATGCCACAGAGCGGACAAAACAGCTGTAGTTAAATTCCACAGGGACTCTGTTACCATGGGGAAATGATGTTAGTTCAAGTTAATGGAAGCCATATTATAGCAGTAAATTATTTTACTGCTAGACTAAGAAGGCCACGGTCAAACAATTGCTTTTCAAATCTACTGAGACCACATTAATAAAGCCATTATCTGAGTACAACAATTTCAAATATGCTCTACAGGGATTCAAGTTTAATGATTTCAGCATCTACTGAAGGCCCACTTACAACATTATTCTGAACATCACGGTAAATATATATATATATCCTGTTCAGGTCCCATTGCTAGGACTCCCTTATTGATTATTCTGGAAGATACAGACCAATGACTCCTTTCCAAACTATTGATATCTAAGTAAATGAAACAGGCTACAGTGTTATATACATCAATTTTTTCGTAGCTAAAATATTACAGAATCTGAATAGAGTTTTTAAAAGTGAATGGAAATTATGTGAACATAGAAGTAGAGTTTTAGAAATGGGGGATTGGCTATTCAACTATAAGTATGAGGCCTGTTTGAAAGTATGGCTGTCTGTCAAATCCATCTTGGTTATGGTTTAAAAAAAGATGTTTGTTTGCCTGAACAAACAAAACATAATTGTCATGATTCAAAAACCTCTCAGGAAAGATGGGCACCTCTACTACCTTGTCTGAAAGCCTGTCCTTTCTTTTCCTTGTGGGGTTCAAATATGGAAGATTACATGAAAAAAAGTTGATATCTTATATACTCATTCTATTCAGATAGCTGTTACAACATGCAAAGAGTTAAAACTTAGGGCAGTTACCTGGTGGAATTTCTCAATATGTATGCTTGATATTGTATGCTTTATTTTAAAAACAGTAGACTTCCATGGATATATCAGGATAATTTCTATAGATCTGGTATTTTCCAGGACACATCCTGGAAAAACATAAGGAAATTAGTGTTTATCCTGAAATGGTTGCAGCTTTATAACATTGAAATAGCCATTAGCTGCTTCCTTTTTTTATTCACCAAAAGTAAATGGGAGGGTGAGTTGTGAAATGAGGAAGGAGAGAGTCACTCAGACCTTTCCATCTTCTGATCTCAGATTGTAAAATGAAGGTTCTGTGATTAGCAATTTGACAACTGAAAAAGGTGGGGGGAGGAGAAGAGGAAATAGGAAAAGCTGCCCATGAAGAAAAACATCATGGGAATGCTGAGACAAGGTGCTAATTTGAAAGCATGATAAAGCCCATGTGCCAGAGCCCAGTGTTTAAAATCTGCCAAACTGTAGTGCTAATGGCTGATATGAAAAACTGCATTTTGGAAGATATAAGATGATAATCAGAACCTATGGAACAGTGGTGGGATTCAATTTTTTTTTACTACCGGTTCCGTGGGTGTGGCTTGGTGGGCGCGGCATGGGGCTTGGTGGCATGGCAGGGGAAGGATACTGCAAAATCTCCATTGCCTCCCCACCCCACTTACCTGCTTTCCAGCTCTGTTCTCCTGTGCAGAGCAACCAAAGAAGATCCAGCCAATCAGCTGGGACTCGGGAGGCAGAAAATAGATGGGGGTGGGGACAATGAAAGGTGGTATTTACTGGTTCTCTGAACTACCCAAAATTTCTGCTACTGGTTCTCCAGAACTGGTCAGAACCTGCTGAAGACCACTTCTGCTATGGAGTAAATTGAGTCAGAAGGCTGCCACTCTATTGATTGAATTATAGTTTGTTGTAGTAATTATGATACCAGGCTAGAAATCAGAAACTTATCTCCTATTAGGCACAAGACCTTGGGTTATTCTCAGCCCTAAGAAGAAGCTAATGGTAAAGAATTTCCAAAATCTTGTCAGAAATAGCTTGTGCGGAATAGTACTGAGGATATACTGCTGCAGAGCAGAAAGCTCAGAACTGTATGAAAAGTCCTTTCAACTAGTACTATGGCCTGCCAGGCAAGGGTTTCTTACATTATGTTCATTTTTGCTGTTGTCTACTATCTCAGTATTCTCAGATTCTACATGATAAATTCATTTTATCTTGGGTTTATGCACACAAAAAAGCTTATTTCTTGAAATGATCAGCAATCCTTTTGCTTGTACATCATACGTTAGTCTCAGCTTTATTCACAGTAGCATCAGAAAATAAACTGACGGCAAATGGCCCAAGAAGAATAAATACAACAATTTCATATCTGCCAGCCATGAAAACTTCTCTAGTCCATAATTCTCTATTATGGACTATTATTAAGAACCTTAATAATAGATATTATCTATTAAGAGCCATAGGGGCACAGTGGTTAGAATGCAGTACTGCAGGCTAGTTCTGCAGACTGACTGCCGGCTGCCAGCAGTTTGGCGGATCGAATCTCACCAGGCTCAAGGTTGACTCAGCCTTCCATCCTTCTGAGGCTGGTAAAATGAGGACCCAGATTGTTGGGGACAATATGCTGACTCTATAAACCGCTTAGAAAAGGCTGTAAAACACTGTGAAGTGGTATATATGGCTAAGTGCTATTGCTATTAGAAATTAAGCATTTTGACCCCAAGAATATTTTTTCTTAGCTTTAAATTGAATGAACTGAACATCTACACATATGCCAATCACCAAGGAATCTTAGATATGTAACATCCTGGGACATTTTGTCACCAGCTACTTTTCCATTATAGACCTCAAGCATGAATGAATGACTCACGAAGAAGCAAAGCAACTACTATTATTACCATCCCACCTAACATTTAAATATAATTGAAATATTCCTGTCTCCTATAAGTATTTGCCTGGTGAGTTCCATCTGGGAAGTTCCAGATTTTAAACAATGCCATCCGCCAAGACCCCAGATTTCTTCTCTTGTAACAGTGCTTGTAATCTGGGATGAGGCTATCCCCCCCAAAAAATGTTTTGAATGGTTCCCACTTTATTGGTATTTTGAAAGCTAGCTCTTTTCCCAGAACTTTCATGAGAATAACATTTTTGTTTTCCTATGAGTTTGTTTTCTTTGCCATCATTGTACTTTTGTTTTGTGCTGTTTTTGAGGGTGTGTATGTGTTATTGTTCTTTGTTTTTAAATGTTGTTAAAAATTAAAAACTTCCCAGAATTGCTGACTGTTGGGCAGTGTACAAATATAATAACTTATTATTACTTAACATTCCATTTATTTGATGGATTTTCTCTTAGAACTGAAATCAGGAAAAAAAAGTGAAGTCCTGATTTTGAGAATTCTACAGGTACGACTTTAAACATATTTTCTTATTATGAAAATTCATTGAAATCAGTGGCATTTTGGACTAAGATATTTATAGGATTGCCCAGTATTATAGAACACACAACTTAAGTCCACAGTAAGTGTACAAGATTCCTGCTTGGTTTCCATCCTTTTAGGAATCCTTAAAAATATCTTCAACACACCCAGATTCACAAATTATTATCAGCAATGCCATAAAGACTGTTTTTAATGTGATGCTTGATATTAAAATCCGATTTCTAGCCTACACTTAATTGCTGTTAATTAATCAAACATACTATTCAATTATTGCTTTCAGCCTTCTGCAGATCTGCCATAGCCTCTAATTGAAAGCCCGGCTTTCTCCATTTCTCTTTTAATCCTTAATAGTGTTTTAATGTATTTGTAGAGTTCAGCTATATCAGTGTTACTAAAAGGGTTTGTTTCTTTTGAAGAAGAAGAATTTTCCAAATCAGCATTTTCCTGCTGATTTGCCAGCTGTTTCAATAAATACCCATCTTCAAACTTCAAACAACTGGTTTGCTCTCTTACATAAATCTTCATGTTACCTCAAACTTTGGATTCTTTTGTCAGGACTATGTAGAATCGAAAGAAGACATTTCATGACTTGCATGCACAACCTTTCTGCTGTCTTAAGGGGAGGGGAAAACATCTACACTTTTAAAGCATGGAAGAAAAATCAAGCCTACGATTTTGTTCCCTTTTTGATGTTTTTTTTTTTAATTCTCTGGCTACAGGGAAAATAATTGTTTGGTACCTTTCATTTCAAAGATGATTTGGCTTCTCCATATCCTATCTAAATATGAAAGATACCTTTCTTTATTCAGCTGAACACCAGTGATAACTTCACGAGGCAAAAGTCAAACATATGTTGATGATTTTTTAAAAAAGGAGAAGTTGTTTATGCAAAATGGTCCCAGGCAAAATAAAACATGAAATAGCTATAACCTTGTAAGAGGTAAAGCACAGCAGGAAACAACTCTTTCAGCTTTACATTTTAATCAAACTCTGTGCTTGATTACAGTCTGAATATCTTCATTAAAAAAAAAATCCAAATATGTTACAAATTAATCCTGTAAGTTAAAGTCAGCTGACAATTGTGGAATGCCAGGGAGTCTTTTTTTATCAAGAATAAGGAAATCTTCCATTCAATTCACACTGTAAAAGAACTTGGCTAATTCATACTGGCTGAACAAAGTTGTGAACTGAAAGGCAGTTAGATTTTGATATTTATACAGTTTCAAATTTTTCAGTTCACTTCTTCAATCAAAATGAATTTTCAGATGGGAGATGCATGCAGGGATGGGATTCAGTTTTTTTTAACACCTGGCTCTGTGGGCGTGATTTAGTTGGTGGGTGTGGCCAGCTTGACATCACTCATGTCAAGGGGCACTTCTCCTCACCTGGCCTCTCATGACAGTGAGGATGCTGCAACAGTCATAAGTGTGAAAAATGGTCATAAGTAACTTTTTTCAGTGCCATTATAACTTTCAATTGTCACTAAATGAACTGTTTTAAGTCAAGGATTACCTGTACAAAAATACAAAAAGCTTCTTTGCTTTGGATTAAAAATACCTGCAAGCCAGAGGTACAAATCAGGCAGGGTGTCAGAGCACCTTGAGGAATGAAAATAGTTAAAATGCAATGATAATTATCAAGCAGCCAACTCTTGCTCATAAAGTGAAACCCTTTAGCAGAGAGGTCATTTAAGCTCTCCAGAAAAAGCACCCCCAGGAAAAGCAATCCTTAGATCCATTTGCACCACTTAAAAATAGCAGCTGGTCTCACTCATCTCACAAGATATCCTAAGGAGATCATCTAGATTTAAGGAAAGGTCACATGCCCCCCCAGAAAGGCAGTAAAAAAAAATCAGTGCCAAGCTTGCATCCTGCCTCTTGGAAGTATACCCCCAAAGGACAGTGCCAGATAGTACTAAAGTAGTGAAAGAAGATCCCCTCTCCAGATAGAAAAAAGAAACCATGAGGCAGGAAAAAATTCAAACACAGTACAAATAATGAAATCACAACAGTAGCTGTTGCTTGTGGAAGCTGAATAGTGAAAATTATCCCATCAATAAACACAGGATTAAACATCACCAAGCACAGAATTAACCTTCACCAAAAACCAGTTTTAGACCAAAACTCAGAAAGGGTATGTAAACTCATGTTTGAATGTCAATCTTTCTAGCAAGCCAAGAAGCCTTGCTGAATGTCACTCATCTTGGTTCCTGGTCACTAAAAGCTTTGCTTCATTATTCAATTATTTCTTCAAAGTGCTGATTGTCCAGGAAGTATTTTCTCCCAACAGCTGTGTAAAAATCTTAAAACAACTCTTCCCCTTTAAGAAAGTCAAGTCTCAGAAGCTGCGGAGACAGGAAGTCTAGGTGTACTGGCAAGAATGTAGTAAGGGTAGAAAAAACAAAAGGAGATTGTTTCTAACTACCGGTTCTCTGAACTGCTTAGAAAGTTAACAAGGGGTTCTATAGAACCAGACAGAACTGGTAGAATCCCACTCCTGGATCCATGTATATATTAGTTAAAAAGAAAAAAATCACATTAGAGAAATATTTTTACAAACATTCAATTTAGGAGAATTGTTTGCAAAAATAAAGAACCGGTATGGTATAGTGGTTAAGGTACCAGGCTAGGAAGCAAGAGCTATCAGTTCAAGTCATGCCTTAATCACCTGGATAACCTCATCCCAATCACTCTCTCTCAGTGCAACTCAACTCACAGGGTCGTTGTTGTGGGAAAAATAGGAGGAGGGAGGTATGTTGGTCCAAAGAAATTAGAGTGAATAATCACAGGGATTCAGAAATAGAAAAAAAATAAACTTAAGGCTAAAACTATCAGTAAAAACAATGAGAACAAATTTGTTTGCAAGTTTTTGGAATTAAGAAAGTTTATGGTTATATATTGTATTTATGGACCACTAAAAGCTAAAGGTCTTTGTAATAAAATAAAAGGATCATACAATATCCAATATTATGGTATTTATTAAAAAAAGAACATTTATGAATCTAGAAAGTATGTTTTCAATCAGCTTCTTCTCTTATGACTGATTATTCTTGCAATATATGTTTATAAAGTTGGTTAAGCTGGAATAATGCTTAAAAGCCCTCTAAAAATGGCCAAATGGAGAAGTTATCTGGGTGGAAATGTATGTTATGTTTAGAAAAAATCTGTTTGAAGCTTTGAAAACTAAATCCCAATACTGACTTGCTGCCTCTTAGGAACAGAAGTTGCTGAAATTGGAAATTGGGATCATGTTGGTAAAGCTAAATGTTCCTGAGTACATATTCAATTGATCTCAGAAAGAAAATTCTATATAACTTAATACATCCTGTATAACATAACAGTTAAGCATTTTGGCACTGGAAATCCAGGTTGGTTCATGTTCCATGAAAGCTGAGTGGTGGCTTTGGGAGAGTTACATTCTTTACCTCCTAGGTGGGTCATTGCTGTGTGGGGGAAAAAAAAGGAGCAGCAAACATTCTTTGAAATTGTGTTGTAGGCCTCCTTGAACTCCTGACTGAAAGGTAGGATATAATGTAATAAACATCTGCTTAGACATACAATGCAACTTCATTTGAATTATTATGATAGATTTGGTCAATACAGATCAAACCTGATGTTTTAGTATTAGAAAAGAGTCTCTTAAAGTATTAAAGAGTTAAAGCAAATCCCCAGGATACAACATTTGAGGGGCAACATGAGAGAGAGAGAGAGAGAGAGAGAGGCAGGGATGGAGGAAGAGAAGGGGGGAGAAAGAGAGAGTGACCTGACTCATCCAGTAAAATTAATGGTGAGAAATTCAGGGAAGAGAACAAAAGTATTTCTTTGCAAAGTTTAACATTTAATTGTGAAATTTGCTACCATAAGAGATCAAAAAGAATCCCATTGGACAAAGTTATCAAGGGTTTTTAGTTATGATGGCAATATTATGATCAGTAATAACAAAAAGCATTCCTCTGAAAATCAGTTGCTGAGAAACATGAGTGAAAAGATGCTATTATATTGATCTTGGACTGGACAGGCTTTTAATCTTATGCATTAAGGTTTTCTTATCTCCTTATTGACAGAACTCTGACTAGAAGCTACATAAATATAGGTACTTTGTATTTAATGGAATATTTTTGTCTATCAAAATAACTTGTTTAATCGCCATTCTAATGGCAACAGAAAGTGGCTGGATATTTCAAAGGAAAGATGTGAAACAAACTTAACACACTGAATAGGATATACTTCAAAGATACTGACATTTGGATGTAGTTAGGACAATTAGCTATGAATGCATTAACTAATTTCTTCAACTTTCTAAGAGATGAACGTTTTAACATTTTAGTGCTGTCAGGTCACAGCGAATAGTCGTGATATGTTTAATGTCCTTAAACTATCAGAAGAAAAAGCATAAGCTTTGTGAGGTGCTAGCTTAATAGGGGCTTATAAAAATAGAACAAAGCTGACATAGGGGAGCAAACGTTTTTTTGGCAAATGGCAGGCAACCCTTTCAGATTGTTTCATCCCCTCTGATCAGACTTTCTGGTACAAATTTATAAGACAGTCATCTATTCCTGGTTTTATTCTCTGCTTCTTAAATTCATCTTTTGTATTAGATAAAAAGGTGGGATATGTGTCCAAGATATACACTGGAGCAGGAAATTCAGTATATCCATTTCACAACTGAGGTTTTCTGCAAATATGGGTTTGGTTGGGAAGAGACTGAGGTACCTTGAAGAAGACTGTTTGAATAATGCATGTCAGAGATTTTAGATCAGTGATTCTCAAACTATGTCATAAGGAAAATTCACCATAAATCAAGAAAAAAGTTTGACTTTCACAGGTATAACTTAGTCAAAAATAAGATATGCAGCTGAACAAGAAGTGATTCTTCCTTCATCCCAGATCATCTGGAAGAAGCCAAAATGCTTATTTTTTTCTGCAAGTATTTATTTTTCACACAGAGGCATGCTGACCAGTATATTTTGCAATATTCTTTTAAGGTAATCTAGGATTATTTTTATTCCTGATTATTCAAATTGATGGGTTTTTGAACCAAGGACTTGTAGGTCCACAGTTCTCACTTTCTCACTGCTTTAAAGAAAGAGAAAGTAATCCATTCTGGCCCAGTATTAACAGAGGCAGGCTAATTGGGTTTTGCTGCAAAGAAATCTCCAGACATCTTTCACTGAGCATGGGATCCTTAGGTCATGAATAAAGCCAACATAATTCCATATAATTTAAGGAATATCTTAAAAACATAGTTTGTTAAACCATCTAGCTGATTTAAAAAAATTAATGGCCAGATTTAAGTATGGACAAATTTATGGTATCTAATACCCAAACTCCAGGAATGGAAAACTTGATGACCATACATTGAGGACACAGGATATTGTATATCAAAACAGTGGATGCTGGAGAGGCAGGCACAGCGTATGGTTCAACTCAATACTTAATTGTAAGAGGAGACACCCTAAGCACAGGCAGAGTGAAATTAGTCATAGATGAAGAAAGTCAACAAATATAGTTAGTTCTTGACTTACAACTACTAACTAGGACCAGATTTCCAGCTGTAAGACATTACAGTCATAAGTTGGTACCCATGTGACTGGACCCAAATTTACAACATTATTTTTGCAGAGGTTGTTAAGTGAAAGTTGCCATTATTAAGCAAATGCTGCAGTCATAAGGGCAAGCCCATTCTTTCAAAGGGACTTTTTGTTCTTTACTAGAAAGTGGGCGGAAACAGCAAATCTCATTCACATGACTATGGGACATTGCAACCAATTGTAATGGTGAGCCATTTGCCATGTGCCCAAAGTGCTGTCATTTGAAGGATCCTCTCTGTGCCTGTCATACTTTTGAATGGTCATTAAACAACCAATTATAAGTGAAGGACTTCCTGAATCCTAACCCAAGGTTCATCCATTGTACATACATGCAGTGACAAACTATAGCTTCCTTTGGGATTGATCATTTTAATATTTTAATACCATTCTGTATCTTTTGTGATATTGTTTTTGCTTTTGTTTTTGTACCATATCTCATGTTATTGCATGCTAAACTACCAGGATCCCAATATGGCAATAGAGAAATACAGCAAATAAATCCATCCAATGAGTGTCTGAATTAAGTCTCTGAGTAGAAAAACAACAGTAGCAATAGCACTAGATACCACTTCACAGCACTGTACAGCCCTCTCTAATCAGTTTACAGAGTCAGCATATTTCTGCCAATAATCTAATTTTAATGACATCGGAAGGATAGAAGGCTGAGTCAACGTGGTGCTGGTGAGACTCGAACTGCCAATCTCCTCAGCCTGCAATACTGCATTCTAACCAGTGCGCCATAAGAAATGTGATTTTGTCATAAATATTACTATTCTTCAATGTAAACTGAAACTGGTCAGACAGATAGCTTTTCCACCATCCTCTTTGGTACATGTTATCATTATGGAGAAATTCCAAGAAAAACAATTCTTATAAAATTGTTCAAGGTTTTCATCAGCTCTGAAGCATCATTCTTGTCCACAATAACTTTGATTAAATATTTCTAATGGCTTTTACATTATGAAATAAAGGAGTAAGTTATTTTCTGCATGATACACATAATAATGGGTGTTTCTCTGCAAGCTCTGTCCATTTTAAATACACAAATATAAATTGTGGGGTTTATGTTTGCTATAATATCATAATGATTCTTCTCTTGTTCCCTGCTGCCTATCCAGATGCTACTGCATGGGTTCTGACAGATCATCCCCTTTCAATTGTGGTGGTTTATACTGCATATATTGATACAGAGTGTACAGCATTTTTAAAAGTCATTTGAATAGCCAGAGGTGTGAATATCCAAAGTTATTTTAAAGTCTGTGTTCTTGCTTGGGTTTTTTTTTTTTTTTGAGTGGGTGGATAAAAACTATAAAAAGATGCTTTATATTTAGAGTCTTGTCTCCATTAAAATTATTTACAAAAATTAATGTACAAAATATACATTACAATGTACAAATCAATGTACAAAAATTAAGAAAGAAATTTTAAGAACAATGGAATAAGAAAACAATTCTGAAAAGATTACATCTCTGGTATTACAAAGAATGGGTATTAGGAATACATAAAAGAAATGGATGAACATCAAAAATAACAATAGATACTCCCATGCAAACATTTTATTTGCATATGCTGAAGCTCTAATGTTCTGCAGATGCCCCATGTGTGCAAGAATTTTCCTATTTACTTCTTTTGCAGAAATGAGTATAGACGATAAACAGTGGGATCTCTGCCAATAGGACTATCAGGGTATTCAGTGATCTAAGGCCAGAGAATAACAATAGCAAAAATAACAACAAAAATAAAATCATAGCTAAATAGAAGGAAAACACACCCTTTGCAGAAATCAAGTTTTCATTTCTCTAGAATTACATTCTTTTTTGAAGACTAAATTCAGGCTAATGCTATAAACCAGAAATCTGTTGTGCCAACAAATAGCTGATTATGATGTGAAGCACCCTCACCCACCACCGATTTCACAAGGAGTATGCTACAAATCATCAGACAGTCAAATATGATGACAATTTTATGAGTCACACTGCAATGTAATTCACTGTGGATAGCCTTGGACAACTTTCAGAGAGCTTTCAAAATTAGGGATTAGAGTGGTCTATAGTTTCTTTAATGTTCAAACTCCTGGCTGAAAACTGATGATACAGCTTCCTGCCATTTTGAAGTATGGAACAGATGAAAACCATATTGCAGGATCTAAAATTGTCCCTAAAAATCATAGTTATCAAAAAAAAATCTTTATGGAAAACAAGCCTCTTATCAATATATATGATGTTCAATTTGAACATTTTTTTCTATTTCCCTCAAAATGTTCAATTTTATTTACTAAAAGTTTTCCATAATTTGATGGCTTTTCTAAATTATGGAAATAATATGTAGTTTGGCTGATCAACAAATCATTCACCATACGTATAAATCACTTTGGTGCCAAGAACATCCAGCAGCAACTTCTTCATTGTTGCAGGATGATTTCGCAGGAAAGGGGAAAGAAGAATATTTTTATAATGGATTGTGCCAGATCATTAAAAAAGAAAAACAATATCCAGGTAATAGCAAAAAGATAAAAATAAATACAGGTAGTCCTCAATTTACAACAGTTAGTTTAGTTCAAAGTTACAATGGCACTGAAAAAAGGGACTTATGACTGTTTTTCAAACATACGGCCATTGCAGTCTCCCCCGGTTACATAATTAAAATTTGGATGCTTGGAAACTGACTCATAGTTATGACAATTGCAGAGTCCCAGGGTCATGTGAATAGTTTTACTGATCTTCTGATGAGCAAAGTCAATGGGGAAGCAGGTTCATTTAAGAACATTGTTACTAACTTAACAACTGCAGTGATTCACTTAACTACTGTGGCTAGAAAGGTCGTAAAATGGGGCAAAATTCATTTAACCAATGTTTCACTTAACAACATAAATTTTGGGCTCTATTTTGATTGTAAATTGAGGACTACCTATATCTCTTTCTCCATATAAGAAAGGGATACAGGTTTTCCTATTTTCTTTATAATCAGTTTTAACCAAAATGACACATTTATTATTGTATTTTGGAAATAACATCATATAAACCTTTGCTGAGCATGAATGATTTACAGGATGATTGTGTAATGCCACAATTTGAAGCAAATAACTTCTGATTCAGTTAACAATGTGAGATAATGATTGGATTGTGTTGTCAAATTTTTGCAATGCTAAGGAAGGAGTCTGACTGAAGCAAATTAAACAGACACTGTAGTTTAGTTTCTGGTTTAGAATGTAAGGTAGTCCTTGACTTTTGATAACAACTGAGCCCAAAATTTCTGTTGTTAGATGAGATGTTTGTTAAGTTTTACCCCATTTTACAACCTTCCTTGTCACAGTTGTTAAATGAATCACCAGTTGTTAAATTAGTAATAAAGTTACTAAGTGAATTAGGCTTCTCCATTGATTTTGCTTGTCAGGCATTCAAAAATGATGATCATATGACCACATAAATATGACTCAATTGCCAGGGATCTGAATTTCAATCATGTGACCATGGAGATGCTGCAACAGTGTGTAAGCAGCCACTATCGGAGCATTAGCATTTTGTGAAAGTCCAATCATTCCATCTTAAATTCTGCTGCTTTTGCCCTGTTACTTATAATTCAGGAAGATTTTTCTGCCTTGTTTTTACAGGAAGTACTACTAAGGGTTAATGGTGGAAATACTGCCTAACACAATTTCAAAGACTGAGTGATTGATTCCAAAAAAGTTCACACTGAGTTGTCAACAGGCATTAGACTTAGTACACTACAGTTATGGAGATGTGTCACCAGTATGTATTGGCAAATGTTCTGAAAGGAGCAATTTTCATTACTTCAAGGGCTGCACTGGAAAGTAATGGTAATTTTGAAATACAGTTTGGTATTTGTGCATGTTATTTTCTGAAATATTTCATAAGTTCAGACAAAGGCTACATTATATTTCTGCCTGAGAAGTAAAAGGTCTTGATGAATTTTAATTGAGTCAGAAGTACTTCCTGAAAATTGTTTGGTCAAATCAGAGGAAAGGGATAGCAAAGGAGCTACAATATCTTCCATCTTATCCTGATCAAGTGAAAAAGTTCGTGCTGTGTATTTTACTTTACAAATCACTTCTGAAGCTATAAATCTACAGGCCATGTTTTTGCAATCAGTGGTAATAATTATGGCAGCATAAGGTGGCAATAAACCATGTTTTTATTCCAAAATAGGAGCACTTTACAGATTAAAAATGTATAACTATAAGATTATTGCAAGAAATTTTAAAAACACTGTTTCCTACTTATTCTAATTTCAGTATTGATGTGTGTAAAATTCAAGACAAACAGGTGTTTTATAAGATTATAGATTTTTTTAATTTGACTGTAAAATTTATGATATTTCTTTGGAAGTAGCTAGACAATGATTAACAGTCAGGGTGGATAACAGTCCATCCAAATGGATAGGAATAAGTTAACACTCTGAATTTGCAAGTCAGCTCCTGTGTTTAGTTTTCAATTTACCTAGCTCCCTCCTTTATTTCTTGGCTATTACAAAACTATTATATGAATTGGTAAATAGAGCCAAGTTCCCATTTCAGCACAAAGCCAATTTCTGGAAGCAGTTTATGGCTATAATTGTTAATCTACTTCCTTATGAGAAAACTCTTCAGGATATACGAAATAGGAACCTTATTTCTCAAATTGTTCTATAAATAGTCCAATCTGGTCCAAGAAAATATGGAAACCAACCAGCTTAGATCTGGAGCAAAATATAGAAAATCAGAGCTGGGTTTCTACTACTGGAGTTTAAAAACAACAACTCACATTTGGTTATAGATGTTTTATTTATCACCAAATTCATATGAAATTTAAAGGAAATTTATGAGAAGTATATTAGACATAATTAGTTATCAATGCAGAAATTTATTTTTTAGCTGTGATCATTTGAAGATGCTTTCTCTTGCCCTAATGAACTTGAATGTTTACTGTTTGAGAAGTAAAATATAGTAAAATCTGCTGTGATAGGAACAGCAATTTCAAACAGAGTTTTGATAAGCAATATAATTCTTCAGTGATTTTTCACTGATAAGGCTCTTCACCAATTATTAGTTCTCCCTCCAAGCCACTGCTATAACATTTCTGATAAGTCCATAACAAACAAAACTTCAGGGTTTAATTTCTTTTCCAAGCATATTGTCTTGTCTCTTCTTCACAACCTGAAAACTATACAGTATGTAAGATAGACATACAGAGATTGCATTATGATGAAAATTAATATTACTAATTAAATGGACATTTATTGTCCCTTTCAGAAGACACATGCATATCCACAGCATTCCCATCATAGGATTCTATGATTCAACAAGATATTTTGATATGTTTTTTTTTAAGTAAGACAGTATTTGCTTAAAGAGTTGATGAAATGAACATTTGATAACTTTCCAAGATACAGTTAAGATCAGAGCAATATTAACTAATTTTTAGTTAAAGGCTTGAAAATGTTTAAGGAGCTGCTATGACTCACTGAAGATGCTATATAAAGAATTGGTTTTGTTTAGATAAAATACTTGCAAGTGGGAATTAGGAAAAACACTTTTTTCACAACTGAGCAATTGTTACCTTTTAAATGGCATTTGGGTGGGTGCAGCTATGGCTTATACTCAAAGTAAATGTCATCCAAATCTTATATAAATAAATTTGTGCCCTCTCCAGAGGCTTTTTATTTGGCATCCATGTGTCAAGCTACACAATGATTAGGTCTGTGCAAAAAGTGTAGTAATGCAAAGAGATGGGAAAAGGAAATCCCACATATGTAACATTTTATTCCTTCTTACCTGGTGACAACCAACATTTGAAATATAAGCTTTTTTTTTCTGTAATTAGGCATTCCACTTTGAACCGTGACTGAAAAAAAATATCTGCCTTGACTGAGGTTATTTCAGTTATTTACTTGACAACCTATACCATATTAAAAATTGGAAAATAATGGACAAAGGAAAGTGCTACAAGAGAATTAGTAATAATTTATTAAATAAGAATGATTTAAGTCTTATATTTATTATTATTGGATCTGCAAGAAAATGATACATGGGGGAGACTTCCCATTGCAAAACCCAGCCACTTTATCGTGTTCTCCTCCCCCCCCCCCAGGTTCTGGATGAAACACCAGTTTATCAGCATGCCATGATTACATTTAGCAGCTGTCAAATTGTCCATTTTCTGCCCATTTTAATTCATATAGGATAATATTCCTTTTAAAAAATTCCTTTGCAATCCATTACGTTTTTTTTCATCCAGCAGGTCTTTGCATTTTTTAATCGCTGGTTCTAAACAGTCAAAGGAATGAAGGTGGGGAAAGGAAGGGTGCACTTCTACTTAGATACTGATATTTGAACATTTTCTTCCACTGGAGGAAGAAATTGGTTGCCCCCTTTCAAAGGGTCAAATAATAAAAAAATTTCATTGTCTCTGGAGATTCTCAGTTATTCAGGTCATGGTTGTCCCAAAGGTGCTTTTTGAAAATGGCAACTAGACCTTATTTTTCATTGATGATGATTAGTTTCCCATCCAAGAAGCTGCTTCAGTTCTGATGAACTGAAGACACAGAACTGAAGAAGCATCTTGAATGAGAAGTGAAACATCTTCAAAAAAAAAAAAAAACAAAGTTCAGTTGCCTTTTAAAAAGCACCTTTTGGACAACAATATTCACTGTAATCCAATAATGATTTTCTCTTTCTTATCATGCTCCAACCTTTGCCTTTTAGTTGTGTTCAATCTAAGTATATAGCCCAGGATGGGCAACTATGGACCCTTTATGTCCACGTGACTTTAGCTCCCAGAATTCCATGCTGGCTCTGAAATCCATAGGTCACAAGTGGGCTATAGTTGCCCACCTCTGATCTAGCAGTTATATTTTAATTTGTTTTTTCTTTCATATTCAATGGAAATTTGGCGGGGGGGCGGGGAGTATAGAATGTGAGAATACTCTATATGCCAATTATCAGGTTATGCCTCTGAAACCTGAATGGAATAAAGCCAAATTTGATACTGAGGAAGAAACTGGCAAAAGAAGAATATAATCTGAGAATGCGTTGGATCTAATTTGGGATTATGATCAATAGGCCATAGGAGTGATGTATATTTTTAATATGGCATATTATTATTAAATATCCTCCATTTAGAAATCTGCTATAAATTCCTATTCCCTATTCTAAATGACATTTGGAAATTTCCTGTGAGTAAGAGATCAGTGGCATACAAAGTTAATAAATTATTACTATTAATATTTTACTGTTCTTTTTTTTCCAGAAACAAGTTAAAATGAAAGTATTTTAATCCTGCTAGCTATACATACAGATTATAAGAGTCAGATTATTGATATCTTGTTCAGAACACATTGTCAATATATTGGCGAGGAATTGATTTCTAATTGTTTCTTGTACATAATTGTTGACATTTGATGAGATCAGTACTTGTCTGTCAATTCTGTTAATTATCTGTGTTGCATTATGTAGTTTTGTCTGGACTGGACTGTTGAAGATCGGCCAGTGAAGAAAGGACATGTTTATTTAATATATTTGTCACATTTCTGAACCATTCATCTCCTCAGAGGACATTTCATTCACTTGAGAAATTCCAGTAAAACCAACCTGCCTATTCAATATCTAAAAATTATGCTTAAGAACTTTCTGTGGACAATGGTCAATGAGAAAAGGTCACAGAGTAATGGAAGTCCTTAACTGGACTTTAGTTTCACAAATTCATACCTTCTAGTGAGTAGATAAGTTATATTAAATAATAAGGATGCTCAAGGGAAACATAGATGACCCTATCATAATATACCCTATCATAATATACCTTTTCACAATTCTCATGTGATTTATAGACATCAAATTTTGAAATAATAGACATTATTTCATAGACGTCAAATTTTGAAATAGTAGCCTTAAAAATCAACCCATTACAGTGAAAATGAATTAAGAGGAAAGAGGAAGGAGCGACTTCAGGCAAAACAAAGGTTTGTCAAAATAATCCCAAGAAAAAACTGTAAAATAGCACACTTTTTAAACAAGTATATTTATTTTTCTAATTTCCTTTAAACTTACCCCACACAATTGATATTTGTTGGAAAATTATATAATATTCTTCCTTAAATATAAAGACTGCTAAATTTACAGATATGTTTAGGTACTCTGTTTCTAGTGTATCAGAGTTTCATACAGGTATCAAAGAAGTTTCTTGATTTATATCATAGCCCCAACTTTCTGTGCAGCATTAAATCTATTGAAATGAGAAGATTCCACAGGATTCCATAGAATTCTGGGTTTTCTTGTTTGTTTTACTATAAATGTCTTGGTTAAATAGAAATATAAGGGCCAGAATGGGCAAGGAGAGATGTTCCAAGTGGAACTATTAATTTGAGGAATGTGTCCTTCAATTGCACATTTCTTTGCTCAATTGAAATGTCTTATTAAACAGTGTTCAAAGAATAGGAAACCACACAATCAGTCTTGACAGATATTCAAAGTGTTTTGTCACAAGCACCATTACCAATCCAAATGAAGTGCAAGTTGAGATAATTATACACAAAACTAACCCTACTTCTACGCTCTTTGAATTTATTAATTTATTATTTGAATATCTTTGAGAGTCTAGAATACCGATCGAGAGGGACATCTATCTCCCTTCTGTTCTTCTTAGAAAGCTGAATTGCCAGCTTTCATAAGTTTTAGCCCAGAGCATCAACTTGCTACAGCAAAGACATTTTAATCTACAGTTTAATGCTTTTTCCTTCCCTCCTCCCTGATACCTGATATAAGGTAAATTGCTCTTAGGAAAAAAAAATGGAGAAAATGAAAAAGGAAGAGGAGGAAAAACCTTAGTCATTAACTGAAAGTGCTTTCTTTTTTTTTTTTTCCTTTAAGCACTCCATTACTCCCCCACTGGGAAATTTCTTACTTTATTAGCATTCTTTTTTGAATTTGCATTAGCCATACTAAAAATGCTGTAATCCTAATGGACTTTACTATTTTCTATGTATTTGCGGTCTTCTGTGCAGTTTCTCTTGGTTTCATTTATTTTTGCATATTTTCTGCCAGGTAGAATTTCATATTTTAAGGAAAGAGAAAAATAAGGAATTGAGGGGAAAGCTGCTGACATTTTTCTTTCAAAGTTTGAAGTTCAAATAACATCTGTTTAGAGAAATAATTAACTTGCATGCTTACAAAATACAGATTTAATATACTTGTGTTCATATACAATTGAATATTCTGAGGTAGATATAAATGTTTGGCTTCTCTAGCAACCACTTTATCCTATCTCAAAACAATCAGAAGCAACATCACCCCATTACTATTAAGGAACCTGCCATCTCTGCTGCTGTGGTCCCAACTTGGAGTGTGAAATGGGAATTTAACAATTCTTCTTAGCAGACCAGAGGAGGCAAAAGTCTTGTATTGAACTGGACTTAGTGTAGGATGGTTAAATCTGCAGTGATTTTAGGTACCAAAAAAAGACAGGAAATAATTAGTTATATAATTTAAAATAATTATGTGATTTAGTTTTAATAATGCTAGCTCTGCCAGAAACAAATAGAGGCACATCTGGAATAGTCTGGCTCACATACTGTACCAACTTGGCCCAGTTTGGTATTATGTATTGCAACCAGAAATAGATGGCTCTGTTAGTTTTACATTTGTTAAGTGCCCATTTTTCTGACCACAGTAATGTTTTGGCCCCATTTACATATCAGTTTACAAATTCAGGGAGAAAATATCTGCACAAAATTTAGTAGTGCATTTTTCCTACATTTTTCCCTTTATATAATGCCTTTGTGAGTATTCTTTGCCCAGATATATGCATCTGTGTTAATAAACATATTTTATATGTATTCTTCACTACAAAACATTTTTCAAGATTCTTAACAGTATGGATTGTGCTTGTTCCCTTCACCTTTAAGGCTGAAAATGACCCAGCAGCATAAATGTTCTTTTTTTTTTTAACTCAAATCAGTGTATATTCTGCTTCTCTATTCACCTATAGGTCAAAATCCTAATAAAAAAATATAAAATACAGATTTAAAAAAGGAAAAGAATATTGAAATTTAGAATGGGTGCTAACATAAATGAACAATTAAATGTTTGGTGAAGAAGATATGTCCTGGATGTTTCTTCTAAAGCAGTGGCCCCCAACCCGTTGAGCACCAGCAACCAGTTTTGTGGAGAGAGATTTTTCCGTGGACCAGAGGGTATGTGGTGTCCGATGCTGCCTGCATCCTGTAGAGGAGACTTCACTTATTTGCACAGTCTGGTGTCTGGCATGCCATGGCCCATTGCCAGTCCATGGACCAGGGATTGGAGACCCCTTCTTTAAAGCAGGGAAAAGAAGATTAAATGGATGTCCCAAGGGTGCTTTTTCAAAAGGCAATTGGACTTTGTTTTTTATTTGAAGATGTTTTGCTTCTCATCTTAGAAGCTTCTTCAGTTCTGACTGAAGATTAAATGGAGGTCTTACAGAATTATACAGTCTGAAATGAAATATATAGCAATGAATATAACTGTCTTCCAAGCAACTGACCCCAAATGAATTTTTATAAGTTGCCTTGAGTATTTAGATATAGACAAATATTGGTTATAAAGTCAATAATAACACCAAATAATTAAAAGATATCTCTGAAGGTCATAGTCTATCCTGCAAGTCTAGCAGAAACTCAGGATTTAAACTGTTTAGGGCTTTAAAAATCAACTGCAAAGTATGATTGTGTCCAGTAAGCATTTGAAAACCTGTGCACATTTGTTAAAGTACAGTTACTCATGTTATGTATTTCCTAGGTGTTTATTTTTATACAGTATACACAGTGGTATTCTTCCTATTTTCCCCACACCAACAACCCTGAGACAGTGATTGGACTAATGTTATCCAGCTGGTTTCTACTCCTAGGGAAACACTAGAACTCATGGATTCCCAGTTTCTAGTATTTGCACCTTAATCACTATACCAATCCTGCTATAAATTATAGCCTGAGGCATTTTTCCACAGATTACTATGAAGGGCATGTTTCCATTCAACAAGGTGACCAAAGCAGTCTTGGCAATATGAATGTTCAATTGAAAGTATCTGTGTTCTTTTGGACAGTCAGGTGAAAATTGAAAATTTTATGAAATATTCATCAATGATAAGGTAGGTGCAGTGGTGTATTAACCATTAAGCAGCACTTGCTTAGGGCACCAGGCCCAAAGTGGGCATCATAAAGTTGAGAATATGGCTTCATTTGTACAGTATGTACAAAGGAGGGAGTGGGGCACCAAGATTTGTCAGTGTTTAGAGCACCAGTGAGCCTTAATCCACCACTGTGTGGGTGTCTGATGGATCCCATTTTTAAATATTCTTGTATAGTGTGAACATCTAAATAACAGAAAGATATATGTACTGAACATAATAAAACTGTGGAGATCTAGATTTTGCAAACTATAGGATATGTGCAATGACCAGAGTAATTATTTTGTTTACCTCCAGTTAGTCTCTCAAAGTAATTCTAGTAGCTGGCCACATAAAATAGGGTTATAATGCAAAAAATTATCTATCTGTATAAATGAAAAGATTATCCAAAACAGCCTGTGTAGTAAAAGACTCATTAAAATAGGGTGAGCAACTTGTAGCTATCTAGATATTTTCATGCCAGCTGCAACTGACAGAAGTTAGAGTTCAACAATATCTGAAGGCCACATGTTGTCCAGCCCTACAATAGATATTGAAAGGGACTTTATTAATTATTGTGGTATTCAAAGGAAAGGCAAAAATGGTATCACCTGATGTAATAAATGCTTCTATAGGTTGGATATTTTTTCAGGATTTCTTAGCATTGTTTGGATGCTACTACAATTGTTGTTCTAGGTAGAGCAGAAAAGTTACATAACTGACCCTCAATAGAGATGAATGCTTAGTACCTGCACTGCAGTTGCTAAGAACATCTTGATCCATGGACTAGATTTAAAAATTGATAATGTACAATATTCCAGAAGAAAATGCAGAAAAAATGATGTGGGTATGCCCATATAATTATTTAGGATGCCTACTTTTAACGGAATAACTCCATTTTTGTTTTCTCATTTTTATAGCAATGACTTTTGATTGATTGGTTCTGTGCCATCAAGTCAGTATCAACTCTCAGAACCAGATAGGTAGATTTCTTTCATGATAGTCTGTCCCTACCCAGACCTTTCAGGTCTTTCAATTGTGAACCCATTGCCATCATGATTGAGCCTATTCATCTTGCTATTGGTCATCCTCTTCTTCTCTTTCATTCTATCTCTTTTAGTATCTCTTTTAGTATTAGAAATTTTCTCTAGAGATCTACTCAACTAGTTCTTTGCATAATATGTCATAGGATAATTTGAGCCTGGTTATTTGTGTGAGAACTCTGGGTTGATTTGTTCAATGATCCATTTACTTTTTTTCTTCTTTTGTGGCACTCAGTGGTATTCCCAGTATTTTCCAATATTATTTTTCATCCTGTTTCTTCAAAGTTCATGTTTAGCTTTCATAGAGTGTCACAAGGAATACTTGGGCTTGCACTATTATGATCTTTGTGGGTATAGACACATCATGGTATCTCAGTATTTTTTCCAATGCTTTCATGTTTTTAACTGCAGCATGTTTTTAACTGTTTGTTATTTTACTGCTGAAGCAATGCTTTTACACCTCCCTTTTTATTATATGGCACATTTTAACAAATATTAAAAAGTCAGGGTCTTCAAAATTGTAACAATGCCAATCCCCATTTGTTTGATTATGAATGTAGTTCATACAGTTCTGAACTAGACAATGTCTTATGCAGGAAACACTGTTGACCGTTTTGTCATTCTTTCATGAAGCTAGGTGCCACAATAGAAAGAAAAATTGAGAGGCTTCCGTCTCTCAGCTTCTCACTAGATTTTAATTTGATAAAAGAATTAAACTGATTCCTTTTTTTTTACATGTGATTCTTTTGATTGAAGAAAAGAGGAACCAATTAATACAATGTCGAAATATGAAAAGGAATAGGAAGTAACCTTGTTAAATGAAAGGATGCTAAATAATGTAAACTAAAGCTACACTACCAGATGTTGTTAAAATTTCAAACAATGACAGAGTACTCTTGCAGGTACTGTTGGGGAGGACAAGTCCTCACTGTCCTGCCTTTTGACAGAGGAAATAAATCAACCAGCACACTTGAGGATACTTTTCCAGGCTGCACGCTGGGAACTTCATTACACAAGCTGTGCCACATATTAGTATGCATATTGCCACTGATGGAACCTACATTCAAATCCTAGTCTACTTCTGTCACTGTTGTATGACAAACAAAATCTGTTTTGTGCTTAGGTAAATATAATCCTAAAAACAGAAGGAAGATATTCCTTCAGAAGTCAAGGGTCTCCCCTTCCGAAATATAAAGAGCTGCAGATATTTTCAACTAACGACAAGTCTAATCTGTACTAACTCTGCTTAGTGCATGAAATGCAATCATATCATGGTTTTCATACCTCCTTTGATCTTTATGCAATTGTTATTATGTTATTAGGGTGAGCTGCTTTTCCAAGAAATCCCATCTTCAGTAAAGAAAGTCTTCCTCGAAAGCTTTTTTTCATGCCTGTGAATAACTATGCTTTAAACCAATTTGTTTGTATTTAATGGTATAATATGCTCACTTTACATTACAGCGGACTTTAATGTTTGGCAGTAATTTTGGGAAGACCTGATAGATGCATTCTAGGGGTCTTTGGTAAAGGTCACCTATGGATCTGGGAAAGCCATTGCAATTATGCACATTTCATATATCTTCTCCAAGGCCATAAATATGCTGGATACTAATGCTCTGAGCATGACAGTTTATGCAATCTGAGAACAACCCAAGAAACTACAGGTCTGTCTGTCTCTTTCTCTGTCTCTGTCTCTGTCTCTGTCTCTGTCTCTGTCTCTCTCTCTCTCTCTCTCTGTGTGTGTGTGAGAGAGAGAGAGAGGGAGAGAGAGAGAGAGAGAGAGAGAGAAATGGCTAAAGCAGCACTGCAGGAATAAAACAAAAACTCTATGAAGTTGCACATACTATGAAGTTGCACATACATACAAAAGAAGAAGATCTAATGTCACAAAAGCAGTAGATCCTACAAAAATTCTTGTAAAAAACCACCCCCTTTTCTGAAGAGAGAGGTTTTTTTAAAATTTGATTTATCAATCACTTACAAGATAATAGGTATAAGAATAAACATAGCTAGGAATATATGAAATGGATACATATAAGAAAAATAACAAAACCAATAGGACAGGGACGGTAGGCAGGTTGGTGCGCTTATTCACGCCCCCTACAGACTGCTTAGGAAAGGAGTGAGGTCAATAGTAGACATGAGGTCAATATACTAGGGGCAATGGATCATATTATTTTTACTTTCATAAATGTCTGGGTACCATACCAGTGATGTTTTTAGCAAAATGATTATCTTCATATCTTTGCCAGCAGATAACCTGATCTTGTTGATTTGTTGTATGTAATATAACAGTCAACTGCTTCTATTCTATTACTTCTGGTGCAAGTTGCAAAAGAAGAAAGAAAGAAAAACTAACTATAAATAAATAAATAATCACCCTAGTATGATCTGCTAATGCCTTACATTCATTCACCCATTTTATAAGCTACATTGAGAATACAGATAATATCCTTTATTCTTGTTCCTGAATCATCAGGATTTTTCTCACTTGTACAAATGCTATGAACTATTATGCAAATAAATCAACACATGCATTCACATACATGCACATGAACCCACATATACTGAAATCAGAGAGAGCAGAAATTATATGCATTCCCAAAAAGAATTCATATGTGAAGCTCACCTTAATGCAATATAAAATACTGAGGTACTAACATAGTAAGTAGAATAAATTCTATAATTTCACTGTGCTTTTTTTGGTAATCCTTTCATGGCATTTGAAGGAACATACACTGCAACATATACTTCCTCTCCTTTGAATTGTTGCTTAAAATGGTTGGTCCACTCCTAGATATTTTTTACACTTTGTAACTGTAATTATCTGCTCCAATCCCCTGCTTACTTTAATTAATATATAGTTGCTATAGTACAATGCGCTTTTCAGTGTTAGTGAGAGGTAACAAATGGTCTCTCCAAAGGTAACAGCTGACTATGTAGCTTCAGTTATATTCATTAATGCCACTTTCCCAGATAGAGTACTCTGGGAGAACTTTTAACCATTAGAAATGACACATCCAAGGACTTTTTTTAAAATCAGTGCCTACATTAAAAACATTCTGTTTTTCTATAAATACAATCCTGAAATACAGGATGTGTTGGAACATAATGCTAACCATAGTTTTGCCTCCCAAAACCAAATGGCAAGGATTGCTGGTATGTCTGTATCTTCCTGAGCTGTTTTTTGAAGTGCCAGTGGTCAGAATTAAGTTAAGGCAATGTTTAATATAGATTTTTCTTCTTTTTCTTCTCCTTTTCTCTTTTCCTTGTATTTTTCACAAGGCAAGGCCCAAGCTTGGCTGAGTGCTAAACAGCCCAGCTGCTGTTTGCAAATTGAAAAAGAAAGGAAGGACGAATAGAACTATGTGATTAGATAATGTCCTGGGAATAGTGCTATATAATTATGTATCACTGTTTTCTTCTCACTTCCTCTTCTCTTGTTTTCAAAATGGCAGCCAGGCTTTGGATATGCAGTACCTTAATCTATTTGTGAATGGTCAGCTGCTCATCTAAACTTTTTAGTACTTCCCTACTCATCAATGATTCCATACTTTCTTTCTCACCCAGTACTTCTTACACTCACCAAAGAATATTGCTGCTAATTTCAATAATGCTGGTTCAACATAGATTTAAAATGAAAGACACTAATGAGAAGCTACCTAAACATCTTAATATAATTGAGAACTGGACTTTAAAAAATCATTTTTCATCCAAAATAATTAATGCCTCTTCCCCCCCAAAAAAACCTAAGTTCTGAACTTGCTTCAAACAACATCATGCTTCCAATTATGTCTTTAAAAGTGTGACAAGGTCTGATTCCTCCTACAACTTCCTTTGAAAATCCATTCTTTCTACCTGTCATCTTCCCACCTGCCTATCCCACATTTTTTCCTCAGTTTCAGCAGTGGCAGAAAAAAAATGAAAGGTTCTTTTCTTCACATACCCTCTTCACTGATCAGTTGGATGTCTGTTTAATCTTTCTTTTGTAGCACAAAAATACACTTGGAAGAAAAGTACACTTGCTGCAATGATATTTCTCTCCCTCCCTGCCTCTCTTTCTCTCTCCAAAACATTTGGAAAGTTTGAACCTCGATTTTGAGTCAAAATAAAATAATTGAGGAACATGTGAAATTACAGTACTCATTTTCAATCTGTAAAAAGGCTTGGATGTCTTCTTTCATGACTCATTCAGTGTTCTTAAGTAGTATATCTTATGATTCAAGCACATCATTACTGTGAGCAAGAATGCAAAATATATTGTTCCTGTCATTTTTAAACTAAACAGCTCAATTAAGAGAACAGGATAGTTTTTAGATTATCTTAAATTGCTTATAAGGTAAATGGAGCAAAACAGCAATGAGATACTTCAATTGTTATTTTAGAGTAGTTGAAAACATCCAGTACTTCACTAAATTGCAACAAAAAAGAAGAAAACCACAATATGTCAACTGTTTTAGCACCAATATTTCATCAATTCTCTTAGACAATAATTGCTGTCCCTTACAAATCCGTTCCCCCAAAATGCTGAAAGCCATATACAAAAATGCACTAGTCTTATTCCTGTTTAGAATATGGATATGCAATCTGATCCCCAGTAGATAGTTTAGACCTCATTTCCCATAACCTCCCCCTCAGCATGGATGATGACATGGTATTGTCAGAATGGTGGTAAAAAGATATCCACAGGGACCCAACTGCCTCTCTCTATAAGGGCATCTATACATCCTAACACTACAATGGATGATGGAAAAAACCCAAGGCATATATTTTTACTGACTTTATTTTAAAGCCCACCTATGGTGACAAGGTCCATAGACTGGCATGATTCCATTCTCAGATTGACAATAGAAAAAGGCACACTCTTGGCCTACTCTTGCTGCAGAGAAAGCTAAAACTATCTCTTTTTAGTTACAAAAATAGGAGTCCTAAATGTTGACTAAACTCATATATGAGCATGGGAATCCTGCTGAGAATAGTTAGGAAAGAATAAAAGGAGATATAAAAATGATATTGTCATGAGATTTCATATAGACCTTCTGAAGAGGCAAAAGATATGAATGAAATCTTAACTAAATGAAGTGAAATTAAATGATGATTAAACATTGAATTAAGAATGAAATCATGGCAAAGGGAAATTTCAGCTATGTTGACATCAGGACAAAGAGCAATCAATGGAAACTAATCAAGGAGTGAACTAACCTAGAACTAAGGAGAAATTTCCTGACAATTAGAACAATTAATCAGTGAAATGATTTGCCTCCAGGAGTTGGGGGTGCACTAACACTGGAGGTTTTTAAGAAAAGATTGGACAACCATTGTATGAAATGGTATATGTTTTCCTGCTTGCGCAGTGATTGGACTAGAAGACCTCTAAAGTCCCTTCCAACTCTATTATTTTGTTATTTTTCTGGAAATCTAAGTCTGCCAGTGAGACAAATTTCTAATTCTTATGCTCATAACTTCATTCTTCAGAAAGTGTCTGCAATCTAAGGCTAATCTGGAGGGGTGGGGCAGGGAGGCCTGCATATGAAATAGGAAGAAGGACATATAATCCAAGAAGGATACAAGGCAGTCACCAGAAATTGCAGGCTAAACCATAGAATGAATTGAGACTTGTAAGAAAAGCATAAACCAAGAAAACCATTTTAGGCATGTCAGAAGCCAATGAAAAGCAAAAAAAACACAACTGAAGGTTTTTTCATAATAAAAAGGGCTGAATTTATGATGGTGAAAAGGCAGAATAATTAACTTGTATTTGTATCTCCTTTTCTTAAAAACAAAGTCCTAGCTTGTCCACATTTAGCCGCTAGTGGAAGAAGAGATTGTAGTTCAGAATAAACTAAAAGATAAAATAATCCTTAGCTAAGAAATCCAACCTTCCAGGGCTACATGAATTATATTCTTAGGATATTAATGTAACTAGCAGAAGGAATCACAGAACCACTAAATGCAAACTTTAGGAACTCCAGGAGAATGTTTAGGTCCCAGAAGAACCGGGAAAGAGTTTTTAACCTTTAAAAAGGAAGAAAAGGAAGACCTGGAAAATTGCAGGTCTAAAGCCCTCAAGCAGATTATTAAACAGCATGTTTATGAGGGCTAGGGAAGAAATTCAATTAACAAGAATCAATATTCCATGCTAATCTTATCCTCTTTTTTTGATAGCATTGGTGGCTTAATATAAATGGGGAGCACTCACAAAGGTGTTTTTTTCAAAAGGCAGCTGGATTTATTTTCCATCTTGAAAATGTTATGCTTCTCATCCAAGAAGCTTCTTCAGTTCTAACTGAATGGGTGGGGAATGGAAGGATTTATGTCCTCTCTCAACAAGGGGGAAGGATATTATAGAAGCTATCTCCTGTTTACAATACAGTCCTTTTAGCAGAAGAAGGTTCCACACCCATTTGCACTCTGATTCATGGGATCTCGAGGGGCTGAACAACTCTCAGAGAGAGCACTAATAAACAAATGACTGTAAGGAATATAAATCTTTCCATTCCCACCACCACTCTGTCAGAACTGAGAAAACTTCTTGGATGAAAAGCAAAGCATCTTCAAAGAAAAAACAAAGAAAGTCTAGTTGTCTTTTGAAAAAGCACCTTTGTGACAACTATGACCTGAATGACTGAAAATCTCCATGGATTGGATAGATTCATAACAATTGAATGAACATAATCAGAGATATTCTGTATTGTCTTGGAGATGCCACAGGGTTTCTTCCACGACTTCTACTATTTAACATTTTTATTAATGATTTGAATAAAAGAGTTGAGGCAGTAATTACCAAATGTGCAAATGACACAGAACTAGACACTGGTTAAGATATGAAAGCAAAAATTGTGGGCCAAAATAAATACAATGAAATGGAATAAGAATATATGTAAAGTTCTGCATCTGGATAGGAAAAAATAAAAGGCACAAATATAGAATGGACAGATTTTGTTTAGCACATTTCATTGAAAGGAATCTGGGATCATTTTTGTCCACAAAGTTAAACATGAACCAGCAGCTGCTGAAAGGGCAAATGCTATCATGGGATGTGTTAGCAGGAGCACAGAGGCCATATCACAGGAAAAAGTATTCTACTCTACTCTGCCCAAGTCACACTAAGAAAACTATATTCAGCTTCAGATAGAACATCTCAAAAAGGACATTGACAAACTGGAATGAGCTCAATGAAGGACTGTGAAGCTTATGAAGACTTAGAATTCAAATATTATAAGAACATTTAAAGGGTTTGTGTATGTTTAGCTTGCATAAAAGAAAAAAGAAAGTTGATATGACAGAAGGGTTCAGATATCTAAAAAGTACATACAGCCCAAAAGGACTGAACTTACTCTCCATCCCTGAGGGCAGATTAGAACTAATGGGTTGACAATGCAGAGAAATTGATTCGGGTTAAATATTTGTAAATATTTGCGAACATAAATAAATCAACCAGAAGAATAGCTTGCTTCACAAAGAAAGCATGTTCTCCTCAGGGGTGGGATTCAATTTTTTTAACAACCGGTTCTCCTGGGTGTAGCTTAGTTGGTGGGTGTGGCTTGGTGGTCATGTTATTGGCTGGGTGTGGTCAACTCAATATCACTCACATCGAGGCACACATTTCCTCACCTGGCCTCTCATGACTGTGGGGATGCTGCAACAGTCGTAAGTGTGAAAAACAGTCATAAGTCACTTTTTTTCAGTGCCATTGTAACTTTGAATGGTCACTCCACACAAGCAAAGTACCAGCAAAGGAGGGGAAAAAAACTCCAGAGAGGTTCCTGAGACAGGAAGTGTAGTCCTGCCAAGAATGTAATAAGGGTTAACGGAGGGGCAGTTTCTGTAAGCAACACCAGAATGTTTCCTTCCTGCCTTCCTTACAGGATTAGGCCAGTAATTTCTTCTAACAACCAGTTCTCCAAACTGCTTAAAATGTTAACAACCAGTTCTAGCAAATAGGTGGGAACTAGTAGAATCCTATCCCGGTTCTCCTCTATCGGAAGTCTTCAAGCAGAGGCTGGATAGTTATGTGCCTGAAATGCTTTAATAGGCCCCACACTGAGATGGGATGACCTAGTGTTTCCTTAGACTCTTCTAATGCCAGATAAAGGCCGAATTCTCCTAACTGGATTTTCAACTGTAAGAAGTCAGATAGAAAAATCAGTACCTCAGAACTAATAGAAAAAATATCATTTCATTTTAACATACTACAAAGTATATTGGATGGGCATGCAACAGGTATTATTTCAATATTATTGACATTGTCAAGCATAACTTCAGGGGTAAGCCAAGGAACTTTCACAACCATACTGAATATCCCAGGGATTGAATCTGGAACACTCTGTCCATTAAGCAGGACATTTCTAGTGAGCTACCCTTCCCCACCCCACCCAAATCCAAAGATTTGAGTTTACATTTCATGCACTTTAAAGGAATGTGGTTTTTCATGTATCTGCAGTTAATATTATAGTTGCTGATCCAACAAAGGATAACAGAAGAATGATTCCATATAAAGTCAGATTTAGTTGGATCATATGGATGATATTGGAATGTAAAACAAAAGACAAGTGTTTCTATATCTCCCTCTCCATGTATCTTTACTAATGGGGACAAAATGGAGAAGAATGATTAGTTTTCCAGTCATAACATTAGTTCTCTCCCTCAATCAAGCAGAGCTTCCAGAGACAGTTTTTAATGAAAACTTTCCAAAAATCAAACTGAGAAAAAATATCTTCTAAAAAATTAATAACTGATATTTATATACAATCAAGTCATTGTTGATTCATTGTAACCATATATATTTTCTCAGAACAATCTGTCCTCACTTGATCTTTCAGGTCTTCCAATGGTCACTCATCACCAGCTTTGCAGTTGGATATGAGAAAAATAAATGAGACATTATCTGGCAAGACTAATAAAGAAATTCTGTGAGCCTTCTTTCAGAATTCTGAGTCTATAATTTATACACAAGATGAGCTGGCATTTCAAATCTAGACAAAAATCTGACTTGCTTGCCAAATGTGTTTTATGGACAATAGAGAAGAAGTTGCCATCTTACTCCAGCCTCTTGACTACCACTGTAGGAATGGCTTCTCTCTATGAATCACCAAATTTGCCTAAAATCTAAAAAAAAAAAAACCTTGTTAAACAAATCAAATTTAATATGGGTGATTACAATCAAATGAGCATTAATTATAATTGGTATTAGAGATGAGACAAGTTCAAAAATTATACACTGAATGCATGAATAACATTTAATAGTGCCTTATTTTCAAATTATTTTGATGAAGGACTGAAACAAAGAAAACCTGATTCAAACATCTGCTAAGGAGAAACTGTCATTCAGGACAGTGCTCTAATGCCAGGTGACAGAAATAGAATCTAGACTAAGGTACAAGTTACCATGTCAAATGGAGTAGAATGGTTCCTACTATTCATACTGAGTATGAGTTTTGGCAATAAGTTCACATATGATAAATTAGTAGAGTGAATTATTCAGAAAACATATACAGTGAAGTGAGGAGTCTTCAAAATAGCTTTCAAAATAGGAAGAAGATTACAATCTTTGTAATAATTTGTAATGATTTACTTTTTAAAAATTGAAAAATTCAAGTATAAAGGCATTTCTCACCATTAAAGATGCAATCTACTCTTTTTTAAAATTATAATCAGTGGGAATTACATTCTGCTGCACAGTTTTTTGAATATCAATTGAGATCCAAAAACCAATCTGTAATTCAGTTTTAATTTGCAAATCCAAGATTTCAATTTATATTGAAATTAATTAGAAACTAATTAGAAAATTCATGAATGCAAGGTTAGGTAGTATGAAAAGTAGGGAACACATATATGTTGGGCAGACATGAACAGCATAATAGGATAAATAAATGATAATTTGTCAGATGAATTGGGATTATAATTTAGATTATTATCAGTGACCTTGAATACAGGAGTTACAATATCTGGATTAACTATGCAAAGTTGAGAGCACTAAGCTACTGAATGGTCTTCTAAATGAGAAAGGGATATGCAAATCAAAAAAATCACATTTTTTTCATTAACTTGTATAAGACTTATAAAATGGATATGATCTAGAGAACTTTTGGCAGGTGCTAGTAACAATAATTGTTAATAATTTCCAAGTATTTTTCTATTATTTTTTGTTGTTAGGACATAGGCAAATTTGTATATTCTGAAAAAATTAACATTTGCTTTTGTCCTTCAATAAAAGTCACCAGTGAGTTGTAAAAAATATAAAGTTGAAGTCAGTGAACACAATGGCAGCACTATTTTGCATGGTAACAAATTCATCTATTTAACTTTAGAAAGGAATTTGTGTTTTTCTGATGTTATCACTTGCTGGAATACTGAGGAGTACTGCAATTGGTAGATGAGCAACATCTCATTTAAACAGTGAAAAGGTCTCTTTCTAGTTCACCATTTATTTCAGGGCTGTCAAATTCACGGTGTCACAGCAACATCATGTAATGTATTTGGACTTTTTCCCCCTTCACTAAACTGTGTATAGAAATAGCCAGCACATTACACATCTGGCCCGCGGGCCAGCAGTTTGACAGCCCTGATCTATCCTATAGCTAATGCAAAACAATAGATACTGGATGATTGTCAGTGGAACATGTGCATATGAGAGCACATCACATAATATACATAATTGTGAAATTTAGCTTTCTATATAGTGAAAATGCACCATATGGTGCCAATTTCAACATATTAAAGACTGTGTACATACTTTACTCCTTTTATGGGCAAAATGATGATTTTTTTTTTTAATCTCCAAAGTCAGTCCTGGTTTTTCACATGCTGCTGCTGTGAGATCATGACCCTTGACAGTAGCAAGCTAAGGGTAACTGGGACGTTTGTGATCTCATGCTGACACAAGAATAGAAGAAAACAATTTGTGGGAGGGTTCACCAGTTTTGTATCATAATTGAAACTAAACATGTTTCCATCTGGTCTTATAAAAATAAAACCAAGGGTTTCTTTTAGTACAAGACAGAACAATAGTATTTATACTAGTTCAGTGTTGAAATCATGCCAGTGTGACTATTTCTACTATTGTGCATCATTGTGACTGCCTGCAAGACAAGATAGCAATGAGGCTGGTATAGGCTGATGAAAAGGAGACACCGAATGGCTATATTAAATCTGTATTTGTAAACAATCAATACTGCTTTTCTGAAAACATTAGGGTATATATGAAATGATTGGGAGGAGAAAAAGGCTAGCTCTTTTTGTTAAAAATATTTAATTTAAGACCTTGATAATTACAATACTCTGTAGTACATATCATGCTGGAATAATGCTATGTTAGTGAGAAAAGAAAGGCATTCAGACTTAGTTCATGCCTCATTGCACTCTAATTGGGATGCTATTTGAATGTGACATGTACCTCTTTTCTTTTCCTTAAGTCTGGAATCTGATGCACATGTGATGGAATAAGTTCCACTGAACTTTGTGGCTTAATTTAGAGTATACATGATATATTCACACTGTTGGACATTTGCATTTGAAATGCTGAAGCAATATTAGATTCCCCTTTAAGTTGGAATTCTATTTTTGGGAAGGAAGGAAGGAAGGAAGGAAGGAAGGAAGGAAGGAAGGAAGGAAGGAGGGAGGGAGGGAGGGAGGGAGGGAAGAAAGAAAGGAAGGAAGGAGGGAGGGAGGGAGGGAGGGGGAGGGAGGGGAGGGAGGGAGGGAAGGAAGGAAGGAAGGAGGAGGAGGGAGGGAGGGAGGAGGGAGGGAAGGAAGGAAGGAAGGAAGGAAGGAAGGAAGGAAGGAAGGAAGGGAGGAAGGAAGGAAGGAAAGAGATTCATATTGTGATTCTTGGGAAACTCCCTGCCCATGAGCTGGATGCCTCATGCATTAGCTATGCCCACACCTGGTTTAGGGAAGGTGAAAAAATCCTGATACGTCACATGACACTGCTGTGGTGACATGAGTTTGACACCCCTGCTCTATGCTATTGTTCTGACTAAGGCTTCCGAGACCATAATTACGCACATGCTTATTTTAAAAACAAATCTTGTTTTATTGCAATGCTGGGAATTATTTTCATTCCCAGCCAGTAATGAATCTCAAACAGTCCTCTGAGATAAGCATCACCTTTCTTTCCTGTGAAGTGCTGCCAATAACAGAAGTGTCAAATAAATTAGGACAAAAACCAACCAAAGTACAAAGAGCTTCAAGAATGAATCTGAACCGAATGAACAACTTTGCTTCCTGCAAAGATTTTGTCATCTTTGCCTGTCCTTTATACCTTATGGGAGGGGCAATCACCTCCCAGCCTTACTCCCTTTTGTTTCAGCTACTCTCACCTTCTAGCAGCTATGTGCACATGTGCACTGGGAACAGGTTCCCCTGGGTCCTCTGCCTCGCTGGTGCCAGGCTCTGAAGGCGGCACCTCACTCCCAGATGATCCTGGCCTCATCTCTGCATTGGACGCAGGACCCTCGTCCGAGTCTTCTCCAGATTGATCCCCTTTCTTCCCCACTGTCTGATTCCGCTGCTGTCTACACAGGCTGCTGGTGAACCACAACTATAAAGGTATGCTTATTGCTAAAAATATCAGACAACACCATGCAACCTGTTGGGTTATTGTTTCAGAGAAACTTGTACACCTAAACTGAGAAGCAGAATGAATATAGTTCAGCAAAAAAAGCAGTGGGAGCAGGAGTGATGTTTGACTTTCTGCCAGCTTACTTATTGACTTTTTTGTGGCAAGAACCATTGAAAACTCCATAGATGTTTTTTAAGATGAACTTAGTGATGTTTTACTGACTGTTGAATCTATTGAATGTATTTTAATACCAATCTGCTTCTTTGTCTTACTAACCAAATAATATTTTTTTACATATGTAACTCCATGTATTTATTTCATAGCTGCTTAAAATGCAAATACTATTTATGCCTAACCTATTTGGCCATATTATTCTCATGATTTCACACCCCTTAATTGATTTTTGCCTTATCAGACCAAAAATATATCATGGCCCCAGCAGCACTTACATTTATCTTGATTCTGTTCAGATTTCATCATGTTACAATGATACTTTCAGCAGACTGTTTCTTTCCTTCTTTTCTAAGACCTCATTCTGTCTTTGCTTTTAGTTAACTCTATTTGTTAGGGAATTGAAAACTTTTAAAGTATTGTCATGAAAGGATTTGTGCATAATCAAGACCTTGAAAACCTGAAACTTAATTTGATACATAAATAATCCTAATTGGCTGAATTAAGATACTGTTAATGACCATCAACACCTTAGAACTATCTGACTGTAAAAATCTTGCTAAAATATAATTTTTATTAAGTGAAAAGCTCAGTCTGAAGGAGATTCAAGGAAGAGAGAATATTTATTTATTTAATCAATAATGTTATCATCATTCTGCAACATTGTAGATACTCTTAAAAGTATGCAATATACAGTATTTCAAATACATGTGGGTAAGAAGCAGAGTATTTGCATGTACATGTTTGTCATTTGGCAGCAAGAGTGAAAACAGATATCATCTTTTCATGTACAACTTAACAACTTTCCAGATGCATCAAATTGACCCCTGCTCATTTACATTGACTTCAGTGCCTGATATATAGAGGGCAATCTCCATTCAACAACAATCCAAACTAAACTGAATTATTTTGTTTCTTAGCACTCCGTAGATTCCATCACAAACCTAGATAATGATACTCAGTATAGAACCACCTTTTAATTTGCATTTTCAAGTCTTTGATTTTTTGGGGGAAGGCATTCAATATTAGATTATTATCATAACTATTTCACATAAAACTGGATAATGGGGGCTGTATCTTCTTATACAGCTTTAGATTAATTTATCTTTTATTTTGACATTCAATTCAATTACTTTAATCTAAATTATGTGAGGTCAGAGCTGCTAGAAAAGAAATTGGTCTTCAGCTCTGGTGATGCCACCAACTTTGAAAGAGACAATGTGCTTCCTCTTCTCAGAAGCCCTCACTTAAACAATTTATATTTGGCAACTATTGTCCTGTCTCCACCTTTACTTTTTGGAAAGGGTACTGAGAAGTTGGCCAGGCTAAAGAGATACTTGAATAAAGTGCATTATTGTTTTAAGTTAGGATTCAGATCTGGGCATCAGACAGAAACCACATTGATCACTGTTGTGGCAAATCTATGGTTGGACTTGGAAGTGGACGGAGGATCATTTTCTGAGAATTATTGGACCTCTCAGTGGCTTGTGGTATCATTCTAGATTGCCTACAAGGGTTGGGAATAGGAGGCACTGGTTTTATAATGCTTCTGCTCTTTCCTGAGCAGGCAATTACAATTGGCAGCAGTGAAGCTCCCTGACATATCCTTTCCTCCATACTATTCTATCCAGTTAGAGAGATTAACTGTCAAGAGTCTTCTCCATGTTGGGTAGTATTAACAAATGTAATAAAATAAATATTTATCATGGGGTGAAACATCAGTATGCTGATGATATCTAGGTGCATATTTCTACCCCAGCGGAGTAGAAATAGGCTAAGACATAATCCTGACAAGACATAGTGGCTGCTGATTTGGAAGTCTTCTGATTCTAAGCAAATTCTCTCTTTAGCTCTGGATGAGGTTTCACCCTCCATGAAGTAACAGGTATGTAGTCTGAAGATTTTACTAGACTGTGAATATCTACAAAGATATGCAATGATATGTGAAAAATATGCAAACACAGTTATGAAAACCTCTAACCATTAATTCAGTAAAGTATTAAAAGGAAGGAATGGAAAACAAAGGCAGGCTTTCAATATTCTGTTTTCAATAACACTCTATATCAATATATAGATTTTTCCAATCAAATTTGTAAAATCTGTTTCCTGACCTGGACTACCTCAAAAGGTGGCCTTCAATCATAAAAACCATTTCCCTTCCCTCTATTTTATTTCCCATTTAATTAGGGTAAAGTCCATTAGAGCTTCTTTCTAGCGTTTTTTTCTGGTGCTTGGACTTAATGCACACTTTAGTTTTCATAACTGTATATTTGCATATTTGCTCTAAGATCACCTCTGTTGATCTCCGCAATTCATCACCTACTGGAAAAAAGGTAAAAGTCAACTTCAAATAGAATAGAATAGAATAGAATAGAATAGAATAGAATAGAATAGAATTCTTTATTGGCTAAGTGTGATTGGACACATAAGGAATTTGTCTTGGTGCATATGCTCTCAGTGTATATAAAAGAAAAGATACATTCATCAAGAATCATACCAGGAAACAGTCAATAAAAATGTAAGGATAAAAGGAACAAAGTTACACCATACAGTCATAAGTGGGAAGAAATGGGTAAAAGGAAGGATGGGAAGATTACCAGTAATAATAATGCAGACTTAGTAAATAGTTTGACAGTGTTGAGAGAATTATTTGTTTAGCAGAGTGATGGCATTCTGGGAAAAAATGTTCTTTTGTCTAGTTGTTCTGATGTGCATTGCTCTATAGCTTCATTTTGAGAGTAGGATTTTACGTCCAGGATATGAAAAATCATAATGATGTTCTCAATCAATGATGTTCAATCAATCATTCCCTTGTCAAATCACAGATGCACGTAAGTTGCTTTACCTAGGAGTTTGGGAAGCTATAAATCATGCATTATTGACTGACCATCTTCTAATAAGATGAATAAAATGTTACATGAAGCTGTAACACTTTCTATAGGAAAACCATTGGCTGGTTTGCTTCCAAGTATTATTCTGGTTGGCTAGTCATCACCTGGTGAAAATTTATATGGTTTTGGGACATATTTATCTTTGACATGGTCTGTTTAAATAGAATCTCCTTTTCAAATATAACCAAACAAAGAAAACATATTGCAAGTCCTCATCCAATGGAAGGTAAACAGGCTTGGAAATAAGCATTCTCTGTTATGGTTTTCTTGCTTTAGAAAAACCTTGAAACACCTCCCCCTCTCCCGAGTCTCCCCAAACTCCTTCCCTGTTGATAATCAGGAAAATGTTAAAACATGTAGAATTGGTTATACTTATTTGCATGGTAGTCCTGGTAATAGAAAATATATTGTTTTGTTATGAATGCTGTTTTGATATACTGGCTCTGCATATGTTGGAAGCACCCAGTCCAACAGAGAGGAAGATTCAAGTGCAGAGATAGACTGGAATCATTGCATAACAGTAAAATGACTAGAAGACACATACACACCCAAGTTCCTTGGGGCCTTATATATATCTATTCCCATCAAAGTCTGCCAATCTGGGTAGATTCCTGTATTAGAGGCAGAACATAATAATATTGTTACACATTAGAGCATGGTAGTTCATACTTTTATACATTTACTGTACTATGGCTTAAACATGGTCTACCATTTTTATTTGAAATACCAACCTTCTGATTCTGTGTTTTCCAGCTACAGCCTTCCTTTCAGAGTGGGAAAAAAAGGTGTAAATGATATTCTCACCTCTTAATTGGAGTCATTCACAGATATTTGAGCTAGCCTATAGCATAGGATTAATATTTTACCAGGAGTAACCAGGAATTGAAAATGTATCCAGATGATCCATTCAAGATGTAGCCTCACTTTTCATCCTTTCTAGGTTAGATCAGCAAACTCTCCATCAAAGATGGACAGTCTTGTGGATTTGAAAGGAAATTGTAACATTCCTCCTTGCCATACACAGCTTCTAGGTTGTTTTAATTAACAGTATGCCAATTAGATCTCAATTAAGGGGAATACTAAATTGTGACATAGTATTTTATTTCTATATATTATTAAATCAAAATTAAATACATACTAAATACTGGGACATTTATTATATTTTCTTCCAAAAATCATGTACTTACTTTTAAAAATTAATAACTCACAAATAGATTATTATTAATAAAATGAAAATGGTAAAGAATTATGAAATTAAATAGTAATTAAGCAAAATATAATACACCCACACTAATACCGGTAAATAAAAAGTACTCAACCAATACTACCACCACCACCACCACCACCTCTTCCTCTTCTTCCTCTTCCCCCTCCTTTTTGAAGGTTATGAGAGTACTTGTGGCAGGTACAACTTTTACTTATAATAATATACACTTTTAGTCATCTTTCCTGTCACTCGAACAGGATGTTCATGTCTGTCAAAAACAGTTAATGTTTATGCAGTCAACAATTTCCTAATGAATACAATCTTCTTCCAATGCATGTAATTTTGGGGCAAGCTCAATCAGGACTGGCTTCTGCTGTGTTCAAAAACTAATATGCATCATTATATTTGTTAGATGTTTATTTGTGGCTCATTGATTTGATCTATAAACTCCTATTCATAATTAATACCCATTCATACCTTGGATAAGAGCTAAACAAATCTCTGCTCCCTTCTTGCTCCCTTCTGGTTTATATCCAACAAGCTGTAAGACTGCTGTTCATCATTCTCCTAAACCTGGGTTCCCAACTTCAAACAAATTAATAAAACTTTAAAAACTTTGTGCTCCAGGTCACAATTTTACTGAATTCTTCTAAGCAGCAGTCAAAGTAGAGAAACAACATCAGTTTAGCAGAGAAATGAGAAAAAAGCACCAGTGATCAAATTGGAGCAGGCCATATTGGCTGAAGGTTCCTATCCTGAGTGAAAATGTTTGGTTACTTTGTGAACAGGTGAGAAAGCAGAGATGGGTAGATAGAAGAAACTATGATGCAGTGGTGGCTGTGATGGAACTGAAGCCACAACTCTTTCTCTAGAAATGCTTTGAAACTTTGATTCCAATGCATTAATGATAGTGTCCCAATAATTTTTTTGATGTTAAGGGTTTAGTTAAAAGTATCTTATTGTCCTTTGAACTAGAAAATGTGTTAAATAATCCTTCATTCAGTTAAACTTACAATGTGACATGTCCCCATTAGAGCCTGAATCTGCGGAGGAGGAAAATAACCACCAAACCACAAAAATAACCACCAAACCACAGCCACAAACAATTAATATCCTTTCAAATAATTCCACAAATAATATCTCCTTACTCTTCAGAGACACCATGGAACATGAACAGAAACTTCCAAATGCCATTTTATTTGGTCTCGAAGACACCAACGAATCAGATGACATCACCAAAGTTCGTGATATCATAAGCAACTTAAATACAACAAACATTTCTCCTGTAGTTATCATTGAAATAATCAGAGATGGCCATGGGTGCAAATACAATGATGACTCTGTGGCCCCAAGATTTTGTAGAGTTGTATGCAAAAATGAGTCCAGCACATGCATATTCATTCATACAATAAATGCCATTGCAAAAACCAATCCCAACCACACAAAAATTCACTCAAGACCAGACTTATCCATACTGCAAAGAATCCGCTCCTGTGAACTCCGCGCAGAACTCAAAAACCATCTAGACAATGGAGAAAAGGATCTATACATTGACTACAGAGCTGATTGCATCAAAAGAAAGTCACACAACTCACAACTCCGCATCCAACCCCATCCCATCCAATCCAACCTCACTCAAGAGGTAGTTAGGAGGCATGCACGCTCCTAACTACCTCTATTCCAACCACAACTGGCCTTAAATGCAAGCTACTCAATGCAACAAGCCTTGTAAATAAAATACCTGAATTTCTCCTCTTACTAAATACGGCTAAATTTGACATTATATTTGTCTGTGAAACATGGCTCAATGCATCTCTCCCTGACTCCATTACCACAATAAGAGGCTATCATGTTTACCTATCAGATCATGAAATCCATAGAGGAGGTGGTATTTCTATCTTCTATAAAAAGTCCCTACATCTAAAAAATATCCAAGTTACCTAGGAGCTTGCTATTCCTGAGACCATCGTCTGTGAACTGTCCTTAAATATTACATTTCAGTTCTTACTATGTTACAGAGGCCCTGATTATGACATCAAACATGCAAACAAGCTAAATACACTAACATGGGCAGCATCGTGCCCACACATTTTTATCTTTCTTGGTGACTTCAATCTACTTCATATTAACTGGACCCTTAATGAATGTACAGCTGAACTCACACATGCAACCTTCTACAATGCAGTAACAAATCTGGGACTAGAACAACTAGTAACCAACAACACTAGACTTAACAACTTCCTCAATCTCATCTTCTGCAATAATTTGAATTCAATTTATGGAATACAAATTAAAGAACCCTTTTCCAACAGTGACTGTTAAGAATATAAGTCACCTAACAGGTATTTGGATTAGAAATATATAAACCAAGATTACAGTTTTGCATTTTCTTAAAGATACAGTTTTAAAATGTTTCTGTATCTTTAAGAAAATGCAAAACTGTAATTAGGTGTGGTTTCTCAACGGCCATAAAATGAAGCCAGAAACCTGGTTTATCTTAGTCTGAGTCTCAGAAGAGAGTGTGAGTGTACCTCTGTTTCCTTCTGTTGGAAAGTATTTCCCTTCCTCCATTTTCCCTAATTGACTGCTATTTCTGGATTTGATGTAAGTTTGTTACTGAACTGTTTTTGACACTGGAATTTGTTATTGGATTATCTCTGGATTGAAAAACTGACTGATTTACCTATGAATGACTTTGGACTGCTTATCTTGAACTTTGCTTAAACTTTTTGGAAGTAAAAACTTACATTTACTGTACAGTGTATCTGTGTACTGTGTGTGTATTATTCAAACACTACTCTCAAATACGTCTCCCTGTATGCGCTCATTCTCCTAACGGGGAATTACCTCAACAGTGACCACAACATGATTGACTTTTGTCTCAACATAGATCCACACAAAAATCATCACAATGACAGAATCCCCAATTATAACTTCAAAAAAGGCAACTAAGGTCTTATAAACAATGATCTCTCATCCCTTGATTGGCAATTTCTATTCTCTGGATGCAATACTGTAGAAGACCATTACAACATATTTTTACTTAAAGTCAAAAGAGTCATCAAACTATATGTACCATTAAGAACTCCCAAAACCAGAAAAAAAATTACCCCAAACAATAAGGAAGCTTCAATCCCAAAAGAAATCACTTTGGCGGAAAAACAAATCTGGTCACGTTGCCAACTTCAAAAGCTGATATAAAAATTTAAGCCACCAGATGAAAACTGAATGCACCAATTATCACATTTAAACAAGAAGAAAACCTTCTATGTACAAATTCCACCCGTGCTTTTTACAATTTTGTAAACAACAAACTAAAAGGTTCAAGGTCCATCCCACCCCTGAAAGGACCTAATGGTAAAGACTGCAACGACGACATCATTAAAGTCAATCTCTTAAACACATTATTTGGCTCAGTATTTGTAAACAGCAATGGATCATGCCCAATATTTCCTAGTTGAACCACAGACAACTACAATGATCTAATACAGATCAATTTTACAGAAGACAATGTTGGAAAAGCACTACGCAATCTAAAACCATCTCTATCTATTGGATCAGACAGAATATGTGTCTACTTCTTAAAAAGCTACCCACTGCCATAGCTAATCCTCTAATCATAATCTTTGAAAAATCTTTCAGGACCAGCTCCTTGCCAAAACTATGGACACAAGCCATGGTCATCCTCATCTTCAAAAAGGGAGACCCCAGCCTAGTTGAAAATTACAGACCGATCTCTTTATGCTGCGTCACCTGTAAAGTCATGGAATCAATTATTAACCAATCCATCATCCTCCACTTAGAGACAAATAACCTACTCTCTAATAAACAATTTGGTTTTAGGAGAAAAACTATCCTGTAACCTGCAACTCTTACACTGCAAAAACATATGGACTACACAACTCAATCAGGGCAAAACAATAGACGCAATGTACATAGACTTCTGTAAAGCCTTTGATTCAGTGGTACACAACAAACTACTCCTAAAACTAAAATCTTACGGTATCTCTGGACACCTGCATAACTGGTTAGAAGCATTCCTGTCAAACAGACAACAAATGGTCAAAATTGGGAGCGTCCTATCAAATTCTGTAACTGTCAACAGTGGTGTCCCACAAAGCAATGTTCTAGGACCAACTCTTTTCATACTCTACATAAATGACCTCTGTGATCATATTAAAACCAACTGCATTCTCTTTGCTGATGATGTAAAGCTATTCAAAACCACAGACAATACTGCTACCCTTCAAAAAGACCTTGACTATGTATCAGAATGGTCAAACAAATGGCAACTTCAAATCCCAACAAATAAATGTTCTGTCCTGCATATTGGCAAAAAAAATATATCAGAAAATAAAATACAGTCTGAATAGTCAAGATCTTATTGATGATCCAAACCCTGTCAAGCATATTGGAGTACTCATCTCAAATGACCTAAGTGCTAGAGCCCATTGTAACTACATAGCCAAAAAGGCATTAAGAGTTGTTAACCTAATCTTATGTAGCTTTTTCTCTGGTAAAATTACACTAATAATTAGAGCATACAAAACATTTGCTAGACCAATACTTGAATACAGCTCATCAGTCTGGAACCCACATTACATATCTGATATTAACACAGCTGAGAAAGTCCAGAAATATTTCACAAGAAAAGTTCTCCATTCCTCTACTCATTACAGAATACCTTATGCCACCAGACTTGAAATTCTAGACCTAGAAAATCTAGCAGTATGCTTCCTTCGGTCCGATCTAAGTATAGTACATAAAATCATACATTATAATGTCCTACCAGTCAATGAATACTTCAGCTTCAACCATAACAACACAAGAGCAAACAATAGATACAAACTCAAGGTTAATTGCACCAAACTTGATTGCAGGAAATACAACTTCAGCAACAGATTGGTCAATGTCTGGAATACTCTACCTGACTATGGTTTTTTCCCCAAACCCCAAAAACTTTAACCTTAGACTGTCTACTATTGACCTCACCCCTTTCCTAAGAGGTCTGTAGGGGGCGTGCATAAGTGCACCAACATGCCTATTGTCCCTGTCCCAGTGTTTCTTTTATTTTTTTTATTTTTCTTATATGTGTCCATGTATTTATAACTATGTTTTTACTTATACCTATTATCTTGTTAGCAATTGACAAATAAAATAAATAATAAATAGATAATGATGAGCAGAAGCTGGAGCTGATGTTGGTTGAGGGGGCAGCCTCCTTCGTTTTGGAAAAATGCAGGAAGAGGCAGGAAGAGGTATCCCCATGCTCCTCTGGCTTAGGACAGCTTCCCAGCAGAGAGGAATGGGAGCAGAATGATCAAGAGAGGACAGGCGGTGGAAATGAGGTGCAATGGTGCTCAGGCAATGAGTAAGGGCCACCTACTCCTAATCCCCAAACATGGAGAGCGGAGGGAGATGGAAACAGCGCAGACCAACCCAATGACTAGGGAGGAGAGCACCCTGCCCTTTTTCACAAGGCATACCTAGGGACTGAGACTTAAGTAGACATTGTGAGGAGGAGAATTTATTGGGAACAAATACTGAATTTGTGGAGTTTTGTGTGTATTGCCGACATCTGGCATTTACAGAACTGCTTGCTTTCCTCCTTGCTTCGTGGATTCATTTCCTTGTTCCTTTGCCTTGCTGGACTTCTTGCTTTGAAGCCATTGTGCTAACAGTGTTTTGCTGGACTATTTGCAGCGAGGGGCTGTTGTGTGTATGTGTGTGTGAACACTTTGCTCCAGGACTTGCATAATGTGGGAGTATTTTGAGGAAAGTTGGAGCATTAAAGGGGAGTTTGAACTCTCAGCTGTCTGTGTGGCCTTCATGCCTTACCCTAGGTCATCACACAATGAGACAAAACAAAATTATAACTAATTATTAATGAATAAGCTCAAAAATGCTTAAATTAGCTCAACTAATATTAAATAGTTACCAAACAAATCTGAACAGACTATTTATAATACATTTCAACATGCTTAAGAGAAGCATTGATAAAGAATATTTTGTATGTCAGTGTGATATTTGTCATGAAGTGAACGTTTTGAATGATCCATGTATTTTCAAATAAGGAAAATTCTCACAGTTCATAGAACTTAGCTCTTACGTTTCTATTTGTTTTTATTTCCATATAAAGGTAAGTAAAGTATATAGAGAAATGCTTCAAAGAGTGGGAATTTCAGAGTAATTTTAAAAAATGCAATTCTCTCTACTAAAGCACTAAGTGATTTTGACAGAATAGGGCTTTTTGGTGGTGGTATTTTTTAAGTTACTTTTACCTAGTATGTTAACTATACACCGTGCTAAGATTTTTTTTTAAAGTAGAGCAGTATGGAAATGCAGTGAATTAAATAAAATAAATAACAAATGTGTAATTTCTTTCAACATTTTATTGATACACAAAGAGTTGTTTCCAAAACAGAAATGTTGAAAAGATTGCAAATGAGTTGAGCAATTTGGAATGTATTCTCATGAGCAACCTGATTCATTAAGAGAAGATATCTTTTCTGTTTCTCTTTCCATCATTGTATGCAGTCTAATGAATTTCCTATGCAGGACTCTTCAATCAATTTTGGAATAGAATAGAGGACAAGAAGATAAAGTATCATTGGATGATTTGATTTTACCCATTTATGGTACAAGAGAAAAATACTTTTAGTATTTAGAAAGATTTTGAATTTTAAAAGCTTAGGTTTTTTTAGACAACTTTCAGGCAATCCTTTACAATACTACAGGACCTTCAAGAAAATAGTGATGCTTGTCATTCTATTCGAGAAATTATATTTTAATAATAATTCAAATATTGATGTTATAAATATCCTAATTTTACCTTTTTCATATACCAAAAGAATTCAGCTTCTATTTTTAACCTATCATTAGCATGAATAAAATCTAGTTCAGGATTTTAAATACTGTAAAAATATAACCTTCCAATTTCACTATTATTTTAATTTTTTTTAAAATTAAATTGGGAGTAAGTAGCTATACTGTGTCCGTTGGAAGGACAACATTGGAAAATTGGAAAGGACATGGAGGAAGTTAAAGGCATCTGACATAATGCCACAATACTGTGTTTGAGCATCAAAACTCTTGAACCAATTTTGTTCTAGTGTTTCACAAAGAGAGGGTATAGAGGTTTCCTAAGATGTTATCTTTTCTCCAAAGTTTTCTCCAAATATTCATTAAATCAAGCTTCATTCTCTAAGTTATAATTTCTCTAGAGCTTTAATGATCAAGTTGTTTGAGTTCTGTTCTCATTTTTGTTTCCTCCCACCCCCTGCAAGGGATGGATACAATCCAGATTCTTCTGTTTCTTAATATATTTTTGTGAGATGTGTATTAATAATATAATTATTCATTTTATGAAGCTCTACTTTGTTGCCCAGATTGTGACTCAACTAACATCAGATGTTTTAGTTAAATGAAACTACATTACCAGATTATTAATTATTTTCCAAGCAGTTTCATTTTTTCAAAGTACAAAAGTATGCAATATGCATTCAATGCCAAGTTTGGTTTGTCTTTCAAATGAAAAGTTATGAGCAAACATATTTTTACATTTCACTGTGTCATATTTGGCTGATAACAGCTGGGTTCCCATATGCCAGCTCTACCTCTATATGCACTCTGGCAACTCTAGTATTGGGACCTAAGAACATCAAGCAGAACTTTAATGGAACACATGCTTGTTCATCCACCACTTTGGTAAATGCTTTCTACATTTTTCAGTGCTACTTAATAGCTTTTACAATGGAGAATCAGCCACCTTCTATGTAAAAGAATAAACAGTCACAAATCTGACATCTTGAACATTAGAACTGGGAGTTTTGTACAACTCTGATTTTTATCTATTTAATAGCAATAGCACTTAGACTTTTATATCACGCCATTGTGCTTCACAGCACTCTCTGGGTGGTTTGCAACATCAGTTTATTGGTCCCAACAATCTGGGTCCTCATTTTACTGACTTCAGAAAGTTGGAAGACTGAGTCAACCTTGAGCCTGTCAGTACTGAACTCTGTGGGCAGAGTTAACCTGCAATACTGCTTTCTAACCACTGCATCACCAGGGCTCTTTAACATGGTTAAAGCATTCTATTTCTTACATTAAGTGGCTCTCCTGAGAAGATGGATTATAAAGACCAATTAGATCATGTTATAACGGAGTTAAATTCATCAGAAGATGTAATTCCATTTGTCTTGGATTTTTGAATCAGGGATTTTTGACACATTACACTTGTCAACTAGCCATTCAGAACTGAAATGCCCACATTGAATAGTATGAATGTTTCAATAGTATGAGTGTTTTATTTCCAAAGCTTTTTAACATCTCACTTTACCATTCTCTTTTCCAGTTTTTCTCCTTCCAAATTAGATAAATAAAAATAACTATGTAAAAACTTTCTTAACACTGTTAATTTCTTGGGGTAAAGAAATTTTAAGGAATCATCTTTTCTTTATTGATTTTCTTTTATGGAACTAACAGGAACGCATACCACTACTTTATTTATTATCTGTTCTAGAAAGTTTGTTTTTAATGTCTCCCCAGCATAAAAGCTATTTTTCCCCTTTTCCTCATCCTTACAAGTGTATGCATTTACTTTATTTGACAACGACAGTAGATGTAAAAAAACAAAATTAGAAAAAACAATTGCTATCAACCTGCCTTCCATTGAGGACCTGTATATAGCACGAGTCAAAAAGAGGGCTGTGAAAATATCTACAGACCCTCTCACATCCTGAACATAAATTGTTTCAACTTCTGCCTTCAAAATGACGCTATAGAACACTGCACACCAGAACAACTAGACACAAAGACAGTTTTTTTCCTGAATGCCATCACTCTGCTAAAGAAATAATTCGTCAACACTGTCAAACAACTTAGTAAGACTGTATCACTATTATTCTTCTCATCCTTCCTATTACCTATCTCTTCCCACTTATGACTATAACCATGTTGCTTATATCTTTACAATGTATATTGTTTTATTTGTTTCCTGATTTGATTGCTTATTAGTAACCGTTAACTATCACTAAGTATGATTCTTGATGAATGTATTTTTTTTTATGTACACTGACAGCATATGCACCAAAGACAAATTCCTTGTGTATCCAATCACACTTGGCCAATAAAGAATTCTATTCTATTCTATTCTATTCTATTCTATTCTATTCTATTCTATTCTATTCTATTCTATTCTATTCTATTTGTTACCCAGAGGTGGTATTCAGCAGGTTCTGACCATTTCTAGAGAACTGGTAGCGGAAATTTTGTGTAGTTTGATGAACCGGCAAATACCACTTCTGACTGGAGATTTTACAGTATCCTTCCCCTGCCACCCCCATCAAGCCATGCCCACAGAACCAGTAGTAAAAAAAATGAATCCTACCATTGATGTGATCCATAAAAATGTATATCAAAATGAAATAATTTACTCTTTAAAGCACCACAAATTGTTGTTCACTTTGTTATTTATTTTAAAATGTAACAAGCATAACTCCTGGCACTTCTCCAGGTTTTGTTGACAAGCAGCTCTTGTCAGCAGAGAAGAATTCAGAAGTATTATTCAGTGGCATCAAGTGGAGTATAGTGTTTCCATCCATATATATATATCTACAGTAGGTAGATTAACTGCTAATAATAATAGAGTATTACCCTGTTAAATATAATTTAAAAGATTTCAGACTTGACTCAGACTTGATTTCTTAATGTCCATTTTAGTCAAACTATCCCAACCAGAAAGTAAGTCTTACCCTGCATCAGCGCCTTCACATTGTTTCTAGCTCCATTAATAGTTTCACTCAAGATTAATGAATTAGTTCAAAAATAATGTGTTAATGTTTTTTCTCTTTGGGCTTCTACTTAAAAGCTTTAGATTTTAGTACCTGTTATTCACCACAATTTATTGGCAAGGTCTCCTAATCGTCTGAGCTAGTGACTGCTACTTCTTACCAGGAGGTTTTTCTGGACCAAAGACTGAGATGTGTGTTCTTTTCCAGTGTGTAATAATTGTTGATTTGAGTACAAATAAGAGATTGACAAAGAGCAAAGAAATATATACTTTTGCTTTCATTGTTGTCAATCAATTTTTGCGCCTGACGCCTATTCTGTCTCCTGCCTTCTCATTAGATAAGCTACCATTACTACTTGTTAAATTTGGACTGTAAGATTTCCAAATTGCTAAGTCAAAACACTTCAACAAGCTGAATTGGATTTTTAAAACATGACATTGATACTATGGTCCTTTTCTAAAAGATCTGTCCCCAAATTAGCTCTCCCTTTTCAATGTGTTTTAAATTTCCAATCTGAAATCTCCTTCTCAGTGCAAGTTATTATGACTAATTCACATAGAATTTAATTACACAATAGTAATACCACAAAACATAAATAAGTGCAAATATAGATGGCAGCTTCTTCCCCTCAAGAAATAATATAGAGAGCATAATAGAATCATAGCAGAATCATAGAAGAATCCAGGTCTTTACCTTAGCATATTCATGTAATGGGATCTCAGGTGGAAAGTTTGATTACTAAAATGATACTTATCTAATTAGACTAGTAATTTCATTCAATGTTATAGTAAATCATATGTTTACATTTCTTTAGATCATTAACAAATACCACTTCAGTCCTCATCATTTGATCATTTGTGAGACATCTAAATTTGCTTGGTTCCACAGTGTGTTACATACATCTTCTTCCTGAGCAACTCTAAGGCATATTATACATAAATGGTTGCATATTTTTCCTCTGTGGTTGTTTTTTTTTTCCAAAGCAGTTTAGAAAAGTGGAATATTGATAATAAATGTCCCATGTGCATAAAAGTTAAGCAATGTTTTGCAATGCTTTCATTACAGGCCCGGAATGATTGCATCTCTCAAATTTTATTTAATTTTGATTTATTCCTTAATCCATTACACAAATGCTATTTCATTTTGTAGTAAAAAAAAGCTTTTTCTAAAAAAAAATGCAAAATAGCAATAGCACATATACCACTTCATAGTGCTTTACAGCTCCCTCTAAGCTATTTAGAGAGTCAAAAAATTGTCCCCAACAATCTGGATCTTCATTTTACCAAACTTGGAAGGATGAAAATGCCTGTGAAACTCGAACTCCAGGATGTGGGCAGAGTTAGCCTGCAACACTGCATTCCAACCATGTGCCACCGCAGCTCATCAATAATATTTAGGCACATTTGTATGCGCATTTTGCAAATAATTTCATGTGCTTTCTTTGGCACTTTTCATAATATATTTTGGGATGTAAGCAACATTGTAACATCCAATAATTTTGGTATATATCTGTACTATGGTTTGCCAATAGGTTAAAGAAAATGTGCAATTGGATAAGTTCATATAAAAAATGAACTAAAAATTATCTACCTATTCCTTCCCAAATTGATTCCCACCATACAACACACTTAAATTTCAACTTTAAAAGGCAAGAAACTTACTACAAATCTTCCAAATTACATAATATTTTTTTCTTACTGGAAGCTATTTATTGTATGCTTGATCTGCTATTTTGCTTGATGGGTTGAGACTTAAAGCTATTGTATTTTTCATCTATTGAGCTGCATACATCCACTAATAATGTTGATGGCATATATAATAAAGTATTTTCAAACAGTGTTTGTCACAGGACAATTAATTGTAGAATCTTTTGGTTGATCCCTAGAACAAATTTAAAATAAATATTTCATCCATATGTTTATACATAAATTTAGCTGCTGATAATGTAATGCTTATCTAGAACTTTCAATAAAGAAAACTAAAAATGTAAACCGTCAAAAAAGAACACAGTAAATGTCATTCCCTCATGGTATTTACAGTATATTAAATAAATATTGGATGTTGCAAACCAATATCCATCAGAAATATGTACTTCCTTAATTGCTTGTGCTTTTGGTATTACTCTTGGTTTTCAACTGGGGAAGATTACAAATCTGCCTAAAAGTTTGTAATGATATAAAACACTTAACAGATGACAGATAATCAGAATTGGAAGGGATCTTGTAGATCATCTAGTCCAAACCCCCACCCAAGCGAGACACCCTACACCATTTCTGATAAATGGCAGTCTAATCTCTTCTTGAAAGTCTCAAGTGATGGTGGTCCCACAACATCCGAGGCCAAGGTGTTCCATTGGTTGATTGTTCTCACTGTCAGAAAGTTTCTCCTTATTTCCAGGTTAAATCTCTCCTTGTTCAGTTTCCATCCATTATTCCTTGTCTGGCCTATAGGCACTTTAGAAAATAGCTTGACCCCTTCCTCTCTGTGGCAGACCCTCAAATATTGGGAGACTGGTATCATGTCCTTCTCTTCCCTGGTCCTTCTCTTTCCTAGACTAGCCATGCCCAATTCCTATAACTGTTCTTTGTATGTTTTAGCCTCCAGTCCCCTAATCATCCATGTTGCTCTTCTCTGTACTTTTTCTAGAGTCAACATCTTTTTTACAAAGTGGTGACCAAAACTAGATGCAGTACTCTAGGTGTGGTCTTACTAAGGCTTTATAAAGTGGTATTAGGATCTCCCTTGATCTTGATTGTATGCCTCTGTTAATACAATTTAGGATTGCATTAGCTTTTATGGCTGCTGCTGCACACTGCTGGCTCGTATTTAGCTGGTTGTCCACTAAGACTCCAAGATCTTATAACTTGGTAGAATAACAAAAGTAACTCATCCACATGTACTATTTGCTTCAGCAAGATCATTCCCATTTGGTTTTTGCTGAAGATATGTGTTTACAACAGGATCCTCTATCTTACTTCCAGCCTTTATCTGCTGGGGAATATCTCTTTGCATCCAGGTACTTGTCTAGGTGTTTTCATAGCCATTTCAATCCCAGCTATGGGAAGACCTGGCTCTTCAGCTGTATAAACTCTTTCTTTTCTGTTGGGGAGAGGACTCAGAAATTGGAATATCAACTTCATGTAAAAACTGAATCAGGAAGTTGATATTTCTATTAGCACAGGTAAGGCAGAACTTTTGCTATGTCACTTTTTTCTTGTTGTCAGATGAAATAAAGGTCATATACAAGACATATCTTAATAGTGCCAGTAAAATTGTAATATAAAATTATAGCAAATAATGACAAAGAAAGTTTCTCTAGTTTTAAAAAGGACCTGAGAAAGGATTAGATGGGGGGAAAAAATGAAGTGGCTAGTTTAACTAAATGAAAATCTATTCAACATTGGTGGCATGATTGAACTGAGTATGTAGGTTTTTTTGTCAACTTAGTTAGATAACAGCTACATGGCATGAATGAAATTTAAACTGCTAATTGAGTGCTTCCAAAGACCCAACCAAAGTTGGGATTGAGTACATACATACACACACACACACACACACACACACACATTCATATATGTGAATAAGAAGAAGTTTAGAATTATTATACTTGCAGTGCTATTTTGGATTTGTACTGTTCAATGGAAACCAAAGTTAAAAAGGGCTGCCAACAAAATACTACAAAGATTCAGGTAGGACAATTCTAAGGCATTAATTAACCGCTAAGCTGTTCCTGTAATAAAATATGAATGGATTATTTGGATATGTTAAAGATATAAATCATATTTTTGCCATTTTATTGATGAACAATTTTAAAACAACTTTAAAAATTATTATTGAGAAAGAAATAAGTTTCTCTCATCACTAAGTATTAACAAGAGTAGACTTAGGACTGACCCCTGAGAAATACTTATGCATTGACATCAAAGACCTTTCCTCTTAATCATACATGTGTGATGAAAATTATTGAAGTGAAGCCAACAAGAAACTGCCCGACCTCTGCAAAGATAAGAAAATGATGTTATAAAAATCCCACAGACAAGAACAACAGCACTAATACTGAAGACTAGAAATTTGCATTAGCCATCAGCAAGTCATTGATAATACAGTATGAGTCAGTGCTGACTCACTAGAATATCCTGTAAGAACCTTAAAATAGGTCAGTGAAATTATTTGCTGACAAAATAATGGAATTAGAACAATTCATTCAGTGACCTTAGACAAAAAGGAAAGAGGAAAGATCGAACAGGCTGATGCAACCAAAAATAGTGCTGTTTTTTTTAAAGAAAGGAGATAAAGATAATTAAAATAAAATGAAATAAATACCAGCCATTAAAGACAATTTAATCAACCTACTCAAGAATGTAAAAAAGAAATGAAAAAATAAGAAGGAAGGAAGGAAGGAAGTAAATGCTTACTGTAAACTTCCGTGATTATTTTTTATTAGATTTATATTGTCATTATTTTCTAAGATCAATGTGACATCTTCTGTCCCATTTTCTCCATAACAAAAAAAACATGTGAGCTAAAGGAAGAATATGGACTAATGCAGTGGTGGGATTCAACCAGTGTAACAACTGGTTCACTGAGCGCATGCTTCATGCAGGGGTGCGTGTGAAAAAAGCTCTAAAACTTACCTTCTGCTGCAGCCCCAGTGAGTAAAACAGCTGAGGCACGGCAATCTGCTCTGCCACGCCTATCAGCTGGGCTTCAAACAAAGGAAATATAGGACAGACTAGTGCAGGGGCAGGTGGGTAGGGCCAACTGATCACCAGAATTACTGGTTCACCTTAACTGGTCTGTACCAGCTGAATCCCACCTCTGGACTAATGGGAATCATACACGAGACTTTCATTGGGAAGAATCCTGAAACATTTTTATTGTGAAATAATAGAAAATACTTGTAGCTCAGGTTTTAGATTTTGGCTTGTGGTTTGCTCTACAAGATTGTTTCCATTTAGTTCCCAAACATTTTGTTACCAGGTTAGATAACATCATCAAAATTCTCTTTCAAATTACATTTGGAAACTATTGAAAAAAAATTTGGCCAGCAATCTGTGGCAAAGACTGGTATGTAAGAAAACCAGTCAAAGGGACTTAGTCTGAGTGGAAATTAAATTATGAAAATACTGTTTAAAATTTCAAAAAGGAAATTGGGGGAAAACTGTACCTGATGAGATTCTGTTAATTCTTTACAATAAAGGAGAATTATTTTACCTGATTTTGATTCCTATCTGGTTTACCCCACAAGGCCAACATCAATCTTACATGTCTAGTGTCCTTAACAGTCAAAGAAACTAGGGTGAGTCTCTCTAAGCATCTTCTGAAGTCCACTATCCATTTGTGGGCTATGTTGTCTCTTATCTAACCATTCTCTAGGCAGCAACTTTTTGCCCAATCTCCCACTTTCCCCATTATGCCAATTGAGAATATTACCATGACAATGAAGTAGAGAGGACATCTTAATTCCCTATGCAATAATACCCAAATAATTTGCTCTAAGAGACAAAACTTACTGAGAAAATTCCACAACCATTTGACTATTAGAGCCAAGAGATTAATACATAAACGCAATTAATCATTGTAATAAACATTCCAATGCTAAACTAAAATTTTAAAAAAATATATTAGTTTCTTCCTAAGGCAAGATATCAAGACAAATTACAAAAAATTGATTAAACAACAGAACTTAACTTATCTCCTTTCCTAAATTCTAGGAGCCAGTACCAATTGGAAGTCACCCTGAGAAAGAATAACCACAAACCAAATTGCCATTGTTCATTTCCAACATTTATCTAATTCACTGACAATTATCCCTTCTTCTAATGCACATAGAATCAAGTATAGCTTACAAACATTTCAACAATCAGATGGAATTCATCCATGCATTCATCAATCAGTCTAAACCATAGAAGAAGAATGGCTAAACAAGACTACTGGGGGTGAATGAATAGCTTTGGAAATATTATTAAGAGGATATACTTGGTTTTCAAAGTCATAGCCTAAGTTAGTTGGATAATACACTGTGGATACAAGATGAGTTGGATTTCACAAGGATTGATAAAATTATGTTTGGTCTAAACACTGCAAATGTGATTATGAAGTTATCAAACTAAAGTTGTGGAAATTGGAAATGGAAGCTTTGAAGTAAATACTTTGATAAAGATGTGACATTGTAAATATATAGGGAACATTGTTGTAATGAGTTCTATTCAACCATTTAATGAAAAATCAGACAGTACATTAGCTTATAAAATTCATGGCCTTCATTTCTATATACCAAATGGTCAGAGTACTGAATGTTCAAATTAGTGCCGGAATGCAAGAATGACTTAATAGGTTTAACCAGAGCTAGTAGGAAGACTCCCAAGATTAGAACTAAACAATTGAAAGATACAGGATGTTCAAAAGATACAAAAAAATAAAAAGAAAGTTTATTTTATATTTAAAATATTCTACCCTGCTTAATAACCAGGTTAATGAGCTTGGTGATATGACAAACAACAACACATGTAAAATAAACAAAGACATAAAAATACTGCCTTTGAAGTCTACTATCATTTTGCCCAACCAGACACATAAATTGTGATTTACTGAGTTAAAATACAGATCTTTGAAAGAGGTATAAAATAGGAGAGACATGGGACTAATTATCTTGCCATCAGTTGAGAGACCAACCTATTAAATACATTCCTTCCAGAAAATCTTGCTGACAATTCCACTCCTCCTTAAAGGAAAGAGAAGAGATAAAAGATCACTTATACTTGATGTGATTCTAAACAAGGGACATTTCTGAGGAATTGGAAGAAGCAGGAACACTGATATAATGTGACTACTAGGAGAAAGTGCTAAATTGCCTGATTTTAAGAAAAACTAAAGTTAAGTATAATTGAACAAAAACTTTAAAAAGCAACATTTAATAACTTAAGAGCATTGATAATTAGGATTTTCAAAGAAGCTAAACATGGGTGGGAGGTCCTAAAAAGAACAATTACAAATAATTGCAATATGGTTTTAAAAACATGCAAAAGAAACTGATTTGGTTTCATTAAAAGCTTAGTGAAGATCTAAAACTCTTAAGGGGATTCATATTACAGTTGAAAAGAACAGCAGCAACCCACAAAATTTTTCCTGAGATAGCTTAGATGTAGAGATTATATCAGAAAGTCATACGCTCAGAATATGCTAATATTGATGAAGGATGCATCAAAGGGTTTTTTTTTCTGGAATAATAATAAAAAGAACATATAGTTGAAGATGACAAACTCTAAGGATAAGAAATAAAGAAGTATTCCACTCCTATTATCCAAGTCCTTAGTTTTCTCTAGCAAGAAAATATGTGGTCCATAGAGCAATTGTAAATAAATGAATTAGGTACAGGTTTTTTTTCTGTGTTGCTGCAATCCCACCTTAGCTATTTTGCCCAAGGTATGGTCAATCTGGGAGAGAGAGAAAAGCAAGAAAGATGAAAGAACTCGAAACTAAAAATGAATAGAAGGTAAATAGAAATATTTAGGCTTGGGAACTCAATTGCACTGTTCAAATATTGTCATTTGTCACACAGTAGCCCAAAACAGATGCTTTATCATCTCAAACAGGAGATAGCAGAATAATGGATTTAACTAGGAGAAAGGCAGATTCTAGGTGAACATTGGAGAAGAAAAATCTAATGTTAATAGCAACCCAGTAAGGTTTCACATTCCCACATATTGGATATATTTAACTGGAAACTAGGTAGTTCCTTATTCTGGATGCTTAATTGGATTTCTGTATAGAGTAGAGAAATGGATTCCCTTGCCTTCAATACTCTATAACTCTATAACACATTAGACTCTGAGAGCATTTAGTAAAATTGAATAATAGGATTTTTTTTTAAAAAAAATAGAAAATAAAATAAAAATGTATCCCATCCTGCATATTTTACTATGGAATCCATATTACAAGATATGATGATGGACACCAACTTTTTAAAACAAATATTTTTAAGACAAATATTTTTAAGACAACTTTTTAAGACAAATATTTGGGAAGTAAAGCAATATAAAATGTCCACTAATTTGATAACCAGAATCTAGGAGATAAGAGATAGCCATTGCTTCTTGACCTGCTTGTTGACTTCCTTGCAGTATCTCAATGATTACTTCAGGAAACAAAATGATGGAAAAACAGCAAATCAGAGAAATTCCAGGGATTAACTGTGGAGTAAGATGATTTTGCTTTTAGTGAAAATTGTAGTGTAAAGTGGAGTCAGTAAAGAAACTGATTCCCTGAATCTCTCTATGGAGAAGAAGAGAACTTGAGATTGCTCAAAAGACTCTTTACAGATATTCCCCGTATTTAGCATATGAAGAGAACATGGCAAAGAGAAGTAAACATATACATACAATCCACATTATTATATACAAAATTTGCGGTACAGCAGCGGCCTCATAACTTGATGTCCAATTCAGTTATCCAGGCAATTGCCTCTGGCATTGCTTTGTGGAGATTTTCTAAGGAACTGAGAATGCATGTTGAATTAAGTTTTGCATAATATATTTAATAGCTTGCATATTAGCATCATAGTCACAACAAGAGGAATCTTTCTAGCCCCATTGATAGAGGGCAGAGGCATATCTTCCAGGGTCACATCTAATTCTGCTTAGCTTCATCCAGATAGAGAAAGGCAGATTAAAAACAGGTAGTTTTGCTAGAGGAATCACTAATGGATCAGGCTCCCCATGACAGGACTATAAAGTGGTGGTCTCCAGCAAATTTTAGAAGTCTGGCAATTGGAAGAATCCCTAAGCCACGGTCACAGCCTTTCATATGTATATGAAGATTTGTGTTTAAGAAATATATTCCTTGAAAATGTTCTGGATAAAAGAAAAGCATAATAAGAAGATTGGTTTCCAGACGCAACTATAAAGAATTAAACATTATAATTAAAGAACTCCCATAATGGAGAAAAATGACCTAACAGCAATAGCATTTGCCTTATATATTGCTCCATAGTGCTTTAAGCCTTTTCTAAACAGTTTACAGAGTTGGCATAATCCCCCCAACAATCTGGGTCCTCGTTTTACTGTTCTCGGAAAGATAGAAGCAGGGTGGTATTCAGCAGGTTTTGATCAGTTCTGGAGAACCGATAGCAGAAATTTTGAATAGTTCAGAAACTGGCAAATACCACCTATGACAGGAGATTTTACAATATCCTTCCCCTGCCATGCCCACCAAGTCACGCCCACAGAACTGGTAGTCAAAAAATTTGAAACCCACCACTGGATGGAAGTTCTTCAGAAGTCAACTGTGAACCAGTAAGGATCAAATTGCTGGCAGTTTGGCAGAGTTAGTCTTCAATACAGCATTTAACCACTGTGCCATCACAGTTTGGGTGGTTCTGGAAGAATATATTTGGCAACAATATACCCAGAATTTACTCTTTAGATTGTCTGATACAATAAAACTGAATTTAAAAGAAAAGATAAAAGAGGATATATCTAAAAATCAGGCTGTTCTGGATATGGATTTAAAACTGACAGGATATAAGAATAAGAATGATATTGACAAAGATGTTATACAAAACCAACAATTGAAATTGGAATGAAGTTTCAATAGTTAAAAGGGATGGACCCACAAATGATAAATGAGAAGAATTACTTGGATCAGTGGTGGGATTCAAATTTTTTACTACCTGTGGTGGGAGTGGCAAGGGAAGGATACTGTAAAATCTCCAGTCAGAGGTGGTATTTGCCGATTCTCCGAACTACTCAAAGTTTCTGCTACACATTCTCCAGAACTGGTCAGAACCTGCTGAATACCACCTCTGACTTGGATACATAATTATTAAAGAGAAAAGTGACTTGGACACTTTTTCTTATTATGAATTTATAAAAGAGATGTGGTGTATTTTGGAAGGAACTTCTAACAAAAGCAAAAGTGAGATGAAATGAGCTTTGGGTGCATCAGCTAAAAGGAAGACTCAACACTCAAGTAAGGTTTATAAAATGGACCTATCTGATCAAGGTTTATCCTCTCTCTGTTTTTTAACAACGTTTTCTTGATTAGGAATGAATATGAGATTTCTTGTTTATAGATAAGAAATGGGAAACAGAGAGTTTTGTTGTATTTTGGGACAAAGTGATAATATAATTATACTATATGATATATAATTGAAAAGTGATAAAGAAAAGATAGAACATCATTTGAAGTGATTAAAGATTAATATTTTCAATTTGTTGTTTCTAATAATTCTTAATGGAATTATTCTTGATTAAGTTTGAATGATGAGGTTTTAAATATTTGTTTATCAATATAAGACATGGAAAGAAGTTTTTCCCCTTGCATTTTTAGAAAAAATGACAAGATATTGTATAAAGGAAAGGAAAGAATTGTGAAATTGTATACATGTATACATACATATATACAAATATGTATGTATGTATCTATATACACACAAGAATATATATTATTTTTCTGGTAATTATTAATGGGTTTTTGCTGATTAAGATTTAAAGATATTGTTTGCTAGTACATAAAAGACAAGATATAGAACAAAGAGATTTTTGGTGAAAGTATTAGAGCTATTACACTATTGAGAATGTTTATTCTTGTCTTGATGAAGGATGAAATTATTTCTTTAGAATTTCAGATGCAAAATCTCTCTGTCTCTAGTCATCTGCCCTATCATTTCACACAGGGAGCTGAAGAAGCTGCATCCCCTTAGCATTACCAGCTTCACGACAGCATTAGAACAGATTACTGACTGATAACACCCACAGTTCAGGGGCTATGCATATGCTATCTGTCTAAATAAGCAGCAATCATGATGTGATGCCTGTTATTTTTCTCCTCCCTAGAAAATTGTGAAAGCAGTTTTTGCTGTCCAGAAAGTAAATGATCCCTCTGAAATGTGGGACCATCTGCTTGCACTTTGAGATATAACTGAGGCTGAATAATAATAATAATAATAAAAATCTAGCTCTTTTTTTATAAAGGTGGCTTGCTGGGATCTTGCTGAAATCCAGTTCAGAAAAATAGGAACAAAGACTGTGGAAATGAAGAACTTAACCTTCTCATTCTAAATATGACTTTACTTCTTTATCTAGAAACATTTCTTCTTACATATTTTAAAATATATATATTTCTGTATATTTAAAAAAGCAAAATAAAGATTTATACGGAACAGCAACAATCCTAGAATTTTCCTTTGGAATCCCAGCTTCCAGCACAGAGATAGAATTGAGATAGAAGATGTGCTTACTACTCACTATTTTAGAAAAATATGATGATTTTCCTGACATTGTAAGCAGTGATAATTTATCTATGATTTTATCTGCACTTTCTGCCCACCCAATAGGAAGATAGTTTACCTACTATTTTGAGATGAAAGAAACAGATGTTGTTGATCTGAACCCACCCCAACCTGCTGGGGATGCAACCTATATTTAAGCATATCTGCATTAAAACTACTGTTTCTCCCCCTCTCCTAATGTATGTAGGGCCATCCAGTTAGTTTTTATTTATTTATTTTATTTATTTGATTTGTCAATCACTTAAAAGATAATAGGTATAAGTATAAACATGAGTAAGAATACAGGAAATAGGTACAAATAAATGGGGACAATAGGACAGGGACGGCAGACACAATGGTGCACTTATGCATGCCCCTTACAGACCTCTTAGGAATGGGGTGAGGTCAATAGTGGTTAGTTTGAGGTTAAAGGAGTGGGGGTTAGAGGATGTAACAACAATCAGGTAGTGCATTCCAGGCATTGACTACTCTGTTGCTGAAATCGTACTTTCTGCAATCGAGTTTGAAGCTGTTTACATTGAGTTTGTATCTGTTGTGTGCTCTTGTATGCTCTTGTATTGTTGCAGTTGAAGCTGAAGTAGTCATTGATTGCTAGGCCATTGTAGCTGATCATTTTGTGTGCTATGCTTAAGTCTAACCATAGGTGGCGATGTTCAAGGTTGTCCAAGCCCAAAATCTCAAGCCTGGTGATATAAGGTATTCTGTTGCAAGCAGGGGAGTGTAGTACTCTTCTTGTGAAATACTTCTGGATTCACTCAATTGTATTAATGTCTGATATGCAGTGTGGATTCCAGAGTGATGAGCTGTATTCGAGTATTAGTTTTGCAAAAGTTTTGTATGCTCTAGTTAGCAATTCGATATTTCCAGAGGAGAAGCTTCGTAAGATTAGATTTACAACTCTTAATGCCTTTTTGGCAATGCTGTTACAGTGAGCTCTGACACTTAGGTCATTTGATATGAGAACTCCAAGGTCATTGATAGAGTGAGGATCATCAAAGAGGTCGTATCCGCCTACTTTCTATTTGGTGTACTGATTTTTTTTTACCAATATGTAGGACAGAGCATTTGTTGGTCGAGATTTGGAGTTTCCAGATGTTTGACCATTCAGACACATAACCAAGGTTGCTGAGCTTTACCCCGTCTTACATAAATGCCTTTGTGAGATTATCATTCTAATATCATTACTGTTATTTTAACAGGTTAACATTCAGTAAAATGTTGCCCATTTCTTTGCTACTTTTCCTTTAACTAGGTGGAAAAGGTTAAAAGAAATTTCCTTTCTACCCCATGCAATACAAAGAACCGTAAAACTGTTGTCTTTATCCATTGGTTCTATTGGTTCTCAAAGGAATGGAAAGCATTCACTTTTTGCTTCCTGATGTTGGCAGAGGTAGGAAAAAAGTAGAGGAATCCAGAAATCAGGTGCAATATCTGGTGACTGTTGTGGCTAAAATGGACTAAATAGTTTAAATCTAGAAACAGCTTTCTTAAGCCAGTTCCATATCTACAAGTCCACCACTTGTGCAGAAGTTAGTAACAGGGACTAGCAAACAATTTGATCCAGGCTCTTTCTTTCCCAACATGGCATCTTTGGGGGAGGGGATGCTTTTTTAAGACTTAAAAAGAGAGGCTACCTCTCTCCTAAGAGGTAAATTTAGAGACTGGTGAGGGGCTAGGAAGATTTTATCATCATATGATCTTCTTGCTTCAATCTCAGAGGGCAACTCTCTGGGGCCCTCATAATAAAACTTTTATAAAATTAGAGTGCCATTTTAATAGTATCTTTGCATAAAATAACATTCTCAGTTCTGATTTGTGCTGCCTTCCTTTTGTCTTCCAGTTGGTTAAGGAATTGATGGAAGATATTAGATAATTAACTCATTAAAATCATTATGTAAATGGTAAAACATGAGCTCACTTGATTATTCTTATAATCTTGTCTCATATCCATGTGTATGGTCTCCGTCACAAATACTGATTCTTAACAGTGAAAAATTGATAGCAGTCATCAGACGTGTTTGCTGTGTACAAATGAAATCAGGCAATGGGTTTTATAGTAGTCATATGACACAATTTCCATATTTTCCAGATTTCAAGATTATGTTATATGATTTTAAAAAGTGTGGGTGTTGTGAAGCTTTGTGAGATTTCTGACTTTTATGAGGAGATAGCCAGATTCATATTCATGGGCCAGCTGTATGAAATAATTCTTTTCTCCAGTACTACTCGCTGGTTAGGATGGCTAAGACTTCTAAGAATCATTTGGAAAATCACAATCCAGATGGGCTGAGATATCTGGCAGCTGCAGTCTGTACTGAGTGGGTACAGATGATAGTGTTCCTCAGTAGTTTCATGACGTTTAAGAACATCAGCTAACAAATGTGAAACTTTGAAATGAAATGAACTCTAAACACCAAGCCGTGGGCAAAAACAGGTTTTTAATTTTTCGAATCTTCTTTTCCCTTTCAAGTGTAAAATTTGCAATGAATAATGCATCCAACGAATCCTTCAGTTCTAAATTCTGAATAGCAAATTAATTTGTCAAATGAAACATGCCATTCACTTTCTGCACTCATCCTGCAGCAGTTCTTTGATTTGAAATGTGATGCTCACCTTGCTTGATCTCTTATAGGGACAAGTTATGATGCAAACACAAGTTTGTTCCATCTCAAATCTGGCATATAGACCTCAGCAAAAGAAAGAGTCTGAAAGTACTGAATATCAGTGGAATGTATTTTTGTCCTCTTTTCAGACCCAGTTCTTATCCCTCTAATATTGACAGGATGGGCAACAATTTGCACAGTAAAATATAATTATGACAGTCTTTTGGTGTGAATATTAGTAACTCTTTTCAAATGAATTCAATATATTAATCCTATACTGAATATTATTTATGTGATAATCTATTATACAAACAAATTTAGTCAATTTATATAACTGGGCTCAAATGATGTAGTAGAAATTGGCCTAAAACCTGTCCAGAAAATAGCTACCACAATGCTTTTCTTTAAGATATGTTAAATTGTTTTTCTTTTTGTGTAGTAAAAGTTACTACATAAAAGTAGTCAAATTTAGAAATCTCAAGTAAACTACAGTATATTAATCTTATTATGCTCTCTGTGGTCCACCCCAGAAAGATCTCTTTGGATACAAATAACAAGACTTTCAGATTTCAAGAGATGCCACCTAAGAGAGATTTATCTCTTGGGAAAGAATGAAGACCTCAAGAGAGAATACTGAGAACAGAATTACCATGTGCCTGTTCTTCATAAGACTTCCATCTGTTTTCTACTGATTTTTTTTCAATGCTTTCCACTCTATATAAATTGAAGCTTTGGTATTATTTAGTTGTCATCAATAGCACACAGTCATGTTTGGTGCCATTTGTAGAATGAAAACCTTTGATTTAGTTGCAGTAGACTTGCTTGCTTTTCAATTCAAAGCCATTCACAAACCAATCACAAACATTTTACTTTTAATATAAAGAGTTCAGATCTCAGAAGTACAAGACTGAGTTCCTTAGCCACAAGATTAGCTATTCTTAGCACTGTAAAAGCCCAGGATTTGAATCTTAGTTTTCAGTTGAGATTTCAGAACAGCAAGCATAGTACCTATCACTCTATAACAGCTCCCTGTAGTTGAATAGTTAGTACATTCTGCAAAGCATTTGTGCAATACATTAAATACGTGTAAATCTAATCACTGCATCATCTATCTCTTTATATCTGGTGCAAAAATACAGAAAATAGCAACTAAATTCGATAAAGCAATTGCAACAGCAAGAACTGTCCTGGGGTTCTTATTATTAAAGAAGATGGAAGGGATACCCAGGAGAGAATTTATTTTTCATTTTTATCTCATAGTACTAAATATAAGATGAAGCTGGTTTCTTGTAAGTTAATTACAGGGAACATATTTTTTTGTGCAAGGGGTATCTAGTGTGCATAATTCCTAACAGACAGTAAATTGATCACCAGTAGAAACACTGACCTAAACAAAGAAGCAGTACTAAAGAGGAAGTCATAACAAAACAAGAACTAGGTGAAAAGAGGAGAGGGAAACACTTGAGTCCAATTGCAAAGGAAGTCTTCTACACCTGTCTAAGACATTTCTGTTTCCATTCCAAATGAATGATATGAATGCAGATCAATATTTCATCAGGAGAGCCAGCTACAACTAGATCCAGCATATTCTCATTCTTGGCTACTAGGTAGCATTACTTGCTCTGTTGTTTTTTTAATCACTAACATTTATAGTCTCATCTTTATTTCAGCTAAGTTGTCATTCAGATGAAGCTATCCTCCTTTAAAAAATATTTCATTTCAGTCATTATGTGAAATTAGTTGATATCCCCCACTTCTGCAGGGGATGAATGCTTTTATGAAGGTTGTGGGCAGACTTGAAGTGGGAAGATATTTGATATAGCTTTACCTCATAATTTAATGTTGACTTTTTTGAAAGATTGAAAAATTCACTATTGGAAGATTTGTCGATACATATCAGCTATGACAGCTAAATGGAGTCTCCATGTCTAGAGGCAGTATACCTCTGGACACCAGATGCTGGAAACAAGCAGCAGGGAATTGTTTCACACAGAGCCCATATGGAATGACATTAAAATCAAAATCAAAATATTATGTAAACATCAGTGTATGCTTGCTCATTTTCATGCAAGCAGAAAATTCATATGGAAGTTTCCCATAAGACTTTCCCCATATTTCTGATGCATACAAGGATTCAGGTGTAAAAATTCCAGTAGATAATTACTTTGGTACTGTAAGACTCTGTTCATCCCCTTCTACATCCAGCATCCATTCTGATGTATAATCTGAACTGCTGGCAGAGTTGAGCAGAGAAAAACAGTATAGCATGTCATCCTTTAATTATGTTAATGTACTTGCAAACAAAAATCTGTTTCTAGTTCATAATCATTTTGTAAGTAGTCATATATAAGTTCATTTTATTTCAGTATTGTATTTATCTACAATTGTTTCAAATATATGTAAATTGGTATTCTTTTCCAGATTGTTTTTCCACAATAAATGCATTTTGAAAGGAGTTTACTCGAAACAAACATACTGTTTTTTGATACACTTTTGAATCAGGAACTTAGGTACCATGCTTGCAAAAATATGAAATGGGAAGATAACTGCCTCCCCATCTCAGATAATTTCTTGTTCAAATTAGAAAAATTAATGCTAATCTTTGATTCATGTTCCTCAAATAATCAACCTACAATGTTTTTATTTCTAACAAACATTACAACCAATATATCCTCTATAATACTGACAGATTTGAAGGCAAAAATAAATAGCTCATTATTGATGTTTTTTAAAAAGCACATAAAAAATCTTAATAATGACAGGTAAAACTAAATATTGATGTGAAAAAATTAGCCCTACCACCATCACAGCTAAAAATCTTAGAAATTGTATTGAGAAGTGAGATGCATAATAAATGTCATTCATTTCTATCAGAACTTTCTTCTCTCCTGCAGTTTTTTTTTTTTCAATGATGAAATCTTCCCTCTTGGTATTATAACAGTTTGAAAACAAACTGAAAAATAAAGTATAGCTGTACCAGGATTGTTGTCAGTGTTTTCCATTTCTAATTAACTTTAAACATGTATTTGTTTTATATATATCAAAGAATTATTTTTCATGGATCTCTTAATATTTTGGCCCTGATTAATACCTATTTTCCAACAAGGCTTCTTATGGCTAAATAAGTGAAACTGTAACACTTTTAAATGTTCAAACATAGGAAAGTTATCAAAGTAATCCAATTAAATTGAACAAAAATTCACACTGCTCGCACCTAAGGCAGGGAATAATAGATTGTGCCAAGGTGAGCAGGATCCCATCAGAAATAGTCTTGAACCAACCTACATAAATGATACAGTTTGACGATGCTGAACATACTAGTGCAAAACACAAACCTGTCTTCAAGTCGTATATTGCTTGCCTATAATGCTTCTTCCTCATTAATAATACCCATGCTGATATGAAGCTGCCTTACCTTGTCATCAATTATAGGCCTATCTTGTTAGAGGTCTTACACTGCTTGTCCCTGAAGGCGCTGCCTAGTGTGTGGCTTTTCCTCTTTATGCTTACTGGAAAACAATGTTGAAACTGTGTCAATCATCTGATTCAAAGAAGATGGGGATTGCAATGCTGACTATGGTATAGTATTTGGAACATTCTGCCAAAAAAGAAAAGAAACCCAAAACATATAAAACAGCTTATGGTTATACGGAGTTACACTTTGCCATTTTATTGTATCTAAATTTCATTTGGGAGATCTTTGGTAAACTATTTTATCCTATACGTCTTTCTTTTTCTAACAGCATGCTATCTCTTCTATCAGTAACATCCTCTGTGGAGTGTTTGTAGCTCAATGGTACACTTTCCATGTGGATCAACCCAGATTCCTTCTCTTGCGTCTCCTGAAAACACTGGGAACTCATACATGAAATTATGAAAAGTTGCTCCCAGTCAGCATTAACAAACAGACAATAGTTGGTATCATCTGTGGCACCTTTTGTTGTTTCTATATATTGTGCAAAAGTAATGGTTTTATAATCATAGTGAAGGGTCCAGGCCCAAAAGTGAGAAGGAGACAGCCTTGGTTCTATAAGGATAACCTTTATTGACATGGGGATTGGGGTAGTATATTCTTCTGGTATTCTTCCTTTTGCTGATCTTTGATACCATGAACTATGGTCATAAGTTAAGGACTATATATATACTTATTATTTAGGTTCAACCCTCCCATTTGATACACTTCTAGATGCCATTTAAAGTATTGTTTTTTATCTTTAAGACCACATACTCCATCTGGATTTCTCATAGCTGATAAAGTTGCCTCAATTCCACACTTAGAGAAAGAAAAGGTGGTCAAAACTAGAAGTTCTTTATTTTTGGCAGAAGTTCTGCTTTTCTGTAACAGCTTGCTAGTGAAAATTACATTGGCCCCTTCCTGAGTCATTTAGGAAAATGTTAAACATTGAGCTCTTTTATAAAGTATTTGCCAACTCAGCACTAGCCATTGCTCTCTATGCATGGTTTAACATATCCATGTATGGTTTTGGTCTGTTATTCCTGATTGGTTTTATGACTTTTATTAATTTTAGATATTTTTTATTTAGATTAGCTATAGATGTTTGAAATGTTTTTTAAGCAATTTAGGACTTTGAACTAAGCATCAAGACTTTAAGATGATTGGGTGTGAGTGTATGTTTGTGTGTGTGTGTGTTTTATTTTTGTAGGCTTGGAAGAAAACATAAAGCCCATGTGATTATTTTCATACATGTATAATGTGAAGAGCTCTGAGTGGATTAATCAAAATTCTGAAAGCAATTGAGTACATTGCAGGAATTGGCCACTGTTGAGGATGAAAACTAGGATAAAGCTAAAGTGTCTGTGATGACCCGTAGTCTCTCAAAAGAACCCCAAACCCAAAACATATATTAAAGTCCGGTAAGGCCTTCAACTTAACTTCACTGTTTTATTAGGCACTGTTTTATTAAAGTCACAAAAGTAAATAATGAGGCAAACAGAAAACCAAAATAAACCGCATTGATGAGAGTTCCGAAGCAAGCCAAGATAACTAATCATAAACTCCAGGAAAATAACTGAGAAAAGTCCATGGGAAGAATGCCAGCAAAGATAAATCTCTTTCAAGGTGAACACTAAATTGACTCCTGCAAATTCTAATTGCGCAGTTGCAAACATATACATAGCTCCCACCTGCAAGCCATGAGGAGGATCATGGTAATCTCTTCTTGAGTAGACCTTGCTTTTCTCTGATTCTCTCCTCCCTGCGTGACCTAGGATGGATAGGGGATGGGCCTGGATCCTCCTCTGACTGCTCAGCTGGCCTCTGCCCTTCCCCAGCCTCCTCCACCACCTCTGGAGCCACACTCCCACTCCCTGTTGGCTGTTCCTCCTCTTCCTCAGGGTCAGTCACCACCAGGGGCATGACAGTGTCTGAAATTGGCCAGGACAACCTAAGCCAAGTAAAGTCAGTTAAAGAGCACCCATAAATTATATGCCTCACTCTGTATAGGGCATGCAACCTTATCCATTTTGGGAATCCAAACCTAAGGTCCACCACTAATTCCTTCCTCTGCATATTTGCTTTTGAAGCCATGATGCAAGTACAAATATGTAAAATTTAACATTATGGCATCCAAACTCTCTTTTTTTATTTCTGCATCATTGAGGTAAGAAACAGACATTTATACCTGCATTGTCTGAATTTTATGAAAATCTATTTTCTATGTGTGCTGGATTTTTGGTTTCAGAAACAAGCCAGAAACTTTTATTGCTACCTTATCTTAAATAAGATTATCTAATATTATCAGTTACCATTATCCAGTTTATCAAGATATGTGTATTGTAAGTGTAAGTTTATTTCCAAAATATTTGTTTGATGGTGTGTTAAACCAAACAGAACTCTCATGGCCTGTTTGTCTAGAGTTAATTTTGCAGGAATGTGATGCCATTATGAATCTGAGTTTAGGGTGCTATAAGACTTTTTATTGTTCTTAACTGTGCTCTTGACAACGTTTTTTTTCAAAAAGATGTTACTAAACTATGGAATCCCTCTGAATTCTTTTTCTCCTCCACCACAACATCATTATATGGGATAAAGACAAAAGGATATTGAATGAGATAGCTTTGTTTCAGCCTTGTAAGGTCAGCCAAAGGAGAAATCTATTAAGCAATTAATTTAATATTTCCCTAAAGAAGAGAGGAAATGGAAGGAAATATGCACTGTAAACAATTCCCTGACTGTTTCTACAGTTCAGGATCTGTGTGCACAGCAAAGACAGAATGAGAATGAGTCAAGTATTTTCAGTAAGAGAAACATTGCACATTGAAGGAGTCCATCCATAAAAGCAGTAGCAATCAAGCTTTTCTCTGCGACATAATGGAACAGAAGACAAAAGCAACTGAATCAAATAAATGAATTTCATGAGCATATGGGGATTCCAGCATATCGGATAGATGCCTGTGTCAGTTATTTTTTTCCTTCAGTTAAATAACACCAGCACTTGCCTTTCTGATTCTTGATTTTTTATTGTCGAAATCCTACAATTAAGCCACATTTATATATTGAATCCTTCCTTTTTCTGGGTAAAAAGCCAATGTAATATAACAGGGACTTTAATCAGCTGCAACTCAACAAGAAGTGCAAGCATTAACAGGTGGAGAAAGGATATTATTATTTTTTAATCCGTAGATCGTAGGCCACACAAAAGGAAGAATGCTTTTTCCCTTAATTACTCTTTTGGGCATTGTTAGAACATTTGAAAGGACACTTTCCGGGCTACTGAACTGATCCATAGCATTTTGGTCTGCTAATGTTGATGCTTCTGTCTTAACTAAACAGTTGTGAAAGGACTACATGACAGGAGGGAAATACTAACTGTGTACTAAGGAGAAGCTATTCAACCAATAAAGGTAGTCCTCGACTTACGACCTCAATTGAGCCCAAAATTTATGTTGTTAAGACAGAGATTTGTTCAGTGAATTTTGCTCCATTTTATGAATCACTGCAATCATTAAGTTAGTAACACAATTGTTAAGTGAATCTGGTTTTCCCATTGAGTTTGCTTATCAGAAGGTTGCAAAAGTTGATCCCAAGACCCCAAGACACTGCAACTGTCATAAATATGAATCAGTTGCCAAGTGTCTGAATTTTGATCATGTGACCATGGAGATGCTGCAATGGTTGTAGGTGTGAAATGGTCATAAGTAACTTTTGTTAGTATCATTGTAACTTTAAATGGTCACTAAACTGTTGCAAGTTAAGGATTATCTGTACAGCCAGGACACACAACTTACAACAAGCCGAAAAAATAAATGTCTGATTCCAAGGCTGTTCTGAAGATAAAAAGGGACATCATATATTCCACTTGGATACAATGCAGTATACCTTTGTGGTCAATAAATGGAAAAAATGAAAAGAAAATCTGCTTCAAATTAAATATACAAAATATACAAAAATGAAGAAAAATATTGATTAACCTCATTAGATTCCTTGAATTTTCAATATTTAAAAAATTTAGACTACTCTTTAAACACCAGACAATATTAATCAGACTTACAATCACCAATCAAAGTAGTTAAAAAAGAAAGCATCCATTTGATTTTATGGCTTTCATTATAGTTCACTTCAGACTAAGACATTGGGAGACTTAAGTTTCCTGGCATCTTCTTTCCCTTAATTTTGATTGATCTGAGAGTGTGATCATTAACTAAGCTCTCTGCTAGATCACTTCTAACCAATATACAATCTTTACAGAAAAGATATGTTTTAAAAAGAGAACGCACCTTAGAACCATAACAATGGGCATTCAAGCACACAACTACGGATGTACATCCATTTTTTTTGTGATACACAGATACAGTAACCTGTTGAAAAATGTCTAATTTCAGCTGCAGCAAACATTCAAAAGCTTCATAATATTACAGTTGTGGAAAGTTTTGTATGTTAGGATAACACAGAAAATGCAATGACAATATCCAAATCTTTCTCTGTCCTTCAAAGGAAGCTGATTCTCACTTGTTTTTGCAAAACAGTTTTCACTTTCTTTTTAAAAATTAAAGACACATGCCTGGAAAGTGATCCTTCATAAAAGTGTTTGTCAACATGATTAAAACATGGTTTTCCTAAGAAAAGTACAAAGAGAGGCAAAGAAACCACAATAGCCCTTCATGGGCTTGTTGACAGTAGAATTTTTCATTCATATTCAGCACCTGCAATTTCTTTTAGCTTCTTCTTTTCTTTCTTTGGGATATTGCCTGTTTTTCTCAAATTGATTATGGTTCTAGTCACCAAGTCAACTGTATAGGAATTTCTTTCTTTTTTAAAAAATTAAATATTTTTTATTAATTTTCTTTTTTTTTACATCGTAAAACATCATGGTATCAACAACATTCTTGGCATCTATACAAGATTTTGATTTAAATATCATAATACATTATATTGGGTTTATCTACTATTAAATAATATCTTTAGCTATAATTACTATTATTATATCTTTATATAGTTTACAAAATTTTATTTTACTTTCTTAAGGGTTGTTTCAATTAACATTTTTGTCTCCCTTCTTGGTTCTGTTTTTTTGCCATTTATACCAATTGTTCCAAATTGTAAAGAATTCAGACTCGTCTTTTTCTTTCAATTTCATTGTTAGCATATTCATCTTAGCACTTTCTGTTACTTTGTGTATTATTATTTCTTCATTAGGGGTATTTGGTGTTTTCCATACCTGTGCAAAGGCTATTCTGGCGACTGTTATAATATGTAACACTAGGTATTTTACATCTTTCTTTAATAATTCCTAATAGGAAGGATTCCGGTCTGAGCTCAGTCTGACAGCCAGTAATCTCTTTTAACCAATTTTCAATTTGGATCCAGTATGTCCTGACCTCGGGGCACATCCACCACATGTGATAAAATGTACCATCAACTTTTTTGCACTTCCAACATTTAGGACTCATACTGGAGTAGATTTTTGCCAATCTTGTTGGGGCTAAATACCATCTATAAAACATTTTATATATGTTTTCTTTGTATGTGGCAGTTAATTTATAATTTATATTCCATATTTTTTTCCCATTCCTCTAATTCTATAGTGTATCCAAAATTCTGTGCCCATGCAATCATTGTACTTTTGACTATTTCATCTTCCATTTTAAAATCTAATAAATATTTATATATTTTAGTTATAAGTTTTTGTTCCGGTCCCATTAATATTTTATCTAGTTGGTTCTGCCCTTTGTCAAATCCAAAATCTTTTGAGTCTTTTTTATATTTATTTTGAATTTGCAAATATGGCCACCAATCAATTATAATTCCATTTTCTTTCAGTTCTTGGTTTGATTTTAATTTCCCTTGGCTATCTAATAGTTCTTCATAGGTTACCATTTTCCGTCGGTCTAATCTATTTGGATGTATTATGGCTTCCATGGTTGACAGCCATTGTGGGATTTCTGGATAGTGTTTACTTTTGATTTTTTTCCAAATTGTAATCAATGAATCTCTTATTAGGTGTTGATTGAAATAGGTATGTATGTTACTTTTATTTTCCCACAAAAATGCATGCCAACCTATCAAAAGGTCATGTCCTTCTAATGTTAAGATTCTCTTGTCTCTTAATTTAATCCAATCCTTAATCCAACTCAACACCACTGCCTGATAATAAATCTCCCATTCTGGTAGTCCTAGACCGCCTCTGCTCCTATTATCTTGTAATAGTTTCATTTTAATACGTGGCCGCTTGCCCAACCAGACAAACTGGATGTCATTTTATTTAGTTCTATAAAAAAAGATTTCCCTAATTTAATTGGAATCATTTGGAATAGATATATTAATTTTGGTAAGGTATTCATTTTCAACATTGCTATTCTTCCTAATATAGACAGTTTCAATTTGGCCCATAATTCCAATTCTTTTCTGATTTGCTTAATCAGTTTGACATAATTGTCCTCTTTTAATGATGAACATCTGGGTGATATCCAAATTCCCAGATATTTCACCTTTTTTACTATTTGCAGTCCTATTGTATTTTCTAATTCTACTTTCTGCTTTGTTGTACGGTTTTTGACTATCATCTTAGTTTTATTTTTATTTATTTTAAATCCTGCTATTTCTCCAAATTTTTCTATTTGTTGCAACAATATTGGTCCCGAATTCATTGGATCTTCCACTATAAATACCAAATCATCAGCAAATGCCTGAACTTTATATTCCTCATTTCTAATCTTAATTCCATAAATCTCTGGGTTTTGTCTGGTTGCAGCTAGCAACACTTCTAAAGACAAGATAAATAACAGAGGCGATAATGGACACCCTTGTCTCACTCCTTTTGCAATTTCAAAATCTTCAGTACGGTCTCCATTTAATAATACACTTGCTTTTTTGATTTGAGTATATTTCTTGTAGTGTTTTTTCTATGTTAGTGCCAAAATTCAGCTTTTTAATTTGATATAGCATGAATTTCCAATTAAGATTGTCGAATGCTTTTTGTGCATCTAAAAAAATTAAAGCTGCCTGTTTTTCTGGATGAGCTTCATAGTATTCAATCGAATTTAGTACTGTCCTAATATTGTTTTTAATTTGTCTATTTGGCAGGTAACCATTCTGGTTTGTGTGTATAAGTTCACTCAAAATTGGTTTCATTCTTTCTGCTAATATTGTCATAAATATCTTATAATTCATATTTAGTAACAAGATTGGCCTATAGTTCACAATTAATTGTTGATCAGTGCCATCTTTTGCAATTAAGGAGATGTATGCCTCGGACCAGGACCTCGGAAGTCTAGCTTGCGTTAATGCCTCATTATATAGTTCCAGTAATATTGGTCCAAATATTTCAGATAAATTTTTATATAGTTCACCTGGTAGACCATCCAGGCCTGGTGTTTTATTATTTTTTTTGTTTTTGTATCGCCTTTTGTAACTTTGTTAATGTTATTTCTTTATTAAGTACTTCTCTGTTTTCTTCTGAGATTGGGCTCAGACTGTTTTTCTCCAAGTAGTATCTAATGTTTTCTTCCCTAACATCTTCTTGCTTATAAAGCTTGCCAAAATACCTTTGTACAATTCTCTTTTTCTCCTCCATCTGATAATACACTGTCCCTTCCTCATCCTTGAGTTGCTGAATTAGTCTTTTCTCTTTCTCTATTTTTAATTTATGGGACAACCACCTTCCTGGTTTATTTGCTGATTCAAAGAAATTATGTTTAAGAGTTTTTAAGTTACATGCATTTTCCTCAATATCTATGAAATTTAGTTCATGTCTAATCATCCCTATTTTTTTCTTAACTTCCATATTCTTTGGGTCTTTTTGGAGCTCATATTCAAATTTTTTAATCCTTTCTTGTAATTCGTTCTGTTTCTTCCATTTTTCTTTATTTTTCTTAGCTATATAGGCCTTTGTAGTGTCCCATAAATTTTGTAAACTAGTATGTTGCTTTAGATTAACCTTAAATAATGTTTCTATCTCATTTTTCATTCTTGAGATATATTATTTTTCCTTTGTTATTTGTCAATTTAATATCCATCTCCTTTTCCTTTTACTATGTCCTTTCAATGTAATTTTAACTGGGCAATGGTCAGCCCATATATTAGGCATTATCTCTACTTCACTAATGTCTTTCTTGATTGTCCCATTAACCCATACCATATCGATTCTGGACCATGATTTTTGCGGACTAGAATAAAATGTACATTTCTTCTCATTTGGATTCCTCTTCCTCCATATATCTTCCAAACTGGTCTCATGTGTTAAATCAAAAAATTTTTTGGGTAAAATTCTCTTTTTATTTTCTTCCTAGTCCCTTCCATACTAATATAGTCTTTTTTAACATCAACAATGGCATTAAAGTCCCCTATCAAGCAAATATTTTCTTCACCTACACTAATTATTTTATCATACAGTCCCTTATAAAACTTCTTCTGGTTATCATTAGGGGCATATATCCCCACCAATTGTAATTGTTTTTGATGTAAATTAATTTGTATCATTAAAATTCTGCCTTGTTCATCCGCATAGATTTTTTTTTTTTTGCATTTATCCCTTTTTTAAGTAAATTGCTAGCCCCCTTTTCTTTTGATCTGCCAATGCGGTAAATAATACACCCAACTTGGGATATTCTAGATATTTTTTATGCTGTTTTTGGATATGTACCTCCTGTAGGCATATAATATCAACATTTTGTTTAGTTAGTTTGGTTAATAATTGTTTCCTCTTGATCTGGGAGTTTAATCCATTGATGTTTATTGAGAGTAATTTAATCTCTTCTTCCATTGTTAATTCTGAGACTACCTAAATCTTCTGCTTGTTCTTGCTTCTCTTTGGGGTATTGTTCTTAGTCCTTCTCTCCTTGGGTATTCTCTCTTTTCTTTGCCTCTCTTTTCTTGGTCCATTTCCTGTATTCCCTGTTGCTGATCTTCTTGTTGGTCCTCCTGACTCTTGCTTTCTGACTCTTCTTTACTGCTCCCCTCTTCCTCTGTTTCCATCAACTGATTGTAAAGTTCTTGCACCTTTTCAATACTATCAATTTTTACTCTTCTTTTTTGCCACGTTACCAGCATTCCTTCAGGGACCAGCCATCGGAACCAGATGTTTTGTTTATTCAGTAGTATCACCAGAGATCTGTAGTCCTTCCTCAACTCTCTTACCCACCTCGGAATTTGTTTCAAGGTCGTGATCTCTTTTTCTTTATGCACCATTGGCTCATCCTTTGTGATTCTATATACAATGTCTCTTACATTTTTTCTGGCAAACCTGATGTGGGCAGCTTGTTTCATCTGGCATAGTTTGTATGGATTCGGTAGACCTCATCTAATTCTTTCACTATTTCTTGCTGGTCCCTTTGCAATGCCTCTGCTATTAAGTGGGACATTATGTCTCCCAGGTCTTCATCTTTGGATTCCATTACATTTTGGAACCTCAAATAGAATGTTGTACATTCCATTTCGAGATGGATAATTGAAACTTCTAAGTCTCTGTTCATCTCTATTACTTTTCTGTCCATCCCTTCCAATCTCTTATCTGTTTGTTCAGCTTTAGTTTCTATATTCTTTATTCTTTGTTCATTCTTCTCCAGTGTCTGTTGGATCATTCCCATCTTCTCCTCTAAATTTTGAATCTTACCCTTCATTTCTCCCATTTCCATCTTCATATCTGTATGGTTATTAACCATTGTCTCCTGCATTTTAAGCATCATTTCCTGAATAGCTGTTAATGTTACTTGCATCATCTGCATGTTGGCCGCGTTGCTCATCTTTTCTATATTCAACATTCCTTCTATTGGTTTTTGGCCCGCTGGAGATGCAATAGACATTGATGAACCAGACATCGGTTTTTTCCCTTTCAGGTTCACTGTTGTAGTACTGGTCATATTCCTAACTTTATTGTAAATATCTTCCCACTTTACCATTCACTGTTTAATTTTTCTTTTGTTATTAGTTCTATTCAATAGTTTCCCTTAGAATATAAATATCTTTTCCCACTTATGATATTCTAAATTATTCAGATTTGATTCAATCTTTTATAGAATTTGAAACTAACTGAATCACCAAAATTAAAAAAGATAGAGAAGGGAGAGAGCTAAAGGGATGACAGGAAGGATAATATCAAAATGAGAGAAAGAAGAGAGAAAGAGTGTAATATAATATCCTAAAATATACTTGTTGTAAATTGTTCTTACACAACTATTTTATATTATTATATTATGGTATATCAACTGTATTCTTTATCTTTAACTGTAAAGTTCGATTTCCTTTAAACAATTCTATATTCCACTTCTTATATATATGACCTTACTTATTTCATTAGTTGTTAGTAATCAATCAATCAATAATCATCAAAATAGTATTTCACCAGTTTTCACAGTTTCATATCATTTAAACTTTTAAATTCTTAATAAATTCAATCAAACCTTAATCAAAATGTTATTTCATTAATTATATTCTATGAAAAGAAGTCCAGTAATATTCAATTGCTTTCCTTTCCTTGTCTGTTCACATTTTGTTTAGTCACAGTCTGTTACATCAGCTTCTCTTCTCTCTGTATAATTGCAAAATGACACTTCCTTTCTTGGGTTTAGTCCTGTTTCTTACTTTTTTCCACTATTCTTCTTCTTTTACAAGTCACAGGTCCATCAGGTTAAACTCCAAATTCCTAGATAATCAGTCTAAATCAACTCCAAATTTTTCAGAACAAGTCCAAAACACCAGTCAATCTTTTATCAACTAAATCGGCTTTAATCTCTGTCTTAAGAGTTCCTTGCTTTCACTGCCGGATCACCATTTCCCTTCGGACTTCCGTCCTCTTATTTAAGACTCATAGTTCTGCTGTCTCTCTCTGCCATTTCTCTCCATGACTTTCACTTTCTGCCTCTTTCACTCCAAGTTCAATCCATCAATTGATGCCAAAAACGCTGTTCATGCTCTGATATCTTCCTCATTGAGCTAAAGCGCTGCAACTTCGGTTTGCCATCGAGATGGGCGATCACTCACACGTCAGAGCAAATGAGGTCTCCCTTGAAGCTGTCAACAGTCGTCACTATCAAACTTCTCCTCGGGCTTCCTCACACCTTTGTCTTCCCCTCCAGGGTTTATCTGCCCCTCACCGGGACCTCCAAACGCACAGATTGGGGATGAGAGAGCAGAGCTTGCTCTTCTCTCCCCACCCCGCCGCAGCGCTGCAACCGGAAGTCCTGTATAAGAATTTCTTATGATATGACACATGACAGAGATTGAGAAGTTCCCTGCAGATGGGCTTCAATGTGAGCCTGGATGCTTGGAAGAACAAATCTCTTTTCCCAGTGACTGATTCAGATTGGATCCTGCAATATTATCTTGGGGCATGTATATTTGGCCTCATTCACAATACAAGAATTTATAGACATGATAAGAAAAGATACTTAGGCTACTTGGTCTTGCTTCATCAAATCTTGAATTAGACAAAATTTAAAGCAGTTTCTACCATTCGATGTCATCTCCCTGAGACAAATTGAAGTTTCTCCTACTATGTCTCTTTTTACATGAAGAAACAAGATATTTGAGACTTATCTGATTGTTTCCGCTAGCATGCTACTAGTTCATATTATAATTCATATTCATTAACTCAAGATCCCCATTTAGAATTCCATCTGAATAGTGACTACTTTTAGTCTTTCCTTCCTTCCTTCCTTTTTCTTTTCTTTCTTTCTTTCTTTCTTTCTTTCTTTCTTTCTTTCTTTCTTTCTTTCTTTCTTTCTTTCTTCAGAAAAATGGTACTGCACACATGCAAATGTGTAATTATGTCTGACTAGACAATTAACGGAATTAATATAAAGATTGAATGTAGTTCACAAGTTAAAAAAAAAGAATTCAAGAGTTTTGTCACTTCTAACATTTTAATGAGTGTAAGAAGCTTTCCTGCAAGGAAGCAGGCCTCTTGGGAGCTATTATTGCAGGAACTCATTGCACAGAAATGTTTGCTAGACTCCACAAAAATGTGCCACCATATTAAACAGAGCTTGGAAGCTTTCAGTGTTGCAAAAAGAGGGAAAATCATCACCAAGAAGGATACAACAAACAGATAGGTTGACACTGTTTACCTATCATTTCAGAGGAATTAAATGATTATTTAGGCAAAATCTTATAGGTGGTATATTATCTCAGGCTAGCTGATAAATAAACCTGGCTGGAAGATATTTCTTTCAAATAAAAGTACAATATAGCAGGACAGGAATATTTCATTTAAATCATCAGCATGACCTACTTAACATGTACATATTCAACAAAGTCTATTTCTGATCCTCTCTCAACATTGTTATTCCTTTCCTTGCACAGACTCCTTTTCTTCCACCTAATTCTAAGAATTAAAATAATTATTGTAATTACTTTTTAAAATCTTAATTTTCATCTTTTGAGTATCAATAATTTGAGAGGCCCTTTTCTAGAGCTGACTTTCTCGGGTTTTAATGAATAATTTCATAGAGATGCACTATGGAACATGGCTAGGAATCTGAGAAATCTCCAAGGAAAAGAGTGTGATAAGAGATAAAAATGAATAAATATGTCACTTTTAAAATGCCAAATGAACAATGTTATGAGTGACATAATTTCATATATACACACAAACATATTCATTAAGTTAATATGTATATATTTAGCTATTATAATTGTTATGCAAAACTTATTTTTCAACCAGATTTCAAGATGATAGACACAGTTCCCAAGTGTTTTTTTCAACTAAATACTTCTTACCTTTTCTTCAAAAAATGGCATTCTCTAGAAATTAAGAGTAAATATTATTTATTTGAATAGTACATATTTGGCATGAATAATAGTGCTTGTCATACTGAATGTAATTTAAAATAAGAAACAAGGTCTGAGAGACTGGAAAACACAGAACAACAGAACTGTGATGATTTTAAAGTCTTACCTATAAAGGTATGATTTGTGGGTCACATTCTCCTTCCTTCAATTGGAAAATCAGATTTCACATTACTGTCTTTATTCTGCTCAGTTCATCAATCTATTCTATAACCTGCTAATAATTTGACTACTTGCAAGCAAGGATTGAGAATTGGAGGTATCAGTTTGCTTCAACATATAGGATAATATTATTCAACAACCTCTGGGAGGCTGTGAGTCTGGAGTGAGATCTTATCACTATGCTGGTGATTCTCAGGACAACTGATGATTCTCAGTTGTACATTGCAATCCCAGGCTAGGCTGCAGATTTTATGGAAGTCCTGAGCCACTGTTTGGAAGCTGCTAGGGACTGGATGGAGAGATTAAATTCTAGCAAAATGGAGATAGTGTTTATTATTAAATGTTTAAGCTTTCCAGAAGCCCTAGTTTCATAATTGTTCCAAGGAGCAAAACTCTTGAATATCAGGTGAAAGCCATGGCCACTTTTGGCTGGTGTGCAAGTTATGGATGTATCTTGACTAGGAAATCTTGGCATGTCCTTGGCATCATGTCCTTGGCATCAGGCAGTTGGACCATTATAATGTGCTTTACACTGGGTTATCTCTAAAGATGATTTGGAAATTACAGCTACTAATTATATTGGAAGTTAGGCAGCATAATTTCACTTCATAAAGGCCAAATTATAAAAAAATTAAAGGAGTGCTACTGAATAGGAGAATATCTGAAAATAAAGTCTACAGGATATGAATACAACAGGAATAAATATGTCAGAAGCCTTCAAATAATCAAGGACTTGTCAACTCTCTCAAGAATGAGATGGATTTATTGTCTATTGCCCCACAGAGTAGGACAAGAACAAATAAGTGAAAATTACAAGCAAGTTCAGTTCAGACTGGATAAGTGAGAAACTTCCTGTCTTTATGACTGCTAGCACATGGAAGTTCTCCTTTGCTGAAGAACTTCAAGCAGAAGTTGAACTATCATCTATCAGAGTTGCTATATTGAATCCTGACTAGATGTTTTCTAAAACATTTCATAATTCCAGGACTGTATGATTCCCTTACTCTAGGTATTTAGGAAAACATTCAAAACTTTCCATTTTAGGTGGTAATTGGCACTTCACAGATTAATATTAGGAACCTAATGATGATTTTATATACAATGATGATTCTTTTAGCACAGGGGTTCCCTATCCCCAGTTGAGAATCAAGCTGTTCAAGTGGTGGGCGAGTGCACAAGTGTGCAAAGCTGCATTTGTCCAAGTGGTACACATGCAAAACCATTCATCTCCCCCCACCACCATTGGTCCCCAGAACTACAAAAGTTGAGGACTGCTGTTTTAGCAGAATATTTAGTTAATATTTTATTGCATTTTACATCACTCCATTACTAGCAAGTAGATGGCATTAAATGTAGTAAGTAGTTTTTAAATGAGTGAGCTGTGTGATTCAAAGTGTTGCACTGAGTTAGAAATTTCATCTAACCAGAGCTTTAAAATTTTTGCATAAACTGTTCTTGAATTGAACAGAACTGTTCCTTTATTTATTTGATTTTACCCTAGCTTTCTGCTCTGGTGAGCACTCAGGGATTAAATGAAATATTACCTCCCATGATTTCTTGTATCTGAGTCTTTTGATATTGAAGAAAGAGTCTAAATTTAATTTCAGCAGCTGATGTCTTCTAAAGAGCTTTGCTATGATTTTCCTCAATTACTTTAAAGGGTTGATTAATAAACAGAAAAGTGGAAAGGATTTACAGCATTCTACACTTCATTTTCTGGCAGATAAATTCTTATCTTTCTTTCTAGGAAGCTGATGTCTAGGTTGATACAGGTCCCTGATTTATTTAGTATACTCTGTAACTTAGTATAGAGCATTCAATAGTCTTGCAGGAATGAGAAAACCAATTATTCTTGATTTTTTTATTGGTAGGTATAGAATTGTTTAAACTACAGAGCTGAGTGCTGAAAGCTAGTAAAGGAGTTCACATAACCTCAATTCTCAATCTCCTTGCTTCCTCATACTCCATTTCCTTTTGATTTGGTGCCAGAAGATCTAAAACAGATTTGATATGATACTTGGTCTACAACTGGAATGTAGCTTTTTTGAGTTTTTATTGAACTAAAGGGCCTCTACTCATCTTCCAGTGTTTACCAGTAGTTTTCTCTGTTAGTACCAGAAGATTTTATATCAGGGGTGTAAAAATCGTGGCCCACGGGCCAGATGCATGATGTGCTGGCCCAGTTTAGCAAAGGGGAAAAAAATTTCCGATACATCACATGATGATGCCATGATGATATGAATTTGACACTCTGTTTTAGACAGAAAAATTGGAGATAAGATTTGTACACAATGATTCATACCCTCCTCCTTCCACACATACATTTTGGCCATTTCTTCATAGACTTAATATTTCTCCAGAGCAATGCAATCCCACAAATGGGATTCAAAAGATTTAAGAGCAAACATGTATCAACCAGAACATGACATTTTCTAAAAAAACCATGGAGCTGAACTTTGCATAGTTATCTAACTTGCTTTTTCAGAGTACTATTAGTAGAATTGTATCACCTGTCACTGATTCTTGAGATTTTTCTCCAGCTACATAATTTAATCATTCCAGCTGAAGTGTCAGACAGTTAAGTATATTATTAGTTAAAAAGAGATGCTACTTTGCACTGAAGTAGCAGATTTGCAATTTGTTTTTAACTATTACATATAGAACAAAAATTCAAAGAAATCTGCAGTAATGCTTTTAAGTGACTTTATGCTAATGCTACTTTAGATATCTAATTAAGAAAAGAAAACTCACTGGTTATTAGAACTTCTATAGAATTCTGTTTTATTATTTAAGAAGTAATATTAATCTTTGTTGTATTTATGAACATGATTTTTTTTTAAAAAATGAAGAGGCTGTTAATAGTGCTTCTCCTAATATTCAGTTCAGCACCGCAAAATTGTGGATTTTGTTTGTTTTTATTTTTATTTATCATAGGCTTGAATTAATTTAATGTTATTTAAGAAATTTTGAAATTCAGTTCTGCTAATCACTCACTGGTGGGTACACTAGCTGATACTAAGGAGTTCCAAAACATTTGGAAGCAACCAGATTGCATAACCATATGTTAACACCTGAAAATAATCTTTATCTTTTGTTTCAAAAGCTGATGTAAGTAGCATCAAGATCTAATCTTTAATATTATTTGATAAATCATGGGCAATAGGTTAAACATTGACAGATTTATTAACATGAGACATCTTATGACTAAAATAATTATTTAAAATATTTTTATCCCACTTTTATATTTAAAAAGTGCCCAGAACAGTTAACAAGAGCAATGCAATGCTAGCTATTATTGGACAACTATTATATGTTAAACAGTAATTTAAGAACAGCTATAACAAAGAAGAATGAAGACTCAGTCAATAGTCTAAAGCTGTAACATTTAGGATCTGGATACATTTAGCCTTCAAAAGTGAAATGGAAGAAAAGCAATTTTAAAATCAGAAGATAAAATATTAACTAGGTTTATTTACAAATTTTAAATCCAGTTTTGATACACAGGTTACGCTCTCCACCACCATTAATCTTTTCCAGTCTCTGCCTATAGTTCTTCAAGGTTTCCCTGTGAACTGTTAGCTGTTCCTTCTACCAAATTTCCATGGATCTACATATCTACAGATGCTTCTATGGATTAGATTCATTGGAAGAAGCTTGCTGTCCCATGCATTTCATTTAAAAGGCAATGATGACAACAGAGGAAATAGAAATGGAAAATTAATCAGTTCCTTGTTGCTATAATTATTATAGTATCAGATCAATGGTGGTATCATATCAAGTAAAAAATAAAGTCCGCTTCAGCATAGAAGAAGTGAAGGGGGAAGAAATCTCAGTGTTCAAACATCTGGGAAAGGATATTAATCCACACAGAAACAAAGACAAACAGCAAGGTTGATGTTGCCTTCCCTGCAGGAATGAAAGGATATGAAGCAAGAGGACAAGCAATCAGGTAATGCAGTGACCATAGTACAAACAGCAGCAGCCCACTGCTGTTGCTAATTTACTGCAATCCAAATTGGAATTTCTGGAGATGGTTTAACAAAAGCCAGGACAGCACAGGATACCAGCAGTTTGGCTGACATACAAAACTGCCCCCTAAAAGTTGGGTAAGGCTGTTTCCTAGTCATTTGTTTAGTACTGACATGTGGCTGGACTTCAACGAACTCTTCAAAAGTTTGCTATGAAATTGGAACTGCAAACAATAATTAAAAAGCCAAGCAATGCAGATGAAGACTCAAGTCAAATTTGACTTTTGGTGATTACACATAAACGGCCGTTACCTTTCTTAATGGCAATATGAAAATGGTTTGTCATTGCATCTTTCTAGAATAATTATCCCATTCAAGTGCAAAGCAGGTCTGACCCTACTTAGCTTTTTTAAAGATCATCCAAGGTTAGATGCTGCCACCTGCTGTGGCTTCACCTTACTTATTCCCATCAAAAGACTTTTGGAAGTCAGCTGATTACCCCATCCTGCTCTTACACTTGTACCTGCCAATCATGTGGACAAGCTGTGAGCAAAATATTTTACATGCCTAGTCTAGACTACTTTGAAGATATGATTCTTCATGTTTCATCCCAAATTCCTTTCTTTGCTACAGTACTATGAACTGTAGAATGAAACCACTGGAATGCCTTTTTTGTTTAGTTTTCATTTTCTCAGTACTACAAAAATTTTGTATTTTGTTACATCTTTCAGATTCAATTCATTTATGACTGGTTTCTTTTCATTATTGAGGCACAGGTGCACATTGATGAAGCATTGCAAAAAAAAAAGGCAAATAGATGCAATTGTGTATACAGCTGTATCAAAACTTATTTTTATGTTATATTAATGTTTATGAATAGATATGTACATTAATAAAGGTACAAGTAACAAAAATCTTAGAGCAAATGCATGCACAGTTGCGGTAGGGTTTTATGTATGTATATGGATACAACAATAATGTAGTGTATACTACAAGGAAAAATGTAGCAGAGATTTTAAAAAAGGTAACTGAAATGAGAATGTGCTCTATTATCCTAATTCAACCCTAATCTAGAAAGAATATGAATCATTGAGAGAAGACAAGCATAGGAACTGAGAGATCAGGTTGTACTTAATCAGCATTGTTGCTGCTCAGAAAGAGCTAAGATTTATGTAAATCATTCTTTGGGAAAGTTGTTAAGGAAAAAAAATGCAAGGATGTACAATAGATAAACAATCTCACTGTTAAGAAAAAAGGCATATATAAATTTAAATGGATGTCTTAAATTAAATAAAAGAATAAAAATACAGTAATATATATTTTCCACAAAGGGTTAAATACATTGGCAGCCTTTCTAAATTCAAGTGAAAACAAGGCTGTGCTTTGAAGCTCATGTGATTCCTTTGGAAAGAGACTTCAAGGGGCAATTTTTCAAAGTGATGATTTAGTTATTTATATTAATGGAAGCCACATTGCTGTACTCCTGACTGACACTTTTAAACTGCCCCCTACTACTGTTCTCACCCAGCTCTCTTTTTGTCCTAATTCAGCTGTTTTCAGTATTGCATTGAAGATTAAAAACAATTCTAATTTGCTGTATGAATCCTGTTGTGCCTGTGAAATCACATCAGTCTAATCGCTGATACTAGTATTTAATTAAAGGAAACCAAATATACTGAACACCACTTTAAAAGGGAAATATGCTTACATGCTGGGTAATCCACTGAATTACTCAATCAGTGGGACAAATGGCTTTTGACTCAAGAGGAAAATCAATTTGTGTCAAAAGATACTAAAGGTCAAAAACGCGGGGTTCAATTCTGACCCTATTTAAGTCAACTCCAAACCTCCTTTTAATGAATCAATATGACATCATGGGGCTTTGTCCTGTAGCTCTTATTCAAGCATAATATTCAGTTTATTAAACAGCAAATGACTTTTCTTATTAAACTAATCAGGGATTTTGAGTAACTGCTCCTGTTTTCTTGACCATAACAAATAAAGAATGGCTGATTATGCCATCACCTTTTAAAATATAGGTTCACCAATATTTTAGAAAGGAAAGAAGGAAGAAATCAATGTATTAATTCTAATTTGCTTAGAGGTCTGGTCATTTAGGGTTTTTTTTACTCCACAGACTCAAGACATGATGTCTACAGTACAAACCGGAAATATTATTTCAGGTATAGCAAATGTATAGAATTACTATTCTAATTTCTTATCCTCTGAATGTTCCACTCTTGTCAAGAAAAAACATTTCAGAACTAATCCCTAGTCCATGGTGTATCAACATTGCTAGGTTTCCTGACCTATAAGGTGCAGTGACCTGGCATCAATCAGGTAAGATTCCTAATTAAAGCCACTTTTTGGTCACATCTATGTCACTTTTGGAAGTCGTATTCCATTGGAAATATAATGCTGAAGCAAAAGAAAAGATGTTTTGCATTTCTTCACATAAAATGTTAATGAACAATATAGCAAAGTTATGACAGAAATACATTTATGAACTTATTTTTTTGGTTTTAATTATTGGACAAAGCTTCAAAAGATGTTGGTACTGAAACCTGAGTTTGCCTTGTATTTCTGGAAGATTGTCTTGCCAATAACAATAAATGGTAAAAATGCATTGTTCTATAGTGTGGTCAATGTCCTAAATAATCATTATTAATAATCCTTCTGTCTAGATCCCCTCAGAATAGAGTGGTTTGGTTTGTTGGTTTATTTGTGGGAACAATTCATATAAACTCAATTGATGGAATAAACTTAATCCAAAACAAATGTGAACATAAGCTCAAATGGTTTTAAGAGAGCTGATTTACATTAATTATCTGTTTGTTTTTTAAAAAGTTCAGAGATGCCTTAATAAAGATCAGTGTTGCTTTGCAAAAAATTAAGAACAGGATACATACAGCTTTTGTCCTCACGAAACTTCCAAATAATATAATTTCCTGCTGAATATACAAGCTTATAAAGTATCTAATTGTTTCTACATGCAAAAATATTTTAAATTCACATCTATTTTTAAAATTCTGTAGGAAGTCATAATTCAGTGGAAGACATCTCTATCCTTATCTTTCTATTAAATTGACCAACAATTTGGTCAGTTTAAACTAATCAACAATTTGTACACCACCATACCATTCATGAGCTCAAGACATATTTATGTGTAAGGACCTGGATCAGATATTATAGAAATCAGCTAGTTTGATATCAGCAGAAGTAGTTCTTCTAAAGTATAGCCACAAGGAGAATGAACCCATCTGTTTTTTTTATTTACATAAGCTACAGGTTTATGTTATGTCTGAACCAGCAACTTCAGTAAGCATAAAGAAAGGTTTACTGAACCACAATTTACCTAATCCCAATTTGACTCAAATTAAATAAAATTAATTAACAAAGCATTTAAATTAAACCATGCTTTCAGCCTCTTCATCATACCCATACAAGGGGAAAGGAGTAGTAGCAGAAATTATGTTAACCTTGGAAAAATGAGTTCAATGAACTACTGCTTTCCGTCACTTTGTAATGATCAATGGTAAAGAAATGAAGAGACAGATAATATCCTTTGCTATTTTTATAGTTCTTATCCTACCGACTTCTAAAGTATAGGCGAAGAGAACAAAATATGCTGATATGCTGGCAAGGTCTTCTCTGTGATATCTGCCCACCTCTTGTAAAACAGAACTTAAAATCCCAAGGGACTCTTCAGCACTGGATAAATCCAGGGAAGACATCTTACTGCCCAATGAGTTTGTGCTAACACAGAACATCTTCCATCAGTTTTTATTCTACTTCTCACTCCCATTCCCTAAGCAGTTTTTGTACACAGTCTTAAACGTGTCCTTGCATAGACATTGGTTCAATCAAATCAGAAAATCTTACTTTCTCTTTTGTTTCAAATTGCCCCCTCACAAATTAAAACTCTTTCCCATTGGATTCAAACAGTGTGTATTGTTGTCCTATTAGAAGATAGGTCACCTAATTACTACTTTTTACATAACAAGCTATTAATAAATTAGGCTAAATAATAAGGTCTGCTTACCACATCACCTTGTCAAATTAATCAGCTACTGTTCTATTCAAGTTGGTCATTTGAATTTCATCCAAAACTTAGGAAACTTCTTTATGGACAATTTGATCTAGCCTAATTCTGTGTACTTGGTTTGGCAGCATTGGTTTGGTTTGGCAGAATCCAGGATTCCAAGCAGAAATCCTACATGAATATACCAGGGACTCAATCTGATTCCCTTTGCTTTATTACCTAAGCTGACTGATAATGCCACATTGGAACTTGCACTGTTGTGCTAATGTATATTTATAAGCTGTATACTTACAATGCACTCTAAACCGCTTATTTTCATGTAAGATTCTTGTAATTGAAAAAAAAAATGAATTTTTGAAAAATAGAGGCCATACTATGATCACACCACCACTATCACCACATTTATTTTTCAGAAATACTTGGATGCAAGTGAGATAATTTTTCTAGAGTCAATATATTACAGAGAGATGTAGTCTATTTTCAAACTCAAACCATTTTTTTTGCTAGATTTTTACCATATACTAAATCTCATCCCATTATGTTCATCTTTAGAAAATTATCTTTCTGATGGACAAGCAGTTGGATTTTTTTTCAACATTCCACTGAGTTGGAAAGAATAAAAACACGAGTCCTTTATTAGAAAATATACCTTCTTGCCAAGAGTGGGTGGAGTGAGATCCAAAGGTAACCTGGGAAATGATAGAGAATGGATAAAGGTTAAAAGGGATGGTTGGGAAAAATATTTTTACCTTAGGGCAAACAAATGCTTTTGTGGACATATTCACTTTGTCAGCCATTTTATATGTAAATCCACTGCATGTGTTCACAACTCTAATTATACATACCAGCCCAAAAGATGAGGGATCTAATCAATCTCTTTAAGAGGTGTTCTACTCCAGTTATTCAAGCTCATAATTTCTTATACATATCAACAATGTTCTATTTAGTACTATTAACTTTGGAAAGAAGTGTCTTCCTGAAACATTTTTTAAACCATCACATACAAAAGTAGTATTTAAATAAGGTTATACAAATGTGCTAGTCTCTCTTTCTCTTTTATTTCTTATCTGCTCTTGTCACAAAAAATTAGAAATTTTGCATAGGAATGCCTTCCCCAGAAATTTCTCATATACTGCATCCATACTAAATAAATTTTTGTACATTACCACTTCCAGTTATTTCTGTTAGCAATAAGTATTTACAACACTAATATAATCAAAGTAGAAGAACACAATACGAGCCATCTCTAAAAAATGTAAACATTTCTTGCAAAATTGTTATGCTGAATATAAATATAACTAATAACCATTTTAACAGCTTCTTAATATTATTTTAGATCAGGGCTGTCAAACTTCAGGCCCACGGGCTGGATGTGTCACATACTGGCCACGCTCCTGCCTGGTTTAGCGAAGGGGGGAAAAGTCCCAATTCGTCATGTGATGCCATAATCACAACATGGTTTGACACCCCTGTTTTAGACTAAAATGAAATAATAGGGTCTCATTGGGGTTATTTTTTAGTGGCAGTTATCAATAAGGATAGGAAGAAAAAAAATCTGGATCTTTAATATTTTGCAAAAGAAATTATTTTTTCCTAGTTCAAAACTATTCAAAAGTAATGATTCAGTAACAATCAACTAAATGAAACAAAGTAAACAATGTTGTATTTATTTAAGCAATAACAATAAGAATTATAAAAGCATATATAGAAAGTCTATATTGTTTGCATTACTCTAATGTGTTTGCTAATGCCAGGAATATTCCTGTAGCTTCAGGTGCATACAATTTCCACAACAATCTTCTTAAAGCACACACTTTGATTATATATTCATCATATTGTAGATTAAAGAACCGTGATTATTTGACTTGGAAATAATATCCAAGTAAATAAATAAATAAACATCAATATTTGAAATACAGAAACATGACACCTCTGAACATTTAACTACAAAATCCAAATTTTCTGACTAAAGCAATTAATTCCCATTTCATTTTTATCAGCATGTTCATATGAGAGTGGTGGCTATTGATTATTCAGATTAGACATGAAAGTAACTCAGTACAGCTACTTAAGCTTTCAGTCTTAGAGAGTTGTAAAAGTTGCAGCATTGGGGTTTTATGGTTGTAATTTTTTAAAATTAAAAAAAAAAACAGTTTTAGTTGTTATAATATTTATTAGATATGTGTTATCAATAAATCAATTTGATATCTGGATGTAAAGAAATAAGTAAAGAACCAGAGGTTTCTATATTGTCTAGGCAATGGGGAGTGTCTTAAATAGAGTTCAAATTATTACTTCTAAAAAATATATATATATATTTAGAGTTTATTGGACTCCACCACATTTGCATAGAAAAGACAATTGGAGATGTAATACAAAAATTGCATCTTTAAAACATGTTTGTACAATGTCCTGTATTTGCCGAATTTTGGTAGAAAATACTGGATTACAGCATATACTGTAAAATAAGACGTAAACTAAAATTTTCAGAGGATAGTGTTCTTTTGACCTATAGGCCTACTATATGAAATTTGACAACTGGACAACTCAAATGAATTCTTACTGTGGCTAAAAGACCGATATTACAGCATTGAAAAGATAAGACACAGCTCCCTTTATTCAATGGATTGAAGACCTAATGTCACTTGCCACTTAGACAAGTAAGGTAAAATAAGAGACTCATTTATATAGAAAACCATCATATAAATATATTAGAAATATATACATATTTTAATAATGTTTGTATTAGAAAATGTATATATAGAATTGTAACTTTTACTATTTGTTAAATTTTGTTGTATTTCTTTCACTTTTTGTTAAGACACTTTTAATTTTCTTTTCTTTTCTTTGACAATATATTTACCAGTATCTCCATCACTATTACGTTTGTTTGTTTTTTTCATTTGATTAATTAAAAAGCAATAATTAATAAAAAATATGTCCATTTGGGATGAAGCTTTATTAATATACTGATTATATTCAGCTGTACACTGTTACTGCAGACTGGGGATACTACTAGAGAGCAGCATTTGCCCACCTAATAAGAACATTTTGGAAGGTTTTGCTGATAGTATTCTCCCATATGAAGACAATCTCACACAATGGGGACTGGCCTGCCCCAAATCTTACCGGCAGAGGAAGTATGCAAACCACATCAGTCAATGATTCTGGATGGTGGAGTCTTGGAAAAGGGCCTTCTCTGCCATGGCTCCTGCCCTTTGGAACATCTTACCCCTGAGGTGAGATTGGTTCCCACCAGGGGTGGGATTCAATATTTTTAACAACCGGTTCTGTGGGCATGGCTTAGGTGGTGGCGTGGCTTGATGGTCATGTGACTGTGTGGGTGTGGCTTGGTGGTCATTTTATTGGCTGGATGTGGCCAACTCAATATCACTTACATATCTCCTCATCTGGCCTCTCATGACTGTGGGGATGCTGCAACAGTCATAAGTGTGAAAAATGGTCATAAGTCACTTTTTTCAGTGCCGTTGTAACTTTAAATGGTCACTCCACACAAGCAAAGTACCAGCAAAGGAGGGGAAAAAACTCCAGAAACGTTCTTGGGACAGGAAGACTAGTCCTGCAAAGAATGTAATAAGGGTTAATAGAGAGGCAGTTTCTGTAAGCAACATCAGAATGTTTCCTTCCTGCCTTCTTTACAGGATTAGGCCAGTAATTTCTTCTACGAACCGGTTCTCCAAACTGCTTAGAATGTTAACAACCGGTTCTAGCAAATAGGTGCGAACTGGTAGAATCCCACCCCTGGTTCCCACCTTTCTGACCTTCCATAAAGCCTGAAAACTTGGCTCTGCCAGATCATTTGGGGTCCCAGCTGAGGAGCATCATACTGGAGTTGATTGATTAATTAAGAGACAATTCCACCTCCCACCCACCCACCCACAAATATCCTGCTTCTTGCCTCCCCATTATTTAGGTATAATTCTATTTTCTTTGTAATTTCCATTTTATTGTTTTAGAAATATTTATATTTTATTATTTTAATACTTTAATTGCTGTAAGCTGTCTAAGGTCACTTTGAAACCTTAGGTCACTTTGAAACCTTAGGTCACTTTGAAACCTTAGGTCACTTGGAAACAGGATGGGTGGCTCCCGCATACTCAGAGAGTGAATGTAGCCCATTCTCTGCTTTGCTATATATGACATCCAAAATTGTCAAATTAGGGTGGGCTGCAAAATTGGTAAAAGACATTCAGTAAATATACTGTATCTATAGGATATACTATATGTCTAAATGGCAGTAAGCTCTAAACCTGTGCTTCAGCTGAGATTAATAGTGATCAACTTGCATTGTGCCTTATGTCAACACTGATTTGCAATTCTAGAGTTGTAGTCCTATGACCTCCGTACCATATCAGAGGTTAAGGGAGGCTGGCAAAGTCTATTTAGATAATTTTGGCTGAATCCCTGTATTGAAACATCACACTTTTTCCCAATTATGCTCAGTAACTTGATTATTCTGTTCAGATCTAGAGACCATCTTATAGTAGTTATAAACATAGAATAAAATCATTACTTGTTTAATTTTCTTGCATGCTTAAAAAGAAGCTATATGCTCCATATACTCATTGATACGAGAGCGTAATTGGACTCACAGCTTGTCGCCCCAATGTTTTCCAGGATTAGAAACTCTCCCTTCTTTCTTTTCTCCAGCTCAGGCATCACAATGTCAGAATGTTCCATAGATGTTCTCTGGGGAATCTGCAAGGCTAATTAGAGTGAACTTCACTATACACAATATAGTTGTTAAAAGAGCTTTTGTACACACTCGAGTAATGATCATTCTTTACACAGACTGTGATTTGTTGCTGCAATTTACAGTCATACATCTCTTAGGAACTAATTCTCGTGTTATTTATTACATGCATTATTATTAATGATATCCTAACAACTGTTGGAAGTAACTTATTTCACCTCATTATGTCAAGTACTTTAGCTCACTGTTTACAAAGAAAGAAGGAGATTTCTCATGAAATACATTTTAAAACACTTTTTTCCAAAACAACAACAACTCTAGTAGACTTAGAACTAAGTTACTGTGTTATAAATCAGCTACAAGGAGTTAAACTGATAAACAAATCACTTCTGCTGGTCAAATCTAAGAACTGCCAAGAAGATCAGGAGATATGGCAGCAGAAAAACCAAGGGAAAAAAGAGATCAGCATCAATCCCTTAGGCAAAGGAGGTATTCACAATACCACACAAAATTGGGACAAGCTAAGAATAATTTCAGACATAATAAATCCAAAAGGCATTCCAAAACCCATCTGTTTTTGAATTGGATTGTACAGGATTTGGATTGAGCACAGATTTAGCAAGCTCTTTCAAATTTATTCATCTAGGACTGGGTTGTTTACCAAACAATAAATTGTCCAGTCTTTCATAGATCTGCCTGGTCTGACCAACAGTAATTCAACCATTTAGCCAGAAACATGTCACAAGGTCATATGGACTTTTCTTTGATCAAGCAATTGGATAAGAGACAGCTAGCCTTGGGTTAAACCCAGTAGGTTATCACAAAATAAATGCCTCTCCAAAACAGCTTTTCAGCCTCCCCTGATTTCTATTTTCAGTATTAAACTGTTATGAATGTACAATATGTAAGGATAACTTTTAAGGAAAAATATTTACTTTAAATACTAAAAGTAGGGTATATACATAGATAATTTAAAAGCATCTCAGTTGGATGTTATTTGTTTGCTTACCTAGTACTTATATTAAGTGACACAAAAAGTCATCAGCATGCCTGATAAAGCATATATATATTTTCAAGTATGACTCGTTGTGATTACATATATACTTGTCTTTTGCACTAGTCTAAATAAAGGTATATAAAACAATCATGATGTGAGACAAAATGGACATAATCGGAACTTTATTTCATGCTCAGTACAAAACGCATTCTGTTCCATATTCAGAATAAATATAGCTGCTTCATTTGCATTTCATTCAATACTACAGGACTTTTGTTTTTTGCCATATGACTGGATTGTGTGTTTCTAATTTTTCAGGGTAGCCAGCAAGGAGTGTCTGGTATGGGGTATGTGGAAGAGGGAGAGGAGAGCTGGCATTTAAAGACATGGCTTCTGGCTGATGAGCTACCCTGGATTAAAATAGCTGTAGGGGGAAGCTTCAGAGGGCAGCCATATCCATGTAGTCAAAATGCTGCCCCCTTTTTCAGGCACTGGTGTAGAGGCTTTAATTCATGGTTGTGTTCCCCCCCTGGATTTCTTTTCACCCTCTCTCTGAAGATAAATTTGGCTCTGATGCTGGAGAGAACTGACAAGTTTGTTACTGATGCTCAGCTTTGCTGGTAAATATCAAACTGGCCTCAAGCAAATCTTCCTATTTCCCACATTTCCAGATAATTGCTATTAAAAATAGAGTAGAACACGGGTACCCAATCTATGGTTTGTAGACCACTACTAGTCTGTGGCCCGTTGGCAATCAGGTTGCACAAGCAAAAGGAAACACATTTGCACAAGTGGCATACATGCATGAAACCACCACCACCACCCCTGATTCCGCCACCATTGCCACTGCTGCCAGTTTGCAGAGCCAAAAAGGTGGGGACCGCTGATGTAGAAGATTTGTTCTAGTTTTAGTTTTAAATCACTGCATTATAAAAGAAGAAAGATTTGAAAAAAATGGAAACCAGTCTCTCTTCCTGGCTTACTAAGAATCCACTGGATTCCCTTCCTAGGCAAGTACACAGTCATCCAAGGGTCATCATGGGTTATTCCATGTTACTCCCATTCAGGAGACCCTATACCATTCCAGATAAATGGTTGTCTAGTCTCCTTTTGAAAGCCTCCAGGGATGGAGCTAATAGAGCCCTTTCAATTTATATTGAGATTGATCTTCATGGCTTTGTTCCACAGATTATGAATACTTACTGTAGCTACTCCGTTCTTTTGCCTATATCAAAACCTGCCACCCCAAAACCATGCCTAAGAAAGAAATGGCACTTTTAGATAGATGGGCGGGCAGGGTAAGGCCTGACAGTCAAGGGAGGGAAGTAATGTCAGCTTGTGAAAGTGCAGCTTTTCCCTAATGCCTGCTTCTTCTGCAGCAGAAGTATTTGTGTTACCAGCTGACAAAGTGGTTGAAATTGAAGCAAGGTCCAGCTCTCAGGAAGGGCCCATTTTTGCAATATAAAAGGAGGAACTGATATTGCTAATGGTTTGCCCAAGAGGCTTATTTCCCACAATTGAAGAGAGAAATATAGATTGCCTCTTTGAATCTGAATCTGTAGCTAGCAATGGAGCAGAATGAGCAAACAAATGACCATCACAAAGCAGTTATATCCTGGGCTCAAGACTTGAAATCTGCCTATGATTTGTTGTTGTTGTTGTTGTTAGTCATGAAGTTGTGTCTGACCCATCTCAACCCCAGGGACAATGTTCCTCCAGGCCTTCCAGTCTTCTACCACCACCCCCCCCAGGGGTGGGATTCAAATTTTTTTTACTACTGGTTCTGTGGGCGTGGCTTTGTGGGTGTGATAGGGGAAGGATACTGTAAAATCTCTATTCCTGCCCCACTCCTGGGAAAAGGTTACTGCAAAATCCCATATCCTCCCCACCCCACTAACCTGCTTTGCAACTCTGTTCTCCTGTGCAAAATAACAAAATAAGACCCAGCCGATCAGCTGGGATTTGGAAGGAAGAGAATAGATGGGGGCGGAGCCAGTCAGAGGTGGTATTCTGAACTATTCAAAATTTTCACTACCAGTTCTCCAGAACTGGTCAGAACTTGCTGAATACCACCTCTGCATCCCTTAGAGTCCATTTAAACTCACGCCAACTGCTTCAGTGACTCCATCCAGCCATCTAATTCTCTGTCATCCCCTTCTTTTGCCCTCAATCATTCCTAGCCTTAGGCTCTTCTCCAGTGAGTCCTTCCTTCTCATTAGGTGGCCAAAGTATTTGAGTTTCATCTTCAGGATCTGGACTTCTAAAGAGCAGTCAGGATTATTCTCCTCTAGGACTGACCAGTTTGACCTTCTAGCCGTCCAAGGGAGTTGCAGGAGTCTTCTCCAACACCATAATTCAAAGGCCTCAATTCTTTGGCACTTAGCTTTCCTTATAGTCCAACTTTCACAGCCATACATTGCAACTGGGAAAACTGAAATGATATATAATCTAATTCATGACAGGGTCCAGATCATCAGGATCAAAAACAATATATGTATTTTTATGGCAGTTATCATGCACTGTTAAGTATCACCATCCACTCATCTGTACCATTGTGTACAGAAGTAAATTACTAATGACAAAATACAGTACTTACTCATTAACAGAGAAAAATACTTGGACAGTGATAGATGCAACTAGTGAAAGATGAGACCACCATCAAGTTATTGCAGCAGGCCCATCCCGTTTTGCATTGAAAAAAGTGCTAGGGTCCTCTACTATCCTTTTAAATTGATCCATAAATTTATCCATACATTAAAGAAATAAGGGGCATCACACAACTTAGTCTTAACACCTGCTCAGTTTTTCATGATTTGCTAAACATTCATCTTATTCTGGTCACATACTGATCTTCATGTATTCAGAAATCAACCTTAAATATTTAATCATTCACACCTATTCATTCACACCTATTTGCTTCATCATAAATTTTGTCTAAATAAAAAATGTACAATAAACTTTCTCACATTCATTCATTTTACAATGATCTGCTGAACAGCAAACATCTGGTCTGTGTACTTTCTGTTTTACAGGTACCCAGCACTTCCCAAATTTTGCTTACTATCACCTCATACCCCTTCAATAATAATTCTTTGAAACACCTTCGCAGCACACTTGATAAATTAATTCTCCTGTAGTCTTATATTCACTGCAGCTACTTTTACTCTGCATAGATATCTATAACATAATTATTCTAGTCATCAGGCACAGATGCAGCCTACAGGCATTAAACATGCTGTACAGCCACTACACAAGCAAAATATATCCATATTTTAATATTTCTCCACAATATACTGTATGTGCACCTGCAACCTTTCAATATTCTTGCTGTAGTTAATATTTCTTTTTCATAGAGTCATAAAAGAATTCAAAGTTTTCTTGGAGATCATCTAGTCTACCACCTGCCCAGTGCAAGAATTCATTACTAAAGCAATAATCAATTTCAACAGTTAGCCAGCTAGCCTCTTTAAATAGGTTTGTCCATTCATCTGGAGCACATCTGTGTTGTAAATGTCTAAAATTTTCCTGGTGAAATTTCCTCCTTTGTAATATAATCTATGGATTTCCTTATCTTGGCTTCTGGAAAAATATTGAACTGGAGCAACTTCTACTTGACAGTCCTTAAATGAAGGGGAGGGGGGCATAATAACTGTCTTCCAGTTCTTAAAGGGCTGTCATAGAGAGAAGGGATTGACTTATTCTCCAAAGCACCAAAGAGCAGGGCAAGAAGTAATAGATGGAAGATTGTTAAAGAGATAACCAACCAAGTATGGAGAACTGTTCTGACTTTGAGAACATTGAGAACAATTAATCAATGAATCAGCTTGCCTCCCAGAACTATGGATGCTCCATCATTGGAGGTTTTCAAAAATAGACTGGCAACTAAGCTCCCATCTTGAGAAGGGGTTGGACTAGAAGACCTCCAAGGTCACTTCCAGCCCGATGATTCCCTGTTGTATATTCCACTTGTGCCAGTTACCATATCTTCTCACAATCTTATTCTTTATGCAGGCTAAACATATCTAACACCACCAACTGTTCATCATCTGACCCATTTCAGCCAGTTTCAGGCTGAGGCAAATATGATCTCTGATAGAATCAAACTTCAAGGCTATCAGTCATGGAATACTTTTGGATCAATTATATCTGGTTATATGAAAAGTTGAATTTCTCCCATTGTGTCTACCCATCCCATAAGAACCAACAGACCTTTGCATCTCACCCATTAAGGTATGTCTTGGAAGTATGCCTTCTCTGTCATGGCATCTGCCTATGGAATAGCATCTCCCTGAATGTTTAAACAGCCCTAACCTACTATTTTTGAATTGGTGTTGAAAAATTGGCTTTCCATCTAGACTTGAGATAGATTGAGATATGTGTCTACCTGATATATTTTTGCAGCTCACATAGCAAAAGTATTACATGGGCATGTTGTGTCCTAAACTGCAAAAGCCACTGCAGTCTGAACCAGACAAAATTTTTGAATGCTGTTCAAGGGCAACTCAAGTATGTTACAGTAGTCCAGTTTTGTTCTCTCAAATATAAAGCATTTTACACATTATTTTTTCAAATTCAAAACAAAATATATTACCAATTTCATGCACATCCCTAGTCTAACACAATTACATGTATTTTAACAATATACATTTTGCCACCATTCCTGATTCATTGAATTGAACCAACAAAGAAAGAAGTTAATTGCTGATATATACCGGATGTGAGAATAATCATTTGAATGTGTTCCAGAGTAGGAAATATTTTAAAGTTATTGTATGCTGATTATTAAGCAGGTAAAAATTATCCATATTTGTGGATAATTACTACTGTATTGCTAAAATATCTATCAAATGTCTAATTCCCAATAGGCTCTTCCCCACCCTCATCTTTTCCATTACCTTTTTTTCATGGAAAAGTAATAATACATACAGGAAAAAATGGCTGGTGTTTCCAAAACTTAGAAATATTGAAACGGTAAGATATGAAAGAAAAGTGAAGAAATCTCTGCATATCTGAGGAGTTGGAAACAGCATCAGATGAGAAAAGTGAATATTGAAATGGAAAAGGCTGAAGGAGTTTGCAAGCAAATGTCAAGAAGTATACAAAAAGATATCAAGAAACATATGACAAGTGTTTGGATGAAAAGATCAGGGAGCTGAAGATATGCATGATGAAGAGAAGAACATTGTTTCTTGAAGAGGGATGAGGAGGGGTTGTGTATGAGAGACTATAAAAATAATGTGTAGTTCTACCAGAAAACCTGAGGGTAGAATGTGTGAGGTCCTGGGTCATCTTTGTTCTTTCATAACAGAATTCTAAAGAGAAGCATTTGAAAAGTTATGTTTTTATCAGTTGCTTTATAAAACAAGCCAAAGTGTATCTCTATGATTAATGTATGGATTAGAATTAAACCCCCATTAACTAAATTTCAGTTATTAGTTTTTGATCTGAATTTTGATAATTTTAATAAATGAATTCATTTAAACATTTAACAAATGCCTTTATATTTTAGACTGTATGCTTTTAAGTGTGCTAATATACTTTTTTTAAAAAAAATTAACAAGAAAGAAATGAATTCTTATACCAAGACTTCAAAAAAAGAATGAATGTGTGATATTAATACTGGGTATTCCACCAAGTAAGTACCTGTAGCTGTATTTACTGGTTAAGTCTTCAAAGTTAAGATCTGATTAAGTCTTCAAAGTTGTTTGTGACCCAAAGAACTATTTTAGTATAATACAATGTATATACAGCATCCATTTCCCAAAACAGCTTCTCTGTAAGATTGTTTTTCATTAGATCATGTAATATTGGATTCAGTGATTAAATACAGTGTTTGACAAAAAAATACTGGTAAAAATTCTCAGTCTCTTACCTTCTGCCTATCTCTTTATTTTCCCTTGATATTCTTTCCATATTCTTTCTGGAAATGTCATTTGTTCCAACATAAAACAGAAGAAAGAGATAGTGCTCAGTAGATTTCATTACTCAAGTCAATCTTTCTATCACATCCTGGATCTTGGAATTTGGAAGACAACAGTTCCCTTAATAACAGGTCTGTTCTGCAGATTGCCAACTCTGTTCTTTTTGGCAAGTCTGACATACAAAGGGATTTTAAAAGGTTGTGGATAGAAAAGGATATGGGGTGATATGTACATGTGCTATACTTCTTCACCCTCTAATCCAGAGGTGTCCAAACTTCGCAATTTTAACACTTGTGAACTTTAACTCCCAGAATTCCTCAGCCAGCCATGCCCATGCTGGCTGGGGAATTCTGGGACTTGAAGTCCACAAGTCTCAAAGTCGCCAAGTTTGGAGACCCCTGCTCTAATCTATACCTTATTTGTATACTTTGAATATCTTATCAGGGCTTTAGCTATTGAAAATAAATGGTCAGAATACTATCGTATTATAATTTCTTAGCAAGCAAATACATTTTATGAGTTTAACAAATTGTGAAGTGAAGCATCATTTGATCAAAACTCTCAATAAGAGAATAAAAATGCTTTCCACTTAGTATGTCAGTAGAGACTAATTCTGTGCTAAAGCCTGTCTTCTAATTTCCCATGAGTATTATGTTATGAAATAGGCTTCTGTTTCTCTGTGATTTTCAGGGTGTTTTCCTAACAGATTAGAATTTATTCTGGTGGCATTTTTAGTGTGTTTCATTGGTTTAAAAATCTCCTGCCACTACCTCATTTATTTATGTTCCACGATTCTTACCATCACTTTATAGCCTCTTCTCAGAAATGTTGTCTTTGATAGTGAGATATTATTCCATAACTATTAGTTGTTCCTGGACAATTTCAAAGAGAAAAAGTGATAGACATGTGGTGGGATTTAAATTTTTCTCCAAGCTTAGATTTTTGCTCATAACTTTACAATTCTGTACTATCCAAGCTTGTTTCTGCAATTGTAGACAAAGATACAGTTTAATAATTTGCAGGTCTGGAACTTAATATCCAAAATTCTAATGAGTTTCTTTGCTGAATCCCTCATGTGGGATCTGAGCTATAATATATATTGGGACTATACCTATCATGAGGAACAGGCACGCCTACTAGTATATCATCCTTGGGAAATTAGTTTGATGTGGCAAATGTCTCCATTTCCGATTTTCCACTTAATTTGTGGTTAGTCATCTGTGTTTGTTTATGACCACTGATGTGTGCTTCTGACTAATAAGGAACGGATGCCACATCTCCAAATAAAAAACTTATGCTCCATTGCAAAATCACCATAAAATGGTCAGTCTCAGCAGCATGCAGCTTTCTGTTTAAGTCGTGCATTTGGCAGTGAAGTTCCCACATGGAAATGCTGATCCCCAGCTATCCATAAAATGGACTGTGCACCATACAGGCAATCTGTAAAATAACAATGGTCTTTATAAGCAACTATGCTCATGCTTTCCATTAGTTACATGCCTGGTAGTGTATTTTGACTCTAAGCTTTAAAGTTTTAAATATGAAACAGACTACTTTAGAGAAAGACAAGCAAGCTGAGTTGTTCCAAAACAAAAAAATATCCCAGATGCAAATTCAATAGAAATAAAGCAAATGAAATCTGCTCAGTCTCTGTAAGGTTTGTAACATTTGGAAAATTATTTCATTTGGCTGTATTAAGGATACTTAATTCATGATTATTATAAAACATCTAGTTTTAAAGGGACATAGATTTAAATGTTTACATTGGGAGGCAGGTACTTTCTGAGTAATTAGAATTTTTCAGATAGGGATCAAAGTTGATTGGAAGTGATTTGCTTATGCATAGGCTTGATTGATCCATCATCAAATCTGTAATGAAGGCGTGACGGCGGGCCTAACCGGATGGACACCCCAGCCCGATCGAGATCGCGGCACCACCGGCGACGGGTGTGAAGCAGTCTGATTAGCAAACCCCCCCCCCGAAAAAAAACCCCCCCCCTGAAGAAGGAAAGAGGAATTGAGAATTAAGAACTGGTCTCTGTAGTAAACTCATTTTATGTTCTATATATATAAGGTTTCTTGATATAAACTCAGCCAAAGGTGATGGTTTATCAGAATTCTCCATATTGTTATGCCATCATTAAGAGTGACATATGGATCTGTATAACTGTTTTGCAGATTGTGGGGATCATACTGAGGCTCTTTGGCTACTAATGGCAAAAAGTAACCAGTGACCTATAGTGGATTACTGAAAGGAAGAACAGAATGAGGTGGAATGCATTTGTGTATGTCTACCCTGAGTGTCCAGCTTGAAACAACTTGACAATATCTTGCAAGGTATTCATTTCAGACTCATCATCATCGTTATGTCCTATGCTAATCACAATTTTCAGTCTACAGCTACACTCTTTGCAGCCTTCCATTTAAAGCTGATATTTTTCAGATCTTCTTAAAATGTTTGGCTCCAGGTTTTCTTTGGCCATCCTTTTTTTCTCCAACCATTTGGTGGTAGCTAATTGATTGTGGTTTTTGCTGGACATTGCTCACTCATGCAGAACAAATTGTCCGGCAAAGTGCATTCTTTGTTCTGTCACTATTTCAGTCTTTGGGAATTACTTCTTGATAGAATTTTCTTGTTTTTGACATGGATGAGAGATACAAAGAATCCTTCTGAAACAATGTTGTTGGAAGATGTTGATTTTATGAATAATTCTTGTTGTAGATTTCTAGGTTTCACTAGTATAGACAGCAGTTGGTATGCCAATGGCATTAAATAATCTGACCTTGGTTGTTGTGTTTATAATGAACATAGTCCACATATTGAGTGCATTTGTTGGAAGATAGCAGTTGCTTTACCTATTTGGTACTTCACATCTGCTCTGTTTCCTCATCTATTTCATGATGCTACCAAAACTAATATCAGTTTTCAGACTACAGGATACTTTATTTTTCCATTGTAAAATTCCCTACCACTGTGTTGTCCCAACCTTCCATTCAAAAAAAGCAAAATAGACACACACATAGAACCATGATAAGCTGCTTTAAAATAAAAGTTAGTTTCTTTTTATCATAATTCACTATATACCTCCTTTTTCTCAAGACAAAGAAATAGAGATTATTAATTTGAAAACCATATTTTTTTATTTGTAATTTTTAAAATTCACAATTCATCCCACCTTCTACCTCAAGTGACAGTAAAAATATAAAAAGTTTAAATTGCTCTGCAATGTATCAAATCAGCAAACTTGTCTATGATAAGCAAAAACAACGTTCATCCTGCTGTTTCCACTCTGCTAAGAAAAAGAGAGACATAGAGCCTATTAGAATGTGTGGTAAGCACTGGTTTAGTTGAAGAGTGATCCTTCTATCACAAAGGAGCCATTAAATGCTGAAAATAGTTGTGCCTGAAATACAGAATAGAATACAGAATAATCAAGCTGGAAGGGACCTTGGATGTCTTCTAGTCAAACCCTTTGTCAAGCAGGAGACCCTCTAACATTCTGGACAAAAGACAGACCAATCTCTTCTGAAATCTCCTCTAGTGTTGGGGAACCCACAAATTCTGAAGGCAATCTGTTCAACTGATTAATTGTTTTTTTGCTGTCGGGAAAGTTCACCTCATTGCTAGGTTGGATCACTTTCTGAAAAATTTCCATCCATTATGTCTTGTCTTGCTATCAGGTACTTTAGAGAATAGGTTGTCCCCCTCTTCTTTGTGACTCCCTCTTAAATATTTGAAAGACCACTATCATTTCACCATTGGTCTTTCTTCTCTTTAGACTAGACATACTCAGTTCCTGCAAACATTCATCATGTGTTTTAATCTTCAGATCCTTATCATCTTTGCTGTTCTTCTCTTTATTCTTTCTAGAGTCTCAATATCATTTCTGTATTGTGGTGACCAGAACTGGATGCAGTATTCAAAGTGTGGTCTCACCAAGGCAGTATGCAGTAGTACATTATAAATAGGCTATTAGAATAAACATAAGATGAAAAATATACATTGGAAGTAAAGAACAAAATGTAATCTGAAGTTTTTGTAGACGAGCGAGAGATTAATAGAGGGCAACCTGTTGTCGCCCACCGGTGGCTGGCAGAGTTAGCAGCAAAGTCAGACAGTAGTGAGGAGGTGGAGGAGGAACCTGGGCCAGTCCTGGAGGCTGAGGAAGGCTCAGATGAGGGCTCTGTGTCAGAGGCAGAGATGGGGCCAGGGCAGGCTGGCAGTCATCAGCTGTCTTTGGGCCCAGACAGCAGTGAGGCAGGGGAGCTTCTGGAACCAGTTCCCAGCCTGCGTATGTGCAGAACTGCCAAAAGAAGGCACAATTAGAACTCAGGGTCGACATGGGAGTAAGGCCACAGGTGGACAATGAATGCCCCCTCCCATCAGGATTAAAAGAGAAGCAAAAAGAGGGGGGATTTTGCAGGAAACAACTTGCTAATTTGGTCATCTGTTAATTCCAGCCTTGTGAAGATTTGTCTGTATAACCCAGCCCTTCCCATCAGCACTGAGTGTGGAATTTTACCGGGCAGCATTCCAGGATTGATAAAGGTCTGAGCTAATTAGTATACCTTTCCAAGCTGCTGGCTGACTGTGAATGAAATAAATTCACATTAATGTAACAAAAGAGGTTTTTGCTAGGACTCAGCATTGACTTAGTGCTTTTGGGGGAGGTCTAGTATAGAACACAACCTTATTCATTTTCCTTCCTCCAGAAATGATTGCCTGCTCATTCTAGTGATGTGTAATTGATCTGAATGGATGACAGTGAAGAATATCTTAAAGTCCAAACCCAGTGGAGGAAGTCCCATCAAAGTGATTAACATCTGCGCAATTCCAGTCATTAGATACACAGCTGGAAGAGTGAACTGGAAGCAAGGCTAAAAGCTGTGGATTGCAAGATGAGAAAAATAATGACAATGAATCATGTTCTTTACCCACCCAATAATGTTGACAGTTGATAGACTCTATTTACCAAGGAGCATAGGTGGCCATGGAATGTTGTAAGAACACCATTGAAAAGCACCACTTGGATCATTGATGTGTACATTGTGTACACACCTTGTGGACATTGATATGTACAGTGACATCCTGAGTTCTTAGGAAGAACTTGATGTGCATGACCAGCAAACACCAGCTAATGAATTGTCAGCTATGGTTTCTCTTTTTCGTGTATATAATAATGTACACTGGTGTGTAGAATTTTTAATGATATAAAATTAACAGAGTTTCAAACATTCTATTTTCTATGTAATTAATTCTGTCTGATCAAGCTAAGAAAATATTTTATTGTACTTCTGATATAGGCTTCAAATTTGCCTTTAAAAAGAGGTTTATAGCAGCAGATACATCTTGTCAACTTTAGCACAAAATAACCTTTTTTAAAAAACCAAATCCACCTTCAAATATATGCTAATAAATTAAGCTCCTAACATATTATTCAGTTCAGTTCATAAGGGTGTGATTCTAAATATCTTGGAATGTTTGAAATGGAGAATTAGGATGGTCCCTCTAAAATCTAGGATCTGTACACACTAACCTTATTTTTGTTAAAGCTTCCATTTTCCAGCAACCCCTGGCTGCCATGATTTTTCTAACTTTCTTCTTTCTGCAAAGAAAGAATTCAGCCAGAATTCTGAATTTCTATGCAAGTGTAAGGGTAACCTGATTGTAGTGTTATCAAGATGTAGAACTATAGTCTAGTGGTGGGTGATTGACATGGATATCCAGTAAAAAAGACCAAATTAGTCAATCTGTAGTGGCAGCACATCTCCATGCTAGCTAATTATTTATACAGTTACTTGTACAATGCACTGCAGAACTGTTTTTTTTTTTAGCATTCTACAAAGTCTGGCTTTCTGCAATATGGGAAGGAACACATAACAATATAACTTTTGCAGATTAAGCCTGCCCCTGTGACCTGGAGAAGTTGAAACTGTCACTAACATGCTTCTTCAGTTCCATAGACCTGAGAATGATCTCATTTCTTTTTACTGTTGGACTAGAACAAGAACGTTTAAAGGAGAGTAACCAACCTTCTTTGTCATTATATTGTAGGGGAAAACATTGTTTACTATAGGGGAAAAAATCCCCTAACTTTAGGATTATACAAACATAATTTTTATGCATTCTATGTTCTTTGGCATTTTATGTCTTTTATTATTTTACACATACATACATACATACATACATACATACATACATACATAGCCTCATGTAACTCAGTGTATATTTCAATAATTTATGAATCCAGTTGTTTTATAGTATAGTAAGCTATAAGTAATATATATTCTTAAGGTTTTGCAGGTACTTACATGTATGGTATTCGGCTTTGTTCAGGTATTTTCCCACGTCATTATAGTTGTGCTTTTAAAGTTGTAGCAACGTTTCGGCAGAATCTCATCTGCCATCATCAGGTTTCTGTATTGTGTTCGTATGTGAATCAGACTATCTATCTATCTATCTATCTATCTATCTATCTATCTATCTATCTATCTATCTACCATATATAAAAGATACAACAGCAATAAGTCTCACAAGGTTCTCACACAACCCATTACCCAAGCCATTAAAACATGAGAGGCTAATGGAAAAAAGATCACTACAAGGAGATTACAGCTTCTTCAGATCCAGGATATCTCCACAACAAAACTCACAAGGCCATCACACAACCCATTATACCAATATCAACTCCATCAACCAATCAAGAGGCAACAGTGCAGCCAACCAGCCCAGCACACCAGCCCCCACCACCAGTATTTAAAGAGAGACGGCAGCTCCGATCACACACTGCTTGCACTGGCACGAAGCCGAAAGCACCAGCCTGAGGATGGCAAGTGGGACCTCGCCGAAACGTCGCCAAGATACTCTTAATCTTACACGGAAAAAGATCCGAACACACCTAGACCTACATACCTGTACCCATGAATAAATAAATATGTATGTATGTATGTATGTATGTATGTATGTATGGCATTCAGCTTTGTTCGGGTATTTTCCCACATCATTGTAGTTGTGCTTTTAAAGTTGTAGCAACATTTCAGCAGAATCTCATCTGCCATCATCAGGCTTCTGTATAGTGTTCATCTGTGAGTCAGACTTTTTGCTACAACTTTAAAAGCACAACTACAATGACGTGGGAAAATACCCGAACAAAGCTGAATGCCATTAATGTAAGTACCCGCGAAAACGTAAAAATATATATGTGTTGTGATTGGAAGGACCAATCCTGTTAGGAACTTTGAATCTGATGACTGTTAGATCGTGGATTGACGTCAGAACCAGGAAACGTTAATCTGATGGGCAAGCCAGTTAATTAGCACGTTACTGCAAAGAGCTCTGTCTGTTTGAATTTCAAAGGGGAGTCCTAACAGTTTTGCTTGCAGTTTTGAATGAGGACGTTACTGCAAAGAGCTCTGTCTGTTTGAATTTCAAAGGGGAGTCCTAACAGTTTTGCCTGCAGTTTTGAATGAGGACGTTACTGCAAAGAGCTCTGTCTGTTTGAATTTCGAAGAGGAGTCCTAACAGTTCCTGTCAGCAGTGATAATAAATATTTTGAATGAGGACACATTTGATTTGCAGGACCGGCCTGAACCTTCAACCTCCTCTGCTTCTCAATCAGGTTATCAGCCGGGAACGGCTGACAATGAGGAACTTATGGAGACTTCAGGGGAAGATAATAATTTAGATGATTGCTGGGTGGATGTCAGAAGCAGGCGTCTCCTTACGAGAAGAAACCAACGGGAGCACAGGAGGAGGCCAGATCAGTAATTAGACTAATTAGCTGCTGCTCTATAAAGGGAGAGAGATGACTTTGCACTTTGTCCGGAACAAAGTGTTTGTTTGCAAGGAGAACCGAAGATTTTGGCTTGGAGGATTTAAACCTGAAATATCTTGTTGGGACTTGGATTTATTTCGTTGGAACTATTAACTTGGACTATCTTGTGGAGGCTATCTACAGCTGTTATCAGTGAAGATTCCTGTTTGCTGCCTTTATTTGCGAGGACTGCTGCTTTCAGCCTTATCTGTTTATTTTGGAAGGTGGGACATAACATATATGTATATATATATATGGCCCTGATTCTTGAGCCTATGCTGTCAGAGGAAGAGGACCTAGAAGATGAGGAGGAGGAACTGGGAATGCCTTCCTCCCCAGGACCTTCCTCTCTGGCAATGCCTTCCTCCCCAGGACCTTCCTCCCTGATAATGCCTCAAGTTCCATCAGACACCCAACAGGAACAGCCTGATATTAATCAGGAGGAAGGCATATCAGAGCAGCCCCTGACAGGGAGTCAAGAGGAAGAATGTTGGCTTTATCCTAAGCAGTGTCGTAGGGAGAAATGTGAGCAGCAACGTAGGAGACTTGGGAGGGTCAGAGAGTGAGTTGAGTCATTGAGCCACACCCCACAGGGGATAAAAGTGGGTGTGTTTTCTCCTGAAACTTTGTACGGGACAAAGTTTAACCTTACTTCAGATTTTCTTTGTGGACTGCCTTGTGATTTTCTGTGAGTAAAATTTTATTTACTATCAGTTCGGACTTGGCAGGCAGGATATGTTGGAATGCCAAGAATATTATCAGTTCCAAAGAATTAACTCCATGAAGTCCGAGCCAGCTTGCCTGCCTATGTTTGTGTGAGTTTGTACTCTTTCATTTTTTGGGAAAGAGGAAAGTCGAGACTTCTTTTTTGATTGAGTTCTTATGTTCTTCAATGTGTGCACTTATTCTTCTGTTAGTTTGTCCGATGTATGTGGTGGGGCAGGAGGTGCAAGGGATTTCGTATACTCCTTGGTTTTCTAACTCAATTTTATCTTTAGGGTTTCTTAGGATGGTGGATATTTTTCTGTTTTAATGTTGTGTTTTTGGAGGATCTTGCTGATTTTGTCTGTAGTGCCTTTTATATATGGGAGGAGGGCTTTGCCATTCTCTTGTTCCCTGTCTTACATCGGACAAACTAACAGAATAATAAGTGCATGCATTGAAGAACATAAGAACTCAATCAAAAAAGAAGAACCAACCTCTTCCCTGGTCCAACACCTTAAAGCCACAGGACATGAGATTGACTTTAAAAATACCAGAACTATCGCCAAAACTGAACACTTCAACAACAGAATAATCAGAGAAGCCATAGAGATAGAAAAACACCCACACAGCATGAATAAATGAGATGACACCTCCTGCCTACCAGCCATTTGGAAACCCACCCTCATGAACAGATGAGTACCTAACATGAAGAATGACACCAGACCCACACCACAAGGGCCACACAAGATGCTACCACCACACTTCCATGTAGAAAGCAGACTCACACCCACACAGAAGATGAGATACAACCACGGACCAGAAGCTGCATTGCAGCTGCGTCACTACCCACTTCAAACCCCTCCGAGCCATACATGAAGCAAACTGACACACACCATGAAGATGCGGCACAACCACGAACATGAAGCCAAACAGCAGGATCACAGCTCACCAGCTCAAATCCCCCAGCACAACCAAGCCCCCACCTGAACAGAATACACCTCCAGCCAATCAGAACATGGCCAACCCCCCAACCAATCAGAACACAACCAAACCCCCTACCAATGAGAACACACCCCACCCAATCAGAACACAGCCAAGCCCCCACCCAATCAAGTCACCCCCACTAGCAGTTAAAAGGAAGAAGCAGCTGCAAGCTCACATTACTCTGAGAAGCACAGAGCCAAGACAGAAGCCTGAAGATGATGAATGAGACTTCATCGAAACGTTGCCTAGATACTTCCAATCTTACGCGGAGAAAACCTGAATAACCAAAGATACACATACAAATACCATGGAGAAAACAAATATATATATATGGATGGATGATGGATGGATGGATGGATGGATGGCATTCAGCTTTGTTCGGTATTTTCCCACATCATTGTAGTTGTGCTTTAAAGTTGTAGCAACGTTTCAGCAGAATCTCATCTGCCATCATCAGGCTTCTGTATAGTGTTCATCGTGAGAATATATATATATATATATATATATATATATATATATATATATATATATATATATATGTATGGATGTTGGTTGTTGGATGGATGGATGGATCTAGGCACGGATGGCACTCAGCTTTGTTCAAGATTTTCCAGATGATCATTGAGACTTCATCGAACGCTTAAAGTTGTAGAATGTTTCAGCAGAATCTCATCTGCCATCCACATACAGGCTTCTGTATAGTGTTCATCTCAGAAATATATATATATATATATATATATATATATATATATATATATATATATATATATATATATATATATATATAGATAGATAGATAGATGAGGTTCATAGGTAGATTGTATGATGGATCTTTGGTTGTTCGGGTTTTCTCCCATGTAAGATTGGAAGTATCTAGGCAACGTTTCAATGAAGTCTCATTCATCATCTTCAGGCTTGTGTCTTCGGCTCTGTGCTTCTCAGAGTAATGTGAGCTTGCATCTGCTTCTTCCTTTTAACTGCTAGTGGGGGTGTGACTTGATTGGGTGGGGGTTTGGCTGTGTTCTGATTGGTTGGGGATTTGGCTGTGTTCTGATTGGTTGGGGGTTGATCGTGTCTGATTGGCTGGAGGTGTTTTCTGTTTGGGTGGGAGCATATATATATATATATATATATATATATATATATATATATATATCTGAATTGTTTTACTTAATTCTTAATTCTATTAATCTTCTAGAAAATTAACAATGGTGCCAAATGTTGGTCAGTGATTGTAATGAAAACACTACAAAATCCAGATCTTGTGGGAAATAACGGAGTTGCCACATATTACTGAAATATATTATGTATCTATACACAATTTTGTAGGTAGTGTAGATAAACAATCATCAGTCATAACTTGTATATGGTGACAAGCTCAGCAAAAGTCAGTCAGCTTTATTTCTTTTATTATATCTGACTACAAGACAATGTATGTGATTGTTTCCTGTATCTTTGGTGCTAGTCCAAAATATGAACCACTATATTAGACTGGTTTGCTGAGGGACCTTAGAGAAGTCACTTTCAACTTCAGCTTCCATTTTTTATAAACTTAGGACATTTTAAAGAAGGTGGTGATTAACTGAGTTGCAACTCAACTTATAACAATAGAGTATGATTGATTTAACATATTCTAATGTTACCTTCTTCTAAAAAGTAATGGAGTGCTATCAAAATCATCTTGGATTTTCAGTGTGAGGAACTATTAGCAAAGAAATGGCCCAATGAACTTAATATGCTTATACATCTAGTGCACGTGTATTGTTGGATTGTGACCAATGTGTTTTCAGAGGTGTGTGTGTGTGTATTCTGAGAGTTCTAATCTTGGTTTTGTATGAATACTGACATTGCAATTTCAATGAGAGTTTTATGAAAGCTGGCAACCATTTTCCTACTTCATTTTCCTTCAAATCACTTGTAAGCAAATAATTATATTCTGAACAAATTATTTACCCATAAAAAAGTGGTAAAGAGTGAACAAACTTGGAAAAAACAAAAATTATATATTTTTGAATAATTAAAGGACTACACGAGAATTAATATATTAAGCAACAGAAATGTAGTCAAGCGACACAATGTTTGGAATAAACTGAATCCCTTTTTCAGGATTAACTGAAAAAGGAAAGAAAATAATTCAAATCAGATTATTTTTAATTAAGATATACTGCTCAAAAAATAAAGGGAACACAAAAATAAGACATCCTAGATCTGAATGAATGAAATATTCTTATTAAATTTGTTGTTCATTACACAGTTGAATATGCTGACAACAAAATCACACAAAAATTATCAATGGAAATCAAATTTAGCAACATATGGAGGTCTGGACTTGGAGTTACACTCAAAATTAAAATGGAAAAAAACACCACAGGCTGATCCAACTTTGATGTAATGTCCTTAAAACAAGTCAAAATGAGGCTCAGTAGTGTCTGTGGCCTCCACGTGCCTGCATGACCTCCCTACAACACCTGGGCATGCTCCTGATGAGGTGGCGGATGGTCTCCTGACCGATCTCCTCCCACTCCTGGACTAAAGCATCCCCCAACTCCTGGACAGTCTTTGGTGCAACATGGTGTTGGTGGATGGAGCGAGACATGATGTTCCAGATGTGCTCAATTGGATTCAGGTCTGGGGAACGGGCGGGCCAGTCCATAGCATCAATCCCTTTGTCTTGCAGGAACTGCTGATACACTCCAGCCACATGAGGTCTAGCATTGTCTTGCATTAGGAGGAACCCAGGACCAACCGCACCAGCATATGGTCTCACAAAGGATCTGAGGGTCTCATCTCAGTACCTAATGGCAGTCAGGCTACCTCTGGCGAGCACATGGAGGGTTGTGTGCCCCCCTAAAGAAATGCCACCCCACACCATTACTGACCTACTGCCAAACCGGTCATGCTGGAGGAGATTGCAGGCAGCAGAATGTTCTCCACGGTGTCTCCAGACCCTGTCACATCTGTCACATGTGCTCAGTGTAAACCTGCTTTCATCTGTGAAGAGCACAAGGGCACCAGTGGTGAATTTGCCAATCTTGGTGTTCTCTGGCAAATGCCAAACGTTCTGCACGGTATTGGGCTGTAAGCACAAACCCCACCTGTGGGCATCGGGCCCTCATACCACCCTCATTGAGTCTGTTTCTGACTGTTTCAGCAGCCACACGTACATTTGTGGCCCGCTGGAGGTCATTTTTCAGGGCTCTGGAAGTGGTCCTCCTGTCCCTCCTTGCACAAAGGCAGAGGTAGCGGTCCTGATGCTGGGTTGTTGCCCTCCTATGGCCTCCTCCATGTCTCCTGATGTACTGGCCTGTCTCCTGGTAGCGCCTCCATGCTCTGGACACTATGCTGACAGACACAGCAAACCTTCTTGCCACAGCTCACATTGATGTGCCATCCTGGATGAGCTGCACTACCTGAGCCACTTGTGTGGGTTGTAGACTCCGTCTCATGCTACCACTAGAGTGAAAGCACCTCCAGCATTCAAATGTGACCAAACCATCAGCCAGAAAGCATAGGAACTGAGAAGTGGTCTATGGTCACCACCTGCAGAACCACTCCTTTATTGGGGATGTCTTGCAAACTGCCTATGCTTTCCACAGGTTGTCTATTCCTTTTGCACAACAGCATGTGAAATTGATTGTCAATCAGTGTTGCTACCTAAGTGGACAGTTTGATTTCACAGAAGTGTGATTGACTTGGAGTTACACTGTGTTGTTTAAGTGTTCCCTTTATTTTTTTGACCAGTGTATTTTACTTTAGGCTAAGACTACAAAATGGAAAAAGTTCTAAAAATCCTGATATGACAAAGTTCAAAAAATGTAACAAGAAAATCACATACTATCTTATGTCTCGTACTTTAAACCTATACTGTTCAATACTAATGTATGCAGAAGAATTTTTATTTATTTATTTATATTGAACCTTTATTATTTTTACAAATAACTAAAGGCAGCTAACATATCCAATACACTCTCCTCCTCATATTTTTCCCACAACAACAATCCTGTTAGATGAGTTGGGCTGAAAGAGAGTCACTGGCCCAAGGTCACCCAACTGGTTTTCATGGCTGAGGCGGGACTATAACTCATCATCTTCCACTTTCTAACCTAGTGCTTAACCACTAGACCAAACTGGCTTTCCTTTAGTGTTAATTATTTCACAGCTATAGCATATTATTAAAGGTTGCTATTTGTGCTTCGGTCATCTTTGAAGGACTGTTGCAAGTTCTTCACTTGGATGAAGACAAGATGAAGAATACTTGAGTATTTTATTAGTAAAATTCAACTTTTTCTATTTTTCAAGGCATGTTCCATATCATTAACATTTTCATAGGCTCACCTATGCACACATAATATTTCATAGGCTCACCTATGCACACATAATATTTAGAATTCATATTTGAACACTTTACTTTTTGTCACAGATGTTCAAATTCTCAAGCAGGATCATCTTGTCACAGAAATAACCTGTGGGAACCATATTATATACCAATGTTAGCAGAGCAAAAATCCATAAGCAGGGCCAGTCAACAATACAGTATAATTTCTATGTCTTCCTTCCTTCCTTCCTTCCTTCCTTCCTTCCTTCCTTCCTTCCTTCCTTCCTTCCTTCCTTTCTTCCTTCTTCCCTTCCCTTCCCTTCCCTTCCCGGCAAGTAACAAACGGCTTTTGAAATTAGGATGAAATCTGCAAGTCCATCTTATCCTTAAGCATACCATATGATATTTCATTGAAAGAGGATTTGAAGCCTTCTTTACTGCCTTATAGAATATTCCTTATAAGGTAAGCAAATGTGTGGATTTTCTTCAGTGTAGTTGCATCTTGTATTAGTGATTGGGAAAGTGTTATTTCTGCAAACACAATAATGAACTCTAGAGCTGCTATGCTCATGAGAATAGCTTGCTTGCCATGCCAGAACACTCATTACTTTTTCACAAAAAACCCTTGCATTAAAATATCCATGGAGAAATTATGTGGAGACATATATCAATCAGGTTTTACAGCATCTAGCATAGACAATTGCTCCAATAATGAAATCAGAACTGGAAAGCTGGGGGTCCCTTCTGCCTTCTGTTTCAGATTGATACTTGTTGGTACCTTCTTTGTCCATGATATTGTCTCCGTTTTCTTTCTGGTTTTGCAACTGTGGCTGTTACAAAATCCTTCAAGAGAGCAAATATGTTCCCAGGGATGACCAATTGCTGACTTCTGCTTTAGAGTCTCAGTTTCATAATTATACGTTTACGTAAGGAGGACTTGTGGGTAATTACTTCTGTGCTATTAAGAGTCATATATACATTGAATATAGCTAGCCCAGGGTGTTTAGGCAATTTAGATTCAGATAATAGGCACTGTACTTCATTGCAAACTATTTCTTCTTATATTGGTCATGGATTATATGCATGCTATTAAGTTGGCCTTTTATTAAGCCTCTGATCCATTATGCAGCTCCACATAAGCATATTTTCAGAGCTTTCAGTGCCCTGTCATGATCGGGCAAGAGTGCTTATTCATAAAGAACTGTATCTTCAGTCTCTAGTCATTAGTAAGGATGGGTCATAAATCATGCCCTGCGTCTGTAACCTAGTTATAGTTCTGACAGCAAAGAGTTCCTGAAATCATGGTTTTATATTAAAAAGCTTTAAAACTCATTAGGTTTTGATAATTACACTAATATCTTAAAGCATGCAAAATCACTTCTGTGAGAGATTAGGCTTAGAACATTTGGAATAGTTTTGCCTCAGCTTCACAGGAACTTAAGGAAAGAGACCAAGAAATGTTCCCCCTAGATCACAGTTGGCACCTTGAGTGAAAATGGTGGACTGAAAGGCAACCTCAGAACTAAAACTATCAGAGAGGGAGGAACCAAATAATTATTTTCTTCAGTATAGTGCAAAGGACACTACACATACAGTGATCACAGCATAGAACTTCTTGATGAATTCACATAAAATCAGTTTACCTGCAAGGAAGACTTTGCTCAAGATAACATTGAAGAAGAATCTTAGTTCACACACAGCCCCTTTTCAAATATCTCTTTAGACAAAAATCATTTAAAATTTTTGATCATCTTATTTTGGGATCATTATAAACAATGACATGTTCTATTTCTGTTTTCAGACCTTTATATTTTGTGATTTTCTCTAGTTATTCCTCTTCTGTTTAGCTGTCTTCATATACTGTCATGTGCACTAGCCAGACTTTTTTTTTTAATCAAAATTGTTAAGTCTGGAGTGTTTTGTGGTAGGTTTATGTCTTTTATATTCTAAAATCCCAGGGTACTTTAACTTCTAATGCACCATTCTTGCTACTTTATCATGCCATTGTTTGTAGTCAATCTGTGTAATCTCTTTGTAGCAGCTAACAAGGTGGTCCACTTTGTTCAGCTTTGTTACAGAGATATCATTTACTGTTTTATCAGTTTTGGCTTTATGTGCATTTTTTCTTAATATTTGGTCTTGTTCAGTCAGAATTAGCTTATTTGTCTGGGTTTTTTTTTTTTTACTTCCTTGCTCTTAGCCATTGCCAGGTCTTGTTGTTGTTTTGCCCCCAACCCCCTCTCTCTGTGTATACTAGCCTGGGATATGATACAGTGATGGAATTATTGTGGACATAAGCTGAACTTGACCCCCAAAAAGATAATTAATGATTACTCACTATACATTAAATCCCTATAATGATGTGTATGGATTTATGTTTGCCCTGCAGAAATGGTGGAAGAGGTTTACTACTGAAGAAGAAAGGCTTACATTAACTGATTATGTATAAAATAGCCAAGAATGATCATTGATGCAAGTTAAAAAATAGAATTTACAGAATATATTGACAATAAAACATGAATATTGAAATAATATAATACAAACATGAACAAAATGCTGGCAAGACAAAGCAGTATGTGGTCAGTTTCTATACAACAGTGCTTCTCAACTTGTGGTCCACGGTCTGAGAAGGCTTGAAGAAATGTTATGATTTAAATCTTGAGTTAAGCCTTGGGATCCTTGGTCATAGTCTGTGGCCACAAAACATGTTTTAAGGGGTCTGTGGTGAAGAAAATGTTGAGAACCACTGCTCTACTAGATTCAATGAGATGAGGATAAAGATAAAATCTGGCAATGGTTTACAACTGTGAAACAGTTTAAAAAATAAACCGAAGGCTTAATTTTGGCTGCTCACAAGCAAGGTGTTTGTACTAATGCAATAAAGCCTGAATTAAAATATCATCAAATGATTCAGATTGTGTGAAGAAACAGAAGAAACAGTAGATCATATATTATACATTAGATCATAGAAGAAGATTGCACAAAGTGATTATAATTAGCAGGTTAAAATATTGTGGTTGAAAGAAGAAAGTGTGGATATTTGATGTGGCATTACCAGGGGTTAGCAGAATAGAAGTTAAAAAATTGGAGCTGATAAACTATTAAGATCTGAAAACTGAAGTTGAAAGATTGTAGCATAAACTAATCATGGTGGTCACAGTTATTATTGGCACACTGGGTATGGATGCCATACCAAAAGAACCTGGATGGCACTTTGCAAATCTTTGGGACTAAATTATAATTAACTATGTCCACAGCATACAGGGAAAATTTATATAAAATGTTTTGTAGGTGGCATCTTCCTCCTGATAGACTAGCAAAAATGTTCAACCTAAGCCCAAGCTGTTAGAAATGTAAAAAAGAAAAAGGTACATATTTTCATATATAGTGGACCTGCCCAGAGGTCAAGAAATATTGGAATATAATTCAATTATGGCTAGAAGAAATAACAAAACAAAAAATTGAACCCAAACCAGAACTATTTCTATTAGGCATAATAACAGAAAAATATAACAAAAAAGATAAATACATTATGCTACATATCTTAACAGCTGCTAGGATTTCCTATGCACAAATTTGGAAGCAGGAAAATGTACCATCAGAAAATGTTGTTATAAACAAAATTTTAGACTGTGCAGAGATGAACAGACTAACAATGAAATTAAGAGACAAAGAAGAGTCAATATATTATAATGTCTGGGATGCCTGATAAGAATGATTTCAGAATAAAAAGAAATCAAAATAATTAAGTAAAGAATAAGAAACTATATAAATACTTATACCTACATTCATATCTATCTATATTTATTTATATATTAAGTTGAAATTGTATAATGAAAGAAATGTGTATATAGAAAGATGATAAGGAAATGTAAAAGATGTCTTGATGTTGACATAATGATGTATAAAGTTTTATTTTATGTTTATAAATTTTGAAAACTAAATAAAATTTAATTTAAAAAAAAGAAAAAGAAAATCTGTGTTGACAAAATTTCCATCTGTCAATTATAAAAGGTCACACCACTTGCAGACTCACATATGGCACATAAATACATTATGGATTTGATGTAGTGGTTAAGGTGCTGGTCTTGAAACGAGGAGATTGTGAGTTCTAATCCCACTTTAGGAACAAAAACCCTTTGGACCAGTCACTTTCTTTCAGATTGTTTTCTAACAATTATTTCTGGGAAGACCCATGTCCAGTCCTTTAGCTTTATGTTTATGAATTCTTGTTTGATGCATTTTTAGTTGTATTACTGTCACTGTGACTTTCCTAGGTCTTCTAAAGGCCTAAGACTTACCTTTCTATAATTATATATACTCCAACATTTTATTTTCTAGTACTTCTGAAAATTCACTGACCCACCAAAACTATAAATGCTTTTTAAAGAACTAGTTTCAGTTGTCCAGAGCAATTCAAAATGTCCATAGCCCATTTATTTTAATATTGGAAAAGCAAAGTTGGACTTTTTCCCCCTTTCTTTTCTGGAAAGAGATTCTACTGTAATTGACTGGGATCACATGGTGTTATCTATTTTCTAATAAATCTTCAACTTCACCCTTATTCATCAATATATATACAATAAAATAGCAATTTTTCCTGATATTTTAGGAAACCAGCAATCTTTTAAATGTGATTGTTATGAGGTTCAGTGTTATGTAGCAAAGGAAGAGAAAAGCAGAAGTTAGATTTGTTTTCAAAGCTATTGCTATGAACATAGATATCCATGAAATTTATTTAGTTTCTTGTGCAAAAAGGATAACTATATAGCTACCTTCCAGATAAACATTCCCTTCTATACTCCCTGATTATTAAATAGAGAATCTCTAGCAGTATGTTGTTTTCAATACTTCATCTTAAAATATTTATTGAGAAGAATATTTCTTAATCGCAACTATTGGAAAATATTGCATTTTTTCTGTCAAAAAATATTTTTGATCTGGAAGTATTGAGGAAAGGAGAGGAGAGGAAAGGAAGGGAAGGGAAGGGAAGGGAAAGATGTGACAAACTTATTCCAATAGTGGTAGCAAGCTATCCTCCATGAGCAACAGAGAAACATGAATAGCTTATTTTGCAGCATTTGGAAAGTTGGTACAGTGAAAATCAACCATCTCCCCAGTTTGACAGAAAAGATAAAACATCACAGCAGTCAAGAGGCTCTTCAGAGACACAGCCCAATCCCAAATTTGTGAACATTTTCATGGGATTCATTTCTAAGGGTAGAATCCATTTTGATTCCTTCACAGAATCATCTATTATTCAAATACATGTGACAAAACTTGAGGGTTGCCAGTTGAGCAGCTGGAGCAAACTCCCCTTTTTGCCACTGAGCATGTGGATTTGTTGAAGGTATTTCACCTGACAAGCCCTGTTGAAAGTACCCCTACGTCTTCTGACAAGCATCCATCAACATGCAATATTTATTCTTCTGTTTTAGTTTCACTGCAAGTAATTGGCAGCTCTTCAGCAAGGAGCAGGTTTCCTGCTGAGACAGCACCACCTGTACAGCTTTATGAGCCCAGAATGAACATTCTGAAACAAGAGTTTTCATAAGGGTATAAAGTGGATAAAATGAACAAAGTGCACTTGCTAAAATGAAGGGAAACAGAATTCTTTCATATAACCTTCTACCCCAGCTCTTATCACTGCATGTATATGTTCTATTTTGCTGCACTTTCCTTTACAAAATTTTTCTCCCACCATCTCTAAAAAAGCTTCCCCCATAATATGAAACCATACACAAGCAAGCTGCTTTTTCACAACCCAGCAGTGATATTTTTGGCATTGGTTTTTAAATATATAACAGGAGACAAAGAAAATAACTCTTTAAAAAGTTGAACCCATTCCCCTTTCCTTTAAGCTTTTCCTGATAGCTCATTTTACATGTTTTGGACATGATGTGCTCTCATCAACCCAGCTGGCAATCCAAAGCAGATTGTTAGATGGGATGAGAGGTTTCACATTTCAAAGGCATGTGGTGGACTACACGCTTAAGAAGATTGTTCATGTCATTTCAAGGAAAGGAAGTAAGGAAAATTACACAAAGAGACAGAAACATATACATTTCAGAAAAGGTTATTGTCATGCCTCTGTTAGAATTTGACTCTGAGGGAGAAGAGTAACAGCCGACAGGGAGTGGGAGTGTGCCTCTGGAGGTTGTAGATGAAACTGGGGAAGGGCACAGGCCAGCTAGACTTTCAGAGGACAACCCAGGCCCATCCCCTCTTCATCCCAGGGAGGAGCGGATAAGGGAGAAATGTGAATGGTATGGTCTATGGGGGAGGAAAGGGCCTTGATCCCTTTCATGGGCTGTAGCAGTGAGGACTGTTTAAAATAACAAACTGCACATGGGCCGGTGCTGGAAGCAAAGCGTGAAAATATTTGTAGTCTGTCCATTCTTATCTGAGTTCTGGCATCCTTCCCAGTGTGTGTATTTTGATATCTGTGGACGTCTTCAAGCCTTTATCTTTCCTGGTCTCCTTAATTGCTTCAGTGTGGTTTGTATTGTTTTTTTCTATTTATAATTTATAAGTATTTTGAGTTTGAACAGAAATTCTTCCTTTTCACAGCTGTTTGTGGGGGAATTTTTTCTCCAGTCAATGATATTTGGACCTTTGAAGCCAAGTTGAAGGAATTAAAGGGACTTCACCTGTTTTCGTGACTTTGTTGCTTTTGTATCCCAGCCTAGGTCATCACATTTTGCTTCCAGCCACCCCTTCAACTTGCTTCTGTTTACATGGGGTGACCATGGATCAGCTCATAGCGGACAATGCCCAGCTAAGCCAGCAACTAGCTTTTTTGACTGCACAGGTTGCACAGATGCGAGCTGTCCAGCCATGCTGCAAATGCCCGGTAGCAGTGCTGGATAAATTTGATGGATCGCTGGCCCAATTTCCAGCATCTTTTGGGCAGTGCCAGCTTTATATGAGCCTTCGGCCAGAGGACTTCACTACTGATTGGGATAAGGTGGGTTTTTTGATTTTTGCTCTCATGCTATGCAGCACATTGGTTGACGCCTCTGTTGACCCAGCTCAACCTGTTGTTGGACAATTATGCCGAGTTTTGCCATCAGTTAAAGGCCATGTTTGAGGATCCTGTTCAGGCCCAAATGGCAGATAGGTGATTGAGAGAATTGAGGCAGGGGTGAGGCTCGCTCATGGATTATATTGCTAACTTTCGGGTGGTTGCCTGGGACTTGAGGCAGCACTGATAGACAAGTTCCAGGAAGGCTTGTCATCAGAGCTGGACAAGTTAGCGCAAACTGAATGTCCTCACACTCTTCAGGAGCTCATGCATCTGTTTCTTCTTATCAATTCCAGGTTTCAACAGCCAATGGCAGCGACAACAGACAGAGACCGCATCCGCTCCCAGCAAGATGGCGCCCCCATTGAAAGTGCCTCTGCAGTTGGGGGCTGCCCGCCCTCATCTGACCCAAGCAAAAAAGGATAGGCATCATCATGATGGCCTATGCTTTTATTATGGCAGTTGAGGACATTTTGCGGCCAAGTGTCCTGCTAAGGCACCTAAAGCAGTGATGTCAACAATGGTGGAAAACGAGCATCACCCCGCCTATGGGGGGGTCTGTAGGTCAGACTCCAATGTCCTCAGTGCCACCATCCTCTCCATCTTTGCTATCTTCGCCATCTTTACCATCTCCACCACAGTCGTCCTTGGTGAAACATCTCATGCTGACAGTGAGTGTGTTCATGCCTGCTCAGGGAGCAGTGGAGATTCAGGGGCCATGGCCAATTTCATGGATGCTTATTTTGTCGTGCAGTGGTCCATTCCGCAGCAATAGCTGTCACCGCCAGTATTGGTGGAGACGATTGATGGTTGGCCCCTTCGTTCGGGACCTATGGTTGCTGCAACCAAACCCTTTCACATGCGTATTGGGCAGCATGTAGAGGAAGCCATGTTCTACATTGCTGCAGTACCTCATTTTCCAGTCGTGCTGGGTTTGGCGTGTTTACAGGCCCATGATCCACAGATCGTCTGGTCATTTGGAGCAGTGCAGTTTCTTGGCAGGAAGTATGCCACTCATTTCCTGCACGCCTGTGCAGGGGATGTGCTTATGCCCATGGACTTGAATCTACCTGCAGAGTTGGTGCACTTGGCTGATGTGTTTGGGGAGAAGGAGGCAGATCAGTTGCCTCTGCATCGGTCATATGATTGTCTGATTGATTTGTTGCCCAATGCAAAATTGCCAGTGGGTCAGATATACTCCCTGTTAGAACTGGAGCTGGCTACATTGTGGGATGTTATTGAGAAGAATCTCTGTAAAGTGTTTATCTGGCCTTCTACCTCCACATTGGCTGTACCAGTGCTCTTCATCAAGAAGAAATCGGGGGAGCTACACCTGTGCTGTGATTACTGCAAGTGAATGCAATCACAGTATGGAATTGGTACCCCCTTCCCTTCATCCTTGAACTTATTGAGCAGCTTCATCAAGCTAAGATCTTCACAAAGCTGGACTTGTGTGGGACCTACAACCTGGTTCGCATTCGTGCAGGTGATGAGTGGAAGATAGCCTTCCGGACAAGGTATGATCATTTTGAGTATACCGTGATGCCTTTTGGCTTAACCAATGCTCCAGTTGTGTTTGTGCATGGTGTCTTCCATGACTTATTGGATCAGTGCATGGTCATTTATCAGGGTGACATTTTTATTTACTTGGCATCCCTGCAGGAACACTGGCAACATCTGCTGCTGGTGTTGCAATGCATGAGCAATAACCACCTGTACACTAAGTGTGAAAAGTGACAGTTCACGATCGACTTCTTGGGTCATCATATTTCACCTGCCATTGTAGAAATGGACCTGGAAAAATTGAGTCATTACAGGTGTGGGAACTTCCACAGCAAGTCAAAGACGTGCAGCAATAGTTGGGGTTCATGAACTATTACCGCACATTTATTCCCCACTTTGCTGCCTTGACTGCTCCTCTTTCTAATCTGCTCAAGAAAGGGGAGAAATTCCATTGGGGTACTGAGGAGCAGGCAGCTTTTGTTGCCCTGAAGATCGCCTTTGCTTCCAAGTCTATCATCAAACACCCTGATCCATTCCAGCCATTTGTGGTGGAAATGGATGCTTCTGTGGCCACTGGTGTGGTGGCCATTTGGTGCGATGCTCCTTCAGGCCTATGCCCCTGCAGGCACCTTGTTCCCTTGCACCTATTATTCAAGGAATTTGTCAGCTATACAATATGGGATAAGGAGCTATTGGTGGTTAAGGTCACTTTTGAGACATGGTGGCACCACCATGTCACCAAATCGAGGTTTGGATGGATCATCACAATTTGGAACAGCCCAGACATTGAACCAGCATCAGATGAGATGGTCATTGTTTTTTGCCTGATTTGATTTCCAGGTGACCTATGTTCCAAGTGGGTCGAATCAGCGCACTGATGCACTATTCCAGAAACCTGAATATACCCAAAGGGAGGACAAAATCTTGCCCCAGATGGTGATTCTGTTAGAGCGGTTTGTGGCCACCAAGGAACCTGTGGACCTTCAAGTTAGGATTCAGGAGGTGCAACAGCAGGATCCATTCATGGCAGCTTGTTGTTGAGAACTGGGTGGGAATGGGAGACAAGAGACTCCTGGGCATGTACAGGGGACTTGTTGTGGTTCCATGATTGCATTTACATGCCCAGAGGTCCTCTGACTTAATCCTACATCAATGCCATGATAGTCTGGCAGCGGGACACTTTGGGGTTTTCAAAACACTGCACCTCATCTCTAGGACATTTTGGTGGCCATGACTTAGGCACGACATGTTCAGGATATGTGGCGTCCTGTGGGATCTGTCGAAAACCAAGTATGCTCTTGGTGTGCCCCTGGTCTCTTACAGCCATTACCCATGCCAGAAAGACCCTGGGGGGCAGTCTCATTGGACTTCATAACTGGTTTCCACCATCAAAGGAGCACTACAACCATTTTGGTAGTGGTGGATATGATGACCAAAATGCCCCACTTTATTCCATGTACGGGTCTTCCTATGGCAAGGATGATGGCACAGTTCTTTATCTCCCATGTATTCCAGTTGCATGGGCTATCGGACTGAATAGTGTCAGATCAGGGGGGTGGGGTGGTACAATTTACGGCACACTTTTGGCAGACTCTACTTGCCTGCCCATCACCCTGAAACTTATGGGGGGACAGAGAGAGTGAATGCTATCTTAGAGCAGTATCTCCACTGTTTCAGCAATACCCAACAAGACAATTGGGTAGAGGTGCTGCCTGTGGCAGAATTGGCTTACAACAATGCTCAACATGCATACACCTGCATGTCCCTGTTCTCTGCCAGCTACGTTTTTCACCCATGACTATTCCCTTTGTCCCCATCTGACTCCCCAGTTCTGGCAATTCTTGCAAGAATTAAAAGTCATGCACCATAGTCTAACACCAGCTGGAGAGAGCCAAGGCGGACTACAAGCACTTTGCATATCAACATCATTCTGATGTTCTACCTTTAGCAGTAGGCAATCAGGTTTGGCTCTCTACCCAGTACTTACCGACAACATGGCCATCAAAAAAGCTTGATCACTGTTACTTGGGACCTTTTCTGGTCAAAATGGTGATCAATCCTGTGGCATTTCATCTATCCCTGCCACAGACCATGCATATACATCCCATCTTTCATCGGTCCTTGTTAGTTCCAGTATCAGCTGACAGCCCACATAGACCAACTCCACCAGCACCAGCCCTGGTAGCCCCTCAGGGAGAGGCAGAGTACAAAGTGGACAGCCTTGATCCCCTTCATGGGCTGCAGCTGTGAGGACTGTTTAAAAGGACAAACGGTGCATGGGCCAGTGCTAGAAGCAAAATGTGAAACTATTTCTAGTCTGTCCATTCTTATCTGAGTTCTGGCGTCCTTCCCAGTGTGTGTATTTTGATATCTGTGGACGTCTTCAAGCCCTTATCCTACCTGGTCTCCTTAATTGCTTCAGTGTGGTTTGTGTTGTTTTTTTCTATTTATAATTTTTATGTATTTTGAGTTTGAATAGAAATTCTTCCTTTTCACAACTATTTGTGGGGGAGTTTTTTCTCCAGCAATGATATTTGGACCTTTCAAGCCAAGTTGAAGGAATTAAAGGGACTTCACTTGTTTTTGTGACTTTGTTGCTTTTGTATCCCAGCCTGGGTCATCACAGTTCCACTGTTTTGCTATTTGCAAATGAAGATGCTTTGACTGAATAAGCCTAATAGCTTTAGGATTACACTCACATTTTCTGAAATACAGAGTGAACCTAGGACAAGTGACTGATAGTGTTCTATACTGGGGTCCCAACTCCAGTGCAGGTACCAGCCCTGGTCTGTAACCTGCCAGGAATGGACAAATGAAGGAAGTCCCAGCCATGCACACAAGATCCAGGCAGGGTGCAAAACCACGCTCCGCTGGTCCATGGAAAAACTGGCTTCCATGGAACCAATCCCTGGAGCCCAAAAGGTGGGGGGACAGTGTTCAATACAACTAAACTCTGCATACTTAGCTGATTTAGGTGAGATTGATCCCCACACTTCCGTCCTTCCACAGGAGCCTGAAGACCTGGCTCTGCCTGATGGTCCAGGAACCTAATGGGGGAACATCACATTGGAGGTGGTTATTTAATTAAGAGGCAATTCCACCTGTCCCCCACCCTTTGTATCATGTTTCTTCCCTTCCCTTTTTTTTTATTATATCTTGATTGTGATTTTTATTTTTATTCTTTTAAAAATATTTATTTGTTAGGTTTCTGATGTTTTAATGCTGGAAGCCATGTGGAATAATTTTTGCTATGAGATGGGTGGCAAATAAATTCAATAAATAAATAAATTCCATAACCATTTCTCAACAATACTAAGATGTCAGTTATATTTACATACTACATGAAGAACGATATAGTAAATTCACCATGCAGTTAATTTTTTGTATGGAATATTTAGATTGACATCAATCTGTAAAATGTAACATCTGAAGCTCACTGAGATGTTTCTAGGCTAAAATAAATACACAAATATTTCACTGAAATAAATACAAAAAGTTGGTTGAAATTAATATATCTACCAATGATTTATTTCAGTGAAATATAAAAGGAGTTTATTTTATCTGGAGCCAACTAATTGTGTGGAAAACCTATGAAATGTATACTGAATCAAGAAGTTGTGACAGAAGATTCCACCGTATCCTACTGTGTAAGTTACATTATTCGCTATGCCAAACATCTGTTAAATGATTGTACCATCCCATCATTAATCAAGCAGATGAATTTAATATCATGGCAAGTGAGATCAGTTACACCTAGATTCTTGAATTCTAAGAGTCATCAAGCAAATGAGAAGGTGCATCTGAGTGTAAGTAAAATGAAGAAAATCTCAGTGAAACATTAAAAATCTTTTGAGACTTATCTCTTGAAGAAAAGTTATAGCAGAGCACAGTGAATATAAGTAGAAGCAGCTCATTACTGTCTGCCTGTGCTCTCATTGTGTCTAGTGAATTTATAGGTTTACTTTTCTTCATGTGTCAGTAATCTCATACTAATGTTCCTACCTCAAAACAAAAGAGCACTATTGTGCATCACTGTGCAACATCAACAAAATTGGCAGCAGTGCTCCATCTTAATAATTGTTATTAGAAACAATGGACTGAGTTGTAGAATTTATATACCTTTACTTTGAAAGGGCTGCTTGAGAAAGTATGACCCTCTGAAAAAAGTGACAAAGTTGGGGGAAAATTTATCCAAGAAATAGCATGAGAGTAATAGCTAATCTTCCCATTCTTGAAATTCTAGTATGATTTACCTCCTATGCGACCCTTTTTTCCTTGTTTAAAAAAGGTGGCTGAGGCTATCTTTAATAAGGGTGCAATGAAACATTAAAGTTTAGAACTATATAAATACATATGCCTCTAGTTCCAGATCATTCTTGTCGATTACCGTCATTAGTCACCACATTTTGTTATCATATTTTGTCTGAATTCTTTAGATGATTCCTTGTTTGCCTCAGTAGTAGCAACAATTTAATGGACAAAGATGTATCAGTTCAGTGTGTTGGATATTATTTGGAACCAGGGCCTTGGTGTCCATGAAATCTGCCAGAAACTTGATCCTAGAATCCTATGGAGTTGTTGCAGAATAGACAGACACTATTCAGAGAAGAAAAAGGCATTTACTAGTTCCTCAGACACATTACAATTAGATACAGTGTGTGACATTAAATCCTGCTATTAATTAACCAATGGAGAATTATAATACAGTTAGGAACTCTCATAGTACTAATTCTGCCAGGACCTTAATATTTTAGGTTATCAAACAGATTTAGAAGTTCCAGAAATCCAAAATTGAAACTAAAATAACTATGTGTCAGCCTTTTCTCAGCAAGCTAGAATGGAAACAGTCAACAGGCATTCTAGGATACAAGAATAGGCAGGTGTATTGCAAGTAAGCTAAATAATTTTCAATGGCAGCTATGTATCAAATGTAAGCTGAGGTGTAAGATCATGAACCTTATTTATATGAAATCAAGGTTTACAATCTTGTACCTCTTTCTCCTACCTGTGCAATATCATAGGATGAAAAGGATCGTTTCCACCAGTCACTTTTTATAATCTCTCACAAATTAGTACAATTTATTAAAAAGTAACTGAGACTCATGTAATATCAAGTAATAAAATAATCACTGACTATTCAATGATTAAAATTAACAGCAAGTTCAAAACATTCCATTCCCCGAGAGAAAGATGGAGAGTAAATTCAAAGAAATATAGGGGAAATGGAAAGCTTATCATTGGGCTTCTTACCACAACAAAGAAAGAAGGAAGTTTACAAACTGTACCATCCATACAGGCATATGTGCATTATTATTTTTTGCTTGAGAATAGTAAATAAAACATTAAAAAGTTATGTTCTTGGGGAAACGGGGAAAATAACAAATTTCTTGATAAAGTAGGCAGGAAAAGGACAGTATTAGCCTCCTTGAGTTTTTTCTGGCTATGTTGGAAAGTTGTGTGGCTTTGTGTGATACAGAGGAAGTCAGTGAGAGAATTGGTGCCTTGCTTTCCTTTGGTTATAAATAGAAGAGAAAGAGGGAAAGTGGGGAGAGATAAGAATACGGTATCTGCTCAGTTATGTAGGACCTTCTTTTCTGAATAGCTGGACAGTGAGGGACCATTTTTATACTTCCTTCAATGATTTAGCAGATTTGTGATTTGAGGAAACTATTACTAAATTTTCAAACAGAAAGAAGAAAAATAATGCTTCTTCCTTTCTTGATGCCTATGGAGAATCCTTAACTTGACTGATGATACATAAGCCCTTGTCAGAGATTCTCCCAGAGACCTTCTTTTCTGAGGCACCTGGATTTGACAATTGCTACAGGAGATTATCAGCTCTAAATACTGGATTCAGCCTTCAAGATTTTCACGTTCATAATCAGAAAAATAAGAAAAGTGTATATTAGTAGGTGGGTCTTCGTATTCATATACAAATATATACATAGCATATACATACATGAATAAAATCTTTTGAATATTTAAATGGAAAGATTCAAGTGAACATAGTTCTTATTTTATGAATACTTTTAAGATAGTCTCTGCAGTTTTACAAACTTTACATACACAGAGGAGAGGAAGCATCAATAGAATTCATCAGAGATGCTTGTAGAACATCATATAGTACATTTCTTGTTTGAATTTCAAAGCTGGAATCTTGCATGCTTCCTAGGCTGAAATGGAGCTTCTCCTTTCAGTTGCAAGCTATCTTTACAAAAAAATGTGTGTGACCTTCCTGATATTTCCCCTGTTGTTGGGCACAGGCAGTCTGCAGGATGACTGACAGTACTCTTTAGTAACAGAGATACAGCAACAATTTCTACTTTGATCAGATGAATGACTGAGTAGACATTCTTGTTACTGGAGGAAATGATGAGAAAGAAAGGGTTTTTCAAAGCAGGGAAATAGCAACTGTAAAATCCAGTGTTGCTGGTTGGTCCAATTTATAAAAGGTAGAATAAAATATTAAATTCAATTATGAAAACAATAAATTTTAAAATATCCTATGTTAACTGATATACGTAATTGAATGAGTTCTTTGATAAGTGACTTTCGTGGTGGCAGGAACAACAATTACCAACATCACAAAGAGCAGGTAATAGGATTCTATTCTTCTTGCTTTGTTTGTTGAAAAGAATTCTGCCAGATAATATCTGTAAAAGTTACACTAACAAATGTGTCTATATATGTGGAAAAGCATATTAGTATATATTTAGACAGGTCCTGTCTGAGAGACCAGGCCTGGGAAACTTACTATCAGTTTTATTCCTCAGTACTGCCAGAATTGCCTGAGTGAGAGTTCAGGAAACAGAAGCTTCTAAAAACATTCATTTTACATTACCTGCTAGGCTCTTGCTGGCACCTAGATGTGCCAGCTTTGCTATAGGAGTGAGCTATTTCACACCAGCGGTGTTTTGTGTTTCACAGCACTGACAAAGTATTGGGGCTTGCCAGGCTAGGGTGCAGTTAAGGAAAGAAAAGCAAATCAGATAACAATGTCATAATACATTTGCCTGATTGCATATATCATTTGCATCATTTGAATTTGAACAATATTGCAGAGGTTTGATCCTGCTTCTTAACCCAATTAAAAACAACCAAATAGCTGAATACAATAATAGTACCTCATACTCTCAACAGCCCTGGATTAACCAATACTGTAAGCAAAATAATAGTTGGGGGGGACAAAGTTCTGTGGCACTCTATTCCCATGGTTCTTATGCTTAAGGAACCATGGAAAGGGAGTAGCATAAAGCTATCACAGTTTTAATTCTCTCACTGCCAAACTTTTCCTTTTTTTTTTTTTTTGCAGTCTTTATCTGCCGTGTTCAATTTTATTGATAGTTCTCAACACATGAGATAGTTCTCAATGCATGAGATAGTTCTCAACACACTTTGCAACCATTAAAAGTTCCAAAGGCTGCCCTCCACTTCTCCCCTCCCCCTACAGTCATCATCTGAGCTCATTTGGAAAGCTTTGCAACCAGCCCACATTTAAGCCTAAAGTCATGTGGCAGTGATTTATTATTATTACTTTTTTCTGAAAACCGGCCTTTACTTTCAGTTCTTGACAAAAATATTCCATAGGAAATAATGACCGCCACTCTATGACCATAGTGTTCACTTAACAACTGCTGCAAAAAAAGGGCATAAAACCAGATCAGCCACAAGGGTGACTCACTTTATTACTGTTGCAACAGGTTCTCTTATGATAGTAAATTGAGGATTACCTGTAATTTGCATGGTCTTAATCCAGCCTTGCTTTCCAAAACTTCATAAACTTATTTCACATAAAGGCGAAGACAAAGTGTCATATAAAAACTCGTATAATTCTCCTGGGGAATCCAAGTCTGTAGTTTAGTTTACTTTATTGTCATTGCACCTCATACAATGAAATGAAATGCCATCTTCAGTATAGGAGGAAGGAAGAATTGCACCTCTCTGAACCCATGACACTCTCCCAGAAAACACTAAATACCCCCAAAGCATGTTGTGTGATGGAAAGGCCATCGCCAAAACATATATTTCTGAAGGTTAGCTTAATAACAAATCAGGGACACATCCTGTTTCAAGTTGCCAAATAAAGTGATATAAAATGGAGAAACATTTACTATAAAAAAGGAGAAGTGATAATTAATTGAGCCAGTGGGAAAGCAGCAGAAAATAAAGCTGCATTTTATGACTGAGGGACAAATTCTAGTGTTTTTCTTTAATAATTATTGCAGAGCAATGAGATTTAACAGTGGCTGGATTATCCTCTGATTTCTAGTCACATGAAAAGTTACTCAGAAAGGAAGTGGAATAAACAGGGGCTTTGAACCAAAGTCTGGATAAGCACATCTTGGATGTGGCTCAGGCTAGACAATTCCTGTCGTTTAGCCGAATTAGCCTTCTGATGCTATGATGCCACTTTTCAGAGGAACAGTCTGGCAGCAGCTCAAAGGGTTTCAAATTATGAACCAAAGCTGTATTGTTTTCTACTTAGTGAAACCAGTCTTTATACAGAGGAATGAATGGGAGAATAGCAGAACGATGTGATACACCCTGCTTAGGAATGAAAGATAAAGTGATCTACAGCGAACCTTAATACAGAGTCATCTAATATATGCTTTGCAAAGCTTATGAGAACCAGGATCTATTTATGCATTAAAGTATGTACTTTTTCTAAATTTTCAGGTGCTATTTACAAAAATATGTACAAAAAATATCCAGATTGGGAAAGAAGGGGTGTAAAAATGTGTACGTGGAGAAAGGTGAAAATGTGCATTCAATTTTGTGCTAATTATATTGGACAGTAAATTAATATGAAATGGACTGGAACATTGCTAAAAAGTGAGAAAATGTTTTAAAAAATGAGAGGTGAACACAACTCTAGACTTGCCCTATAATATCTGAAACAATTATATTTAAAATGAACTATTAATGGGAATTTCAGACAAATATTATATTCAAAAAAAGCCTTTATTAGGATGAAGAAAACTTCAGATGGCTTTCCAGATGCTATTCAGTTCCTAAAGCATCTACAAAACACCTTTCAGAGATCTGGACTGATTTGAATCAATATATGTGTCAATATCTGTTAATTTTGCCACTCAAAATTAAACTTCTGTTTGAATAGAATCAGAGGAGACCTTTTCTCCCTTATTGCTTATACTTCCAAACAACAGCATTATTTTAAGAAACTTACAAGGAACTGTATGCAATCATATAATTTCCACTTTTTTATATTTTATACCTTAATGCTGGTAGAGAATAAGTGCACAAAAAAGATAGAATTGATACACATAAAGTCAATGTAGAATTGCAGCTATTATATTTGGATAAAGCACCATCATTTTCAAAAATCTCCTGTATTTTATTGGGCAGAATAAAAACAGATGTGCAGATACAACTTTCTAAAGAAAAGAATGTCAGCTTTCCTAGAACATCAGCAACTACTTAATCTTCTGTCCAAAGACAATATTCTGTCCATGGCAATCACCTAAATATCTCATGTGCATTAGGAATATGTGACATGTTTGATAATGTCAATAATTTCACTTGATTTAAAAAAAAAATAAAACCAGCAGAAAGATATAAAGAATTTTTAGGAGCAATGGAAGAAGATGAGATGAATGAAGAAAATTGTGCTACATATCATCTTGTCTTACAACTGTAAATGCCAGCAGTCATAATCAAGAGTTTATTGTACAGGGAAATCTGGATGATTAGAAATTGGATTCAAGTTCACAAAACAGCTTGACATAAACCTCATCCTATTTCTCTACTGAAATCAAGAGCCAAATTTATCCCTTATGTAATTTCATATAACTCTTTGAGGGCAAAATGCAAGATTTCTTTGGATATATAAACTAAGTTTTTAAATATGTATCTGTGTATATGAATGTGCATGCACATGTGTGATATATACTTAAATGGTTGAAATATTTTGAACCACATTCCAAAAATTTACAAGATTCAAAAGTTACCACACACAGTAATACCATGTGCATACACACCCAAACGGGGGGATGGGGGGGAGAGGAAGGGACAGAGAGAGACACTTTTCATAATAATATGTATATGTTTGGTTTATAAGTGCTGATGACATTCTAGGAATATGAACTTAAAATGTGTTACATAGTATAATAAAAATGTATGGCAAATAAAATACAGTAAAAATAAAATATTACAATAATTAGATCTGATATTTGGTAAAATATAAGAGCTAGATATTAATCATAAGATTAAGTTAAGACTTTGTTTTGATGATTTGGAAATTAGACTAGCATAAAAATAAATAAATTGGATATTATTGAAAGCAATCCAGCAAGAAACAGAAATCTGATTGTTTTGTGATTCCTACTGGCAATCTTTAAAAGTAAAAACAAATAGTTTTAAATTTTTCTTTGTTTTACACAATTCCAAAAACTATCCTCTTTGACTCAGTATTTCAGAACCATTAAAAATCCTTTGCAAACTTCTAGAAAGCATTCTGATATATGACTTATTTGGAACAATGCTAGTTTCACAATTGTACAATAGTTTATAGATTAGAACCATATATTATGTGGTTATATCATCCAGGACTGACCCTTCCATATAATAGATTACACTGATTGCTTCAATAGGTATCATAAGACAGGCATAAATGAAAACAGAGATTGCTTGAAAATTAAGATCTACCATTCCCAATAAAGTCCAACTTGTGATATGTTGCATGCATGAAAGTAATAATCCCCATTTAAAAAATTATCCTATCTAAATAGAACTCTTATATAATATTATTTACTAATGCAATATTAGTATCTTACTGAAATAACTTGTAGAACTAGTTCTATGAGTAACAACATAGGGTTACCTATAGACAAATATTGCAAATATTGCAATTCTCTCTCAGGCGATTTTATTCAAATATCACTCCTATTTAACTGACCTAATTCTACACAAGGCATGTGTATGGGGAAAAAACTCAATCATTTGCATAACTATAGACATTTTTAGATAAGCATGAAGTCACAAAGTTACATCTTAGAAAGAGAGATATCTGCTCATAAATGTCCCATGCTCTCTGCTTTCACTCTCTCAGTAAGAAACATCACTTAGCATAGAGATAAAGAGTTAAATGCACTAGTTTTGCATTAAGCTTGCTTTATTTGAAGCTTTTGTTTTTCACTATTATGAATATAAACTAGGATAAGCCCAATTTAAAAAGACCAGTATCTTGCATCTCTTTTTAAATGTTATTGGGGATATAAAATCTGAATCAGTCCCATACTATTTGATTGACATTGTAGGAAGTAATATATGCAGCTGGATTAACAATGAGATAATTTTATAAAATGGTGCATTGATGGGCAAATTCATGCCAAGCCATTCCAGATTATTTTCTGGGCATTCTTACAGCTTTGAAGTATCCTTCATATTCAATCATGGAGCCTGGCAAATGATAAAAGCATCTTGCATTGGCATTAGCATTGCCAATTCCTAGCTTCCAATAAACTTCCAGTACAGTATATGAACTGTAGTTACTGCTTCCACAGATAGAAATTGCAAAGTATTGTGATAATTAAGGAAACAACTACTTTGCAATCTGCAGGTTAGCCTTGTGAAAAGATATCATGGCATTTTATGAAATCACTCAGGTGTCAACTCCAGTCTTCTGGACTTGTTCCAAGTTTTGTTCTATGCATCTGGAAATTTGTTTAATTCCTACTGGAACCGAATAGCTTTCTTTTCTATAATGACTTTGCAAATTATTATGTAAAAAGAACACATACCTCCAATGTATGGCATCTAAAGCAGGGGTCGCCAACCTTTTCGACCTCGGGGACCACCAAACTCATAATTTTAAATCCCAAGGACCACTAATACAATTTTTTTTAAAAAAAAGATAATATATTTAATATTAAAAATTTATTTTTATATTAAATATAAATTTAATATTAAAAATAATACACACACATATATAAATGCTTATTTAATTACAAGAAAATTGTAAATGCTTAATCATAACTGTGGGACAGAGTGAAGGGAAAGGAGGGGCCTCTCTCATCCTTTGTGGGGGGAAGAGGGAGGATTTAAGAAGCCACATGGTGCCTGGAGGCTAGGAAGATCTGGACGGGGAGGAACCGGCTCCCCCTCAAATGGAAGAAAAGCAGAGCCATCTCATATCTGTGCCAAGTCAGAGGAAACCTCTCCCTCCTTTGCCAGGTGTGGCTGCCTGGAGTTGGGGGAGAGTAGGAGGGCCGGGCTGGAATTGCCGATGAAGACAGGCTCCTAATAACCAGGCAACACCCCCCCCTTCAGCCTCCATATAAGAAGAGGACTCCCTGAGGCTAAGCTCCAGGTTTCTCCTGTCGCTTCCAAGCAGGGAAGAATCCGTTCCTGTGTGAGGAAGCTGAAGGGAGGGTGTCAAGTCCAGAAAAGCTGGAGCTCTCGCCTGCACAAACAGGCTGGTTATTAGGAGCCCATCTTCTTCGGCGTTCTTTTGGTCTGGGCATTTGGTCTCTCCCCCTCCACCCCATGCCAAAGGAAAGCCAGCCGGGCTTCTCCTTCCCTCCTACCCTTCCCCCCACTCAGTCTTACTTCGGGACAGAGGAGAGCATGCTGGAAATGCATGTTGGCTTTTTCAACATGCCTTTCTCCAGAGCTCGCACACAATTCTTCACATTCCTCCAGGCCTGGCTTGCTGAGGGGGAAGACCAGTCCTGACATCTCTGCTGCCCCCCCTCAGGAAAAGAAAGCAAGCATAAACAGCTCTCACTGTGGCGAAAGAGCAGAGATCAGAAGGCACAGGCAACAGAAAGCAGTGCTTTTCAAAGGCAGCAGCTTCCGTCTTCTCTTGACTGTGCCTTCCTCGATCTCAGCTCTTTTGCCCCAGCCAGAGCTATGTTTCTGCTCGCTTTTCCTGTGCTTTCCCCTGGGGCTGGGGGGACGGGGGGGAGCAGAGCAGAGCACCAAGAAGGACAAGGAAACTGATGCCGACACCCCATTCTGGACCTCAGAACTGAATGGTGAGCTCAGACTTGCCCATTCTTCCACTTCCCATCACCACCAGCCAGTCCTTTTCCTGCCCTGGGCCATTCTTACAGCCCGTGGCCATCGAGAAAGAGCTCGGGCCAGGAGAGACAAACTGGAAGGTGCAGGAGTGCAATGCAAATGCAAGTAGTGCAGTGTTCCTGTACCTTCCTGCCATCTCCATTGCCGCTTCAGCCCGCCCGTGCTGCCAGCCCCTTCTTAATGCAACAGCACCATTACCACATCCTGCCCAGTGAGGGCTGCGCGTGGAGGCCAGTGGGTGGGTGGGCTTTGGACTGGTGCTTTGGGGACATTTCTCTGCATCCCACCAAAATTTTCTCATGGCCCACCAGTGGGCCACGGCCTACTGGTTGGAGACCACTGATCTGAAGTACCTATCATTTACTGTTAAAAATCTTCCTTTTGATTTACAAGCAGTCCTTTTCAGTATAGTAATTCTTTTTAAAAAAACCAGAAACTTCAGAAGTTAGAACTGCTTTCGTATAGTCTGTCATTGACAAAAATAATTTACAGCCAAGGTTTTTTATTCATTTGCTCAAATGAAAGACAAGGCATGAAGATCACACAGCCAGCTGAGAGTTCAAACTCTGCTTTAAAGCTCCAAATTTCCTCCCAAACACTCCCACGTTCTTGGCAAGTCCCAGAGCAAAGTGTGTGCACGTGCACACACATACACAGTAGCCTCTTGCTGCACCCAGTCCAGCAAACAGGGAAGGAGTCCACAAACCAAGGAACAAACAAGGAGTCCACAAATTAAGGAACAAGGCACTGGGTCCACGAAATAAGGAAGAAGCAAGCAGTCCTGCAAACTCCAAATGTCTGAACCAGCACACTCAACTCTACCAATTCAGTGTTTGCCCCCAACAAATGCCTCTCCCCACAATGTCTCCTTAAATCTCAGTCTCCAGGTGTGTCTTGTGAAGAGGGGTGATGCGCTCTCCTCCCGAGGTGTCAGGTCAGCCTGCCCTTTTCCAGCCTTCTCTCCACTCTCCCTACTCAGGATCAGGAGGGGGTGGTCCTTGCTCATTGCCTGAGCTCTGTCACTCCTCATGTCCACTGCTTGCCTCTCTCAGTTATCCTGTTTCTAACGCATATCGCTCTTATCCCATTCATCAACCAATCTTCAATTTCATATAAGTATAAAATATTTCATAATTGAAGCCTGATCATTTTATCACCCACTTTGTCTAAATCAACTTGGAATAAACTTTTTCACATTCATAATTTCACATGCATAATTTCTCAAATACAAAGACCAAACATCTGAATTAAATGCTTATCACCTGACCTAAAATACCACTGTACTTCCCAAATTTTGATGTTGCAGTTTTCTCTCAAATATCTACTTAGGTATACTTAATAAATGAATCCTGTTAGTTTGGCATTCACATTTGCTGCCTTTCCATTTCCATAACAGCTTCCTTTTAACTGTTAGCCAGTTTTGATAGAAAACATTAAATAGGTCATTGTCAGAGTTCCAAGTTATGAAATCCATGTTAAAAGAAAAGTAACAAAGTCCATCTTCAAAAAGATTTCTTTTATTTAGAAAACCATCAAATTGGCAAAGTCCATGGTAATTCCAGATCTGACCCAACCCGGATTTATTCCACAATATTAGAAGTTAGAAACAACCCCAGAAGTGTAATTACTTCTATTCTATTACTCCAATAGAAGTAATTTCTATTCCAGAAGTAATTCTATGTTGCTTGATGTCATAAATCTCCACCTCCAGGGGCCCAAGTCCATACAGCTTGTTTCCCATGGGAAAGAAGATCACCTAGTTATAACATTCTCTTTATCTCCACTCCTCCCCCCTTAGAAATGTGTCAAGCCTGAAACCCTTCCCCCCAGTACTACCACAGAGAAAATTAGAAAAAGAATATATACTAAGACAAACTAAAATGGTTACACTTATCTTCCGGTTTGAAGGGCTTCAGTGACAGACAGAAATCTGCGATCGTGCACAGTTTCTGTCTGGGCTCATCGCTGGAGCGCCCCAAGCTGGCTGGTTTCAGGGCTAAGCTACCCCGTAGAGGTGGTGAAGAGGGGGGAGACTGCCAGCAGGGTTGAGGAGAGCCACATCTCTCCTCCTCAGCTGGCCATTACTCCCTTTCCCGAAGGCGGTTGCAGCGGTGGTCAGAAATGGCCACCACAAAGGAGAACTCAACCGGAAAAGAATGTGCAGGAGGAAGATAAGAAGTGAAAGTTTTGGCTGACCGGGTTAAATTGTAAAAGCAACAACTAAGGTACCCTGGAATTTAAACTTACAAAAAATAACATCGCTCCCAAAGAAGAGTCGGAAGCAGCGAAGGAAAGTGAAAGGGGAAAGGAAGGGAGAGAAATAGAATAAGGGCAGGATCTGGAAGAGGGAGGAGACTGCCTGGAATTAAAAAGAATCTACAGTAAAACTTCAACAAGACTTCTAAAAGGTACATTTTAACTGAAACTTTGCAACTAAATAGTAACCTAGGAAGAGAAAGTGGAAAAAAAAGAGCAAAAAAGAAACAGCTTGCGTGTATTAGGATTATTCGGTGATCTTTGGAATCTTGGTTATTATATTTGAATGACTAAAATCAATTGGGTAGTTGTTTAAAAATTTATACAATGGCACCACTTCTGGATGAATTGAAAATGGAACTTAAAAAGTACAAAGAAGATGCACAAGAAGGGAAGGGTTCTTTTGGCTAGGTTTTTCAATTCTTAGAAATGGAGATTTGGAACTATGAGAAACAACAAGAAACGACTGCAAAACAAGAAGACTGGGACAAAGAAGAAGCCATCTTTAATGAACAAGTAATTTTATGTGGGGAAGAAAAAGGAAAGGGGGGAAAGAGAATGGATAATTTAAGACTTAAAAAACAACCAAAGAAAAGAAAAATAATTCGAAAAATAAGTATAATACTGGAAAGCAACAGAAAAGGGGAAGACAGAAGAGAGAAATAGAGGTAGAGAGACAAGGGGGTAAAAAGGGGAGAGAGAAGAAGAGAGGGAAAAAGGAAAGGAAAAGAAGTTACAAAGGATCGGAGCAAGATATAGAGAAACAGGACCTATTTAGAGATAATGGGTGAAAATCTAACTGAAAAAGGGATTCTGTAAAGGTACATAAGATTGTATTGTTATATTAGTAATAGAAATAATTTTAGAAAATTGGAAATGACGTATGATTAAAATGAGGGATAAAATAGTGTAATTTAGTGAAATGTTTGTGAATAAAATAAGTGAAATAAAATAAATGAGAAAATTGAATTAGGAAGGAACGGGAACATTTTAATTAATGTTTTATAAAATATAAGTGAAGAGGCGGGGGAATTAACTATGGAAAGCTTTGTTGTTGTTCCCATAGAACAGTGGTTCCCAACCTTTTTTCACTCGAAACTTCACTGAAATTTCACTCGAACCTCGCACCCCCTGAAATAAATAATAAATAAAAATGCCAACATATAGCCAATATCCTATTATTTATCTGGACTTTTCTCACACCCCCTGGAATATCGTCTCTCACCCCCAGGGGGTGCGAGCACCCCAGGTTGGGAACCCCTGCCATAGAAGTATGATATTTAATTGATAAGTAATGTTAAAGATGTTAAGACTTTAATGAATATTAATATTAATGATAGAATTGAATTGAAATGGAATGTTGTTTTAATTATATACATTTATAATTTTTTTCTTTTTTTAAGAATACAGTGTGTATTTTAAGAATGTACCAAGCAGAATCTGAAGAGAAGTTATGTATTATATTGAATGTTACAACTTTAGGGAAAAGATATAAAGGCATCATACTCCAAGCAGTAACTACAGGAGAAATTTTGTTTAATGAGAAAAGATAACAGATAATTGAAACAGGACAGACAAAAATATAAATATAATGATTTGAATTGAGATGAGATAATTAAAATAAAATTGAGAAAATTAAAAGAGGGGAGAAGCTGTGCAGAAAATGTTAAATAGTAATAAGATATGGAATAGAATATAAAAATGAGCATGAACCTGAATTTGTGTCTGTATGAAGAAATGTAACCCGGGATTATGCTACTTTCAAAAAAGATGTTTTATTTGTATTTTTTTTCTCTTTGTGAAAACTCAAATAAAATTTACAAAATAAATAAATAAATAAAATGGTTACACTTATGTCAATTTCAGGCTTGACAGTCATATTGAAATTTCATAGGCAAACCAAATACATTTTTAAATATTTTTCTAGTCCCACAGCCTGGTTCTCCTTTTAAAAAAAATCTGATAATATTTCTTATTCTCTTTTCTTCAAGATTTTCTTTTTCATATTTTGGATATTAACTTTTACAGTATTCATTTCCATTCAACAGTCAACAAGAGAATACTCCTTCCATTATTCCTTGCTTTCCATGTTTTTTCAAATAATTTCATCACTTTTATTTTTAATTTCATTGACTTTGTTGGAAGATCTTTTCACCTATTTCCAAACTTTTTTTTTACTTTCATGAAAATTGATCTGTATTCTCTCTTTCTCATTTAACCTTAACCACACTTTCCAGAGCACTATGTAACACGTTTTTTTCAAACAGCTTCCTCATCCTCTTTCTTTGAAGCCATTTTTCATCATTTTGACTTACCTTCTAATTCTTTTTCCTTATAGGATTCCTATTTTCTTGCTTTTCTATTTACTTTCTACTTTCATTTCTTTCCTTATCTACTTTAAGTCACTCTTGACATACCAAAACAAAAAAAGTCTGTTCCACAATTAGAATGTCTAATTATTCTTTATCCTTCACTAATTGTTTCAATCTTTCATCATAAGTAATCAAATCAATAATGCTTTTATGTTTATATTCATGTCTATACTATGTGTACTATGAATAGATCTATCGTATACCATATATTTCAAACAGACAGGTCCTTTTCTAAGCAAATATTCACTAGTCACCATTCTTATTCATTTCAAGACCTTTTATTTTTCTGTACTCTTTTGTCTACTAATACAAATTCATTCGTATTATCTTATCATATTTTCCCCTAGGATTGTATTTATAATGCATAGTTTTCCTCAAAATCTATTTATGGTTCTCCCATTATCTATTATTATCATTCACGAGAGCGTAACATCTGACTATTAGTAACTTATAGATTTCTACATTTGTGTATTCCCACAGAAAACTAGATGACACCAGTTCATACTTTTTGACTTACATACTAGCCCTGTCATTCATAATTAAACCTACATCTTCACTTCCCTGCATGTGTTCATTTGTTCCTCAAGATGATCTTCATTCAAATCAATTATATTCTTTCTCTTTATGTAAATTTAATAAACAAACAAGTTATCTATTTTTCTGTCATTTCATTTGATACTCTTATCATTTAAATATATCCCTTTACACCCCAGGTTTCAATAATGTGGTCATCACTAGATGGACCCATAAATAAATAAATAAAAGCTTTTCTATAATATGTTTTGAGAAGATAAAATATGTGTGATCTGAATTAGCAGTGTGATACATACCCTGTTTCTCCAACAATACGGCGTCTCCCAATAGGAAGTCCCAGCATGTTTTATAGGCATGAAATGAAATTAAGCCCCTCCCCCCAAATTAAGGCCTATATTAAAACATGCAAAATGGGGGGAATGGTGGGGGGGCTTGCCATTAGGAAGTACTTTTGTTGCACACCCGGATATGGTGCTGCCTGCGTTGACCCCGATACGAAGTGCCCCACCAACGCCGAGGTCAAAATCCAAGATGTCGCTGCCTGCCCAAAGATGCAAGGGGGGGGGAATTAAGTCACCCCAGAAAAGATGGCATAGCCATTTTTTCGGGGCTCAAAAAAAAATAAGACCCCGGCTTATTATATGAGAAACACGGTACCTATACCACATGTAACATTCTTAGTTATCATTAAGGGCAATATAGATTAGTTCTGGCATATTGTGATCAGTAAATCACAAATGCAACCAAAAGCCTAATGCTTCTCATGTTATTTAATACAAGCTAGGATCTCTAACCTAGAGATTACTTTACAAGCCCTCATATTGCTTCCTGCATCCTACCATTTTATATGTACACAAACATACTGAAACATCTTCTACTGAGTTATCAACACCACAGCTTAATTTAGCTAATCAAATATTTAAGACAAATACATTTCTTCAACAAAAAGATCTTTCTACAATAATTTGCATAAGAGATATAATGCAATGAGCTGGAGTAGGATTTTCATCATGCCCTTCAAGGAGTTCCTATAATCATCTCTATTCTGGCATGATCTTCTCCTGAGGAAAAGACTTTCATGCAAATAAGTGCTAATGTGTAATGTGAGTGGGATATCACTGCATAAATAGACAACCATGTCACTATAAATGCCTAAAGACTGCACCAATCCTTGAGATGGGAACAAGAGGGATTCCTTGCTCCCTATTACTCATATGATCCTCCTTTTCAAAGTAATAGCAGAAAGGGTTTTAGGATTCACAGATTAATTGTAATTTACTAATATTGCTTTATAAAGCTTGGAACACATTCAAGCAGCTAAATGACAGCACATATCTGAGCAGGTGTGATGTCCTATTAACAGAGGATCAATGGTGATAAGATTCTTAAAGCAGAAGTGCCACACTACTAGCATATTATTACTAAGAATTAAAAGTAGTATTGGCAATATGGGACACAATCTAACAAAAATTAAAGTATGGTAAGTATATTAGAGTCCAGGAATTAGGCACATGGTGCCTAATATTTTTTTCTTAGGTCACTAGGTTAAAAGTTGGAAATAGTCATTGCTTATAAATTAATTTCTCCAGTTCAACTTCATAACACTGAGGAAGTGTGCCAGGATTCTCAACTTTGATATAGTGACACTTTAATTGAATTACTGTTGTGGATCTCTGCCAAAAAATTCTGACTAAGGCTAGGATTGCTGTTGTTTGCACTGGATATACTTGTGTAGCTGTATTAGCAGCCCAACACAGAAATTTAGGGAAGGGAAGATTTGCGTGGTACAAAAATAAAATACTGAATAACTATATGTCAGTCTAATATAAAAGGCATAGTGATATCATTTCTGTTTCTGCCTTAGCTCCATTCTTCCTTGTTTTTAAGATGGAAAAATCGATCACTTTTAAAAGAGAAAATCATCCTGACAAAGCTAGAACTGAAAATTAGATAAAGAGAAAGAGAGAGAGAGATGAAGCATAATTCAGTATATACTTTGCTATGTATTTAAACTGTGTTATATCTCAAGCTTTCTCAAAAAGAAATTAAATTAGTGTTCATGGCAAGGTGAACATTTCTTCTTTTTAAAACAATTTCCATTTAATTTAATGGGAAAATTTTGTTGTTGTTTTTAAAAAGCAACCTTGCAAAATTTCTCTGATCCTGTATGTGGTTCTTGCATGCAAAATATGAAAAGATTTGTATGAGTGGGCATTGAAAGACAGCACAACCATCTTTCCACCCATCTGAAGGTTCCCAAGATTTAATTCAGCCCCAAGAAAAGACTTCATTAGAGGATTTGTCCTGTCAGGGGTTCTCTTTGGAAACGGTTGCAGACTCAGGAAAAAGATGATTTATACATTCAAGGGACTTTTATTACCAAATATTTACAATAAAATAAAGCTGCTGATGCCAAAACTGAATTTCCAGCCTCTTTTGGTGAAGTAATTAGATTCTTCTATGTAGTCTTTTCCTTATCCTATTTTTGACAAATATCATGCTTATTTTTGCTTTTCTCCTGCATCCAATGCTGTCCTAGCAATAACACTTAGACTAATATATCGATCTATGGTACTTTTCAGCACTCTCTAAACAAATGTTTACTAATGTCAACATATTTCCCTCAACAATATGAGTCTTCATTTTACCAACCTTAGAAGGATGGAAGGCTGAGTCAACCTTGAGCTGGTAAGAATCGAACTGCTGACTATGAGCAGTGCTAGACTGCAATACTGCATTCTCATCACTGTGCCACCAAGGCTTCGCTTAAGCTCTCCTCTTAGCTCTGCCTCTTCTACTCCTTCTCATATTCAATTTCAGTTTTTCCTTTACCTGATAAGTCCTGGCCCAATGTCACCAGGATGCACAGCTAATACTTAGTTGCATTACATGATGGTAGCCACTTGCCAGCAATCCTTTCCCTTCCTCTGATGCCGGGAATTCATTAGTGCTTTGGACCTCTTCATGCCATAGTTAATGCCTTAACTCTCACTCTTCATCAGTATTCTGTGACCTTTCAAAAATTGCTAGTCTCTGGTTCTCCTTTAGCAGTTTTACTGCTACTTTCAACACTCTAGCTGAATATATAGCAATTCTCTAGTTCTCTTTTTCACTGATGTCCCTCTCATTTATTCCATAATAAGCTTTCTCCTCCTCCAACTCTTCTCACAATTCTGGCAACACTGACTGGGAAAGTCTAGAGTTCTTTTTAAAGATGTCCTTTAAATCTGGCAGAGTCTTACCTTTTGATAGATATAATGCTGCAGCTGTTTTTCCTTCCCACACCCATCCTTTCTCACCTTCCTTTGGCCTTTTCAGTTCAAATAGCATGGAAAAGCCGAGAAGTTGTACAACAATACATAATGGGAAAAAAAGGAAAGTGACAATACCCTTGGTCAGTCTTCTGAATAAAATAAATTCATAAAGAGCATCAGCGAAACATGCAAAGCATCCTGGTAGAAGAAAAGGAGCCTCTTCTGTAGAAGAGAAATTTGGGAGGACAGAGAATTGAAAGGTAGATTCAAGGAAGTAAGCTGATTTCATAGAATATAGTCATTTTTGTATTCATAGCAATAAATCATATCTTTATAAATATATATATATATAGCCCTCCTCTGCTACTGAAGTCCTAGTGATGATTTCCTGAATCTCTGGTTGCAGAACCTGGGGATTGTCTGTAGAGAAAATTAGCAATGTCACAATATACTCAGAGTTCACCATATACAAGAAGTGAGACAAGCTGTTACTTATGAAAGATCATGCCACAATGAACTTGTAAGATTCTAAGGTGCCACAGTAACTTTCATATTTTATGGTCCACATTTATTTTTTAGAAATCCAACTAAGCATATGGCAGAGGCATATGGCAGGGCAGCATTGCTTCTCAATCTGGCTTCAATGCAGATGTGCACAGTATGACTCCAAAACAAATGGTTTTGTTGGAAAACTGCTGAAATGCTGAGCTTTCTCATCTGCAGAAACAAAGATGCTTCCACACATTGGCTTTTGAAAATTCTGGCTCTGCCAGGTGCAATTTCCTTTTCAGATACTTCCCCCTTCAAGTTCCTACACTGTGGTTTAGAAAGAGGATTTTGATCTTCCTTCTTCAAGAGTGTACTAATGAAATTCCTCTTTTAGCATCACTACTTCAGATTTGGAAACCTATTTGGGGATTTAGCAAAGAGACAAATTGCTGTTTGAAAAGCTCAGGAACATCATCATAAAGCTCCAAACCTCTTCACTAAATTCTTCTCCTTCAGAAATTTCCTCCTTTGGCTTCCCCTAAAATATTGTTCTTTGAAAAAGAAAAGCTAAGCAAGACAATAAGGTAACCTCTTGTGGTAGATAAAAACAGCTACATTGCTTGGAATAATGTTTCTCAAACTTAACCATTTTAAGATTTGTATACTTCAACTCCAAGAATTCCCTAATCAGCATTATTTTCCAAATATACTTGGGAAAATTCTCCCCTTATCTGTTAGCAATACTTACTGCTAAAATTTGTCTGATTTGTGGCTGATGATTTGGGCAGACAAGACTACAACTTCTAAGTGCTTCTTCTCCTCTAAAAGATTTCAATATGCATCTTAGTTTATCAGGAAGTTGAGAGCCATTAAGAAGATAGGTAGATGATTGGAGCATAGTTGGAGGATCTATGGTAACAAATCAGGCTGAACCAAGTTTTGGCCCTTTTTTAACACTACAGCAGGTGCTTCCTCTGAGTCAGCACAAAGAACCAATAATGTGTTTCCTAACATGCAAATTGCCTTCATCAAATTATTAATGGAAGGGAGCCTTTAATTTTTTCATATTTATCATGTATGACAATAAAAATAACCAGTTGGATCTAAGGGGTTAAGGCACCGGACTAGAAACCAGGAAACTTGTAGTTGTGTTTCTGCTTTAAGCATGAAAGTCGGCTGGGTGACTTTCAGCCAGTCACTCTCTCTCATCCCAACTCCTCTCCCAAGGTTATTCTTGTGTGGAAAATAGGAGAAGAAAGGAATATTAGGTATTCAACCTTGAGGCATAATAAAGGTGAGATGAAAATAAATACCCCAGTAAAATGGTTAAGATTTCCTTAATCTTACTCTGCTAATTCTCTTTTAAGAAAATAACTACATTGTGTTTCTAGTTGCATACTTCTAAGACTCTTCCACCAATTTCTATGTATTGTTTTACACACACACACACACACACACACACACACACAAACTGTTACTACATTAGGGAAAACTGTCTGCCATTGATTAATAACAAGGACCCAGACAACATTGCTAGATCAGTTCTGAGAATGTGTACTTTATTTACTGGGGTTGTTTTTATTCTTCCAGATTTTTTTACTTGGTTCCCACTCTGCCAAGAATTTATACTTGCAAGTGATTCTCTTTAGGAATCTGTTATATTATCTGCACTAGAGAATTGCATTTATGGAACTATTTTTTTTTTTTAAATAAAGTTGTGAACCACTCACTGTGAAATAGCAGTCAGGTCAATGATACTAATAGAATAATAGCTGAGGACCAGGCTTAAGGTCCCCATTTCCCCCTTATTAGTTTACTGATTTATCTATACATGTTTTAGGTTATAAATTTGCTACAAAGTCACTACCTGTAGCTCATTGTATGCTTCACAGATTAAAGTTCTGTAAGCTAAATGAAATCTGATTTACGTGCAGAAGCTATTCTTCAAAATTTTTGCTCTTAGTGCTTCATTGATTTGAAATAATTCTCCTGTTGTGGTGGGATTTGGTATTTAATCTTTAGAACAGTTGGTTCTTTTTTAAAAAAATAATTGATGCACTTTCTCTCTTGGCACTTGCTTTTCAAATTAAAGTTTCTGATTCTTTTTGTTATGGTGCAAAATATATACACATTTACTGAAAGATCAACCTTGCTCAAATGAGAAAACGCACAGAGTTGCTGCTATGCATCCGCATGATTTCTATTCATGAAAACATAGATATTGGTTCTGTACACCAAAACACTTGGGGGTATATATTCTAATTAGTTATGTTCCTTCAAATCCAGAGAAGCAGATGACATGTCATGATATCTTCTGAGCAACAAATGAGATAACCTGAACAATTCTGAGCCAGGGACAGCTTACAGGGAATATTACCTGGTAGGCTCTGGTGATTTCTTTCCAGTCACCAAACTGAAAAAGATTATTGGAATCCTTTTCTGGACATGGGCCTGCCAAATTAAGAGTTAATCCCATGATAATAAAAAAGAAAATTTTGAAGACATCAGTTATTCACAAGATGTTAAGCTTTCATGTTTAGATTCCAATATGAAGAGAGTAAGGGAAATGACCATGACAGAAATATGCAATGTATGTTGCCAAGGCAACAAGGAATAAAACATTGTCTAAGTCAAGTCAATTCAGTTTATTGCAGTCATAGGCCCGGACAGATGATAAACAAAATAAAATTTAGAACAAAGTTAAAATACATTTGTAAAACAACCTAACTAATATATATAAGTAATGCAGCCTATATTAAATTATAATGTAAACATTAAAATTATATTAAAGATATTAGCTGAGTGGGGGCAGCCAGTGTTCCATAAATGAGCTGGGCTAGTGGATTAGAGTTTAAGTGAAATAATTTAGGTGTAGCTAGAACATAATATCCTCCCTGGATGGAAAAAATAAGCAGCTGCATATTCATAGTGAGCTTTCCTCAACAACTGGCATGCATGAGTATAGCTAAATACTTAAAGCTAGTCATTCATTCTATTTTATTGCCATTAATGCTCCATCAATGGAGCTTCGGCCCTTTTTGACTAAATGTAGAATGTTTAGATAACCTTTGGAAACAGTCATACAGTTCTCTTATTTACTGAACTATAAAAAGGAGAAAGAAATACAATACCATCAGACTTGCAAGATACTGTTATAGCTATGAAGAGCTGTGGTGGTGTAGTGATTAGAATGTGGTACTGCAGGCTACTTCTGCAGACTGCCAGCTGCCAGAAGTTTGATTCTCACTGGCTTAAGGTTGACTCAGCCTTCCATATTTCTGAGGACAGTAAAATGAGAACCCAGATTGTTGGGGAAAATATGGTGATTCTGTAAATTGCTTAAGGGGGGCTGTAAAGCGCAGTGAACCAGTATATAAGTCTAAGTGTTATTGTTATTGCTATAGCCAATTTCAATAAAAAAAATAATGTTAGACTTCCTGTGGAGTTGATCTGGTTAGTCTCATCTATTTAGTAAGACTGACATATCCAAAAGACGAGGTGCTCCTTGACTCTGTGACCATTTCAATCCTTTGACAATCTGAAAATAATTGGTTCCCATTAGCATCCCTTTTCACATTGACTTATCTCATTTGTCCAGAGTGTAATTAGATTTCCTAGGTCAATTTTGTTGGGAGATTGAGTGTTGTGTAATGGCTGTTATGTTGTCATGCATATGCATAGCTCTAAAGGAACATCACCCATTTATAACACTGAAAATTCATGTCACACATTTCTCATCAAGCAAAATATGCAGAACATTGTATAACTCATATATAGTAATGTATCTGACATTTCAATGCTTTTTCTAAGCCTGAAATCTTTGTAAAATGATTTTCTGGGTTCAGCTTTGATGCTTTGTTACTGAGTTTTTGTTTGTATGTCTAAATGATATTTATGGGGTATATATCTGGCTGGCATTAAGAAGTCTCAGGCCAAGAGGTTGTTATACTAGGTTTTTTTTAAGCATTGTTTCACTGATTATTGACATTTTACATTTATTAAGCAAAGGACTTGACTAAAACTATTGTTGGATGCTTTCAAAGCATGAGGCTGAGATATAAAATGCAACACAGGATTAGCAAAAGGAGTGCAAAAACTTTTGAGAATATACAAAAGTCCCAGAACCCTGTGAAATTAAATGTGGAAGCATTGAAATCTTATAAAATTTGACATTCTTACATTAAATTTTATAAAGTTTTTTTGTCCAATCTCTTTGGGATATCTCACATAATTTTGCCAAACTCTTGTGAGTTATTATGATTTTTCTTCCGTATCCAAGTCTTTGCATTCTTATAATGGCAGTTGAGAATGGAAAGGAGATTTAGAACTCTGCTTGAATTGGAATGAACAAAAAGATGACATGAGTTAAAGTGCCTATGGCAAGGCATGTTTTAAACAGTTGTTCAACAAAGAGTTAATTTTCACTTTGCTTATTCTTTAGCAACAGACCGGTGTAATTTTTTATTGAGGTGTGTTTTCTCTCACATGACAGAAGAAGCCAGTATATTTGCCTGTTGCTTCATAAAGCTCCATTCTGAAAAGTGATCTTTTAAAATATTTTTCAAGATTTCCACTAGTTCACTTGTCTATGAATCTTTTACACACATTTCAGCTTTCAGCATCTAGACTTCTTTGTGGGTCTGCTTTGTATGGACTTCTTAACACATCTGCCAAAGATGAATTTATTTGTACATTTAAGAGTGTTATGTTTTAAATTATAAAGATATTTTAAGATCATGAGAATGAATTGTATTTTAATGAAGGGTATTACATTTCTCGTTTTATTAGAATTCTTATTTTATTTAACATTTTTATCTCTCCTTCTATTAGGTACTGAATTGTATAATAATATTTCAAAATTAATTTTATGCCAAACCTGGCTGACCACACTGAGAAAAGAGTTTGACAAGGTGCAGAGAATAGCCTAAGCTAAACCAAATAAAGCAGTGGTTTTCACAGCTTTACTCATTTAAAACACTATCTTTCTTTTGTCATTTTTTAAAATGTTACTGTAGACAGAAAATAATAAAACATCTGAAGTATGTTAAAGTTTCAGTCAAGGAATAATTCAAAACAGATGAACTTTAACTGAAAGGTTGTAGTGAAATTTCTTTGTATTTTAATAAACTGTTTTTCAAGTATATTCAACATGATTGCTTTTTTATACTATTAAGAATTTAAGATAAAACACACAGGAAAAACATTTTAAAAGATGCAGGGAGTTTTAAACACATGCCAATTTAGTATGCTGCAATGCTGGATTTCTTGCATTCATAAAGAATTAACATAGAGATCCTAAATGTTCCCTTTCATTTATTGATTCTATGATCTTTCCGCACATGGTCAAATTGTTGCTGGCCAATCTGTAAGCAAGAATAAATTTTCTTTGGTAGAGAAGTGGACATATGTGAAGCTGTTGACTTCACATCTGTTGTTACACATGTAGATGAAATAAAGAATAATATTCATGGGAGAAGAAAAATACTAGAGAAGTTTAAAATACATGCTAGATGCACATTTCCCGAATAGACAGAGATGTTTTTTTAATACTAAGACAATGTTACACTGAGAATTGAAAGCTCTACTCATAGGTTCTTTTCAATGTGGAAAAAGGCATCAAATCCTCTCAAAGTAATCCTTTCTCACACAGTCATATTACAGTTATTTTGCTGTTCTAAGCAGTATACCACTCAACAAAATTAGCCTGCAATTACACTTTAATAAAATGTAAATTTGGGGGTGGAAGAATATGGTGCGCTCATGAAGTGAGAGCACTTAATTTTCACTTAGATTCCTACAGAGTGAAGGGTTAATTTACTAAGAGAGAAATAGAAGAATCCAGTAATTATTTCTTCCCTGCTTCTTCATCTCAAAGAATATCTAAAATGTTAAATTCCAAGGCCTAAAACAACTATTAATATTACCTAGAAAGAAATCCTTTGGAATGTTAGAAGATACTATTAACATAGATATACCTGAATATTTTTCATAACTGTTTATTTTAAAGAACTATTTGGTTGCTTTGTACCACTGTAAAAATGTGTTGCTATGAGAATAAAAGAAAGACTTTAATCTCTCATTTATTTTTTTCTTCTGACATCTGTTTTAAGTGGTCTTGGATAACAAATATTACTAAAAAAAACAAAAGTGCATTTTTACTTTAAAGAATCGAGTATTTGAGTTAAGCCAAGAGCAGTCTTTTTTTTTTCCCCACAGGCCAGGAGATACATTTTCTAGCAACGCAGTAACTTTATTGATGGGATATTGCTACCCATCAATGGAACAAAGAAAACAAGGGCAAATGTCAGTCAACACAGCAATTAGCTGTACTGATAGGTAAGCTCTGTCTATATACTACAAACACTCTCATCACAACCTTTAATCTGGAACAATTTTTGAACCAAAGTACACAATGGGCTAGCATACAGAAAATTTGGTAACCATTATTTCTGAGGGAATGAAATTTGTGGAGGTTGTGCTACTGGTTGCTACTGTGCTGCTAGACTGTTGTTACAGTTACAGTGACCTTCATTTTCAGTATTCTGTGTCAATTTTCCAGCCAGTCTTGCAACCTTTCACTCCCTCATCCACCCAATAGAAGTCACTTACATGTCTGCTCGAAAGAGGAAGGAAGGAATATTTCTGATGTTCCCTGCAAGTAAATAATGTCCTTTCTCTAATTAAAAAAAGTTAATTATTTATTTCAACAAAATCTGTCAGCTTCACCAATAATTTCTCCATAGAGAATAGTGTAGATTCTTTCCATCTTTGTGCATGCAGTAATGTCACTGCTATGAACATATATTGAAATAATCTTCCATGGCTTTTTTCTGTTTATCCATTAGTCCTAAAAGGAAAGTTGCAGTTTCAATTGAATATTGTTCTTTAACATCTTCTTTATCAAAAAAAAATATTTGGTTCCGAATTTTCTTAACTGTTTTATATGTGCACCAAGCATGACAAAATATGCCTTTGTCCATATACATTCTAGTTAATTTGTCTGTTGTCATGGCCCAATGATACATCATTTTATAAAAATTATCTTTGAAATGAGAACACAGTGTAAATGTAAACACATTTAACTACATTTCTACCCGTGTTTCCTTGAAAATAAGACCCTGTCTTATATATTTTTTGCCACCAAAAAAGGAAGCAGGTCCTATTTTGGGGGGATGTCATCAGGGGTGGGATCCGACCAGTGTAACTACTGGTTCAGTGATTTTACATTTACCTCTGGATGTCAGAAGCCTTCAGAAACTTCTTCTGCAGCTGGCAAGGTTTTCCTGAAGGCCTCTGCAGATGATAACAGAGCTTCATGTCGATCCAGAGCTTCGTTATCAGCTACAGAGGCCTTCAGGAAAGCCTTGCCAGCTTTGCTGGCTGCAGAAGAAATGGGCCAGCAAGGCAGGTGTTGGGGTGTGTGAGGCCTGGCTACAACTATCCAAAGGTAAGTAGTGGGGCAGCTCCACTCCCTCATCCCCACCCTAGCTTAATTTTTATCCATGCATTCTGGAGTGGGTGGGAACTTAATTAGGGCTTTGGGGGGTAGGACTTACATTATATATCCCTTCACAAGTGGATTACTGCCTTCCTGTCAAACAGGAAACAAATAGTAAAAATAGGAAACGCCCTATCAAACCTGTACCAATTATCAGCAGTGTCCCCCAAGGGAGGGTTCTAGGACCCACATTCTTTATACTCTGTATAAATGACCTTTGTAATACCTTATTAGCAACTGCGTCCTCTTCACTGATGATGTAAAACTATTCAACACCGTCAATGCTATCGTCCTTCAAAAATACCTTGATCATGTGTCTGAATGGTCTAACAATTGGCAACTCCAAATATCCACCAACAAATGCTCTGTCCTACACATTGGTAAAAAAAAAAATCTATATACCAAATACTATCTAGACAGATATGACCTTGTTAATGACCCTCACTTTGTCAAGGACCTTGTAGTTCTCATATTGAATGATCTAAGCACCAAAGCTCATTGCAACAGTATTGCCAAAAAGGCTTTAAGAGTTGTAAATTTAATTTTACGAACCTTCTCTGGTAATACTGTTTTGCTGACTAGGGCATTCAAAACCTTTGCAAGATCAATACTTGAATTCAGCTCTGCTGTCTGGAATCCACACTGTATATCAGTCATAAATACAATTGAGCAAGTCCAGAAGTATTTTACCAGAAGAGTACTACATTCCTCTATTCACAACAGAAAACCCTACAGCACAGTGGTGGGATTCAAAAATTTTTAGTACCGGTTCTGTGGGCATGGGTTTGTGGGCGTGGTGTGGCTTTGTGGGTGTGGCAGGGGAAGGATAATGTAAAATCCTCATTCTTTCCCCACCCCGCTAACCTGATTTTCAGCTCCGTTCTTCTGTGCAGGGCAACAAAAGAAGACCCAGCCAATCAGCTGGGACTCGGGAGGCAGAGAATAGATGGGGGCAAGGCCAGTCAGAGGTGGTATTTGCAGGTTCTCTAAACTACTCAGAATTTCCACTACCGGTTCTCCAGAACTGGTCAGAACCTGCTGAATACCACCTCTGCTACAGCACTAGACTTGAGATTCTTGGCTTAGACAACCTTGAACTACACTGACTAAGGTTAGACTTAAGCATAGTACATAAAATCATATGTTACAATGTCTTACCAGTTAATGAATATTTCAGCTTTAACAACAACAACACAAGAGCGCACAACAGATATAAACTAAATGTAAACCACTCCAAACTCAATTGCAGGAAGTATAATTTCAGCAACAGGGTGGTCAATGTCTGGAACTCACTACCTGATTCTGTTGTCACATGCTCAAACTCCCACTCCTTTACCCTCAAACTAACCTCTGTTGACGTCACCCCATTTCTAAGGGGTCTGTGAGGGGCGTGCATAAGCGCACAATCGTGCCTCCTGTCCCTGTCCTATTGTCCCCAATTATTAGTTCCTATTTCTTGTATTTAAACATGTGTATTCTTGTTTCTGTTATATTGTAAGTTTTTGACAAAATAAATAAATAAAATAAAATATTGGGTGCACATATAAAAATCAAGCTGGGAGTTACTTTTAGCATAGGTCGTATTTGGGGGGAAACAGGTTATTTTATAATGTGACCCTTGAAATGAGATCTATAAAGGGATTTTTGGGCACCATGTGGGTTTATAGATATATCTTATCCCCAGTATGGCACATCTAATAAAATTATCTTTAAAATCAATATTAACTTTATCATAGCATAAATACCCATGTCATCCAAACCTGAAGTTGTGATCTTCTAACTTTAAAAGTCTCTTATTTCTCAACAACTTCCAATCTTCAGTCAGTTCAAAAAAGAAACAGTGAAATACAATTTTAAGCCTAAATTTAAATTTTAAATAATCCACATTACTTTAATGCATTTATACGACATTTGTCAAATTTGTTAGTTTTAGATGAGAAAAAGAAATGAAATTTGTGTCAAACTTCACTGGCCAAATTTGCTGACATATAACGTGAAGAGGAGTTTTCTTTGCCTACTTGCATGAAGAACCTGTCAGAAAAAAATAAAGACCAAAGCAAATATAATATCAGAAGTATGATTAAAGCCATAGTGATTCAAATATAGGCTTTTAAAAGCTAAGCAAAATGTCAAGGGATTGTGGGAGTTACAGTTCAAGTGAATTGCAAGGCACAGATTGTCAGAATGAAGACTTCAAGACTTGGATAGAAAAATAAATCAGATTTGCAATAGCCTTTATTATTTTTTCTTTAACTTTCAAATTCTCTCTCAGTCCAGAAATTTAAAGATTTACCAGATTCTTATGAAAATTTATTAGATTCTTATGAAAAAGAGGATTATTAGTACTGCTAATACCGCTTCACAAAGCCTTAGTGCAGGGCTGTGAAATACCCAGCCCAAGGGCCAGATGCGTCATGTGTTGGCCATGACCATGCCCAGTTTAGCAAAGGGGAGAAAAGTCCCAATCCGTCATGTGACTCTGCCCTGATGACCTGAGTTTGACAACCCTGCTTTAGTGTGACCACACTTGGAATACTGCATCTAGTTTTGATTACAATATAAAAATATATTGGGAGTCTGGAAAGAGTGCAGAAAAGAGCAAAAAAGATGATTAGGGTGCTGGAGGCTAAAACATACGAAGAACGGTTACAGGAATTGGGTATGTCTAATCTGATGAAAAGAAGGACTAGGAAAACATGTTAGCAGTTTTCTAATATTTGACAGACTCCCACAAAGATGAGAGGGTCAAACTATTTTCCAAAGCACCAGAAGGCAAGGCAAGAAACAATGGATAGAAACTAATCAAGGAGAGAATCAATCTAGAACTAAGGAGAAATTTATTCACAGTTAAACAATTAGTCAGAGGAATTACTTGCTTTCATAAGTTGTGGGTGCTTCAGTGCTGAAGGCTTTCAAGAAACCATTTGTTTGAAATTATATAGGGTCTCCTTCTCAAGCAGGTGGTTGGAATAGATGATCTCTAATATCCCTTCAAACTCTGTTATCTAGCTATCTATGAATTTCTATGAATGACATTTTCACCTATGTCCAGCTGCACTCAGAAATCAGAAAGAGAGATGTGAGAAAGAAGCATTTCATACTTTGCTTGGGTTGTTTTTCTTCAATATACTCTTTAAGCAGCTTTCCTCCATGCCTGGGAGAACTTTCTCTTTTCTCTTTAAAAGGAAAAACATTTTTGAGAAAGGTGGAATTTAATAAGGAAACAGACTCAATTGAATGAGTTAAGGAATTCCTTCCCAACTTGGTCTATATTTTTTTTTCCTAATGCAGTTTTCTTTGGTAAATTACAAGTTTACCACCTTGAAATTAAAATACCTTTAGTACAACATCCATCCCCACCCAGATAGATATCTGAGTTGGATTTTGAAAAAGATGCATGAAAAGATTCTGCAAAGCTGACACAAAGAAGTCCTTTATTTCACATAGCATAATTATTATGAAACCTTATCAAGAAAGATTTAGCTCATGCTACTTATTATGCACCACCAGAGCATGTATCTCAGAGTGGGATAAACTCAGCGGGAAGAAAGAGAGTGATTGATAATTGTACAAGGGAGAAAAAAATAGAAACATTAAAAACAACAACAAAACTTTACAGCAGCAGCAGATCTGCTGTTACTTACGAATTGCTAACAACTTTTGTAAGTTATACATGCTTATTCCATCTGCTATTCATTAAATAAAAGTTGTCATGGCAACTATCACATGACATGGTATTTATGCTACATCTGATGTACAAAGCATAGTTTGTGTAGGAGTCTGTGTATGTATATGATGTGGCAGCTGGCATCTCTGCCATTTTGTTGCTGCTCCAGGGAAAAATGTATTGAGAATACTCATTTGAGTACTGGTATTAGCATTCCTTTGATTAAAGCTTTTAATACCCCTCTCATCTTCCTACACCCAAAAAATCCTGTCTCAAAATGGGAGAAATTTGCTGTAAGGAAGCCAGGAATAGGTTTGACCAGTTACTAAATAATATTTCTAATAGAAAATTAGCCTGTTTTATGGCAATCTAGAAACTGGATTTATAAGAGCATATTCAAGAAAGTTTGCATCTAGGAGTCAACTCTTTTAGTTGATAAATCATGATTCAAAGATACAGATTGAAGAAGTAAACTACTGGTATCAAGAAAAAGTTTTTCACAGTGACCAGAATTTTGGCCGTGCCCATTTAGATGTTATCTGACTGGAGCTAAAAATTCATGCCCCCTCTGTGTTTCCCTTGTTACATGGTGCATTATGTTGTTCATCATATATAACATAAGGATGCATGCTTCTGCAAAGAGAAAGAGAAAGCGAGTAGGATGGGGAATAGGGGAGGGTGGAAGATTAAATGGATGAAAAATGCCCATTTCTGGATTTTCTTAATTATGGTTAGGGTTATTAATTGTGCATGATTCATATAACCACCCTTTGGTTCATTTAACAACCATGGTAATTGGCTTAGCAACCAATGGATGTAAAATCAAATCTGACTTATGGCCAAAATAACTTTTGATGGGAATTCCAGGCTCAATTGTGGCAAAGTTGAGGACTACTTGTAATATCACATACAACTCAGCAAAATAGAATATATGTCCATATATAATGTGGTAGCTACTGAGATCCTACAGATGGTGCTAGAAGCTAAGCAGCAAACTGCCATCTAGAAACCCTATGTGGGCCTCTTGGCTATTGGCTGATCTCATTTCCTATATTTTGGTAAAGGTGGAAAGTCCCAGACTTTCCCGGCTTATAGGTGACCTCATTTTACTACCATCACCACTTCTTAAGGATTGGTTGGTAGGTTGTACCAATCTGGTTGGGAGGTTTCACCCATGTGGGATCTATTTTCCAGTCCAGATGCTGTATCTATGTTGCCTTTGTCTTCTTGTAAAAACCCTATAAATGTAATAAACACTGCCCACGCAGTCAGACATCTTGGCACCCTGCACAATGACTGGTCCTTGATCACCACATATAATATTAGTTAATATTAATATGAATTTCTTCCTTTAAAACAGCAGGTATATACTTAAAAATACATTGTATTTTGAAGGCTAACCTTTGTAAAAAATGTAATCCAAATCAGTTCCCCCATACTCAGTGCCTTCTGCTAACTGTAAAAACAGTTCCATATAATTTATAATGGCTAAACTGATTTGAGCCTTTAATATCAAGGTCTTCCATTCCTGGGCTTCAGGATGTGATCAACCATCCAGAAATAAATAAATGTTAATTAATATTGGTTGGTGAGGCTAAAAGAAGAATTTGCAATCTGATAAATTTTGCAAACTGGTTCAAAGTTCCACAAGGTAAAATTCCTATCCTGCCTATAGTAATTAAACATAAAGACCCAAGGGCCATTCTAGATTATGGTCAAAGTCCATAGATAATCAGAATTCTGTTTTCACGGTGATTAACTAGATGCCATAATTCCTGGAAAAATAGAGTTGGTATCAAGGGAAATTGACTTCACTAGCAGCTATTGAGTCACATTCAACTAAACAACAACCACAGTTTAGAGTCATCAGGCTATTAAACATCCCTGAATCAAATGTAACTATCACTCTTTGTATAGATGTATCTTGTTTTTCTTTATGCCTACAACACAGACATTTTATTCTCTAAGCTTTATAATTACAATAGAAGATTCAATCAGTGAAGAATCAATCCGAATTCAAGATTTGAAAGCAATAATGTTTGATTTAATACAATTTCAGGTTTAATTGATTAAAGAATTGATGGTAGTTTATGGAAAAATATCAAATTGCTTGCAACTGTTTAACTTTGGGGTCAGAATAAGGTGAATATAACTTGCATGGTAAACCATTTAGAAAATATTAATCCTGACAAATTTAGATAGCTTCAAATGTTTCATCACAATATTTGAAATATGTACCCAACACTTATTTTAAGGGAGACAAAGCAGAAATGAGGACATCACAACTCCCAAGTGTCAAGCAAGGAGTCTACACAGGAATTCTATCAAACTGAAAAAGAAAATGCCCTGCTCCAATTTAAAAACGTTCAAAAACTGTTTGAAACATAAACTTATATAAAGACGAAGGCTTCACCATCCTGTGACTAGTTTTTCAAAACTGGCAGGCTTGCAAGGTTAGCCTCTTTTAAGAATTATGCATTATGTGCTGTTTACGCATTAGCGAAAGAAGTCAAGAACAGTAAACATATATACTATATATAATGTTTGTGGTCAAAAGAAATACTATGCTACATGCATAGTCTAACAGCAAGGATATTATTTCTGACTCAGTAAAGCAAGGAAAGACAAATATCAGAAAACAGGAATCCTTTTGTTTGTATTTGTTTTCTTTTAACTTTTTAATAGGAACTGAAAAGTTGTTCTAAAGAAAGTGATAGTCTTACAATTATCTAGTGAGCTATGTGGCTAATGTCAGACCTGAACCTTGATCATCCTGGTCTTGGTCAATTCCTTAACCATTGTAGCACACTGACTTTCATCTATAGTTGTTCATATAGCTAAGGCATAAATGTGCTGTGCTGTGTGTTTGAGCAATGGAGGGTCCTTTCCTCACTTTATAAAGCGCTATTCCAAAACTGTTTTCAAAGCTTGATATATACTGTGTCTGCTGGTTATTTGTAGAAATTTTCTACTGAGCCATTTCACAATTTTCTAAAACTGTTTTCAAAGCTTGATATATACTGTGTCTGCTGGTTATTTGTAGAAATTTTCCATTGAGCCATTTCACAATTTCCTATGTGCATACCTGATTGCATTTTTACAAAAATAAGAGATATGTTTAATGTCAATTTATTCTAATAACTCTCTAGATTTTATCTGTGCCAGTTTGTGATTTGTTTATATTTTCCTGAGATAAAATCTACTGTACTGAACACAATGGAATACTGTACACATTTTGGTAGATAGGCATTTAAAATAGAGCTACCCTATCTGAACTGGGAAAAAATCCAAATAATCATTGTATGGCAAGAAAAACCTACAGAAACCTTTACCTTTCTTAAAATCTAATTATCATCCATATAATAGCCCTAATTTAAAATATATATTTTTAAGGAAATAATCAGAAGAAATATTTCAGTCAACAGAAGAATGAACTTCACAAGGCATAATTTGTCATGTAAACACCTGCTGAAGTCCTGCTTCTACATCACTATTAAAAGTGATAAATCCTTTTTCACTTGCCACTCCACCTGGAAATTATTCTTCCTTGGGGGGGGGGTGTATTAATATCTTGTCCTTTAATTACAAAAAATCAAGACAACATCAAATAGAGCAGATTTAAGTTACCATTTTAAAACTTTCTCAAATAGAAGCACTGTAGTACAACTAGTAATTATTTTTGGTAAAGCCACAAGCCTTCACAGCTTGATATTTCTATAGTCTGTTTCACTTATCTGTCCTCTTATTTTATCACTTGCCCATCACATGCCTGTGATTTTTGCAAGTAACCCAAAAACTGTAACTGACAAAATGAGAAGCACATTGAGTACTGCAGAAAGAATCATCAAAAGACCAGCTAATGTAGCTTTAGAATAGTCTTAGTTCTAACAGAAAGATTACCCAAAGATTCAGCTTAGATCTTGTTTGCACTGTAAACGATGAAGAACATTGTATAGAGAATTGATTTAGATACTGCACATAGTTAACTTAAAATTGCTGTTTGATCTTAAAATAATGAGTCAATTATGACATAAGGTAGAATTTTTTCTTTATTTTTTAAAAATTCAATTTATGTAAAATAATGTAAACTTACTTAACCTACTTACAATGCATATGCAAATGTTGTGTTTATTTCAGTTTACGGTGAGTGTTATCACATAGAATGTGTTAATACTTAAGCCATAGTCCAAATGATTAAATTCTTCTCACATATTAAAATTCTTGCCTCAATCCAGAAATGCTTTAATATTTCTAAGACCTCCTTCACCTGTTCTGTTCATGATAACTTCAGAGCATTACTACATTTCCCCACTACTCACACATACCCTCTGCATTTCCAATTATTATTACGTTGCCAGTCTTGATGATTCCTCAGATAGCCATGATCATCGTGCTACAGGGAGCAAGGGAAACATCTTTAGTTTTACAAGCTGTTCCATCCTTTTGCAGGTGTGTTCAAGACTAGCACAGCAGAAATTAAGCTACTGTTGCAAAAGTTAGACAATATGGGCTGCATACCCTGAGGGGCAATTAGCACAGGCATGGGAATAATCAAACATTTTTGAAAAATAAACAGAGCTTGTTCACATTGAACTTCAAATCCCAGTTATATTGCAGTACACAGATGTTAATCCCTTAAAAGAAACTGGCACCTTTGGGTTATAATTAAATCATTCACACTCCACATGAATATGAAGTTTACCTTATAGCCTCATTTTATCTTTAGCATAGGAAAAGCTTCTGAAGCCCAATATGCCATCAATGTTTAGTACTTGATTGTTAAATCACTATTATATGATACTCGCATTAACATTACAATTGAAAGAAAAAAACTACAAATAAGCCAAGAGAGAGGTGGGAGGGAGGGAGAGAGAGAGAGAGAAAGAGAAAAGATTCTGGCCATACTCTCAGGTGTGAAAGACCAGTCTACATATAAATGTTCAATTAAGGTGATTTATTGCTAAAGGCTTTTGTACAGCATTCTTCTCAATTAAGCATCAGCATCTTATTAAAGATCACCAATACTCAAAGGAAGCTGACTTAGTTTACTTGTGGCCATGTAGGGATTCTAGGCTGATTCCTTTTTTCACTCCACCTGCAAGGTCATTAATGCAAAGACCGGTCATAATGGTACTATTTCATCCATATTGTAACTGAGAATAATCACTAAATGTGGCAGTCATTAAATGAAGACTACTTATATATCCATAAGTGATATCAGCATGTAGGATGGACAAATTGGTTTACTGAAGAAAAGGTTCTGCATTCTTTAAAGAGAATTCATGAGTGTGAGTTACTACACTTTTTTTGATGTTCTGATGATCATACAAAGGTTAGGAATAAATCCATTGTCCATCATCTGAACTTTTTTACACATTGAATGAACATAGATTAACAAATATATTCCTATAGAATGTCAAGTTTGCTATTCTTAGTAATATCATCATAAGGTGTTCATGAACCTTATGAGATCAATGAATTTAATGCACATTCACTGTGTTCCCTATCATTTCCTATTATTCTAATATATGGCATAGATACTTTTCACAACAATTGATGAATCAATATTAAGTATTTACATTCAATATCTAAGATACAGGTAGTTTGAAATTCAGCCATTAATACTGTTAGGGATATACCCTAGCAAGATCTGCAGGGCAGGCAGGCAGGCAGGCAAAATATGTGTGAGATAAACGTTGTGTAGCTTACACTCAGTAAAAACAGATACAAGTACTAATTAAATAGTTTTATTCCAGCAAGAGGTAAAGCATAGTCAAAACAGTCCATATATCATTCACTTAGTTCAGTCCGTCCAGGGATTATTCATTTGCAAATTCCAGTGTCGAAAAAGAGAGGTCAGTACACTTACAAATATCAGTCCGGTGATATATCTTCTCGCAGTAGAGAGATATGAATAACTCAGAAACTCCTCTCTTCCTTCAGCAATTCTTCAGTAGGGAAATACGCAGCTAACAAACCATACAACATAATCCAATCCAGTAATTGTCAGTAATTGCCAGCAAACTGTCAGCGTCTCGTCAGCAATCAATCAGGTTGTCTTGCTCCCTCTTATGGTGGTTTCACACCACACCCAAAACCACATGCTTTGCAGTTAAAGTGACACACACTTAAACTAACTATCATAGCTTATATATATTATTTTACCCAAACTTCGTTAGGTGACCTATGTTATACCTAACATTCTCCCCTTTTGGGTAATATAATAATATATATATCTATTTACAACCTTAACCCATAATCATCACAACTCTCTTTGTGTTTCACTGCCCCTTGGGCTTTTGTAAACTGATCAGCAATATTTTGCTCAGTCATGCAATATTCCAAATGTGTGCATATAGCTTAGGTCAGGTTTTCTACCATGCCACCGTGTGAATGGTAATTCACCTGTTGTTGAGTTAACAACATTATTCAATATATGATTACCACACATTGTTGCTTCTCCCCACAAATTCTCAGGTAATCCTGAATCTGACAACATAGTACGAGCCATTGCCTGCAGTGTTTGGCCTCGCCTTTCTATAAAGGAATTATGTTGTGGCCTATATGGTGCAGACTTTTTATGTTCTACACCTGCCATCTTCAGTCTATTTTGGAATTTATTATTTATAAATTCCGTACCATTATCAGTTACAAGAGTTACTAGTTTCCTTTTAGTTTTTCTTTCTGCAAACTTCAACCAATTAAAGAAATTTTGATATGTTTCCATTTTACTCTTCATTAAATAACAGAAACCATATCTAGAATAATGATCCATTATACTTAATATATAACGAGCACCTCCCACACTTGGTTTTTTAGGACCTATAATATCAGCAAATATGACCTCTAGAGGCTCCTTAGTCTTAAATCCATTAACTCTATTTGCTGGTATTACCTTGCCTTTTTCTTGACTGCAAGCATTGCAGTGCAAATACTACAAGGCTTCAGTTTTATACCTTTAGACAGTTCAACCGTTTGCTTGAGCATTTTAAAATTTATATGCCCTAAACGTCTGTGTAACAAATGTATGCATTCATCATGAGGTTTAACATTATTATACACTGTGTTAGCCACCTCTAATTGATTATCATTTAACACATACAATTCACCTTTTAAAGTTGCAGTCACTTTTTTACCTTTCCTTTTCTATTATGCAGTTTTCTCCCTAAAGGTAACTACATAACCTAGTTTAATCAAAACTCTAACCGAAAGCAAATTAAACTTAAGTTGTGGTACATATAACATTTTACATTTTCTTTTATGCAAGAACAATATGCAGTACCTTGACCTCTTGCTTTCAGTTTCCAACCATTAGGTAACGATATCTGCTGTGAACTCGTGGACATCTTAATAAATCTTTTCTTATCTTTTGTTATGCAGTGCGATGCTCCACTATCTACAACCCAAAAATTATTATTGTTCACAGTTTGGTTGCTATACATGGCTAACTCTAAACATTTTTTATCCTTTTGATGCCTTTTAGCATTCTGGCTGGCATTTTGGCGTTTTGCTTTCTTGCAGAATCTAGCCAAATGTCCTTTTCTTCCACAATTAAAACATTTTCTAATTGTGTAGGCTGGCGAAGATAATTCCTCTTCTTGTGGTTGTTCCCTTCTGAGTTGATCCCTTTCAAGCCTTCTCCTGGCTTCTTCAATTAATCTGCCAGTAATGTCAGTTAATGTGAGGTTATCCTTTGGCAGCACTTCCAATGAAGGTACATAGTCGTCATAGCTCTGATCTAATGAAGACAAAATTATATAAACCTGATGCAGTTCAGTGAAGATAAGCTCTTTTTCATGCAGCTCCTGAAAAATCCTCTTCATAGTGTTTATATGAGTCAACATGTCTCCATTCTTTTGAAGATGTGTTCTAAACAGCTTCCGTGTAAGATTTATATGAGCTCCTACACTGTCTCGAACATAAATCTTCTTTAAATTCTCCCAGCACTTAGCAGCTGTTTCTTCTCCACGAATATGGACAAGCTGCTGGTCACTGAGTGTCAGTCCTATTATACAGAGAGCTTGTTCATTTTTCAGTTTATATTCTTGTATCTTGTGGGCATCATCTTCATCCTCTGGATCCCAAGCATCTAAATCTGGTGGGTTTTGAATTATATTCCACAAACCTTCTCTGCGTAGAAGTAGGCTGCATTTCATAGACCATGAAACATAGTTTGTTCCATCCAGTTTGGATATTAGAGACAAACTTGGTAAATTGACTTGTGCCATCTTTCTCTGGATATTAAACTATAATTAATAAAACACAGCTGTCTGTTTACAGTATTGTGTAACTACACTAACTCTCACTTTATATAAGCCTGTTATATCCTGGTTAGTCTGACTGTGCAGCTGGGCCCATAACCAGTGTTAGGGATATACCCTAGCAAGATCTGCAGGGCAGTCAGGCAGGCAGGCAAAATATGTGTGAGATAAACATTGTGTAGCTTACACTCAGTAAAAACAGATACAAGTACTAATTAAATAGTTTTATTCCAGCAAGAGGTAAAGCATAGTCAAAACAGTCCATATATCATTCACTTAGTTCAGTCCGTCCAGGGATTATTCATTTGCAAATTCCAGTGTCGAAAAAGAGAGGTCAGTACACTTACAAATATCAGTCCGGTGATATATCTTCTCGCAGTAGAGAGATATGAATAACTCAGAAACTCCTCTCTTCCTTCAGCAATTCTTCAGTAGGGAAATACGCAGCTAACAAACCATACAACATAATCCAATCCAGTAATTGTCAGTAATTGCCAGCAAACTGTCAGCGTCTCGTCAGCAATCAATCAGGTTGTCTTGCTCCCTCTTATGGTGGTTTCACACCACACCCAAAACCACATGCTTTGCAGTTAAAGTGACACACACTTAAACTAACTATCATAGCTTATATATATTATTTTACCCAAACTTCGTTAGGTGACCTATGTTATACCTAACAAATACCATATTCTATTCTTTTGAATGCATTTTTACAGTTAATTATGTAAGAAAAAATAATTATTGCACTTGGTTCAACTATAATTCCACACTCCCAAAATTGGACCATTTTTTTTTATATATATACCATTAGTCATATTCAGTCATTTACACTGACTGGTGTAATTCAACTGACAAAGGATAATTCAATCAATAATGAATATATTTAATTTAAATGTCCATGTGATTATCACTATATTTTTCTTCAGTTTGCAATTGGGAGAAAAATGACACACAATCTATTTCCTGACCTTCCATAAAACATTCTGAGAGTAATTTACTGTATCATTGCAATAAATAGCAGTCCATATTCCATTTGAAATATAACTGTTATTCCTTTCATACAGACTTGAATAATATCACCTTTCTTTTGTTGTATCCAGTAATGCATTTCTTTGATGATGATATTTTAAAAGGGAGAAAAATCTATTTTGGATGCCCTTCTTCAACTCCACTCTCTTCCCAAAACAAGACTTGTTCTAAAAGAGATTTCAAATATGGCGGCCTAGAAATTGTTATTTCACATATCATATCCTGATTCAGAGGTCAAGAACTTCAGTTGTTACCATAGGACCTCTTATGCTTTCTGCACATCAGGTGTCAGCTGATATGCCTTGTCATCTCATTGATAGGTTGGAAAATAAGGAGCTATTGCATGGAGTAACCAGAAGAAATATGAAAATGAAATCTTCAAGCATGAATATTATCAACATCTTGAATCACAATTGTTGAGAGTTCAAAACTGTTCTAGAGATTAAATAGGAAAAGCAGCATTCTATTCCTTTCAGTGTATAGTTTTCCTCATGTCCTTCCTCCATGTAACTAGGGTTCATGGTAAGGAACTTAGATCGGGTTATTTTAAAGCTATATATAATTATAGATCACATCAAATGAGTTTATTTTTCCACTTATCACTCTTGTTTACCTCCATAAACTGCAGAACCCAGTAAACCAGTCAGTTCCTAAGTGGTGTTGAGATGTAAAAGGTAAAAACAGTCTTTTTTTTTCTGCCTCCTCCTCTTTCCTTCCAAAAAATTCTGTGTAAAATAATTCAGCTTTCTCAATTGAGTCAATTCTATATCTCTGTTCTTGCCATGTGAACATTAAACCTTCTGGAATCAGCCATCTATAATTCACCTCTTTTTTAAGTAGCATTTTGGTCACAAATCGGTATTCTCTTCTCATCTCTCTCACACTTCTGGGTACTTGTTTCAGGACCACAATCTCCTTGTCTTTATATTTCAATGTTTTATCTCTTGCCACTTGCAATATTTCCGTTTTAATGGCTTTCTTTGTAAATCTGATGTGAACATCTCTTGGTAAGCTATTTCTCATTGCATATCTTGTGAAGACTCGATAAACCTCATCTATTCCATCCATCATCTTCTCTTTGGTTATTTCCAAAGCTTCAGCCAAAATTTCTATCATTGTCTCAGCTAGGTTTTGTCCCTCTTCTTCCTCTATGTTTTGGAATCTGAGATAAAATTCTGATCTGTCCATCTCCCAGCTCAACATCCCACTTTTATCTTGTTCAACCACAGTTAATCTGCTATCAATATCTCCAATCTTCTTATCTCTTTGTTTATCTTCTTCTTCAATTTTTTGGAATCTCTCATCATACTTCATCATCATTTGTTGAATGTTCTCCACCTTTTCATCGGTTTTCCCTGTACTTTGTTCAATGTTCTCTATTCTCTTTTCAATATTCTCTATTCTTATTTGAATATTTTGAATTCCCTGCATAATCATCTGCAGGGTCACTTTTTCCTGTTCTTTTTCTTGCTGTAACATCGTCTGTATTGTACGTTGTCCTCCTCCAAGTAGAAGTTGAGGAACCAGGGGCTGTTAGTTTCCTACTCATTTCGGACAATTCAAAATCTTCAGGTTCTTCTATCCGTTAATCCACTTGTGAAATAACCAATTATAATTCCAAGTAAAAATAGTGGGAAAAAAGAAACATAATAATAATAATAATAATAATAATAATAATAATAATAATAATAATAATAATAATAATAAATTCAGATTCTTGTATACCTTAATCCAATCAATTGGTTAGATAGCAGTAAAAACTCAAAAATGGAAGAAAAGACCATAAACTCACACACAAAAAGAAAAAAATGTTAAATCCTGAAAAAGGCGGAAAAGTAAAAAATAAAAAACTAAAGAAAAGAAAAGCTCTTCAGGTTCTTCAACACCTTAATCCAATTAAAAGGTCTCAGGTATAAAAGGATGCATGAGAAAAAAAAAGAAAGCCACAAAAATAAAAATAAAAACCAATATGGAAGGTAAATAGAAAAAAAATACAAGGAAAGGAGAGAGAAAAAAGAAAAGAGACTACTCCGTTAAAAAGAAAAGGAAGGAAATCATTAATACTAAAGCTTTTCCTTTAAAATAAAGTGCAAATGTAAAAATTAGACTTCAAAAGACAAAAAGAAAGAGAAAAACAAGTTCCAAAAGACCAAAAATCCAACTAGCTATTGCAAAAAGTAAGCTAGTAAGGAGTGGGTTTGTTAAAGTAAGAAATAGCCCAGCTTAAAAAAATAAAATAAAAAGCACACTGCACCTTGTTTGGTTATCCAAGGCTTTTGTTAAAATTTATAACTCTCTTCTCCAGAGTCTTATCACCTTTTTTTTCTATAAACTTAAACACCAGACTTCAGCTATTGATAGAAACCCAGAAGAGCACCTGCAATGATACTCTCCCATGCTCTTCCCTCTATCTTATCAAACAGCAATGTCCTTGAAAAGAAGTCTCAATTCTTTCTCAGCTTTGTCTGGTCAAGAAAAAAAGAGATAGAATATTTCCAATATTTCTAGTTGGCAGTGTTACAAAGTTTCTTTTGCTTTCACTTTCCCCCTCCTTTTCCAAACAAAATATAATAAAAATTAATTAAAAGGGGGAAAAGATATTTTAAAAGATGACTAAAAGGGAGTCTGTAGCCTAGAATATTATAAAGTCAAAAAGGAGAGAAAGAATAGGTGGAAGAGGAAAAAAAAACAGTCCAGGTTCAAAATATAAAATCATGTGTAGAAAATCCAGCAATGAGAAAAAATAAAATAAAAATATTACTTTGACTTCCTGTTTAAAATCACCACTTAATCACTTCTGTCAAAACTTTTACAGATTCTTTCTTTTCCTTAGGGTGTCCCTTCAAATCTTAAAGTAAAGAAAAAGTTATCACCAAACCGGCACACTTTCTCTTTCTGTTCTCTTTCATTTCAGAGCTGTCCCAACTTCAGCAGCTTTAATGGCTGTCTCTTTGCCGCTGGCAAAAAGAGTTTCTCCTGGATCTACCAGGGACTTTGCAGTATCCCTGGGATTGACAGGATGCGCTCTTTACATTCACCATCTCTTTGGGATGGTTTAGATCCGCTTGGACCATCCAGGAGCAAAGATATCAGTAGCAATCTCAGACCTCCAAGATCGCATGCCGTATCATCGCAACGCCAGCTCCGCCCTCCCAAAGGTAAAAACAGTCTTGTGTAAGTGGATTTCTCCTTTAACAGCTATGGCAAGTGAACAGCTTTGCAGCTAAACATGGGTAGATTTCCACATATTTTGTCTTATAAACCAATTAAAGGTTTACCTGATTTTATAGGTTCCAGTCAATTAACTGAACACAAAGTTGCACAGAGGTAAAACTCATTATTTTTTAAACTAGCTGTATCTTTTTGTTTTTAACTAATGCCCTATCAGTTAGACACCACTTTAAAAGAGGCAATGTCTCCTGTGAGTGGGTGAGGTCAATGACTATTCACATAGTGCTTCCTATTTCTATCATGCCCACTATTTATGCCTTAATGTGATTTAGTTTTTATAATTATGTATTGTATTTTAAGGATCACAAAAAGAAAAGGAAAAAAGGAGATATACAAAATGCAGGTTCGGGCACATCTATATCGGCATGTACCGGTATTCAAATTGGCTGCTGTCATCAATCATGCCCCTGGATGGAATATATTGATTGGATTTCTGGGTATGAACTGAAAATGGAAAGATTACTGTTACTGTAGATTTCTAATTATGAGCAAATGGCTGAGTATTAATTTAAATGGAAACTGAAACTGAGTGTCTAATAAATATTAGGAAACATAGAAAAGCAAATTTTAAGAAACTCAAAGTCAAGTTTAGGATTCCATACTTGTAGATACTAAGGGTAAAAGTAATCAAAGGAATTGACAAAGTTATCCAACATTGTGGTTTGGGGCTACTGTGCAGACATCGAGAATATGATTTTGGTTATTGTTGGTATTAAATACACAAATCTTTTAACTAATGAATTTTCCTCTTCCTTTTATGATGCACTTGGTTCTTGATCTAATTAATTGCAGTGTTTCATTTTCTTCTACCCACATTGTCACTGGGAGTCAAAAAGTCCCTTGTAGCATTCCCACACTCTTTACCTGTGATTCACTTTGCTTCTCATTTAATATAACCAGAACCCCCTGAATTGCTATAGCTAAGCTATTAGGTTATGTGACACACCACATGTTATGCCCACTTTACGTAGAGATAGCAATTCCAGTACTAATTGCAGTTGTAACATAAGGACCACCTATTTGGAAAAATTACCCATTTGTCTCATTTTTTTCTACTTTCATTCATTCCAAATTAAAGTGCCCAACTGATGCAGTTTTTCTTCAAGGATAAAGACTACATTAACTTCTAATTATTTTGGTTACCTTTTTACCTTTGTAGCTTTTCTAATTTACCTTTTTAAGGTGCCATGACTAGAACTAATGCCCAGATAAAGTCTCACCATAGATTAATGTGTTATTATATCAGCAATTCTGATGTAATAACACTGTTACATAATCCTGTTACTGGGTGCATCACAAAAGGAGGAGGAAAGCCTATTCTAATAACTCCAAGCAATGAATTTGCATTGGAAAAAACACCAGGTTGACATTTTCACTGAGCTGCATACCATGATTCAATTATCCTTTCCTTGGTCAGTCATCACCAACTCATATCTTCTAAATGAAATTTGGTTCTTTTATGTCACTCTACATCAGGGGTGTCAAACTCAAGGCTCGCAGGCCACATTTGGCCCATGGGGTTCTTAGATTTGGCCCATGGTGCTGCCCTGAAAACAGCAAAGGACTGGCCCACTGTGCCTCTGCTAGTGAAAACAGAGCTTGGGCAGGCTGCAGGTGGCCCTCCCAAACTCTGTTTTCACTGGCAGAGAGTGACAGGAGATTGTTGCAGCTAAAACTGAGCCTGGGAGCCTGTTTCCCAGGTACCCCTGACACAAGTGATATTGAGCTGGCCACACCCATCCGGGCCATGCTCCCCAGCCCCCTGAAGTCAAACACAACTCTGATTGGCCTCAATGAAATTGAGTTTAACACCCCTGGTTTACACTAACCTCAGTTCATTACTATTATGCTTATCACTACAAAAGTTGCTTTCAAATAATAATTTGGGATAGAAGGACAAACAACTAAATATATGTCTAAATAATAATCATATTGTTAGATATTAGCATACTTACCTCCTATTGGATGGAATCATGAGAGTGGGAAAACCAAACAGCCTCCAATGGTCAGAGCCATGGCTAGCTCAAGTTATAAAAAGAGCTGCTGCAGCTACAGTTGCATACCTTTTTCTAGAGAGAATAAAATAGAGTTGAATGAGCTGGAGCCTCTTGTCGCCTGTACCTGATATTCAACACTGGCGACGAAGGTGGGATACTGAGACAAGACCAGCAAACACGTGGCAAATTAAATTAACGGCAACTATTTGAAAATGGCCGGAACTAATACACCACTCGCACTGTTCGACCCCACAACAGAAGATTGGGAATTGTACATCGACTGATTCCACATGTTCTTAGAAGGAAGCAACCTTCTGAATATTTCAGAACAAAGGAAGAGAGCGATTTTCCTCACACACTGTGGGCCTGCAGTGTTCAAGATGGCAAAAGCACTATCCGTGCCAAACGATGTAAAAACGATGGCCTGGCCAGATTTGGAGAGAATCCTGAGAGCCCACTATACTCTCCTGGTGTCCTGTTTAATCAAAAGGCATGAATTCTATCACCGAGACCAGAAGGAAGGAGAGAGTATAAGCGATTTTATCACAAACCTTCAGGACGTTGCTGGAGCTTGCAAGTTCCTAAATGTGGATGAAGCAATGAGAGATCATGTAGTCCTGGGGCTCCGAGATCTAACACTGCAAAGCTGCCAGTTAACAAAGCCCAAAATAACTCTAAAGGAGGCAATTGAAGAAGCATCAGCTGTTGAAGCATCCCAGAAGTCAGCAGCCACCATGTGGAAAATGAATAAGGTGCCACAACAACCATTGAAAGGAACCGCCACCACCCACCATGAGGACATCAAGTCTGAGCCAGAGACCAATGAAAACAATGAGAAAGTAAACAAACTTCATTCAGAAAGGAATCCGAAAAACAAGGAGCGGAAGATGGAAAACAATTTGGCTTTAATATGATCCCACAAGAATTAGATAAAATATGACTAGGAGAGGAAAAGAAAACAATTAGTAAAACATATAAATATCTTTTGGATTACAAATTAAAAGAAGAAACAGTCACAGAATCTATGATAATTTGGGCTAAAAACCTAGGTCATAGTATTGAATCAGATAAGTGGGAACACATCTGGCAAACCAATTATAAATTAACCATGTCAGTCTCGTATAAAGAAAACCTATATAAAATGGTTCATCACTGGCACCTACCTCCTGCAAGACTGGCTAAGATGTTCCCCAACCTACCATCCAACTGTTGGAAATGTAACTACGCACAAGGAACATATTTTCACATGTGGTGGACTTGCTCATGTGCTCAGAAGTTTTAGAGAAATATTAGAAATTGGATTTTAAATATAACAAAACAAAATTTAAAACTTTTAACGTTTATATATATGTATTGATTTGTCTGTTTTAAATGTATGTCAAATAAATGTTTAATAAACAGAAAGGGAAACTTTAAAAAAAGAAAGAAAACAATGAGGAAGTAAACAAACATCATTCAGAAAGGAATCCAAAAAACAAGGAGTGGAAGAAGAAGGAATTCTGGTGCTCAGGGTGCAAAGGAAACCATCCACAATCAGAATGCCATTTCCGTGATGCCATTTGTTGGCATTGTGACTGATGGGGGCATATAGCAAGAGCCTGCTGAGCAGCACAACCCCACAACAGAAGGCAAAAACAAAGCACATCCCCTCAGAACAGAACAACCCAGCCTGAAGCCAGTTCAGCTGGAACAAAAGAAGGGATAGACCGGCCAGCGATAGAGGCGAGACACACCAAACTGTGACAATAGGCCATTCTAGCATAGCCCATGTGAAGAAAGTCCACATCCAAGTAACCATAAATGACAGCCTGTGCAAAATGGAAGTAGATTCTGGCTCATACATATCTATGGTCTCCTGGGACACCATTAAAAAAGTGAGCCCAGAAATAACCAAGAATCATCTAAAGAAACAAAAGCTGACATTATCAGGGAAATACGATTCCTGTGATAGGCATTGGAAAATTTAAAGTGGCATTCAAAGACTTTTCTGGATAGCTACCACTAACCATTGTAGTTCGGGACTGACTGAGTCTACTGGGACTAGAATGGTTACAACTACTAGGCATTGAGTTCACTGGCATACACAGCATTACTGAGAGTGAGTGGGAAGACAGCCTAATTGAAGAATTTCGGGATGTTTTTGACAGACAATTAGGCAAGTACTCAGGATCTCCTATCTCTTTTAATTTAGACCCATCCATAGCACCTATTAGGTTGAAAGCAAGGCAGGTTCCCTTCGTGCTGAAACCAAAGATAGATGAACAGCTAGATAAGCTTATTGTGCAAGGGATTTTAGAGTCCACTGACCACACCAAATGGGAAACACCTATAGTCACCCCAGTAAAGCCAGATGGGTCAATATGCATCTGTGCTGACTATAAGGCTACCCTGAACCAAGCTGTCCAGTAAAGCGCGTACCCCATCCCAGTAGTACAACACTTACTACATTCCTTGGGGTGGGGGAAGGTTTTTGCGAAACTCGATCTCACACAAGCCTACCAACAATTACCCATTGACACTGACACGGCAGAAGCCCAAACAATTGTGACACACAGAGGGGTGTTCAAATGCACGTGGTTACAATTTGGGGTCAGCATTGCCCCAAGTTTAATGAAACACCTCCTTCAAGGGTTAAAAGGGGTAGTGCCATATTTTGATGATGTCCTTATTTCATCTAAAAACAAAAGACAACTGTGAGACCACCTAAAGGAAGTACTAACACAATTCAAAAATGTGGGGCTAAAAGTAAAAAAGGAAAAATGCCAATTAGCAATGAACAAAGTTGAATTTCTGGGTTTTCTGATAGACTGGAGATGGATTCATCCCACAGAAAGCAAAGTTAAAGCAATTAAAGAAGTCCCTAGGCCCAAAAACAAAACAGACTTACAAGCCTTCTTAGGACTATTTAACTTTTACAACATATTTCTACCGCAGAAGGCAACAGTCATGGAACCTTTACACAGGCTGCTTGACAAGAAGGCAGCCTGGGCCTGGGGGCAAAAGGAAGAGGCCGTATTCCAAGGTATCAAAGATATAATAAAATTGGACGAAGTACTAATACAATACAGCGAGACGTTACCCTTAATTCTCACGTGTGACGCATCACCTTTTGGAATTTGGCACCATCTTCAACCATAGACTCTCAGATGGCAAAGAGGCCCCCATAGTGTTCTATTCAAAAACACTGTCCAAACCAGAACATAATTATGGTCAACTGGATAAAGGAGCATTAGCAGCAGTCGCCGGAATCAAGTGGTTCCATGAATATGTCTATGGCAGAAAGTTCACCCTAATCACTGATCGCAAACCACCACTGGAAATCAGTGCAGGACATAAAGCCACCCCAAACATTTTGTCACCCAAAATGACACATTGGACTGAATTCCTGGCCGCATATGACTATGACTTAATATATAGGCCTGGAAAAAACATTGACCACACCAATGCCCTCAGTAGATGTCCCCTACCTGACCAAGATGAGGAGCCAGCCCCTGCCACCTCCACCCTGCTGATAGAGACACTCAAACAAGCACCAGTGATGGCTACAGACATTGCAAGAGTAAGTGCAAAAGACAAACTTTTAGTGCAAATTTTGAACTGGGTGGGGAAGGGATGGCCGGAAAAGGAAACAGCCAAGGAGACTAAACCTTTCCGGATTAGACAAACAGAAGTATCTATATTGAAGGGGTGCGTGTTGTGGGGAGATCAGGTAGTAATTCTGGAAGAATTAAGGGAACAAATACTAGAAATGTTGCATGCAGGGCATCCAGGAATAGTTAAAATGAAGTCACTAGCAAGAAGTTATGTCTGGTGGCCTGGGATGGACAGAAATAGGAACCTGGGTGGCAACATGTAAGACCTGCCAAGAATTGAGACTGACTCCTCCTGCCATTCCCGACCATGAGTGGGAAAAGCTTCGTGGGCCATGGTCGAGAATACATATTGACTTCGCTAGGCTGGTAAAAGGACATACATTCTTGGTGGTGGTGGATGCATACTCAAAATGGCTAGAGGTCTGCATTATGCGTTCCACCACTACTGATGTGGTAATAAAAACCCTAGAAGACTATTAGCAACTCACAGGTTGCTGGATATCATCGCATCCGACAATGGGTCACAATTTACGGCCACTCAATTTGAAAGTTTCTTAGCACAAAATGGAATAAGACATGCTTTATCAGCATCTGTACACCCATTGACAAATGGCCAAGCAGAACAGATGATACAATCAATGAAAGAGACACTAAACAGACTAGAGCCAGGGGACACACAAGCTAAATTATTAAGCATACAACACTTAGCGCAACAACCAACAAGAGCCTGGCTGATTTGTTGATGGCTGGAAACTTAGATCTCAATTAGACAGGTTACACCCCTACTACAATTCAGATACCCCTGTAAATTCATCCAGCGGCTGCTGGATGTTCCAGAAAGGTGACAATGTCTATGCTAAAGACCTCACAGGGGACCCCCTATGGATACCTGCAAAGGTGTCACAGGTTACAGGGCCCTGATTGTATAGGGTAGAAACTACTGATGGGTGCAGCTGGAGAAGACACATAGGGCAGTTTAGGGCACGACAAATAAGGAGAGAAACAGAGATAGGAATACTACAACAAATAAACAAGGGGGAAAGGGGAGACCTTTCCCAAAACACCAACAGAGAAGGAGAGGAAGACCCCTTCCAGCAACAACAAACAGAGAAGGCCATGACAACTAATGAGGAACAACCTCAACAATTAATAGTAACCCTGATCGACAAACACGAACACAGATCTGAGATCCAGTGATGGGTTAGCAGGGCAGAGGAAAACCAAGGAACATGGGTGGCTACTAGTAGAGACAAAATGGCCACCATAGCCAGGAGGTTCCAGGAAGTTCCAATGAGAAAGGCAAGAGACATGATAGATCCAACCAAACAATCCGAAGGCAGACCAACAACTGAACTGTGCAGGTCCAGTCGCAGCCACCGAAGCCCCACCTATTTGCGTGACTAAAATAGGGGGAAGAAAGTGGTTGGGACATAAAATAGGGGACGAAAGTGGTTGGGACTGGACCAGTAGGGAGAGGTGTTAGATATTAGCACTTACCTCCTATTGGATGCAATTGTGAGAGTGGAAAAACCAAACAGCCTCCAACAGTCAGAGTCCCGGCTAGCTCAGGTTATATCAAGAGGTGCTGCAGCTACAGTTGCATGCCTTTTTCTAGAGAGAATGAAATAGAGTTGAATGTTCTGGAGCCTCTTGTCGTCTGTACCTGATATTCAATACATATCCCTAGATTTAATAATAATTAAATCTAATTTAATAAATGCAAATTTTAGTTTTTGTTTCAGCTCCTGTTATTGTTTTGGAGTAGAGACTCTACCAAATCCTGTTCTGCCAGGAAGGGATCAAGTAAACCTTTGGGACTAGAAAGAGTTTGCACACTGCTACAGTATAGATCGGTTCTAAAATAATTCTTCTAAAAAAGGAGAAAGACAAAATCATCCCAATTTTGCAGAGTTCTCAAAAGTAAATTTATGAATCACCTCTTTTAAGTACAGTGTAATCTTTGCAATCTAAATGGTGATGTCTACATAAAAATTATGCCTGGGTAGTTTAAGTTGGTAAGAACTTTATGTTTTCTATTTCTTTAAAATTCTATGGGTTTCAATTCCTGTTTTCCTGCAATAAAATGGAAGGGAAAGGCAGCAAAGTCCATAAGGTTTGTTCCCCAGCTGTTTATGAGTTTTATTCAGTATTTCACATTCTGACCTGCAACAGCTGCAATGTGGTGACAGTGATGGAGCTGATAAATAGATTGAGAGATAAAAGAGAGATCATGATTCAAATAGCTCTTCCTTACAGAGCATTAAAAATTACAGTACTTCTCTACAGATCAGTCAGCAATAGAACCAAGAATATGGTAGATATAATCATATTTTATGAGGGCAGATGTAAAAGTTAAAATGAGAGCTTGTCTAGAAAAATGCTAGCCAGAGTGTAACTGAATCAGAAACTATGTGCTAGAATTTTAGTACCTCACAAGATTTTTACTTCTGACATGACCTGCCAATAACTTTTCCAAAGTTATTAATTGGAGGTTCCAGGGACTGAGTTCAGTTTCTAGTTAAAAAGGGTTTAAAATCTAATGTCTTTGTGGTTTATGAAAGCTATGCAATTTTAAGATAACAAATGGACCATCAAATTAAACTCCAGAAAGTAGAAAACTTGGTTCAGTTGCCTAAAGTCGAGCACCTATGTAGGTAGGCAATTAGGGTGGAAGAGCAAGAGGGTGAAGGAAAAGTTTGCTCATTGTTTATGTTAATATGAATTCACCTAATTTCACATCTTCAATGCAATTAATCTACACTGAATTAAAGTTCAGTTGTCCCTGAAAATTTGTGTGTCTCTGTTATTGTTTTTCCAGTGTATTCAATTGGGTACATTAAGGGAAAGTGCTCATAAACATGCATGTATCCTTCAAATTCACACAAATTGCATATTAATGGAAACTGCTTGAAAAATAATGCATGTTAAGCACAAATTTGTCTAGGAGGTGATGGATACATTAGAATAAATGTGTATGTATATATATATATATATATTTGTTTTCTGAGTTCTCGCGGGTGTTTATATGTGGATCTTTGGTTGTTCAGGTTTTCTCCCGCGTAAGATTCGAAGTATCTAGGCAACGTTTCGATGAAGTCTCATTCATCATCTCCAGGCTTCTGTCTCCGGCTCTGTGCTTCTCAGAGTAATGTGAGATTGCAGCTGCTTCCTCCTTTTAACTGCCAGTGGGGGTGGGACTTGATTGGGTGGGGGCTTGGCTGTGTTCTGATTGGGTGGGGGTGTGTTCTCATTGGTAGGGGGTTTGGTTGTGTTCTGATTGGTTGGGGGGTTAGCCGTGTTCTGATTGGTTGGAGGCGTGTTCTGTTCAGGTGGGGGCTTGGTTGTGCTCCAGTTAGTCTTATTTGCTGGGTGATTTGAGCTGGTGAGTTGTGATCTTGCTGTTTGGCTTCTAGTTCGTGGTCCTGCTGCATCTTCATAGTGGGTGTCGGTTTGCTTCATGTATGGCTCGGAGGGGTTTGAAGTGCGTAGTGATGCAGCTGTAGTGCAGCTTCTGGTCCATGGTCGTGTCTCATCTTCTGAGTGGGTGAGAGTCTGTTTTCTACATGGAAGTGTGGTGGTGGCATCTTGTGTGGCTCTCATGGGTGTGGGTCTGGTGTCCTTCTTCATGTTAGGTACTCGTCTGTTCATGAGGCGGGTTTCCAAATGGCTGGAAGGCGGGAGGTGTCATCTCGTTTGTTCATGCTGTGTGGGCGTTTTTCTATCTCTATGGCTTCTCTGATTATTCTGCTGTTGAAGTGTTCGGTTTTGGCGATAGTTCTGGTATTTTTAAAATCAATTTCATGTCCTGTGGCTTTGAGGTGTTGGACCAGGGAAGAGGTTGTTTCTTCTTTTTTGATTGAGTTCTTATGTTCTTCAATGCGTGCATTTATTCTTCTGTTAGTTTGTCCAATGTATGTGGTAGGGCAGGCAGTGCAGGGGATTTCGTATACTCCTTGGTTTTCTAATTCGATTTTGTCTTTGGGGTTTCTTAGGATGGTGGATATTTTTCTGTTTGTGCAGAATGCTGTTTTGATGTTGTGTTTTTGGAGGATCTTGCTAATTTTGTCTGTAGTGCCTTTTATATATGGGAGGAGGGCTTTGCCGTTTTCTTGTTCTCTGTCTTGGATTTTGGTTGGGGTTTCTTTTGGATTAGGTGGGTAATCTTCTTTCTTTGGAATCCATTGGCTGTAAGTACGTTGGTGAGAGTGTGTAGTTCGGTTTTTGGTGTTGTTCATCGCTAAGCATTTTGTTCTGGAGATGAGTGTCTTGGCTACGGAATTGATCTGTGCTGGGTGGTGGTGTGAGAGTGCATGTAGATACCGGTTAGTATGTGTTTTCTTCTGGTAGATGGTGTGTCCTAGGGAGCCATTGGATCTTTTGTATACCAAGACATCTAGGAAGGGAAGTTGGTTGTTGGCTTCTGTTTCCATGGTGAATTGTATTTTGGGGTGTAGGCTGTTGAGGTGTGTGAGGAAGTTGTTCAGTTTTTCTTTCCCATGTGGCCAGATTATGAAGGTGTCATCTACGTATCTGAGCCAGAGTTTGGGTTTGTGGTCGTATTTTTCTAGAGCTTGTGTTTCAAAGTGTTCCATGTAGAGGTTAGTGATGACAGGTGAGAGGGGTGACAATCAGAACACAACCAAACCCCCTACCAATGAGAACACACCCCCACCCAATCAGAACACAGCCAAGCCCCCACCCAATCAAGTCCCACCCCCACTGGCAGTTAAAAGGAGGAAGCAGCTGCAATCTCACATTACTCTGAGAAGCACAGAGCCGGAGACAGAAGCCTGAAGATGATGAATGAGACTTCATCGAAACGTTGCCTAGATACTTCGAATCTTACGCGGGAGAAAACCCGAACAACCAAAGATCCATATATATATATATATATATATATATATATATATATATATATATATATATATGCCATATATATATATATGGCATTCAGCTTTGTTCGGTATTTTCCCACGTCATTATAGTTGTGCTTTTAAAGTTGTAGCAATGTTTCGGCAGAATCTCATCTGCCATCATCAGGCTTCTGTATAGTGCGTTCACCACTGTAAAAGTCTGACTCACAGATGAACACTATACAGCTTAAAAAAATAAAATACCCGAACAAAGCTGAATGCCATACATGTAAGTACCTGCGAAAACTTAAGAAATATATATATATATATATATATATATATATATATATATATATATAATATATATGTAGCGACGTGATGATGGCAGATGAGATTCTGCTGAAACGTCGCTACAACTTTAAAAGCACAACTACTATGACGTGGGAAAATACCCGAACAAAGCCGAATGCCATACATGTAAGTACCCGCGAAAACTTAAGAAAATATGTATGTATGTATGTATGTATGTATGTATGTACACACACACACACATACATACAGATTTTTGTGGCAGTTCAATACATATATATAGGATAATACAGAAATGGGATGGCTCAAAGCAAAGACTGTAAAGACCAGAAATGGAGGCAAACTGAAATGGAAAAGTTTACCCATCCACAGACAGGTACATTTTTCCTCACCAAGTGACACATTGTGAAGTAATATGGGACCCTGTGGAGAGAATTAGACCAAAATGCTTGCATTTAGTATAAACTACATTATCAGTGTGAATAAGGTTTCATATTGCCTTGATTTGCTGTGGTGCAATTTCAAAATCTATTTTGAATTTTAATAGGACTCATCTCAATAAGTGTGAGCTCTTTCCTATGTAAAGCATTTGTTACTATAAAAAACTATACCACACACATTTGGGATTAGGAATCAGATATTCCAAATTTGGAACTATGACTACTCAATGGGATTTAAACTAAATCCCAGAAGTTTTCTGTTTAGAAATTAAATGCCTACTACAGACTCACCCCACTATCAAAGTAGATCCTGGACACTTAAGGTCAGGAATGTTTTTAGGGTATGGTCAAAAAAGCTAAATTGGCAGCCAGGAGGTATGATTCAAATCCATCTGATTTTTATATGCATCCTATCTTCCTTTTTGGCCATAATTTGGAGAAACTTCTAACTTGGTTTTGTGTCTGCGTGTGTTTTAATGAATTAAATCACACTGTATTTGACATTAGTAGCAAGGGGTGGGGGGGGGAGGCTTTAAAACATTTACTGTAAAGTATATTGTGAAGCAAGACTGTCACTGAAACAATTTTTTAATATATTAACTCATCTGGTGAACAATGCCAAGCATTTGTGTTGTTTTGAGAACCTTTTCCAACACACTTTGATTGATTTGAGCTTGAGGATGTCTAATAATCCTCCAAATTTACTTATTTCTCTGAGGTTGGGGAAGGTTGTTATTTGGGAAAAAAATTCTAAGCCCATTTATATTCAATATTTACCATGTGCTCAAGCTTGAGTTGAAAAAATTGTGTGCTCATGTCTGTTAGAAGACAAGAAGAGCCGATTTTTTTTTATTATTTTTCTTGCTTGGGGTGAAATGTGTGAAATTAACAAGGAGAATAATCCAGAAAAAAAAGGAAAGCATGACATTGATTGTCATATGGAGTTGTATGTAGCAATGTGGGAGAGATAGCTGTAAAGATTTATTATCATTATAATATGATGCTATTACCATACTAAACTGAGGGTGGGGAGTTGGAGGACTCAGATACAATCCATCGCATCTCAAGCAAGCATTAGGCAGGGTCAGTGGTGGGATTCAAATAATTTAACAACTGGTTCACCCAGGGTCAGGTTGGCTCTTTTGAGAGGTGTGGCCCAACCTGACCCTGGGTGAACCAGTTGTTAAATTATCCCCCATCTCCCGCTATCAAACTAGGTTCTCTGCACTGTAGTGCAATGGAGAAACAGGCAATGGAGCGACCAGCACGTGGGAAGGATGAGGAGCAGGGAGAAGAAAGAGGGAAAGCGGCCTTCTCCTTTCCTCAGGCCAGCTGCTCTGTTGCCTGTTTCTTCATTGCAGCGCAGCGCAGTGTCCAGGATCTACTTTGATAGTGGGGGTGAGTCAGTAATTTGACAACCTGTGTGAACTGGCACCACTGGGCAAGGCCTTGCTTGAGATATTAAGCTAAATATTTCACCATGGTTCTAGGTTTACAGGTTTTGTGATGCTAAGATTTGTATATGTGCATGTCCATGTTTGTAAGAGAGAGCGTTTTCAAATTTCTAAGTGTTTCTGTAAATGCTGCTTACTTAAGAGATACGTACTTGTCAACAGCTCTTTTAAAAGACCATGCTAAACTTGGAATTAACCTTCTCATTCAGTTGCGATTCTTATATCTGATTCTGCTTCAGTGGGATATTTCAGTGGGAATTTTGATTTTCTCCTTAATTTATTCTTGTATATCATATGATCAACCCACCAGATTGGAAATTTATGGGCATAAAATGCTATATCCTATGCTGTTACATAAAACAAAGAAAAACGTGACATAGACAGTGGATTCATAGATATGTTCTTATCTAGTAGCATCACATGACCCAAACGTCATTATTTCATTGCACAGACTATACCATGAGCAGCCTCTGTCACTAGAAGAAATGAGTTTTTCCAAAGGAAAAATCATGGTGGAACACTACATACTTTAGGAACAATAATCATCAACCTTCACCATAGGAATTACAGAATTAAAATAATATTTCAATAATAATGATAAACAGCTTACATCTAGTAACAATATCTTTAAGACTATCAAATATCCACACCCGCTTATCCCAGGTCCTTGAGAAGGATTTGATAGGTGGATAAAAATGCCAAATCTAGTCTGAATGCCTGGGTAATTATGCAGTGAACCATAATAATATTAATGGTCCATTAGAAGATCTTCAAGAAATACCATTTGATTGTAAGCGAGAATTGGTGCAACCATAAAATAGTGAAAGTAAAAGAAAATGAAGAAAGTGCTCTGAGACTTTAGAATTCAAACAGACAAGCACCTAGTCTTAACAAATGTTGATAAAAAAAAGTCTGGATAGTGGTCATGGCAGAAACTGGAGACAACCGAATATAAATGAAAGAACTGCAGAAGATAACAAAAAATATCAAAACAAAAGACCTGAAGATAGAAATAGAACAAATGTGGCAAAAGAAAGCAAAGATAATACCAACAGTAATCTCAGAAAAACTAGAACACTTTGGCATTGGCAAATTCATCATCAGTCAATTACAAAAGACAGCTTTACTTGGAAAAGCTTATATCCTGCGACAATATCTCTATACCATCAAACATTAACATCTGCCTCTCCCAGGAACTTGGGAATGACTGGATAGGCAGATAAAAATACCAAATCCAGTCTGAACATCTAGCTTGCTGTGCAACAAACCAGAATAGCAACAAATATTTCAGTGAAATAAATTTTGGTTGCAGTTGTAGAGAATATATGTATGTAGCTCCAGGTTGGAATGTTGAGACATAAGAGTTCTCTGAATCTGATTTTCCATTTGCACACATTTCATTAATAATGGAAAATAATGCTACCTCTTCTTCAGCCTAGGTGCACTGTGTTATTGGTGTGCTATTTTGGGGGTAGTTTGTATCTGGTTCTTGTTATGGTCATTTAGTTTTCTTTCCTCTTGTTTTTCTGGATATTGGTTAATAGTTGTGTAAAAATGAGGAATGTTGTAGTCTGTACTGTTTTCCCTTCTATTTGATAGTTTGACTCCTGGCAATTTTTTATGAATGCACCATAGATGAGGTCTATGTCTGTCTGTTTACTGCTAATTTGAACCATACTTCTAGAAGTTCACATGCTTTTTTTTACTTGACTGTTGAATGAAAATGAAAGTTTCAGTAGCTTCCCAGTTGAAGTTATGGCTGAACTTGTTAATGAATGTAATGAGGTTTCATCATGTTTTCCATCAAAGTACATAGATGTTATACGAACATATTCGTCTTATGTAATGATGTTTTATTTTATGAATGACCCATGGCTTTTCTTCTTTAGGTATAAACCATGGGTTTTCTTAATAAGTGTTGGGTGGATATTATTGATTTGTATGGTATATACCACAGTTATAAACTTGTGTAGAATCACATCTGAATTTGCCCTCTGGAAATATTTTCACTATAATATAAAAGACAGCAAAGATGATAACTTTTCAAAAATGTCATCAATATCCTATGTAGTGCAGGGATAAAATAAGCAACAGCAGACACCAGAGTATCAGAAATCCCTATGTCCTTAAATTTAATCCAATGCAAGAACTTCACAATTCCTGACACTTAAGTGAATACTTCCCTCTTACAAATTTGTAAATCTGCTGAGAAAGAAATTACCACTGCTGCCAATGAGAGTTTTTCTTGTACAGGATTTACTACATCCAGGCTATTCCCAGGTTTGTGAACTAAACTAAACTAAATTTCACTAACTAAATTTCACATTCCCAGTTCCATTACATACGTCCTATGGCTGTTATTTTCAAGGAAAAAGGAGAGTGTAGCTAGGCATTTCCTTTAGGTGTGATTTGCATGTGGCAAAAAATAATAATGATGATATGAAAACATCAGAAATAGAGATTGTTGGAGGTTCTCCAAAAGGTCATTGAGTTGCTTTGTTTTCTATCTTAGGGAGTCTCTGAAACTAGTTTGGCATACTCTGAGTATGCTCATTCTGTCAAAATGCCAATTTGTACCATTATTTTAGCTGGTAGAAACCACAGGAAGAAGCTAGTTGTCACTGAATGTCAGACATATCAACTATACTTAAGCATACTTTACTCTATATCTACTGACAGAGTGTTCAGTTTTATCTGCTGCCATTGCTAATCAACACTTAGAATGATTTCCTTTGATACAAATCCTACACATCTCAATCTGATATGGTTACACAAACTGGCTTTACCATGAGAAGATTATGAGGCTGTCATGAAGGGATTGGCTTTCTCATGTTTCAAATGGGCTTTGATAGCATCAAAGAAGCTGTTTATACAGAACATAGATACATAAAAAGTTACTTTGGATTGCATTTCTGCACTGTAAATCTGGCTAGAACTCTGCCTTTTTTCCATGGGGCCTCAAAAATTGCCATGACAAGAGAAATTACAGGATACTGTGTGGCATCATTGCCTAAAGTTGTACTCAGCTATGGGAGTCAGCAGAATGGGGAAGGGGATAAATGATTAAATGTGTGTTGCAATGAAAACTCTGCCATTTTTGAACTGGCATTGCAAAATTGCATACAAGTACACTGTGGATGGCATTTTGATATCACAACAAAAACTTTCATTATTTTGTGACTTATTGTAAATATCACTGTATTCCATAGCTTTTCGGAGGGAGAATACCCTGAGAATGAGAAATGCTTTTAGCAATTGCTATATTTGCAATTAGATATTTTATCAAGATATCACTGGTTTTATCTTTCCTATATGCTTATAGTGTACAAAGTTGACCTTCTCTAATCTAATGCTCTTATGCTTGACTTCAAATTGTTTTATCAATATTAGTTTCCATTGTCTACATTGTGGATGCTAGGTGGATTTATACTTCTTGAGGTTCAGGATAAACTGACTTAAACTGTTTGCTGCATGGACCTAGTGTTTAAAAAACACTATGGTCAAGACCACATCAGTGGTTTACTCCTTTATTAACAACAAGATGAACCAACCACCTCAGTCCCTTTTATTTTTGCTTCAATAATATGGCACGTTATACGTCTTACATTCACAATTAAATCAGTACTCCTGGTGACATTTATCCAGGAGCAAGCTTGAATTGAACCGCGCTTGTTTTTCATTACACATATACGGAATTGTCTCAGTTTGTTCATTGGAATTACTTCCCAATATTGATATACTTGCTTTAATCTTCCAATAAATCATACCCCAACATTTTTCTCAAGCTTCTCAATCAATGAACAGCAAAACTGGAAAATAAAACAATCATATCTTTGGTTTGGTTTCTAACAGAAAAATATTGGAATGGATTTTGAGCAAACTGAAATACAATATTAGAAGGGAATTTCTTCAACTGTCTTTATTCTTTTATTTGTTTATTCAATTTGTATCTCAACAAGTGGCTTTAGGCCATGAACAATTATAAAAATCAATACAAACACTGTATGAAATCATATAAAGAGAACAGCCAAGAAAATCCAGAAAAAAAAAATTGTTCCAGTCCAGGTTCACTTGAGGTAAATGCTGGTAATTCTGAAGAGATTTGTGAGCAATAGAATATTTGGAAAGTAGTTTTGGAAAACCGGACAGAGTTGATGTTTTAAACAGTCTAATAAGCAGCTGTTAAAAGTTATAATGCCCTGCAGGAATCATTTTAAAGTCACTGAATAGAATGTTCATATGTCTCAAATGGTTGAATACTGAAGAAAAGAAATAAGATTTTACTTGTTAAAACTAAAGCCCAGGAATTCCTTTTTGAAGCGGCTTCAACTAATTTAAAAGAACTTTCTAGCAACATTGTTAAATATGTCGGATAATCTCTAATAAGAACAATGCAGAAGTTCAAATACATTTCCAAGAACGATGTCTGTGTGCTCAAAGATCTAGGTCAATCACTGTCTAAACAGAAATCTACCACCGCTTGCATCTCTCAACTGTTTTTAATATAATAGATGATCAAGTGGTGGTAGGTCTATAGTTCCCATTCACAAAGTTTCAGACTCTTTTGATTATTATTTCTCCATCTGAGCAACTTTAAGATGTTTGAATCAACTCCCTGCATAGCTGACTGGGAATTTTGGAGATTGAAGTCCACACATCTTAAAATGGCAAGGGTTGAGAAACACTGCTTTGAATTAACACATATTCCTTGATAAGGAAAAAGCAAACATTTTTGAACTTGTAACCAAGGAAAGAGTAATAGAATGGAGTAGATTTCTGCGTACAACAAATGGAGCTGTTCTGACAGGACTTCTATGGAAGCACATAGACTGTTCGTGTAACTTTGTAAGCCGCCTTGAGTTGCCATGTGCAATAGAAATTTTCTAAATAAATAAATAAGCAGCAATATTACACAAATATCAGGAGAATATCTATGTCAAAGCAACAAGAATGATGTCAAAACGGACAGGTTATTGCTGTGTCTCCTGTACAGAATTTAACAGTATCAATAATTTCTGTGTATATGGATATTTTATTAGATTATAAAATATAGAGCTATTTTCTTCAAAATTCATAATAATGCATCTTTTTATTTCACCAACCAACCAAGTATCTGTGGTCTCGAAACTTCTCATATGATTGTTCCCCTGCAACTGATATTTGGGGCTGTTGTGTCCCCACCATGAATAATTCTTGATAGGGCTATCTTAAATTATTAAACCACCTTTTAGCATACATGATCACATGTTGTGATCATGGGTCCCATATGATAGTTATGAGCTGTATGAATATGTTTTCTTTTATCTGTTCTAAATTTTACAGATGATCCACTTTTGAAAGTAGAGAAAGATCTTCTCCCTTTTTGCTTTCTCCATGCCATTCATGATTTTATTTATTTATTTATTTGTTTGTTTGTTTGTTTATTATAGCTGTCCACCTCACACATATTGTATGTGACATCATTAAACATCAAACATAAAAACTCATTTAAAAGCCTTCTCCACCCCCATAGCAGCAGCAACTCAGTCAAATTAACCACTTGATCAACTCCATCTCCATTCAGTGTCCCGAGATCTGCTGACGTTAAAACCACATTTTAGGGCATTTTGGAAAAGCAGCAAGGTGGTGGCCAACTATATCTTGGAGAAATGGTGTTCCATAGAGAGTGGGCCACCATAGAGAAGACCCTCTTCATGGTTCACCAGAAGTACATCCCTAATCAATGGGACCCATAACATTCCCTATCTTTCTGTCCTGGTGAGTGGGATGAATGGAATAGGGGAGAGGCAGTCCTTCAAATAAATTGGCTCCAAGCCATGTAGTGTTTTAAAGGAGGTAGCTAGCACCTTGAATTATACCCGAAGCAGATTGGCAGCCAATGCAGAGAGAGATGTACTGTAAGAGAGATGACATAAGTGCAAATCTAGGCTTCTGCAAAACTATTCGCTCTGCTGCATTCTGAACCAACTGAAGATTCTAGATACTCTTCAAGGCTCCCATTTAGATCATATTACAATAGTCCAGATGGGAGGTGACCAAGGCATGGATGACTATGAGAAGGATATGTTGGTCCAGGAATGGGCACAATTGGCACACAACTTTATGCTCTCAATTGTGTGTCTTTCTATCTTTTGTGTAGCTAGAGTCCTAAATATTTTAACCCTTTTCTTGTAAGGAAAATGCTCAAGTCTCCAATTTCGATCGCCATCTTCAGCACTTTTTTTCAATTCCATTACTGTCACTAACTGAATAATTCTAGGAATATATAGGACTTCTTCCCACAGCCAAATTCCTTTACACAACTGAATCAATTCTACATGTCTGTGCAGACAAAAAATTAACAGAAATCAGATTTTGATTGTGAGAAACCAGTGCAATGAATAAAAGAAAAAAAATATGAATATCCCAGTGCACTAAATGCACAGAATATATGTAACCACCTGAAGGAATTTGTCAGGGTAAAAGAATCCTTAAATTATATCTATTTATAGAATGTGGATACATTCAGAACATTCTCTAATGTGCTACTTACAATTGTAGGGCACAAGAAATGACAAGCACATTATCTTGGCAAGGATTCATTCACCTGTTAGGAATTTAATTCATTGTAGGCAGCATGCATTTTCTTTAACATTCATATTGCCAAAAACATTTATAAGAAAGTAGGCTAAAATAGCTCTATGTGGCTAATAGTAGCCAGAAAATTGCCCTAGCTCTTTATTTGCCGTTACATATGGCTATCCTATGTCTATAAAATTCAAGAAATGACAGCACAGACTTTTTTAAGGACAAATGTCCTGAATCTAGAGATAGGGAAGCAAATAAAAACACTTCAGAGAATGATAGTTGATTCCTCACAACATAGATTCATATAGGAGTGGCAGAACATGAGCTCCATATGGTGGTCATTCATAATTTTACTGAATCCACCCATATGAAAAACAGCTTCTCTGCAGAGCTTTATCATCTCCATTTCTCTGCTTACAAGTTGGTCATTGTTCTCAGTTGGCCCAATCATTAGAAAATCACCGAAAATTTAAAATGATAGTGGTTATGACAATGAAGTATATTCATCTATACTACAAAAAGAAAACAAATGAATAAATGCAGAGGTATGATATTTTCCAGGGCATTGTGAGCATTTAAAATAAAAAATTAAGCAAAGCAAATAAAAGTGAAAGTGCTGGCTGCACTGAAAATTCTGTGGGCTGCAATCAAGAGAGCAGCTAGCAGGAGAGGTGCCCCTGTAAGCCTCCTTTTTTGTATTTTGTGGTGGCCAAGGGATGTTTCAAGCATGAACCCTCAATACAAAGGCTGTTTTCTCTCTGCAGCCTGGGATTTGGCACAGCCAAGGAATTCTAGTTAACTATACCCATCCCACATTTGGAGGGTGCCAGATTGGGAATAATTCTTCCTGGACCTATATTTTCTGGCTTTAAACTGGAATACAAAAGTTTTGAACTAAGTCTTGTTTACATCATATAATTGCATTGGTCATCATCCCTATTTCAGGATCTTGACAGTTTCATTTCCCAGTAAAGCTTTTGAATAATTTCTGACATTAACCTCAGGTACAATACATTGAAATAATCCAACCCAAAGGTTATCTGGGTGCCAGTTAGATATATCAGTTTATGGTGTAAAAAGGTGGTCCCAGCCATTCAAGTCATCTGTGCTTTCTAAGACATAAATAGTCCAGAAGCTGAAGCATTGATCTTTCAGGGAAAGTGAAACTCCCCAAACAAATTAAACACAATTCACTTGGGCAGACAGGACCTGGATGGATTTTCAATTTATTTGGTTGCCATTACTTGGTTCAGGGTGGATGAATTCAACTTCACTATATGATTTGGAGGAATGTGACACAACAATCTTGCTGAAGCTAAGCAGTTTTGTTCAATGCCTTGAGGGGACATTTTCCTACTGATTTTCTTGGCCAGTGATTAAAATAATAGCCTCCTCTGCCCTCACAGTTACTTTTATTATTATTATTTGGATGTGGAAGCCAAAAAGCCTGGGAGCTTCATAACATTAGGCTGACAGCATCTTCTTTATTGCAAACAACCATGAAGGGGGAAATATTTTGTAGGAAAGAAAACTCATATTCTTAAAAGTGCTTAAGCTAAAGTAAGCATCTTGTTCATTAAGCACTACTAGATTATTTCACACCAGGTAACAAGCACTTAAAACCTTATGATGTACTATATAAAATACCAGGCTTAGGGCATTGTAAAGACCTTCTGAGATTTAGTTACAGTGTGAGAATTCAGTCACTTTATTTTTAATAGAAATAAGAGTTAATGAGTGATATTTAGAAGTGCCAAGTGACCAGCACCTTTCTCTGGCAATTTGCATTCCTGGCAGCTTCTCAGGATCCTACATAAATTGCTAAAAGCAAACAGATTTGGACAGCAGTAGCTTGCAGGAAATACTTTGTCGTAACAATTCTTCTGTTCCATTTTGAATATGTAATTACTGGAGAATTATCTTTCCTTAAAATTTCTTCAGTTTTGTTCTTCTATGAATTAGGGGATTGAATTTTGTTTCTGAGGTTAGACCCCCACATTTAGCAAGCACATGCAGATCTTTGGAAAAGCAAGGGAAGTTGTTTGTTGTTCGTCTGTTTGTTTGTTTGCCTTTGGTTCAGATTTCCAAACCACAGCTACTCACATCTCTATAAAGTTCCTGATATTGATTTAGATACCTTCCTGCCTGTTCGGAATGTATCTTACAGTTTGAAAATGAATAATAAATTGTTATTGCCAGAATTTCAATGCCTACCAATCTTTTTTGTAAGTACACAAATTGACAATGATGGTATTCTGTTTGAAAAGAGAGCAGGCTTCAAAGAATGAGTAATGACATTTATTCTAGTTATTGCAGTATTTACATCCAGTTTTCAGATTGATGATTTAGGGCAGGGGTATCAAACTCACAGTGTCACGGAGGCATCATGTGATGTATTACAACTTTTTCCCTTTCACTAAACTGGGCATGGGCGTGGGCAGTATTTGATGCATTTGACCCATTGGCTGAAAGTTTGACAGCCCTGATTTTCAGCGAACTGATTGGAGCTTCAGATTCAGTAATTCCCAGGATGTCTGTTGTGCAATAAGGATTTTAAACTAAGTCACCATTCTAGATATCTCCATTTTTTTCTTGGTTAGAGTAGAAAGGCTTCATAATTCTCTGAGATCTCCTTGTTCTTACTATCCTTTGCCTGGTAACACAATCCAAGGAGAGAAAATAAAGAGTTTGGGTGCACTGTGCTTTCCTGTGATTTTTTTTTAAATGAGAAGGATCTTGTGATTTCTTTCCAAAATCAATCTCTTTTGAAGTCATGGTTGTTTCCATCTCAGTTTTAAGGCAGCACTCCACCCTGTTTCAGCATAATGTCTTTTGGGGCAGAGGACCCCTTCTTAGCAGGTTGCTGTTGAAAAATATATAAAACCAAAATGTAATGAAGTAGTCAGAACTTAAATTAGTTGACAAGTGGACCCGTGAAGTTTTGCCCTATTTTAGAATCAAATCCCCTGCCTAAATAGTGTTCTAATGCAAGGTTTACTTTATTGTGATTTCAAGAGCTTTTCAACAAGCAGAGGAAAGGGGGGAAATGTTGAATACATTAGGAAGTTTCTTGGCTTAGCTCATATTCCAAACATTAAAAAAAAGTTCCAGTTCATTTCCCATTGCCAAGGGAAGGGCTGATTGCAACTTTAAATGATTTTTATTGGCACAAGGAAGAGTTGTCAGTCAGGCTTCAGCCAAATAGTGGTCAAGTTGACTTAAGTCAAGCCTAAGAAGAATATGTCTTCACTCTCTTTTCAATATTCCTTTCCTTTTTATTATCAAATGACATATTCCTACTTAGCAACAGGAGAAGTTTTCTCTTCCTACTGATGAGGTGAAACTTTGGAGAGAAGGGTGGGGAGGTAAAGCACAGCTGCTAATTCTTTGGTTTTAAGTCCCAATTTTGACAACTTATCAATTTACAACCCAGGTAGCTGCCTCATGCCATGCAATGACTCAGGGAACATCTGGTTCTTTACAATTCATGTTGCATAATTCTGTACAATACATTCTCTCTTTTCTGTTGATTTTTTAAAAACTTAATTTGCTTACATGTAGAAATTGGGCAAGGATGCTTATGTGACTTCTAAAAAGTGTTCATATGGTCCCTTCTTATGGATAACAGTAAGTTATTTTCAATTGATCAGGCTATATTTATAGATGATGGGAGGCCATTCTTTGTAAGTGTAATGACTAAGGTTGGGTTGACATCTATTTATAGTCTCTACAATATTACATGACTTCACTCTGTTACAACCAAAAAAGATTAAATAAACTTCCCTATACTGTTATAAGTTTAGAAATCAATCAAGTAAAAAAAAAATCCCAGTTGTCTCTCAAACAAAGGGAGCTAAAAATTGTTGCTGTGTATTAAAAAAAAATAGGAAGCATATATTTAAAAACAAAACATGTCTCAGTATGTCCTTTTTTAATAAGTTTTTTTAAAGAGGTCACACAGAAATGCATCTTATCTGCTATATCAAATTCTCTCGTAAAATTTAATATATGAATATCTGTTCTCAAAAACATTTTAGCTTCCAAAATGCTTTTATATATTCATGAGAATTTTTGAAATAATTGCGAAAGTGTTGAGCTATCTTCATCTTTACCAGAACCAACTATAGATCTCTTGGAAAAAGTTCCCCATGAGCACTGAAAGTCATTTTTTCTTGAACTTTATTCTTTTCTAATGAGTTGGAATCCAGTTCCCACAATTCCTAATGCGAATCCCTAACACTTCTGGGAGGCCCAAGGTTGAGTCAGACAATTGTAGAAGACTGTATACCAAGCTATAGAGTGAACTTCATTTCACTCTATTCTATGAACAGGACACCAGTTCATCATTTTTTCTGTAAGGGCCTCTGTTTCAAGAAGGGATCCATTTTTTTTTTCAGCTTAAAAAACCCACAACTTATAAAGCCAATGTACAGACTGACATGCAATAAAATATCAATAAAATAAAACCAGAAAATAAAAACATAAGTTAAATATTCAATCCCTGCACTTTTAAAGGCAAGGGAATAAGGAATAAAAAGAAAAGAAAGAGAAGAGAGAACTGACAGGTTTCTCCAAGTACTTATACTCAGTTTACTTGGTGTTGGGGTGAAATATTACAAGGGACAGAATTCCAAAATTTGAATGTCATCATAAATGGCCTTCTGTGATAACCAACCATCCCATATAAGAATAGTGACATGATAAAAAAAAATTGCATCTGACCAAATTATTTAGATGCAACTAGAAAATGTAGAAATGAAAGCAATAAACACTTTGTATCATCATTCTTTTTTTAAAAAAGTCTGAAGGTTACACACAGCTGTTAAGATTAGCAGATTTTAATAGTCATGTCTTCTTACCCACTCTCATTTAAAACTATTTAACTGATGACCATCTCCATGTCTTGGCAGCACAGAAATGCTCAGACACCTGCTATTAATAAGGAGTTTTCAAAAACAGAAAGAATTGCATGAACCAACCTATAAACCAAAGATAAAACAGAACCATGATTTGTTAAGGTATTCAAATGAGGGACTGGGGTAGGAGACAATTATCTCATAGGATTTTGTTTCTTATCTAAGCTGGCTATTGCAATCGGATGAACATAGTGAAGCAGCAGATGTAACACTGTCTATTCAAATCTGATTCTGGCATTCTGCCAGAAAATACATTTCATAAATACTAGAACTTTTTTCAACAATAGTATCTTTCTTTTTTTTTACCTTGGTGAAAGTACACCCTTTAAATATGATTTGAACTTTTGCATCCTTGCATTTTCCCTTATATTTAGTAATCTTTTAATGCATATCAGATTCATGAATATATTTCCTTTCAACAAAACAAAATATGCCTTCTGTTAATGCAATGAAAGAGTTCTATTTAGTTCAACATTAATTTGGTGTAGTGGTTAGGATACCAGACTAGAAACAAGGAATCTGGGAGTTCTAGTCCTGTCTTACCCATAAAAACCAGCTGAATGACCTTGGGCCAGTCACTATCAGCTGCCACCTTATGCTTGTTTGTGCTTTACTATTATGTGGTAACAGACTGCCATGAAGTGTGGGGAAGGGAGAATGAAGTGGGTATGCTTCAGAAAATGAAAGTCATGCTGTATTTCATTGAGACACTATCTCAAGATCACCCAGCTGAAAGAAGGACAGGGGCCTATACCAACTTGTGCTTAGACTAACTGTTAGGAAAACATCTTGCCTGATTAGTTCCATGGGGTGGGGTGGGGGAGCAATGAGAGACGGTTAAGGAGGGAAAAGAAAAACTTAGGGATCTTGGTGCACAATTCTCAGTTCTGGCTTTGCAATATTATAATACACTTGATCACTAATAAACAATAACTTTCTTAACAAATGAAACCAAGGATCATTTCTATTTAGGGATTTAAGTTGTGGCAGGTCCAACAGTCACTCTGTCTCCACCCAACCCACCTTCCAGGGTTGTTGCAAAGAAAATAGGAAGTGGAAGGAGTATTATACAGTATATGTTTGGCAACTTGAGTTATTTATAAAAAAAAATTATAACAAAGTCAGGATAAAAATAAATGAAGTTGCCATATTTGAAAAATACTACTCTAGCAACTAGACAGAGGATCCTGTTCCCAAATCAATTTTCTAATGAAGCCTTCAGTGGTCCATTGGCTATTGATTTCCACAGAGTCTAAGAATCAGCTCCCTGTGCCCCTTTCTCTTATCTTTCTTTCTTCATAAACTTTTTGTCTGATTATAGGAAGGGAATCCAGATGTCTCTTTTTTTTCTCACCAGCATCTAGCTTTCTTGGGTGCTTTTAGCTTTTGAAGAGAATATTGGGGCAACCAGATGGGTATTATCTTAGGAACATCTAAGTGAAAAGCAGATTCCCAGGAATCTGCCCGGAAGCTCTTTTTAAAACTAAGTTCATAACACATAATGATGGAACACGCTTGTCAAAAAATGCTTTAATTCTCTATTCCAGCAGAATATAGTTGCCTAGAAACAGCTAAATAAATACTACTTCTGTTAAAAAGAATGTTTAGCCTTATCTATATACAAAGACTTTCCCCCCACCCCCAAAGTTAGAAGAATAGAGTATTACCAGTAAACAAAAAGTTGGTCATCTTGAAACCATGTCAAATGAATGCCTATTTACAGAAACAGTGAAATCAGATACTGTGCGAGCACTCGGAGGTTTGCAACATTTGACAAATTGTAATTTTGTTCTTCACAAACTCCTGAACACTTCCTGCTAAGTGACAACAAACCTCAGCAAGTTTCCACAAACCTTCTGCAGCTTCTTCATTTTAGTATAAAGAACAGATGCCATTTTGGTGCTGTTCTGTATTTCTCTGTTCTCCATACTCAGGGAAAGGAGTTTGCATTATTTGATTGGGGAGGAGGGGTTTATTAAACTGTTTCAGAACATTTTATTTTCTTCTTTTCTTTTCTTTGCAATAAGTTATGGGATGTCAACAAATGACAGTCATAAAAAACTCATGTACATCATTCTTAAAAAAGAAGAGAATTCACAGGCAGAATTTAGAATTTGATGTTCAAATGTTCAAAAGTACCAAGTTTAGACAGATATGAAAAGGCCAAGCCAACATCCAGGAAGGTCCCTATTTGCATAATTTTTGTATTTTTTTTTTTATTCTTCAGAACCTATAGTTCAGTGATGGCTAACTTTTTCAGCTTGGTGTGTCGAAAATTGGGAAAAAGTGTAGTCTTCCTCTGGTTCTGTGTCACTTCAAGAAATATCAATAATTTGGTAATATTTGCAGCCCTAATAAAGAAAGAGATATATTTTTAATATATTTATATTTATTAGTTCAAAAAGCTAAAAGTTTTGGAGATTTTTTTGGAGGGTTTTCATGGTGCTCTGTGAGGATGGTAAGAAGCAAGAACTGCAAGAGGTGCTATGGAGGCAATTAAAGCTTAGAGGAGCTGGAGAGGGGCTGAATGCTGCAGACTAGACATCCAAGTGTTTTACAGTGGGAGAGAAGAAGGGAGAGCCACAAAGACAGAAATGCAGATTATAGTATTAATTGCACTTACAGGACAGCCACCCGATGCTGCTTATCGTGAGCACTGTGTCTGGTTGTTGTGGTGCAGTCCTCCTGCGATGTTTATGATGGACTGGGCTGGGGTGATCACACAGGGCTGTGAAACTCATCTCCCTGGTCTCAGGGCTGCAGGTGCAGGATGTGGGGATCAGAAGGCCACCTTACAGGGCTGTGAACCTCATGGATCTCCTTTCCTCCTGTAGCGTTCCTGAGGTAATGAAACTGACAAACCTCAGTTTATGGTGGTTAAAACTGGTTCTCTGCTGCAAAGATCTCGTGGCAGTGGTGACACCACACCTCCACGCAACAAGCAGGGAGCAGGGATTGGAGCAGAGCACAGGCAGCCTCTAAATGTGCAGGTTTTCCCCACACCAATAGGCGTGTCAGTCAAAGTGCCTCGGTATGTCACGAGTGACACACGCGTCATAGGTTAGCCATCACTGCTATAGTTATATTAAATTGGGATGGGCAAGGAAAAAGCAGTCAAAAACTGAGAGGCATAAGTAAAATGGAGATTTTATTAGAACAAGATTGTTTTACGTTGAAGAAGGATTATACAAATGTGCGTTGGTCTTTTTCGCAGAAAATTTTACCCAAGAATATATAAATATTTTGAATTCAAAAATGGATAAAAATAAGTGATATTGCAATAACAACCAAAGAACACACAATGGGGAGCTTCAGGGAGTGCAATGGCCAAGATCTCTCCTCTGAAACTGTGGTCTTCAGTGGTTTGTTAATTCATCAAACGTGTTTAGATCTTAACAAATATTTCCAGACTCATTCTGAACAAATAAACAACTAAGATTATTCCTTCTAACTCAGTTTGAGAAAATGTTTTAACTGAAGATAATGGCAGGATTTTTTTTCCCCAAGCATGGAGTTGATCTGGGGTTTTAGGGGGAACATCAGAGGTGGTATTCAACAGGTTCTGACCAGTTCTAAAGAATCAGTAGCGGAAATTTTGAGTAGTTTGGAGAATTGTTGGTAACCTTCCCCCAGGAGTGGGGAGGGAATGGAGATTTTAAAGCATCCTCCCCCTGGAATGGTAGGAATGGAGATTTTGCAGTATCCTTTCCCTGCCATGCCCACCAAGCCACACCTACAGAACTGGTAGTAAAAAAAATTTTGAATCCCACCACTAGGGAACATACAGAAAAGTAAGAATTTCCCAGTTCCCAACAAATATGGAACAGGCTCTGGAAAATCAAATGGAATAGAAAAGGTTTACATCAGGGGTGGGATTCAACCGGTGTTAATACCAGTTCGGTGACTACGTTTTGTACATGCATGAGCACTTTGTGCCCACGCACGCCAGACTCACACTGTGCACAAATGTAAAAATCATTAAGCTGTGCTACCCAGACAGCTAAAAAGCGCTGCACACAGGTGCGCAGCATTTAAAAAGCTTCTTTTTTCCTGCTTTTTCAACCTCAGCTGTCCTAAACAACGCAGCTGAGGTTGAAAAAGCAGGAAATAAAGGACAGGTAAGAGCCCAGATGGGTGGGTGGGCCAAACAGCAGCAAATGCAGAACTGCTTTGGTGTCTGCTGCTCTTCAGAGCTACCGGTTTTATAGAGCTGGGCAGAACCGGTACCATCCCATCCCTGGTTTGCATGAAAAATTAGAAAGCACAACTCTAATTCAAAATTCCTTTGAAATTGATCATTTGTTAAAATTTGTTAAGACTTGCAAGACACCTGCAAATAAAGCAAATAAAGGTTAAGCTTTCCCGAATAAGAAAAAGCAACAAAACAGCATGGTAGCCACTAATCCAGGTTCCATTTCAAACTTGGCCATAAATAAAGGTTATTATGGCTTAGCCTAGCAACAATGTCACTGTCACTGTCATGCAAACTAACCCATTTATCTAAGAATAGGGAAGGGGAAAAGTCATCTCTAACGCCTGACAAACTTCAATATTCTAGAAAATTTCAAGGTAAATAAAGTTAGATAGACTTGACTCAGCAGAAGGAACTTTCTATGTTCTTCCTGGGGATATCTCCACTGACTTTTTAATAGTGAAGTAGGATGTGGAACAGAAGGTCCATATTCAACTTCATATACTATTTCTGATACTTGCTTACAATTGCATAGCTAGTTTTCAATAACCAGAATATAACAATAAATAGTTTTCATTAGAAATAAAATCTATATTTTTTTAATTAGTGGGAGTTTTGTATAGATAAAATATCCTGTATCTTGCCAAAGCATCACCTTAACAGTAAAGTTATTATTTTGGCTTATTATTTCCAGGGGTTGTCATCATTTTTACCCTTCTTCTCCATTTTGAATTGTATCATAATGATAACTTCCAGCCCTGTTGCCAAGCAGCACAACTGAAACTAAGAAAATGTATAAGTTGCTTCTAAAATACTTTAAATATATGAGATATTATCCAAAATTAATTCACCAGGAAATTATTGTCAAACTATATCTGGGGAACACCTAGCTGAAAAGCTGCTCAAAACAAATTGAAATCACAAAATTAAAGCCTGCGGGAGGTCAAAATAGAGGATGTGCCATGCTACTTTATTCACTGAAAATATTTTAATTAATAAGGCATGAACAAACCGTTTCTAAATGAAAAATTAAAATATCAGAATAAAGTAGCCATGGTGGCACAAACTCTGTCCAGAGCCTGGAGTTTGATCCTGATGGGGCTCAAATTTGTCTCAGCCTTCCATTCTTCCAAGGTTGGTTAAATGAGGACTCGGATTATTAGGAGCAATACCCTTATATTGTAAACAGCCCAATGAATGCTATGAGATGGTGTAGAAGCCTTAAATGCTAGGCTAGGCTAGGCTAGGCTAGGCTAGGCTAGGCTAGGCTAGGCTAGGCTAGGCTAGGCTAGGCTAGGCTAGGCAAGGCCAGGCTAGGCTAGACTAAATTGTAGCAATTGAGCACTGTGGTAAAATCTGGTTTATCTGAAAGAATAATAATCAGAAGTAAGCTTGCCTGGATCCTTATTCCAATTCAATTTACTGAATAATCATATTGGGCATGGTAGAGAGAAGTGTAGCCTGATGCTTTCCTTCCATCTTTTTTGCTCTTTGTTTTTTAATATTATACATTTGGAAAAGTCCATAGAATTTATCTTGCTCAGTACCAGAATCCTAATGAAAGCACCCTTGACCAAAAGTTGTTAAGTGTCTGCTTGATTGGATCAAGCAGTTCAGATTCCACTGTCTTCTTTGGAGGAAATGCAGTAGATCTTATGACTCTAGAAGATTCCACCCTAAAAAAATTATAAATCTGCATCCTTATGATTGTGGATAAGCCTTTTTGGGTGGGAGGGGGGAATTCTTTCTAAAACCTATGGATCTCACCAAATTCATACATATATATTGAAACTAGCTTTAAATTTGTTTATTTGATTAATTGATTTGTGTTTTTCATTCGGGAGCTCAAAGCATGAAATAGAGATGTTAACTGGCCAAAAATTACCTAGTGAGCTTCCATCGCAGAGCATAGATTTGAATCTGAGAATCCACATTTTTCTATATAGTTTTGTAAAATAAGTAATTGCTTGATCTGAAATAATTTGCTTATTAGTTACTGAGAAAATATATCCATCAATTGCATTGTTATTAAAGAAAAATAACATCAGGAATGTGATCCAGAAAAGTATATTTTAAATTTGCTAGAACAAATATTATAGTTTTCACTTGAGTTTTCATACTTCATATCTTTTGAAGGCTATGAAGAACACAGAAAAACTTTCTGATTCCTTCTCACTTAAACAGCATCAAAATATTTGACTCATCTTTATTATTAATGCTCAGTGCTATACAATCTTCTTTTTAGCATGATGGCCAGGTTTTTTAAAAAATAATGTTTCCTCATGTTGTTTCCTCTCATCCCTTTTGTCATCCCCAGCCCATAACTAAGGTAGCGTAAAGTTGTCTTAAATTGTTCCTGTTTTAAAATAGTGTTTTCTCTCATCTACCACAATTTAACATACTTCAACAACAGTGTGTTGCTGACATTGAAAGGGATGCAGTTTGCTGTCAAATATTTGCTAATCAAAATTTTAAACCAATTGATTACTGAAATAGATATTTTCACTGTTTTATTTTGAACGTTTAAAGGGACAGTTATCAATCTTATAATACTGATAAAGTATTATAAGTAAAATATGATAGATAGTATTTTATCATGACATATTTATGGAGTCTTATAGCAAAATGCCCTTGCATTATACTTAATTCATTTTTATTAGTTAAAATTATTAGTTTTATTAGTTAATGTGTAATTTAGAACCTCAATGTGTTAATGTGTAATTTAGAACCTCAAAGAAAACCTATTGTTTTCTCACATGACCAATGAGAGTAGATTATAGAACAAAATAAAGCCAGCAAATTCATTCTTATAGGTCTTCTGAAGCTCAACTCTACTATATTCCAATGAAGGTCCTCATCTTTCCACTTAAACATTAATTTCCTTCACACAGAAGACCCATAACCTGTTGTTTAAAAATTGTCTTAGAGTAGCCTCAACATATATTAATATTGCTACAATTTTCTAAAATTTTGATCATCAGTTTGGTAAAGTGCTGCCTCTGGAATAATCCAGATGAGATTTGGCCATTTCTAAAAATTGAATTGGAAACTCAAATTCAACCAATCCACCTGTTACAATATGTCTGGTCATCTGAATAACTCTTTTTTTAAAATTTCCACCCAAATAGTTTCCAAATTCAGAATGCTTTCACTGTCATTCAATGCCTTTTTGAGGACATATGTACAGCTTACATACATGTTATTCACATTATTTGGAAATATATTATTTTTAAAGAGAAAGTTAAATTCTAATCAATGTAGCATTTAATATCTGTTTCAGACTGAGAAAGTGCAAAAAGCATAGTCTGGGAAAATGACGCTGAATTTTTTTCATAACTCATCACTATTAGGTCATGATCATTAGGTCATTAGGTACTTGAAACATTCAGTAATAGGTCACGATAGGTTAATATATTAACTATAGTGTTCACACTTGTTTTTAAAAGTCAGTGATTTCTGGTTAATTGATGTCTACTTAACCCCTAGCTTTCAAGTAACAAAAGAAAGGTACATTTGGAGAAGTAATTATTAGCTCTGCAATGTGTACATGATACCATGAATAAAATTCAGAAAACAATGACAGCAAAAACAATAGCTTTTTCTAAATCGTGCTGGGAAAATAGATTAGCAAATGCAACCAGTAAAGCTGAGAAAAGAGTAAAGTTTGAGGAAAACTGGCAAGTATTTGACAGAAGCAGTGAGGAAATGAACTTGAGTGCTGGGCTTCTAGTTGCAAACATCCAAAAAAGAGAAAAGTCAGAAGTGGAGGACCTGAGGTCCATAGAAATAGAGAAGCCTTTTGAATGAGAAGTGAAACATCTTCAAGTAAAACAAAGAAAGTCCAGTTGCCTTTTGAAAAAGCACCTTTGCAGCCTAGAAATGCTAAGGTAAATACAGTAGAAGGACAGATAATCTAAAACAATGGGAGGCTTCTTGTTAGCGTCAAGCTTTCAAGATTGACTCTGCAAGCTCTTGGACAGCTTGGTATTATAGAAGACCTTTACCAAGGCAGCAGGTATGTCCCAAAGACCAAACAGTTAATCAACAAAACTAAAAAGTTGTAGAGCTGTAAATATATGCATAGACAGACACATGCTTGAGAGGAGAAAGGAAAAGCATAGAGGTTTGGTGTGCAGGACGGGCTATAAAATAGAAGAATGGAAACAAAGAGATGGTTACCCAAAGGATGGCCTAAGAAGATTCTGAGAATATGAGACAGCCTTTCAAAGCAAGACAGAAGAGAAGCTACTTGTCAGTAAAGGGGAAACTTTGCCCAGCTGGGAGCCTTCTCTCTGCAGGAACAAAGAGAGAGGCTGGCTAGAGAGTACAAAGAATTCAGGGAAGCCAACAAAAAAAGTAGCTAGCAATGGGGAAGCCTCTGGGAAATCTCCCATTGTCTCACTTTGCTGCTTCAAAAACTTATTGTCAGCACTCTTTTAAGTTAACTGGACAGGAGCGGGGTGAGGGGTGACAGCTTTCCTGTTTGGTATTTCCTTAAGAGAGTTACCTCCTCAAACTGAGAACATTTTTTGTGTTAAAGTAAGACCTAAACAAAGTGGGCCTTGTAATATATATATTTTGGAACTCAAATACAGATTTTTTTAAAAAATAATAACTATGTTAATATAGTGCTAATTCATAGGCATTCTTAGTGGCTTCCAAAAGTCCATAGTGAAACTGCTACAGAAGTAACAATTGTGATTTTGAAAGCATTAGAAGATCCAATTAGAAACCTACCTTTGCTAGCATTGTCTTCCAAGTATGGGCATATCTGGGAGTAAACCTTACTTAGCACATGTCAACATAGTATGATAGACTTGCAGGGCCAGCATGTTGTACAACAAGGTCACATAGTATAATAAGACTGGGACTGGGTTAGGGACTTCTATCCTCACTGTGAGTTGTGTTGTGGGATGGGGGTGCACAAATGGAAACTCAGCCAATCTCATTGTACACATGTTGTACTCTGACAACCAAGGTAATAAAGTAATAATAACAAAATGAGTTAATTTCCAAGTCAAAATGTTTAGAAGTTCAAGACAGGCAAGTATTAGAATTTAGCACTGAATTTAGCTATTTGTCTGAAAATGTAAAAAACTAATATAATTGGATGCTCTGTCAAATATAAAATCAATATTAGCAAAAAAAAAATAACTTGTAAATGAACAGCATTTACAAATCTTTTCCCAGTCACATCTACCAAACTCACCAGAATAGGGAGGCAGGGAATGTTGCAGTGCCTCTGGACAAACCTAAGGAAATAAATCTGGCAGGACCCAGAATCGGTGGATTTTCTATGGTAACTCCCTCCCTTTGGAACAAACCTAAGGAAATAAATCTGGCAGGACCCAGAATCGGTGGATTTTCTATGGTAACTCCCTCCCTTTGGAACATTATTTCTGTGGAGATGAGACTGGACTTCACTTTGACACTCTGTTGCCAGTCCATGAACCTGCTTTTGCCAACGGGCCTACTAGGGAACCCAGAGTTGTTTGATTGATTGTGGTTGCCAGAGGGGTAGGATAATTACAGTTTTTTATTGTTTGTATATTTGATTTTATTTTTATAAGCTATCCAGAGTCACTGAGAGTGAGTGGGCAGCATACAAATTTTCTTAAATAAATAAGATAAACATGGCAGAGCTATCAAAAACGGAACCTTCCTGGCAGATTCATCACTTTGGGCAAATCATTTACCAAGTCACTCAGATCTCTGGATCTTCTGTTCCAGTAATGTTGAGTGAAGCAAATACCCAAATAATTCTATTGACCAGAAACAGAATATATCAGAATCATTGCTCTGTATTAAAGGGTTCAAGAGATTATGGACCAAATGCATGACAAAAATTCGAGCTATAACTCTAACTACAAAATGCTGTCACAGCAGCATGACTTGTTTAAACATTTATTAAATCACTTCACAACAAATAGTAACACATCAAGTGCTATCCTCACTTTTCACAGCAATCTCACTTCTAAGGAGGAGAGTGCTAGCCAAACCGGGTGATGATTGTTGTGGTTTTCGTTAAAAAAAAGCCTCAATTGAAATATTATTTCAGTGAACATTTAGGGGATAAATTGCTGCTGCAACATCTTAATTACAAATATTTATTGGGCTATTTTATAGTACAGCAATTGGCTACAAAAAGAACAAAGGAACAACAAAGCTCTAAAGATATTCCATGTAAAATTACAGGATAAACAAAAGCATCTTTGCAGTGGCAGTGAAGGCAATTTATTTTTCTTATTAATAATAATAAAAAATGTGTATAAAAGTGATATCCAACATTTAAGGCAGAAAAGAGCAAATTATTCACAAAAACAAAGCCCTTGGAAAATATTTGCTAAGTATCACCACGGTTTTCTGATCATCCTTGTTTATTCCCATTAAAGCCTGTTGGCATGTCTTGGTGACTACATTTCTATATGTAGTCTTTTTTCAAAGATGTGGCAAAGGTTTCTTTTCTTTTCTTTTATAAGATTGATAAAGACCATCAATAAAGACAGATCACCATGTGTTCTACTTTATGTCTATGGAGATTCTCAATCATCCAGGTCATGGTCATCCATGGCCATGACCTGGATAACTGAGAATCTCCACAACATGTTCTACTTTACCTATTTCCCTACCAGTGACTTTCCCTCATGAAGATCCATATGCAAATATTATTAGTTTGATTAATTCCTAAAACCTATAGTATAATGAATAAGAAATACATATATACATATACACACAAACATATATATATACACATACACATACACATATACATATAAATGTGTGCGTGTGTGTATTTCTTGTTCACTATGCTATAAACATGACCTTTGAAGAAAGAGAGATAGGGATAAAGTAGAGAGTAAGAAAGACAATGTTGATGGAAATATACTGGAACTGTTGTCTAGGAAAAAGCGTTGAAACATGATTTAACCCAAAAGAGAGATAACATTTGGAAGCCGCTCTGGTTCAGTGAAATATAAGAAGGAGGAGAAGTCACAGCACAATCACACTTTCAAAATTCTGTTATTATAGTCAATCTCAATAAAAGCAGTTTTAGCCTTTATGTCAAATTTATGATATGGTACACCTATGGGTCTAACAGAGAGTGAGGTCAACTAAAGTTAAGAGGAATTCAGTGCTTGACTATATGAGGTAGTTTCAAGAGATTAATAATATGAAGAAAACTACAACCTGTAAGAAATAGTTTATTGGGAATCTTTTCAGTATGTATTCAGCCTGAACTGGAGACACAACATGGCACTGATCATATTAATAGATGAAGTACTGTAGATGACAGGAGAGAAGTCCTTCTGGATGTCTTAAACCTCTCAGCAGCTATTAATTTCATTAACCATAGTATCCTTCTTCGGTGTGCGGATGCTGATGGAGGCTCACAGAGAGAAGAAAATCCCGCTCCACACCGCCTTCCTAGACTTGGAAAAGGCCTTCGACCGAGTCCCGCACGATCTCATCTGGTACGCACTGCGAGATCACGGCGTGCCTGAGCTGCTCGTACAATGGGTCCAACTCCTATACAGATGTCACAAAAGCCGTGTAAAAGCGGCAGCTGGGATATCAGAGGAGTTTAATATTACCGTCGGCGTACACCAGGGCTCTGCTCTCTCACCACTGCTGTTCATTCTGGTGATGGACACAATTACACACGACCTGTACACGCCCGCCCCATGGACGCTGCTCTACGCCGATGATGTGTTCCTGGCCAACCTGTGCAAGGCTGAACTCGAGCACCGAGTCCAACAGTGGCACGACCGCCTCGAGCAGTTCGGGCTCCAGCTGAACCTAAAGAAGTCCGAATACCTGGCCACTGATAATGAAATGACAGGCTCCATCCACGTGAACGGGCAGGAGCTACCGCGCGCCTCCACCTTCAAGTACCTGGGAACTACTCTTGGGGAAGAAGGCCTACTACAAACTGAGGTGGCAGCCAGGATCAATGCAGCGTGGGGCAAATGGAAGTCCGTCACGGGCGTCCTCTGTGACAAGAAGATGCCGATGCGCCTGAAGGCGAAAATCTATAACTCTGTGGTGCGCCCGTGGCCATATACGGCGCAGAGTGCTGGCCGACGACCAAAGAAGCCGAAAGCAGACTCCAGATAATGGAGATGCGAATGCTCCGATGGTCGGTAGGCCTCACCCTACTCGATCGCGTCAGGAACGAAGAAGTGCGTAGACGGTTCAACGTCGTGCCCATCCCCACGGTCATGAGGCAGTCCCGGCTACGATGGTTCGGCCACGTGAGCCGCGCCAAGGAAGAATCCATCATCAAATCTGTAATGAAGGTGACTGTCGGAGGAGCGAGACCGCGTGGTAGACCTAAACAACGCTGGATGGACACGATCAAGGCCGATCTAGAGATCGCGAAGGCAGACCCGACACATGTGGCAGACAGAGAGGTGTGGAAGCAGTACTCAAGGACATTAGCGGACCTCGCCCGAGCGCGAGACAAACGCTGAAGAAAAAGAAGAAGAAGAAGAAGAAGAAGAAGAACCATAGTATCCTTCTTTATTGCTTATAAAGGATAGGGATTGTAGCACTGTGTTTCAGTGGTTCTCCTTCAATGGTGATTATAGTATAAAAATCAGCTTGGTGGTCTCTGTTCAGTAGTGTGTTGACCTTTACTTTTCATCCTCTAAGGGAAGCTGCTGGGGTGAGGGGACATAGCAAGATGATGATGATGATGATGATGATGATGATGATGATGATGATGATACTCAATTCTACTTCACCACTGCAGGCTCTGGTGTCAATATGGTAGAAGTCTTGTTCAAGTATCTCAAGGCTATTAAGGGAACTCCTGTTTGTACACCGAGGATCTCTGTCCACTTCAGTACTGTCTCTTAAAGGGGTTCATTTCTCCTAGAGAAATCATGTTCACTTGAGGGTCCTTGGATGAGAAATTAGAGACTATGTGTAGGAGGGCCTTGCTTTGCTCTGTTTGATATACCAATTGCATCCATAACTGGAACAGGAGGATATAGCAATGGTAACTCATGCTATCATAATCACACAGCTGGACAACTGCAAGTGTCCCACATGGCACTGCCATTAAAGACCCCTTGGAAATCACAATTGGTACAAAATACTGTTTGCTAACTGGCACTAAAGATCATGAACATATTACAGAAATGCTGTGAGCCCCACATTAAATGCCAGTAGGTATCCAGGTGCAATTTAATGTGCTATTTTTAATTTATATGCCCTGTATGACTTGGTGATGCCTGCAGGAGCACCTCCCTCAAAGAGAATTAATTCATCCAATTCAAACAACTTGGAAAACTCTTGATAACCCCCTATTAGTAGAAGATCAGAGAACTCAAAGCTAGGAAAAGATTATTCTCTGCTGTGTTCCATTGTTGTGGAATAGTTTACCAAAAGAAATTAGGCTTGCTCTGATCCTGATAGTCTTTTCAAAGCAAGTTAAAATGGAGCTCTTCAAGTTTTTTATAAATTAGTTTATAATGTGGTAAAATTGTATGTTGCCATTTTAAAATAATTTAAATACTAAAATATTATTACTACTATTATTGTACTATATATTTTATTTTCTTACAAAATGCCAAGAGACATTGTGGGGAGGTGTCCAATGTGTGTGTTTTTCATCCTGGCAACTGGAATACCTCCAGTGGTGGGATTCTACCAGTTCGCACCTATTCACTAGAACCAGTTGTTAACTTTCTAAGCAGTTCGGAGAACCAGCTGTTAAAAGAAATTACTGCCCTAATCCTGTAAGGAAGGCAGGAAGGAAACATTCTGGTGTTGCTTACAGAAACTGCCTCTCCGTTAATGCTTATTACATTCTTGGCAGGAGTAGACTTCCTGTCTCAGGAACTTCTCAGGAGTTTTTTTCCCACCTTTGCTGGTACTTTGCTTCTGTGGAGTGACCATTCAAAGTTACAATGGCACTGAAAAAAGTGACTTATGACCATTTTTCACACTTAGGACTGTTGCAACATCCCCACAGTCATGAGAGGCCGGGCGAGGAGATGCATGCCTCGATGTGAGTGATATTGAGTTGGCCATACCCAGCCAATATCATGACCACCAAGCCACATCCATCCAGTCACATGACCACCAAGCCATGCCCATCATCTAAGCCATACCCACAGAACCAGTTGTTAAAAAATTTGAATCCTACCCCTGAGTACCTCCAAAGCAAAGCTTAAACCTTGGTTTTGTATTTGTTTTCCTAGAATGCCCCTAGGTTCAATAGGAACCCAGAACTATCCTTATGTACTTTTTTCCTCTGCAGAAGCTAAAATAAGAAGGGGAAAAACCATATAGATGCATCATTAGTAACAGAGAAGTAGAAGTCCAGCACAGGACTTATGAAAGCCAACAGGTTAGACTGGAAAGAATTACAGAAGCCAATGCGAGACTTGGGGCGGGAGTAGAGGATTTGGAAAAATTAGGGATGCTAGGAAAAAATAATAAAGTTAGTGCGGAAGAACAAAGGGAGCCCAGATGGGTTTGCGAAAGTTTGTCATTGATCTAGTACAGTTGGCATCTTCCAATGAAAACTGCAGATAATGTCTGATGTTTGAAAATACACATAAACATACAAAAAACAGCCAAGGCAATGATGGGTGGAAAACCACAAAGGATTTGCTTTCTAAAGCTAGCTTACATACTGGTACTCTGTGGCAATGCTAAATTCACAATGGGGGAAAAGGCTTTTTACAGGGGTGGGATTCCATTTTTTTTAACAACCAGTTCTGTGGGCATGCCTTAGTTGGTGGGTGAGGCTTTCTGGTCATGTGACTGGATGGGCATGGCCACCTCAACATCACTCACATCAAGGGGTGCTTCTCCTCACCTGGCCTCTCATGACTGTGGGGACGCTGCAATAGTCGTAAGTGTGAAAAACGGTCATAAGTCACTTTTTTCAGGGCCATTGTAACTTTGAATGGTCACCAGTTTTAGACCAAAACTTAAAAAGGGTATGTAAACTCATGTTCGAATTTCAATCTTTCTAGCTAGCCAAGAAGCCTTGCTGAATGTCACTTGTTAAGTTCGGAAAGGAGGGAGGCCACACCAGAGCTTCAGTCATAACACACTTTATTCGTGGGAATAAAGGGGGCTGTCGCGTCTGCAGCTAACAGCAGATCTACCAGTGAACAGCGGCTGGCTCAACCTAGCAGCCGGCTTTTATAGCCGACTGTCGAAGGGAGCCAGCCAATGGGGACTAAGAACACCCCCGCAGGAATTGCGGACCTGATGGGGAACTGGTGTCAGCCCCAAGGACATAACACCCCTTCCCCCCAGATACGAACATGAGTAGTCTTTAAGGTATGAAGGCGGTTTGTGTTGCCGCTCTGATCGTCTTAGTTCGGGTGTAGGAGCGGGTGGCACAGAGTTCGGGACAGCGGGGATTTGGTCCCTTGGTAGCTGTCCAGCCACCCGACCTTGCTCGCCGGTCGCCGGCCAGGTTGTCGAGTAACTTCGGTCTCCCGGTGTGGTAGAGGAACTGCTGGGGATGGTTGCTGGTTCTGTAGGATGGTAGTGGTCAGCTGTCTGCTCCCTCGGTTCGGTTGGTGTAGGCAGGTTACTCTGAGTGTCCCAGCTAGGTGCCGGATGCGGTGCCTGGAATGTTGCTGTGGTCTCTGGGTCGGTGGTGGCGTGCTCGTTCTGCCGGCTCCTCAACTGATCCAGGCGTCTCCGCCAAATGCGCCCGTCTTCTAACTGGACGTGGTACGACCTGGGCCCCGTGATGGCCACGATCCTGCCAGGTACCCACAACGGGTCTCCCGCGTAATTTCTGGCGAAGACTTGATCCTGTAAGACAAAACTCCTGACCCTACTGTTAGACCCAATGGGTGTGTCTGGGCAATAGTGAGGGTGCAGCCTGTCTAGTATTGTCCTTAAGCGTCTGCCCATCAGTAGCTCTGCCGGCGACTTGTTTGTGACCGTGCACGGGGTCGAGTGTTGGCTTATAAGGAATCTAGAGAACCTGGCGAGGGCCTCTTTGGTTGTTCTGACTGCTCTTTCAGCCAACCCATTGCTCGAGGGGTGAAAGGGAGCCGTTAGGATGTGCCGGATGCCTAGGTTGGCGACATACCGGCTGAAGTCTGTGGACGTAAATTGAGGACCGTTATCCGACACAATAGTGTCTGGGAGACCGTGTGTGACGAACAAACGAGTCAGTGCTTGGGCAATTGCTCGTGTGGTGGTTGAGAGTAGGAGTGCCACATCGATCCATTTAGAAAATGAATCTACTACTATTAGGAATGTCTTGCCATGGAATGGGCCGGCCAGGTCAACATGTAGACAAGACCATGGTGCGTTGGCGCTTTCCCATTTGGTGGGAGGGGTGACTGGGGGCGCTGGCCGGGATTCTTGACAGGGACGGCAGGAGCTTACCCATTTCGCAATTTCGTCACGTCCATGCCCGGCCACCATACATAGGTCCGTGCCAACGCCTTCATTCGTACAATGCCGGGGTGCCCCTCGTGTAATGCCTTCAGGACGGGTCTGCGTAGTGATTCCGGAATGACAACTCTGGTCCCCCATAGCAGACAACCCTGTAAACTGGAAAGTTCCTGTTGGCGGACTTTAAAGGGTGAAAATTCATTAGAAGGGTTACTACCCGGCCACCCCCTCCGTACCCAGTCCAGGACCTGGGCAATCAGTCTGTCTTTCCTGGATTGGAAGGCAATGTCTCTCGCAGTGACTGGAATTCTGAACTCACTGGTGTCAAAGATGGTGTGGACTGGGGCCGGATCCTCCACGGGCGTTGGTAGCGGGCACCGGCTGAGGGCGTCTGCATGGCTGAGGTTTTTTCCTGGACGGTGAACTAACTTGTATGAATACGCTGCCAGGAATAAGGTCCATCTTGTCATTCGGGGAGACAAGACTTGTGGCGTTTGCTTCTCCCCGGAGAGAAGTCCCAACAACGGTTTGTGATCTGTAAGCCCAAACAGAAATTCATGAAATTTTTTAACAGCGGCTACGGCAGCTAGGGCCTCTTTGTCGATTTGGCTATAGTTGCGTTCTGTCGTTGAAAATGTTCTAGAGAAGAACGCAATGGGAGCTTCGGACCTGTTGGGTAGTCTATGACTTAATACGGCCCCAATCCCGAAAGGTGAGGCATCTGCTGCCAAAACTAGCGGTAGGTTCTGGTTGAATTGGATCAGTACCGCGTCTGAAGTGAGGAGTGACTTGACTGCCCTGAAGGCGTATTCCTCTTTGGGTCCCCAGTGCCATGGAACATTTTTATCTAAGAGTCTATGCAGTGGTTCTGCCACTGATGCCTTGTGCGGCAGAAATGACGCATAGAAATTCAGCAGGCCTAGGAAGGCTTGTAGTTCTGGTTTGGATGACGGCGTGGGTGCCTCGTGAATGGCTTTAACCTTTGATTCTACCGGGTGGATGCCAGAGGTGTCTATTCGGTACCCGAGAAAGTCCACCTGCTTAGTGGCTATGGTGCATTTTTGTCCACAGGAAACTGTTGGTAAGCCTGTGACATATCCAATTTGGTGAATATCGTTCCGGGTTCGAATGTGTGCAGTAAATGCTGGATTACTGGCACTGGGTATGCGCTAGTCTGTAAATAGCGATTTATTGTGGTCTTGTAATCTGAGCACATCCTTATACTACCATCTTTTTGAGGGTGTGACAATAGGTGTCTCCCACTTAGCAAAATCCGTGGGTTCGATTACCCCTTGTTTTAACAATTTGTCTAGTTCCGCATCCAGCTTAGAACGCAGAGCGAATGGCACTCTCCGCGGTTTCAAGCGGATGGGAACTGCCTGGGGATCCACTGAGAAGGAAATAGGTGTGCCCTTGTAGCACCCTAATTCATCGCTGAAAATGTCAGCGTAATCAGAGAACAGTGAGTCGGTGTCAGAGGACGAGACAGCATGAACCCCCGTTAAGCTAAGGCCAAGAGAGGGGAACCAATCCAACCCCAAAAGACTAGGAAGGGCACCATCAACTACCACTAATGGCAGGTGGCCTTTAAAGGTTCTGAATTTGACTAGGAACTTGCCTGTTCCGATTACTGGAATGTTCTTCCCTTGGTAGTCTCGTAAGGATAGGCGACTCTTCTGCAGCTGTTTCCTGGACAGGCTGGGACGTATCTTCTTGAGCGTGCTCCATGAAATAATCGAGAGCGCTGACCGGTATCGACCTCCATTAGGCAGGGTCTACCTTCTAAATGAATGGAGAGTTTAATTTTATTGGGTGTTAAGAAGGTATGGTTAGCTTGATAGCATGTAAAACAATTTTCTACTTGCCTGGATGGCCCGAGGGGCGTAAGATGGTGGCTTTTGTGGAGCCACGTGCGCTGCCTGGCACACCCTAGCGATGTGTCCTCTTCTGCTGCAGTTGTTGCAGGTGGCACTTTTGAACCTGCACGTTGCTCTGGCATGGGGACCCCCACAGGAGAGGCACAGCGGGGTGTGCCTATGTACGATTGCCTTCTCTCGGTCTAGTTCCTACCTGTGGCTGCTTGAATGGTTTGAGACGGTGCACCTCAGATTGCTCGATGGGCTCTTCTTCGTTCACTGCCTCCTCAGAATGCACAGTGACTGGATTACCTTTGGGGTGCTTCCCTGTATTTCAGCCGCTGACTGTATTGCCAATTCTGCAGCCAGGGCTTCCTCGATGGCTTGTGCGAGGTTGGGGTCCTTCCTTGCCAACAACCGCCTCTGTAGTCTTGTATCCTTGACTCCGCAGACAAGTTGGTCCAGGAGCATGTCATCAAGGTAGCCTTTAAATTCACAGTGCAGGGCTGCGGTTCTGAGGGCTGCCATATATTGGTTTATGGTTTCTCCCTCCGCTTGCTTCCTCATGCGAGCGAAGCGTCTCGCGATCTGTGACGGTTTCGCAAATAATGATTGGAGAGGGTCTCCAGTAGCTCAGACCATGGGACATTCTTGAGTTCTCTTGGGGCGAACAGTGCTGTTGCTGTGTCAAATCACGGTGGCCCCACAGTAGCTCAGGAAGAAGGACTTCTTTTTGTTGTCTGTAGCGTCAGCCAAACCCACAGCATCAATATAATGGTTAAACCGGTTTTTATAAGAGTCCCATTTATCTTCATCTGGCTTAAATGGCTGGAACGCCGGATTCGCATTCATGACTGGTTCAGCTTGTGGCAGGTAAAACAAGTCTCACTGGGAATACAGGCCCTGGAAGGGTAGCAGCTACAGTTTGTAGTGCTGTTAAACGAGTGTTCAGCTTCTGAGTTCTCTCTGGGTTGTACAGGTAGCAGCTGCGCTCGCAGTGCAATTTCGGTCTGGTGATTCAGCTCGTGGAATCTCTCTGGGTTTTCTCGCTCTCTGCAGCCCTTGGCGGCTGGGAACAGACGCTATAACTGACGTCTGTTTGAAATTCGTGCCCTTACAAGGGCGAGGCGGCGATGCTGCAGCTGCGCGCTGACAGCGATTTGAATTTCACGCCTAGATTTAGCAGTCGTGAGCGTCGCGCTGGAGCTTCGCTACACGCAATTCTGGCAAGTTTGCTGTTGGGCAGCTGAGGCTCTCAGAGCCCACTCTCTTGTAGCTAGTTTGTGTTCTTGAGCGGCTACACGCTCCGCTTCGCTTCCTTCTCAAATGGCTGACCGAGCTCTCAATGTCGCGGCTACGGTTCAGCGCTTCAGATTCGTGATATTCAGCTCTTGTATAGCTGCTGGTTGGCCACATCCCATCCTCGTCGCCAATGTTAAGTTCGGAAAGGAGGGAGGCCACACCAGAGCTTCAGTCATAACACACTTTATTCGTGGGAATAAAGGGGGCTGTCGCGTCTGCAGCTAACAGCAGATCTACCAGCGAACAGCGGCTGGCTCAACCTAGCAGCTGGCTTTTATAGCCGACTGTCGAAGGGAGCCAGCCAATGGGGACTAAGAACGCCCCCGCAGGAATTGCAGACCTGATGGGGAACTGGTGTCAGCCCCAAGGACATAACATCACTCACCTTGGTTCCTTATCATTAAAAGCTTCTTTCTGGAAGTTCTGCTTCGTTATTCAATTATTTCTTCAAAGTGCTAAGTCCAACAGGAGAGTATTTCCTCCCAACAGCAGTGTAAAAAGATTAAAACTACCCTTCCCCTTTAAAAAAGTACCAGCAAGCAAACAAACAAAAAACTCCTTTGGAGACAGTAAGTCTAGGCATACTGCCAAGAATGCAAGAAGGGTGGAAACAAACAAAAGAAGATTTCTTCCAACAACCGGTTCTCGGAACTGCTTAAAAAGTTAACAACCGGTTCTAGCGAATAGGTGAGAACCTGTAGAATCCCACCCTGCTTTTATATCACCTTCACATAAATGTCTCCCCAATTAGCTTTTGATAGTTTTGTGATTTCTGAATGAAGTCCATGTCGTATTTTTGGCTGCAAACTCTGCAAGACTGAGGCTGGGTAGGTAAGCATTCAGGAAATTTAGCTAATATAATGCTGCTTAGGCACTTCCACAAAGCAGAACCATAATTCTTTTGACATGCACAGTCTATGTCATAAAGTCTTTGTGTGTCCTTGTAGATCCCACAAAATAAAAAAAAAATGGAAATTGAGAATTTGAATTGTAATTAAACTGTCTAACCTATGTTACTCATTAAGAGAGAAAGAAGGAGGCATAAACGACTATCAGATGATGACAGAAGAGTTTCAGACTTTGTAAATCAGAGTCTGTTTCTATTTACTATGTGTAGTTATGTCCAGTGAGAAAATATTTGTATATCATTGTACTAATTCATAGACATTTTTGGAATCTGCTATTCCCATTTTATGGAAGCTGACTTTTGGGTTGTGATTGAAAGTCTTCATAATAAGTGAATTTGACTACTTTAAGATTAGCATAAATGTTAGAGTGTAATGAGCTTCAATCAATGCCATGCCATCTATGGTAATCCAAATTTCTTATATGTTAGACATCTTGATGAGAAGAATAAGGCGGAGATGATTGATTCATGACATTTTTGAAGCTCTGTAGGGAAGAATTGTTTGAATGACTACTTGGCACTTTATGTCTGTCATTCAAGACTAGCCTTATAAAAGAGAGTTTTTAAAGTATTTCCTTAAGACTCAGATACTTACCATATAATTTGATGGTATCCTATAAAGAATGAAGATGTTCTTACTCATGCTATATAAAAGAAGCTAGGTGGAATTTTAAAAAAAAAGATTTCTATGAAATTTAAATTCTTTCTTGCTTATCTGGTTAATACTTTTTAATTAAATACATTCCTACAGCAACATATCCCCCTCCCCTTTACAGTTATACTGCCTAACTTCTACAGAACCTATGGTTTCCACAATGGTGTTGAAATAAATTGATCACACCTTTTTTAAGTACAGTAGCTGAAGTCATAGGCAGTTGCTTAAAAAACTTGGAAAGCTCATAACTGGTGACAACACAGTTTGATCCACAGACAACTCTCAGAAATGGGAACCCTCCCACTCTGACAATGTGTACTGTGGCTGCTTTGACACTTAACTAAGGATTAATAATCTAATTAGAGCAGAGCTGTTATAAATGCATATGAAACAATAGGACTGAGGATCAAGAGAGAGAAAAGAGACAAAGACAGATCAGCTTTGATCCAAGATTCACTGCTCTGTGGTGAGATAGCCATTATATTTTTTAGCCAATGACTGAAAGATGCCAACAGTGTAACCCAAATAATCCTCAGAGGTTACCAATATAGATTTTCAAAGGTATTATTATTATTATTATTATTATTATTATTATTATTATTATTATTATTATTATTATTATTATTATTACAATCTATTTAAAAACTGGGCAATATTTTTATAAGCTGTAGTACTGCAGTGGTTAGAATGCAGTACTGCAGGCTACTTCTGCTGACTTCCAGCTGCCTGTAGTTTGGCAATTCAATCCTTACCAACATAAGGTGGACTCAGCCTTCCATACTTCAGAGGTTGATAAAATGAGGAGCCAAATTGTTGGGGACAATCTGTAAATCATTTAGAGAGAGCTGTAAAACACCATGAAGTGATATGTAAGTCTAAGTGGTATTGCTACACCACAAGGTGGAATCAATCCATCTAACAAACCAGGGGTGGGATTCTACCGGTTCGGGCTGGTTCACTAGAACCAATTGTTATGATTCTCTGTAGTTTGAAGAACCAGTAAATTGGGCCTCTGGCTAGCCCTGCCCCTTTCCACCCACTTCTCCGTTCCCTGCCCAGTCAGTCCTTATTGTGCAAGCGTGACATCGTGTACATGTATGACATCGTGCACATGTGTGACATCGTGTGAATGTGCAACATCATGCGCATGCACAACATTGCTGCCTGCAGCCTGCTTTTACATGCTTGCTCGGCCAGGTATTGCTGCCTACCTTCCACTGCGGCCCTGCCTGAACTGATCTTCCTGGGTGAGTGAGACCCTGCAAGCCCCAGTCGCCTCTCTGCCACTGCCGGTCACCATTCCCCCCACACACATACCACTTGCCTTTTGCTGCTGGTGGTGATTGCCTTTCCCCCCCACACCACTTGCCTTTTGTCACCGACCTGGTCACCTTTCCCCCGCCACTTGTCTTCTGCCATGGAACATGTGGAGAGGCTCATGTAGGCTCCAGCCAGGTCAGAGGCTACTTCTCTCACCTGCTGCTCTAGCTGGGAAAGCAAGAGAGTCTTTCCCGGCACAGCAAAAAGCTTGCAAGTCCCCTCCCATTGGGAAATGGCTACTGGGCAGCAAGAGAAGCAGGATTCAATCTGACTGCTTTTCTGTTGCCTGGAGCCTTTTCCTGGTGGGAGGGGGACTGGCAAGCTTTTCGCTGTGCCGGGAAAGACTCTCTTGGTCTCCCAGCAAAAGCAGCAGGAAGGAACATGTGGAGAGGATCATGCAGGTTCTGGTCAGATCAGCAGCTGCTTTTCTTATCTGCTGCTCCAGCTGGGAGAGCAAGAGAGTCTTTCCCAGCACAGCAAACACCTTGCTAGTCCCAGCTCACTTTCCCAGCAAGAGCAACAGGAAGGAACATATGGAGAAGCTTGCATCAGCAAGGCGCCCCTTGATTGAGTCCAGGACTTCTGATGGTGGCTGCAGGGAGCCCCAATGCACCATGTGTGCAGTCGCAGATGTGGCAGGGGGGAGCTGGTTCCAGAAGTCCTGACACTGCCGGAATCACCATTGCCTTCCTTGCTACCATCGCCATTGCCACCTCACTGCCGCTGCATCCCCTACCCCCCACAGGCATGGTGTGTGAGCCCCAGGATGGGGGACCAACTGCTTCAACTGCTGCTCCCACCAACTTTTCTCTGTGCCAAGAGCAAAGGAGAGAGAGAGAGAGAGAGAGAGAGAGAGAGAGAGAGAGAGAGAGAGAGAGAGAGAGAGAGAGAGAGAGAGAGCAGCTTCTTGGTGCAAAGAAAAGTCAAGGATCTCCCCATATTCCTCTCTCAGTGAGCAGACTCTCATGGCACCTTTAAACTTAGCACGCTCCACAAATGAGGAGGAGGGGATGAGGCTGCTCATGGAGAAAAGAATATGGGGAGACATGGAACTTTTCTCCACACTAAGCTTCACTTACCAGTGACTCTAGATTGTTTTGCCCAGCTAAGACTAGATTATCAAGGAAAACAGAATAACATGCAGCAGATGCCTAGAAAAATTTAGTAATATTGCTGATCGGCTGTTTATGTTGAAATCAGGTGCAAGATAATGATGGTAGTAAATTATTGGTCAGTATAGTCTGGTATTTATTTCAGTAGGCTGATTTTAGAAAGCTAAATCAGATCTGGTAAGTACTTGGCTGGGAAGCCTGCACAAAATGGGTGTGGGGAGGAATGGGATTGGGAAGGAAAGAAGTAAGATAGGATAAGATAACTTTACCGTCATTGTTTTTTACTGTAAGTACACTGGCACACATTAAAAGTGCAATATATATCCATATCCATACACATACATAACACATATATATATATACATGCTACACACACACATACATGTAATCATTGCCCATTTTGAATACATAGCAGAAAAGAAGAAAGAGTATTGGATACATATGCACAAATGTGTGTGAAAAAAACTGCAAAGAAATAGGGTTATTAAAAAAACAGCTTCCAATCTTAGCAGTTATAGATGAGAGAGAAAAAGAGAGATGAGAAACAGAGAGAGAAAGAAAGAGAGAGAAAGATGAGAAAGATGAGAGAGAAAGAGGGAGAAAGAAAGAGACACAGAGAGATACCTGTTTAAAAGAAAATAGAAAAATGGTTATTGAGTGTTTAAGATTGCAGACCCCTGGGTTAGGCAAACACCATGGTCATTAAGTGAACCTTGTGGACATTAAGCAAACACTGGTTGTTAAACAAGTCCATTTTCCCCAATGGGCATTTTTAACTGGAAACCAGAAGGAACTGTTGGAAGCTGGCAAAAAACATAGAAAACCTCAGTCACTAGACTGTGTGGGATGTTGTAACTGGTCATAAGTGTGTGTGTGTATGTTTGCATGACTGTCAAAACACCAAAAACAGGTCAAGTAGCTCTGGGGAGGTCAGTCATAAATTAGAACACTTGCTAAGCAACTGGCCATTAAGCAAGGACCACTTATATTTGGTTTGCCAGTCACATAACCACCTAGCCACACCCAGTCAGTCACATGACCACCAAGTCACACCCACATATTAGGCCACACCCACAGAACCAGTCGTTAAGAAATTTGAATTCCACCCCTGTAACAAACTATTACATTCTTTTTTTTTAACTTCAGTTCTGAAAAAGAGTCCTAGGGAATATAAATGCTGGCACAACTTTTTGGGTTATGAGATTTTTCATAATATTTTTTTCAGCGAGCATTTATTTTGTTTCATGTTTCTCTTCTCCACGAATCAATATATTTTAATTGTGTTTTATAAAATTGCAACGTAATTATGTGTTGCTAACCATTTTAACTACTTTTCCTTTCAAAAACATACAGAAAAACAAAGAAAATATAAATGGTCTGGAAGCACAATGCATCTGCAAACATTACTATATGGTCAGGGGTGAGCTTCAAAAAATCTAGCAACCAGTTGTCTACCTGCTGGGTGGGCATGGCCAGGGTAGGTGTGGCATAGTCAGCTTCCTGCACCACAGAGAGGCAGGGATTTTCACCCTTCCCAGGCTCTGAGGCTTCCCTTGAGCCTCAGGAGGGTGAAAATGACCTCCTTGGGCTCCAGAGGCCCTCTGGAGCCCAGAAATGGGCCCGTTTCTGGCCTTCCAGAACTTCCGGGAGCCTCATTTTTTGCCCTCCCTGAGCCTCTACATGGGTCCTGAACTTACCTGGGATCCAAAACAGGCCACATGAGGACTACTGGGAGGGAAGGGGCATGGTGGGTGGCTCAGGGCAGGACCAGCCAGAGATGGGATTTGCCAGTTCACTGAACTGGCCATAAAATTAACAACTGGTTTGCCTGAACCAGGGCAAACTGGTAGCAGCCTACCCCATTTTTTTAAAAATGCAACCTTATACAGAAAAGTAGATGCAATATAACATTTCTATAAGCTTTGTATGTATTTGGTGTACTTAGGAACTCATGCATTTGTAGAGAGAAATTTAAGAGTCCTATATGCAATTTAAAGAAAGAGAACTAGGGAAAAGTTGCCTGCCTCATTTTCTGTCTGCAAGAGCAGACTTACCATGTTGTGCAATGACCCTCATGTGTGAAAAACTCTACAAATCAGCAAATCTTTCATCATATCAACTCAAAATCAACTCAAGCCCAACACTTTTCATTGAAGTACAAACATGTGTGAATCATCTCTAAAAAGTTCTTCTTTTGGCTGGCTTTTAGTGTCAATTATCAGATTACTACATAGAAAAAAAGTATATGTCTATGTGATAAGGAGATTAATTTGCAATTTTCATCTGACTGGGTTTTGTTCTGACAGTTTATGTCTTTTATTTTCAACAGTTTGGTTTATCATTTCATTTTTAAAGCTGGTGTAATCTTTTCTGAACTCTTGGATAGGAAAGAAGAAAATCTAACTAAATTCATTATAAGTAATATAGCCATCTTGTGCCTGTCCTGACACTATGACATGACTAGCAGTATCTGAATATTGAATACCTTAGGCTACCAAGGAGAAATATCCTTCTATAATCACATATGGTCAAGCAGAACCCATTTAACACTCAGAAATGCACATTCTGACAAAAACTTGGTCTAGAATCAGGCAGGGCTGAAATAAATAAATAATAGGAAGCATTGCTACAGGACCATTATGCAAGCCTTCCCAATAATTGTCAATTTACTAAATTTATTAAATTTAGTATGTATGATTGTATTGCTTAACAGCGTTTTTTATATCAAATGATTGATATAATGAATAAAATAAAAAATTGGTACAAATCGGATGCCCGTCTCAGTCAAGAGACAGCTGTCCTGAGGTCTTTAAACTCAACTGTCATCATCCATGTAACACTATTATATACACTCATCTGATTTTAATCAACTACTCCTTCCTGTCTCTATTTATTCAGGAAAATAAGTTAGAAAGTGTAAAATGTGTTCTGTACACCTTATTTTTTGTTTAAGTGCTTTCCAAAATCATTAGATCAAATGATAGCACTAATAAAAATCTTGTAAGTTTTTAAAATATGTACAGTATTTTAGTCACATATTCTAAATGAGTCTACAAAAAGGGTACTTTGAAATATTGATTTGAACTGTCTTCCTGAGAAGATACTAACTGTATAGTTTTAATTTATCTGATGTTGCATTCGACAGTACATTTTGTATTTGCATTTTTTAAAAGTCACATATTAATGGTATCTGCAAGTGATAAGAACGTGTGTGGGGGGGAAATAAGCAGGTTTCTAGAGATGGCAACTTTTATAATGCCAGATGTTTGTAAACGGGTTGGAAGTTTTTTGGGCTAATTCAAGCTATAAATAGACCTATTTTCCTAATCAATCAAGTCTTACTGACCTACTGATGGTGCTTGGAAAGGAAATAAGATAACACAAGCATGAATTGGATGCAAAAAGCAAGAAAAACACATTCACTTTATCAATACTTAGAAAGTTCTTTCTGAATTATCTCTATAAAGCAGGATCCCAAGTGATTTGTTTACATAAATACTGTACCTAGCAACTTGCTTGTTTATATTCATTGATAACCTAATCAGAATCCTTCAGCCAGTGTTTGCCACAGTCCTTCAGCCAGTGTTTGCCATGAAGTGGTTCATACAGGAAGCGACATATACCTGTTTCACTCACATGAAAGAGAATAGGATAGGTATATATAATGATTGCTTGATGTGTTGAAAAAATGCTGTTGTTGTACACTATTGTTTTGAAATTTGATAGCTTTTACACATTTAAGCTATTACATGTCTGTATTGTGTCCCTTAGCCCTTTGATGCACTTTCCCTTTATTTTATTTTAATTTTTATTATTTATTTTATTATTCAGTTGAGGACCTGTATACTGCATGAGCCAGAAAGAGTGCTGTGAAAATATTTACAGACCCCTCACATAATGGACATAAACTGTTTCAAATTCTACCTTCAAGATGGTGCTATGGGGCATTGCATGCCAGAACAACTAAACACAAGGACGATTTTTCCCCATGCCATCATTCTGCTAAACAACTAATTCCAACAATTTCAAACTATCTAGTAAGGCTGTGTTACTATTTTTCTTATCCGTCCTATTACCTATTTCCTTATCTTCTTATGATTATAACTTTGTTGCTGGTATCTTTATATTGTTTTATTTAGTTTCCTAGTAAAATTCATCTTGATTGCTTACTTAGCATCCTATGAATATCACTAAGTGTTGTTATGATGAATGTATTTTTATAATGACTGTGATCATGATTTATCACATTGCTTGTATGTTCACTGAGAGCTTATGCATCGGAGGCAAATTCCTTGTGTGTCCAATCACACTTTAAAAATTCTACTTTGTTTAAAATGTTTAATATTTTTCATCCATCCACCCATCCATCCATCCATCCACTCACCCACCCATCCATCCATCCATCCATCCATCCATCCATCCATCCATCTATCTATCTATCTATCTACCTTCCTACCTACCTATCATCTATTTCTATTTAATATCTACTCTGCTTCTCAGTTTCTAAAACCAGGAAACTTATAGAAATGGAAGAATAAGAATTAAACAATGCTAGTAAAATTACAATATGAATCAAAACTAAGCACAAAAATCAATTAGCAATTAAAAGCTTAGTGGAAGAAATGTTTTTACTATCTTCCTGAATAAAGTTTTTATTCTTGCCTCTAGACAGAAGTTGCACATTGAGAAATAATTTTAACATTATTACTGCCAGTTTACCTCATAAGTTAGATGGTTCAAAACTCCAAAAAAAACCTTTTTTGTTATTTTTCTCTTCAATGTTCTTCCTTCTCTCCTCTTTTTAATTAGTGTAAAATACACTCTCATACATTTCTAATCACCTGAGGTAGAAGGATTTCACCCCATAGTTTCTAATAGCTCATACATTATTAAATAATAATAATATTCAAGTCTCAAAATGGTGAAAACCATTCCGCAACGTTTCTCTTTCTTTCATATAATTCCTTCATGGTTGATTTGGAGATATTTTTCACACTGTTATCTTGCTAAGATATCCAATGTTTTTTCAGCTTCAGTTTCACTAAATTCTGAAGATATTAGCTTGTGGGACAATAGGTTCTAGGATACGTTGACATTTTCTTTTTCTTTCCACCCACACAATATTTCCTATGCCACTTGCTGACATGTAACCCTAAAAAAAATAATAGACTTACTTCATACTTAACAGTTGGCAAGGTGTTTAGACATTCAACTTTCATGGGTATAATTTGACTCCTTGCTCCATTAAAACTAGGAACAGTACTTTATTTTGGTTATGATTGAGCAAGTACTTCCACTTTTATTCTTTCCAAGTTAGTAGTTCCAAGTTAGTAGTTAATATCCCCAAGTTGTTTTACTCCACTTCTTTTAATTAATTGTTCACTATCTCTAAATTATTTTGTTTTCTGATCAAACCATGAAACTATCAAAATACAGAGAATGTACATGCATCTCCCCATTTTTAACTGATATGTATAAGAATGAATCAGCATTTCCTAACTCAAAGCCCATGTTTGTAATACTGACTTGGCTTATAAGACTACATTTTGATGCTCACTTCAGTCTGTGTATGGATTTTTTTTCCAGTTTACAAACTAGATTTTCTTTCTGTGGTTCTTCAAAACCTGGAGATCAGTGTATGTACATTTGCTCTTTCAATTCACATTGTTCACATCCAAGTACTGCAGATGTGGTGCTGTCAGTTTTTTCAAACTTGGCAACTTTAAGATGAGTGGACTTTGTTTCCTGGGATTCCCCAGCCAGCACTAGCTGGGAAATTCTGGAAGTTGAAGTCCACTCATCTTAAAGTTGCCAAGCTTGAAAAACAAAACACTTTTAAATGCTATACTTTGTAGGAATCCTGATGCTTTCGTGTATAACTACTAGTGATGGTTTTTGTGGAAAACTCATTTAGAACCTATGCTTTTCTTGCCTTTCAATGGTCCTGTTAGAACCCATGCTTGACTTCTGTGCAAGGATTCCATTTCTTTTCATGCAGCTACCTCCTTTCTGGGCCTCAGCTGTAAGCAATTCCCTGACTTATGTTCTCTGAATTGATATCAGTTCTGAATTGGTATCAATTCAGAAAAAGAAAGAAATCAAGTAGTAGGTGTTGCAACACTTGAGATTTTAAAGAGGGGATTGGACATTCATTTGTCTGAAAGGTATAAGCAGGGAGTTGGACTTGAACAGAGCTGTCAAACTTCTGGCCTGCAGGCCAGATGCATCACACCTTGGCCATGCCTACACCCGGTTTAGCGAAGGGGGAAAAATCCCAATATGTCACGTGATGTTGCCATGACAACATGAGTTTGACATCCCTGGTCTAGAAGATTGCAAGGCCCCTTCCAACTCTTTTTATTCTGTTATCAGGTGCATCCTTATCTTTAGCCTGAAGCACATTGTGTTCTATCGGTCAAACAAAGCAGACTTGAGACCGGAGTTGAGTTCAGCTCTTTATTTAACAATTAAGTAACTTCAATTAAAGTTGAGCCGCGGCAGCCCTTTTTATAGCGTCTGCTCACAACCAATGGCGTTTATTTAAACTTCCTGCCACTTAGGCGGCCAATCAGGTTTGTTGTTATTGACCAATTGCCCAGCAATGGTATCTGTCCAATAGGAATGCAGTATTACAAGTCTATGAAACAAGTACACTGTACCCCTCCCCTCTTGGTTTGATCTACGTTACGTGACGTAGTCGCGTAAGTAGGCGGGGCTTCTGTGTATCCTAGTTGACCTGTGCAGTTCAGTCTCTGCGTTCTTCTCGGCCGGTTCGGTCAGGCCTGCTGTCCTCTTCTGTCTTCTCCTTGGAACCTCCTGGAAGGATGACTCAGCCATGCCGCTCCCGCCATGCCTCCTTGGGTTTGTTGGATGGGCACTGTTGTTTCCTTCGGATGTGTGTGGGTTGGTCGAGTCAGCTTGGCTGTTCCTTTCCTGGATTTCCTTCAGCTCTCGTCTTTGGACTTTGTCTGTTGGTAAGTAGTTTTTATTTCTTTATGGGTTTTCCATTTCTGGTTGGTGGCTTGTTAAAGGGGAGTTTTCCTTTCCTTTATTATTTAAAGGTCCCCCCCCCCCAGTCTTGTAATTAGTGTTCGTTTGCTCCTGTGGGGATGCTTTTTCTATGCCTTGGGGGGTATTGGTGTTTCGTTCGATGTATGCAGACCGTAATTGATCAATGTGTCGCTTCCACGATTGGCCGTCTGATGTTTCTAGCTGATACAATTGTGAGCCCATGATTTGTGTAATCGTGGCTGGTAGCCACAATGGTTTTCCGGTAAGATTTTTTGCATATACCAGGTCACCTGGTATAAACGTGCGGTACTTACTTGAGGAGTCTGGTGGTTTTTCGGGGTTGTAAGTTGGGTGCAGTCTGTCCAAAATTGAGCGCAATTTTTTCTAATGCTTCTTTCATGTAACGAACTATGCGTTCCACCCTTCCATTCGCCGCTGGATCGAGCTGGCCCTGTCAGAGCATGTTGTATTCCTTGTTCTGCAAGGAATAGTTCGAAAGCTAAAGCTGTAAACTGTGCCCCATTGTCTGATACTATTACATCTGGTAGACCCTAGGTGGTGAAAAGTTTTTTTAGTTGTTTGGTGACAGTTTCAGTCATTGTTGAACTCACGATGCAGACTTCTAACCAGTTCGAGTATGCATCAACTAGGATTAAATATCTATACCCCTTCGTAGGTTCAGTGAAGTCTATATGGATCCTTGACCAGGGGCCTCTGGGTTTCTCCCACTCAAGGATCGGTGCAAAAGGGGGGGTTGGTCTGGATGACTGACACATGTGGCAGGTTCTTACCCAGTTTTCGATGTCCTTGTCAATTCCTGGCCACCAGACATAGCTTCTGGCCAGGGACTTCATTTTCACCATGCCTGGGTGTCCCTCATGTAGCAATATCAGATTTTAAAATTTTTATTTTTATTTGAACTTAGTTTCTAGATAAGCACAATGCAATTTGAATTTCTCAAGTATTTCACTTTTACTGGTTCGGAAATAGGTACAAGTAATGCTTTGAAGGGCAATCTGGGAGTGTTACAGAAGTTTTCCTGCCATTAGTTTTGATTGGGATGGAATCACATGGTCTGAAAAAATAGCTTCTGACAACCAACTGGCTTCTTTGAATGCAAGCCCAGGAAAACTATTCCTTTTTCCATCATTTTTAACTAACAGTCACAATTTGATTCCCTTTGTTTATTAAAAGAATATTCCATTTAACTGCTTAGTCCATATCCTTTATTTTCTAAATGGCATAGTCATTTTTCAGGATTATTATTATGCATGCATCCTGCTACTTGGCTTGCTTTATGTTACCGTCCAATCCTGCAAATTATCTTCAAGTGCTTTCTGGGTCATATTATTTAATGGTCTTTTATAAGAGAACAAAGTCTATTTTTAAGAACTATTTTGCAATCAAGTTGCATAAGATAAGCATAATATAACATTATATTTTGCATCTAACATAACCCTGAAATATTATATTCCTGCTTTCATTATGATTTATGAAGAATTTCAGATTTATATTGTCCTTTCTACATTAATCTATTGAAATTTCATTATTTTTCCTTGGTTAAAATTGTTAAGGATTTTAAACACATATTTCTTGCAGTTATACTTACAACATGCCTCACCATCCAGAAGAACACTTTTCCTTCAAAATTTGTTAGTATAAATGTATTTATTTATTTATTTGATTTAAACAGCTGCCCATTTCACATACACAACTCTGGATGGCTTACATAAAAATACTATTTCATTGTTTCTCATTGTTTTTGTAATTCTTGCACACAATTTTTCTTTTAGTACATTTATTTTACTTTTAGTACATTTAACCTCATTATCTCTTTCTGTTGTGAGCATCTTGGCTTTAGAAGCCTGCATTCTCTTTTAAGATAGCCCTTTCTGTTACAATAAGGACAGATCTCATTCCTCTCTTTTATCTTGTTTAAAGAGTTCCATTCAGTTGCATCATTCAGATCATGCTGATATGCCTCCAGTTGGGCAATTATATTTTCAAGGATTTTTTTTTTCATGTAGCTTGATTAATTCTATTATATATTTATATTTTTCTGGTAATGATCTTAATAATAAATCCTTGATTGATTCATAAGAACATTTTACAGTTTTTGTTTTAAGTAGAAAAATAATCTGACACAGATCCTATTAAATTTCTATTCCTTTTTTCCTCCATAATTTTTATTTTATTAATGTGGTAAAAAGCAGAAGAACAAACAAATCCAAAATAAAAAGAAGGAATAGAATATATATATAAACATATAATTACATAGCAGTATAACCTTAACTCATTCATGTTATTGATTTTTAAAAGATATTATTATTGCTGTTTCACTGTTACATTAAGGTTGAAGTGAGCTTTGAAAAGGTGAGTTTTTATTCAAACATTTAGAACAATAAACAATAATAAAATTAAAGAAAAACAGAAAAAAATAGGTTTATAAGAAAAAGCATTTAATTCGCTTTTTCCTCCTTTCTTTTTTCCCCTCCAACTATTAACTGCTACTGTCTTTATTTATTTTACTTATTCTAAATGTCTTTATTTACTTATTATATGATATCTTCATTTTCAAATGTTCCAAGAACTGCTTAGAGAAGCCCACGGGTTTGAAAATAGACAAAGCAACAATTGTAATATGTAATGATAAATGGGAATGGCCTTGGGAGATAGGAGAAAGAACCACAGCCTAGACAACCATCATGAAAAAGATTCATTTCTCAAAAGGGGACATCCCTATTTTTTTTTTTAAGTAAAAGTAAGGAATAGAGAAATGCTTTCAATCCTGCAAGATTCTATTAGTATAACTGTGCAATAGTGCAGAGGTGGCATTCAGCAGGTTCTGATCATTTCTGGAGAACCGATAGTGGAAATTTTGAGTAGTTCGAAGAACCAGCAGATACCACCTCTGAATGGCCCTGCCTCTATCTTTTCTCTGCCTTCTGAGTCCCAGCTGAATCTTCTTTTGTTGTCCTGCAGAGGAGAACTGAGCTTGAAAGCAGGTTTGTGGGGTGGGGAAGGAATGGGAATTTTGCAGTAACCTTCCCCCAGGAGTGGGGTGGGAATGGAGATTTTATGGTATCCTTTCCTTGCCCCGTCCACCAAGCCCTTCCCACCAAGCCCTGTCCCACCTACCAAGCCCCGCCCACAAAACCAGTAGTAAAAAAATTTAAATCCCACCACTGAGATAGTGTTAGTATTTGTGTGCTTCTTGTCTAGATTACCTTGAAGGTCTGACATAGTCAGAGCTTAGAAGGATCAGATCTTTTAGTTCACCAGTAGAACTTTCTTCATTTGTACAAATGTATGGGGGGAGGGAGAACAAATAGCACTGAATCAACTGGAAAGCTTTTATTTGTTGATACCTGTTATATTCACTTTTTATTATTTTGAACCTGCAAACAACTTGCACATCCATAGTAAGTATGCATTCAATGTTGCAGAAAAATGTTGTATTTATATTTTCTCATTAAAGAAGTTGTGTCAGCTTCTGTTCACTTGGGATTTATTAAAACGTACAACCTGATCAAAGGCACGTAAATTTCTTCATGCAATCATAGAAATAATAAATATCCTCTTGTTCATATCCCAGACTGCCCAATCTAAATTTGATTAGCTGAAGTTCACATTCAATTAATGCTGGGAAAGGATGAGTTAGTTCTTCCCCCATGCTATTTCACTAACTAGAACAGAAATAAATATTTACTCTGGATAAAAACTGTTCTTGCCTGTTTTGTCTATAGGAAAATATACTCTTTTTAGTTGTGACATATTTCTCAGGTGAAACAAAATTATTTTGGATAAAACAGTATTTAAATTACCCCAATTGTTTATTCAGAAAATACAAACTTCTTATGGATTATGTTAAATTCACAATCATCTTGTTTTTCCTCTTCCTCTTCCTGTTAATCCTCCTCTAACCTATATAGTTGAACAATTTAAAAAAACATATAACATTTTTATTCCAAAATTTTAAAGTCATCCTATATCATGAAGCTGTGGGGCAGAATATGGAGTTTATACTGAAATCTTTTTGATATACACTCATATTTAACTGAGTCTAATAAGATTTGTTTCAGACAGAAATTCAACAGAAGACCATTCCATAACACCATCATCTTTTATATACTAGGCCAATTTTACTTAGTCAATTCAGTATTTTATTTCCAGACCTATCTCTTAGTCCCAGACTCTCAGTCCACTATCTCCTTACAAAAATACTGATTTTAGACAAATAAAATAATATCAGAAGATCTAAATCCCATCTCCTTGATCCATCAGTCTCATTATGTTGCTTCCCTTTCTTGATCAAATGCATTTGATTTTAATCAGACTTCAAGTGTGAGTACTCACAGATGGTGACTCTCAAATCTATGTTCTGACAACAACAACACATGGGAGCTTAACTTTCACTTTCCCAAACAAGTTGGGATGTAAAACCTTGTTTCGTCAACGTGATGGCAGTTGCTAAAGAAGGGCTTCTGTGCCTCAACTCAAAGGACATAATTTTAGCATGAAAATGAATTACAGAGTTTGGGAGATTCTATTTCTTTTTTTGTTTTTTTTTCTTTATTTTTTGCATATGCCCAAATTTCATTACAAACTGTATGAATAATGTTGATGCATGAAGTGGTTTTTGCATAACAATATACAATGGGGTGAGCAACTGGTAATCCTAAGGCTACCAAAGATCCTCAGTGTAGATATATTATACTCTTGGACCCAACTTCAAAATCTGCTTTAATATAAATCTCTCATGAGATCTATTGTTGATCATCTGACAATTTGTTTCTTAGGGAAGAATTCAGTGAGTGACTGAGGCATCCCATAAAGAAAAGAGGTCAGAGAAATTAGACCTCAATAACAAAATGATGACTATCTATTTATTACTTTGTTCTCCTTCACTGCTTATTTGACCTTATCTACCACTCCTATAAAAATACTTCTAAGAAAATATGGTTCTTTACCAAAGAAAGCTATCTACTATCAATATAAAATAATTAATATGAAAAAAAATTTCTTTCATCTTCTTCTGGATGTGGAAGATTAAATTTAGAGGACAGGATGGTATGATCACCAGAGTTGACAAGATTATTTAGGTTGGGAATGTGGTTCTCCAAAATATAAATTCTTGAGAGATAGAATAATTTCAATTTATACCTTTATAAACAAGTGCCTCTATTTTTCCTTTTAGACTGTTTTTCTTGAGTGAGGTGATTGGATATTTTTTCACATTGGTAAGAATTCTGAGTTTGAACAGTCAATAGAAGTAGGAGAGATAATTGGATGATGTTATTTATATCCTACTTCCTAGTTTATCCAGTGGTGAAATTCAAAATACTTTACTACCTGGGCACGCTTCGTGCATGTGCACAGAGTGTTTAAAAATGGGCAATTTTAAGCATGAAAACATCAGTGCTGGTGAGTAAAACAGCTTAGGCACAGCAATTCGCTCTCCCACGCCTATCAGCTGAGCTAAAAACAAAGGAAATATAGGACAGGAAAGGGTAGGGCGGGTGGGTGGGACCAACTGCTGACCAGCACTACCAGATCACTAGAACCAGTGTGAACTGGCAGCATACCACCACTGAGTTTATCTCTAAAAACCAAAGTGGCAATACATCAACAAAACAAATTCAAATTTCAAAACAGAAAGATATGAAAGAAAATACTATCAGTCAGTCATGTCCAGACTTTCTGAAATTGTATTGAAATGTATTTTGAAGGTAGCAAAGTGAACAGTTAAACACATTTCCCAGACAGGAAATTTCAGGTAGGTTGACCAAATGAAAAAGATACCATTACTTTAATAGTTTAGAAGGTAGTTGTCTAGATAGTAGGTATAACTCCTCTTTTTTACCTGATTTAATGTAGCAATAATGAATGCAAAACTTAAAGGGTATTAATTGGTTGTGATAACATATGATGGTATTTTACATTACTCTTTTGAAAGGATATGACAAGAAATAAAATTGGAAATCCTAGGGCACTTTATGTCAAGAAAGTAGTAGGCAGGCCAGAGTTTGAATGTTTGAATTTTACTGTGATAAAGGAATTTTACTGTGCATGTGTCAATTCAAAAAAGTGTTTGATAAAGTGAATAGGCTCAAAGTATGGAATGTTTTGCATGAAAATAAATTAAAAATGACTCCTTTATGCTTAACTTGTCATATAATAGAATCATGAATGTGAAATGTCCAGCAAATAGTTCAGTCCTGAGAAGAAATTAAATCAAATTATTCTTATGATGATCAGTTTCAATAACATTAGAAATATTTGGAGAAAAATGTGTCAGTAACATTAGAAATATTTGGAGGAAAAATGTGTCAGTAACATTAGAAATATTTGGAGAAAAATCTATAATTCCATTCTAATTCTCAAGTAGGGACAACTAAGGGATAAAAGAGATTTTAGTTCACTCCCCACACACCCAAACACACACTCAAATATTTTCTTCTGTTTTGCTTCGCCTTTATTTTTCCTGATTGTAAATTTCAATTATACATTTACGTAGTTCCTGACATGGGGAATGCCACTTTTCATCAAGGAAAGTGAAATGTGAAAAATAGTGAAAATGAAATGCTATTGGGGAAGTAGTCTTCTCTTATTAATTTCATCTCTTCCAGTGCAGGATAGTTTTTCTATATTGTTGTCTACCACTTTGCTCAGTTGAATACAATCAAGATGGTTAATTAAGATTACTAATTAGAGAATCCTGACAGAATTGTGCTTTCCATATAAAGGACCTTTTCCCCTCCTACTCATGCCAGTGTCACTTAAGAGTTGATCTAGGGAAATCAGTATCTGTATAAATAGCCAGCCACAACCATTAGAGCAGTAGTTCCCAGCATGACAGATACTGAGATTATTAGCCAGGAATTTGTTTGCCTGTCATTGTAAGAGGCAAGCAATTGCTTTTCTGAGGTGGCATTCTCCAACAGCCAAAACACCACAATTTATAAGACAGAAGAGAAAGAAAACAACACCCTCTTAAAAAATGCTCTTCCAAATTGCTTTATCCCCAATGCAACTTTATAAGAGTCTGAATGCTGTTGTCATTGGTTACAATTTCTGTTTTAGCCATATATGTAGTAGTTCACTACTTTAAAAAAAAATACCATGATTGTTTTGCTGAACAGATGCACTGCCATTTCATGGCAGTAACTTTCCGAGCCATAATTGGATGTCAATATGCTTTCATATAATGCCATGGTGAATTCAATACATTTTTAGTTTCTTGGACATTAATTAGGATTGTATGCTGGATTATAACATCTTTCTCAACCCAATTTTTGAGGAAATAATTTTAGCTTATTTCCATATTATAAAATGCTCATATTTATGCTGCTCGGTACTCTTCTGGATGATTTGTTTCTTGGAAGAATAAGTTATTCCTACCAGTAATTCAGTAGCTAATGTAAAAGGGAGAGAGCTGGAGCAGCTGGCCATGGGAAAAGAGGATTCATCTTAAATTGGGTGGGACAATCATTAACTTTTAAGCCTGTACACTTTTAAAGAGTTGCCCCAGGCAAAATCTTGACTTCCTAAATTTCAGGTTAGGCCAGAGGCGGCCATGTTGCTTTGGTTTCCATTATCAATGAGTTGGAATGTAAATATTTCCCAGAAAGCTTTATGACAACCTAAAGATTTCCCCTTACAGGAGGGGGAAATTTCTGAGTGGAAACAGGAAGAAGGCAGAACTGATATAGGACTAAACAACAGACACTACCTTTTGACATACTTTGCCAACAAAGTGAATGTTTGTCTACTGCTGTTCCTGAGGAGACAGTGGAGTAAATTCTTGTTCCTGAGAGCTAGAACTGTGTCTTGAAACAATCACAACCAAGGTTCCAGGAAAAGCAGGAGGTATAAAATGATAATGATCCTTGAAAATGTTTGTACATTTATTTCCTCCCAAGGTAGTTCTGTCCTTATTAAATACTTCCCATTATTTGGTTAAACACTGTATTCAACTTTATCTATAACTGATTAATAATATGAAACATTATAAATATAATATGAACAAGGTAGCTCTGTCCTCAGTAAATTGTGAATAAAAACAAAAAAAAATCAACATTGTATTAGGACAGTCATATTAGTCAGCAAAAAAAAAAATCTGGAAGACTTTTCTGAGTAACAAATTTTATAAAATGGCATAAGCTTCATCTGCAGATGGAATGAATGCAGATAAACTTTTACTGTGGTTGTAAACAGTGAGTTGACATTTTCTCAGCCTTAGTCTAATATATAAGGGTACCTGAGAATATTGGCATTTAATAACTGCAGAATTTTAAGGAAGGGGCATCTTGCTGATCATTACAATTATGTAGAAAGGCTGTAAGTGAATAATTACAACATTACTAAGCTCTAGCTATGGCTGCTGTTTAATATTTGTGGCAAAGCCTGTATTGACCATAATAGAAAATACAAGTTGAAATGGTTTAAAAATATAAGTATGCCTATAAAAAGAATATTTAAGAAATATATAGCATATCAACCTGTTAACATGTGAAAATAACAAAATGCAAAATAAACAGTGAAATAATTTTATATGAAAAACAATTAATAATGAACAGTATGAATACAATTTGTTTAAAACAGCTATAGTTCAAGTGGTGAGGGGTTTTTTCCCCCTAAAATACATCAAAAGTCTTTGAGCATCTCCCAAGGTTCTGCTGATTAACCCAGTAGGATATTAATTAACAACACATCTGCCAACCATACTCAACATTATCCTCTTCCAATTAAATGAGATCTGGGAAACTCAGACTTCTAAACCACATATGAAATTAGTTTTGTAGGCTGAAGTATATAGAGCCCTTCTGATTGAGACATATTATAAAACAAGCTATATAAACCTTTGAGTTGCAGAATCCAAACGAAAAAATGGAAAGCGATTAAAGATTGTGCAACTCAAGTTTCTATACACCCAAAGCTAATTTCATAAATATTTTGCTTGGTGCTAAATATCTTGCCTTTTTGTCTCCCAAAGGCTGCAATATTGGAAAGTTCATTGATATTCAGAAGGCACAAAACAGTGAAGCAGAGGCAAGCTTATCAGTAACCATGTTTTTTTTCTGAAAACCATTTCTATCCAGAGTATGGACAAATTATCTTTTCTGATAATATGTGAAGTCAGTTCAGAAGGAGAGCACTGCTTCCTGGTCTTACTTGGGAATCTTTTGGGGTGACACAATAAATAAAAGGAGAGTTGCCACCACCAACAGATGAAGCAATGATAGGTATGAGTAAACTATTCAGACTGGAAAAAGGGTTCTCAAATACACTTAGCCCCAACTTTAAAAATCAAAAGAACCTAAAACAAATTATCAGCTCCAATATTGCCATTAGCTAGAAAAATATATTTTGGTCCAATTTGTTCTGTCAACTCTCTATTTTTAACCTTAAAACAAATGCTGTAAGGTATATTGCATTACAAGGCAGTTTGACCCTGGATTAAATCTAGTCATATTCCAGGCTTACCTCTAATTACAATATCCTTTGACCTCCAAATTAATTAATAAGGGAGAGCTGGAATTAAATAAAAGGTATTTGTATAGAAAAGAGACAGAGGGCAGGGATGGGCTCTCCTCTTAGGCTATTTGTTAAGGTCAGTGGATTTGTTGTAGCATGTGATGAGATATGTATAATATATAAGGGACAATTATAAGAAAAATATTTGTCTTTAGTGTTTATTGTCTGGATGCATTTTACATCATTTTTATGAGAATTTTCATATTTACAAGTTGTCCAGAAGAAGGAAATCCTCTGAAACATGTAGGAATGTTTCAGTAAGTATTTTGACTCAGATGCCTATCAGAATTTCTCTCTTTTTCCTCAAATGGTTACTTTTAGAGTTTTTTCTCTTCAGCTTCTTTGATTTGAAATTGAACTGGAAAAAAAGAACAAGTAGAAGAAAGAAAACTTACAGATAACATAGTCTGAATCTGAGTAACAAATGGGATGTGGCACTGTGATTTGTCACTAATTGTCACTGAAAAGTGTGTGGGAACTCTGTTCATGATTGCAATACATCTTACCACTTTCACATTCTACATACCCATATATACATATACCCTTCACACTATTTTCTTTGGGAGTAAGCAACATGGTACAAAGTACAGAAGAAGTACAGAAGGAAAAACAAGAAACAGTAAGTGAAAGAAATTAAAGACGTGAGAATGCAAGTACCAAAAAAATGCCTGGAGAAATATTCAGTGGTGAATTTGGAACCAATAAGAGTCTATGAATACATAGAAAATCCATATGTGCACCTAAGGCAGAGCCAGAAGGATATGTGGCCAATGCATTCCCAGTGATCTGGAGCAGGACTAAAAGAAGTGATCTTCCTCTGCCATACATGTTCATTAGAGAAAGGTATGTGGCTGGTAAGCAAAAATTCATCCGCAGAGTTTTTCTCATATATACTGAATCCATGTCCATATGTGTGGATGCTCTCTCTTAGACAAAAACACACCACTTCCTGACAGATGCAGAAAGTAAATAACATTCTGATATCTAACCTGTCATCTCATATATTTATAAATGTTACATGACGCCTAACAATGTCGATGGTTTCAGGATCCATGTTCTCGATTAGAAAGCTTCCTTTTTTTTCCTATACACTTTCTTGTTTTCATGAAAAGAAGCTATGCAGCTAGAATCTGGCACTTCAGCCATTTGGTTTTGATTCACAAGTATGTCATTTGTTCATTCACGAACATAATTGATTGCTGCAGATTCTACCTGTGCTGTGAACTTTCCCCCTCTTCTGTCAGAAAGCTAAATCCCCACAGAAGTGGATGATAGATTAGGGTTTGTTGCTTAATTCTTAATTACTGCTGCAGAGCCATATGTATGACATTATGATTAGCTTTCTAGCAAAGAACACCAGAGCGTACAAGCAAGGAGTAATAATGCTGATAATTACTTGGAATAGTAAAGACATTGTTTAGCTTTTAATAAAGAGCCTTGTTATTGTTTCTCTTCTCCTGCTGTTGCTGAATCAGTATCTCTACTAGTGTTTCTCAACCTTGGCAACTTTTAGATGTGTGGACTTCAGTTCCCAGAATTCTCTACCCAGCGTGGCTGAATGAATTGAGGATTTTTAGAAGGGTGAATTGGCATGACACAGCATAAATAATTATTTTCCTGCATACAAGGAAGATGATGTAAGCCAGTGATATTTGTCATTCACCAGTCAAACATAGTGTGAATTTTACCTACTGATGAAGCTTATTAGCATCAAAAACAATATTAAATATAGTTTGAATTAACAGCATACATTAGGAGAGATGTTAAATACACATTAAAAGGACATGAATTCATGCACATTTTGTTTACAGTTATATGGGGAAATGTAGGTTAAAATCCATGTATTTGGGGAAGTATGGCATATAAGAACTACATATAGTAAGAACACTGTGGCTGCAAAGTGGAAGTTTTAAATGTGCTTTTAAGTACTAGATTAAACGTTCACTAAGGTTAATATGAACATGAAACACGTTTATCTATAATTGGTGACTCACATATCCCTAGTTGCTTGTTGACTAATATGACGCCATTTTATATTTGTTCTTCCTAGTCAATATTTGATTTGAAACAGCTGGAGTAATAACTCAGAAATACTTTAAATAAGAGGTGTCAAACTCACAGTGTGACAGTATTATCACGTGACATATCATGACTTTTTGCTTCTTTGCTAAACCGGGCGTGGGCTTGGCCAGAGCATGATGCATCTGGCCATGAGTTAGACACCCCTGCTTTAAATGGTAGCATTTTTCAAAGGATCGGTTTGCATTGTCCCTCATCACTGTGAAAACATGACTGAGGGCTTAAATGTTTAAGCAATTGCACTGAAGCATTAAATCTGAATCTAGACAGTGACTACAACTTATTTATCTATACTATCAAATCAGAATATGTAATATATATGTTTATCTTGTTGTAGATGTGTGCCAAAGACTATTACAATAGCCTGTTTAAAATGCACATATCTATTAGGAGTAATGGTAGTGCTTTGGTTTATAAGCCAGATTTAGTTATTTAAACCAGGGTCTTCAGTATAGAAACATTTCTATTAGGCTCAACCAATAAAACCTATTATGCTGCTCTGCAATAATAAGATTACATAATTTTAAGATTATTCAAAAAAGCAGAAGCCCATAAAGTTCATCAAGCCCAACTTGTGCAGCACTTAAAATGGATGGGAACCATAGCATTCCAAACACTATGTTAAAGATTATGCATCTTGCAGACAGACAATTTTTAAAGAAAAGATTGAACAAAAAAATATATATTTTTGTTGCTTCAAGGGGCAAGACTGGCACGGATGGGTGGAAATGCCACTGAAGCAGATTTTAGCTAAAAACATTTTGACAAAATTTCATAATGGTAGCAACTGTTCAACAATGGACAGACTGTCTCAGGAGGTGGTGGGCTCTTGCTTGCAGGAGGTATTGAAGCAGTGGCTGGAGGACCATCTGCCAAGAATGATTCCTGTACTGAGTAGGGGTTGGACCAGATGGCCTCCAAGGCCCCTTCATAATTTTTAATATTATCCAGTCCCTATACAGTACCCATAAATTCCACAAATGATTTCAAAATTAGGACATATATCAAATGAAGGGGTGCTCACTTAACATTGGATCAAGGTAGGGAGAACTCAAAGCTTGAAATGAGTCCATGGATATAGCTCTGCTTTGTATTCTTTTTACCTGAAGAAACATTAATGGAATGCATTCATTTATTTACACATTTCCTTTTATGATACAAAAACCTGTACAAAGTGATTTTCAGAAACTACATGGACCATCCATACCTCTTATCTAGGCCAGTAGCAACTGAGAAACCACAAAAACGAAAACAATAGAATAAGTAAATTAGTCATATAAATGCCAGAATAAAAGCAATAGTTCATATATACATTTTCTTAGACTCAATCTCCACCTTGTCTTTCCAATATAGAAATTATTTCAAATCCCTTTCTGCAATTCTGGCAACACTTTTCTCAGCTGTCAATGTTGCCTTTTGTGAGTTGTGGACAACAATTCTTCACATGTGCACTAAACTGAGTGAACTATCTCTATTTTATTTGATATAAAATTGGTGATGTGTGCCATGGTTCAAGAGAAGGGTGTGCTTTGTTTGCAGAAGGTCCACATTTCATTTTATTTCCATCTATTTCAAAAGCTATTGAAGATGGGGAGAGATGGGACGGTGGAAGAACCTATCCCAAGTTTTCCTGTCAAAAAGAGCAGAACTCTCTCAGATCTAAAGCAATATAAAACAGATTTGTATGTTCATATGAACACATGGGTTTTGTAGCTTAAAGTTGACTCTTTAAAATATAAGGGCACCCCTATTGTTCCTTCAGTTATTCCAGTTATTTTATCATACAAACAAATTGGATTTGAATGCATATTAAAAATTAAACTCTCTTTATAAGGACTTGTGGGAGAACCTGTTACTTTTGGTAAAAAATTGTCTGCCAAAAATCTTTAAGTGACATCTGCATATCTAATATTAGAGAATACAATTGAACTGCTTGCTGCAGTTTCACAAAGTGCTCCTGCAAGGAACATTTCCTTCTCCCCATGATATGACATGGCAGCTTCTACCACTCATTAGGATACCAACATATCTTCCAAAAATGAGGCCAAAGGCCACATGCTTTAGCCATCCAAGTACTGGTATTATTTCAGCAGTACACCCTAAAATATCTTACTGTGGCATTAAAAAGCTGCCCCCTAACGTGGAGTTTTGATTTTGTTTTTTGGTATAAGTCTCTATAGTCTCCGATTTCTGGGTAAGGGAACTAAAAACAGTTCCAAGTGTAAAGCAGTGAAACTGGCACTAAGAGGTAGAACTGAGAAAAGAAAAGGGAGGGGAAATCCCTTAGTTTAATTACCACACCATCAACATTCTTATGTGCTTGCCTAGCTATAAGTTTTAATGGCAAACACATACACACACACCCTCCTGCTTTCCCCACTCCAAAACTCTCACCGCCTCCTCCTCCAATCTGGCTTCTCTGCCTCCTTGACAGGCTTTTTAGCCTCAAGTTGATAGTTGTTAAATCAAAAGTAAAGTGTAACCAAAGTTTGTTTTAAAGTAGGAACAAAGAAGGAATGCTGCCTGCTCCCAGACATCCCAGGGAAGTCAGCCACCATTTCTGCTGCAGAACCAGAGATCTGCTCTGCAAACCACTTGGGCAGAACCACCAATTTATTCTATTAGAATATTTGCCTCCCACATCACAAGCCCATCATATTGCCTGAAGAAGACATCAAAGTGTACTTCCTACTCCTCTAGACTCTAGAGAAAGGGTGTCAAACTCACATCATGACAACATTGTCACATGATGTATCACAACTTTTTACCTTCACTAAACCGGACATGGGCATGACCAGCGCGTGACGCATCCGGCCTATGAGCCACAAGTTTGACAGTCCTGCTCTAGAGCCTTCACTTTATCTTGCCGCATGGAAAGGAGAACCCCCAGTCCATTTGACAGAGCCATTAACTATTGAATACACGCATATACACCAAGCTGGTTGAACTGTCTTCTGACTCAGACAATGCAAGACTAGGAACCAAAGGCTGCCTATATATAGAAAAACAATAACAAAAGCTATGTAAAAGCCAGGTAAACATATTGTTTTTACTTGATAGAAGTAGTACATTTAAGCATACAAGAAGTATAAGAAAAAGTAAAGGGGAGGTCTTAATAAGAATGAAAAATGAAATTATAAGAGAGGCAGGTAAATGTTACAGTAAATAACAACTATAGTAATAATAAATAGTTGCATTTATATTCCATCTTTCCTTCTGAACAACTTACAGTTTAGAAAACATCAGTAGCTGTAGAATATCCACCATATACACAAATCACACTACAAAAAATATGGATATGGATGGATGGGTGCATGGATGGATGAGAGAGAGAGACATAGGTTTTCTTTTTAAAAAAATATTTATTTATAAACTTTTATATAAGTACCCATCTTGCAGCAAACCCTGGGCAGCTCTATCACAAATTAAAGAACTTAGAAACCATATTAAAACTAATAAAACCAAACACACCAAAAACAAAAACATGGGGCCAAGTGTAGCATCAAATATGCAATCATCTCATCTTATTCCAACACTTGGGGTGGGGAGGGGAGCCAGATCTCCTGTGCTTTTCAGAAAAACAAGGAAAATAGAGGTGGATGGAACAGGTTTCCACAGATGGAAAGGGTTTCCATAGGGCAGGGGCTGGCCCATAAAAAGTATGCTTCCTAGCTCACAAAAGATGGCAACATATAAGGGAAGGAACTAGGAGCATGCTCACCCTATCTAACCTGGTAGAAAAGGCTGATTCCTTAGGAAAAGGCAGTCTTATAGATAACCTAGCCCTGTAGGGCTTTAAAGGTAATAACCACATCTGAATTGCACCTAGAAAGAAAATGAAAGCCAGTGCAGCTCATACAACAAAGGTATTACATGGGCAAACCTAAACACCAACATTACTGGGTGAACTGCTGTGTCCTAGACCAGGGGTGTCAAACTCGCATCATCATGCCAGCATGATGTATCATGACTTTTTCCCCCTTTGCTAAACTGGGCATTGGTATGGCCAGCATGTGGCACATCCAACCCACAGGGCATGAGTTTGACAGCCCTGTTCTAGGCTACTTAAACTTTCAGGGGGATCTTCAAGGGCAGCTTTATGTAGAGAGTATTGCAATAATCCAAACAGAAGCTGACAAAGCATGAATGACTAAGGAGATTCATTATTATTATTATTATTATTATTATTATTATCATCATTATTATTATTATCATCATTATCATCATCATCATCATCATTCCATTGTACTTCACTCCATTCTCTTCAAACATCTCTAATCTTTATACCTAAATTGTATACATGTTTCAGAAAGTGGCTACATCTGTAAAAACAGAGAATAGTCAAGCCATAAATGGTATTGGTTTTGATAATTGGATATAGGTTGCCAAGTGTATAAGATAAATATTCTTTTGCAATGGTCATTAGTTGCTACATAAATTTAAAGTGCAAATAATTATGAAGGTACATAGATATAGTAGGTAGGTAGGTAGGTAGGTAGGTAGATATGATATGATATGATATGATATGATATGATATGATATGATATGATATGATATATGACAGATAGATAGATGATAGATAAATAAATAGATATGATAGACATATTTTTACAGTGCAACCTACTAGAAAAGTTTCACGGTTGTAGAATGAGATTCTTAAACTCCTTTATTACTGAATGCATTCTCACTCTTTCATACACACACATACATACACAGGCTTAGATGCAGCAACTGAGCCAAGACTGGAGAATGTCAATAGTGTAAGCTGCATCAACAAGGGTGAAACTTTTCTCTACCACTATAGAAATAAGACAAAGATGGGCAGGATTTGGGTTTTTTTAAAAGAAAAAGATGACTGTATATAATTACCCAGATAAAACTAGATTTAAAACATACATTTCCACAAACTGTGTAAAAGATTGGCTATATGGGCAGGTTAGCTGATGGGATAAATGAATTTAAACTTCTTTGACGCTATGTCCCAGTGTCAGCATGTAGCAGCTCTTAAGAATAAGTTTGTTCTGTACCAATATATTTGTTTCTACATATATTTTGGAGGAAAAAAACTGGGGCAGTAATCGATTCAGTGTTAAAAATAAGAAGCAGAAAGGGAGTGGGGAAGAGAAAGAAAATGCCAAAACATGTTGCAGCTATCTAATGAACCTATCAACAAGAAAAGTTGAGATGGTAAAACCAGCAGCAAATACAGCTTTGCAAAATGCCTCACGAAGAAAGAAGTAATTTACTTTTATTAAAATGTGATACAAAATTCCACCAGATACTGCTAAGTTTTCCAGCTGTCCCTTTTGATAATATAATTACATGTGATTCAAAGCTTCATAATGAAAGAAGAAGCTTGAAAGAGGCCTCATGTGCGTGAATTAAGTTTGCAATATTTGATTTGCAATTTTTACAAAGTGAGAAGCTTATTACATGTGTTTGCCACAGAAATATCCTTCCATCTTTTGTTACATTCCATCTCTTGCTGTGCTCAGCCTGATTCAGATTATAGAGCACCTTAGAATACAGCAAGGCACTATTATTTGCCCGTAAAATTATTTGCCCATCTTGGTGCTCTATAATGAATTGATTACAATAATTAATTGTAATTATACTGTTTCAAAAAGGCCCTGCTCTATTATCAACAAACTTGTAATTAAACCACATGTCCAAGGAGATCTTAAGCATTTCTTGTCCTTCATTTGTTTGTACCAGAAAATCAGGATTATCAGATTCAGAGGTAAGAAGGTTTTCTAAACTTGGATTGGAGAAGCAGGAAAAACATATTTTGCATAAGACCTCTGAGAACATCTTCTGGAGCACCTCATGCACTGAAATGCAACATGTAGAACTATTTAATATGTGTAAATTAAATACTTCTGTTTTGATGTGTGCTACTTGTGTTAATATATGTTCTCATTAAGCTTTAGGCAAAGGCTTGTGAGACAACATAACATCTCTGGATTTTTCTTCAAAAAAAGGAGGACACTGAATTAGCTAGTGGAATCAAGTATGTTTTGAATGAACTTCCATTTCATAAGAATTAATTACAGGACAGTGGTCTAAACACATTTCCTCAGACACAAAGATCACCAAATCAAGAATAACTACCCTCCGCAAATTAGATTTAGGATTATTTACTTTTTCTACATCGCATCAGATTTTATTTGCATGGCTTTTTGCAGAAATACGTATATCTTTAGAGCAACGCTTGGCCATTTTATTTTCTCCATGTTGTTCATTTGCTCTGCTTTGTTTTTTGCTTGGATGGCCTTTTGTATGGGGGTGGTGGATGAATTATTACAAAAGATGTAGTAGCAGATGCTCTGCATTCTTATAGCAATAGCACTTAGACTTATATACTTCACAGTGCTTTACAGCCCTCTCTAAGTCATTTACGGAGTCATCATATTTTCCTGGGTCACCAACCTTGGAAGGATGGAAGGCTGAGTCAACCGTCATCCAGTGAGACTTGAACTGCTAGCAGCTGGCAGAGAGCAGAAGTACCTGAAATATTGCATTCTAACCAGGGGTCGGATTCAAATTTTTTAACAATCGGTTCTGTGGGCATGGCTTAGTTGGTGGGCTTGGTGGTCATGTGACTGGGTGGACGTAGCTTGGTAGTCATATTATTGGCTGGGCGTAGCCAACTCAATATCACTCACATCGAGGCACACATCTCCTCGCCTGGCCTCTCATGACTGTGGGGATGCTGCAATAGTTATAAGTGTGAAAAATGGTCATAAGTCACTTTTTTCAGTGCCATTATAACTTTGAATAGTCACTACACACAAGCAAAGTACCAGCAAAGGAGGGCAAAAAACCTCCAGAGAAGTTCCAGAGACAGGAAGTCTAGTCCTACCAAGAATGTAATAAGGGTTGACGGAGAGGCAGTTTCTGTAAGCAACACCAGAATGTTTCCTTCCTTCCCTCCTTACAGGATTAGGCCAGTAATTTCTTCTAACAACTGGTTCTCCAAACTGCTTAGAATGTTAACAACCGGTTTTAGAGAATAGGTGTGAACTGGTAGAATCCCACCGCTGATTCTAACCACTGCATCACTCCAACTCCTATCCTGATACATGTTCAGTGCTCCAATCATTAAAAATAACAAATCAAACTATATTTTCATTATCATGAACTGAGGTGATTTCAAGAACTTGGAAAAAGATTCTGAGAAGATTCATGAGACATGGCTTTCAATCTGTGCCTTTGAATAAGAAAAAAAAAACCCAGAAAACAGGAGGCTAAATTTGTGATTACATGTAGTTAGAAGATAGATTCCCAGGCGAGACGGGGTGGATACTGGAGGAATGAGAGGCAACTCAGCCCAGATATTTTGCATTAGGGAAAGAGGGTGAAGACAACCTCTCCTTAATAATTCATAGAGAATATAGCAGATAATAAGAGTCTTAAATCTGGCAAGACTTTGTTTATAGGTCTGAAACAATAAAGAATTCAGCTTGGGAAAATTACCACGTTATTCTTGGTTGTAGACCTGACGCTCAGGTTTCAATACACATTCTGGAATGAGTGGCTTTTACAAAGTAATATCTAATCCAGTGCCCAGGGACAAAAGAAGATAGATTTTTGTCTTTTTTATAGAAATTAATTTAACTTTAGAGGTATCTATATGCTTCTTTAATTCATAAAATTAATTATGTGCCTTGTAATCTTTTCCATTTGTTCAGCAAGTGATACCCAGTTTAGAAAGCAATTTCCTGGTTTTGTTTTGGGGGTATCTGTGTACATTTCTGTGTGGATGGATGTTTCTTCATATATTGCTCAGAACGTTACAAAAAAACGTGCCCATCTCCACAATACTGTTCATTTTTACTTCCTATGAAAGCTACTGTATGAAAAAAAAATCCTGTCAAAGCCCCTATGGCATTTTGGGAAGTAAAAATGTTAATGGAGGCAGATTCTTTGTTTTGTATAATGCTAGCTTCCTAATGTATTAATCAAAAGTTGAATTATAAATAGTAAGGTGGATAGAGAACATTGAATAGTACAGTGGCCCTCGACTTAAGATCACAATTGAGCCCAAAATTCCTGTTGCTAAGCAAGATATTTATTAAGTGAATTTTGCCCCATTTTGTGATCTTTGTTGTCACAATTGGTAAATTAGAAACAGTTGTTAAATTATGGCTTTCCCATTGACTTTGCTTGTTAGAAAGTCATAAAAGGTTATCACATGACTCCAAAACACTGCAACCATCACAAATATGAGTCATTTGCTAAGTGCCTGAATTTTGATCATGTGAGGATGATCATGAGGATGCTGCAATAGTTGCAAGTGTGAAAATGGCTATAAGGCACTCTTTTCACTGCCACGGTAACTTTGAACTATCACTAAATAAACTGTTCAAAGTTAAGGACTACCTGTATAAGGTGGACTCCAAATTAAGACCTCTGCATCAGATTGTCACTGTATGTAACAAAAGGTGATAGAACTAATGGCGTTGTTCTCCACTCCCTCCTAGAGTGGACAACTTCAGTGCAACAATTATGTGTATGTGCATGTGTATGCATGTGTGTGTGTAAAGGGCTTGAAACTGTTTTGTTGTGAATACTTGCAGTGATTTCTCTGAGATTTGTTTTCTTTATGACAAGATTTCTGTGTTGGTGTTAGGCAGATTTTTCAGTCTTCAACATACCAGATGGTTATCCAAAAATGTGATATGACAATTTTTGAGGGATTTAAGAACCAAATCCATCAAACAAATAAGCAGATATTTTTTCCGCTGAGATTTTGAATTATTAAAAATGCATACTTTTTTGTTCTGGTTCATAGTAAAGTATAATAAATAGATGTAAGGATATCTACCTAATGTCTATATTTAGGTAAAACAAAAATATATGCGCAATATTGTGTATTATTTTTTAAAAGCTGATTGTGATATTAATAAAATGCAAGCCTTTTCTAATTAAAGGCATTCAGTATTTACCCAAGCTTCTTAGACTATTGAAATAAATACGCTGCTGTTTTACCGATGGCATATCCCACCATCAAAATTGGCAAAAATGTACCTGAAACTATCCCTCAAATGCTGGAAGTGCAATAAAGAAATTGGAACATACTATCACTTATGGTGGAATTGTAAGAAAGCCCAACGATATTGGCAGAAAATTCAGAAATGGGTAGAAAAGATGTGTAAAATTCAAATAGAATTCAGACCCAAAATTTTTCCATTGGGAATTAATGTGGAAAAATATAATAAAGATGTAATATACTTAATAATCCATGTCACCACAACTGCAAGGTTAGTTTATGCCCAAAACTGGAAAGGTAACAAAACGCCAGATGAGATAGAAATAATTAGAAAAATCCGGATGTGCACCAAAATGGATAAATTAACTCAAGAATTAAAAAATAAGACTGAACTTTTACCACTGGTTGAAAAAAAGGAAGGAACAAGAATATCAAAAATGACTAAAGCTTATATATTATATATATATGTTTTCTGAGGTTCTCGCGGGTATTTGTATGTGGATCTTTATATATATATATGTATGTAAATTTGTATTATTTTCTATATTTATTAATTAATGATGTAAGACAATCAGGTGTGTCAGGTTGTATGCACCACATTCATTTTTGTTTTTAAATGTCTTTTTCTTTTTTGTATGTTTAACAAAATTCATTAAAAAATTTAAAAAATTAAGTATGTTGCTTATAATTTTTAAGTAATGATTTCATCTTCATATATTCAACATAAGCAAATTATGGCCACCTAAAAATCATAAAACTAAAAAGAAGTTTTAATGTATTTTTTTAGGTGAGTCCAGTTGTATTTTTCATTTAATAAGTAAAATAAATAAAACACATGTAAACCAGACTTTAGACTTTGTCTTGTCCACTCACCTCTTTTTTTAATCTCAAGTATCTGATCTACCATGGCTTACTGCTTTTAACATAACAATCCTGTACAAGTAAGACTACATGTTGCATCTAGCCTATCATCTGTAAAACAATCAGATTATTATTTGCCAGCTTTTAAGCTTTTTTTTTTTTAATTCCATCATCCTTTCTATCTTATTGCTTTGGGATGTAGACAGGTCAAAATCTTTTATCAAAACCTTTGCCTGCTGGCACTAGTAGCAGTTACCTGGTGTTCATTACTAGCTGACAGTGCTGGTGAAATTGTATGGATAACTTAGGGTCAGGCAGTATATTTTCTGTCTGAGAGGGTCTTCCAGACATGATGTCTTCTGCAAAAATATTGCTGTTAAAAGGCTTTATGAATGTGTTTTTAACTCTTGTTAAAAAAAAAAAAAAGAAGAGCATGGCTGACATTCATTGGAAACCAGCACTATCAGAGCTAAAACTAGTCTTGCGGAATCAATCATCTGCTTTCAGGATTATTTTCTGAAATTACAGGAATAACAATAGTAATGACATTATCTGCTTTCACAAAGGTTTTCTTGATCTGCTCTGCATTAATGCCTAGTAACAGTCAGGAATCAGGTAACTAAAATGTTGGTAGAATTGGAGATCAGTAATAGGTCCACAAGTATGTTTGAAGAGCTACTTGTAATATAAAAAATTTGCCTGTTGTACATGTTCCTCTGTCTCCCTGTTTTTCTTCTGACTTCTGCATTGTTTTTGTAGTTAACTGGGTTTTTTTAATGTTTGCTGATGTTTAATAAATAAATAGCAAGCTATATTGTTATTAGGTTTGGCCACACAGCCAGCCACACATTTATGCTAGATTTGATATTTTACTATTGAGTTCTTCCCAAGGACTTGGGATGTGTAGATGTTGTTGTTTGATAGTGTTAAAGGTATTGTCACAGGAGGCTGTTCCAAGTAAAGCTGCCTTTTACAATTGATTGGTGTGATTTTGTCACTGGTGTTTCTTGCACTATTCTAATAGACCATTATTCCTACTTTGTCAGGTTGTTGTCTGTCATCTGTGCAATCTTCTTGCAGCAGCTGATTAGGTGGCCCATTGTTTCTTCAGTTTCTTTGCAGAGGCGGCATTTGCTGGTTTGTTTGTTTTTTTGCTGTTTTCTCAATTCTGGCATTGTATACATTTGTTCTTAAGGCTTGGCCTTATGCAGCCAGAACTAGCCCCTCCCCCCTCTCTTCAAATTTCCTGCCCTTAAGTAAACTTTCCTGCTCTTCTTGTAGGCCAATTTGATCTCTACAATATTCAGTAAGCTTCCACATGTACCATTTTCAACGCAACCTTCACATATTATTCCAATAACCATTTTTTCCCTTCAAATATCTGGTGTCCTTAAAGCATTCCATGCCCATCAATTTTCCGTGGTAGGCAGGATCTGTGTAGATGAAAGGCATGATTCATTGTTATTAATAATTTTTTTGTCTTCCTATCCAGGTCTCTTAGTTCTGCTTGAGTCCAGTCCAGCAGTATATTTAATGATTGGAATTGCCCAGGCATTAATTGTCTTGATGGTATTTCCACCAACAGTTGTAGGTTTCTGCATGTGTTTCTCACTAAAACAAGCTGAGTTGACATGCAACTATTTAAAAAAATATTGTCTTTTTGGCTGTTTGCTACTGCATTTCCACTTCATTGCTTTTCCAGAACAATTTTCAATTAAAATCATGCAATCAAAATTGCCATAGATTGGCCTTTCATCCTTCTTCCCTTCCTCTTTTGGGAAGCTATAATTATGCTAGAGGAAAGGGTAGCTGAGATGACCGTGTTTGACTATATTTTTCCCTTTGGTCATCCTTTAGTTTTGCCAAAGTAGCAATCCATGGTGTTTTTTCCCAAGTCGCAGTAAATAAACTCCCAAGAAATTATTGATACAAACATGTCTTAGTGTTATGCATGGGGATAAAAATGGGTGCAACTTGTCCATGAGCATAATTGATTTTCTTGTGTTCTTGTCTCCTCCCCTGTGACCTGACCACAAAACCAGCCAGGCATTGTAGTATTTGCCCTATGAATTTAAGAAAGTACACAGAGCTTAGTTAAGTTGCTGAACCCATGATCGTGGGCTGATTTATGGTCCCAAAATCCATGTTTAGTTAAACTTTTCCAATCTCCACTACCAACAGCAATAACATAGAAGCTCACTTCCAAAAAAAGACAAACTCTCTCACATAACACCTCTTTGGTTTTTGATTTGGCACAGTGCCACACCATGGAAAATGTTATGTATTCCAATGAACTTTAAATCAGTAAACATTCCCTTGGGGAACAAAACTTAGGGGAAAAAAACTGCCCTCTTTTCCAGCTAGGTAAGAATACCAAAAATAGTGATATGGAAGATGAAAACTGAAATTTATTACTTTTATACTAGAGATGACAGAAATCTTTGCCATGCAATTCCAACCTACAGAATACAGAATAATAGAGTTGGAAGGGACTTAGGTCTTCTAGTCCAACCCTCCACACAAGCAGGAGATCCTATACCATTTCAGGCAATTGGTCGCCCAGTCTCTTCTTAAAAGGCTTCAGTGATGAAACACCCATAACTTCTGAAGTAAACCGTTACACTGTTAATTGTTTTCACCCTTAGAAAATTTGTCCTTAGTTCTAGGTTGCTTCGCTCCCTGATTAGTTTCCATTCATTGTTTATTGCCTTGCCATTTGGAGCTTTTGAAAATAGGTTGACCCACTCTTCTTTGTGGTATCCCCTCAAATATTGGAACACTGCTATCATGTCACCCCTGTCCTTTTTTTCCCCTAGGCTAGACATACCTAATTCCTGCAATTGTTCTTCATATGTTTTAGTCTCCAGGTCCTTAATCATCTTAGTTGCTCTTCTCTATATTCTTTTCAAATTCTCAAAATCTTTTTTATAATGTGACCAAAATTGGATGCTGTATTATTTGTTTGTTTATTTGTGTGTTTGTTTATGTAATTGATTATCCCCTCATCTTACTATAGGGTAACTCTGGACAGCTTACATTCATAAAATATGTCTATACATGTACAATTAAAACATAAATAATTAAAATCAACACTAAACCTAATGACACATGGGGTGACCAGGGCTGGAGTGGGAGGAGGTGGGATCTGTCGTTATTGATCAACCACCTCCACTGTGCTGTTCCCCAACTGGGGACCAAAGCCAGAGCCATGTCTTTAGGCCCTTATGAAAGATAGGAAGATTGGGGAATGAGATGTTCCAGAGGGCAGGAGCTACAGCAAAGAAGGTGCTCTTCCTGCACCCCGCATGCCTCTTCTGCTGGCATAGATGGGATGGACCAATCCCAGTGGGGTAAGTAACCTGGACCCATGCCATGAAGGGCTTTAAAGGTGATCGCTATCACCTTGAATTGCACCCAGAAGCAGATGTGGTAATAACATTCTTTTTTAAAAACTCAAAATAGTACAATATGTTTTTAAAAGAATATGGGGCTTAATCAAAAAGCTACAGTTCTTGAAACTGTCCAAAAAGAATCCTTGTAGGACTTATTGTTTCAACAGAAAGATGTTAGAAATACATACACAAAAGAACTAGATGTAAATAGAGCCTCATACATTCTTATGCAAATTTTGTAGCATTATCTATGGCTGCAAACTCTGAAAAATTTGTATTTCTCAACAGACACGTATAGTAATTATTGAGTGATAACTGATAAAATATTACAGCTGAATAAAACATATGCACCATTTACTATTTATACTAACAATTATTTATAATAAAGTGATGACCTCAAATGTGCTACTTATTAAAAAAGTTTATGTCAAAATAATGCAATTAAAATAGACCAAAAAGTTATCTTCTAAGTCTCAAAAATTCACAGAGATATAGCCATGAATGTAAGAAATATCTCCTATTTGAAGATTATGAAATTTATATAAAATATTTTTTAAAAGCTGGACTGGACTGTTGTGATAGTAAATAAAATTACTGACAGTATTGAACTACAAATAGAATAAATTATCTAGTTCTATAAGAAGTAAAGTCAGATTGCTAAAAATTTCTCACCCAGCATGACCTTTGCCAAGACTTCTGGATGTGGGTCCATACCAACAAATATGCCAAAATTAGGAAAAGCATAACACTAAAATATACCACTATATATGGATGGCAAGAATGCCTTTTTCCTGAAAATACATGTGCCTGTTTGCATCTCACAGAATAGTTAATAATGTAGTCTGTCCATTCTTTTTCATTATTCTAATGTCCCGTTTTCTGGGGAAAAGTCCCATTGAGAACACTAATTGCTTCTATAGGAGTCCACTACAAAGTCTGACAAAAAGCAAATGTTGTAAGAATTTCATAATGGAACTATTATAGTAACATATTGACTGTTAGTGATTTCATCAATAGATCTGCCAAATGATCTGTTCAAACATACACTCTTCTGGTCTTTCATCTGCAATTGAGTCCATCACCACTTTGCTGCTGGTAATCCTCCTCTTCTCTTCCTTCCACCCTTTCCCAGCAATATGGACTTCTCAAGAGAACTTAATCTTTGGATATTGTGTTGAAAATTGGGCAACTTTAATTGGGCCATTTGTGCCTCAAATGAGAACTCTGAATTGATTTATTCTGTGATGTATATGTCACCATGGTATTCTTTCCAAGATGACATTCAAAAGTTCTTTCTATCCTACTTCTTCAAGATCCAACTTTTACTTCAACAAGATTGTGACAGGAAAAACCAATGAATATCTTTTCTTCATTGCCTCCCTACCAAATGCTAAACTGCAATGTATTTCTTGGCAGCTGGCTCCTTTACTGTTGATAGTGGATCCTAAAAGGCAGGAAAAAAATTGTTCAGTAAAGAGATAACTTCCTTAAGCTTTTATTAATAACAAGACAAAGATAAAATCGTTTGAAACTCTTACTATATAGTTTTATTTCATATTTAATTGGATTCAATATCTTCAAATAACCAGTGCAACAACAAATGAATTATAGAAAATAAGGTCAATATTGAGAAGCTTGATGAAACTTAAAAATTTTAAAAGGCATAGTACTGACCATTTGTTACATATGGTTTATGCATGATTATGATTCAAAAGTTGAACAAGTTAAAGGTTGTACCGTTAAGTGGATGTAGACTATGAATATATTTATAGAGGTACAAGAGTTGGAATGTCAATGGAAAAATAATATTAAATTTGCTTTAATCGTTATAGCAACTGATATAAGATGTTCTACAAATGAGTATCACTCCTATTCTGATAGCTAAAATGGATATGTTTTTTTTCTAAAAAGTGTTGGAAATGTAACAAGGAAGTTAGATCCTTCTTTCATATGTGTTCACAATATATTACGAATATTGTAAAGCCCAATAATATTGGGAAATAATTCACTGTAGAAAGAACCACATTTTGAAAGCTACAATCCTATTGCAACCAGATATATTTGTAATAACTTTTACCAAAACATAAAACTTGTTAAAATACACTAAATTTGGAATTTTATATGATAATGATTGCAAGACCTACATTTGCCTTTTATTCAAAAAGATTTCTGATTCCCTGATTCTCTGATTCCTCTATTATAGCTAACTAAATTGTGGAAATATGTCTCAATGTCTAAAATAATATTGTATTTAAAAAGTTAACATAACAGGGTATTTAATTTTAATACAGGCAATTTTAATTGTAAATCACTCTTGGACTACAATCTCATACATGGAATTGTGCCACACCCCAAATGTGAGTTTTAGAGCTTGTATTTTAACTTGTTTATTTTATGGTATTTATGGAATGCATTCTTTACTATTTGTAATTTTTTAAAATGAGATCAATGTTTATCAGCTTAAAGCTCGATAGTGAATCTTGATTAGAAAATGATATTTCATAATACTATAATATTCCAAATATGTATCAAAATGTACTAGTTTTGTAATATCTACCCTGTATTTCAGAATCTCCAGTTATTTTTTCTTTTGAACTTATTTCTTACATTCTTTTAAAAGATATAATGAAGAAAAGCAAATATAAGAATAGACAGAAGCTACCCACCAATTTAATATTTAAATGTTGTCATTTCTAAAGCTATTTGTTGCACACATTGTCATTAGTTTGATATTTTTTATATTTGATCTTAGTCTGATTTTTTTTTTTTTTTGCTGTGCTCCTTCCAGTCTAAAATCTCTCTCTATTCTCAGATAGATTGAATAAATAAGGAGAGAATATAGAGCTTTACCTCACCCCTTTGCCAGCCAGGGGCAGTCTGCTTTGGATTTTCTACTTGGGGCTTCCTACCTGTCTGCAGTTTCACATGAGATCAGTTAGATGACATTATTAAAGGCCTTTCTATAGTTCATGAAGCACATATGGACTCTTTTTTGGGAGGGATTGTATTTTTATGTTTTCTCAGTTATCCAACATGTTTCAGTAATAGTATCTCTTGTTGCTTGGCCTTTTCTAAAGCCAACTTTAACATCTGGTATCTCTGTTTACTTGTAGGATTCTAATTTGTGTTTGATGATGTTAAGTGTTATTTTTCTGGCACGTGAAATTAAGGACACTGTATAATAGTTGCACATTCTGTTAAATTTTCCTTTTTTTGGTATTGGCATGCAGACTGATTTCTTCCAATATGTTGGCCATTGTGTTGTTTTCCAGATTTACTTGCATGGTTTGGTTAGAATCTTTACTGATTCTTCTTCCATAGCTTACCATATTTCTGCAAGTATTCCATCAGTCCCTGTAGGTTTCCAACTTGAGAAAGATTGGAGTTGTAATCTAACTTCATTTTCTAGTACTAGAGATTCTTATAAATAGGAAATCTAAGTTATGTTAAATGTTGACACCTGTCCTTTCAGAACTCTTCTTCCATCTGTGATCTTTGAATCAGTTGCTATCTGTTGGCATTCTTTAGCATACCAGTTTAAGGTTGGGACCTCCTCTGAGTTGAAATATCTTTTGGAAGAGTTCCTTGTTTTGCTGTATCTGTTTCCATTTTCAGTGTCTTTACAGATGTCATTTTAATACTTCTTATCTTGTCTAACAGCTCTCTGAAATTCTTTGTTAGGTTTTTCCTGAGATTTTGTTATTTCTTGGCTTTGGTTCCTCTTCTCTTCTTGGCAATTTCTACCATTTATTCTGTCACCCATTTTGCTCTCTTCACTTTCTTGGTGTTTGGCAATCTTTTTTTTTTACATGCAACCTTAATAACTTCTTTAATTTCATTCCACAGTTCTTCTAGTTCTGTCAATGAAGTTCAGAGTGATTCCTTGAAAATAATGGATATATGTTCAAGACCTTATTATGGAAACAGGTTGGCTTTGTTTCTCTGCTTTACTGTGTCTTGGAACATGCACATGAGCAGTTTGCAATCTGTTCCACAATCAGCCTATGGTCATGTTTTCACTGTTATAACTTGTATCATTCTAAGGCCTGGAAATTCTGCAATGTGAGTATCCAATATCATTTCTATTGCTCTGTTCTTCACTTGTAAATATAAACACAAAACACTTAAAGGTTTTGCTGGCCAATATCGATTGATAACTTTCCTGTTTTTAAAGTGGGCCAAAAGGCCTCTTTTTACTTAGAAAACAGTGAAATCATTATTTTCAAGAAAGTTCTATTTTGCTGGGAGGGTGGAGCTGGCGTCACCATGATACAGCATGCGATCTTGGAGGTCTGCCAATATCTTTGCTCCTGGATGATCCTATCGGATCTAAACCATCCCGAAGAGATGGTGAAAGTGAAGGGCACATCTTGTCGATCCCAGGGACACCACAAAGTTCCTGGTAGATCCAGGAGAAGCTCTTCTTGCCAGCGGCAAAGAGGCAGCCATTAAAGTTGCTGAAGTTGGCACAGCTCCGAAACAAAAGAGAACAGAAAGACAGAGTGTGCCGGTTTGATGAGAACTTTTTCTTTATTCTAAGATTTGAAAGGACACCCTAAGGAAAAGAAAGAATCTGTAAAAGTTTTGACAGAAGTGATTAAGCGGAAATTTTAAACAGGGATGTCAAAGTAATGTTTTTTTTCTCATTGCTGGATTTTCTATACATGATCTTATATTTTGAAACTGGACTGTTTTTTTCTTTTCCATCTATTTTTTTTTTCTCCTTTTTGATTTTTAGGCTAGAGACTCCCTTTTAGTTAATTCTTTTTTAAAATATCTTTTTATTAATTCTTATTATATTTTGCTTGGAAAAGGAGGGAGAAAGTGAAAGCAAAGAAACTTTGTAACACTGCCAACTAGAGGCTTGGAAATATTCTATTTCTCTTGTGACCAGACAAAGCTGAGAAAGAAAGAAGTGAGAGTTTTTTTCAAGGAAATTGCTATTTGATAAGATAGAGGGAAGAGCATGAAAGAGTATTATTGCAGGTGCTCTTCTGGGTTTCTATCAACAGCTGGAGTCTGGTGTTGAAGTTTATAGGAAAAGAAAAGGTGATAAGTTTTTGGAGAAGGGTGTTATAACAAGAGCCTTGGATAACTAAACAAAGTGCAGTGTGTTTTCTCGATTTTTCCTAAGCTGTGCTACCCCTCCTCAACAATTTACTTTTTGAAATAGCTATTTGGACTTTTAGTTCTTTGGAATTTGTCTTGGCTTTTTTTTTTCTCTTTATGCTTGTCTTTGGAAGTTAATTTTTTACTTTTGTTTTTTTATTTTAAAATAAAAATGATTCCCTTCCTTTTCTTTTTAAGGGAGTAGCCTTTTTTTCCCCCTCATTTTGCCTTTCTGGTACTTTTGTTTTTCCATCTACCTCCAATACTGGCTTTTTCTTTTTTCTTTTTTATCTTCCTGGCTTTTTTTCTTTTTCTCTTATGCAGCCTTTTATATTTGAGACCTCTTAATTGGATTAAGGTGTTGAAGAACTTTTTTTTAGCTTTTTATTCTTCACTTTTCCGTCTTTTTTAGGATTTTACAACTTTTTCTCCTTTGTGTATGTTTATGGTTTTTTCCTTCATTTTTGAATTTTCATTGTTATCTAATTAATTGATTGTATTAAGGTAAAAAAGAACCTGAAGAAATTCTTTTTTCTTTTTTTATTATTATTACTATTTGGCTTTTTTTTTCCCTACTATTTTTATTTGAAATTGCAATTGGTTACTTCACAATTGGATTAAGGTTTAGAAGAACCTGAAGATTTTGAATTGTTTGAAATGAGTAGGAAATTATTTCTATTCCAAATCTTTTCCCATTCTGATAATGGGATAAATTAACTATAGCACTTAAAAATAAAGAGTCTTCAACATTTTATGATAATTGGAACTCCTGGTATAACTGGTTACTTCAGAGATAAACTGCTTAATGAACAATGGGTAATTTAAGCATAGATATTGACAAGATGTGGGTATTTAAATTAAGGTAGGAGAATTGGATCTTGCAGAATGTCAAAAAGGATATCTGTCTGTTTTTAAATGTATTTTCTTTTTTCTCCGCTTCTTTGTTTCTTTCTTTCTTTACATCCCTTTTTCTCTTTCTTTTTCGGTTCGTAAGACCGAGCGTTTTTCTTTTTCTTTTTCTCCTTTTCTCTCCCTTTTGTATATGTAATGTCGATATGTTTTTAATTGTAAATTCAATAAAATTTACTTATAAAAAAAAAAAAAGAAATGAGTAGGAAATTAACAGCTACTGGTTCTTCAACTTCTACTTCCTCCTCTCCACCATCTGGAGGACAACGTTCAATACAGACCATGTTAAGGCAAGAGAAAGAACAAGAAAAAGTGACCCTGCAGATGATTATGCAAGGAATTCAAAACATTCAAACAAGATCAGAGAATATTGAAAAGAGAATAGAGAACATTGAACAAAGAACAGGGAAAACCGATTAAAAAGTCAAGAACATCCAACAAATGATGATGAAGTATGATGAGAGACTACTAAAAATTGAAGAAGACAAACAAAGAGATAAGAAGATTGGAGACATTGATACCAGATTAACTGTGGTTGAACAAGATAAAAGTGGTATGCTGAGATGGGATATGGACAGATCAGAATTTTATCTCAGATTCCAAAACATAGAGGAAGAAAAAGGTCAAAATCTAGCTGTGATAATGATAGAAATATTGGCTGAAGCTTTGGAAATAACTCAAGAGAAGATGGTGGGTGGAATAGATGAGGTTTATCAAGTCTTCACAAGATACCCAATGAGAAATAGCCTACCAAGAGAAGTTCACATCAGATTTACAAAGAAAGCCATTAAAACACAAATATTGCAAGTGGAAAGAGAGAAAACATTGAAATATAAAGATAAGGAGATTGTGGTTTTGAAACAAGTACCCAGAAGAGTGAGAGAGATGAGAAGAGAATACCGATTCTTGACCAAATTGCTACTTAAAAAAGAGGTGAATTATAGATGGTTGATTCCAGAAGGTTTAATGTTCACATGGCAAGAACAGAGATACAGAATTGATTCAATTGAGAAAGCTGAATCATTTTATACAGAATTTTTCAGAGGGAAAGAGGAAGAGGCAGAAAAAGGAATTTCACTAACTGAATTCCAAGAGGACTGCCAAATGCCAACTGAAAAAGACGAAGGTGCAGTAGGTGGAAAGGAGGAAGCCAAAGGACAACATGAACCAAGATCCACAAAAGCTGCCAAACCTAATTATAAAATATAACCATGGAAGAGAAAAAATTGATTACAATAAATATAAATGGACTTAATTCAGCCGTTGAAAGAAGGAAAACTTTCCATAAATTAGAGAAATTAAAATTTGGTATAATCTGCCTACAAGAAGTACATATTAAAAAGCAATATGAACAATTGTTGATACAGCCAAAACTAGGGAAAATATTTACCTCCTTGACACAATGCAAGAAAAGAGGAGTGGTTTTATATATTAAAGAGACCATTCCAGAAAAACTGATTTATACTGATAACGACTAATGGTGGAAATAATGGATAATAATACGACAACACTCCTGATTGCAATCTATGCCCTGAATGACAAACAAGAAGAATTTTATAAAAAATTACATATCAAAATAATTGAACTGGACTATGCTAATATAGTTATGATGGGAGATTTTAATGGAATTGTAGATAACAAACTGGACTATACAGCACAGAAAACAATAAAGCAAAACAGAAAGACTCTCCCTAAATCCTTTTTTAATATGGTAGATGAAATAAACTTAAAAGATACATAGAGAGAAAGAAATGCTAAAACTAAACAATACACCTTCTACTCAAATAGACACTTATCATGGTCCAGAATAGATATGATATGGATGACAACAGAATTGTTAATTAATATTCAATAAATAAATATTGAAACAAGTACTTGGGCAGATCACAATCCAATGACAATTAAATGGAAAGGACAAAGAAGAAGATCTAGATGGATGCTAAATAATACTACTTTAAAGGAAAAAGACTTCACACAGTGGATGGAGAAAGAACTGGCTTTTTTCTTTAGACAAAACAAAAAAGAAGATACATCAATCCAGAATGTATGGGATACAATTAAGGCACATGCCAGAGGCTTGATAATAGACTATACAAGGAAAAGAAATACCATGAAAAGATTAGCCTCTAAGGCATTAGAGAATGAGTATAAAGGACTTGAAAAAGAGCTACAGAAAATGCCACAGAAAAAGGACATTAAGTTAAAAAGGACATTAAGTTAAGTCATAATCAAACATAAAATGGGTCTAATAGAAAAAGAACTAGCACAGAAAATTAGAGGTGCTAAACAGAATTATTTTGATGGTGCAAATAAACTAGGTAGATGGTTAGCATATAAATTGAGAAAGGAGAAAGAATCAAGGAAAATATTGCAATTAATAGATGATCAAGGCCAAGTTTGCTATGGTAGTAAAGAGAAGAAGGAAATCATTTGAGACTATTATGGGAAACTATACACACAAGAGAATATTGATGAGGAAAGAGTCAAACATTACCTACAGAATGCTAAGTTACCCCAGATACCTAAAGAGATTGAAACAATGTTAGAAAGCAATATAATGATGACGGAGTTAACTGAAGCACTCAAGAAGCAAAATGGAAAGGCACCAGGCCCAGATGACTTCCGGCAGAATTTTACAAAACATTACAAGAATCGTTAAATCTTCCATTGCTAGAAGTTATGAATGAAGTTATGTTAAAGAAGAGGATACCTAAATCATGGTCAGAAGCTTATATTACACTTATTCCTAAAGAAGAGGCCGATCCATTACAAATCAAGAACTATAGACCTATTTCCCTACTAAACGCAGATTATAAAATTTTTGCTTCAATATTGGCAGAAAGACTAAAAAAATACTTAAATAATGTTATCCATCCTGATCAAAATGGATTTCTGCCAAAGAGACAAATTAAAGACAATATGAGAGTAATCTTGGACACTTTGGAATACTACGAGGCACATCCTGAAAAACAAATGGCTTTGATATTTCTAGATGCACAGAAAGCATTTGATAATGTGAATTGGCGATTCATGTTATTACTGCTGGAACAGATGGGCTTTGCTAGAAAATTTATTCAAGCAATAGAAGCTATATATCATAAGCAAACGGCAAAGGTAATGATAGAGGGAGAACTGACAGACTCTATTAATATAAGAAAAGGAACAAGACAAGGGTGCCCACTATCACCTCTGATATTTGTGTTAACTTTGGAAGTGCTAAATAGAAATATTACAGATGAAAAGAATATAAAAGGGATGAAAATTAAAAAGGAAGAATTTAAGTTGCAAGCATTTGCAGATGATCTGGTTTTTATCTTAGAAGACCCCCTAGAAACAGCATCAAAATTGATAGAAAAGATAGAGACATATGGAAAGGTGGCTGGTTTGAAAATAAATAAAGATAAGACAAAGATCTTGACAAAGAATATGCTATCAAGACAAAAGGAAGAACTGGCAGACCTATTGAAAATTCAGGTCACGAATAAGATCAAGTACTTGGGGATATACTTGACAGCAAGATGCAGTACACTAAAAGAGAATAATTATATCAAACTTAAACAGCAGATAGCGCTAGATTTGGTGAAATGGGAAAATTTACAACTGTCGTTAATAGGGAGAATATCAACAATCAAGATGAATATATTACTCAGAATTTTATATTTGTTTCAAACAATTCCAATTAGGCTTGGAAAAGACTATTTTGAAGATTTAAATAAAATTGTGTTGAAATATATATGGCAAGGTAAGAAAGCGAGAATAAAGTTAAAACTTTTGCAAGATGCTAGAATAAGAGGAGGATTTGGTTTGCCTAATTGGGAGTTGTACTACCAAGCTTCAAATTTGATGTGGGTTAAGGAATGGATAACATTAAGAAATACTAGATTGTTGACATTAGAAGGAAATGATCTGTTGTTGGGGTGGCATGCTTTTCTATGGTATAAAGGAACTAAAACACAGGGGTACTTTAGAAGACATTATACAGGGGAGTCTCTGTGGTTAAACTGGGAGAAGATTAAAAGACAATGTTATTTGAAAATTCCAGTCTGACTATTGACTATCGAAGCATTTTCTTATCCTATAATATACAAAAAGGAACAAACAGTTAGATATGGTGAAATATTGAATGAAAAGGGTGAACTTAAATCTATACAAAAACTAGAGGAAAATGGTATAAAGATGAATTGGTTTTCATATGCGCAAATACATTCAAGGTATGCTAAAGATTCTAAAACAGAAGGTTTCTATGATAAATTGGCTGATTTAGATAAGTTTTTGACAGGTACTGATGAAAAGGTGATTAAAAAATTGTATGGATATTTACTAGAAATTAAACTAGAAGGAGAACAAGTTAAAGAAACTATGATTGCTTGGGGGAAGAATTTTGGATATGGGATTGATCTAGAGAAATGGCAAAAATTGTGGTCTCACAATTATAAAATGACAGTGTCAACAGCATATAAAGAAAATTTGTATAAGATGTTTTACAGGTGGCATTTTCCCCCGACAAGAATAGCAAGAATGTTCAAGAATAAATCCGAAAAATGTTGGAAATGTCATCAGACACATGGCTCATATTACCATATATGGTGGACTTGTCCGGATGCTAAAAAATACTGGACTAAAATCTACACGTGGTTGGAAAAAATGACAAAGAAACATATAGATTTGAAACCAGAGATATTCTTATTGGGAATTTTACCTGAAATATATAGTAAAGACTTGAAATGCCTGAGTGTAAATGTATTAACAGCGGCTAGGATTGTATTTGCTAAAAACTGGAAAAATGAGAAAACACCATCACAGGAGGAAATCATTAAGAAAATATTGGAATGTGCTGAAATGAGCAGATTGACATTTGAAATTAGAGAACAGGATGATAAACAATTTTATAAAGTTTGGGATCTATTCTATCAATGGTTAGACAATAAAGTAAAGTAGTAACGAAATATGTATTTAGTATTTTAGAAAATACTAAATATATAAAGATGTATTCTTTTCTTATTATATCTACAAAATGATTTTAGGATAGATTTGGGATGATAATATGAATTGTCACAAAACAAATTAAGTAAAATATGATTATTTCCTAAAGCATGAATGAATAAAAGTATAGTCAAATGATTGATTAATAATGATACTAATGTATTTAATATTGGATTGAAAATACAAGATCATATACAATGTAATTGTAATTGAAGACTACGAAATGGAAGCACAAAACAATTTGTAAACCAACCGGCACACTGTATGTACAAATATGGAAGTTGGCCTGATGTTTTTATGTTTTGTTTGTGTATGTTTGTTTTAAAAACCAATAAAAATGTATAAAAAGAAAGAAAGAAAGTTCTATTTTGCTGTCACAATTAGATCCACAAAGCACTCTGAGGTTGCTTGATGATCTTTTTTTGAAGAAAACGTTGCTATTCCTGTAGTACTGTTTCTGCTTCCAGATAACAGTAGCCCTGTTGGCCATTATTGATCACAATTAAAGCTATCAACAAACTACATTTTACTTGGCTACAGAATACATGTTTGTCTGCAAAACAGAATAAAAATATCATCGATCACAAATTATTCATGCTGAAAGATAGACCAAATATTTTTATATTCCTACTATGGTATGAGGGTGTTTTCTACTTTTTTCCTCCTTCCATTTTCCATTTTTGCATTTATCCCTAATCCAAGTTGCAAAACCCAATTTTATTTTATTTTTTTATTTTTTGCAGTATGCTCATCTAGTCTTTACAGCAAAGCAATCAATGCATAATGCGACAAAGGGTTTTACCAGCTAGCTTGTCTGAGAAACTGATGCTGATTTGAGCTGAAGGGAAGTAACTAGCCCAGATCATCTAGCTGGCTTCTGTGCCTAATAGAGGTCTACAATCTGGATCTCTCTGCTAGCCCAACATTTTAACCATTATGCCATGATCTTTCTCCCTTTTCTAATTTTGAGAAGAAAAATGTTCTGTAAGGTAGGCACCATGGTAGAGAAGACACATCTTCTAGGACCCATCAAATGAAGGACAACGATACCCATAACAGCCAGTCTGCCTGATCTAGTGATGCAGGATGATATAATTGGGAGATGGGAACCATCAGGTGACCAGTCCCATGCCATGTTTAATATTATAAAAATATAAGAATGGAATGATAAAGCTTTCAATCAGTTTTATATGGTAATTGTCTTAGTCTGCGGCATAAAACAAGAATCTTACATCTTAAAAATGAAGAAATTGATTAAAACATATGTTCATGAAGGGGAATAATCCATAAAAGTTTTGCTATGATAAATGTTTTAACTTTTAAAATGCAACAAGATCCTTATCAATAATGATAAATTATTATAAGTGATGTACAATGTATTAATAAGACAATTTCTAAGAATCTGAAATTAGTGCATCAAGAACATTTGTTTCTTATAAAAACATATTTTTAAGAATACATGCTTTCTGAAACCCACTTCAAAACTTAATGAGATAGAATTTAAGATGAAGTTATCAGTGCCTGTTAGAATGGTGCTCCCAAAAATCATTATGTTCCTTTTTACCATGCCTCTATACTCCTTGTCACACAGTAGCTGTCTAATGTCACAGCAAGATTAGAGACCCAGGTTTCCAAAAGCCCTTTAGCCTGTTATTGGCTCATTATTAGCTTAGTTGCTGTAATGCCTAAGCCTATGCTATTGGGTGTTTAGGCAAACGCTCTACTGAACCCTTAGAATTTGATGGTCAAAGAATAACTGTCTGAGGTCAAGGACTAACATGGGTTAATTAAAGCCCAGAAATTTTGTTTTGATGCCATGAGCTTTCAAATAACAAACTATAGGTGCCAATTGGATGAGCATTTTTCAGGCTCTTGAAGGAAATAGGCAGACAGGCGGGCGACAATTGCTGCTTATGGTATGCAGTTGTAGGCACAGCACGTCAGTGAGAGAGGCAGATACAGTAGCACAAATATTTAAGATTATGTTACATTGGTTTTAGGTTGATCTAAGCCATTCACTCTCCTAACCACTTATTTACACCAGCCTTGTTTGTAGTTTACCCCTTCATCATTTCTCAAAGAGGTAAACAAACCTTACTACTATTTAAGCAATCCATTTATTATGAGAATGGAACCTGTTGATTAACCGACAGTTATCTGTCATCCTTGGGATTCAAGCTTTGCATGAACTTTTGAGTGATCTTTCCAAGCTGCCCTAGTGCACATTTCAAGTTCATGGGAATGAGCAATATTGATGCTCCCTGCCCTGCTTCCCACAGCTAAGAGACAGCTGTTATTCTTTAGCGAGAGTTTTTCCTATGTAAGCTGATTCAGCGGGAAATTTATGACACTTTTCCTGCAGGTCCGAACATAGTTTTGGATATTTACTAGACAGACTAATAACTAAAGAAGGGCCATAGTCATCACTCAGAATTTGAATAGCAGGAGAGGCAGGTGGTAGACTCAAGATCAAATATCAATCAATGGTGAAGAAAAAATATCAGTAACTTCCCTACTGCTGCCTTCTCATTGCTTACACAGTACCATGGGTGTTCAAATCATGTGTTAAAGGATCTTTGTGACATGGATGAAGTATACTACTGTATGTCAGAGCAGAAAGGGAGGGAAACATGATAATACATTGAATTATATTATCAATTATAATGAATAATAAGTATAATTTATTGAAATATAATAAAACTCCAGAGAAGGAGAAATATATTTTTCTTGTGAATAGTTTTTTTTAATAAAAAGAATATCACTAGCATCTGTAAATGTAGGGTGCACAAAGTTTTCTGTCTTAAATCTCTTTACTTCATTCTATCATTTCTTATAGATAAGTGAAAGTAAAAGTACATCCCAAATTGTTTGTTTCATTTGAAACAATCTTATTGTTAGAGGATCTACACCCCTACAAAAACTTTTCAGCTGTCAACATAAGATTTATTTCCTTTTCCTATAAAGGCATAGATGCATAGTCTCTCAGAATTTTTCTTTAGGGTTGGTTAAGGCAAAAGTGATTGTTTAAATATTCAAGCACAAGGAACTTTTGTTCCCCAGCACATTAAGGAAAACTGAGGGACTACAGAATACTATGTATCATGCAATATTCCCTGATGTTGTATAAATTATAAATTGGGCATAACTTTTTGTTACTGTTGTGTTTGCTCCTGGTTTGCATAGATAGATGCCCAGCATATGCCACAAATATTCCATAACACAAGATTTTCTCCTATATGGCATTCTTGTTGCTGTTATTGTTCATAGCACAGTCAGCCAGATGTTTGAGCTGGATTTGGCATTTTTATCCACCTATCAAGTCCTTCACAAGGACCTGGGGGGTTAGGGGGTAGGCAACTGTAGTTGTTTGATGGTATTAAAGATGTCATTGCAGGATATGAGCTATTCCAAGTAAAGCTGCCTTTTGCTCTTGACTGATGGTGATTTTTTTCAATGCTGGTGATGTTCAACTGATACTCCATATGTTTTGGGATTGCACCCAAAGTACCTATCACTATCGGTACTATCTTTTATTTCTTTTGCCACAGACTTTCTACTTCCATTTGCAGGACTTTGTATTTTGTGATTTTCTCCTGTTCTTTTTCTTCTATTATGTTGTCTCCAGATACCATGATGTTCTGCTATCCAGACCACTTTTTTTGTGTCTTTCTTATCAATAATTGTTATGTTTGGGTTATTATGTGGCAAGTGCTGTCTGCTTGGATTATTTTATTATTATGGCAAATCAGCATGCTCATATTTTAAGTTCTAAATTTTCATGATATCCTTGCATAAAGACGGGGCAGTAGTAGAACAAAGAAGAAAATATGAAAGCTAATTGCATTGTTTATTTTTGAGAAGAATGAATGTATAACATGGAGAGAGAAAAACATTATGGTGAAAAGAAATTGTGAGTGTGATTAAAGCCAAGAATGGGATTCCAAGACTACAATGGTTGAAAGCTGTCAGCTAAACCTGCCCCCCCAGCTGTTCTCCTGGTTGGAGGTATGTGTAAGATTAGACTTATAATGATATTGTAGCATTGCAGTTCAAACAATGAAACAGCAGTAATGAGTCCAAGTTAAGGAGAAGGGGGAAAATAAATTTCACATATAGATTGAATTAACTGCTCTTCTGAATTGATAAGAAATTTGATAAGGTCAGTTGGATGTGAGCAGGAAATGTATGTTTAAAAGATGTATATAAGCTACTGATTTTGTTGTTTAGAATTGTAACCAGTATTTTTTGTTATAAAAGTAATGCAAAGACCTACGTTCATAAAACTGATATCATTGCTACTGCAAAGTAAAATGATTACTATGAATACTATTTTGAAAATCATTATATTAATAATCCCATCTTTTCATCAGAGAAATGTCTGCCAATGGTAACATAAGTAAATTAATTCAGTGGGTATATTCAAAATAAATCTTCCATATCCTCACTAAAAGTACGTCAGAAATTTGGATCCAAAATCCATATTACTTCCAATGTACCTACAAGAGTTGGCTTTGTGGTTAGGCTCAACCAATCATGAATGTGAGGTGTAAACCATAAGGCCAGGTTTTTGTAACTTGATTTCCAAATTCAGGAAAAGAATTGAAGTCTTTCCAATTGCTAAGAAGTTAAGCAAGAGAAAGGAAAAAAGAATCCATCTTGATACAATTTTATTTTTAAAAAAAGAGAAGAGAGATTTACTTTTAATTTCAGAATCCATTTTTGAATGTGGTAGCAGAATGTGATGGGCTGGCAAAATGCTGTTTGTTCTGTAGCCATGCCTGCAAAATTATGCACCCTTGATCTTTCCATCTGAGCTGTTACTCACAGAGCAGGTTTTGGAGCAAGTTCTGCAGCACATAGACATCAGGATACAGAAATAATGCCTAAAACAGATAGATGGATTCTCACTTGTGTAGCAGTCTCAATAAATGAGGAGAAGGTTTGGGCATGGATGCAGAAGGCTTGAAATATTGGCTGATATTTTGAATTAAAAAAAGAAATGAGAATTCATGGACCTAGATTTTGGGTATTAGTCTATAAAGTTTTCAGGATTGCTCACGTTAGTCTGTTCACACACACACACACACACACACACACACACAAATATCTGAATGTCAAATGCAAGATTAACATACTTGTTATGATATAAACTCATGAAATAGAGGCTTATTCATTTGTTACAGCCAAAAATTTGGTACCCCGGGTCAAATTATAACTAAGGAATCCTAAGTGAACATAAACTGACTTAACCTCTACAACAGTGATTTTAAAACTTGGGAACTTTAAGATGTATGGACTTCGTGCTGGGTGAGGAATTATGAGAATTAAATGTAAGACATCTTAAAGTTGCATGGTTGAAAAGCATTGTTCTACATGGCACAAAGTTAAACACTGACTATGGAACACTTCTAGATATATGTATCTAAACTTAAATCCCTGGTTTTTTTCCACCCACATAATATTTGCTTTGCCTCTAGCTGTCATAGAATCCACCCTATTCTTAATGCTTGGTTGCCCAGAGTCAATTTTTGTACTTTTGGTGACCATACAAATATGATTAATTAAAAAATAAGGTGTCCTCTTTTCACACACACAATTCTATTTTTTTCCCAGAACTATTGTCTGTAGTTGTGACCAACCATTCAATGTTTGTTTCATCAGTCTAAGCCATTAAGTACTAAAATGTTTCAGGTATATCCATTTTCCCCTTTTGCATACTTTATGACTAATAGGAAGACTGTGGAAAGAGTCCTTCTAACAGTTCTTCCATGCAGTTATACTATAGATGTATGGACAACTGTTCCAGTGTCAGCTAAACTTTCCCACAAGTCATTTGCAGTGATCTGGATTCTGTTTTGCAGCTTTGTTTAGAAAGAAATTCTACCAGAAACTTTTCTTGTTCTTCCAGATTTTGTCATGGCTTCAACTGTTTCATATAAAGATGTTTCTCCCAGTTGAAATTGCTGGTTTTAGAGATTTCTATATAACCCTGCCCTAATTTGTAAGAGTGAATTGTCTTATTTTCAAATGTCAGACAGCTGTTCAACATGGTTGAAAACAGACAAAATAACAATCATAATCTGATATGTTGGAAGGGCTTGAGGATTTGTTCATTTGCAGAATTGTCTTCACCCACTTATAGGCCTAATGAGTCAATCAGCTTTTTTGGCCCTATTAACAACTTTACTGTAAAAAGAAAAAAAGTAGTACTCAATCAACCATCCAAACTTCTGCATCTGTCATATTCACTGTTTTCTTGTTTTGAATCTGTAAGCAACTGCACATAAATAGTATGATTTCAAGCAGCCATCTGCCAAGGATGCTTCAATGTAGACTCCTATAACAACGAGAATGTTGGTCTTGATAGCTTTAAATGGCCCTTTATAGTTTCACGGTATTATTATCCTCTATAAAAGTTTTTTTTCCTTCTCTCTTGGCAGATTTTTTGAATTGAATCAATGAAAATTAAGGTTCCTTAGAAATTGATTTGCTGTTCTGATTTAATAAAGAGACCTGGGCAGATTAGCCAGTCTGTCCTCTAATTACCCTTCCAAAAGTCATTGCAAAATGTGAACAAATAAACAAGTTGGGTTTTCTTATTTTTATTTTGTCTGTAGTTAAAATTCTTTATGGCCAAGTATGATTGGAAACACAAGGAATTTGTCTCCAGTGAATAAGTTCTCAGTGTACATACAAGCAACAAGTGATAAATCATGATTATAATCATAAAATACATTTGTCATAAACCATAAGACACAACATTCAGTGATAGTCATAGGATACCAAATAAGCAATCAACATAAATCATACAGGGATACTAAATAAAATAATTAATATAAATCATAAGATACAAGCAACAATGTTATAGTCATAAGAAAAGTAGATAGGTAATAGGAAAGATGAGAATAATAATACAGTAATACAGCCTTACTATATAGTTTGACATTGTTGTGAGAATTAGTTGTTTAGAAGAGCGATGGCATGGGAGAGAATTATCCTTGTGTCTAGTTGCTTTGGCATGCAATGCCATATAGCATCATCATGAGGGAAGATGTTGAAATAGTTTATGTCCAGGATATCCAGGGATTGTAGATATTTTCACAGCCCTTTTCTGTATGTATGAGGAACAGCTCAGGCTCATGTTAACAGCCTATTTTTATGCTTTCCTCTCCCTTTTATACTAGGCTGTAGAGATAGTCCTCCACTAAAGAACCACTGTAATTGAGCCCAAAATTATGGTCATAAGTCATGCAGATCATTAAGCGAATAGCTATGCGATTGCCCCCAATTTTACATTGTTGTTTTTTGCACCAGTTATTAATTGAATCACAGTTATTGTTAAGTGAAAACCATAGTTGTTAAGTGAATCCATTATCTGCGAAGAATGTTTTTTTCCAGAAACCAGAATAAATAACAATAGCATTTAGATTTATATACTGCTCCATAATGCTTTACAGCACTCTCTGGGAAGTTTACAATGCCAGCATATTAACAATCTGGGTCATCATTTTACCAACCTCAGAAGGATGGAAGGCTCAGTCAATCTTGAGCCCTGTCAGGATTGAACTCTAGGATGTGGGCAAAGTTAGCCTGCAATACCACATTGCACTGTGCCACCAGGGCTCTAAATGCTGGTTTTCTGGCAAACAGTGTTATTATTATTACCTTTATTGTCAGAGTACAACATGTATAAAATGAGATTGGCTGAGCCTCCCTTCATGCACTCCCCCAACACAACTTACAGTGAGGACAAAAGTCACTAACCCAGTTTCCATCTTATTACACTAAGTGACCTTGTTGCACAATGCCCCAGCCCCACAAGTCTGTCATACTATGTTGACATGAAGTTATTTTTCATTCAGAAGTCTGACAGCCCACGGGTAGAAACTGTTCTTCAGCCTGTTGGTGCGGCTGGCTATGTTTCTATACCTACCTGATGGTAGAACAGTGAAGAAGTGCTGACCGGGATGTGAGCCGTCCCCGAGAATTTTCCTCACTCTTATAAGGCAGCGACTCTAGGGATGTTATCTAGTGGTATCAGGGAACAGCCCACAATGTTTGTGCTCACCACCCTCTGTAATGTCTTTCTATCCATGGCTGTCAACCCAGCATACCGCACCGTAATATAATATGAGAGGACATTTTCTATTGTGGACTGTTAAAGATCATCAGTCATTGTTCCACTTTATTCTTTCACAAGGCCCTAAGGAAATTGAGTCTTTGTTGGGCCTTTCTGGCCACCTGGATTGTGTTGATTTTCCAGGTAAGATCTTTGCTGAGGTAGACTCCCAGGAATTTAAAGGAGGAAACTGTCTCCTCACAGCCCACCTCGATGTAAAGTGAGGTGGGTTTCTTTCTCTTCTTTCAGAAGTCTAATACTATCTCCTTTGTCTTGCTAATGTTTAGGTGCAGGTTGTTTTCCAGGCACCATGAGGATAATTTTTTAACCTTCCCCCTTTATGCTGTTTTGTCTCCACCTGTAATGAGAAACAATACAGTTGGTCAGATGGTTCAGATGATACACAGTCATGTGTGTACAATGAGTACAGATAGGGACTGAGCACACAACCCTGTGGAGAGCCAGTGCTAAACTTCAGGGAGGTGGATGTGTCAGACCCAGTTCAGTCCACAGTCCACACACAGTTAGAGCTCCACAAAATTCAAAACCAGCAATTCTTTTTCTGTACCAGAAAAAAATGCTGATTTTAAAAAAATTTAATTGGTATTAAATACATTCCTTGATACCTCCAAGGCTCAGCTAATACATTCCCTAGACAATATTGCTTGTTTCCAGGCATGCACTGGAAAAAAAAGAATTGCCTCTGACAATATTAAGTAACTGCAGCCAATCCTGAATACCTGCTGAACTGGAGTAATAGATTCAGGCTGGGGGATTTTCCTGCCAAGGTTTTATGAGTTCAATTGAAAGTACATGTTTCCTCATTTAACTGCTACTTAGTTACAGCTGATCAGTCCATTACATTTTGTTTGGACTACCATCACACATTCTACCTGAAGTTGCCTTTGAAAAATATTTCTAATTTTTACTTGATTTAGAATGCCAGTTTCTTTGTTCTGGGGGCTTTTATCATATCCATTTAACCAAAGTTGCATGGCTCAAAGCCATTTCTGGAATAATTTACAGTGCTGATCATAATTTATCAAGTGGTATGCCTCATAGGTCCTTCTTTCTGTTGCACTGACCATGGAAGTAAGTTTGACAAGAATGCAGCAAGATTCTGCGGCACCCCTGGGCTTTTGTCAGCCCTTCAAGGTAGTCCAGGTCAAGAAATCAAAACAAAGTAAACTAATATTAGTATTATTATAAGGTATAGTAACAGAAGCTTCAAATCTGAAAGAAGCTTCTCCCCTCCTCTGCCTTTATGTTCCAGAGAAGTTGAGAAATCAATTCTGAGACAGTTTCTCCATCCTCATTCCTGCTTTGGGCTCAGATTTCTCTTAGCATCCAAGCTGCAGCTAAACTCCTCCTATCTCCCAAAGTTATTCTCACAGCCTATTTCAGTTCTGGAACATGCAAGACAGCAATATTTTCTGTGTCTTTATCTCAGCTGATCAAAACATACGTATTTAGACAGGTGTTTCAGCTGATTATACAGATTTCAATAGATACTTCATGTGTATTTCTGATGGATTGTTGTATAATTGTGCTTGTATCTCCTGTGGTGATCAGCTTTATGAACCATTTGTGGTGGCAATATAAATCTACATATAAAGAAGGGTGTGTTTCCTTTCCCTTGATGTCTTCAAGCAGAATTTGAACAGCCATCTGTCATAGATATTTTAATATAGATTTTGTGCATGGATCAGAGATTGACCTTAAAATCCACTTTTAATTCTCATACTTTAAGTATCATAATATATTCCTTTGATTTAAGCTGTGACTTCAGTGTGGTACATGGGGATAACAAACTGTTTTACAACATGTTCCTTAGTGCTAGCAAACTCCCAGCCCTAGCTATTGTTGTTGATTTCTGCTATGTATAAGCATTTCAATGTATCCATTAGGAATGGTGAGACTGTAAACCAATCCAAAGCAACCATTTCAAACATAAGCTATACCTTGATGAGGTCTCAGAACCTTATGTAACTTCCAGTATATTTTTGGAAAAGAAAATGTTAAAATGATGCAACCCTTTATTTGGATGCTTGGACAAGTCTCTAAATTTTGGTTACAGAAGTGGTTTGCCATTTCCTAGGGCTGAAAAAGAGTGAATGGCCCAAGGTCACCAAGCCAACTTAATGCCTAAGGTAGAACTAGAATGCATGAGTTTCCAGCCTGGTACTTTAGCCATTATATCACGCAATCCCACTATGGCAACTATTACATGAAGTTGCCCATAAAACACACTCACAATTCTAAATTTGGCCACAAAACTTGAGGAATCATTGAATTTGTTCATTCATTGCAACAGCAAGTGCTTCATGTGATACTTCAGTACACAGATCCCACACATTTGTTGGGTTGGCTGTGAGCTTCCTTCAAAGTGATGTTGTGCCATTTTATAGCTTTTAAAAAGGAAAGAGAGCATTGCTGCTGCAGGGGCTCTTCCAGAAACTCTTTTCCTATAAAACAGAGGGATTCTTGTTTAGTTTTTTGAAAATAACTTACTACAATAGACAAACATCAGCTATTATTATATAAACATAATAATACAGAATGGAAAAAGAATATTAAAACTGCTGGCCCTGCATTAACAGCATCATTAATGGATATTATCTCTGCCTTTATCAAATAATCAATAAGCTGAGTTTTCTTGTAGATGTCACAGATGTAATTATTCAAGTAACTTGTGCAACCTCTTACATAAACCTCCAGCTGGTGATTTCAGCTTGGATATGAAAGAACATAACACTGTACTTCATACAATTTCTTCATACTTCTCATGATCAAGCATATAATGTATTGACATTTTGGGCATTAATCTCATACACATTGCCAATAAACAAAACCAATTCCACTCATCCATACTTTCTATAATTTCACAAGACCTGGGGACTGATATTTCCATGGTTTCCAAATCACAACTTTGTAAAATGGTGCCTAAACATTCACTTTAAATACTTCCTCAGAATGTAGTTTAATTTGTCTCGGATAACTTTGGGTGATTTTGACAATTTTTATCATCCTTTTTTTTTTTTTGCATGTTTGGATTCATTTATAGAATGCATTTCATTTATTCAGATAAGTCCAGAATTTTTTGAAATGAAAATAGTGCATGTTAAGAAGTGAGAGAAATAGAGAACTTTGTACCAGGAAAAAAAAATGTATTGGTACTTTACCGAGTGCCTTTAAAAAATAACCAGCAATGTTTCAGACAATTGCATGGCTCAGTGGAGGAAGAGATTTACTACCCAAAACCTATTTTAACCTGATTACACAAATGTTGTATTCTTTACAACATGTGATAAAATTATCAATAATATTTTTAAAAAGATGTTAGCTAATAGCAGCAGTGCTATGAATCTGAGCAGCAGAGATTAGTATTCCACTTGATTGTTAGCATAGGGTTCCTTTAAAGGTAAAGGTTCTCCTCGTACATACATGCTAGTCATTTCTGGCTCTAGAGAGCAGTGCTCATCTCCGTTACAAAGCCAAAGAGCCAGCGCTGTCCAAAGACGTCTCCATGGTCATGTGGCTGGCATGACTAAATGCCAAAGGTACACAGAATGCTATTATCTTTCCACCAAAGTGGTCTCCATTTTTCTACTTGCATTTTTTACATGCTTTTGAACTGCTAAGTTGGCAGAAGCTGGAACAAGTAATGAGAGCTCACTTCATTATGTGATGCTAGGGATTTGAACCACCAAACTGCCAACCTTTCTGATCGACAAGCTTAGCATCTTAGCCACTGAGCCACTGTGTCCCTAAGGTTCCTTTAGGGAACAAGAATTTAGGGCAGAAGATTTAGAAAATTTAAAATCTTTGCTACCATTTAGTGGTTGTCTACATCAGTGTTTCTTAACTGTAGTAAAATGTGTGGACATACTGGCTAAGGAATTATCTGAGAGTCAAGTACATATATTCTAAAGTTGCTAAGGTTGAGAAATATTGGTCCAGATCTTTGCAGCCCAAATAGGGTTATCCTAGATATTATTAGTGTTATAAATGATATAATATTCCCTGAGTGAAGCTATTCTAAAAAAGTTAGTTAACCTTTGTTATAGATTTCCAATTCCTGACTTGCTAAAAAGCCATAAAGTTGGAATCTCACTTAGGATGTAATCAAACAAAAGATTTCATATTTTTTAAAGCTTTGGCAGAAAGATATGACAAGCAAGAATCCACCAGCTTTATGGCATGGGCCAAAACAGATATTTGATCTCACTAAAGAGTTCATACACTATTTATAAAGCAATCTCTCCAGTAGAGGGTTTTTTTCTTTAAATCTCCTTTTTCAAATATGTAAGAAAAATAATTGTCCAATGTACAAAGAAGACAAAAGAACACACAGAGGGGGGAATTAAATCAACAGGTAACTGTAAGATCAGATTTCAAAATAAAAGAGGCTATGTATGAGCCTCTTAAAATATTTACATTTATCACTCCACAGACAAGGAAATATTACAAGTCTATCTTGCCACTTCATCCAAAATATTTGTTGCCTTACAAACATCAGAATCACTTGTCAGCAGAATATCTCTTTTTTAGTAAAACCTGTATCTCAACATCAAAAACAACATCGACTGAAAACTACTGCAAATTAGAACATTTCCCCTCCTTTTCATAAGCTTGCCTGTATATAGGAAGACAAGGAGTTCATTTCCTACCTTCTTAGTCCTTGTTACATTAACCATTTGAGGAGTGAGAGGACTCACATCCAATTCCTCCTTTGCATAATCTACATTAATGAAAATACATTATCTACATTAATGCTTCCCAAATTCTCTTCCTTTTAGGACAGTGATTAGAATAAGGAATGTATCAATGAATAACAAACTATGGTTGGTATGGTAGATTCTGGATGTGCAAAACATTCAGAAGAGATGATATTTAAAGCACATTAGCATGAACAAAACACCTCTCCTTGAACCAAAGGTGGTTTTTCCAAAAAGGCAATTGGATTTTCTTGTGTTTTTTTTTCTTTAAAAACGTTTTGCTTCTCATTCAAGAAGTTTCTTCATTTAATGAGAAGCAAAAATGTTTTCAAATAAAAAACCAAGGAAATCCAAATGCCTTTTGAAAAAAGCACCTTGGGACAACCATGACCTAGATCAGGGGTCTTCAAACTTGACAGCTTTAAGATTTGTGGATTTCAACTCTCAGAATTCCTCCTCCAGTCATGTTAGCTCAGAAATTCTGGGAGTTCACTGAGAATCTCCATAGACAACTCTCCATGGAAAATTAAAGCAGCTGCCTCAATCATGGAGCTATTCTGAAAGCTGTCCTTAGTTGTCTGCTTCTGTGTACAGGCATTTACACTGGGAGTCCCAGTGATGTGGGTCCCTATGCCTACACCCACAGAGACAACCAAGTAAAACTTGTACTGATGTGGCTTAATCTATGATGATGAATACTTCTTTCAGTCTTGGACTGCAGGCTGTGATTATTTCCATGTTTATCTTGGAGGTACCTGAATCCTTTTTTACTTAAGTTTGTCCCTAATGCTGTTCTGCTTTCATTTGCCTGGTTTCACACAAATATTTACTATGCTTATTTTATATTATATACTTTCTTCCTCATCTTGGTCATCCCACATGTTTTTAATTGGCTTCTCAAACCTCCGCAGCAATACAGCTGCTCTGTTTGGCAGCTACAAAGACCCACAGCCACCAGTGCCTCCCTCTGTCTATAGTTTAGATATTTCTTTTGGCACAGAAAGGAAGAGTTGTAATTGGATGTGAAATGTAAGGAGGCATGCAGAATTCTTGTGGCCACATGAGTAATGAGGTCTTTTTGCAAAGGAGACCATTCTTGTAGTATAGACCAGGGGTCTCCAACCTTGGCAACTTTAAGCCTGGAGGACTTCAACTCCCAGAATTCCCAAACCAGCTGGGAAATTCTGGGAGTTGAAGTCCTCCAGACTTAAAGTTGCCAAGGTTGGAGACCCCCTGCTTTAGACTCCTGTCTTCCATATGAAAAGTTTATGTTATTTTTCATAAATATTTCTGTTGCAAATAAATTTAGGTATTATGGTGACGAGATAGTTGGATCTGGACCCAGCATTTAGATATCAAAGTTCTTGTCCACGTATTTAAGCTCTGCAGGTTGGGTGTGTCGGTGTGCATATGGAACATGTCATAATTAGTCTGCAATTTTATGAGAGAATTTCAAACAAATCAGGGCTCATCTAATCTTCAGTATGATATTTTGGAAAGCTCTAGGATAGGGGAGGGTAGTTAGGTATACAGACCGATGGATAGTAAACAAAAAAGTAAAAGGTTACTGCAGTAAATATAATAAAAGTATGGACACATTTAAAACAAAATAGAAAAAATTGACCAAAACAAGATCAATAACTGTAAATAATTGTAATATAAATTACAGTATATAAAATGCACAGTAAAATTAAAAGACTGAAAAAAGAGAGGGAAATCAAAAAGACCTTTGTCAGTGATGTAAAAAAAACCCTCTTAATTCAGGTGTCAAGTGAGTTTTTTCTGAGAAGGTCATTCTACAGATGGTTTTTTTAATCACACTTAAAACAGTCCTTTCAAATATTTAAATACCATATTTCTTTCAGAGAAAAATACTAAATACTTCTGTTCTTAATGTCAGATAGGTAGAAAATTGTCAGTTAAATAAGGCTCTAGGAACCCCAAATCTTCAAGAAAAATCTTGTCTCTTGGGCTGTAGAATAGAGTTTGTACCTTGATCCAGAAGTTTTGGATCCTGTGCTTTGGATTAAACTTTCTTCTGCTATATTTCAAGTACTTAATCAGACTTATTCTAGAGTCTTTTTAAAATCTTATTCATTATAATTATCAATTATAAAAATTAATTACTAATTACCAATGAATATTAATTATATTAGCTATGAATATTCGTTGGTAATTAATTATTTGATCCAATATTTCTGTCTGAATGGAAATGATTTTACCCATTTTTACCCTATTTTAGACAGATTAAAAAATATTTTTTGTAAATAACACAATGAAATATTTGTAATAAATAAAAATGAAGGAATGAAGCCTTAAGTTTCGTGCACATGTACATTCCTTTCTTAGTTTCTAGAATGTTTCTTGGCAATGATTGTGCTAATAGCTCTTAATCTTGTCATTTTGTGTATTATTTACTAAGGTTTCTAAAGTGCACCATTTTTTCAGACTCTGAGTGGTGTCCAATTATTAAAAAAAATAAAACCAGCATACAATATAATCTCAGAAACAGCACCCCAGATGTTTATAGACCTTAATGTGGAGGGTTATGTATGTATGTGTGAAATTTGTATAAGTAAATTTTTGCTTACTTAGGAAAGACCCAAATAACTGAATAATTGATCTATGGAAATGTAATACTTATTGAGGTTGTTCAGTGGGTAATCCTTGATTAATTTGATAGATTTTAAACCTGATCTTTCCAAATACTAAATACTAAAATGAAAGTAAGAAATATTTGTGACCATACATAATAGGTCTTCAATTCTAAACATCACTTTAGAATTCACTTATGATATCTTCTTCTAAGACCTCATAATCAATCTGAATCTTGGGATAAAAAGTTGCAAATATTTTAATGTCCTAAATAAATTAAAATAGATATTAAATGCTGACTTTTTTTACGTTCCCTGAATAGTTGCATCTTTAGCTAACAGTAGATAGAAATATTCCTGACATTTGTGCAAAATGTTATAGGGAGGTAAAGAAAAAATGCTGTTGCATTAATTATCAGTTTTCTATTTGACAGTTTAATTAAGAACAGGAGAAAGTGTGTTCAAAGCTTATAGAATTCATGATGAATCACATACATTCTTACAGGCATCATATTCTTGTTTCAATTATACACATTGTGAACTGATGAACAGAAAGCTAGCATCTTCTATTTAATAAATGTGATATCTGTTGGAATTGATAATATTAGTTCAGTAATTATGAGCTGTTATTTTCAGGCATCAAGGGGAAATGAGGAGATATCCTGGAAGTTTGCCATCTCTCTCTTTCTTATGCCTTTAACAGATGTGTGATGACAAAAATGAAACAGGTGAATATTTTCTAGCATATGAAATTGGAATCACACGGGATTTGCTTCAAGTACTGAATGTCTGTTGGTTATATAGCAATTTAAAAATGCAGTAATCATCAGAACAAAAGATGACAACACCCATAAAGGAAATATATTAGCTGGATTTCTTTTTAAGTATGTCCAACAACACAATCCAACTTTACCTTTTCTGAAAAAACTTCTTATTGTCATTTGTTTACCTTTTGGTATGTGTGTCTCTCTGTGAGTGTTCAATTTGTCCTGGAAGAATTTTGTTTTATGCTGGGTGTATTCTACTTAGAAGGCAGCATAGCCTTTCTATGTACATTTCCACATATTTCTCATGTTAGCTGCAGATTATTAAATTCCCCCATCTGTAGGGCACCGGCATGGAGAACGCTGAGATTAGTCTTCTGACATAAATACAAAACATCCTTTGAAAAATTAATTGCCTATTCTTCTGGGACTAATGAGCTTTTTTGTTTTTTCCCCTTTCAATGGCTCAGAAATCTTTTTCATCAGCATAGCTTGGAGAAGGTTAGTGTGCTGCTGCAGGTATTATTTGTTTAAAGGAATTTCTCTTGACTAGATTCCTAGTTGTGAAAATTCAACCTTTCTGGTTATATTTTTTTATCCTCTTCCCATTTCATAAAAATCTCCTTTTTTGTAGCCAGAAGAGATTTCAAAATTGGTAGCTGCCGTCCTGTGACCTCTCTGTTGGTGTATCAAAAAGATTGACACAAAATAGAGCTTTGAATTAATATTACCATGGGTGGGTTTTTTTTTTTTTTTGGTTGAAATACAATAGTCAGTAATAGTCCAAGGATATAAAGGAATTGCTACACATGGAATTTGCACCATTTCACTATTTACTCTGTGCTCCTGTAGTCTCACAATACCTCCTCAGTTTGATAGCTGAGCTGTTTTGTTTCCAGCTCAATTGCAGGGTACTTTAAACAAGTGCAGCATGTTTGTCTTCTAGGAGCCTGCAACTCAATAGAGCCTAAAGGGGGGTTTCACTCTGCTTTTAAGCACCTAAGCTGCAGCCCTGTTAGCAAGTCTTTCAAACGATAAGATGGTGTAACTCTTTCTCCAGTTGCTTCCTTGCGTAGGAATTACTGAAATCTTCTCTACACAACCAGATGCTATTTATTCAGATATTGCATTTTAGTATGGAACAGGGAGATGAAATTTTCTTATGCTATATGATATGCAACTGCTTCTTGCTTTCACATTTCTAAGTAAGCTTAAGCTAGGAGGATTGCAGGTGATCTTGAAAGGACAGTGGTAGCCTAAGTTATCAGAAAATACACTTGAAAGGGATCTGCCCTTAGTATTCAAAAGACAATTTTATTTATGTAACAATAGAGATACAACCAAATGCTACCAATATTGCTTAATATGTTTATAAATCTTTTCAGAAATATCAAGGCAATTTTCAGGAAGATTTCCCCTTATTTTATCTCGGCAGTAATGTGATCCATATTCTCAAAAATTAAAGACAGGATATTAATCTGCTCAGTTTGCCTATTAATGAAAGACATGTAATTTAATGCCAGAGTATGTTTTGCATTCAGAAACAACAACCTTGATCCCTAACATATTCAGTTAAAATAGAGATGGGAAAACTCATATAGTTGTGGCTGTGCAATTGTTCATGTTGTTTTTCTCTGTAAGGGCTGCATCTAAGATGCAGTTAAGATTTTACTGTGGAAAACAGAGTTGGGTTTACTGACCTATTTTTTCGATTTGGGGGAAAGCCACATTTTATAGATGTTTTAAGCTTCTTGGGGGCTTAATAACAAATACAGTATTTAATCAAAGGAAAACAGCTTGGCTCTTATATGTTTTCTTGGCACTGAATTTCAGTTTTATATATTGAAGCGGGGATTGTTTTGCAGTTTACACAAGAAAAAAAATAGGAATCTTCCCTATACTCATATGCTATGCTTGCTTACCTCTTCTTTAGATAGTACCTTCCTCGTTTAAAGAAAATAGGCTGCATTATCATTTTCTGAGAACCAGTAGCCTCCAGATGAGACAAATATGAAGCTCTTCATGATTCTTCGGCCTAATAGATCACTCAGAAGCAAGAAAGTAGCAACATGGTATATTTATTTATTGAAGCGATATTTGCCTGGTTTTATATTTTGTTTTGGTCTATGGGTATACTGCTTGAAGATCTGAATGACCAAAAACAGATCCTGAGAACAGAGAAAATCTACGTAATTGCTAAGCATTGTCACCAATCTTATAGCACCTCATCAATTGTCCTTCCTTTTGCCATCTCTCCAAATGAGAAAAAGGATCTGCAAATTGGGATTCAGGTAAGGAATTAAGAGTTGTAGACTCATTCCCAGCATCCTAAAATGTGTTTTCTCCAACCAAACAATAAGCTATCAAAGAACATCAGGTTGTTATTATTAATTACATAAAAGCCATCTTTCAGACACATTGAACTGCAAGTCTAATGTGTTGTGTAAACCTAGACTACATGATTTGTTTATACTTCAGAATATAGTGTGAATACAGAAAATTAGATTAACTGGATGCCATTATGATTAAGTTGGCTTTGACGGAGCAGGACTGCTGACACAGGTGCTGAATCCTTAGGGGAAAGGACCCATTCTTTGATACACCAAACTTCTTGGAGTGTTTCCTAGAAGGAGCAAAATGAGAGCAAGATGCAGAGCAGAGGACTCCTGCCAAACCTTTTAATGTAGCCAAAAGGGCTATAATATGATTTTAAACCACAGAAAAGCAAAATACAGGATAGTTTGGGCATGAAAGTTAGAGCCAGAATTCTTTTTGGAATTGTTTATTATCACTCTTTTGCCAAGTTGAGTGCATATGCTTGTTTCCTCTGTGACTGATGCAAGTTGAATCAAATGATTATAAACAACTGCTTACGCTTGAAGAGAAGGTTTCGGCTGTAATTACCTTTGAATTTATTCATAATTATCTTTCAGGAAATTACTTATCTCAATTCCTGCCAAAGGGAACAATTGGAAATGGCTCGTTTTCCCCCATTTCTAAGGCAATGGGGCTTCTTTCATTTTATAGGCTCACATTTGGATTGGAGAGAAATTAGACACTTGACTTCCACTCCAGATATGTTTTTTTTCTCGGTTATTCTTTTTCCCCTCCAACAAAATTACTGTATAGTTTATACCAGATGAATAGTTGTGTTTTGGTCAGGTGGAAATAAAATGGCCTAGATTTGCACATCTTGGCTATCCCTTCATGGAAGCTGAAAAAAATTTTGGCTGAAGTTTTGATCTATAATCAATTTCTGAAAGAAAAAGATGGGGAAAGGAAATTGTGCATGTACACACACATAAAAGCTGCAAGACCACATTACCTCATTACATTTACATAGAAGGCATCTAGTTCACTGGAGTAAGAAACAATCTTGGGGGAAATTGAGATTTAAATGGTCCATTGCCTAACTGAAGTAACACTTGCAACTTGCAGCTAAAGTTTTGGCTGGCTGCTTCAAATCAGCATGTGAAATTTAACTTCCTCCTATCTCTCTTTACTTGCCTCCTCGTCTATATTGTACATAGCTTTTCTGTTCTTTTTTATTACATATATTTTATTTTATTTTATTACTCTGTGGTTTGAAATATGTCAGTCTACACAATCCAGTCTATTTTATTGCTCACGTTAGAAAGACTGGATGTGAGTTTTTGCTCCTCAAAAGATTGGGTTTTGTAACATGCCTTTTGCAATTTGCTTATTTCTGCACATTGAAGTTTTTGTCAAAGCAAGACAGACTCTAGGGATCCCCATTCAATGTTTTCACTATTGTGATTGATTCTAAGAGAGTTGGGGCTTCCACAGCCTGAACAAGTTTCTTATTCATAAATTAATGGTCATGTTGATGGTGATTATAGTTGTGGTGGTAATGATGATGATGACAAAAGTTGGCAAACTTTATGGTGTCCTTTCCTGGTCCTAGCTCCTAGAGGGAGACAAGGAGACAGGAGAACAAATTCAGATGGGAAGGATTGAAGAATTATGGTAATACAAAACATAGATGTTAATGGCTGAATAGCACAAAATACAGAACTAATTTCACAGAATTAAACAGAGTGGAATCTGAAAGTCAAAACTTAAGATAGAATCAAAAATATAATAGAATGAAATTATCACAAAGAATCATTTTCCTTGTATCAATTAGCTCAAATTCAAAACACACATACACAGTGGTGGGATTCAGCTGGTTTGCACTGGTTCACTAGAACCAGTAGCTAATTTTTTCTGGAGTTTGGCAAATCAGCTGAAGTGACGGGCAAGAAGCCCTGCCATGCCCAGTGAGTTGAGGAGAAGATATGGCAAGAGGAATCTCATCTCACTCCATGTGCCCTAATGAAAGATAATGGCAGTCCGGCCACTTCCCTTCCCCACCCTCTTTGGCACTGGAAGCCAACTGTCAGCCACATTTCCAGTCACCCATTCATCCCCCCCTCTCTTTCTCTCTCTCTGTACTCACCTGGTGCCACAGTCCACCATGCAGGCCAGGAGCAGCCCTGCCATCCTCCATGAGTTTGAGATGCTGCTGATGAAAGGTACCAATGACCCTGCAAGCCTCTCTCTCTCCTCCTTCCATCACCGCCCAATGCCCTCACTTGCCTCAAGAAAGATAGTCAAAGAAAGAGGATTCCATCATATGCTGAATGTTGTAATTAAACCATAGCTTCCTAAGATGCCATCTCTGTCATGGATAAAGAAGAAGGATCATGGAGAGTTTCATATTTGTCTCATCATTGCAGACAGTGGGGGAGGGGTGTAATTTAACAACCGATTCACCCAGGATCAGGTTGGTCCTCATGGGAGGCTTGTCCTGCATGTCCAGTGGAGCTGGAGGATGGGGATGGGCTATGCTTCCCACAACAGCCAACCTGATCCTGGGTGAACTGGCTGTTAAAATATTTGAATCCCACCACTGCACATACAGTACACTAACACACTGTTATGCATGGCAAAAATGGAATAAACTCTGAGGAGGAAGATCATCAGTACATTTTTAAAGCAATTATCATTAGATTACAGAAAAAAGGGATGGAGAATAGTAGGAAAGTAAATATATTTATAAGAATTTGGAGTTGTAGAGCAGGAACTTCTAGGGCTCTAATTTACTGTCAAGATTTTAAGATAATAAAAGGAAATAAGTTTTAGATAAGATAGCCAGATAAGTTAAGAAAACCAGATAAGAAAACCAAATAATGACAAGAGCCATTTTATTAAGAAAATTAAGCTGAACATTCTGGAAATGTTATCACTGCTGAAAATAATTATTTTATCTTTGTTAACAAACAGTAAAATGTTGATGGGATTAGAAGTGAACTTCCAATTTGCATGGAATATATGTCATTTTGTTGAGTTACATTGTTAAACTTTCGCATCTTTAGCTTTGCCTTAGTTTAGATGTTGACAATCTATGGCCCATAGGCTGGATATAGCCTGCTATCCAAAATCACCCGCTTGTAGTTCCCAAAATAAATATACCCACTTGGTCAGCAATGGTCCTAAAAAGTAGTTTGTAATCCTGTATCAGGTTTGATGTACAGTAGAACATTTTAATACATATTTTAATGCACATTTGGGTGTTATGATGAACCAGTTTGGTCTAATAATTAAGGCTAGAGACTCTGAGTTCTAGTCCTATTTTAGGCATGAAAGCCAGCTGGGTGACCTTAGCTATTTGTTCTCTCATCCCAACTCAGTTCATAGGTTTGTTGTTAGAAGGAACATAGGAGGAAGAAGGTGTATTAGGTACGTTCATTGCTTGATTTGACGAAATAATAAAAGTGGGAAATAAATAAATAAATATCCAAAATAGAAGTAAAAGAGATGTTTAATAAATTTTATTTTAGAAGATTTAATGAACAGTTTTGCTTTCATGCTTTTTTTTTTTTAAAAAAGCATTGGTTCCCGTATCTCCCATTTTCAGTCTGTCCTACAGAGGTTGATAGCATCATGGTCAGGTTTGTTTCTTTTCTTATTTATTCATTCCAATATATATATAGCAATTCCATCCAGGACAAGAGATGGAAAGTCCCCAGAATCAGAAGGCTCCAAAGCCACTCATTCTTTCTTGGCTTGAGCTGAAGTCTGTCTTTTCCCAACCAAAACCACACAGCCTGCAGTCACCAAGACAAGTCTTCCATAGCACCACTTAATTTGCCCAGGCTGAATATGTAAAGATGAATATCATAGCATAACTTATGAATTTGGATAACCTTGTGTCATGGCCCCCTCAGAGCTGAGTTCAGAGGAGGAGTTGGAACTGGGACTGTCTGACAGGGAAGGCATGCCTGGGGCTGAGGATAATCCTGTCCTGGGACCTTTAGGCATTGGGGGACGTGGTCAACCAGATGGAGAGCTGCCTGCCTGTACAGACACAGAGGAGGAACAGTGGTGTTGATAGGCATCCAATCTTCTCAGATGAGGAAGAGCTATCTACTCCACTCAAGGATAAGGAGAGGGTAGCATAGGCAAGCCCAAAGAAGGGCTGCAATACTACTCAGGAGAAAGTCACCCCACCCCTCCTCATAAGGAACACCTGGAAGGGAATTACTTAAGGAACAGCCTGAGGAGTTAGTCTCTGCCAGGAACAATTGTTTCCCCTGGCTTTGATTCATACTAGTTGCTGTTTGCCTTACCTTACTTGGAAGATTGCTCTTTGCATTTTGTTTTGGACCTAGCCCTTCTCTTGTGGCCTGCATTTGGGCCTTTGCTTCAGTGTGCCTTTGGGACTGCTTCTTGTCTTGTCCTGAAGACTGCCTTTGTATTGTGCCTCAACTCTGCCTGGTGGATGGGCTTGGAAACCTGATCTTGCCATGTGAGTGTGTTCCTACTCTGTGGGCTTTCTTTGTACTATCAGGACTGTGTTTGAGAGTCTGAGAGTGGTTGCCTACAGGGTAGGTGGTGGGTGGAGCCTTACCAGTTTTTGGGGAGCCTTTGGATGAAACATTTGTTAAGAGAAATGAAGAACTGTCTAGAGGCCTGCCTTGCCATGACCACCTGGTCATAACAACTTGCCCTGTGGATTTGGTAGATAGGAGCTATCTAAATAGGAGCTAAGGAAGTTCTGGACTCTGCTATCCAGTGGTGAGATTCAGCCAGTTCACATCAGTTCAGTAGAACTGATACCTAATTTAAGATGTGTTCCAGAAAATCTGTGTTTTCTGGAGCACATCTGGTTTTCATTCAACTTTCTTCCAGGTGGGGAAAAAACCTACCCAGAAGTTGGGAGTGGGGCTGGGCCTGTGCATAAGATGGCAGCCTAGAGCCAAAGCAATGACAGAGCACCAGAGAATGCTAAAGTGAGCAAGCATCCTGCCGGCAACACCCATGCCGGCTGCCCCTTCCCAACCAGAGCTGGAATGTGCCACATTTAAGTGCCAGTAGATGTTTGCCTTCCCTCTGGCAGGCCTGGGTAGATACTGGGTAGAGATGGGGGCCCATTTCAGTGCCTGGTGCCCAGATGCCCTTGCTTCTCCCAAGCATTTTTTAATTTATAATTTTTCAGTTGCAACACAAACACATCATTTTTTTAAAAAAATAATAATAATCTTGTACTTATGTTTTTAAAATCCTCAGGGAGAAAACTAGTTTCTCAACAAGAGAAAACTTGTAATTTTTAAAAAATCTACTGGGTCTTGACTCACAACTTTATCTGTTAAGGAAGGGTCATAATTATTATGGTATTTCTGCAGTACTGGTAAAAGTGGGTATGGATACATTACACTGTTGAAAAGAAGAGTATCTTTTAAAGCTATTACTGCCTACACGGTATGCATTTTAATGCTTTATCTTTGTATATATAAATTAAACTTAACTTTGTGTATTTACACAAAGTTTGTGTGTGTGTGTGTGTGTGTGTGTGTGTGTGTGAGAGAGAGAGAGAGAGAGAGATACTGTGTGTGTAGGCAGTTATTTTCCTGAAAGAGAAAAATAACAGTAGAGCAGGCAGGCAAAGTGTCCAGAGGGAGGATAATATAGTTTCATTTAATAGCTCTATCCATTTTTTTTAGTTTTAGTTTTCCAAGAAAAAAAGCCCAATGCAACTATTTTTTTAAAAAGAATTAATAGAGTGGTATCCAAAAATATGTCTATCAATAAAACAAAACTGAAGATATGGCTAGGAATTAATGAAAATTATTCCAGCCATTTTATTTAAAAAAGTTCAAAAAGCAAAAGTCCCCAAACCATAACATCAATATTTAATTAAACCAATCAATATCAGCAATTAATTAGATCTTAAGATCATAACAACAGCGCTTATAGTCCCAAAACTTGTCTAAATACGACCCCAAGCAATTTTGAAACAGCAATTGCAGCAATAATAGATTGAAATATACAGTTATAAATACAAAGAAAATAATAAATGCAAATACAATACATGTATCAGTGATATTTTGAAAACAAAACCAATGGACTCCACAAATAAAAAAGCATATGGCAAGTATGTGGATGGAAAAATTATTATTTATCCATTAGATATTCCAGTGTTATACTTTCTCCTTTAGGTATGACAGTGGTTTTGGAAGAAATATGTTTGTTCAAAATGAGAGGTCAGCATAAAATTTGTCCTTCTTTGAAGCTTCTGCACAGGGAGAAATACCCGTTCACACAGGCATCTCCAGCCTCTTATCTCTGGGTAGGACTGTTTCATTTTCTGTAATATCCTCTATCTCCAAACTTTGTTTTTCTGAACCTCTATACCAGGAGGCCCCAAACTTGGCAACTTTAAGACTTTAAGCTATGCTGGCTGAGGAATCTGAAGTTGAAGTCCACAAGTCTTAAAGTTGCCAAGTTTGGGGACCTTTGCTATATACGCTCATAAAAGCAATTTATAAACTGTGGTTGATAAGAACAAGATAGCAAAGAGCAGGTTCAATCTACTCTCCATTGGAAATGGCTCCTAAATCCATTTTGGGACAGAAAAGAATCTTTTGGCTACCTATGCTTTTTGACAGCTATGATTTGCTGATTAAGCCATACAAGAGTAAGCCATCATTTGTGAATTAGAACAGTGATGGTGAACTATTTGGATTGGTGTGTTAAAAAATTTGAAAATGCCTAACTTGATCCTGCTGGTCTGTCACCCCCTCCCAAACAAAAGAGAAACAATTCTCTGTCTCCACTCCCTCCAACCTCCTCAACATCTCCAGAACTGGTTATAACCTGTTGAATACCACCTCTGATCTGCCACACGCCACTTGCCTTCAGATGGTGTTCTTTTTCTGTTGAGAGGCCTCTGTGGGTCACACAAGGCCTTCAGTGTTCTTCCACAACCTCTGTAGCATTCAAAAACTGCGGGAAATCACACCCTGTTCTTGTGTGATTTTTAAGACACTCTGGAGGCTGTGTGAGAGCATGACCTTCTCATGTGACTTCAAGAAAGTCTGGAGGTTTCAAGAGAACATGCACCATTCTCACACAGCCTTCACAGCCTCTGGAAATCATGTAAGATCAGGGTGTTCTTTTGAGAATAGCTGTTGTCAGGTGCCAGAAAAGGCTAGCATGCCACCTGAAACATTATGGCGTGTCACCTTTGATATGCATGTCATCAATTCATTAGCACTGATTTAGAAACTATAATAAAACTATTTTTTTACGTTATTATAGCCCAGATTTAAACGAAACCTCATTACAGCCTAGCACAGTATGCAATCCCACTGGGGAAATAGAACTGTTAATCCCATATTAACCTAAGAAATAGCAGTAGCAGATTACTTTACTCATGATTCGGCAAGTATGTGAGTAATTTGCTTTTGCACATATGTGCAATGTAAATTGGACTCTATACAGTATATTAGTTATTTATGGTTTTCCTGTGTATCTTATGAATATGTTAATCTTGATTAGAGAAGTTTTGAATGTTTGGCCAGTGTGGTAAATTTTTCATGCATTGACCTGGCTTGGATTGCAATAGTGGAAAGTTTTTGAATCAACCTCCAGTTTTTTTAACTGGCCCCTTTTCTCATTATATTTGGTAAATCAATATGTTTATATTTTTGTCTAAGCCTATTGTAGTTCTACCTATGTCATGGACAAATCGTGAACTGTACTGATCACTGTTAAAACCAGCCACATTTTTAAAAAATTCAGTTCAGTTTAACTTTATAATCCTGATTTGTTTTCTTGCATGGGAGACAAAATTTATCAGACTTTTGAGGTTTACACGAAGCCTGATCTGTGATTAATTTGTGGCCAATTGAAAACAGAAGCAAAAGTCTTGGGTTGCCTCCTTGTGGCCATTGTGAAGGACAGGGTGGGTGAGCACACCAAGTCAAAGCATTCTCTCAGAACCAGCCAATTTTGCATTCTCCCATGAAAATGCCTTCCTATGATGTTTTTGTTCCATCTAGATTTTTCTGGTTTTGGAAGGAAGAAATAATTGGGGGAGGGGAACATCTGGAGATTATTTATGATGCAGAATTACCATGACATATTGAATTCCCCTTGTCTTGCTTTTGCAAATATTTCCCTAAAAAGTTAATCTTTCCCCTGAACATTTATACTCCATGGCAAATACAGGTTTTGGATACCTGTGTTTGCTACAATGCTGAGTATTTCAGTCCTAAAAATGGCAACACTAGTTTTTGTCTGTTATAAACATTGTAGCACTCATTCTGTAAGATATTGATGGATAGTTAAGTTTTTCTAAAAATAATAAATTTTAAAATGCTGGATTCAAGGCTTGTATAGAATCAACTTGTATATAATCGGAGATGCTTTAAAATGGATGCCTCAATAGTATTCCGTTCAGTCATAACATGCTCTTGTTAAGGACTGAGTTGCACTTTTCTTCAAAAACTGGAATGGGAAATGCCTGTACTGTATGTTTTTTCCTTGACTTTCCTGAGAGACAGACGAGTGAACTTTCAACTCCCCAATAATCTGTAATGTGGGAAAGTTCCATTTTTAGGTTTACATGAAGGAGCTACCTCTGAGAATAGCCTTTTGGCCTGGTGGAAAAAAACTAGAAACATCCCAGGAAGTCACTGAAACCTTGTAATACTGTGAGAATTTGAATAAAAATAAACACTGGATTATTTCAAGCAAATTCCCTTGAGAAAACAAAGTAGGCTTATTCAGAATGGTTGGTCTAATCTTGACAGAACAAGAAAAATTAGCAACTGATTCCAGGTTTTGAGGGGAGGGAGAAGCTAGTAACATAATGTTGAAATCTTGGAGAGATAAAAAATAAAAAGGAAATACTAAATGATATCAGACCTGAGACTATAACAGTGAGATCTTCATGAGAAAATGCAGAGTCATAGCTAATGATTTGGAAAAGGTGTTAGCTAGAATTCTCAGAAGCTTGAGTGTTTGGAAAACTCAAGAGTTCCAAAGAACCAGGCAGCAAATATTTTCTCAGGAGAATTAATGGTCCAAGTAGCTAGAGGAGTTAATATTCATGTCATGAGTTTGTGAAGCTATAAAAAAAATTGTCCCCTAGATGGAAAAAATAAGTGGGAAGCATTTTGTCCTTTGTGAAATTATGATTTCTGTCAGAAAAAAATATCCTATTTTATTTTATAAAATTGAATTAAAAAGGCACGTTAAATAAATAATATCCCCAAAAGGAGCAAGCTATAATAGGTGTTGTTTGTTTGTTTGTTGTTTTGCTTTTATTAGGATATTAGTACATTCCAAGATATCTTCATTGGCCCTTTTCAAGGGTTATAAAACCAAAAGCATGTAGGAGAGTCCAGCTATTCACCCCAACCCTGCCTACCTCATCCTACCCTACAGAAAAGATCTGTGATTAGGTTGTATTCAATTGTAATACGTTTCCTTGATTTCACTGAGATTTAGAACTGTGCTCAAAATAACACAGAGCCTAATTCAAGGCTTTTCTCCTCAAGATGGAAAGGTTTGAAGTGAATGAGATGAGCAAAATGTATACAGTAGGCGTATTTCAGTCTCACACTATGGCTGTTATTTTTATTAACCTTATAATGTCTAAAAGAGGCATATTTATAGGAATATACAGACTGGCTTCTGTATGACTAATAAACTCATTAGATGAGTTAGATAACTGATTCAATCCAATTGAATTCAGTTAGAAAAATCACCTCAATTCAATTTTCTGAAGGAATCTAATTTGATCTGGATCCACTTCAGAAAGATGATTCAGTCCAGAGACTTGACAGAATTGTCACTGAATCTCTGAAACTTTGCCTGGCTTGTTTAATAGTACAAGGAGAACTCCATTAATCGGCTTCTACATCTCCAGTATTATGTTTGCAGATTTTGGATTAGAAGAGAAATGAGGGACTTTGGGTTGGAAAAAATATACTGATTAACTGAATCTCGTTCAACTAGGTTTCCTAGTTTAGGAATATAGGAGCATTCAGCTGCTTTTGAGAAGACTCTGCCAATCTCTGGTTCACAGAGGCTTCTGCTACAATAGCAAATTCTTTTTTTCAAGATTTCTCTTGTGTATATGTCTCTGGTAGACTTCTGACTTTCCTTTTAAAAACAAAGAAAGCAAGTCTACCCTCAGATTGGTTCCACTGATAGATTTCAAAGGTATCTGAGCATCTTTGAAAGGTCTGAAAAATAACTGGGCTAAGGTTTTTAAAAGGCAGCAACTGTCTTTGTTACTTAAACCTATGTTGTATGCTCTGAGTGTTGCTTTGAGTGTTCTTTGACTAGAAAGCTGGGTGTAAAAAGAAACAATAAAAGAACAAAACAGAGTTGACACATTTTGCTGATAGCAAATATGATGCTGTATGCATTCTCATTCCTGCACTCATGGCATATTGTGAAGTCCTTTTCTGTGATTCATGTTTTCAACAAAATCAAAGGAATGCATAATCCAGAATAGAAAATATTCTAACAGATTTACATTTATGAAAAAACATCCCATCCTTGGTCAATGAGGTGCGAATTTAGAAACTTAATCTTCTGGTGGAATTGTAGTCTTTGATAATATCTTACTCTCTTGTTAATAGGATACATGATTATCACACAATAATCATTGTTTACAATATATTTATCTCCAGGAAATCATAACTCAGTTCAATCAACTTATCAATATATTTATCAAATATTATTTATAACTATTGGAACAGAGCTTTGGAACCACTGATATTCCAAATGTTGTTGAACTAAAATTTTCAATAGTTGCACCAACACAGACGTATTTGATACATTGAATTAGAGTTTGATGGAAAGAAACACATTGGAGAAGAAATAGTACAAAACTCAAATTCTATTTGCATAGTTTCATTAACTATACATATAAAAAATAAAACAACTCCTCTATAAGTATAAAACATATTTTATTGCCTCCTGCTTTCAAGTTCAACCTTTGACTCCTCCTATAACTTTATGTCCCTTTCTATATTTTTTCTAAGAATTGTAACTATTGCACAAGAAACTGGGTTCATTGTCCAGATCCTTTCTGACTTTTAACAACACAGTTCCATTAATTTCTCTAAGAATAAATATCCTTTGCCCCAACTTTCAACTCTCATATTTGCATAATAAATCAACAGATCTAGTGTATGTACACACACATATATATAACTGCATATAAAATTCCAAATTGTTCCCTGCTGTGAGATTTTTATAAAGCAAGAGAAACAAATTTATAAATGCAACTTTCATAACATTGTGTTCAAATAGTACTTACTCATGGAATTTAAGTTACTAGTATCACCTTCAATCTTAATTTTGATGAGAAATAACTAGTTTTGATAAGAAAGGAATAAAAAAATGGAACAGCAAACTTTATTTTTGTTTGACCAAAAGGTTTGTCAACAATATACTATGCCCTAAAGATGAATGAGTTCAAAGCAGCCTAAGAAAACTACTTATTTAGAGGATAGGGAGACATCCTCAAGAACACATAAGAAAGAAAGCAATTTGTTCTATGCACATGACAAATGAAATTGATAGCTGAAACAACAAGAAAAAGTGGGCCAAACATTTTTAGATATACTGTTGAAATGAATTTAAATCATAAAAATTAAAAGATAAAAATCATTGTTCTAGCATATCTACAATATAATATCTGTTGCCATTAATAACATCATTAATAATAAATGTCTATTTAATTACTCTTACTAAGATTTAAAAAGTCATTATACTTGCAACTTGAAAAATTCATTAGCACAAAAATGATGCTTAGCCAAATACACTCTACCTAAAGAGATAAACTTTGGCATTTTAAAGGTATACCCATGGGGATTTTTTTTATCCCATTAGAAGTATCAAAGGATTGTATATTTCCTTCTTGGTGGGATATAGGCTTATCAGCAAGAGTGGGATGATTTTAGGTTTGTGAGCTCACCCAATTTTATTTATTTTTTACTCCTGATTTCCTTTTGCCTTGTCCGTGAGGTGGACTATACATAAATTTAAATAAATAAATAAATATCAAACAAAATTTTCACACAAAAATCTGTCATCTCTAATAGTCTATTGAAGTAGTCAAACTTAGACCAAAGGTTGTTGCTATTGTCATATTGATAAAGAACTGAGATCTGAATTCTTTGCTGATTTATTGCAAATCATTCCAAGATCCTCCAGTATATCTAGATCTACCCATTTATTTGAAGTGTTGAGGTAGGCTGCTTTGCTTCAGTGGAAAGCCTTACAAAACCACCTTCTTGGCATTTGCACATATGTGTAGACCATTTAAAATGGTCAGCATTGCTATTTTTATGTGGTTTGACCTTGGTTTCCAGGCATTTCGGGAGAACAACTTTACAGGAAATTCTGATCAAAGTTCCAAGTGGAAGACAACATTGTTCTGTGTGTTTTCTTATTTTTTAGTAGTGTTTTTCCACTGTAGCAGTTTTAATTTGTGTGGACTTCTAGCTTCCAAAATTCTGGGAATAAATGTCCATATACATTAACATTGCCAAGGTGGAAAAACACTGCTATAAAATATATATCTCCTTTTAACTGTTTAACAAATTTATTGAGGCATTAGCTTTTGTCTACATTATTAGATTGGTTTGTGGTCCCTAAAGTTTAACATGCATTAGCTTTTATGATTATGAGGCTTTATTTGATTCATTGCAAATTAAATATTGTTTTTGAATTGATTTATTGTCATCATGTTGGGGTTTGACCTGGTATTGAGTAAGAACTGGAATACTTGTACAACATTTTATTTGTTTGAAGTTTTTGGTTATGGTGCCTAGGGTTGAGGTAATTCCCCCTTAGGAGAATGAGCACACACAGTAAGACGTAGTGAGAGTAGTGAAGAATAACACACAACCAGCACACAGATACACTGTATAGTAAAATGTAGGTTTTTACTTCCAGTAAAATGGTTAAGCAAAGTCCAAACAAGCAGTCCAAGTCATTCATAGTTAAAGCAGTCAGTTTTCAGTCCAGGGATAATCCAAATAACAAAGTCCAGTATCAAAAACAGTTCAGTAACAGACTTACATCAACTCCAAGAATAACAGTCAATAGGGTCAATATATACAACCTTACATTCTAAGTCCATAATCCTCACAGCAAGCTTTATGCTTTATAGAGCCTTGGGCCTTTGTAAAATGATCTGCTATATTGTTTTCTGACATACAGTATTCTAGCTTAATCATCTTCCTTTGCACACATTGTCTCACATTTAAATAGCTTAAATCTGTGTGTTTTGTTCTTGTCTTAACAGCAATATTTGAAGCCATCTGTATTGCTGATTGGTTGTCTTCATAAACAACAATAGAATCTGTTACATCAATTCCCATATCAATTAATAGTTGCTTATAACAAACTAAATCTGTACATAATAAAGACAAACATGAGAATTCAGCCTCCATTGTTGACAAACTTAGATGTTTCTGTTGCATAGACCTCAATCCAATCAACACTTTTCCAAATAATACTACAGTACCTGATGTAGATTTATGTGTATTTATGTCTGTAGCAAAACTTGCATCGGCATATGCAGTTAGACTTAGTTCATCTTTAGGCTTCAAATACAATGCATAATGCATTGTTTGTTTCAGGTATCTTAACACAGTTTAGCAGCTTGCCAGTGCCTTTCAGTTGGATCACTGTTAAATTTCGGTAATTGGTTAACACTGTATGCTATATCTGGCCTTGACCAATTACTGAGATAAGACAAACTACCAATCAAGGACTGATAAATGTTCTTATCAAAAACAGGACTTTGAACATCACTATGGTTAAACTCCTGGCTCATCGGTGTTTTAGCCAGTTTACAAAGTTCCATTTTAAAACTTTTTAGTAATTGGTTAATTTTATATGCCTGTAAGATTTGGTATCCTCCCCTAGTTCTATCTATCTTTAAGCCAAGATATTGTTTAATTTCTCCTAAGTGTTTTATCTCAAATGTCTTCTCTAACAGTGAGATTATTTTAGTAGCTTCTTCTTCAGTTTTGATGATTAATGCTATGTCATCAGTAAACAATAGCAACAATGACACTACACCATTACTTTCCTTTTTAAACAAACATGGATCAGCCATGCCAGCTACAAAACCTATTTTAGTTTATTCTTTAACTATACACTGGTTCCACTCATATCCTGATTGCTTTAAACCATAAAGACTCTTTTTCAATCTCCAGCAATCAGTTGTATTATCATTTTTGATATCTAAAGGTTTCTTTAAATATATAGTGTGTTGCAACATTGCATGAGGATATGCCGTCTCTGCATCCAAATGATTTACTCCTTAGCTGCCCACACTAATGCTGCTCATAATGTAGTAGCCTTCAGACTAGGTGCAAACATCTCTTTGTAGTCATTTGCTGTCTGATTGAACCCTTGTGCTACTAACCTGGCTTTATGGGTAACAGGCCCATCCACACTTGTCTTTAGCTTATAAATCCATTTACATCCTATGGCATGTTTACCAGATGGTAACTTAACATTTTCGTATACCTCCAGTTTTTGTAAGGATTTCAGTTCCTTATTCCATTGCTTCTTGCCAAGCAGCCTGATCCTTAGCAGGATACAGTTTTAGTTCATTATAGTTACTTGGGACTGTATTCACTTGTCATACAAAACTAGCCTGATATCTATCAGGTGGTCATGTTACATGGGTTGAATGTCTTGGTAAAACAGGGCTTACTGGTGGACTCACCTGTGCCACCTGCTCTTGTTCTTCTATCTCCTCCTGTGCCTGTTCTCCTACTTCCTCCTGTTCTTCCTCTTTAATGGCTATTCGTGGTTTACTTAATTCATCTTCAGGGACTATTTGGGTGTTAATAATAATATTATTGCTGGATTCCTGTTCCAGTTTATTGCACCCAACATGCTCAATAAATTTTGCACTAGCACTACAATAAACATGAGCTGTACCTGGATGCCAAAATCTAAACGATCTATGATTGGCTTCATAATCTATGAAAAATAATTTCTTAGCTCTATGTTGCCCTTTCAGTCTTACTTGTGAGATGCTGGAGCTCCAAATGTGTGTAGATAACTTAAATTTGGTTTTCTGCCATGCCAATGAGTGAAAGGCAATTCTCCAGCTGTTGTGTTAACTACATTGTTTAAAACATGGTTACTACACATTATGGCTTCACCCCACAGTGTTTCAGGCAAACCTGAATCAGATAACATGGTGCGAGCCATGGCTTGTAACATTTGCTCTCTTCGTTCTATAAACAAGTTGTGTTGTGGTCTGTAAGATGCAGAACATTTATGCTTGACACCAGCCAATTTCAACATAGTTTGGAATCTCTTGTTAACAAACTCAGTCCTATTATCAGTAACTAAAGTAATTACTTTACTCCTCATTTTTCTCTCAGCAAATCTTAGCCAGTTAAAGAAATGTTGGAATGTTTCTGTTTTATTTTCATGAGATAGCAGAAACCGTACCATGAGTAATGGTCCATTATACTCAAAACATAGCAGGCACCTCCCAAACTAGGTTTCTTAGGACCAATTATGTCAGCAAACAAAACCTCTAAAGGTTCTTTGGTCTTAAACCCATTAAGTCTGTTTGCAGGAGTAACCTTACTCTTCTCTTGGCTACAAGCATTACAGTTTAAATTCTTGCTGCAGGGTTTCAATTTTATACCCTCTGACAATTCAACAGTTTGTTTGAGCATTTTGAAATTAATGTGCCCTAGATGTCTATGCAGTAAATGTATACATTCATCGTGTGGCTTAACATTGTTATAAACTGAGTTAGCCATCTTCAACTGGTCATCATGTATCACATATAAATCATTCTCTAATTTAGCAGTAACACTTTTACCCTCTTTCTCTATTATACAGCTATCTCCCCTAAAGGTTACTACATAACCAAGATTAACTAAAGCCCTTACTGTTAACAAATTAAATTTCAGTTTAGGTACAGATAACATAGTTAAATGCTCATTTACACAAGAACAATATGCAGTACCTTCACCAGAAGCTTTCATCTTCCATCCATTTGCCAATGATACATGTTGCTTGCTCGTAGATATTGTTACAAACCTCTCTATTTCTAGTAATGCACTGTGATGCTCCACTATCAACAACCTACAAATCATGGTTTACAGTTGAATTGTTAGACATAGCTAAACTAACTGTTAGGTGACTTACATTCCTAGCAATAGCAATAATACATAGAATTATATACCACTTCACAGTGCTTTACAGCCCTCTCTCTCAGTGGTTTACAAAGTCAGCATATTGCCTCCAACAATCTGGGTCCTCATTTTACTGACCTCAGAAGGATAGAAGGCTGAGTCAACCTTGAGCCAGTGAGATTCGAACTGCTGAACTGCTGGCAGTCAGCAGTCAGCAGAATTAGCCTGCAATACTGTATTCTAACCAGAGGTGGTATTCAGCAGGTTCTGACCAGTTCTGGAGAACCAGTAGTGGAAATTTTGAGTAGTTCGGAAAATCGGTAATAACCTTCCCCCAGGAGTGGGGAGGGGATGGAGATTTTATAGTATCCTTCCCCTGCCACACCCACCAAGCCATGCATGCCCACCAAGCCATGCCCACAAAACCAGTAGTAAAATTTTTTGAATCCCACCACTGATTCTAATCACTGCGCCACCATGAACCTAATTCATTAAGATCTTGTGCATTTTTTCTCTCTCTCTTCTCCCACTTATTCAAATGGATAATATTTGATGTGATGACTTATAAAGAAATCTGGAAAAATACAACAAATTAGCCATTTTTTTCCATTTATTCTTGTTTTCCCTTAAGTTTTATTTTCCTACCACTTTGCCTCAGGAAACACATGCAGCATAAGTCTTAAAGTTGTCATTTAATCAGTGCAAAATCAAAGGGATCACAGAAATACTTCCCAAACTTTAAAGTATATCATGTGCAATACAATCTCTCCTATTCAGCAGCCTTCAGGATTTCACAAATATTAAATGCAATCCTTGGTTGTGAAAAGATTATGTGTTCCTACATTAGAAGAAATAATAATGGGTGTCCATTTTCATCTGTTCAACTACAAGAGGTTGGTGATTTGCTTTAAATTGCAAGTGGAAAAGGGAAGATTAGGATTTAAATTTAGAGAACAAATTTGTAAAATAACAAACTTTGTAATTGGTCTCTCAGCAACATGCAAAGGTCCTCAAACTGAACAGAGCTGTGAAAAACATCTGTTTCTTGTTCTAAAAAAGACCTTTCTGAAGATGGATACTAGCTTCCCCTGTCACATTAATCCTAAAAGGAACAGTGAATCATCCATACAGAAATGTTGTATGCCAATGAGCTTGTAAAATCCATCCTTAGGTTCTTTATGTCATTTAAAGCCACTTTAATACTAAAAAAAGAAATGTTGCTTTTTATTTAGCATTTGGAAAATAAGTGAAGAAGATAGCTATAATTTTGGTCACTGTGGTGGGCCCAGTTGGTAGGAAAGGAACTTTCTGTAAACAAAGGCCAATGTGACCATTTATTTTCAATTCAACTCTTTGTTACCTTGAACCTTATTTTGCCAAGGTATGATTTGTAAAGCTGCAGCTGATAAATATAAGAAATGAATGCAGTAAACAAAATTTATTTTGCCGCACTCAAAAAGTGGTGCACCCACAAGTCCTAAAGCATCTGTCATAGACAAGAAGACCTGTTTGCATTTTGGCATGTGTCTTGGGCCTAGATGAGTGGGAAAGAACCTCCATATTGTACAATTCATGTTCATATAAATGTACTACTGGGCACGTTGCAAATCTTTAAATAAATACAAACTGACTTAGAGTCACTTCAAAACAGGCAGCTGTTATGCTAAAACGTGGGTAGCAAACTGCCTGAAGCTTAAACTATTCCCCTACCTGTGTTTGAAATAGAAAATGATGAGCAAACCATGCTTATTAAGCTACAACAAATTGTTTGATCTGTTAACCATTAAGAATAACTATATAACTGGCAGCGATAAAATTCAGAGTTTTAAAAAATAGAAGGCTAAGGCAATGAATTTATATTGTCTTCTCTGATATGTTTTTGGTAGGTTTGGTTGTTTATATTTTTTAGATTCTTAACTGTTAGTTATACATTCAGCAGCTTGTATTCTAGACCAATGATTTCCAAATTAGGGTACATCCTGTACACCCCAAAGATGGCACAAGATTATCCTTTAGGACACAGGAAATAGATTATAATGTTTATTTTTGTATATTTTTCTCTTCTCTTTCTCTTATTTCATTCTTTTTTTTCCTTTTGGGGGGGATGGGTATCTTTTATGATATATATAACATTATTACAGTAGTACTACATATTATTATAATATCTAAATAAATTAACATTTGGAGATCATGGCTCTAGACAATGAAGAACCTATTTTAGGACGAATACTAGTAAAAATATAACTCTTCCACATTTTATATTGTTTTCTGATGTTGCTTCATCACACCATCAGTGAAATCAGGTAAGGAAAATAATGCATCATCTGATTCCTTGTCCAAAGGTGCTTTTTCAGGAGGCAAGTGGACTTTCTTGTTTTTTCTTTGAAACCATTTTGCTTCTCATCCAAGAAGCTTCTTCAGCTCTGACAGGATAGTGGGGAATGGAATGAGAGCTGGTCATTTGCATCCTTTTAGAGGGTCATTGAGCACTTGGAGATTTGTCTGTGTCCTCAGGGTCACCTAAATAGTACTCCTGGTAATCTGCAATTTTTTTCTCTGGAAATCCATTCCTACTCCCACATGATTCAAAGAGCGTTCATCCCAAATTGTACAGTTAAAAATCTGTAGAGGTTCTCATGACCTGGATGACTGAGAATGATTGTCAATGACTCTGGGTGGCTTATAAGTTTAAAAAAACTACTTTACAATAGTACAATAACACATCTTAAAACAATAATTTAAGCATAATTGCTTAGATTTTCTATGGATCTCTTTTAAAAACTGTGTTTTCTTCTATGATAGAAAGGAACATTTTATGCACATGTCAGTTCCCTAAGAATTCTCATGCTGACCTCATTTGGTCCTAAACATTCAGGTGATAAATCAAGAAACTCATTTCTCCCAATCATTTGGTTACATTTCACAGACGAGAATGAGAACAGTTTTTCTAGTATTGTTTCAATAAATTTGATTTCAACAAAGAGAGAGGGAAGATTTTATTTTATGTGTAACGTTGGCAGTTTGTTCATGTTTTGAATTTTTATCTGAAAGCCCCATATTCTGTAAGTTTTCAAATTACCAAGCAAAATTAGAATCAGAGACAGATTAAATAATGCTCTACCACTGCCCATATAAAGTATTAAATTTAGAATCAGTATAGTGTTCTCAGACATTTTTATAAGTGACATTAATAAATGTCTTTTAGATTCCTTGGGAACAGTTGAGTGTACTTGTAAATTACTCTTCTATAATATGTCTTTCAGTTGAAGACTGAGCTGCAGCATGGATTTATAGAGGCACATCATTGTTGATACATTACTTGAGCTATTTGTTGAATGTTCTGATGAACAATTAGCCAGCACTTTCACTGATGTGTTCTACAAAATTGCCAGCAGTTGAGCTTGATTCAAGGACTTTTTTTAACCTTTTTTAGTATCATTAATGAAAAGAAGAACTTTAGTTCCCATTCTTATATTATGAGTACTCTTGACTCTGTCTTGAAATTAGATATTTAAGTTGGATTTAAAAATGCCAATTTCAATAATGCAGATATTTGGGCTTGGCAAGGCATGTGAAATTTAAAGAAAAAATGTTTATTTGTGAAAATATTAGTAGTGAGGTTGTGTTCCTGGTTTCTACTCTACTGCCTACCATTCTTAGCAAAAGAATAATGTGTATTGTTAGGAAAGAAATGCCACATACTGTACAGTATATAGATGCAGTCATCTACACACACTTATGCTAGTGATAATAAGATGAACATCTGTTTATTACAAGACATATTGCAGAGTAAAAAATGTTCTGTCTGTCTTACGGCATTCATAACCATATTTAAATGCACTGCCTTCCTACTATCTGTACAAAAATGACATGTGGATTCAATTTTTTGTTAAGCTATGAACTAAAATTCAACTGTCATAGAATTACCGGAAGGTGAAAAAGAGAGAGGTTTCAAGGGTGACAGCTAGAAATTCACTTCTATAGCAGTTTCTTCTTAACTTTATTGAAAATCTTTCCTCAGATTTACTGAAGACAACATTTCATGAAGTCTTCAACTAAACTAAATACTTCATGGCATAGTTAAGAAATGTGGGCTCAAGGAAAAAAAAGTCAAGTATGATTGCTTCCTCTTTTCCTCAATTAAGAAAGAAAACAAGTCTTATTTTCCATTTTCTTGGTTGTTGAGTATCCAGGTAACAAACCACTTAAAATCGAACAAACAAAACTTGATAATTGGCCCCATCCCCATCTGAGCCACAGAAAAATGTAACCATGGAAACCTGTAGACCATCTCCTGCACCTTCAGGATTTAGGCTTTTCAGAATCTGTCCAACAACCAAGTAAAATTACATTTCAGGGAACATTCTGTTCTTCCCTTTAAGGATGGGTGGAAGTGGACCCATAAATAGTTCTCAACAAGGATGAAAGGAGGGGAAAGTGCAGGCGATATTCAAGACTCTATTTTAAAAAGAGAGATGTTAAAAGTTCTTCTTAGAAAAGGAGAAATATTCATGGACCCTGAAAAAGACAATCATTAAGCCTGGGATGATTCAAGCTCAGTTGCAAACTTGAATATTCTTCAGAGTTGAGAAGTTTAATACAAAATAAGTCACTTCACAGCCTTAGTTTCAGCTCTCTGTTTTCCCCTTGATAACTGTGAATGAAAATTCTGCCTTGGTTTAGGAATCTAACAAGACTGTTTTCATAAAGCTGCATTATTAGAAATGGCAATATTTTGCGGTCCTGATGTACTGCAACAATTTTAATTTCTCTTGGATATATATTTGGAAAAGCAAGTGCAGGTGGATCCCAGAATAACAATAGCAAAACAATAATATATCTACAGTTCAATTTACAGTTAAGACCATTTTTAATAATTTGAATAAATCAAAAACACATGTATGTGTGTTTTTGTGTGAGTGTGTGTGTGTTGTACATTACTAAATTTCTCCAAAGTGTTCAAAGATAGGTCTAGACTGGTTAGGAGACTGATGTAATTCCCTTAGGAAAAAAAAATTCTATGAAGTCATTAGTGATAAGACTCTTCCTTGGAACTAATTAATCTAATTAATTGGAGATGGTTGATGGACTAATAATAGATCCCACCTCCCCCACCCTCTGCCCCCACCCTCCGCCCCACCCTCCTTGTGTGTCTTTGGTTTTAATGTTTGTTTTAACCTTTTATGTTTTAGCTTACACTTCTGTTTATTGCCTGCTACCAGCAGTTTGGCAATTCAATTCTCACTGGCTCAAGGTTGACTCAGCCTTTCATCCCTCCAAGGTCAGTAAAATGAGGACCCGGATTGTTGGAGGCGATATGCTGACTAAAAAATCTCTTAGAAAGGGCTGTAAAGCAGTGTGAAGTAGTATATAAGTCTAAGTGCAATTGGTATTGCTTTATGTAACTGTAAGCCACCCAGAGTTACCCTATGGTAAGATGGGCAACCAATAAATATTATAAATAAATAAATAAATAAATAAATAATGATTTTTGTTTAAGATTACCTCCTATAACCAATTTTTGGGTGTGACTTTGGTAGAGTCATATAATCAAAGTGAATTTTCATATAAATTGACCTCCAAGCTTTAAAGTTTAATACAATACTTTAAATTTAGTTCAAAAATGAATGAAGTGTTATTGTTCTCATACTGATATGAAATATGTTCTAAACTTCTTGTTTTCAACCAATGTCTTGGAGATAACTACCTTTTGAATCAGTTGTATTTTCCAAATTATTTTAAAGATTGTCTCAGAATTTGGCATCTGTCTTGTCCTGTAAGAAAGCCCGCACTGACCTTGTCATAACAAGGGTGACATAGTTCAATAGAAATACATTATATTTTACCACTACAATAATTTAATTTAATCTTCCATGAGCCCTTTGTTCCATTTGACCGAACTGTCTAACAAAAGAAAATACCATAATTCTGCAGTCTGCTATCCGGGATATAAATGATCACACAATGTTCTTTAGCTTCTTGTAAAACTGACTGTAAGGAATGCCATGAAGACTGTCCAATGGTGCATGCACAAAGTTTTAATGGAGCCAGGAGATGAAAGTAATTTTCCTAAAGTTTGTTGCATAGGCACTATAGATTAGACACCACCATTATTATTAGCACTGGTGTAATATTGTTCAGGTTTCCCCCCAGCAATTAAAGATTCCTTGCTGCTTAACTTTATCCTCAGAGAATTTTACATCTCACACATTTTGATAGAAGTATAAGCTCATTAAGAGAATATTTTTTAGCCAGACCATTATGTCTTCATTTTGAATCACAGCTCATTAAAACAATTATAATCAAATGTTTCATTTTCTTTTTCCCTTGTGAGGAACAGCTGAAAAGGTTATGTTTGTTTTTCTTTATCAGAATCTCTAGAGCTATATAAACAGACTACTTGGACTTGTTTGTGCTGTTTTTCCTTTATATTTCAGATTGTTCTTGAAAATGCACAGTTGAACTGGTAGTGCTTTTCTTTGTGTCAAGAGAGCTAAAGATGAGGTACAAAACTCTATGTGTACTTTGTGGGTTTTTCCTACCTAGCTGGTCTTAATCAGAAATATGAAGTAAAAACTAAAAATGATTGTACCTTATAGCAACTTACCTAAGTTTAAACTAATCAAAGAATAAGCAAAGAAAACAGTAAGAAATTGTGTTCACATAAGACATTGAAGAAGAATGTTCAAGAGTGGAATAAAATTGAGTAGTAACCATGAATATGCAAATGAAATATTACTCACAAGTAATCAGAATTGTAACCAGGATAGAGATGGAAAAAAGCAAATCTAAAGGACAACCAAAAGCAATGCTAAACTATAGTATGTTTGCATCCAAATGTACCTATATAACTCGAGCTGAGAAGATTTCTGCTTCTGGATCAGTGGTGGTATTCTACCAGTTTGGCCTGGTTCTGCCGAGCCAGTAATGCTGAAGAGCAGAGGAGACCAAACTGGTTCTCTGTGATGCTCTGATGTTGGGCCCACCTGCCCACCTGGGCTCCCATGCTAACCTTTACTCCCTGCTTTTGGAGTACAGCTGCTTTGCACGGCAAAGCAGATTGCCACGCGGCAGCTGCTGAAGTGACAGGGAGAGTGCAGGATTGCAGAAGGTGAGTCAGAAAATCTCTGTGCCTGTGCAAAGTGTGCATTTGGCATGTGCACAGACAGAAAGTGTGTGTGAATTTGCAAAATGTGTCCATCAAGCCACACCCACCAAACCCATTGTAAAAATGTTTGAAATGCACTACTGTTCTGAATTATAATAGTTTTATCTAGTAATAATGCGTATTGTATCTGAACTACCATAATACAGATCCGTAAAGGGATCTAAAACAGAAGGAGAGAACAAAGCACCATCACAAAATCATGGCTTCACCAAAGTCTAGGTGGTTTGTGCCTAAAAAATTAGCAAATTTTCCCAGTTAAAGCTTTCTATTTCAATTTTCTATGTTTTTATGTTCTTGGAAAAGTGTGAAATCTTAAAAATGCTCTTTGAAGTAAAATATTTTTTGTCACTCTGCCCTTGGTAGCCTAGCAGTTCTGTGGGATTCAAGGCTTTTGGAAAGAAGGATTCTACTACTTTTCTGCATCTCAAGTTGGTGGTTCAACTTTATGTCAAGATATTTTGATCATAATTTTGGTTCCTTTCTCTTCTTCCTAAGCACTAGTATACCTCCTCAGCCTCTTTGTCTACTATATCTCTGGACACCAGGATGACTGAGGTAGATGAATCTGCCAAACTGATGGTTCTCCGTTCTTCATATCTCCAATCCTAGATAAAATATTTCCCCATTGCATGAAAGAAGCAACAGACAATTTTGTATAGCTCATCTTGCTTCCCAACCCTGTCAGCTTCATAGGATGAATGTCTAAGTATAAAAGATACCTAAACTTGTGACAAGGAATATGCCCAAAATACAAGGGACTTGCAACTTACTTTATTTTGCTCCTTGGAGAAAGATCCATGCTTTTGAAGCAAAATTGAGATTTTCTGTTAGCCTGGAAGAACAAATTGTGATTGGATGTGCTGCAGATGCACAATTAAGTAAAAATGCCTGTTCTCATTGTATTGTATTTCAATATCCTAAAATATCTGAACATTTCTTTCGAAGTCTCCTTATTTTAAGATATGATTTGGAGGACAACATGCTGGTGTCCTGAAATAGTTGGAGGTTAGTTTCATTGGACTTCAGAGTCACAGTTTTAAATTTCATCATTCTAGCATTCAGTCTGCAAATGATTTATTATTTTTTTATTACCAGTGACTATGGTACATCACTTTCCATACTATTAGCTAGAGTGAGTAAAGACCCTTTGAATTCTGAGTGTCTCTTTGTTTGTTTTTTCATTCTGGTCCAGTTTCTGTCATCTTTGCTATTTTTCTTCTTTACTTTGTGTTTCCTGTTGTATTTTTTTATTTGTTTTTACTTGTGAATCACCCTGAGTTGATGGGGTGGCATATAAATTTAATCAATGAAAAATCTGATCAAATGATAAAAATTTAGATATGAGTACTGGTTACGTATATGGTTAGGGTGAATAAAGACATCAGCTCTTCTGTAGGCCAATGATGGTTTATTCTATGACGAGAAAATAACAAACACTCTCTTCCAGCAAGAATGGCTCAAAGCCAGGCAAGGTTAGCACTGAGTGTTCCTACTCCCCATTCCCTTTTATCAATACAGCAGCCACACCCACACTTACACGCAGCTGGACTCCTGGCCCTGCCTAGCCTATTATCCCCCCTATCATTATATCATTGAGATATTGTACACGCCTAATTCCCTATCTTATCCTGTCTCTTCCTCTATGATACCCACCTCGTGCCACCATCACCATCCACCCGTCCTGATCCTCCATCCCTCCATCCACGTGTTTCGCAGCCCCAGCTGACTTCTGATCTGAACTGTCACAATGGAGATCCCTCATGATCACAAAACCTCTGGTAGACACCACCCAGCTGTCAGTGTAAGTCTCCGGTGGCCAACATAGGTGCAGAGCTACGCTGTGTCTGCCACATCATTGGCAGCATGACTCTCAGCTCAATTGGCCTGGTGGGCAGCTCATAGCCAGGAGACAGAGCCAGCAGTCAGCTCCAAAGTGTCAGCCAGGGCAGCTCATCATAGGAAGATGAAGAGTCTCACCAAGCCTCGACGAGCTGACATGCTCTGATGAACTGGTGGACTCCAAAGCGGCACTGCAATTGGAGCCCAACAGGCGGTCCCATCTACCATAGATCCACCTGAAAGACAGGGAACAACATATTAACATAGCACAACCAAGGGTCACTTATACCCCCCCTGCTTTCATAGGGTATTATTTATGGAATTGCCATTGCAGGCATGGTGCATTCACATGTGTGTGGCTAACCCATGAGGCTTCCCTTCTATTTGACCAAATACTGCATGGTCCCTCTTTGTACCCAGGAATCAAGAATGGTTTCAATCTCATAGGAATCATCCTTCTCTGGACCAGGGGACTGTTTACTGGGCTTAGATCTTCCTGGTTTAAGGAGGCTGATATGGAAAGATGGATGTACTCATTTGAAATGTGAAGGAAATTTCAACTGCACAGTAACAGGACTGATCACATGGACTATGGGGAATGGTTCTATATATTTGGGGCCCAGTTTTCTGCATGGGTTTCCTAATCTCAAATATTTTTTGGACAGGTATATCCCCTACATGGAATGGTTTGTAGTCACTCCATTTTTTATCAGCCTGGGTTTTAGATGCTTGGAAGGCATTTCATATTGCTTCATACACATTTTACCATGTCTCTGTTATCCTCTTGGACCAGACAATAGTTGTGGTGGGGTCATTTGTCACTTGAGGCCACTCAGGAATCACTACAAAATCCATTCCATACACAACATTGAAAAGGGTATGTCCTGTTCTGCTATGCACCGCATTATTATAAGCTACCTCAGCAAATGGTATCAGCATAGCCCACTCGGTTTGTTGCTATGAAATAAAGCAGTGTAAGTACCTTTCTATTGCTGCATTAGTTCTCTCTGAAGCCCCGTTAATGTTGGGATGGTACCAATAAGGTGTAGAAATTCTCTCCAAAACCTAGCAATGAACTGCACACATACACACACACCCATCAGATATAATAGGAAAACTGGTTGTGGTACCTTCTATGCATAAGTACATTTGTTTATTTAAAATGCTTAATGTCTATAAAGATGTCTTAATCATCCAGGACATGGTTGTCTCAAAGGTGCTTTTTCAAAAGGCAACTGGACTTTTTATGAACTGGACTTTCATATTCCAGTACAAAAATAAAAACAATAATAATGCCTTTATAAAATAAAAATAACTTTTTCATGTCATGGAGAAATAAGTAACAAAATATTTTTCATTAATAAAAAACAATGAGGGAGACCAGCAGATTTTTTTTAGGAAATAAATAAAGTGCACGAGCCCACATTGGTGTACCTTCAAAAGTCCTGCAAATGCACAAGTCCATAGCTACTACATCCCCAAGATAAAATTATATCTCTCCATTCATGGTCAGATAGCAACTATTGGGCATACTTATTCATGATTATTATTTTTGTATTTTTGTACTTTCATTACATTTTCCTTGTTGTTCTGTTTTGTTTGAATTTATATATGTTTTGATAGTCCCTAAACCTGTTGATAATCCCAAAAATGCATTGAAGTCATATTGACAATATAATCGTTCAAGAAAGTACATCTCTCATCAAAGTGCTTTGGGTCACACTGCCCACTTTTCTAATTCAAGAATATCCAGTCATTGTTATTTTCTTTATAAAAAAAAGTTTGATCATGTTAGAGATGCTTCCCAGGATGAATTTTAAGAAAGCTGATTCTGATAAAAAGAAAAGATACTATACTTTGAAGATTTGGTGCATATGTAATAGTACTTTTCCATGTACAGTTTCCCAAGGTATACCATTTTCAAAAAAGGAATTTATTTAAATGGCATCTTTTCTTTATTTCTCTTTTACAAACATAAATACACAAAAATTCAGTATCTGATAACTAATAACATAAATCTGTTCCACAAATAAATCAGGTATATGCCATACGTTGTAGTATTTTTTTTCTCACAGCCCTTGACCTCTCCTTGCACATAACACTAAACGCAATATTTCTTTACTTGGGATCATTAATAGTCAGACTCTAAATGCAAGTGTGCTATTGTGCTGCGAATTCTATAAGTAGTGTCAAGTATAATGAGGTAAAAGATCTGTTCTTCATTGCCTCCATAATAATTTCATTTTTCAAAAAAAAATCATTTTATTCTAGATAAGAAATAATGTTAAAAGCTAAGCATTTGGTTAATATCAGAATACATGAACCAACCTTGTTCTCCTTTTAATTTGATTTTTGTTATCTACTTCGTTAATCCAAGTACACTCAGGTATTTTGCCTCTGTTAATTCTTTATCACACAGATGGGTACAAAATCAAGGACAATGTGAAATACCACAGAGAAATAATGTGAATGAAGGTCTTGTTTAAGGCTAGATGCCCAGTGTTCTCAAAATGCTTATTAAATGGTTAGAACATCTTTCTGTTCCAGGAATTAGAAATTTGGAAATAACAGAAAAAGAAAATGACCCTAGAACATCTAGAAATAATTGTCTGACAAGACTGATTTCAGAGGTAACTAGACAACCTATTCAAAATGTCAGACCTGGTACTGAAAGAAAAGCCATTGGCCTTCAAAAGATTACATCTACCTGTGAAGTTGACTATATTGTAACTGAACATTAAACAAGAGTTATTAATGTAGTGAGCCATTTGACTTCATTTTTGTTGGTCTGTGATAGTAATTTAGGAGCCACTATTTATAAAGTGAATCTGCCAATGATAACATTAAATCTGTTAAGTTTGAGCAATGAGAGGCTGAACCAGAGCATGAGTGCAACAATACTTTATTAAATAATAAAGGGCTGACCGTGCTTGCCACGCCTGGAACTGGCTCGCAGCAATCAGCAACGGGTTGGACCCCGCAGCCTGCTTTTATAGCTGGCCGTTGGAGAGGATCAACCAATGAGGAAAGGGGGAAGAACGCCCACACAAAGTGAGTGGACCTGAGTGAGAACTCCTAGAGTCCTCAGGACATAACACCCCTTCCCCCCAGATGCGAACATGCATAGTCCTTGAGGTAGACAGGGGGGTTGTGTTGGCGCCCGGAACGGCGCAGCTCGGGAGCATTGTCTGTCCATTCAGAATCAGTCTGTGACGGTTGAGCCGGCAGCGTGTCGCCAACGCGCTCTCTGGATTGGGCATCCTCGGGACTCACAGGGTTGGATACTGGGATCACGCCCCGTGGGCTGGAACAGGCTGGTCAACTCTCGGGCGCTGTTGTCCGAGTTCGGGCTGACCGAACGGCTGTTGGTGCAGACTGGACGTTGGGTGCGATGAGGCTGAGAGGCGGATGAGGCGGTTCCCTTCGTCTGGTGATTCTGGATTTCTGCTGGCAAGGGTGCTGTGGTGCCTCCGTGGTTGGTCTATGTGCCTCCTCCAGACGCGACCATCCTCCAGCCTGACCCTATACGATCTCGGCCTGGTGATGGCGATGACCTCGCCTGGCATCCATAGTGGGTCCCCGCGAAATTCTGCAAATACAGGCTCCTGTAACATAAAATGTCTAACCCCGAAGTGGAAGCGAGGGGAGAGTCAGGCAGTAATTGGGGTGAAGTCTGTCCAATACAGTCCTCAGGCGCCTGCCCATCAGGAGCTCCGCTGGGGACTTATTGGTGACTGAACAGGGGTTGAGTGCTGGCTCATCAGGAACCGTGAGAGTTTGTGGTGCCAGTCATCCCTGCTGAACCTGGCGAGGGCTTCTTTGGTGGTCTGACGGCTCTTTCCGCCAACCCATTACTGGCAGGGTGAAATGGGGCTGTGAAAATGTGGCGGATGCCCAGGTTGGCAGCAAAACGGCTGAACTCTATTGATGCGAACTGTGGGCCATTATCGGAGGCGATGGAGTCGGGTAGCCCGTGCGTAACGAACAGGCGCGTTAACACGTTGGTGATTGCTAGTGTGGTGGTGGTGGATAGCTGTGCTACATCAATCCATTTGGAATAAGCGTCCCGACCACTAGGAACATCTTCCCATGCAAGGGCCGGCCAGATCAATATGGATTCTAGACCAGGCCGCTGGCGCTCTCCCATCTGGTAGGGGTGGCAATGGGGGAAACAGGGCGGATTCCTGACAGATGTTGCAGGAACTTACCCAATTGACAATGTCCTCGTCTAGACCCGGCCACCACACGTAGCTGCGTGCTAATGCTTTCATTCTCACGATGCCAGGGTGTCCTTCGTGCAATGCCTCCAGGACTCGGAGTGCATGCGAGGTCGGAATGACCACTCGAGTGCCCCATAGTAGACAACCCTGCAAACTGGACAGCTCCTGCATGCCGAGTCTTAAATGGAGTTAATTTGTTATCAACGATGCCACCCGGCCACCCCCTCCTCACCCAGTCGAGCACCTGGGCGAGCGTTTGGTCTGCCTTGGTTTTGGCGGCGATGTCAAGGGCGGTGAATAAGTTTGTAGGAGTAGGCCGCTAGGAAGAGTGTCCACCTTGTCATTCTAGGGGAAAGGACCTGAGGGGTCTGTTTGTCCCGGCCAGTAGGCCAGGAGGGGCTTATGGTCCGTAACCAGTTCGAAAAAATGGCCAAAAAGGAATTCGTGAAACTTTTTCACGGCCACAACAGCTGCTAGGGCTTCCTTGTCGATCTGGCTGTAATTGCGTTCCGTGGCCGAGAGCGTCCTTGAGAAAAAGCGATGGGAGCCTCGGCGCCATTGGGAAGTCTATGACTAAGGACCGCCCCAATTCCAAAGGGGATGCGTCTGCTGCCAGTACTAAAGGAAGGTTAGGGTCGAATTGGATAAGCACCGCCTCTGACGTGTGTAGTGATTTGACGGCGTTAAACGCCTGGTCTTCTTTGTGCCCCCAGTGCCACGGTGACTGTTTGTCCAATAATCTGTGAAGGGGTTCGGCTACTGAGGCTTTGTGGGGCAAGAAGGATGCGTAAAAGTTCAGCAGCCCCAAGAAAGCTTGCAGCTCCGTTTTGGAGGTTGGAGTGGGAGCCTCGTGGATTGCCCTGACCTTGGACTCCAGGGGGTGAATGCCAGGCGTCAATTTTATAACCCAGAAAGTCCACCTGTCTAGTGGCAATGGTGCATTTTCTTTTTTAACTTGAGTCCATGCTGTCTGAACCTCTCTAGCACTGCTCGCACTCTCTGGAAGAGTTGGGGTCTGTCCCTGGCCGAGACCAAGATGTCGTCGAGTAGGGTACTACACCAGGAGGCCCTGTAAAATCCGCTCCATGAGGGATTGAAAAATACCCGGGGCAACAATTACGCCAAATTGGAGACACTTGCATCGGAAGGCACCCCTGTGAGTGAGCGAAGGTCTGAAGTTCCGCTGTTTGGTTATCAACAGGGAACTGCTGATACGCTTGAGACATGTCCAATTTAGCGAAAATACTGCCTGGCTCGAATGTGTGCAATAAGTGCTGAATGACGGGCACAGGATAGGCGCTAACTTGTAAATATTTATTGATTGTTGTCTTGTAGTCCGAGCAAATTCTCAGGCTACCATCTTTTTGAGGGTGTGACAATGGGCGTCTCCCACTTGGCGAAATCTGTTGGCTCAATGACCCCTTGCTTTAATAGTTTATCCAATTCAGCGTCTAGTTTTGGCCGAATAGCAAATGGAACTCTACGCGGTTTAGTCTGATTGGGACTGCCTGGGGTCGACTGTGAATGAGATGGGGGTTCCGTTATAACACCCCAGCTCTTCGCTGAACACATCTGCGAAATCAGCGAATAAGGAGTCAGTGTCTAAGGTTGAGACAGCATGGACTCCTGTTAGCCCTAGGCCGAGGTGGGGAAACCAATCGAGCCCCAATAAGGTGGGTAAATTGCCATTAACTACCACTAGAGGTAGGTGGCCTTTAAAAGTTCTAAAACTGACAAAGAACTTGCCTCTGCCGATCACAGGAATGGTCTTCCCCTGGTAGTCCTTCAGGCCGAACTCGCATCTTTGAAGCCGGTGGTAGATAGGCTGGGGTGGAGTCTCTTGAGGGTGTTCCACGAAATTATTGAGAGCGCTGACCCTGTGTCAACCTCCATGTGGCACGGTTTACCTTCTAGGGAAATGGAGAGAAAATTTTACTAACAGTGTGGCAAGTACGCTTGGCAAGGCGGTGCGTGCGACAGTTTAATACTTGCCTCTGAGGTCCCGAGTGCGAGGGAGGGAGTCTGTGTGCAGCGCTTTGGGGGTTTGGCAGACTCTCGCGATGTGCCCCCTTTATGGCAGTTGTTACAGGTGGCTCCTTTAAACTTGCAGGTGGCCCTATGATGTGATCTCCCACAGGCTAGGCACAGTGTGATGTGCTTGGGTGGACCGGTGTTTTCTTGTTTGGCCCCTACCTGCGGCCGTTTGACGTGGCGAGGCGGTTGACGTCGTTTTCATCGTTGAGGGTTCCTCTGCTACCACCTCCTCGGAATGGACTGGGAACGATGCCAGCTTGGCGCTTGGGCCCTGTATTTCGGTGGCTGAGTTCGTTGCCAGCTCGGCTGCCAGGGCCTCCTCGACCGCTTGTGCGAGGTTGAGGTCTTTTTGCTAGAAGGCGCCTCTGTAGGTTGAGGTCCTTGACCCCACAAACTAATTGATTGAGGAGCATGTCCTCCAGGTATGTTCCAAACCCGCAGTGCAGAGCTGCTGTTCTGAGGGCGCCATATATTGATTGATGGTCTCCTTACTCGATTGCTTCCTCATACGGAAAGTGAACCTCCTGGCGATCTGTGAAGGCCTGGGAGCGTAGTGGTTAGTGAGGATCTCAAGCAACTCGGACCACGGAACGTTTTCAACTCTCTAGGAGCTACGAGTGCTGCGGCAGTATCGTAAGCGGTGGCTCCGCAGTAGATTAGAAATAGGATTTTTCCGATGCTCTCCGCATCTGCCAGGCCGACCGCATCGATGTAATGGTTGAAGCGGTTCTTATACGATTCCCACTTCTCTTTGTCTGGTTTGAACGCCGGGAATACTGGGTTGGAACTCATGGTGCTGGAAACGGCTGGGCTACCTGCGGAAAAATCTCTCTGGGGACAACGGGCGCTCGTGGGTTGCAAATGAAATCAGCTCTGGAGAGGTTTTTTTGCTATCCTCTCTTCTCTCTGGGTTAACCACGTTGGCTGTTAGCTGTTGGAGGTGTCTAGATTCGCGCCAGTGTGGGCGTTAGTGACTTACTACAGCGCTGTGCTGTGTCTCTCTTGGTTTGAAATTCAACTGACACCCGTTTGAATTTCGCCCTAATACTGAGCGACTGCGACTCGCAGCGCTTCACTTTCCCCGTAGCTGGGCTAACAAGCGGCTACAGGCGCTTCTAACTTTCGAACCAGACCGCTTTCTCTGGCTGCGGATCAACGTACGCTCTTTTGTTGGCTGACCGCTCTCTGGCTGCGGTCAGCGTTTCTCTGTAGTCGACTGATCGCTCTCTCTGGGCTGCGGATCTGGTGACTAGTGACTCAGCGGTTGCATGGTGCTTCTGGTCGCCATCCCACCCTCGTCGCCAGTGTTAAGTTTGAGCAATGAGAGGCTGAACCAGAGCATGAGTGCAACAATACTTTATTAAATAATAAAGGGCTGACCGTGCTTGCCACGCCTGGAACTGGCTCGCAGCAATCAGCAACGGGTTGGACCCCGCAGCCTGCTTTTATAGCTGGCCGTTGGAGAGGATCAACCAATGAGGAAAGGGGGAAGAACGCCCACACAAAGTGAGTGGACCTGAGTGAGAACTCCTAGAGTCCTCAGGACATAACAAAATCTATACTAACTCAGTTTGTCATGACGTTCCCTATTGGTGGGCCACACAAAGTTTGAATTAGACTTTCAGCCTGAAAAATATTCTGTATCTGAAAATGAAAATGAAAACTGTGCTTCCATTTGCATCCAGAATATTCCGTCAGTCAGCAGAGAGAGTCTAGCTCTAATTTTGCTGCAGAAACAAGAAATATAGTTAGAAATAAATGACCACCATTTTCTGCATGATGCAGCATGCAATTTACATGCCACCCAAGAGGTTAGGAAAAGGTACTGTCATGTTGATTATGCTCAATTCAATAATATTCAAAAAAATACATTTCAAGACTCCGAAAATAGATCCTACCCAAAATCATTGTTAAAATTGCTTGGGCTTCTATAATAACAAGTACAAAGTGTTACAATCTAGTGTACATATTTCAATGGCAACGTTTATAATTTCTTGTTTCACAAAACTTAATAGCAGATTACAATTTTCCATATTCTATTATTCATTCCTAAATTTTTAAAGTTAAGATTTTCCCAGGCTTTAGAAATCCAGGAAAAGATTTCACAGATCTAGATTTTACAGGCTCTCTCAATAAGAAATCAAAACATCGGCTCTTTAGGATCCCAAAACATACCCTAGTTATTTTGGTTGTCTATTGTATAGCAAATAAAATTGACTAATAGATTTATATGTGTATATTTGCAGAAATTATTATTGGGGTGCTTTTAAATTGTAATAACAATGATTTTTATATCCTTGTTAAGAGCACAGTACATGGCTGTGAGCACATTAAAGAGCAGCTGCTCGGTGCACAGGTGCATGCCGGAAAGATGATCTTTTGGTTTTCGGCATGTGCATGCTTGGCAACCATCTGATCTTTTGGTTTCTGGTGTGCATGTACGCATGAAGACCAGTTGTCCAGGATGCATGCACGCACTAGAACCCAGAAGAGCAACAGGAGATAGCTCATGTGCTCAAAGATGTGGAGATCCCGGTGGTCGCTTCCTCAGGGGAGCAGAGCTGTCAGCCAGGAGGAGTGGGCTGGGGCTTCCCTCCCTCCCCACCCGAGGAAGCTTCTTGAATGGCTGTAATACACCATATGAATAAATGTTTCTTACTTTTCAGGAAAGGCTGATTCTAATCTAAGTTATTGGAGTTCTGTGTTTCTAGTGAATTTGCAAGTACTCAGAAGCCAAGGAATCATTCATATAGATTAAATTCATACAGATTAAATTGCAGACAAATGCTAATGCATGAACTCTTTTGCTATTGAGCTAGATTGTGTGGCATTTTCTTTTTCTTTATCTAGAATCCTTAATAATATATTAGATGACCAAAATTTCAAAAGAATCTGCTAAAGCTTTCTTCTTCAGCTTTAGCTCTGGTTGCTGATGAGCAATGCATCATCCAAACACATTATAGAAATTAGACTTTGCATTCCATTATGCATTCAGACATTAATAGCAGTATGATAAACCTTTCTCCACCTCTGGAAGTTGGCTATATAAATCAATGTTCCATATAAAAAGATTACATTCTCATTTAATAGTGTTGAAGTTCTACATCTTTCTCTTTGGCCTTTGAAAAATGTCCATCTGCAAGAGAAAGTTCAAGTGCTTAATAAAAAGGGTACAGTTGCAAGGAAACTCAAGGAACAAGAGAAAGATTTGAGCATCAGATGAAAACTTTCCCTCTTTTTAATTGGCCTGAATGCTATCCATGCAATTGTGAAAAAAATTAGGTTAGGGATGCTGAAAAACAAAATGAATGGGAAATGCAGTTGCCAGGTTGTATAAATCATTCAGTGAACAAGGCTAGGAACATCCTTCTCTTGACAGTCATTCCTTTCTATTGAGGGTGGTGGCTTTTCAGGGTATTATATCTCAGAGTAAACTCAGAGACTCACAAATATAACTATGGAACCCTGAAATAGTCCTTATGTGTGGACGGGTGGGGAAGAGGGAAGGGAAGCAGATTTAGGACCCTCTACGCTATATTAGTAGTCTTTTTATTTCTATGAGACTATTTCTGCACATTTGTCATTGTTTTGGACTTTTTCATTCATTTAAGACTTAAATTAAATGTTGTAGAGAAGGCTTAATAAACATAAGAGGAGTATTAATGTTTCATAACATTTATTGACTTTCATTGAGCTTTATAGATGGGTAAGGTTTCACATGTCCAGGGGCAAATAGCAGAACATAGAACATAGAATCATACTACTGGAAGAGATCTCAAAGGTCTTTTTGTCCAACTCTTTGCTCAAGGTAGAAAACCTTATACCCGTGATGGCAAACCTATGACACGTGTTCCGGAAGTGGTATGCAGAGCCATGTCTCCAGGCATGCAGGGCCATCGCCCATTGCTCTTCCAGGTTCTGGCGCATTGGCCAGCTGGTCTTCATGCACATAGGAGTGCCAGAACCCAGAAGGGCAACTGCCTGGTGCACAAGTGCATGCCAGAAAGATGATATTTTGGTTTTCAGCATGCGCATATGTGGTGACCATCTGGTCTTTTGGTTTCTGGTGTGCATACATGCACAAAGATCAGCTGGCCCGGGTACATGCATGCTCTGGAACCCAGAAGATCAACGGGAGATGGCTCGTGCCCAAAGATGTGGTGATCCCGGTGGTCACTTCCTAGGGGAGCAGAGCTGTTATCCAGGAGGGCTGGCTGGGGCTTCCCTTCCTTCCACCCAAACAAGCTTCTTGCATGGCCCCAGCCCTCCAGCCCACAGCCCTGACATGTGTCCATGGTCTGGAGCACCTGACCAGCTCAGGCACCACAGAAGAACAGCAGCAGCAGTGGTGGGCCAAGGGGTAGGAGCAACTGGCAGGCCCTCCTGGGGCAGCTCGCCTCCCCAACAGTGGCTCAAGATCACACTGTTTTCTCATGAACCAACTTATTGTGTTTGTCTGCTCCATGGGAAGCTAAGCCGGATGTGATCACTAGTGGGGTGGGAGCAGAGTTATAGGACCGTACAGTTGAAAAGAAGTTCCAAAATCAGGCACCTCTGTGGATATGACTAGTTGTGAAACTGGACCAGTTTCTTTTTTATCCTTTTTATGTGCCTGTTTCAGGAGGAACGTCTCTTTGGTGCTGGGTAAGAGGCACGCCAGCCAAGAAGTAATCGCACTGCCTTGGCAGAAGTGGTAGAAGGGAAGCTGCACTGGATTGTTCTCAATGGTGGGTGGGGGGTGCTTCATTGACAGACTTCCAGTTTCCTGGCTAGCACAATGGCCAGCTGGTTTTGGCACGTGCATGCGTGCTAGAAACTGGTGGCCAGGGTGCATGCGCGTACTGTAAACCGGCTACTCTTCCAGTTTCCAGCACACAGGCTTGTACATGCATGTGCGCACTCCCATTACAGCACATGATGCCATAAAGGTTAGCCAACACTGCCTTATACCATTCTGTTGAAATGGTTGTCCAATCTATTTTTGAAAACTTCCAGTGATGGAGCTTGTCTTCAGGAGACAAACTGTTCCATTGAGCAACTATTTTCATTGTCAAAAAAGTTCTCCTAATTTCTTGGTTGGATCTCTCTTTAACAAGCTTCTTGTCCTACCTTCTGGTGCTTTGAAGAATATGTCAATCCGCTCTTCTCTTTGATAGCCACTCAAGGACTAAAAGACAGTTATCATATCCCCCTTCTAATCTTTCTCTTTCGTAGGCTAGACAACCATTATGTTTAGAAATTCAGCACATCTATATCAATGTCTTCATTTGTGTGCACATGCACATTACAAACTGTATATACAACTACTGCTAATGCAAATATAATCATTTTCTGAATAGTCAACCCTAATCTTTTTCATAAGCATATAAGCACATAATTTTTTTCATAAGCACATAAGTCAAAAAAAGTTGACCTCAAAGTCACCTGTACATGTATATGAAATGTAAGAATGTATGTTCACTTGCTATAATATGAAACACATATATTAGAACAAAAATGCAAATTTTGGAAAATCAGTATCTTTTTTATAAGGACAGAATGGGTCAAATAAATGATAATAAAATAATATATTATTTAGTTAAAGGATGTGCTGCTATATTAATAAAAATGATGTAGCAATATAACTGCACTACTGATTTAGAAGAGATTTAATGCTATAGCTCTGTAGTTTCAGTACTGAATTAACTAGGCCACATTAACTATTAGTCACTGAATATCTCTTTCTTTATCTGTCTCCTATAAACACAAGCTTAACTATCTCACATGTGGGGGGAGATGCCCAAAACTGGGAAAATTGCTTTAAAGAAGTAAAGGGATTCTCATGTTATTTGGTATTTTGAGTCTTTATGGTTCAGCAATTTAAAAAAAATCAGAAATACATAAATTATATAATTGTGTATTATGATTAACTCCCACAAAATAACTAATCATACACTGCATACTTATTACTATGTACCCCTTAGCAAAGGAAGTGAAAAACACACAAAAAGCTTATAAACTAGCTGAAGGACAGTAAATCTTTGTTGGAATAATGTGCCTCTTTCCAATAAGTTTTGCTTAGATAACTACACATACATTTTTCAAAAACTTAAAACATATTGAAAGAAACCATATAAATTCCAGTAGTGTTATTCTTAGGAGACTAAAATCTTTAGCATTTGAAGAATCACATCACTTGAAAAGTAGATAACAATTATACCCATATGCTACTAATTATCTTGTTGTTATGACTTTTATCTGGCAAAATAGTGCATCATAGAGCAATCATTTTTAACTAGGTATTTCAAATAGTAGGCAGAATATGTCCAAAACCCAGAAACCTTGAGGGAATTAAATTTGAGAAAGTTGTGGCTGTTGTCGTGCTATTGGCAGCTGGGCTGATAGGCAGTGTCTGCTGCTACAGTCACATGATCTTAATTTTCAACATTCTGTGACAGTTTCCCAGCCAGTCTAGCAATCCCTTGCTCCATCTTCTACCCAGGAAAACTTCTTACCTGCCTTCTGAGAAGGGAAGGGAAGGGAAAGGAAGGGAAGGGAAGGGAAGGGAAGGGAAGATTTCCAATGTCCCCTGTCAGAGTCCTACAAGGAAACTCTATTAGGGAGCCAGCAGAAGTCAGAAATTGTTCTTTCTCCCATTCCTTTTTTGCCCAGCCTTGATCATACTGTTTATCTAGTTAGCTAATGAAATATCACTGAAACAATGACCCAACAGAGCATGGGTTGTCTACTGCTATTTATAAGAATGTGTACCTACTCTGGATATAGCAGCTAAGTCTAGTAAATATAATTCCTTGGCAAAACATACTGTGTTGCATTTTCACAATTAATAACATTTTTCTCTGTGCATTTTACTGCATATGTCCTCTACAGATGTTGTAATAATTAATATCCAGCAACACTTTTACTTCATGCCCCTTGCAATATTTTAATACACTTTATTATGGGTTACAGATCTATCAAGTATATGAGAATAAAAATACAAATGATTCAAAATTTTCAGTCAAGAAAATAAACAGAAAGGCAAAAAAGATAAGGTAAGAGTGATACAGTGTTCTTAAACTCTATACAATACACAATTCATCATAATATAATTCAAAATCAATCCAAAATTAATATGCCATTAGTAAAACATACATTCTGCAGACTACAAATACAAACCTAGCAACAGCTTGTGTTATCTTAGGGTCTTTATCTGCCAGAAGGAGATTTACATAAAATTCATCTGGTCATCCAGGGAATATCTCTAATTTGCTTTTGTAAAACATTATCCACAGAAGGTGCAATATCTTCTCCTTGGTTAGGTGGAGGTTAGTAGACATAGTTCTTGGTCACATGTAATATGTGTGTTTTAGTTTATGATTTTCCATTGAATGAAAATGTAGATCTTAGAAGACTTAGGAAGACTTAGATATCTAAAGTCCATTATAAAATGGTTGTAGCTGTTCCTTGTAGTACAAATTAGCAGTAAGAGATCATTATAATTTTATTAACCTTGGAATTTATTTTATCACATCTCTTACTCTTACTCCAGGAAGACTGCATACTTCATAAGCTAATAGGCGTGGTAGGGGCACATTTATTTTGGGTTTTCATGATGGTGAATCACCAAATATCAAGTCTCTTCTCTTTATCTTGCAGAGAATACTTGCATCTCAATTGTCCTTTGGAGATCTATCCACTTGCCTCCTGTTACACAGGATATTTTTTTTCTTCCTGCAATGCTCAGTCTTATTCCGTCCATGAAGATCTGAAAGCTGTTTCTCAGATCCTGTTGTTAATAATATGTTGCAGTCCATCTTCTTATGGTTTTCACTCTTATTCATTTCTAAATTAATTATCTTGCTTATGAAGTATTCCACTTTTATAGCATATGTTATGGCAGATTCTTTTTTATTTGCTAAATCCTCATTCTCTGTCATCAACTGAAATTGTCAGTTACTGTTCCAATCTTATGAGATTTTTTTTTTTTTTTGCAAGCCTTGCTACAAGTTTGTGCTTAGTTGCAAATATAGGCCACATTGTTCTTATTTGGGAAAATGAACAGTCACAAGTAGTGCAAATCATGATTGCACTTTGTACATTCATTTTCACTTTTGTTTCTTTAGTCATCACTGCTATAAAATTTTATTTTTTCTTACTGTCTTCTTAAGTTAGCTGAATACTAACTCTTAAATGAAAGGGAAAATTTGTTAAACGTTTTTCAATCTCCTCACTGAACTCCACTGGCAAGCTTCTGTTTGCTCTCATCGTTTATTTCATTTCTGGCCTGCGTTTAAAAGAGATTTAGAAGAGAAGCTCTATAGGCATATGTAAGAAAACAATTGTAAATCCTTTTGTTTTTCACCAGAATGACATGAAATTTATAAATAAACCAATTCTTCATGAAGACTGGGGTGAGTCAAGTTTCAAAACAATTACTTTTAAACTGGCTGTAAATTTGTTATTTTTAGAAAATAAATGGCGTAAGATGTGCAGTAGCTGCTGAAGAGAACACCACTGCCGAATTTCAGACTTCAAGGAGAGCTTCATTAACAGTGAACTACTAACATGGGCAACATCCTGCCCATACACTTTTATCTTTCTTGGTGACTTCAATCTACTTCACATTAACTGGACCCTAAACGGATGTAAAACTGAACCCATACATGCAACTTTCTACAATGCTGTAACAAACCTGGGACTGGAACAACTAGTAACCAACAATACTAGACTTAACAACTGCCTCAGATACAGATAATCAGAGTTGGAAGGGACCTTGTAGGTCATCTAGTCCAATCCCCCGCCCAAATGGGAGACCCTACACCATTTCTGACAAATGGCAGTCCAATCTCTCATCTTCTGCAATAGTTTGAATTCAATTTATGGAATACAAATTAAAGAACCCTTTTCCAACAGTGGAAAAGCATGATTGACTTCTGTCTCAACATACGTCCACACAAAAATCAACATAATGATGTGATCCCCAATTACAACTTCAAAAAAGGCAACTATGATCTTATAGACAATGATCTCTCATCCCTTGATTGGCAATTTCTATTCACCAGATGCAATACTGTTGAAGACCATTACAACATATTTTTACTTGAAGTCAAAAGAGTCATCAAACTATATGTGCCAATAACAACTCCAAAAACCATAAAAATAACAATAAGGAAGCTTCAATCCAAAAAGAGATCACTTTGGCGGAAAAACAAATCTGGTCACATTGCCAACTTCAAGAGCCGATACAAAAATTTATGCACCAGATAAAGACTGAATACAGCAATTATCACATTAAACAAGAGAAAAAGCTTCTACACACCAATTCATCCACGCTATTTACAATTTTGTAAACAACAAACTAAAAGAGTCATGGTCCATCCCATCCCTGGAAGGACCTAATGGTAAAGACTGCAATGTTGACACTATTAAAGCCAACCTCTTTAACACATTATTTGGCTCAGTATTTGTAAACAGCAATGGATCATGCTCAGTATTTCCTAGTCGAACCACAGACAGCTACAATGATCTAATACATATTGATTTTACAGTAGAGAATGTTGAAAAAGCACTATGCAATCTAAAACCATCTCTATCTATTGGACCAGACGGAATATATGCCTACTTCTTTAAAAAGCTATCCACTGCCATAGCCGAACCTCTAAGCATAATCTTTGAAAAATCTTTCAGGACCTGCTCCTTGCCAAAACTATGGTCACAAGCCACAGTCATCCCCATCTTCAAAAAGGGAGACGCCAGCCTGGTTGAAAATTACAGACCAATCTCTTTATGCTACGTCACCTGTAAAGTCATGGAATCAATTATTAACCAATCCATTATTCTCCACTTAGAGACAACCTACTCTCTAATAAACAATTTGGTTTCAGAAAAAAAACTATCCTGCAATCTGCAACTCTTACACTGCAAAAACATATGGACTACACAATTCAATCAGGGCAAAGCAATAGATACAATCTATATAGACTTCTGTAAAGCCTTTGATTCAGTGGTACATGACAAACTACTCCTAAAACTAAAATCTTACGGTATCTCTGGACACCTGCATAACTAGATAGAAGCATTCCTGTCAAACAGACAACAATGGTCAAAATTGGGAGTGTCCTATCAAATTCTGTACCTGTCAACAGTGGTGTCCCCCAAGGAAGCATTCTAGGACCAATTCTTTTCATACTCTACATAAATGACCTCTGTGATCATATCAAGAGCAACCGTGTTCTCTTCGCTGATGATGTAAAGCTATTCAACACCACCGACAATACCCTTCAAAATGACTTCAACTATGTGTCAGAATGGTCAAACAAATGGCAACTTCAAATCTCAACAAACAAATGCTCTGTCTTACATATTGGCAAAAAAAAAATCAGAAAATAAAATACAGGCTGAATAGTCAAGACCTTGTTGGTGATCCAAACTCTGTCAAGGATCTTGGAGTACTCATCTCAAATGATCTAAGTGCTAGAGCCCACTGTAACTACATAGCAAAAAAGGCATTGAGAGTTGTTAACCTAATCTTATATAGCTTTTTCTCTGGTAATATTACACTACTAACTAGAGCATACAAAACGTTTGCTAGATAAATACTTGAATACAGTTCATCAGTCTGGAACCCACGTTACATATCTGATATTAACACAGTTGAGAAAGTACAGAAATATTTCACAAGAAGAGTTTTCCACTCATCTACTCATTGCAGAATACCTTATGCCACCAGACTTGAAATTCTATGCCTAGAAAACCTAGAACTACGCCACGTTCGGTCCGATCTAAGTATAGTATATAAAATCATAAATTGCAATGTCCTACCTGTCAATGAATACTTCAACTTCAACCATAACAATACAAGAGCAAACAATAGATACAAAATCAAGGTTAATCTCACTAGACTTGATTGTAGGAAATACGACTTCAGCAACAGAGTGGTCAATGTCTGGAATACCTAACTCTGTGGTTTCTTCCCCAAACCCCAAAAACTTTAACCTTAGACTTTCCACTATTGACCTCACCCCTTTCCTAAGAGGTCTGTAGGGGGCGTGCATAAGCGTACCAATGTGCCTACCGTCCCTGTCCTATTGTTTCTTTTATTTTTCTTATATGTAATCCATGTATTCATAACTGTGTTTTTACTTATACCTATTATCTTGTAAGCAATTGACAAACCAAATAAAATAAATAAAATAAGTGTTTTTAAGTAATGCTGATATTCCTATTTGAATATGACTGCTGGACATTGAGACAGAAACAATACCCTTACCGGTATTCGTTAAAATAACTATTCATAAAATAACTATTAGATTAGTTGAAACAGCTAGTGCCACTTTCAAACCATCTTTCTGTATGACAAACTAGATGAATTTTCCCGGGGGGGGGGAGGCCTTCAAAAATTTTAGCAAATGGTTTTCTGCCCGGTTGCTAGGTGGGTGTGGGCATGGTGGGCATAGCCTAGTTGGCCTCCTGTATCACTCTATGGAGGCAAAACAGCCTCCCTGTGCTCCAGAAGCTCTCTGGAAGCTGGAAACAGGCCCATTTCTGGCCTTCCTGAACTTCCAGGAGGCCCATTTTTTTCCCCTGGGGACTCCTGGGAGGGGCAGGGAGGGGTGGGATTGGGGTTTGGGGGTTCTCAGAACTGCACAGAATCTTAGCTAGGAACTCTCCTGAACCCCTGTGAACCCCCAGCAGCCCACCACTGAACTTTTTTGCTGTGTCACTATGTAACTTTGTGTAAATTATACCTGCCTATCTTCCTTCCTTTCCTTCCTTCCTTCCTTCCTTCCTTCCTTCCTTCCTTCCTTTCCTTCCTTCCTTCCTTCCTTCCTTCCTACCTACCTACCTTTTTTCAACTGATAAGTGGCACTCTATCTGTTTCACTGGAGGAACAACTGGGGTCAGGTCTTTATATAACAAAAATGAAAAGTTGTTCTAAATTATCACTCACTGCATCAGAATCCAAAATTCATTTTAAATATTCCCTTTCCACAGACATTCTTTCATTTCATTATAATTTATGATCACAGCCAAAATCACTTTTTGCAGCATTTGTCCTCTTTTGTATCACAAATAAAGATGCTCTATTGTTACTTTCATATGTATGTGATGAAGCAGTACTCATGTAGATTCGTAGGGGAGGTAGCTTAATTTCTGCTGAAATCATTGTAACACAGTCACAACTAACAAGAATGGGACATTAGTATTGAAATTAAGTCGAATCTAGTCCAGTTTCTGCTACACGTTTCACCTCAAAGTAATTGAAACTAAACATTTAACTGCCTACTTCTACTATTACTCAGTAATATTTATTTGATATAGTAGTTAAGGCATCAGGCTAGAAACCGGGAGATTGAGTTCTAGTCCAGCTAGGTGACCTTGGACCAGTCACTCTTTCTTAGTCTAGGAAGGAGGCAATGGCAAACTACTTTGGAAAAATCTTGTCAAGAAAATTGCAGGGACTTGTTCAAGCATTCTTTGAGAATCACATGATTGAAAAGAAAAAGAAAAATTGTTTAGCTTTGAAATACTTTCAGAAATAACATAGTTTCTAATCATTTTATGCAACAGTGTCATAATGATAGACAAAAGAACAGGAAGTGAATGAATGAATGAATGAATGAATGAATGAACGAACGAATGAATGAATGGAATGAATGAATGAATGATTGATACTTCAGGGGAAAAGTCTATGGCTATTCTGAATGGGAATCGATAGCTGAAAGTAGCATTTTATTTGTGTGCACATGATCTCTCCATCTCCCTGCAAAACTCAGGTGCCAATTGCTCACATAGTTCATGAGAATCCAAATTTAGTTTATGTTCCTTTCTTTTACTCCTACTTCAATTCACAGAACTGAACTGATCTTAATTGGTATGGTTTGACTGGGGCTATGGCTGCATTCAGACATATCCCTGTGCCTCTGCTACTGATTTTTCCTATCCTTTACACTAGAATAATTTTCTCTCACCCCCAAACAATACATTAGTTCTGGAAACAAAAGAAAATCTGCCCGCACTCTATTTTCATCACCAGAGTGAGCTCTCTGTCAGATTCTGCATAGAGCCAAATATTTGCATAAGTTTTCTATAGTCAATTCAAAACCAGTTCCACAGAACAAAAGGTCAGGTAGTAATTATTTATGTGGAAAGACTGCATTAATTGAACAAGCATCAGCTGTTTGCATTCAGAGGGGTTTTTTTCATGTGCACAGCTTTGTTGGGAATCAGAATAGTCCACTTATTCTTTATAAAAGTTGTATATCTTTATCAGAAGATTGCTGCTGGGCTCTTTAACTAAAGACATGGTGTTTCCTTTGGCTGGTGCAAAAGAAAAATATTCTTTTCAGTAATGGGTTCTTTTTCAAGACAATTAGTTCTTCCTAAGTATGTCATCATTAGTAATTTACTGATACTTTTAGTGTTGGTTTAATCAGCCTTCAGTTTATAGTTGAACAATCATCATTTATGCTTTGTGCATTCAGGAAAATCCAAATTTTTTGTCTATGATTTACTTAGCTGTGTTTTGCAAGCAAGAGATAAGGACAACAAAAGACAGGTTCCACTCACTGTGTTTACATTTCCTTCATCATACTTCTCCCAAAGTATGTGGCCAGAAACAATTACATTCAAATCATGTCTGCACTGTTCTTTTCTCAGAGCACGCTGACTAGTGGGCTTTTGACATGAGCTCTAAAAATGTTGTTCTGTGCTGGGTATCCATTGGCATTATTAAGTATGGGAAATAAGAGGCTGAACCAGGGCTTAGTGCAACAAGGTTTATTTACAAGGACTGAACGTGCTTGCTCAGCCTGGAACTGGCTCGCAGCGAACAGCGAAAGGGCTGGACCCAGCAGCCTGCTTTTATAGCAGGCTGCTGGAAACCCAGCCAATGAGGAGGGCAGCCGCCCCTGCAGCGAGGACGGACCTGGGTGGGAACTTCTTCAAGGTCCAGGGACATAACACCCCTTCCCCCAGATGCGAACACGCATAGTCCTTGAGGTATACGGGAGGTTTGTGCTGACGTCCAGAGCGGCGCAACTCTGGTGTGCTGTTTGGTGGATCAGAGTCCGTCGGTGACTGTTGGCTCGATGATGAGTCCTGAGTACCACCCTCGGTGGAGCAGGTCCGGGGCTAGAAGGGCTGGACGCTGGGAGTGTCCTCACGCCGTCTGGCTCGGATGGGTTGGACGCTAGGTCGCCGCAGTCAGCATTTGGATTCTCTGGTCGGCTGAAGGTGTTAGCAGGTCATCGGGTAGATGTTGCTGTGTGGTAGTTGCAGCGGACTCTCACCAGTCTGTGCCCACGAGTCGCGGCTGACGAGGGTGCCCTGGCGTCTCCGAAGCTGGTCCAGATGTCGTCTCCAGACCCGGCCATCTTCCAGCTTAACCGGTATGATCTGGGTCCTGTGATGGCTACGATTTCTCCGGGATCCACAATGGGTCGCCAGCGAAGTTTCTGAACACGGGTTCCTGCAAGACAAAATGCCTACTCCCGATGTGGAAGCGAGAGGAGAGTCAGGGCAGTAATGTGGGTGAAGCCTGTCCAATACAGTTCGCAGGCGTCTGCCCATCAGAAGCTCGGCCGGGGACTTGTTGGTTACCGTGCAAGGGTTGAATGCTGGCTTAACAGGAAACAGGATAGTCTGTGGTGCCAGTCATCCTTGTTGAACCTGGCCAGGGCTTCTTTAGTGGTCCTAACGGCTCTCTCTGCCAGCCCGTTACTGGCAGGATGAAAGGGGGCCGTGAAGATGTGACGAATGCCCAGGTTGGCCGTAAAACAACTGAATTCGGTTGACGTGAATTGGGGACCATTGTCGGAAACAATGGAGTCTGGTGACCGTGCGTGAACAACAGGCGAGTCAATGCCTTGATGACTGCTTGTGAAGTGGTCGTGGATAGTTGTGCCGCATCAATCCACTTTGAGTAAGAGTCTCGACCACGAGGAACATTTTGCCATGCAATGGGCCTGCGAGATCGATGTGAATCCTGGACCAGGGTGCGTTGGCACTTTCCCACTTGGTGGGGTGGCAATTGGAGGATGGACGGAAACCTGGCAGGGATGGCAGGAGCTTACCCATTTGTTGATGTCCTCGTCGAGGCCGGGCCACCAAATGTAGCTTCGCGCCAACGCCTTCATTCTGACGATGCCCGGGTGGCCTCGTGCAGCGCCTCCAGCACTGGTGCGCAGAGATGTCGGGATGACCACTCGAGTGCCCCACAGCAGGCAGCCCTGTAAGCTCGATAGTTCCTGTAAGCGGGTCTTAAATGGAGTGAATTTAGCTTCAATGTCACTGCCCGGCCACCCCCTCCTCACCCAGTCCAGTACCTGGGCGATCGTTTTGTCCGCTTTGGATTTATTGGCAATATCAAGGGCAGTGATTGGGAGGTCCAGTTGGGTGACTTCAAAAATGGCGTTGACCGGGGCAGGGTCTTCAGCTGGGGCAGGCAGGGGGCAGCGGCTGAGGCGTCTGCGTGGGACAATGTTTTACCTGGGCGGTGCAGAGTCTATACGAGTATGCTGCTAGGAAAAGGGTCCATCTGGTCATTCTGGGGGACAGAATTTGAGGGGTCTGCTTGTCACCTGCTAGTAACCCTAAGAGCGGTTTGTGGTCCGTGACTAGCTCGAAAAAGTGGCCAAAGAGAAATTCGTGAAATTTCTTCACCGCTGCAACAGCTGCCAAGGCTTCTTTATCGATCTGACTGTAATTGCGCTCTGTTGCAGAGGCGTCCTGGAAAAAAAAGCGATAGGGGCCTCGGAGCCGTTGGGGAGCCTGTGGCTTAAGACTGCCCCAATTCCGAAGGGAGATGCGTCTGCTGCCAGTACTAATGGAAGGTTGGGGTCAAACTGGATAAGCACTGCCTCTGATGTGAGTAGCGACTTGACTGCGCGGAAAGCGGAGTCTTCTTTGTGTCCCCAATGCCAAACCGTTTTTTATCCAGAAGTCTGTGGAGGGTTCTGCCACAGAGGCTTTATGGGGCAGGAGACGCGTAAAAGTTCAAGAGCCCCAAAAAGGCCTGCAGTTCCGCTTTGGAGGTTGGAGTGGGTGCCTCGTGTATTGCCTTAACCTTGGACTCCAGGGGGTGAATGCCTGAGGCGTCAATTTTATAACCCAGAAAGTCCACCTGTCTAGTGGCAATGGCACATTTTCTTTTTAACTTGAGGCCATGCTGCCTGAACCTCTCTAGGACTGCTCGAACTCTCTGGAAGAGTTGGGGTCTGTTCCTGGCCGAGACTAAGATGTCATCGAAGTAGGGTACTACTCCAGGAAGGCCCTGTAAAATCCGCTCCATGAGGGATTGAAAAATGCCTGGGGCAACACTTACGCCAAACTGGAGACGCTTGCACGGAAGGCACCCTGTGGGTGACAATGGTCTGAAGTTCTGCCGTTTGGTCATCAACAGGGAACTGTTGATATGCTTGAGACATGTCCAATTTGGCAAAGATGGTGCCAGGTTCAAAAGTATGTAATAAATGCTGAATGACAGGTACTGGATAAGCGCTAACTTGCAAGAATTTATTGATTGTGGTCTTGTAGTCTGAGCAAATTCTCAGGCTACCATCTTTTTGAGGGGTGTGACGATGGGCGTCTCCCATTTGGCGAAGTCTGTAGGCTCCAGGATCCCTTGTTTTAGTAATTTATCTAATTCAAGGTCTAATTTAGGCCGAATGGCGAATGGAACTCTGCGAGGTTTTAACCGATTGGGACTGCCTGGGGATCGACTGAAAATGAGATAGGGGTGCCGTTATAACACCCTAACTCATCACTGAATACGTCTGAGTAATCAGCAAACAGGAGTCCGTGTCAGAGGTTGAGGTAGCATGGACTCCTGTTAGCCCTAAACCGAGGTGGGGAAACCAATCAAGTCCCAAAAGTGTAGGGAGGTTGCCGCTCACTACCACTAGAGGTAGGTGGCCCTTAAAGGTTTTAAAATTAACAAAAAACTTGCCTCTGCCGATTACAGGAATGGTCTTCCCTGGTAGTCCTTTAGGCTAAGCTGGCACTTCTGGAGTCGGTTTCTTGATAGGCTGGGTTGAAGCTCCTTGAGGGTGTTCCAGGAAATAATGGAGAGCGCTGACCCGTGTCAACCTCCATGTTGCAAGGTTTACCTTCTAGTAAGACGGAAAGAGAGATTTTACTAATAGAATAGCAAGTGTGATTAGCGCAGAGGTGTGTGCGACAGTTTAATACTTGCCTTTGGGGCCCGGCATGTGCGAATGAAGATGCCCTTTGTGCTACGTTGTGTGAGGCTTGGCATACTCTTGCAATGTGCCCCTTCTTATGGCAGTTGTTGCAAGTGGCTCCTTTGAATTTGCATGTGGTCCTCAGGTGAGGTCCACCACAGGAAAGGCACAGGGTGATGTGCTTGGATGGCCCGGTGTTATCTTGTCTGGTTCCTGCCTGCGGGCGCCTGGCGTTTGTGAGGCGGTGAATGTCGGCCTCGTCACTTGGGTCTTCCTCGTTGACCACCTCTTCTGAGTGGACGGGAACTGCTGTTTGCTTGGTGACAGGACCTTGGATCTCGGTGGCTGAATGAGATGCCATCTCCTCTGCCAGGGCTACCTCGATGGCTTGAGCGAGGTTAAGGTCTTTTTGGCGAGCAGCCGTCTTTGTAGGTGCAGGTCCTTGACCCCGCAGACCAGCTGGTCTAGGAGCATGTCATCAAGGTAGCTGCCAAACCCACAATGGAGTGCTGCAGTCCTGAGAGCAGCCATGTACTGATTGATGCTCTCTTTGTCCCCTGCTTCCTCATTCTGAAGGTGAAGCGTCTGGCAATCTGTGAAGGTCTAGGAGAATAGTGGTTAGTAAGGATTTCTAACAGTTCTGTCCAGGGGACATTCTTTAACTCACGTGGAGCCACAAGAGCTGTGGCTGTATCGAAAACGATGGCTCCACAGTAGGTCAGGAAATGTGCTTTCTTTCGGTGTTCCCCTGCCTCAGCCAATCCGATGGCGTCGATGTAATAATTAAATCGATTCTTGTATGATTCCCACTTCTCCTCATCTGGCTTGAACGCTGGGAAGGCTGGATTGGAGTTCATGTTGTGGGTCTACTGGTTAACCTGTTGGATAAAATGCTTTCTCTCTGGGTAGCAGTAGAGGTTTAGTGCCTGTGCTAGGCAAGTGACTTCAGCTCTGGGAAATTTCGCAATTCCTTCTCTCTCTCTGGGGATCAGAAGGTGTTTAGACTGCAACGGTCATTGGCAGCGTCTTTTGAAATTCGCGCCTGTGTGGGCGTTAGCGATTTCCCAATACAACGCTGTGTTGCATTTGAATGTGCTTCAGCTGACAGCTGTTTGAATTTCGCGCCAAAACGGCACGAGCGGCTGCGGCTCGCAGCGCTACACTTCCTCTGTAGCTTATGCTAACAAGCGGCTACAGGCGCTTCTCACTTTCACTAGCTTGTTTGCTGATCGCTTTCTCTCTGGGTTGCGATCAGCGTTTCTTATTTTGGCTGATCGCTCTCTCTCTGGGCTGCGGATCAGCGTTTTGAGTGATTCAGCGTTCGTTCTCATTTCGGGCTGATCGCTCTCTCTGGGTTGCGGTCAGCGTTGCCCTTATTTTGGCTGATCGCTCTCTCTCTGGGCTGCGGATCAGCGTTTTAGTGATTCAGCGTTGCAGCTTGCCTCTGGTAGCCGATCCCACCTTCGTCGCCAGTATTAAGTATGGGAAATAAGAGGCTGAACCAGGGCTTAGTGCAACAAGGTTTATTTACAAGGACTGAACGTGCTTGCTCAGCCTGGAACTGGCTCGCAGCGAACAGCGAAAGGGCTGGACCCAGCAGCCTGCTTTTATAGCAGGCTGCTGGGGAAACCCAGCCAATGAGGAGGGGCAGCCGCCCCTGCAGCGAGGACGGACCTGGGTGGGAACTTCTTCAAGGTCCAGGGACATAACAGGCATGTTGTTTAGAACTTTTGTATTGCTTTCTGGTGGGATACATTGCAGCCTGCAAAGTGATCAGATTATTTATTCATTGGAGAGGATTTGTGCAAAGGAAAAAGTTGTTTTTATAAGAAAAGTTGCTATTGCAGATCAGCTGACTAGTTAACAAACATGGGTAACAATGAAGTGGAACAAATAGTAAAATGAAAGCTCTCTCTTCATCAACAAAGTCTCCAACTCCTTGTTTAAACATACTGCATTACTGTGTGGACAATATGGCCACTCACAAGCTGTAGTTAAGAAAGCTTTCTTCAGGAAATAGAAGTCACTATAATGAAGAGAACAAAGAGGAACAGAACTCTGGCAGAAAAAGTATAAGATGATCATATGGGATGCGAAAAAATAATTTGAGGAACATATGGGGAAAGGAAGGATAGCATAGTTGGGCCTGGTAAATGCTTGATGGGAGAGAGAGAATTCCAGAAAATACCAGAGCTGTAGGCTAGACTGAAAAGTCAAAACAATATCCCAACATAAGGAAATGGCATCCTAGACATGCCAAGAAAACTGCACGGATATAGTTATAAAGTCACCAGGAGTCAAAAATGATTAAAACAAGCTTTGTTTTACTTTATGGTAAAGAAAACATCAAAGAACAACATTAAGACTTTATTTACATGCATTTAAAAAGGAAATCCATGAAGAAATTGGATGGTGAGTTAACAAGTAAAAAGAATATTTAAGGAGGATTTAGAAATGGCAGAGAAATTGAATGATTCTTTGCATCTGTCTTTACTGCAGAAAAAATACCTGCACTGTATCTACTTTCTCAGAAGGAAATCAGAAAAACTAAAGCATATTGAGGTAATAAGAGAAAATAGTCTAGGACGTCCTGTGAAATTACCCAGTAACATATGACTAGTTCTGAATTTGTCCATCCCAAAATTCTTAAAGAATTCAAATTTGAAATTACTAAGTAATTCATATCAGATATTAGTGCAAATTAGAATAACCAACATAAATCTAAGCCATTTTTCAATCAACTGTCAGCTATAAATCAGAAACATACAGATTTGTGTAAGTCAAAATTTGTATCAGTAGAAAAAAATAATTAAACTACATATTATACCTATGAAGCTGCACACACAAAAAATTGATACATATCATTTAGGCACACACAAAAATAAAGATAAACTGATTGTGATTTATATATGATTTTTTTTCCTAAGTGTGAAGAACATATTACTGATAGAGTAGCATATCTTAATGCTGTATGATTTTACAAGTATGTGTATTTGTATTACACTGACACCTACAATTTACTGAAACTAATATAGGATTGTATTAATAGTCCAAATCTTGTTACTTGACTAGCAATATTTTCAACTAATAAATTTGATTACCCTATGTCTAATTTTGCCAAATTGTCTTTCAATTCAAATATTCTTTGTCTTTACGGTTATATAGATTGGTTTATAGTTCTGGTCCACTCTATTTTTTTTTCTTCAGTAAGCGTGTTTTGTCAAATTTCCACAGAACTCTGTGACTTTTAAAAATCAAATTAATCTTGTATGTATCATCTTCTAAAATATATCTTTATATTTTATTAACCAAGAACACCATGCAAAAAAAATCAGAGAATATACCATCTGAACTTCTAATTACATATAACCAGTTGGAAATGATGTTTTCTTAGAAATCTAGACCAAATTAAAGCTCCCAGTATATCCACTTGCAATGAAGATAGGAATTGTAAATTTCCCATATATTTAATCATGCTATATAGTCATATAACAAAGACACTTATGTGGCTTTCATATAAGTAAGCATGTAGATTACTTAACTGAACAAATACTTCTACATGACATTAAAAGGATATAGGCATCTATGGAATAGAAGATCCTTTTTCCAACACTTCAAGAGCCTGCAATGACATGAAATGTTCTTTCATGTCGATTCTGATTTACAATTCCTGTTGGAAGATTGTGTTTCAGATTGATTCAGACTGAACCTTACCAGCCCAAAAAATTAAATATACAAAATAATGAAATGTAAATTTGCTAAGTTCACATTTGCCCCTGATTCAAATCCAGAGCTTTTTATGTGGACATAAAGATTCTACATAGAGAATGCTAGATTTTTTTTCTCAATAGAAGAGACGGTTCTACATAGTTAAATGGGAATGTTGAAGCTATCCTTTCTATTGATATAAATGGGAATCCCATTCATAGTACACTCAGAATAAGAACTGATTACACATAAAAGTCTAAATTTTAACAGATTATTTACTGCTAGGTCTAAAATATCCCAGTCAGGGATTCCTTTAAATGCATGCTATTTTATTTCTGTCTAAGTATTTTTGTGATTTAGAAATTCAACTGAGAATCATATACATGACACCTTCAGTTATATTAACATTCAGGTTGATAAGAGTTCTCTGTGTGTTTGTGTCCATATGTGTATTTATGTCTGTATAGTGTGTAGTTAATCACTCTTTAGGAAAATATCAAGTTATAAATCTAAATATGAGTGAGAAATAATAGTAAGCAAAAATGCGCAATATTGTATGTAGAAGTCTTGTGGGCTGTATTGTTATACTGAATAAATTCTGCAACACAGATGTTTTGTAGCCATTGTTTTCGAGTTACAATTGTATATGTCAGAATATAATAAAGTGCACCAGATCAAATACTTTTTAAGAAACAAAACTATGGCACAACTAAATGAAATCTATCTCATGTTATGCTATTGAAAGTCACGAAAATATAAACATGAGTGGGGAAACAGAAAATCCTACAAATTTTTAACACTAAGAGTTACAATCAAATGCAACCTATATGGACATTTCAACAGCATGAATCTAGTGCAATTAACCCCAGAGAAACATGGTATATCTGTTATGTTATCTTCATTTGCAAGTTCTATTGGTTTCCTCCATATTTACATTAATATACAAGTAGAATTTTAAAGATGAAGCTGATATAGCTGAAATTTCTTTCATGTCCCACCTGAAGTGGTCCTGGGCCTACACTGGAAAAATTAACACCTGCCAAAACTGTGACTTTGTATTATACAAGTGTTTCTCTTCAGCATTTTCTGCAGAAACACTTTATATAATTCCAGACTTGGCTCTGGGTTGATTTAAATGCTTTTTTTTTTCCATACTCCTAAGTATAACTTAAAGAGAGGTGAAAAACAAAATGGGCTTTTTCCCCCAAAATTGATGATAAAAACATGTTTGACTTTCTTTTTCAAGTAAACTTGAAAACAAGTGGTGTGAATTAGTCTTCCTACATTGGATCAAAAATGATTGCTCATTTCTCTTGCAAAGCCCCAGATTTACGAGTTGTTTGGCTAAAATTTCTGTGACAGATTGAACAAAACTAATTTTTCTGACTATAAGTTTTGATTTGGGGGAGGAATACTTTCCTTCACTTTCAAAGCATTTGTTGAGGTGTGTGTGAAAAAATTGAAGAAAATGAATATGCACGCTATTAGAAAAAAAATATTTTTCCCCCCGGGCACATTATGACTAGCTAGAACAGAGAAAATTGGGGGGGGGGGGAACGACGACACTAAGAATGAATATTTGTAGATATAAAAGCAATTTTCATTTCTGAAAAGTTCCTTTATTCCTTTGCTGTTTAAAAAAAATTATAACTCACCATTGATGTTTCTTGCAATGAATCCACTGAATTGAATGGAACATAGGTCACATTAATCCCAGCTGGATCTGGAAAGGACAGAATCCTCAGAGTATTGTGAGCATTGCCTATGGTTCAAAATAAAGAAATATTTTAAAAAGTATTTTTAAAAACAATGATTGCTAGATCTGCCAATTGGTTTCTGTGTCTTGAAAAGCCCCACTTTTCCCCCATAAAGTGCATTATTTGTGTATTTGATTTCTATAGTCACCCTTCTCAACAATGCCTCTGGATGACATATATCAAAATATTGAAACAATTAGTATATTTAAAAGAGTATAAAATAGAATATATGGCACCAAGTAAAACTGTTACTATGGATGTATAATATAGCCAGAAAATGGGACCTTTAACTCTTTCAGAGATCCAGGCCTGGGCATGCAACCAAGCCTTCACAGCCTTGCCAAAAGCCAACTGGGTTGGGTCATCCTTATATCTGAAGGGGTATTCCAGAGGGCAGGAACTGCAGCACAGAAATAACATCTCCTTGATCCCACTAGCCAACGCTTCTTGACTGATGGAACCAACAATGTGTTTGTGATTGGGAGAAGACAGTCCCTAAAATGACGTTCCCCCAAGTCATAAAGCATTCTAAAGGTAATAAGCAGCTCTATGAATTATATCCAGAAATACACTGGCAACCAATGCAGCTCACAAAGTAGTAGTGTTATGTGTGTTGAATATCCAACACTCTTTTCTACCCATGTAGCTTCAATCTGCACCAGTTGAAGCTCCCAAATGCTCTTCAAGGGCATCTCCATACATCTCCATGCATTACACTAGTCCAAGTTACAGATCACAAGAGCATGAGTCACTTTTTTTGATTTAGGAACAGGTGCAAATGCCCTGAAGGGTGTGCAAAAGGCCTCTAAACCATAGCAATCATCTATGGCATGAAACATGATTTGAAAAGAAGATGAAAAGCTGGGTATCATTGGCACACTGATGATACCTCATCCCAAAGTGTTGGATCACCTTACTCAGCAGCCTCATCTAGATGTTAAATAGGAAAAAGAATTGAGCCATGGAGCACTCCAAAATAGTAGCTGTGAGCTAGATTGCTCCCTCCTATTAGCACCAGTTGGAAGTGATTCCAGAGGGGGTCATTTCTTGAATCTCCTAGACAAAAAAAATTGCTCCTCGAAGTTATTCTGTTATAAATGACCATTTGAAGGTGAAGATGAGAATGGCTGCATGAATCAGTTTAGAAACTGAGGACACTATTTGGACCTGTTTGCTGCAACTTTTAATAAAAAAATGAAAAATGTAGCAATGCTGCCAGATGGATCTCTTGGCCTTCTCAAAGTCATAAGGGAATAAAACCACAAGCCTCATTTCTGAGAAAATGCCTTCTCTCTATCTATATGACCATAAAACTACAGGAAATGGGGGAGTGGGGTTACAGAAACCTATACTTAAAACATAAATTGGAGTGATGTAAGAGAAACGAAGTCTGAGTCTTCCAGATCTCTTGGTTTGCAAATGGTGTCTTCCTGTAGAAGAACATGAAAGCTGATGTTCTTCACTGTGTTCTGGAAAGCCTTAAGCATTGTGATTGTTTCATGTACATGGGCATATGATCACAACTATGGTTAATCCCTGATAAAATATATGGCTCTAGCATTCAGCCTCTGTCATCCATGGGAAGCATGGAGACGTGAATCAAAGAAGACTGCACATATAGTGATTTATACACATGTCCTTTTACAATTCTTGGAGGCATACGAGATCAGAATTCTCTGACATAAAAATTGATACATGAATTGAGACCCATGTTGTGCATGGGCTTCTGTTTATTTATTCATAAAATCTTTGTGTTGCTTTAAAAATATGACAATAAAAATATGCAGTAAAAAAGAATACCAACAATAATATCAAAACATCACCCAAAGGCCTCTTATATCAGGTCCTGTGAATGCAGCCAACTTTAATGTCTCATTTAAACAGACACAATACAAGGTTATATGAGCCATAGGGATGCAGGGGTTAGACTGCAGTACTGCAGGCTGCTTCTGCTGACTGCTGGCTGACTGCAATTTGGCAGTTCATATCCCACCAGGCTCAAGGTTGACTCAACCTTTCATCCTTTCAAGATGGGTAAAATGAGGACCCAGATTGTTGGGGGCAATATGTTGACTTTGTAAATCGCTTAGAGAGGGCTGTAAAGCACTGTAAAGCATTGTAAAGCAGTATATAACTCTAAGAGCTATTGCTATATGAATCTCATGGCAAATGGTGTTCCAAGTGCAGGCAGCATACCAGAACTTTATGGTTCCTACCAGGTGGACATTGTTTAATTAATGAAGCCCAGAGCATGCTAACACTGTTAGACAATGGGGGAAATCAGGGGTGGGTTTCTACCGGTTCACACCAGTTCAATAGAACCAGATGTTAATATCACTGGTAGTTCTAAGAACTGGCAAAACCAACCCCTGCCTGGCCCCATCCTTCTCTGCCACTCTTATGGGCCAAAAACGGGTTTTTATTACTGTGCATGTGTGAAAATCCCTTCCTCATTCTCCCCCACCGGCCCCTTCCTTCGCTGCCCCAGCCCCCGCCCCTATCTGCCACTCCAAAGTAAAAAAAAAACATTTTTTTTTTAAAAATGGTTTTTTTACTGCGCACATATGAAAATCCCTTCTGCATTCTCCCCCGCCCACCCCTCCCTTTCCTGCCCTGGCCCCAACCCCTATCCGCCGCTCAAAAGAAAAAAAACCAATTTTTTAATAAAAAAACTGTTTTTTTACTGTGTACTGCATAAAAATCCCTTTCTGATTCTCCCCCCCGCCCCCCCCTACTTATAGCACATGTGCACTAATTACAAAAATTTACCCGCTGGTGCCATCGCTCACACCACCACCACCACCAGCAGCAGCAACAGCCCAACCAGCCAGACAGCCAGTCAGCCAGCTGTCTGTGCCTGCCTGCCTTCTGCTGCCTTGCTGAGTGAGGGCAAGCTGCAAGCCCTGGTCACCACTGCAGCTAACCATCTTTGCCCACCAGGCCTGCCTACCCCGCTGCTAGCCTCCAAAGACACGGATCGGTAAATATGACTCTCCAACCCAGTCGCCTACCAACCGCTGCCAGTCCCAGTTGACCACCCTTGCTGACACTTCCTGCCTCACCCGCCCCCATCTTCCCTTGCCCATGGCCCTCCATTTTTGCTGCCTTACCTTCCCACCACCGATTGGTAGTGAGGAGGCAAAGCAGCAACTCCTGCTGTTGGCCCAGTCCCCTGCTTCCTGCTGCCGCCGCCCCCAGCCCAGTCAAGAGCCGACTCACAGGCCGGGCGCCACTGCTTCACCCACATGGTGGCCGCCATCTTGGTTAGGCCACCGGCCCATCACCTTTCCTTGTCTTCCCTTGTAGTATCTGTTTTGTTTTTATGATGAATAAAAACATAAACAGATAGTAAAAAATAAATAAATACATACATAAATAAAAAAGCAACTTACCAAAAGGGAGTCAGGCAACTTCTTGTTACATTGATGTTATACATTATCTGTTTTTGCCTAAATCAATATATAGCAACATCAACGTAACAAGAAGTTGCATGCATACATAAATGAATTTTTTTAAATAAAAGTGTTTTATTTTTTTTAAACATAAACGAAAACATAAAGCATAAACCATCTTCAGTTACATAGTGTGTTGGTTGGTACAAATCACTTGTGCACAATCTCTGTAGTCTTTCCTTTCCAATTTGCATTAATCCTTATATCATGCTAAGCAATTGGCCACCTGGTCATTAAGTGTGGACCACTTAAATTTGGGTTGCCAGCCACATGGCCATGCCCACCCTAGTCACATGACCACTAAGCCACACCCACAAATTAGGCCACGCCTATAGAACTGGTTGTTAAGAAATTTGAATCCCACCCCTGGGGGAAGTGTAAATAGAAACAGTGGGAAAAAGCAACCCCTAGAAGATAACCAACCCCTTTGCTTTGGAGTGCTTTATAGGTTATAACCAACATTTTGAATTGTATCTGGAAGCTTACTGCCAACCAGTGCAACTTATGAAGCAGAACTGTCATATGGGCATAACCATGGCTTCTCCATGGCATAACTATCTGTGGTACTGCATTGTGGACAAGCTACAGCTTCCAACTGTTATTCATGGATGTGTAGATGCATTACAATAGTTCGGTAATAAGATGGACCAAAGCATGAGTGTTTTAATTCCCTATATAACTTTGTGCAAAGGGTCTCTTGATCACAGCTGCCATCTACTGCTTGAGGGCAACATAACATATTTGCAATATGTAAAGTATGGGATTTTAGTCCTCCAAGCAAAGTAACAACCCACTCTTACTATTGTATAGGTATATGGGCATGTGTATGCATAAAGTAATGAGTAAGCGATCACACATTTTAACATACTTATTACATGCTTCCATTTTAGAGTCCTTTTGCAGTGTTGAAGAATGAATTTTCTGCAATTATGTGAAAATAGAATAGAATTCTTTATTGACCAAGTGTGATTAGACACACAAGGAATTTGTCTCCGGTGCATAAGTTTTCAATGTATACACAACAATAATGATAGATCATTATTATAGTCATTGTAAAAATACATTCATCATAAAATATTAGATACAACAGGAGGGTGGAGCTGGCATCACGGTGGTACGACGGGCAATCTTGATCCTTCCTCCAAGATCACCATGGATATCTCAGCTGCTGGTCGGTCCCACGGACCTAAACTGTCCCGTAGAGATGGTGATTGACAAGGACATGTCCTGTTGATCCCAGGGACAGCGCAAAGTCCCTGGTTGATTGAGGAAAAGCCGTTTTTGCCGGTGGTGGAGAGGCAGCCTTCCAAGTTGCTGAAGCTGGGACAGCTCTGGAATGGAAGAGATTGGAAAGAAAGCGTGTCAGTTTGGTGAGATGAACTTTTACTGATTATTTCTTGGAGAGAACACCCTGAAAAAATTCAAGTGAACTAAAAGTGAAGAGAAAAAAGTTTAAGCGGCCTGATTAATTGTCAAAGTGAAAGGGGTTTTTTGGTTTTTTTTTTCCCTGTTCATTGGAATTCTGAATTTGGCAAAGCTGTTTAACTTTAAGCTGTACTGGTACTTTTTAAACGTTTTATTTCTGTTTGTATTTCTGTCTCCTTTTTTTAACAACCTTTTTGAAAATTCTTTTTTAATTAAGACTCTTCTGCTTGATTTAAGATTTATTTTTTCCTTTTTTTTAAAAAAAGGGAAAAGGCTTTATTTATTTATTTTAGTTGCTGGCTGTAGATTGAGGAGGGGAAAGTGAAAGTGAAGGAGAATAAGTAGCACTGCTGCCCAGAGGCTTGGATACATTGTTTCTTTTTCTTTCTTTCACTAGTTTGTGTTACAATCAAGGACACTGAGCTTTGTATTGGACAAGATAGAGATGAGCATGGCAGTTCATTTATTCAGGTGCTCATTTGTGAACAGATAGCTGGAGTCTGGAGTTGAAGTTGAAAGAAAGAAGATTGAAGTGACCTTGAAAAACTCTGAGCTGATATATCAAGGAGCTTTGGATATTTGATGGCAAGGCTTGTTTTATATTAGAATTGCTTTTTACCTTTTGCCTCCCTTTCTACCGCCCCCCCCCCCGCCAACTAATTGGGCTTTTTTTTCTCTTGAATTGGATTTTGACTTTTTAAACCAGGAACCAGAATGTAAATCTTTTATTTTTGTTTTCTTCTTGTTTATTAAGAGGAACGCATAGAATATTTCTCTTTTCCCCCTTTTTATCTTTGATTTTTTACTTTTTACATTTACCATTGCAACTAATTGGATTAAGATATACAAGTGCCTGAAGACTTTCTTTTTCCTTTTTTCCTTTGGAGTGGCAACTGTTTGCCTTCATTTTTTTTCTTTTTTTTTCTTTTTTCCTCTTTTTTTTTCTTTTTTCTCTCTCTTTCTTTACAGATAAGCATTACAAGATGAGTAGAAAGACAACAGCTTCTTTGATACCAACCCACTAACCATCTGGAGGACAATGATCTATACAGACAATTACAACAGGAAAAAGAGAAAGAGAAAGAAGTGACATTACAGATGATTATGCAAGGAATTCAGAAAATTGAGTAAAAAATTGAAATGACAGATGAGAAAGTGGAAAATATTCAACAGATGATGATGAAATATGAAGACAGATTTTTAAAAATTGAAGAAGATATACAAAGAGATAAGAAAATTGGAGACATTGATATTTAATTGAGCGATGTCAAGAAGGGCAGATTGAACCATTAGGATGGGAAATAGATAAATCTGAATTTTATCTAAGATTTCAAAATATAGAAGAAGGAAAAGGTGAAAATCTTGCTGAAATAATGGCAGAAATATTGGCACAAGCACTGGAAATAACCAAAGAAAAGATAATGGATGGGATGGATGAAGTGTTTTGTGTCTATACAAGATATGCAATGAGGAATAGACTACAGAGAGAAGTTCACATTAGATTTACTAAAAAGATTATTAAGACACAGATAATCCAGGTGGCAAGAGAGAAAACACTAAAATATAAAGACAAAGAAAGTGGTGCTGAAACAGATACCAAGAAGAGTAAGAGAGATGAGAAGAGAATATTTATTCTTGACTAAAGAGTTACTTAAAAGAGGAATAAACTACAGATGGTTGATGCCAGAAGGCCTCTTGTTCACTTGGCAGGAACAAAGACACAGAATTGACACAGTTGAAAAAGCTGAGCTATTCTACTTAGAATACTTTAGATGGAAGGAGGAAGAAGAAAGAAAGGAATTGTCACTAATTGAATTCCAAGAGGAATGTATAGCAGTAATTGAAAAAGAAAAAGAAGGTGCAGTAGGCTGTGAACCCAGAGAACAATGAGAATTGAGATCTACTAGAGCAATAAAACCCTCTTATAAAGCTTAACATGGATGAAAGAAAATTGATTACAATTAACATAAATGGACTTAATTTGGCTACTAAAAGAAGGAAAGTATTTCACAAATTAGAAAAATTAAAATTTGATATAATCTGTTTACAAGAGGTACATATTAAAAAACAACATGAATATATACTAAAACAAGGAAAACTAGGGAAATTATTTACGTCACTGGCACAATCCAAAAAGAGAGGTGTAGTATTATATATTAAAGAAACAATTTTGGCAGAACAAATCTACACAGATGATGATGGAAGGATTCTGATGGTGGAAATAACAGATAACAGCGTTAAAACACTTTTAATTGCAGTTTATGCCCCAAACGGTAAACAAGAAGAATTCTACAGAAAATTACATACAAAAATAATTGAATTGGACTATGTTAATATTTGTATGATGGGAGATTTTAATGGAATAATTAATGACCGGTTGGATTATAAAACACAGAAAACAACAAAGAAAGTTAGAAAGATACTACCAAAATCCTTCCTTTGAATAACAGAAGAATTTAATTTAAAACAGGGGTCACCAAGCTTTTGGACCTCAGGGACCACCACACTCATAATTTTAGATCCCAGGGACCACTAACTGATTCTGTGGGTGTGGCCTAATTTGTGGGTGTGGCTTGGTGGTCATGTGACTGGCTGGGTATGGCTTGTATGTAAATATTATCAATATTTATATAAATATTGATTTTTTTATATAAAAAAGCAACTTTTACCCAAAATCAGGCAAAGCAGGCAGGCAGATTGAGTTGCTCACAGAATCACAGATTCATTCAAAAATCTATCTATCTGCCATTGGCTAGCTCAGTCTGTCACATAAAATTTGCTTGCAAGCAAACTCATAAAATTTGCAAGCAAGCAAACTCACAAAATTAGCTTACAACACACCATGCATATAAATATTGAATTTTTTATTTAAAAAAAGAGCAACTTTTACCCAAAATCAGACAAAGCAGGCAGGCAGATTGAGTTGCTCACAGAATCATTCAGTGATCTATCTATAAGCCATCAGCTAGCTCAGTCTCTCCAATTTGCTTGCTGTGAGTCTGCACTGAATTTGCTTGCAAGCAAACCTTCAATCCTAAGGGGAGGTTCGGCTGCATTTAAAAGAAGAGCTGAAGATCTAAGGACTAGCTAGAAAGCAAGAAAGCCAACCATTTCCTGCTTCCTAGATAATCTAAATCTCCTGGCATAGCAGAACAGATGATGGTCGGAAAAAGGAAAAACAGAAATTTAGCAGGCAAGTTTACCGGGTAAGGGTGAGAGGGCAGGGAGGATTCCCGTGGGCCATGTGGGCGGTGCAACCCAGGACAGGTTTGTATGGAAATGAGGAGAAGAAAAAAATTATACAAGACTACTACAGAAAACTGTACTTTCAAGAGAATATTCAAGAAGAAAAAGTTAAGCAATATCTTCAGAAAGCAAAGCTACCTCAGATACCTAAAAACATTGAAACAATGTTAAAAGGAAATATAACAATGATGGAATTAACAGAAGCCTTAAAAAAACAGAATGTTGGGAAAGCACCAGGTCCAGATGGTTTGCCAGTGGAATTTTACAAGACTTTTCAGGAAATACTGAATTTTCATCTTTTAGAAGTTATGAATGAAGTTATGTTAAAGAAAAGAATACCAAGAACATGGTCAGAAGTATACATTACACTTATATCGAAGGAAGGTACTCAGACTATAAAATCTTTGCTTCAATTTTGGCAGAAAGACTAAAAAGATACTTAAATAATTTTATCCATACTGATCAAAATGGATTTCTGCCAAAGACAAATCAAAGACAATGTGAGAATTATTTTGGATACTCTGGAATATTATGAAGCACACCCTGAGAAGCAAATGACCTTGATGTTTCTAGATGCACAAAAAGCCTTTGACAATGTGAGTGGCAATTTATTTTACTGCAATTGATACAAATGGGCTTTGGTAAAAAATTTATCCAAGACATTGAAACAATATACCATGAACAAACTGCAAAGGTGATGGTGAATAGACAATCAACAGAATCCATAGATATAAGAAAAGGGACAAGGCAAGGCTGTCCATTGTCACCTCTGCTGTTTGTGTTAACATTGGAAGTGTTGAACAGGAATATCAGAGAAGAAAAAGAAATAAAATAAATGAAAATTAAAAAAGAGGAGTATAAATTGCAAGCTTTTGCAGATGACCTGGTATTTATATTAGAAGACCCATTGGAAACAGCACCCAAATTAATAGAAAAAATAGAAGAATATGGAAAAGTAGCAGGTTTGAGAATAAATAAAGATAAAACAAAGATATTAACAAAGAATATGTTAGCAAGACGAAAGAGTTGGAAGAAATTTTAAAAATACAGGTCACGAACAAAGCTAAATATTTAGGGATACATATTACACCAAGATGTAGTACACTGAAGGAAGATAACTATGTTAAACTCAAACAGCAGATTGTGACGGATTTGATAAAATGGGAAAAACTGCAACTATCATTGATTGGGAGAATATCTACAATTAAGATTAATATATTGCCAAGAGTTTTATATTTATTCCAGACAATTCCTATTAAATTAGGAAAGAGTTTTTTGAAGATTTAAATAGAATTGTGTTGAAATATATTTGGCAGGGTAAAAAAGCAAGAATAAAATTAAAACTGTTGCAAGATGCAAGAATAAGAGGTTTTTCCTTGCCCAATTGGGAGCCATATTACCAGGCGACAAGTTTGATGTGGGTAAAGGAGTGCATAACACTAAGGAACAGTAGATTATTGACTTTAGAAGGCCATGACTTGCTGTTGGGATGGCATGCCTTTCTCTGGTATAAGGGAACTAAAACACAGGGGTATTTTAGAAGACATTATATTTGAGAGGCATTGTTTTTGACCTGGGAGAAGATAAAAAGACAATATTACTTAAAAATTCCAACATGGATATCAACTATTGAAGCTTTTTCTTATCCAATAATATATAAAAAGGAACAAACAGTTAGATATGGTGAGATATTGAATGAAAAGGGTGAACTTAAATCTATGCAAGCGTTGGAAGAACAAGGTGTAAAAATGAATTGGTTTTCATATTTGCAAATACAATCTAGGTTTAATAAAGTCTCTAAGGCAGAAGGTATTTAGAACAAGTTGATTTAGATAAAATTTTGATGGGTACTGATGAAAAGGTAATTAAAAAACTTTATGGACATCTATTAGAATTTAAATTGGAGGAGGAACAAGTTAAAGAAATGATGATTGCTTGGGGGAAAATTTTTGGATATGGGATTGATTTAGAAAAATGGCAAAAATTGTGGTCTCAAAATTATAAAATGACAGTCAACTGCATATAAAGAAAATTTGTATAAGATGTTTTACAGGTGTCACGTACCTCTGACGAAACTTGTGAGAATGTTTAAGAATAAATTGGATAAATGCTGGAAATGTCATCAGTTACCTGTTTCATATTACCATTTGTGGTGGACATGTTCGGACGCAAATAAATATTGGACTAAAATCCACACATGGTTGGAAAAAATGATAAAACAACATATAGACTTTAAACCAGAGATCTTTTCATTGGGAGTCATACCGGACATATAAAATAAAGAATTGAAATATTTGATAGTAAATGTTTTAACACCGGCTAGAATTGTATTTGTGAAGAATTGGAAAAATGGCAAAATACCTATGCAGGAGGAAACTATTAAAAAATTATGGACTGCGCTGAAATGAGTAAACTGACATTTGAAATTAGAGAACAAGAAGACAAGTAATTTTATATAATATGGGATTTGTTTTATCAATGGTTGGGTAAAAAGACATGGTAAGGCAACTGAATAGATATTGTTATAGATGCTTAATAGATTGATACAAAATATAATGTAGACATGTATAACCATTGGATGACAGCATAATACAATATTGATGGAATAAATAGCAGGATAATTAATAATTGATAAATAGATAAGCATATGTTAGTTTGACAATGTGAGATTGATATAAATTGTGAACAATGATTATGAAAAGATCACACAAAAGATTCTAAACCAACTGACACACTGTATGTACAAAATGGAAGATGGTTTTATGTTTTTTTTAATGTATTGTCTGTGTATGTTTGTCTTAAAATTAAAATAAAAATAAAAAAATAAAGCATTAGATAGAACACTTAGTGATAGTCATGGATACTAAATAATTACAGATAATTAGAACTGCAGAAAAAGCAATTGCTACCAACCTGCCTTCTGTTGAGGACCTGTATGCAGCACAAATCAAAAAGTGGGTTGTGAAAATATCTACAGACCCCCTCACATTCTGGACATAAATTGTTTCAACTTCCCTCAAAATGATGCTACAGGTCACTGCACAGCAGAACAACTAGATACAAGGGCAGTTTTTTTCCCAAATGCAATCACTCAGCTAAACAACTAATTCCTACAACACTATCAAACTATTTAGTAAGACTATATTAGTATTATTCTTCTCATCCTTCCTATTGCCTATCTCCCCCACTTATTACTATAACCTTGTTGCTTGTATCTTTACAATTTATATTGTTTTATTTGTTTTCTAGTATGATTTGATTGCTTATTTAGTAACCTATGACTATCACTAAGTGTTGTATCTTATGATTCTTGATGAATGTATTTTTTTTCTTTTTATGTACACTGAGAGCATTTTGGCCAATAAAAAATTCTGTTCTATTCTATTCTAAATGAACAATCAATACAAATCATACTAGGATACTAATTAAACAATTTAAATTGTAAGATATGAGCAACAAGTTATAGTCATAAGAAGATACGATGATACGGTAGATAAGTGTTGAGGTAATTCCCTGTTAGGAGAATGAGTGCACACAGGGAGACGTAGTGAGAGTGGTGAGGAATAACACACAACCAGCACACAGTTACACTGTATAGTAAAATGTAGGTTTTTACTTCCAGTAAATGGTTAAGCAAAGTCCAACAAGCAGTTCAAGTCATACACGGTTAAAGCAGTCAGTTTTCAGTCCAGGGATAATCCAAATAACAAAGTCCAGTATCATATACAGTTCAGTAAATAGACTCATATCAAACCAAGAATAACGACAATCAGCAACAGTCAATAGGGAAATGCAGGAAGCAACTCTCTCGGAATTCAGGTTTCTGGCTTCATCTTATGGCCGTTTGAGGAACCACACCCAGTTACAATTTTAGCATTCCCTTAAAGAGACAGTATTAAAATGTCTATCCTGGTTTATATATTTCCAACCCAACTGTTGGGTGACTTACATTCCTAACAGTAATAAGAAAGATTAGAATAACGATGGTAATACTGCCTTTCTAGATAGCTTGACAATGTTCTGGAAATTAGTTGTTTAGCATAAGTGATGGCATGGGGGGAAAATTGTGCTTGTGTCTAGTTGTTCTGATGTTGCACTGCCCTATAGTGTTGTTTTAAGGGTAGAAGTTGAAACTGCTTATGTCCAGGATGTGAGGAGTCTTGTGATGACCCAGGCATGGCACAAAGGGAACACAGTCAGATAATCAGTAGAAGTCCCTTTATTAGCTCCAACTTTTCCCCCAATGTCCTGGTTACCTTCTGGCTGGAGAAAAACTCTCCCAGGAACAGCCTTTGGCTGCAGAGAATCAAGTCAAAAACATGGTCAATAAAAACTGCAAATATAAGTCCAATCAAGGCAAAATGAGGTAATTAGTTCAGCAGGGCAGGAGCAAGAATTCCAGACATGATGGCATGGCAATAACTCAACATAGTTGGGAAGACACCAGGAACACAGGTAACTAAAGTTGACATAAGATAAACTCATGTTTGCTCCCAGCAGCTGCTACACTCAGCATACATTTCTTTTAAACTCTCTTCCCAGCTGTGTGTCAGCTTTGGAAGCCATATTCCATGCTGCCACATAGCCTAAGAAGTTGGGGGGGGGGTGATTTCAATTGAGTAGTTCTAAATAGACAAAATAAAACTCTTTTCTTAGTTCAAGGTTATTAAGTGTGATGCAGCAGAGAAAAAGGATCATATACTGAGACAGGTCGTGATTGGTCCATGTGATGTGATGATGGGAGAAAAGGGGATGGATTGTAGTTTGGGACATTGTGGGAAGTCCAGGAAACTTTAGCTTTGAGATTTCACAGATGTGCCAAGTGCTATTCTAATAAAGGTACTTTTGAGATTATGCTTGTCCCAGAATTACTGATTGGAATGGAAGTTTGCTGGAACACTGACATTATCTCGAAACTTTGAAAGCAGCCTTTTTGACCAATCCCTGGTTTGTGGAGCATCAAGCCGACTTGACAATGAATGAGGGATTGGCTTGGAAAGGGACAAAACTTTATGTACCCAATACTCTAAGATTAATGGTACTAAAGTGTAGCCATGGCTCAAGGTTGAGGGGACACTTTGAGCTCTTAAAAACCCTGCATTTAGTCAGGAGGCAGTTCTGGTGAACAAAAATGAAACCTGATGTTGAAGACTATGTGAAAAGCTGCTCAATTTGTGCCACAATGAAACACAGAACTGGAAAAACCCCTGGCCTCCTTCAACAAGTAGATGAACCAACAAAGCCATGAGAAGAAATCATGATGGACTTTATAGTAGAATTACCTGAGAGTGGAGGCAATATAGTTATTTGGACTGTTATCGACTTATTCTCTAAGCAAGCCCACTTTACAGCTGTAAAGGACTACCTTCAGCAAAAAAGCTGGCAAACTGTTCATGAAGTATATCAATAGGCTCCACGGAGTACCTTGTAGAGTAATCTCAGACCAAGTTGTACAGTTTATGCTAGGTTCTGGAGGGAGTTTTTAAGGTCCATTGGGTCATCCCAAGGACTATCCTCAGAGTTCCATCCTGCATGCAGTGGGGCAACAGAGAGAGCGAACGCCATGATAGAATAATACATTACATGCTATGTAAATTATCAACAGGAGAACTGGGCGGAGCTGTTGCCATTTGCAGAAGTTTCTTATAATAATGCAGTACATAGCAGTACAGGCATAACTCCATTCCAAATCAACACCGGCATGGAATTTGTCCCTATGCTGGAATTATCTACAGAACCTCCCATATCCATGTCCTTAATGGAATGGATGAGCTCATTAAAAAAAAGGTTGGGAAGATACAAAAAAAGCTTTGACTGAAGCTGATGAGGAATATAAAAAGCAAGCAGATAAACATAAATCCCTCCAACCACCATTTAAAGTAGGGGACAAAGTGTTTTTGTCTACTAAATATCTAAAATTGAAACTTCCCAGTAGGAAGTTGGGCCCTAAATTTTTAGGTCCACTCCCTATATCAAAGATAATAAAACCAGTCACAGTCCAATCAAATCTTCCCTGACTATTGGGAAAATACACCCAGTGTTCCATAGTAATTTATTGAAACCAGCTGTAAGATCTAATCTAAGGCCCATCCCAACAGCTCCCCCCCAAACCTCTGATCATAAAGGGTAAGAGACATTGTGAAATTACAATATTTGGTATTGTGGAAGGGTTACCCTTTTTCAGAGGCTACATGGGTAAAAAGTTGGGATGTATATGCAGATAGATTGGTTAATCAATTTCATAACAAATTTCCTGACAAACCAAAGTGTCCCCTTGGATGGGGGAGAGGGGATTAAGGGCATTGCATTAGCCCCTGGTTGTGTTTTGTTTATTATCTCTTTTAGGAGGTGAACTTTTCAAGGGGAGATGCCTGTCAGCCTTGAAAACCATATTCCATGCTGCTACATAGCCTGAGAAGTTGGGTGGGGGGGTGCTCTGCCCAGCCGGACTTTGCACTTCCCCAGTTTTCTCCACAGCCAACGGAGTCACACTCCCATTCCCTGTCAGCTGTTCATTTTCCTCCTCAAATTCAGACTCCAACAGGGGCATGATAGGTCTGTAGATATTTTCACAGCCCTCTTTCTGGCTCGTGCAGTATATAAGTCCTCAACAGAAGGCAAAATAAGATTAAAATGAAAGGTGCTACATGCATCGTAATATTGTGCAATATGATTTCACCATGAGACCATTCCATTAAATCTAGATAAGTGGATATTGATGAAAAAGCTATTATTTATCCCTTATGTTACCTCACTTAATAAGCCCTATGTTAATTTCTGTTCCAGTTGGATGAGGAATTTGAATTGCTCATTCATATATATTTTTGATTGTTTTTTCATAGCACAAGAATAAAAAAAATGAAAAACTAGTAATATAAGTCTTCTCATAAGAACAAAAACTGATACAATATTGGAGTAATTCAAGGAGAATATTCATAGAGGAATTTTTGGAGTGGTGTGGTGGCCTAGGTGAAGATGCTTGCCTCCAAGTCAGAAGGCTGAGGGTTCAATCCTAGGCAGTGACAGATGTTTCTCTATCAGTTTTGCAAAAAGAAAATATCTGCTATGAATTCTGTGTAAGTCTCAGGAGGGGCATCCAACCGTCAAATGCTCAGCTCCATTCAGTCACCCTGACTCCATCCCAAAGCAAGGGATTACAGAGTGGTAAAAAGAAAAAAAAATCTGGACTATTCAGATTTCTGCTTTCAGGAAATAATAAAAGTGGGCTAATCTGAAAACAAAAAGTGTTTTAATATGGAGAAAACAAACCCTCTAAAAAAATTCACAATGGTATATCTGTATACCCTAGGCAAAGCTGGTGGAATTGTGTTTTCTAACGAAATAATTATCACAAATAATATCAGGAAGAAACTTGGTGGGACAATAACAGCAAAATAGTCTGGCATATTGTCTGGATAAAAGGCAAAACAACAACAAGAACAAAAACAGAACAAGGAAAAAAATGAATAAATTATGCCCTTTGCAGAGTATTGTGCTAATTTAGAAATATCTTTGGAATTTTACAATATAAATTCTCTTAATGAAAGCATTTATCAACTGCGGGTAGTTCACAACCTACATTTGTTCAAAGTTATACTGCACACACTGACAAAAGTGCCTTGTGACCATTTTTCACACTTACAACTGTTTACAGCATCCTCATGGTCACATGATCAAAATTCAGACACTTGACAACTGGTAGGTATTTAACACAGTTGGCAACTGGTATATATTTATGATAGTTGCACTGTCCTGGAGTCAATGTAACCTTCCTACTTGGCTTCCGACAAGGGAAGTCAATGTGGGAAGCCAGATTTGTTTAATGACCAAATGATTCACTTAACAACAACAGTGTTTGCTTAACCACTGTGGGGAAAAATCATAAAATGGGATAAAACTTATTTAACAACTGCCTTGCTTAGCAACATAAATTTTGGGTTCAGTTGTGACCATAAATTGAGGATTACCTATAATTTAACTTTTAAAGCAGACAGAATTCATAAATTCTCACCAAATAGCTTTAATTTATGTTTGTTTTTTGGCATCATCTTCCCAGCTTCTTTATCACCAATAGACCCTCCTCACACACACACTAGTTCTTCTCTTCCATTCTTTCTTGTCTTGAAAGTAGAAAACAATGTTTTGGGCCAACACAGTTTCCAAATAGTCAAACATCTCATCACAACTCCCAGCTACTCATTACTTTACAGTTTCAAAGCAAAGCAGTGTCAGTGTGAAAACAATAGGCAATCACTTTTAAATATGATTTTAATATGACAAAATAAATCTAACTCTGTACTAGGCAGGCGAGTGGCAGGGGATAACATGAGCAAAGGGAATAAAAAGAGCTCTGAAGAGCCCATACCAGTTGCTAATACTTAATCTCTTTAAATAATGAATTAGCTGCTCATATCTACTGTCGCTGCTAAGAGAAAGCACTTTCTTTGTAGAGTGTAGTAAAGCTTGAATACCCATGAATTATTCAATATAAAGTGTGCCACTTAAAATGCCCTGATATTGGAAGGCAAGTGTAAGATTATCTTTTGTCTGTCAGAAAGCATTGCTCCCAAGCTACTGAGACTTGAGGGGCTAAGAAAGGGAGCCAAGATACATCAGGCCAATTCAAGGTGTTACTGCAGTTCAAAGAACTTATCTTATTTAACCTGACCTTCACTCAGAAGCTGTGCTAATACTTCAGAGCTTTCCTCCCTTTTTCCACTGCCATCCTTTTCTTTTTGCACAATTCTTTCCTGGATTCTGTACTTCCAGCGTAACACGCAAACAATGCATACATTTAGTGCATTTAATGCAACAGAGCAGTTTCAAGATTTTATTTGTTGTTTTCCCCCTTTCTTTTCATCAACTCCCCCTTCCTCTTCCCACAGCATAGAGTACCAGGTATTGATCCACCAGTCTTGCTTACATAGAGAAATGTATTTCCTTACTCAGGTTTCTAACGGCTTCCAGAGCTAAGTGATGACCTTTCTTGTGCAAAAAAAATTGTAATCCACAAAAGTAGAAGGGAGGGAACACAGTTGAGTGCATTGAAGTTTGATAGCAATAAACTTCATCTTCCCAACAATCTAAGGGTCCCTATGTATCCCACGAACAGTTCTATTAGACAGAATTGTCTTGATTAAAGAATAAACATGCATTGTATTGAATTGAAAGTAAGATATACAAGGACAAAAAATGTACAATCCAGGCATCCTGTGAAGATCATAACTGCTGTCTGCATTCAGTATCATGGTATTTGCATACCTTATTATGATTTCAGTTTTAATTCCTGACTTAATAAACAGGTATCTCTCAAAATATTACTCTGTTTTAGCATATCATGTTTCACAATTGACCTTGTTGTATCCTCACTTTCACTTCTTTACATTAGAGTCACATCTTCAAATTCAATAATTTCCACTAATTCCCTTTGCTTGTGCTTAATTTTAGGACAGTCAGTTTGGTGTAGTGGTTAAAAAGATCAGGTTAGAAACTGGGTGATCATGACTTCTAGTCCTGCATTAATTCATTTGGGTGACCCTGGGCCAATCACTTTCACTCAGGTATGGGCAAATTACTTGTGAAAATGATGCAAATAAAAATGATTTTCCAAGTAGTCTTCAGTAAACACCTCAAAGGCATCTCAAGTTTAGTTCCATAAAGCAGCATCACCTTAATGATGCTTTTCTAAAATTTAGTTGGATGTTCAAACCAAAAACAGAACATTGTCTTGTTTGAGATTACTGAAATATGATGACTTTCTGGTTATCTTTAAAGTAATAAGAATTGCCTTGAAGTCTTAGTGATGAGAATTGGCTTTCAGCTTCAATAAATAATGATGCCATTAGAAGAATCACCGCTAACCTGATGGACTCCAGATAATGCTGGGACTACAATATATGGGATTTGCTGGGTAGAACTTACAGGAACCTATGACTGAATTCATTTTGATACCAAGTGTAGGAGGACTGCATTAGAAAAGGGCAATCCAAGTCCTGCTAATAGTGCTACTATACTATTACAAGAAATAATGTAGAGTTTTCTTAAAAGGACAAAGAGGTCATCTAGCCACGATTATCTTAGTGGAAAATAACTTGAAACATGAAACAGGCTTTCTGATTAGTTCACAAATTAATAAATATTTAAAATACACTATAAAATCTCGGCAAACTAATTTAAATTCAGATTTTTGATGGCTGGATTGAAAGATAGGCATTTTTAAAAGTCTTGCATGAATTAAAAATGGCTCCAGCATCAAAAAGACTTTAAAAATGTCCCAAGCTCTGTTTCTGAAAGAAGCTGTTTCTACTAGGCTCTTCATAGTGGTAAAGAAATATGGATCTGGTCTGTGTTTGTATCATTAATATTTAATTAGTCTATGTCACAGTCTATATCAAATCATGTCCAACATGGCTTCATGGATCCAACATTATATTTCCTGGGAAATAATATAGAAAGGGTTTGCTGTCGTACTTCTGGTTTTGATTTTTTTAAATTGAGTTCTGATTTTATTTGAATTCTTTAGCCGCTTCATCTCAGCAAATGACTAAGGGCAGCTCACAATTCAGAAACATACATTACAAGTAAAGTCTTGAAAACATTTTAAAACAATAAAAATCATTGAAATCCTACAAATATTAAAAGACCTAATTTGAGTACAAACCAAGACACTGATTTGTTAACAACGTAGCTAGGAGGTGAGGCCTTTGGTGCATGCCCCAGGTTCTTCTTTAAAGCTGGGTCTTTAAAGCTTTGCAGAAACCTAACAGGGGCCATTCTAATCTCTGAAGAGTTTTGTTACATTAGTATGCAATTTACTTAAGTGATTTTTTTTTTTGAACTTTTGGCTTGGGAAATAATTTAAGATGGACAGTAGCAGAACCCATGAATTAGATGTCATTAAACAGCCATGTCATACTAGTTTAATATATTATTTATTGTCTTACACAATAATGTGAAATCACAACTGCCAATTCTTTAGCTGATATTGGCCTTCATACCATCAAATTCTTCCCAAGCACCTAAAGTAAAGGTAAAAGTTTCCCCCATCCAGTTATTTCTGACTCTAGGGGACAGTGCTCATCTCCATTCCTTAACTAAGGGAGCCAATGTTGTCCAAAAACATTTCCGTGGTCACATGGCCAGCAGGACTATATGCAGAGACACATGGAATGCTGTTACCTTCCCACCAAGTGTTACTTATTTATGTACTTGCATTTGCATGTGTTCTTGCTGCTAGATGGACAGGAGCTGGGGCAAGTAACAGGAGCTCACTCCATCACACAGCACTTGCATCTTAAACCCAGGCTGTCTGCCAGTCTTCCAGATGGCAAGCTCGGCTTCTTTAACTACTGAGATATAGCACTCCAATTCCAAGTACATATGATGTCATAATGTATTGATATAATATATGTGCAGATCGAAGTAATGTGGCCTTTTGTATTTGACAGATGGAAATTTTATCAAGGCATGGATTTTCTAAGTGCCATACAAGAGTTTTTGTTATGGCACCAACGTACTGATAACCACCAAAATTATCATAGCCAGTTTATGTCATAATCTTTCAATTTTAATTTTCAGATCTAGATACTTTGTGATTATTTTTGTAATTATTAATTCTTCAGTTTTGTTAGATCACTCCATTCTATTTGAGAAGAAAATTGTGACACATTTCTGTTACTGTTAGTAAATACTTATTTCACATCAATTCTGAAAATATCTACAGCAGAGATTTGAAATAGGTCTTATTACTCTGTAACTAGGTATAAAAGGCTTTGTAACTAAATCTGATCAGAAGAACTTCCAGCCCTTTAAAATTAAAAGATTAAAAAACACTAGAATTTTGCTCAGAAATAGACTGAAAATTAGTTCAGTCCACAAAGTGCAAGCTTAATGTAGTTCATCATTAAATTGCATGTAATAATCTTGTAGCCCTATTCTAGACCAATGTACTGATTCTGAATAATGTGTAAATATACCTCGCATACAATTTGTTGTAAGAGTATAAATAGGAAGTCTGCAGAACAGGGTGGCATTCTGCAGTGCAAGTTATCACTATTCAGGTAAGGTTGCAACTGGGATATCAGCCAAAACTGATAAAAAGTCCTTTAACCCACAAAGGTCACTTGAGCCTCTTACTACAATCAGCGCTGAGATTTTTTGCTACACATTAGAAAAGAGTATAAAGTAGCAGATATTTAACTTGGTGTTTCTTGGTGTCAAGAACCAGTTCTGGGAGATTGGAACAAAGAACACGAGAACAGAGGAGAAGGTTTCTTTCAAAAAATCAGTGCCTCAAAAAGTGATAACAATTTTCAAGAAGTTTCCATCTCTAATCAGATTGCAGATTTTGGTAAATAAAATTTAGTTGGGTAATATGCAAGCCAATCTTTGATTTAGAATGGAAGAAATTAACTTTACTCATCCTCCTTGAAGAAGAGCTTTAAAAGAGAAGAAATTATTTAAATTATATCATTACTAGAACAACTCTCCTATAGCTATCTCAGAGCAGTTGTTCCCTTTTGACTGGTTCAACTAAACTTCCTGATTCCAGCTATCACTCTTCATGCTTTTTGTGTTCCTAGTACAGATTATTTGAAGCATGAGATCAAATAACTTCATGTCTACTATACAATTAGCCAGTTCAAATTTTAAAGAAGCCAGGGCAGGATTATTTTGCTTTTATTCCACCCTGACTGTCAAAACTGAAAATAGAAGTTTGGCCATTATTACTGTCTGCCTTTGGGTGAAGCATCATTGGAGATATGAGATTCTATCAGGATAGTTAGTAAACAAATGGTGATGTTTCGTGATGTTGGAAGGTGCAGGAAGAAAATAGGGAAAGACTGTATATGCATCCAATACTGTTTATCCAATAGTAATGAGAGGGCAGTGCTATTAAAAAGAAGGATACTGGTTTATATTCCAACCTGGAATCAATGCAGATCCAATTTTGAACAAATAAATAAAAAATTCTTTAATTATGGGCTGATTAAAGAACATTAAGAAAGATATAGAAAAGACCAAATTATTAGTTTTTAATGGTTATTTAATGTAAATAAATAAAAAGCCACCTTGCAATATAATTTATCATCACCATGTATCCTCAGTTTACAGTGCCTCCAAACTACTGAACAAATTACAGCCCAATGGACCAAATGCTAACAATTATATATGTGTACTTTGTCTGGACTAATTTGTATATATATCTGATATATCCCATTATTCAGGATTGGCCCAATATATGTTTCAGTTTAAACCAGACAAGGGTGCATGCTCTTCCAAATTTAGATAAAATAGACCATTGAATTGGCAGTAAGTGAAACTTACTTTGATATATGCAATGGTATTTCATCTTTCTAGGATGCTTACCTGCTTTCAAAACCACAGCTCTCATTGAAGACTATGCTATAAAATAAGGAAATTGGGGAAGGGTTAGGGTTAGCCACGATTTTCTTCAACACTGACAATCTGAAACCATTGTATTGTTCAGTTAAATGATCGAGTCAGTCCTGCCATTATCAAGCCAAAGTGTAGGATAGCCAAGGCTTCATGTATACCAAATACTGAAAGTAGAGTTCCTACATGTTACAAAGTGGGGACATCTATGCACGTGTTCTGGGAAATTCACCATTTGAGCTTCATCCACAAAATATAGTACCAAGTAATAGCAGGTGAGACCATCTTGTTAGACAACACAGAAGAAAAGGAAGGCAGATATAAAGTACACCAACAGTGCAATGCCCAACCTGTTTGCCCTTATGAAATGGCAACCTCATGAACTTCTTTGCAAAGTATACACAAAGGGAGATGAACAAAATGAAAGATAGAAACTGAATATAATAATAGAATTATAACAATATTTTTGACAACCAGTTTTGTGTAGTGGATAAGATTTTAGGCTAGAAATCAAGAGACCGTGAGTTCCAGTCCTGCCCTAGGCACAAAGCAGTTTGGTAACCTTGAACATTCACTCTCTCTTATGAGGAAGTTGGCAATAACAGATCACTTCCAAAAAAAACCTTGCCAAAAAACCTACAGGAAGTTGTCTGGGGATTAACATTGATTTGGAAGCACAAGAAAAATATAGGTTAAAAGAAAGGAGATTGGAAGATGTTTATAGAGGAATGTGGTTAACCTTACTTTTTTCTCAGTACCAAGAAACAGTCTTCTTGGTACTGAGACATTAAGCCTTAATGTCACACTTTCCAAACTCATGCTAAATAGTTCTTTTTAACAGAAATAAGTAGCTTCTATACATCTAGAAGACAGAAGATTTTGAAAGCTGGCCTAAAGTAAAACTCGTCATTTTCAGCTATAGCAATAAGAACAGTGGCCTTTTTTTTAACAGTGAGATGCTCAGATGGAAAAATAAAAATTTTAATTGAAATATGTTTCACAGAAGATATTTGCACCTTTTGGGCACCAAGCCGCCTTTCATTTTTGTGAAGTTAAACAAATATAGGCAACATTTTCTTTCTTTTCCAAAGAAACTGTTTGTGTAATTATGAAGCGTATGAAAAAAAGTTCATAGCAGAAGGATAGGATAAAATAGTATGGACTTCTGTTATGAACACCTTTCCTGCCTTTTCAAAAGTACACTTATTGCTAATTAATTTTTCTTAATTGGTCTCTTTTTTTTCTGTTGATGATCTTCTTCTATCCAATATGTGACTATATTTTCAGTCTGTTACATTTATAATACTTCTTAAATACTGAAAATAACACATTTCCATTTTTGTTGCTCAATTTAAAACTACATTGAAAACAGCTCGAAGGAGATATAAAGTGAAAATCCAGAAATATAAATGGATCTTAAGACAAAGATGGATTTATTTAGCAATATTTGGTTACACTGCCTTCTAGATCAAACATGGGGAATATATTCTAAATGCAGATCTTGAAGGACAAAGAAGCTACTCGTGATATCACATACAATTGGATGTCTGTGAGCTCATCCTAAAGAACATTGCACATTTTAGTCATTAAAAGGGACTCATTGCTATAATCCCATTTGGAGGTACAGCATTAGGACTTTGTCTGCCCATTTTTAAATTATTTTTTTGTAAAATGGTCTGTTTTTAGTTCTGCTTTTCTGAGATCACATTGAGAAAGGCAACCAATTAGTTGTTACATGGCATCAATGAAGAAGAATTTGTGTCTTTTGGCCCACAAAAATAGTCCAGTAAGAACATTATAATATTTATTCCAGGGACTGCTGATGGAAGCAGAACATTCCTTTTTTGCCTAGTATGCTATGCACAGAACTGCAGCAAATGAAGAGCTATGCTATTTTTTTGCATTGGAAGCCTCATTTAGACTTCACAGTTAATAATTTTATTTGTCATTACATATAGATATAGATATAGATATGACACAGATATCATGTGTGTATAACCCATTTTATGTATTTGGCAAAGTGTCCCCCATAACGAATTTCAAAGCATGACAAGCTTTTTGTTCGATTTGCTGAAATAGATCAAAGTAGCCACCTCTCTGGAATTTATTCTCTGTTCCTGACAGAGAACTGGGCTAGAAATCAATGACTGCAGGTACATATGAAACCTATTCATACCTTCAGCAGGAATGAGAGACTGATTGGTGTTTTCAAGTTATTTAATGTTTTCTAGATAAGTTCTTTTTAATGTGCAGTTCATTGTTTGGTATTGCAAATGACTCACAAAAGGACATGATAATCAAGATTAATTGCTTCTCTGTGGCACTCTGAGATGTTGAGTTTATACAGTCCCTGGACAGTGGCAAATCACACCTGGAGGCAGAACATTGGATTAATTGCATGATGCTTTAATCCTTTCTGTTCCATGATTCTACAAAGTTTCTTGCTCTCCAATATCAGTTTGTACTTTTTCAGTGTATTAAAATATCACATTTGCAATGGAACTGGTAACATAGATACATGATGATTTGTCAGCACATTTTTTATATTAGGGCAGTAGAATAAACTCTAACAGAAAAAAATGAAGGTTTTTTTTTCTCCTTTATGGCTACTTTTGCTTTTGGGATAAATTTGGTTAAATACAGAGGTGGAATTCAGCTGGTTCTCACCAGTTCACACGAACTGGTTGTTAACTTTTTGCCAAGTTTGGAGAACCAGCTAATTCCACCTCTGGCTGGCCCTTCCCATCCCACTCCGCCCCTCCCAGGAGTCTCCCCATACCCCATTTTGGCTTCCAGGGTGGTACAGGAGGCCTTCCAGGCCCAAAACAGGGTATAGGAGTGTTGCATGGCCCCCTGCACCCTGCTTTGTCTTCCAGGATGGTGTCAGCCCCAGATCCATCTTGATTCAGATTTAGGGCTGCCACAGCAAGCTATGGGAATGGGAGAGTAGAGAAAGGGTGGATAACAACATTCTTTCACCAAAGATCAAGGATGCGTTGCTGGAGTTTGGTAGGGAGTATCTGGACTTGGCGGGAGTTCAGAATTGAGGTGGATTGGAGGGTGTGACTTGAGAGTCATAAAATGCAGCAGGGTGTGAGTTTTAGTGTGGAAGAGGGAAAACATGGGAATTCAGATTTGGGTTTCTCCCAAATGTGCCAACATGACTTTTCTAATAAATTCTTACTTAGATGGACTTTGTCTCTGAGTTTTGAATTGGAATGGAGAGTTTAGTTGGAATGCTGACAGATGATGCAGGAGGCTGTCCAAGCCCAAAACAGGGCACGGGGGTGTTGTGTGGCCTCATATGCCCCATTTTGGCTTTCAGGGTGGTGCAAGAGACCTTCTAGGCTAAAAAAAACCCTGCTCTAGGGTGAGTTGGGAATGGGGATTTTGCATTATGATTGCTCATAAGTAAGTAGGAACCAGTAAAAGGGGAACAGAAAAATCCCTATCTGTAGATCAGCGGAGTTTGCTCTTATTTTCATATACTAGTGGCTTACCCTGTCAGTGTTGATCAGTTGTTTCACAAAAAGTGTTTGATTGGTGCCAGGTCTCTACAGCTTTAGGCACAGAAGGGCTATTCTGCAACCGTCCCTCAAATGTTCTTTGAAATACAGAGTTTCCCAGCATTCCTTTAGGAATCTCCAACATACAAAGTGTAGTCACTCATCCTAAAATGAATCCTCTTTACCTGGAACTTCAAAATGTGCTGTTTGCTGGGGAGGTATGTAGCTAAAAGTCAGAGTACATATAGTGTACATCTGACTTTGCGGATATTTCTTCATAACCAAACAAAAGTGTATTTTCTGTGCAGTTCACACCCCTTGGTCTGATCTGGATGTCACAAAGCAATTTTGTAATTAACTCCACATCCTTTTTGGCTGACAGAGTGCTGCAGGAGGCTGAGTGCTGTAATGCCTCCTGGCCACGCCCACCCTTGCCATGCCCACCCCACCCAACAACACACACACAGACGATCATTAGGGCAGAGAACCAGTTGTTAAATTATTTGAATCTCACCACTGGTTAAATACATCATCCCCATCTACCAAATCATTTCCTTCGTAGTCAGACTAAAGGAGGGATCATTTAATCTATTCTGCTACCATTTTCTAATTCTATTCCAACTCTCATACTCTCAACTCTCATACCATTATGTAGCTAAAAGGGCTAATGAAAAGACACATTGCTTGAGATTGTATTAGTATTATTTCCAGTAGTCTGGAAAGTTCGGGCCTTTTTGATATAGAAATATATAATAATGTACATTGTTTCCTCCTCTCTCTCTCTCTACCCCCCTCTTTTTCTCTCCTTGTTTTTTGTTCCATTTTTCCAATTATCTATTTTTGTTGCTAGTGTTGTTTAATTAATAAATAACAAGATATCTTTTTTCTAACTTTTCTACTGAATACTATGTGAGCTTTCTCTGGTGGAAACTAAACTAAACTGAAAATTATCTAAGTCATTTCACATTTTCCATGACCGCTTTGTCCCACTAAAATTTCCTCAACTGAAAACAGGAGGTAAAAGTTGCACCAAGGTTTCATTGGCTCAAAAATATGTGCACAGGTTTTCTGTAGTTTTGAGGCTATAAACAAAATGGTCTTGCAAAGTAAAAGAGGAATGAAAGTATAATCAAAACACCTTAAGAGAAGATGGAAATATGTACTTCATTGGAAACTTATATTTCACATTCCATATCTGATTTAGCAATGGTTTCCATCTGTCTGGCTTGGAGAGTTAGAGGTTGAGAGGGAAGCAATCAATGATTATGGTATTTTCCTTTTTCTTAAACCATCCCTGATTTCACAAATATAGAGATTCTTGAATGAAACTCATGCCATACCACATACAGTATATGCTGAGAATATGCATCCAAATATATTCATTTATAATGATATAAAACACATTTTCTCTGTTTTTTTCTTGAAATGATTAAGGGGGCTATGAAAAAGTAACTTCAACATAATAGGATATTTTAGATTGGGAACAGGTAGAACTATGGTTCTTTCTATCAAGGTTAATTCTGCACTTGTCCCAAACTTCTTCAAAAAAAAACCCCCAGAAAGTCCAGTTGCCTCTTGAAAAAGCACCTTTGGAACAACCATGACCTGGATGACTGAGAATCTCCATAGACACTTAATTCTGCACTCCTAAATAGATCACCATGGACACAACTTAATTGAAAATGAAACATATTCTGGGTACTATCACTCTGGAACAATATTACCATATTGTCAAAGTCATCTAAGATGCAATCCTATTCTTCCTTATTGGAATGTAGAATTTATTCCAATCTACAATAGGCACCACTGTGCTAGATTCCCATGTTACCATCAAGCTTCTGTAGCAAATCAATTTCCTGGTTTGGGATGGCATAGAAGGAAACTGTAAGAACATCTCGAAGAATTAGCTAGGTCAGAACTGGAATTGTAAGGTGGGTAATTTCCTGTTAGAGTCAAGGTGCAATGGCACTTTGCTCCCATTTGTGTACTCTCTATGTGTATGTGAATATGTGTGTTTAAATGAATGAGTCTCCCTCTTTCCTGTGAAGTCAAGGTTCCATTATACCTAAATAACATGTCATGGCATTTTTAAACAGTAAACAGTTTTGTTCTTCCTCACTATTGAAACAAGTACAATAAGACAATGATAAGGATATGAATGTATCTCTCAGTCCTGCCCCAAGTTGGTCCCTTAAGTAAGAATGATCCTCAGCTCCATTCAGAGTGAAAGGTTTACTTTACTAAAAGCCAAATGGATTACAGAATAGCAAAGTCAGTACTGAAGTTCACACACCAAACTTTCCTGGTTAACTTTCCCCATCCAATTCCTCCCCAGTTCCTCCCGCTTGTTGGTCCCTTATTGTCCAATTAAATTGGAATAAATTGTTAATAAACTGTCTCTTCAACACTGAGGTGGTTGGTGAGCCATTACATTCTACTCACAGCACTTAGACCTTAGATGGTGTCTCCAGAAGATACAATGAGTAGTTAGTCTTCCCACCTCCCAACCAGCTCCCCACCCCCATAGTTCATGGCAGACTGGCAGCTATCAATTGTGAAGTTTAAGCATATGATGACAGTTCTGACAGTATTGATGTACAAAGTTCTGATTGAAAATAAATTCTTACAGTTCCACATTAGTAAGCTGAAGGAAGATCTACTCAGTATTGGTGAGGTTGGCAATAGTAAGGACACTTGTAGGGAGGCACAAAAGTGTTTCTGAGGATTTGCAGGATAAGGCTAGTGGTTTGTTGGAAGTGGCAGACTGATCTCTGTTTTTGTTGAACCAAAACTACCCAACCAGATTTTTAATTTAGCATTGAGCTACAAATGGGGGAGGGGTGCAAGTTTAAAAGATCCATTCTGAAATTCCTTTTTATGGGGACTGATCTTGAGCTGATATGAGATTTATAAAAATAATTGCATGATAGTACTACAAATGTTTATTCCATAGTCCCTACATTCAGTGAGACCTGTTTGCTCATTCATCAGGACCCTTGGATTTATACCTCTGGTGTGAAATAAAGTTGACTACCTTTTGCCCTTGGCAAGATGATAGTTGATCTTGGCCCTCATCCTTTAGTTTATGAACAAACCTTTGGCTCTGGTTCTTATGTAAACATAAAGTTTTTGCAGAAGAAAGGAAGGGTGTCACCTGATTGAGAAGCTTTCTTTTTCATTTTCCACAAGCTGCTTGAATCGCTCTCTTCATTTTGAGTAATCTCTCTTCTTCATGAATCCTACAATGAACAGAATGATAGCTTTGTAGGCTGACCTACTTCCACAAGTGCAATACCAGATGTCTTATGCTTCAAAACATTCAAAGCAATACTATAAGTACTATCACTATTTATGTAGTAATCAGCTGCTGCATTGTCTATTCTCATTTGAATTTGTCTTGCTTTTGACCTAACTCCAGGAAAACAAATAGCAAAAAAGGGGGGGAAAGAATCAGAGAGATAAGCCCATAATACCTTACCTAAGGCAGAGAAATTTTTGTAAACTGACATCAATCAAATACAATCTTCGAGGGAAGAGAGAATGTTTGATCTCTACAGCGCTGTTTTGAAAAGACAGAATGCACTTCTGGGATCTCACTTTATGCCTGAGGTTAGAAGAATGTCAGTTTTTCTTGATAAAATGAGATTAGAACAGTCTCTTTTTTCTTCTTCTCCTCCCCCTCCACTTCCTATGGACAAATCTGTCAGATGTCTTGTCCTCCTGTAGGGAATTTGGATTCTTTCAGTTCTGCAAATGCTATTCTACCTACTCCAAATTTTCTTGCAGAAGTGGCTAAGTGACCTTTGTTTTATTCTCTCTGGTTTCATGAACATATCAACCAAGAGTATAAGATTTAAATAGCCATCTATTGATTCTGCTGGCATAGTAGAAGTATTAATGTTCCCGTTTGAGTTTAATCATAATGATGATTTTTTTAAAAAAAACTTATTTTGTTTATAAGTAATTTAACACAGAGAGCAAGCAAAACATCACTATCAATATCTTTTCTACCAACTGTAATTCGATGAATAGGATATTGGAATCAAGCATCGTTGTGGATACTAGTCATGGAAACTTTGTGCTGAACAAAAAATCCAGCTTACAGAATTTATCTTAAAATTACATTAATATAAATTTTAATGTTTTTATCAATATATTTAAGGAAGTCAGGAGGTTTTTCTTACTAAATTCACTAGACATAAATAAAAGAAATTTTAACTCAGAGCTGAAGCCTTGATCAGCTTTGCTTAAGTTTCACTAGAGGAAAAGGGAGGGATGTTTTTCTTTTTTCAACTGGAGTATTTGTTCTTTCATTCACTGACTTTTTAATTAGATTTATATCTACCTTTCCTCTAGGAGATCAATGTATACTCTTGAAACTTCTTAATATCTTAAATAAATACAGCTTGCAAAAATGCATTGCATTTGGAGTATTTCTAGGTAGTATTCCAATTAAACTCTTCCTCAAAGATATTATGTTATTTTCTTTCTAGTTCAATTTTCCTTTTCCCCAAAAAATATAATTTAAAATGTTAATAGTTTCCTCCTATTTTTTCAATTTTTGAATAATGGAGAGAATGGAGAGAAAAACTGTACCTGAAATTCAATTAAAGTATATACTCTGTTAAACAAAGAAAAATGGTTTGGTTTGGCCTTAGCCTATTTATGAATCAAACCTTTTATATACTATGTACTTTATAATAATTTGAAGCACAACAGAGTATGATTATACCTATAAAGATATTAAAATTCTTCTCTCTCTTTTTCCTTTTCTCCATTCACCTATGAATGTTTGAGACAAGCATTATGAGCTGAACCTCAAAATGGCGTATTTATGAGCTTAGAAATACACGTTACCCAGAATTATAGCTGTTTAGAATTTTGTGGTATAACTTTCAGTTCCAAAGACATATCAAAAAGAAAGACTAGTCCACAATATATTTAAGTATTGTTTTGAAATTAAATACATTGAAAAATAAGAATTTAGAGGTAGAAAGTCTTTTAAGATATGAATTTATTTATGTATTTAAATATGAGGTTTGGAGTCTTAATCTTAGGCTACACTGAGTCAGTTTTAACATGATTCCTTTCCTTTCTAATCTATGCAGGAAGGTGTCGTACCTCATAGAGTCTTTCAACAGGTGTAGTTGAAATATATGTATCATAAACATATAAATATTTGTCTGAAGATGGGAGACAAAATGGATATCTGTATCCACATTAATGTTATAAATGGATTTCTCACTTTACAGACAATTAATTTTAAACAGGAATTATTAATTATGTTAATATTTGTCATGGCTCTGAGTGAAACATATACATTTTCTTGTGTATTTATTCATTCATTTATCCTTTTTTGTACTTGCATTTGATTGTATATTTGGTAGGTGTAGACTGGGTAAATTCCCATTCTTATACTGTAATTGAGATCTAGTTATTGAGGTAATTCCTCGTTAGGAGAATGAGTGCACACAGGGAGATGTAGTGAGAGTAGTGAAGAATAACACACAACTAGCACACAGAAACACTGTATAGTAAAATGTAGGTTTTTACTTCCAATAAACATTTAAGCAAAGTCCAAACAAGCAGTCCAAGTCATTCATGGTTAAAGCAGTCAGTTTTCAGTCCAGGGATAATCCAAATAACAAAGTCCAGTATCAAAAACAGTTCAGTAACAGACTTAAATCAAATCCAAGGCGAACTATGATCAGTAATACTCAATAGGAATGGCAACACTCTCCAGAACAACAGAACAGGACAACCCAGGTTTCTGGCTCCATCTTATGGCCATTTAAAGAACCACACCCAATTACAATTTTAGCATTCCCTTAAAGAGACAGTATTAAAATGTGTATCCTGGTTTATATATTTTCCAACCCAATTATTAGGTGACTTACATTCCTAACACTAGTCAATCTACGTTTAGAACTAGTCATGAATAGATTCCAGAAGATGAAAACCTTTTCCATATATTACTCCATTTTCAGATGTTATCCTTGCCTTTTAGATTTAGACTTTCCTTTTATTTATCTTAAATACACAGACACATTTATCTGTCATCCTACTGAGATCTCAAAGAGGAAATTACAATATGAATACCCTGAAAAACAGGCATGAGACCATTTCCCCTACCCATCTTCACAGAACCTGCCTATTTTGACTAGCCCGATGCAGGTAGCCCCCAAATCTGAGACAGCTGGTTGAGCAGCCTCCAGGGCAAAGCAGCTCCAAAAAGAATTTCTTCACTATGTACATCCAGAATCTCTGAGCTAATTATCAGGGTTGAGATTCTTAACTTAATCATCACTCCTCAGTCTCTAGAGTGTGAGAGAATCAAAGAAATAACCCCTGCCTCGTTGGACTGAGCACGCAGCAAAAGAGCAAAAGTCCAATGCAATTATCAGCTGAGCAACCTTGTGGTTGTGATGCAGAACATTCCCCACAGGGCATGAAATTAGCTGAAATTCAGACCAAAACCACAATGTTAAAGAAAAGAAAAAAAAACTCATTTGCAGAAAGCAAAGTGTTTTGTTCATTAAAAAGTTCCAAAGAGAGCAGAAGGATACTGCTTTCTTTGTTTTAACATCAATTTGAACTCAGGTTCTTCTTACATAGTACATGTACATGAACATTAGGAGGAAGACAGCTAGTTATTTTACCAGATGACAGTAAAGTCTGTGCAAAGCACATAGAATTAAAAACAAACTTTGATGAAATTTATACAATATTTTCTCTTTATCACCCTCATTAACTTTCAGTTTGACAGGAAATCCTATCACTTAATTACTATAAAAATTTTAAAAACTTCCTAGTAGATTTGCAAGCAGTCCAGTCCAGCCCAGCATAGTAAACATCATTGGGTAGAATTTCTTTATAGAAAGTCAGTTTTGTATAGTGGTTAAAGACTCTGGGCTCTATCATGGATTCTAATCCTGCCTTAGGTACAAATGGTCACCTGACCTTAGCACAGTCTTTCTCCTTAGAAGGCCTTAGAAAGCAAGGAATAGCAGATTACTTCCAAAGATGTTGCCATGAAAATTGCAGGACTTGTGCAGGCAGTCAATAAGAGTCGCCCAAAAGATGATGATAGAAGATGATAGATAGATATAGATGAGAGATGAGAGAGAAAGAGAGAGAAAGAGAGAGATAGGTAGGTAGGTAGGTAGAAGATGAGAGAGAGAGAGAGAGAGAGAGATGAGAGAGAGAGAGAGAGACATGATAGATAGATGATAGATAGATAGAGATAGATAGATAGGAGGGGGAAGGGAGGGAGGGGGAAAGGGAGGGAGGCAGAGGGAGGGAGGCAGAGGGAGGGAGATCAAGCCAAGCATGTCTTATATGCTTGAATCAGACTTGAGTTATGATGCCTTGTAGAATTGTCAAACAAACAAACTTATGTTCCTGCTTCCAGATTGCTTTCAAGGAGGGACCACAACTTGCCAGAAAATACTATTGAACATGATGATGGTAGAAGGAAATGCATATCTACATTAGACCCAACAGACACACCATAAAAATGTGCATAGGATAAAATGAAAAGAGTACCCTGAGCCAAAAATGTAGAACTTAAAACAAAGTAGTTAGAAAGCTGAACAATTAAAAGAATTGTAAGGAGCAAAGCATTTTTTAAAATTCTGCAGATATTTAACTGCCATCATAAGAACCAGAAAGAAAGCCAGAGGGATGTTCATATTATTGTCATGGGAAGTAGCAATTCATGATAACTTTTAAATAAACTGGATCCAAAACAAGGTAGCAAAAACAAATAGAACACATATCACAGGAGATAGAGAATGGAAAGAGGCCAAATGTTCATTATTATTATTATTTGTATTAAGTAATAATGCAAAACATAAATATCACTTTTCTACAACAATTGTTCTATCGTATTAGTAGGTATGAACTGGTCATTCATATATATATATATATATATATATATATATATATATATATATATATATATATATATATATATATCATTCAGCTTTGTTCGGGTATTTTCCCGCGTCATTGTAGTTGTGCTTTTAAAGTTGTAGCAACATTTCGGCAGAATCTCATCTGCCATCATCTATATATATTGTTCTCAATAATATTAAATACAAGGGACTGTCCCTAAGCCTAGAAGAATCTTCTTCCTTTAGTACAAGGTGGGAACCATGTAGAAGAGGTGTTAATATGCTTAAAAAGAAGAAGACCGCTGAAAAGAGCAAGGCCAGCTGACGAAAGGGAATAATATAAAAGTTGAAAAGAGGGAACATATAGACAGAAAAAGTCACTGTGGCTGAGACCACCGAGAGGGAATTATGAAAATCTTTCAGATGCAGGGTGAAAGAAAGTAATAAAAGAAGAAAAAATTAAGAATTGTAGGTTTTATAATGGAAATCATGAGCACAGAATACCAAATGTGAAATGGAGAAAAATTCTCCCCCTCACCCAACACGATAAATGGGAAGAAACTGTAGAAAACACATATCTCATTCATTTTAATATAAATGATAGAAGATAATTAACATACTGTATGTGTTGCATTCAAGGTAAGGAAAAGGACAGAGAAGATGGTGCATATAGCTTGTAAGCAGCCAGGGAGCATTGTAGGAAGAGCAGATTGGGTACTATCCCAAAGTCAGGTATGATTCATCTGAACTCGAGACAATTTAAATATCTTTCATATACTAACAAATTGGTTTTGTCATTGTTCTTGGAGATTTGACAGCTTCTCTAACAATGTCATTGGAAGGACAAACTGTCTATCAGAGCCTAAAATCTTCTCTCTTAAAATGCTATGTGGGAAGAGTTGAAGATTCATCTGCAGCTATTAAGCACAATCTTGTGGATTAACTAGAAATGTCAAAATGACAAGGAGACTTATTAAGCTTTTTTATTAGTCCTGAAATTGGTTTATTTCTTTTCTTTTCAGTAGGGGATGGGTTGGTTTCAAATCTTCTATTCTTGCAACATTGGTAGAAAATTTTGTTGCCTTGGAATGGAAATACAATCCAATTTGCCTTCAACATTGGTCTCAAAATTGTTTATTTCTGAGATTGGAGATTCCAGTTTTGGAAAGTTTGCACAACTTGGGAAGGGGCATGAGTCAGGCAGACCTGATGCAGCCCTCCACCAAAGTTGAGGGCTGCATCAGAGACCCTATACCATTCTGATGACTGTACAATCTCTTTTTAAAAACCTCCAGCATTGGAGCATCCACAGCTTCTGAAGGCAAGCCATTCCACTGGTTAATTGTTTTGACTATCAAGAAAATTCTCTTTAGTTCCATGTTCTGCAGTTAAATTCTCCTTAGTTCCATGTTCTGCAACCCAACAAGACAAACACAGACTTCAGAGAGTAATTAGAACTGCAGAAAAGGCAGTTACTACCAACCTGCCTTACATTGTGGACCTGTATATTGCACAAGTCAAAAAAAGGGCTGTGAAAATATTGACATACCCCTCACATCCTGGACATAAACTGTTTCAACTCCTACCCTCAAAACAACCTACAGAGCATTGCACACCAGAACAAGTAGACATAAGAATAGTTTTTCCTGAATGCCATCACTCTGCTAAACAAATAATTCCCTCAACACTGTCCAACTATTTACAAAGTCTACACTACTATTAATCTTTTCATCACTCCTTATCACCCATCCCCTCCCACTTGTGACTGTATGGCTGTAACTTTGTTGCTTGTATCCTTATGATTTATATTGACTGTTTCCTAGTATGATTTGATTGCTTATTGTACCCTATGACTATTATTAAGTGTTGCATCTGATGATTCTTGACTCTTGTATCTTGACAAATGTATCTTCTTTTATGTACACTGAGAACATTTGCACCAAGACAAATTCCTTGTGTGTCCAATCACACTTGATCAATAAAGAATTCTATTCTATTCTATTCTATTCTATTCTATTCTATTCTATTCTATTCTATTCTATTCCAACTAAATTTATATGGGCTGAAAAAAACCTGAGAATAAGGCTAAAACTACTGCTGGATAACAGAAATAGAAGTGGCTTGGGACTACAAGTCTGGAAATCATACTATCACACAACAGCATTAGTATGGATCAAAGAATGGATGTTCTTGAATAACAAAAGAATATGTACAGTGAGAGCATATGCACCAAGACAAATTTCTTGTGTGACCAAATCACACTTGGCCAATAAAGGGTTATATTCTATTCTATTCTATTGCTAGAGTCTTCATCCAGTTTTGTTCACCACATTACAAAAAAGATGTTGAGACTCTAGAAAAAGTACAGAGAAGAGCAACCAGGATAATTAGGGGACTGGAGACTAAAACATATGAAGAATAGTTACAGGAACTGGGCTTGGCTAGTCTAGTAAAGAGAAGGACCAGGGGAGACATGATAGCAGTCTTCCAATATTTGAGGGGCTGCCACAGGGAGGAAGGAGTCAAGCTATTTTCTAAAGTGCCTGTGGGCCTGACAAGGAATAATGGATGGAAACTGAACAAGGAGAGATTTAACCTGGAAACAAGGAGAAACTTTCTGACAGTGAGAACAATCAACCAATGGAACAGCTTGCTCTCAGAAGTTGTGGGAGCGCCATCTCTTGAAACTTTCAAGAAGAGATTGGACTGCCATTTGTCAGAAATGGTATAGGGTCTCCTGCTTGGGCGAGGGGTTGGACTAGATGACCTACAAGGTCCCTTCCAACTCTCATTATCTGTTATCTGCTTAACTCCTTGATTAATTTCCATTTTTACTTCTTGTCTTTCCCTGAGGTGTTTTAGAGAATAGGATATCCCCCTCTTTTTTGTGATAGTCTGTCAAATATTCTAATCATGCTATTATGTGACCACAGTCCTTCTCTTTGTTGCACTAGACATACCCAGTTCCTGCAACCATCATCATATGTTTCAGCATCCAGCCACTTAATCATTTTTGTTGCTATTCTCTGCAGTCTTTCCAGAGTTTCAACATCTTTCATCTATCAGGGTGACCAGAACTGGACACAGTATTCCAAGTATGGTTTTGCCAAGGTACTATATAGCAGTACTAATATTTCATATAATCTTGATACTATTCTTTTGTTGCTGTGTTCTAGGACAGCATTCGACAGCTGCAACACACTGCTGACTTATACAAGTGATTTTTCCACTAGGACTCAAAGATCCCTCTCATAGTTACTACTTTTGAGCCAGTTGCTACCTATGCTATACCTGTGCATTTAGTTTTTCTTACCTAAATATAAGACCTTATTTTCTCAGCATTGAATTGCATCTTGTTGGATAGGGCCCAGTGTTCAAATCTATCAAGGTCTTTCTGCATCTTGAACCTATCTTTTAATGTGTTGACTATTCCTCCAAACTTGGTGTTATCTGCAAATTTGATGAATTCACCTTCCATCTCCTCATCTAAATCATTTATGAAGATGTTGAGGAATAAAGGGCCTAAGCAGAACCTTGAGGTACCTCACTATATACTTTCCTCCATGTAGATGTAATTCCATTTAGGACTACATGAGGAGTGTGGTTTTCCACCAGTTATGAATTCATCTGGTGCTGATGTTGTGTATCCCATATTTTCCTATCTTACCAAGAAGTAAATTATGGTCTACTTTGTCAAATGAGTCACTGAAGTCCAAATATGCTATGTCCACAACAGTTCACTGGATAACTACTTTAGTTATTGTCAAAAAATGCCATAAGATTTCGTTGACATTATCTGTTTTTGATCAACCCTTATTGGCTTCTAGAAATATTTTTTTTTATTTGATTTGTCATTCGCTTACAAAATAATAGGTATAAGTATAAACATGAGTAAGAATACAGAAAATAGGTACGATTAAATGGGGACAATAGAACAGGGACAGGAGGCACAATGGTGCACTTATGCACACCCCTTACAGACTGCTTAGGAATGGGGTGAGGTCAACAGTGGATAGTTTGAGGTTAAAGGAGTAGGGGTTTGAGGATGTAACTACAGAGTCAGGTAGTGCATTCTAAGCATTGACCACTCTATTGCTGAAGTCGTACTTTCTGCAATCAAGTTTGGAGCGATTAACATTGAGTTTGTATCTATTGTGTGCTCTTGTATTGTTGTGGTTGAAGCTGAAGTAGTCACTGACTGGTAGGACATTGTAGCAGATAATTTTCTGTACTACGCTTAAGTCCAACCATATGCGGCATAGTTCAAGATTGTCCAAGGCCAAAATTTCAAGTCTGGTGATATAGGGTATTCTGTTGCAAGCAGGGGAGTGTAGTACTCTTCTCATTAAATACTTCTGGACTCACTCAATTGTATTAACGTCTGATAAAGAGTGTGGATTACAGACAGATGAGCTGTATTCAAGTATTGGTCTCACAAAGGTTTTGTATACCCTAGTTAGCAGTGCAATATTTCCAGAGGAGAAGCTTCATAAGATTAGATTTACAACTCTTAATGCCTTTTTGGCAATGCTGTTACAGTGACCTCTGGCACTTAGGTCATTAGATATGAGTACTCCTTGACAGAGTGAGGGTCATCAATGAGGTCATATCTGCCTAGTTTGTATTTGGTGCACTGATTTTTTTTACCAAAGTGTAGGACAGAGCATTTGTTGGTTGAGATTTAGAGTTGCCAATTGTTTGACCATTCAGACACATAATCAAGGTCACTTTGAAGAGCAGTAGCATTGTCGGTTGTGTTGAATAGTTTTACATCATCTGCGAAGAGGACACAGTTGCTTATAAGGTCGCAAAGGTCATTTATATAGAGTATAAAGAGTGTGGGTCCTAGAACACTGCCTTGGGGGACACCGCTGTTAACTGGAGGAGGGTTTGATATAGCGCTCCCTATTTTTACTATTTGTTGCCTGTTTGACAGGAATGCAGTAATCCACTTATGAAGGAATCCGGAAATGCCATAAGAGTTTAGTTTTAAGAGTAGTTTGTCATGTACCACTGAATCAAAGGCTTTGCAGAAGTCTATGTAAATTGCATCTATTACTTTACCCTGGTTGAGTAGAGTAGTCCATATGTTTTTGCAGTGTAGGAATTGTAGGTTGCAAAACTTTTTTTTTCCTGAAACCAAATTGTTTTTTGGAGAGTAGGTTGTTTGACTCTAAGTGGAGGGTGATGAATTGGTTAATGAGTGAGATTGGTCTATAGTTTTCGACCAGGCTGGGGTCACCTTTTCTAAAGATAGGGATGACCGTAGCTAAGGACCATAGGTTCAGTAAGGAGCTGGTTCTGAATGATATACCATATATAATGCTTAGAGGTTCTGCTATGACAGAGGAAAGCTTTTTTAAGAAATATGCACATAATCCATCAGGGCCAATAGTTAGGGATGGTTTTAGATTTTGTAAAGCCTTTTCTAGGTTATCTTCTGTAAAGTAAATATGAAGTAGATCATTGCAGTTAGTTGTGGTACGACTAGGAAACGAGGGGCATGAGCCATTGCTGTTAACAAAGACTGAGCTGAAGAAGAATACCTTTGCTTGCTTGTAGGTGTCCGCAGACCTGTTGCTTGATTATCTTTTCCAGGATTATCCCAAGTATTGATATCAGGCTGACTACTATTTAGTTTCCTGGAGCCATTTTTTCCTTCCATATCTTGAAAAAAAGGAACCACATCATCTATTTTCCAGTCCTCTGGTAGTTTCCTGGTGCTCCAGGATCTTTGAAAGGTTTGGTTCAGTGGTTCCAAGATCATGTCTGCCAGTTCTTTCAGAACCCTGGCATGTAATCCATTTGGTACTGTTTATTTGAATTTATCTAAGGTGGTCAGGTCTTACTATTTTCTTGCTCATTTACCTTATATCTCTTTTATGATTCTGTTTTTATAAATTGGACTATTTTTTTTTCCCTTTTGTGTGATGATAGATACAAAGAATGAATTGAGCAGTTCTACTTTCTCCCTGCAGCCTATCACTTCCTTGCCATCTTCTTCCCTTAGTGGACTTATTGTTTTCTTGGCCTTTCTCTTGCTTTTTACATATTGTCCCACCCAATTTATAACCTTTTTTGCTATGGTTGTTAAGCAAATTACTGCAGTTGTTAAGGGAATCATTTTTTTGTTAAACAAATCCAGCTTCCTCCATTAATTTTGCTTGTTGGAAGCCAGCTAAGAAGGTTGAAAATGGTGATCACATGACCCCACAACCCTGCAACCATTGTAAATATATTATCATGTGCCTGAATTTTTATCACATGACCATGGGGAAGCTGCAGCAGTCATACGTGTGACAACCAGTCATAAGTCACATTTTTCAGTGCTGTTGTAATAACTTCAGTTGCTAAATGAATAATTGTAAATCAAGGATTGCTTTTATTGGGATGGATTCCATACTGAATATGTCAAATATTAGCAGAATGAAGACTTCATTGGGGACCATTTCATAAAAACATTTAACTTTGAAATATTGGGTCAGTCTCATAAATATGTCAATAAACCATTGTTCCCTGTCAATTTTAAACTAAATCCCACCTTCATTAAAGGAATATGAAACATTATTTTAGCCCTAATAATAAGCACAAAGGGAACTGGTCAGTAACTATGATAAATATGTTTTGCTCTGTTCATCGTCACTTCACAGCAGTTTCATTTGAGCCTCACTTTAGATTTAGAAATGCCATTCTACCAAAATTATACTCCTGACATCCCCTCATTTCTGGGTTTATTCACTTTGGCCAGATGAAAAATATCTAAACAAATTAACTAGACAGTCAGATTCCTTAAATGCAAAAAGCCACATTATATATTAAACTTAATTAAGCAAATAACTCTGCTTGATCCCTTATGATTGAATCTATAAAAGGAAAAAGAACATTCCAAGAAAGTCATCAATACCAATTGATGCTATTATTAAATAAATGAAGTCTTTCTAGTCATGATAAAATACCTAGCGTATACTCTATCAAAGAAATATAGCGGACTGGGCTCAACTGAAAGCCATTAGAAGGACCTGGGCTTAACTCCACTTTCTTGCTGGAAGTCATTTAAGAAAAACTTAAATCTGAAGATTATTGAAACAATCTCGATTTGAAAGCTCACATAAACCGATCTTGATTTTTTTTCCAGTTTTTGTGACTGCTCTTTGTTTTTTCAGACAATCATCTAAAAAAGGAACGGAACGGAACGGAACGGAAAGGAAAGGAAAGGAAAGGAAAGGAAAGGAAAGGAAAGGAAAGGAAAGGAAAGGAAAGGAAGTGTGGTACTCTAAACTACTTCTGTTCATTTTTAAAAAGTGCTGAATCTTGTTGGTGACAACTCATTCTGATTTTAAGTTTCAGGTCAAACCACAGAACCTTGGATACAGAATATAGTGCCTTAGCAAATAACAAAACATTACTCAGAATTTTCAGGCTGGTATTTATCTGAATATAATAACTCTGAAAGAGTAACCAGTTGTATTCTAATAATAAGAAAGATGAAATAGTAGTTCTTAACAACCATGAAACAAGAATTTTATCTTATTTAAAATGGACTCCATATAAGACAAAGGAGTTGCATATCAACTTAAGCAGAACTTGACTTAGATCTGCTTTTACTGGTTCAGCCATAGTGTTTTCATTTGGAAAACTTTACATCATCGCCTTGGCAGACAGTCAAATGTTCTTCTCCGCAGTCTGCTACTTTTCCTTTAGCTTACCCAAAAATAGCCACTCCTAGATTTAGTGTCCTCAAATTACTAATGCTTACAGTCATGAGTGTTGTAAACTTTCAGCTGGGTCACCAGAAATTTGCTATTGCTGAACAAAGAAATATGAGTGGAGAGTCTATACATATTTACATTCCAAAGACTGGCATTTCATAAGGTATCTCTGGGTGAACTTAAATTGGCTGACAGATGTAATTGACCTTCCTTTTAAATATATTCACTTGCACACAGTTCAGATGATGGCGTTGAAAGCAGAACTTTGTACAGACAGTTCTCAACTTACAACCATAGTTGGAAATAAAATTTCTGTCATGAACTATGAAGTTGTTAAGTGAGTCATCACATGATCAGTCTTGATTTCATAACTATTTTACTATGTTGTTAAGTGAATCATGGGGTTGTTAAGTGAATCCAGCTTTTCCCATTGACTTTGCTTGTCAGAAGCCAGCAGGAAAGGTGACTAATCAAGATTATGTGACCACAGGAAGCTGCGATCATTATTAATACAAGCCACTTGACAACTTCTCAAATTATGATCACTTGACTATGGGAATTGTCATAACTTTGAAGATTTTTTCAGCACCATTGTAACTTGAACCATTGTTAAATGAATGATTGGACATTTGAATAGAAAACCTCCAAGGACCCTTCCAGCATTATTTGGTGTTCTATTCTCAGAAACTTTATTGATATTTGTGTCCAGGTGCCTTTTTGCTAGCTGGGGCTTCTGGACCTAAAACAACACTAGCCCTTTATCCAGAAACATCATGGTATTTTTTAAAAGGGGATCTTTAACTAGAGGTCGTACAAATAACTTCTTTAAGAGAATGGAGTCTTCAGAAACTATTAACTATAGAGTTTCCTCTAGAACATCCCATTATGCCACTTTGTAGCTCTGGCATTGCCTTAAAATAATGTCGAGTCTCTCCTGCTGTTATTACTGGACATTCCGTTAGCTCAAGGTACAGTATTAAAGTGGTAAGATCTGTTCCCTATGCCAAGGAAGACATTAGAACTCAGAGCCAGAAACCTGAAAGACATATTTATACTAGGCAGTTTCTTGGCTCCTGATAACAGTTTCAGAGCGGCTCTGATAAAATGAAGGTAACCAAAAATATATTTCCAGTTACCAAAGCCTTTCTCTTCTGTTTACTCCATAACAGTTTTATTTGAAGAGGAGTTCTTGAAAAAAATCACCACATTTGCATGAAGGCAAGGCATCTAAGGAAACTGCCTATATGCTTTATTTTGTCTGTATTTTTTTCAACAAAATGTTCACACTATTTCTTCCAATAAGTTTCAAAAATTAACGAACACAATGTGAGAAACTCCATATAGCTCCCAGAGGCCTAAAATAGTTTAGTTGGCTGAGGAAGACTCAATCTTTTACATCAGCCTCACAGCTCCAGAGTGGATTGATTTAATTCAAATAAATAAATTGTGTGTGTGTGTGTGTGTGTGTGTGTGTGTGTGTGTGTGTAAGAGAGAGAGAGACAAAGACACAGAGATAGAAAATAGTGAGTGAAAGCGAAAGAGAATACATATTTCATCATCAATGTTAGCACTAACATTAGGTGTACATATGGTAGCAGATACATATTCTCATGCTAGAAATAGAAAGCGGGGTGATAATTGGTCCAAATTATCTTATTAATAATTTCAAAAGAAAAAAAAATATGAGGAGGAAAAAGTTGCTATGCCTACAAAATATATATATATATATTTGCCTGTTTTTTAAAAAATCTTCCATCATTGTAAAACTATTTCTTCCCATTCTTCCAATTTTTTTGCTAATGAATAGTGGTGGGGATCCTGATCAGCTTCCTGGTGGCAATTTCATCTGAGATTGAAAAGATTGAGATATCTTCTCAAAAGCAGGGGAAGAAGGTTTTGAAGGGGTTTCTTCTTTTTTAAAGAGCTATTGAAATACAGCTGATGAAGTCTACTGACATGCTGGACTGGCAAAGTCAAATCTCTTCAGCAAATGAGGCAAGATGACTTGATGCAAGATTTCACTCAAGCCAATTAAATTGTTATTTTGGGAAATCGTACATTTGTATTCAGTGTCATAGTGTCACTCATTAAATTATTATGAGGATGATTAGAAAATTATCTTAATGAAAAAATGTTAGTCTGTACTTAGCAGCCTAAAATATGCTATTACTTCACTTACTTCATGATCAGATGGCCATTGATCATCTCACTAGGACAGTAATCACGAGCATTTCCCTGTTACAGTCCTTTAAGCAGAACTCATTCGTGGTTTAAACCAGAAGCTTAATTCTCCAAAAGGGCAAGTACCAAGTGAGCATAATTTAGTAATCACTAAAAAGAATAATGGCAAAGATAGCCCTGGGGATGATAACAGCATTAATATTTGAAAAATTAAATGATACAGATCTTCCTGGTTGGGAAATACTATGTGCACAGAATGAATAAAGTTAATTTGGACTGATGTCACTTTTTGTATTCTGGGAAGATCCCTTAATATCAGTGGAATTTAAGTCAGCCCCGTGAGACACGCCACCTCACCCTGGTCAGTTTTTCAAGAAAGACTGTCACTTTCATTCTGCCATGAAAACAATCAGGACTCTAAGTACTGAAGTGCCCTCCCCACCACTGGCTCCCTACCCATTCTTTCCCTGTTCTAAAACTTGGGGCATAGCCAAAAATAACTGACTCAGGTCCCATAGATTCTGATGGATTCCATTCTAAGTATGGCTAAATCAGGAACTAGGACTTTCATTTCTCAGGTTCAAATTCTAATTGCCAGGGACAATTAGGTATAATTGCTAAAAATTGGAAAGCAAGAAGTTTCATTTGACCTGTCCTGAATATCTAAATTTTGTGGAGGATCCCTGCTCATGGACAATTCCCAGAGCTCAAATAAGATGCAATGATTAATCCAATCAATGGCTGTAGTGAAAGAAAGCTTCTTGTCACAGTAGACAAATGTCCTAGATCAACGTTTCTCAAGTTTCTCAACAAGATATGTGGATTTCAACTCCCAGAATTCCCCGCCCACCAACCTTAAAAATGTCAAAGTTGAAAAACTGCCCTAGACTGATTGTAGTGCAAACCAGCATTTGTTCCCACACTTAGATTTACATGCAGTACTAAGTTAGAAATAAACCAAGAATTTCAATTAGGTTTTTCCTTGATCTAATCTTGATTCAATGCGGAGAAAACAAATCCTTCTCTTGTTAGGTTGGTATGGTCTGGATGATGCGAACAGAAAAAATAACTTCACAAGGAAGCCTTCCCTCTTGTTATATGAAAGATGGTATTTATCTTCAGAGTCTTTCAAACGGCAGCCATACAATGTAGGATTTTAGCATGAAAACAAGAGGATATGATCCAAGATAGTGAGAAGTGATTGGCAGAATAAGGTATTTTAAAACAAAACACATTTGTAGGAATGCAAACATCCAAGTTGTTAATTAACAGTGTCTGGTTTTATTGTATGTGTAGAATGCAGTGTAGAACGCAGTGTTTGTGTGTGTTTTCTGTGAGTATTCACTACTCATGGGTTTAATCTGAACTACAAACTACATTATTCATTCAATGTGTTGGATATCTCATCCCATCCACCAAATTGTTTCCTGCAGGTGCAAAATATAGACAGGTTCACTTGGAATTCTACTTATCATTGATATCTGTTGCTGCTCTGTATGAAAAATAGTTAAGGAAGGTGTAACCAAAATCTACTCCTTTGGAATTATCCATGCAAATTATGCCCAATATTCCTTCTAATGTTTCTGGAAAGTGGGCCATGTTTCAATAGAGAAAGATATAGAGTACTAATATAATAATGTAGATACTTTTCTGATGTTTATGACTCCCTGCTTTTACTTGCTCTGTGTATTAATGTCCCATATAAATTCCTTTCATGTTTGCTTATATGTAACAAATAAATACCAAGCATCACCACACACTTAAAATGATAGGAGGCTTTAATTGTGTGTTGTAGCTGCTATCATGATTTTTTTGACTCCTCCCCTGCAAAATCCCTGTAAATTAAATGCAATCTGATGAAAGAACTTATCTGGTTTCAGTTAAAGGATTCTGCATGGGCATCCATAGGAGGAATAAAACAAAAGTCAAGATGGCACATGCAAACAAAAGGGTGAGCTTTAATCACATGGCTGTCACTTTGACTTTCTTTACCTTCTTCTGCAGATTCCCCTGAGGGTCTATAAGATACAGGAGGTCCATGTTCAATTGCATTTCAACTTTGCTTTATTTATTTTTCTTTCAATCTTTTTCTATTTCTTACTTAAATGAGCAAGAGCATAACGTACATCCAGGAAGTAGAGACAACAATGGAAATGGTTAAGAAATACCATTCCCCTTGTCCAGATCCGAGAAATGGTAGGCAAACTATATGAAACAAAACCTGATATATCACCTGGCAGGATAGAGAAGGACTTTGCTAATTTTAAATATTATGGTTATCTCATTTTACAAAAACATTTTTCTCCCATTTGCTGCCTCTGACAGAGAGAAAGCTTCATCAGTAGCACCAGAGGTAATATAATCATCTCTCTTCTGTTCTAAGTGGACTTTGGATGTTGCAAATGATCTAATTGCTCCCTAGTTATATTAGAATGATCCCATTGTTCATTCTGCAGTGTGGATAGTGGAAGTCCTGTGGCAGCAGTCCTGGAGAGCCAGAAAACGGCTTCCTAAGGTGAGTCACCTTTTCTTTATGCAGATCTCCATTTCAGCCTATAGAAAACAGCCTATGACAGACACATTCTGGGAGGCACAGGGGAAAAAACCAATATAATGTCCACCTCATTTTCAGTATCATTTGATTAATAATTTGATCAGCTATCTGTTCTTTATTTTATCTTTCATTTCAGTCTCTTTTTTCCCTTTGTCACTGTAAACAATCAATTAACAGAAAGTTTATTCAATCATTTTGGTCATAAATATATCTGCTTTTTTCCTACATGATGAGGAAAATGATAAAATCTCAGAACATTCAGACAATATCTCCAGAACCAGGAATTTGGGGTGGTCATGAATTGTTGTTCAACTTGAGGTTCAAGTCAGTGGCTTGGCTTCCATTTAAAAATGGAAACTATCTCCTCTATTTCTTGAAAATTGAAATGTGTTGAAAGTGTAGTGTAGGGTAAATGGAACCTGTTGATGTTTAACTGTGAAGAGGAACCTATGTTAGACAGAGAGTAGTGAGGGACATATTTTGAGGTGACACAGAATGAAGGAACCGGAAGGGAGGAGTTAAGAAAAATAAAGCAGTTTTATGTACAGAGAACTCACGTGTTAGGAGTATTATTACAAAATACGACATGGTGTCAGAAGTTCTGTAACACGGTAACTGAACAATGAAGTCTACCCAAAAGAGGAAAATGAGTTCTGATGAGCAGAATGAGGAAGGAGTTAGCAGAATGGCTAGCATACCCAGCGCTACTTTTAACATTCAGTCACCGGAGCCCTTTGATTTTTCCAAACTAAATGGGTGGACAAAATGGATATGGCAATTCGAGAGATTTAGGCAAGCAAGCAATCTCACAATAAGCTCCGAAGAAAATCAGGTGAACACTTTGATTTACTGTATGGGAGATGAAGCAGATGATGTTCTGCGTGGCCTGAAACTCAGTGAAGCTGATCAGCGTCAGTATACTAAAGTAAGAGACGGCTTTCAGTCATTTTTTGTAGTAAAAAAGAACATTGTGTATGAGCGTGCAAGATTTAATATGCTCAAACAAGAAGCAAATGAGACAGTTGATGCATTTGTCACAGCACTGTATGCATTATCAGAACACTGTAACTATGGAGCACTACATGACGAGCTCATCAGAGACAGGATTGTAGTAGGCTTGGTTGATACACGGCTATCAGAACGCATGCAAATGGAAAAAGACCTAGACCTGGATAAAGCTATTAATAGGGCAAGACAATCAGAGAAGATTAAAAAACAGCAAACCACATTGAGAAGTGATGCTAGTGCTGTAAACCTAAAGGATGTGAACTCTTTGGACAGACTGTTTCAAGGCAGGCATCAGAAAGAAAAGCAAAAATTCAGCAGATCAAAGAATGATGGATCAAAGCCTCAAAGCAGGGAGAACAAAAACAGTGTCACAAATGCGGTGGCATGCTTCACCCTAGACAGGAATGTCCTGCTAAGGATGCTAAATGCCATACACATGGGGAAAAGGGTCGCTATCAACGTGTATGTTTTGCAAGCAAGGCTGTGCATGGCATTGAGGAAGAGGAGAGAAGCTTTTTTCTTGGCTCTGTGACATCACATGCTGATCCATGGACTGTGGAAATCAGAATGATGGATAAAGACATCATGTTCAAGTTGGATACCGGAGCAGATGTCACTGTTGTTTCACAGAAGAATTTCACCAACGTTTTTCACAACACACAGGTGCTGGTGCTGCAAAAAGCAGAGAGACCTCTACTGGGTCCAGGGAGAATTCCACTGGAAGTAATGGGGTTTGCCAAACTACAGCTAAAGAAAGGAGCAAAACAAATTACAGAGAAGGTATATGTGGTCAAAAACCTGAGTATGCCTTTGCTGGAACTGCCAACTATTGTAGTTCTTGGTCTGTTAGTTCGTGTGTACACTATTGACATGGAAAACCTGAAGTCAAGCTACCCTAAGTTATGCAGCGGCCTAGGGGAGGTTCGACAACCTTATTGTATTAAGCTCAAACCCAATGCTGTGCCTTTCTCTTTGAAAACCCCAAGGAGGATTCCCCTACCATTGATGGGGAAAGTCAAAGATGAGCTTCAACACATGGAAAACTTGGGAGTAATCACCCATGTGGAAGAGCCTACAGACTGGTGCGCATGCATGGTAGTGGTGCCCAAGAAGGACAGCAAAAAGGTGCATTTGTGTGTGGACCTGACTGGCTTGAACAAGTATGTGTGTCGTGAAAAATTCATTTTACCATCAATAGAACAGAGTCTTGGAATACCTGCTGGTGCTAAAATGTTCAGTAAATTAGACGCCAACATGGGGTTTTGGCAGATACTCCTCACTGAGGATTCAGCAAAGTATACCACATTCATTACACCCTTTGGATGGTTCCACTTTAACCATCTTCCATTTGGCATTGCCTCAGTGCCCGAACATTTCCAATGTATGATAGCAGAAGTTACACAGAGGCTGGAAGGTATAGTTTTCCACTTTGATGATCTACTGGTGTGGGGACGGGACCAAGAAGAACATGACAATCTACTCCATGCAGTGCTAAGAAAACTGGAAAAGGCAGGAATCACTCTGAACGTGGATAAGTGTGAACTCCCCAGGAGTGAGGTGGTCTTTTGGGGTCACATCATCTCTGATGCAGGGATACAACCTGACCCAAGGAAAACAGAGGCTATCAGAGCTATTAAGGAGCCCTCTAGTGTGAACGAACTGAGGAGTTTTCTTGGCATGGTAAACCAGCTGGGGAAGTTCATCCCTCAGTTGGCAGAAAAAGACAAGCCACTTCGTGATCTCCTTTCTAAGAAAAACTGTTGGGTTTGGGATGTGGAACAGGTCAGGGCATTTAAGACATTGAAAGATGCTTTGTCTTCCCCTCCAGTGCTGGCCATGTATGATCCGAACAAAGTGACAAAAGTGTCAGCGGATGCATCATCATATGGCTTGGGCACCATTCTTCTTCAAGAGTGGGGAGATAAATGGAAGCCTGTGGCTTACACGTCACGTTCACTCACTCCAACTGAACAACGCTATGCACAGGTGGAAAAAGAAGGCCTGGTTCTAACCTGGGCATGTGAAAGATTTCAGGATTTCCTCCTAGGAAAGCATTTCTGCCTGGAGACTGACCACAAACCACTTGTCAGTTTGTTTGGAGACCAAGCACTAGATCTTCCACCCTTAAGAATTCAGCGATTAAGGATGAGGCTCATGCATTACTCTTACTACATTGTGCATGTGCCCGGAAAGTCACTTTGGACAGCAGACATATTGTCCTGTTCGACTATGGACTCTCACATGTCCAAAGCAGAGCTGGAGCTGATGGAAAGCACTAACATATATGTGGTGTAGAAGACACCTTGCCTGTTAGCCACACATATATGGAAATCATAAAAGAGCAGTTGCAAGCTGATAGTATTTGCTCTTGAGTCATGAAATTGTGTGCAGATGGATGGCCAGTGCATGAAAAACAGGAACCTGCACTGACAGGATACTGGCCAGAATGAGCTACACTCACTGTACAAGATGGATTACTACTGAAAGATACTAGGCTTGTGATCCCATCCGCTCTGAGAAATGAGGTGTTGGAGAGGCTGCATGAAAGACACCAAGGGGTGGTGAAATGCAAAGAACTTGCTCGTCAGTCTGTGTGGTGGCCAGGACTCAGTAGGTCAGTGAAATGGTGCTCAAATGCAGGAAATGTATTCAAGAGCATCAGAATCCTAAAGAACCACTCATGACATCTGAGTGCCTGGAAAGACCATGGCAAAAGTTAGGGACTGACATGTTTGTACTTGGAAGGAAAACATACTTAGTTGTGATAGACTATTGCTCCAGGTATGTCAGATTGCACTGCTATCGAACCCTAAGTCAACTGAAGTCAATCTTTGCCTGGCATGGGATTCCAGAGGAGTTCATGTCAGACAATGGACCACAGTTTTCTGCCCAAGATTTCTCTCATTCTGCATCCACATATGGGTTCAAACATGTTGCCAGCAGTCCAAAGTTTCCACAAAGTAACGGAGAAACTGAACGTGCAGTTCAGACAGTGAAAAGTCTCTTGAAAAAGGCTAGCAACCCTTATCTGGCCCTGCTTTCCTACAGAGCTACCCCTCTCCAGAGTGGGTTCAGTCCGGCTCAGCTGCTTATGGGGCGATGTCTTCATACCACTGTGCCAATTCTTCCCTCTCAGCTAGACCCAGCATTGCCAGATGTTGACCATTTTTCTCGTAAAGGGAGAGAGAAGAGAAAATTGAATACTGAATACTACAACAGGAGACATCGTGCAAAACCTCTTAGTGATTTGGTATCAGGAAAGCATGTATGGGTCACTGATACAAAAGAATCTGGGACTGTACTGCAGAATCACATGAGTCCAAGGTCATATCTGGTGGACGTACCTAAAGGTGTGGTGAGACACAATCGTCAGCACTTGATACCCTTACACACACATGCAAGTGAAGGAGGAGCGGTGGAGCAGCAGGAGTTGCCAGAGACAAACAGTGAACAAGTTTCTACATCACCTGGAAAAATACTTAAGAACTTTCCTAGTGTGACAGCTACCCCAAGGACAAGGTCTGGGAGAGCTATAGTTAAACCAGACAGACTGAATCTGTGAACTGAGAAAGTGAAAAAGAGTTAATGTTGATGTCTAGTTCAGTAAGAAATCTGAGGTGCAGAATAATTTAAACACAGTTAGTTGTATTGGATTAGTAAATAGTTATATGATAGCATTTTCTTCCCTACAGGATTTAGATAGGAACAGACCTTCAACAAAAGAGGCAGAATAATCCTCTAAGGTCTGGTGAGACAAAGGTAGTCTACCCTTTGTTCTCTAGAAAAGGGGGATGTGGTGTAGGGTAAACGGAACCTGTTGATGTTTAACTGTGAAGAGGAACCAACGTTAGTCGGAGAGTAGTGAGGGACATAGTTTGAGGTGACACAGTATGAAGGAACCAGAAGGGAGAAGTTAAGAAAAATAAAGCAGTTTTGTGTACAGAGAACTCATGTGTTAGGAGTATTATTACAAAATACGACAGAAAGCAGATAAAGAATAGGATAATATGGAAGCATTGTGATGTTGCAGTATAGTTTATTGCGTAGCTCTTGTCTCTGTTTCAAAATTTTCCTCTAGCAATTTCCTGTTTGGAGTATTGAAAATACATATATAAACTTGTTTTATACAGGCACTTCATAAAGTCAGTCCAAAACAGGTTTCCAGTAAATTACTAAAACTGGGCATGGTGATCACCTGAAGCAAATGCTTCAGCAGTTATATTGGCAGTCAATACACTGAAACATCTTATTCAAAGTCTTTGAATGGACCATTAACACATGAATGGCTTGAAATCAGAGTAGAAGAAATGCCAGCTCCCATATGTACTTCACTGGATGTACAATTAGAACATATCTTTACATGAAATTAAGTGAGCGGCTACAAGAAAGAAGATATTCTCTTTTGCAGGGCTATTCTTATGAAAGATTTCTGCAGAATGACACAACTATACTGACAATGTTGTCTTTTGGGAACCAAATATGTGAAACATTTAGATTTTGATAGTTAAGTTTTGAAGTCCAAGTTACACGTATATTATAAAATCAGATGGATGAAAGATAAGAAAAACCGAAAGATGCTAGATCATTTCCCTGCAACTCATGGCTGCAACTCTGTTTTGGAATGTTATTACTTGCTGGATTATTCATTCTTTTATCAGTTTGGTGAAGTGTTTGGGGAGAAAATATGCAATCCTATCCTCACTCATGACTGCAGCTCATCAGTTAACCAAATGCTTAATATACAACATTATGGAGACAAAAGAAAATTTCAAGGAGAAACTAAAAGAATCTTCTTATACAGGTGAAACTCGAAAAATTAGAATATCATGCAAAAGTTCATTTATTTCAGTAATGCAACTTAAAAGGTGAAACTAATATATGAGGTAGACTCATTACATGCAAAGCAAGATAGTTCAAGCTGTGATTTGTCATAATTGAGATGATTATGGCTTATAGCTCATGAAAACCCAAATCCACAATCTCAGAAAATTAGAAATATTGTGAAAAGGTTCAATATTCTAGGTTCAAAGTGTCCCACTCTAATCAGCTAATTAAGTCATAACACCTGCAAAGGGTTCCTAAGCCTTTAAATGGTCTCTCAGTCAGGTTCAGCAGGAATCACAATTATGGGAAAGACCGCTGACCTGACAGTTGTGCAGAAAACTATCATTGACACCCTCCATAAGGAGGGAAAGCCTCAAAAGGTAATTGCAAATTAAGTTGGATGTTCCCAAAGTGCTGTATCAAAGCACATTAATAGAAAGTTATGTGGAAGGGAAAAGTGTGGAAGAAAAAGGTGCACAAGCAGCAGAGATGACCGCAGCCTGGAGAGGATTGTCAGGAAAAGGCCATTCAAAAGTGTTGGGGACTTTCACAATGAGCGGACTGAGGCTAGAGTCAGTGCATCAAGAGCCACCACACACAGACGGATCCTGGACATGGGCTTCAAATGTCATATTCCTCTTGTCAAGCCACTCCTGAATAACAAACAATGTCAGAAGTGTCTTACCTGGGCTAAAGAAAAACAGACCTGGTCTGTTGCTCAGTGGCTCAGTGCATCTCATTTGGAAACCAAGGACCCAGAGTCTGGAGGAAGAATGGAGAGGCACACACTGCAAGATGCTTGAAGTTCAGTGTGAAGTTTCCACAGTCTGTGTTGATTTGGGGAGCCATGTCATCTGCTGGTGTTGTTCCACTGTGCTTCATTAAGTCCAGGGTCAACGCAGCTGTCTACCAGGAGATTTTGGAGCACTTCATGCTTCTTTCCACAGACAAGCTTTATGGGGATGCTGACTTCATTTTCCAGCAGGACTTGGCACCTGCCCACACTGCCAAAAGCACCAAAACCTGGTTCAATGACCATGGGATTACTGTGCTTGATTGGCCAGCAAACTCACCTGACCTGAACCCCATAGAGAATCTATGGGGCATTGCCAAGAGAAAGATGAGAGACATGAGACTGAACAATGAAGAAGAGCTGAAGGCCGCTATTGAAGCATCCTGGTCTTCCATAACTCCTCAGCAGTGCCACAGGCTGATAGCTTCCATGCAGTGGTGGAATTCAAAAAATTTTATGACCGGTTCTGTGGGCGTGGCTTATTTGGTGAGCATGGCTTGTGGTCATGTGACTGGGTGGGTATGGCTTAGTGGTCATGTGACTGGGTGGGCGTGCTTGGTGGTCATGTGACTGGGTGGGCATGGCTTGGTGGTCATGTGAATAGGTGGGCATGGCCAACTCAATGTCACTCACATCAAGGGGTGCCTTACCTGGCCCCTCCCCTCCCAGCCATTCCTTGTCACCCAGCCTCAACTTATCTATAGTTCTGTAAAAATGTTGTTCACCTTTTTTGACTTTATTATCTGCATACTATAGATGTACTTTCATGGACCACTGAAAGGAGGAAATGGCTCACATGCTTTGCTCAAGAGTGTGATATAGGCAACAGGCTTTTAAGGGGCTGCCACAAAGAAAGTCGGGGGTAATGTATTTTCCAAAGCACCAGAAGGATGGAAACTGAACAAAGAGAAGCAACCTAAAACTAAGGAGAAACTTCCTGACAGTGAGAACAATTAACCAGTGGAACTGCTTGCCACCAGAAGTTCTGGGTGCTCAATCACTGGATGTTTTTAAGAAAAGACTGGACAGCCATTTCTCTGAAATGGTATAGGGTTCATCCCAAGGTCGCTTCTAAGTATTATTCTGACACCTTTCCCAGGATTTCTTCTCAGAGTTTGGCATCCTCAGTTTTCTTGCCTGAGCTGGGGGTTGGACTAGAAGATTTCCAAGGTCCCTTTTAACTCTTGTTAAACACATGTGTATTTTATGTTCTGGACTATTGACACTGAATGCATGTCAACCCTAAAAAATATGTGGTAGCCCTGGGCAAAAGAAAGGCAGAAAAATCACTCTAGGTATAGGGAGAGTGTAAAATATTAACACATGATAAATAATGGAACAATTAAAAATAATAGCACAGAGTTTTATCTCTCTCTCTCTTTCTATTTTTTTCTTTCTTTCTCTACCTTCCTCTTTCTTTCTTTCTCTACCTTCCTCTTTCTTTCTTTCTCTATCTTCCTCTTTCTTTTTTTCTTTCTTTCCTTCTTTCTTTCTCTCATACACACACAGAGAGAGAGAGAGAGAGAGAGAGAGCACTAAACAGACAAGCATTTTGGAAGCAGCTCCTTTAAATTTCTCCAAGGCTTGAGTGGATTCTTTTAAGTTGAAAAAGTGCTCCAAGGCTCAATTCAGCCCCACCCCCTCTGTCAGACCGCACTCCTTCTCACTCCAGCACTTTAACTCACAAGGGGAAAGCGATACTTGCACATCCATGGGGAATCCTTAGAGAAGTTTTTAAAAGACCTGCTTCCAAAATGCATTTCTTTTACGTTGCAAAAATGCTCCAAGGCTCGATTCACCCCCACCTCCTCTGTCAGACTATACTCTTTCTCATTCCCAACACTTTAACTCACACGGGGAAAGCGATTCTTGCAGTGTCCATGCCTTTCTTCCTTTTCCCCAGGGAGAAAGAGGACGTGGGGAACGGAAAGCTAGGAGAGCAATCGCAAGTGAGCGACATGGCAACCGGGTTGGGGGCGTGGCCAGCCAGGGATTGCCACCAGTTTGGTGACCCATGCTAAATAACCGCTATCGGTTCACCCGAATAGGTGTGAACCGGTCAAATAGCACCTCTGCTTCCATGCCATGCCGCATTGAGGCAGTAATTGCTGCAAAAAGGGCCCAAAACCAAGTACTGAGTACATATGCATGGTTATACTTTTCAAAGGTCCGATATTGTTCTATGTACAATTCTTGTTTGATTGATTGCATGTAATGTTCTAATTTTCTGAGATTGTGGATTTGGGGTTTTCATGAGCTGTAAACCATCATCATCTCAATTATGACAAATCACGACTTGAACTATCTTGCTTTGCATGTAATGAGTCTATCTCATATATTAGTTTCACCTTTTAAGTTGGATTACTGAAATAAATGAACTTTTGCACATTATTCTAATTTTTTGAGTTTCACCTGTATAATCCAGCAATAATTAAGAAGAATATTTACAAAGCAAATGTTACAGAAATGAAGAGATTTACTGAAGTCCAATTATTATACACATTTACTCAATCTCCAACTAGTGAATTTATAGAAAAAAATGAACATACTTATAAGCTGAAGTACACATTTTCTGATATATTGCAAAGCAGTTTACAACTTGAAAAAAGTGCAAAAGAACTGTACACTAAAAAGCACACACCTTTTTATACCGGTACAAATCACGCAAAAAAAATTTTTAATTCACAAACATGTGCAGAACAGTGCCAAAATTATCTTAAGGTTAATACATTCTTTAGCAAAATTGATATTGACAGATTCACCGTTTGGTCTACTATCACTGAAGAGTTGTCACTGCATCCTTCTTCAGGCAGTCTTTTAAATCTGAGAGCTACTGTATTTGCTCAAAGAAAGAAAAGATACTCTGGGCATAAGGAGAGTTTCCTATAATCTCCCCAAACAGATGGCATGGTTCTCCAACATGGGATCAAGCTCTTTAGACATTAAAAAATGGCAGTGCGTCCATTTAAAATATGCATTCTATGCTACAAAAAGCAAAAATCTTTCTCCTTATTGTACATTTCCTGCCTTCCTTCCTCTGCCACAAAATCTTTAGACAATTTGTAAAATAACACAGAATTTAAGGGGGTGCTTCTTTAGCACAGAGCACAGCTGCTCAAATACTTATCAACAGAGTTGGCACTGCCCGATTAGCACCACAGTTTGATACAAGTCGCAAAAATAATAAAAGGAGCAGCTGCTTCTGTTGCCTGATGCCTTTATTTTCCATGAGAAAATGTGAAGTTTTAAATTGGAATAGTACTCTTACTTATTATTCCAGTATGGATATTATAATCAAAACCAGAAATACAGGCTTAATCAAACCAAGGTTGAATTTATAAAAACAAAAAGAAGGCAATGATTTAAAAAATGTGCTTTCATGCTTTAATTGAAACATTTGATTCTTCCCCCATTGTGGACTCCTCTTCTAAGGAAGGATAGTACTGCACTGCTTAGATCTAAAGGGTGGAAGTGAACTTGGTTCTTCTTCCTTTTTTGTCCTCCATGAATGTTAACTTCTCATGTCCAACAAGGTTTTGATGCTGCAGACCAAATCAATTGATGTTACCGAATATGTTTGTTGTTATTATAGTGTATATATTTATACAGCTAATCGTCAACCATTGAGTGTTAATCTGAACAGGAATCCAAACCAATGGGAGAAAAGGCTTAAGATGGTTGAAATAAGTGGACATAATTAATTGGTTTGCAAAACTCACAGGTGAGTAAAAAGGGTACAAAAGCCATAAATTTTATTCATTAAGTAGGACCACTGCAATATACCCTTGATTCATTCTGAGTTGCAGCTTTTCACATGATGCCACAAGCTGTTCTGAAGAGTCCCCAAATTTTAATACCACTCTTCTATAGGCAGGAAGGGAAATGAAACAGAAAAACTCTATTTTTATACGAGATTCTGTTCATTTTTTTTAGATATATCCATTTTTGTATCTGTTAAGATGAGAAAACAGTAGAGCATTAAAATTATTTGATCAGTCTTTTTCCTACTACAAAATGGCATCTGGACAGATAGCTCTAAAGAATTACCAGTATATCAATCCTTAGGAAAGAATTACATGCATACTCAAAGACAGAGGCTCGAATACATTATTTCTGCCTAGAAAAACAAGAGCCTTGAAGCAACTACAACAATTTATACAGTTCATCACTTCTGCATTTAGCTTTGTACAATGTTTTAGTGTTATATTCATAACAATCTTTCTTACAACAAGCAATCAATATTCTGTGAAACCAACAACAGGCACATTTTTTGGTTCCAAAAATTTTTTTGGTTGTTCTTTCAGCTTCAATTCTAGATTAACTCAATCATGCATTACAAGGAATATTATGAGGGTGGTAGGAGGTGCATTCCTAAATAAAATATCCAGTTTTCAGACATTTGTACTTTCATAAAAACTTGCATTGGGAAATTGAATGAAAGTCAGCTGGACTTTGGATCAATTTTTATAAAGAGGTTTTTATCCTGACTATATTATTTTTGTAAATAACTGAAGATGGCAAACATACCTAATACTTCTTTCCTCTCCCATTCTCCCCACAACAACAACCCTGTGAAGTGAGCTAGGCTGAGAAAGAGTGATTGGCCCAGCTGGCTTTTATGCCTAAAGTAGGATTAGAACTCACAGTCTCCTGGTTTCTAGAATGGTACCTTAATCACTACACCAAACTGGCTTTTTCATATCCATAATGACCAGACATGCAAACAAATGCTTACCCTCCACATGTACTTCTCCAGCTAACGAAAGAAATGTGAAGTCCTTGGTGCTCTCTGAGCTTGATTGTTGTTTTACAGATATTTCATTACCAGGTAATATCATCAGTATTAGAAGAGAATGGGATTTTCTCTTGCTGCTATACAAGTGGCTTGCTTCTCAGAGTTGGTGGGAGTGTTCTTGTGGTTCCTTGATTAGGCTATTGTTCACTATTTGCCTGAATTGGTAGCTCCTTGATTGGGGTATTGTTTATTGCTTGTTTATTGGGATATTATTGGTCTAATATTAAATATTAATATTAAACTTGATGTAAATCTTTGCTTATCTGGGTGTTGATTGCTGGTAAGGAGATGTTTTGGTCTTTGGTTGATCGATAGCTATCCAATGAGCAGGCCTGGAAGAAAATTTTCAACTTTACCTTTAGGAATGCTGCCACCTAATAAGAGGCACAATGACCCATTCCAACTTCCAAACCCATGAGGAACATTAAACTATCAAACCAAATACTAAGGAAAGAAAGAATTGATCATACATCAAATTCAAACTCAGTGGAAACTCTATGCGTGAACAAGGTTGTGTTGTTGTGTTTGGTCCTATACCCAAAATCTTTCAGGCATTTTAGAATTCCATGACTATTTGGTATAAGAGGGACTGCAGGATGCATTAGTCCTCTGAATCCCTATTCCCCTTTTCATGCCATATTGTAATTCACTGAGATATTTGCTTTTTCAAAGTACTGTAGACTACCATACTTTTGACTATGTATTCTGTATTATTTAACCCTGATTATTACATCTGAAAGTGATTCAGGGATACAGGATAGAAAAATGAAGCTGTAAGAAGTATAATACAATATGAACTTTCAGAAGAATTTCTGAGAAATGTAGTATATCTCCAAGGAAATAACTACAGCCATTTAAAAAAAACTATAAATACTTATGTTTAATCTTTCTCTTAATTTTTCAGAGATGTATTAAATTGGTATTAAAACTTTTTCTATTTCTGGTGTTAAGAATACAGTTATGGTGTTGGATAGGGCAAGTATATTTCTTTCTGTGACTACAGAGAACCACTACCTATTCCAACAAATAATGCTAAGCTAAATGGATAAATATTCAAATTGGCATGATGGTGATCTGTACTAATTTGATTATGTTACACATTCTTGTTTTTAATAGAGATACAGAATTCCCATCAGCTTCCATCAGTTCTACTTCCATCAAGGACTTTCTTTCAGACAATATATACCTTACATAATATACAAGGGCAGATTAATAATATTAATGATTGTCTTCCAAGTAGAAATCTAAAGAGGAGAAGGAAAAAGAGAAAGAATTCAAGGCTCAGGGACATTACCATCCATCAAGTGCCCTACCATTACTACTTCTGTTTTTGAAATGCTTATCTTCTCCAAACTGGCTGCTTCAACAAAACGACCTGGAGTTTAGATATATTTTGATGTTCTCTTGTGGTTTTGTCTGATGTTTTTGTCAGTTCAGTGAATGAGCATCCTGCCACCATGGTACTTTTTATGATTATTGGCACAGCTTTTTAATATCTGCTTGAGCGGCTGGCTTAAGGCTTGGGCATCCTTCCATGATCATGACCAATGCTGAAGCTGGTCTTGAACATAGTAATGTTTAATGTCCCAGGGCTGGTACTTGGCCTGGATATTTAGAGATTTCAGCATCCATGTCTAGATTAGCTTGCAGGGAGCAATGGAGGAAATGGAGGAGCTCATGTTGGCTTGTTTCAGATCTTATAAGTTACCATTTACCAAATTAGACATACCTTGAAGCTGTTTTGTTTTCCTGAGATAAGTGTTTCGTCAATGAAGAATTAGAAGTGAGTCTTTTGTTCTGAACAGATCACATTCTGCTTTGATTATGATGAATAACTTCAATCCTCCCCCATAACGACATGGGATCAGTTTGAGGGCTTTCACAGATTGACATGGGTAGATTTGCTGATGCATCAAAACTCTCAGTCAAGGCCTTTGTGGCAGGTTGAAATGACCAGCTGTTCTAGTCAATGATTGATTGAACTCCTAGGCATCCCATAGCCAGTAGAGATTATTGAATACAAATCCACTAATTATGAATTACTCTAGCCATTATTAGAATAGGAAATTGTCATAGATATAATAGTGTCTTGAAAATATCTTCTTGTTAATCATGAGCTTCAGTGATTTGCTCTTGCTGCACAAGTAACAAGATTTCTGTCAATGGTAATGATGGTCATTCTTCCTATTTTCATCCATTTCTTTTTCTCACATATCTGTTTGAATTGCCTTCCATGGCCACCCCTCCCCCTCTCAAATATTCCAAACTGACCATATAGAAATGAAATACAGAAAGCTGAAAAGCTGTGACATGAGAAATGTCTTTTCCACCAAATATTTTGCTATAATAAAGGAAAAATCACAGATGGATTTTTTTTACTTCACTGTTCCTTGTAAACAGCTTTTCTTTCTGTTCCTTTTTTTTAACTGTAAGAAATGAAAAGATGAATCTCATTTCTGGAACAACAAGTACTGGCTCGTGTCAGACCTTCAAGAGTTTGCTATCATTTGTATGTTTCCTCTTTAAAAGAAATACATATTGCAAATACATTGTACACGTACAGCAACATGCTGCTTTTCAAAGGGAAAGTCAATTACAATAGTTGAGCATCATGGCACTGTCAGATTTTGCTAACAACTATTGGCCATTTGGTTGTGAAGCAGTATATACTTGTTAAAAATAAGTGCCAAATAGCAAGAATGAAAAGAAACATCCTTTTATGTTTCTCAAATACTGGAACACACTATGCAGTCACACTCTTAAGGTATTCAAAAAATTAGGTTGCTTTTAGGGTGAAAGGGTTCAAGTTGTTACTCCCACTCTCTTTGGTTACTTTCCATATGTTCGGGACAAGTGCTAGTTAAAAAAAAAAAAGAATGGCGTAAACCTGCCATAGAATTTAGGATGCTCCTTTCCCAGGTTGTTCATTTATATGGAAAGCCTCCAGAGTCAGAAAAGGCCTTCCACTACAGATGGTTGCCCTCAATAAGAGGGCAATATAGGAGAGGCAGAGCTTGCCCTCATTTTCTCACCAGTCCCAAAGAAATCAGTGTTCTTGCCAATTTCCTGAATGCTCAAAGAGGACTTCTTATTCACTTGCAATAATTTCACTCACAAAGTATTCACAAAGGGGTATTGTTTCTACACCTACCATCATCTCATTAGTCACATATAACTGCTTTTGCTTGCCTGTTGCACATACTGTATTCATTTTGTCTGCTGCTTTTCAAATTTTTGTTATATTTTAATGCCAGCTGATGCGTGGTGGTCAATGCATTTCTGTTTGCCCCTCATAATCACTCTAAAAAGTAGCTGTCAAGTCAACATTGCCCAGTCAAAATGATGACTGAATAGACATTTGAACCTAGATCATCTGGTCAGATTTCATTCTAGCCAGTGCAGCTAATAACATGAAATCCTGAAAATGAAGGAAAGAATACAAAAAGAATACATAGGGGATTTCTTCATTTATAATTACATATATACCATCCAATCAATCCATTTCTATGCAGTAATATTTTGCTAAATTAATTTGAACATAATAATAATGGTGGTGGTGGTGGTGATGGTGGTGATACTATTAATAGACATAATGTTCAATATCTTCTGCTCAGTTTATAAAAATCAGCATATTTGTTTTAGAAATTTAAAACAAATGTGTTTTAAAGGGGTAAATGTGTAATTATATGGCTAGGGACTTCTGGCAAAAAGGATTGCTATCATTTTCAATTAAAAGTGAAAAAAATAAAATTATATAAACAAAATTAAAATAGAAATTCAGTCATGAAAGATGCATAAAATACATTTTATGTATAAATAACCTGAATAATTTTTGTAATATGTTTTGTAACATTCTTTTAAAAAATAGAGAAGCACAGAAGCTCACTATCAAGAAACAATAGAACCTACCCAAATTCAGAAGCCATAGTCAATATTAAATTAATTCATCAAATAGCATGTGTCCCACAAGAAAATGTGTTTAGATTTTTTATTTTCAAAAATAACATTTAGTTTTATCATTATCTTCTTGAACTTCCTATTCATTTGCCTCCACAAACCTGAATCCCTATGACTTCCCAGAGCTCTGTTTGGTCTAGATTAGGAAGGAGCAGAGGTTCTGATATTCAGCAGGTTCTGACCAGTTCTGGAGAACCGGTAGCGGAAATTTTGAGTAGTTCGGAGAACCAGCAAATACCACCTCTGACTGGAGATTTTACAGTATCCTTCCCCTGCCACACCCACCAAACCACACCCACAGTAAAAAAAAAATAGTAAAAAAAATTGAATCCCACAACTGGGAAGGAGATATCCCTGCTCCTTTGGCTGCTGCTGAAATTCTCTTTCCAGTAACCATTGGCCTCATTGGTAGAGTCTTCAGGAAGTTCTGGCTTAGCAAGAGCTGAATTTGCCAGCTCCTGAATTTGGCAATACTTGCCTTGATTATCCCTCTGTAAACTCCAGCAATCTTAGGTTAAAACTTCCAGAATTTCCACTCTGAATAATAATTTTGAGAACTATAATTCTGATATTCTTGGCTAAAAAAATACTGTGTTTGATTGACTAGCTTTTTTTTTTTTAAGGATTAAACATATTTCCTTGTACTCTCTCCTTTTCTTTTCTAAGCATAATGCTTAACTCTTCTCAAAAACCAAGTAATATTTAACAGATAGTAATAATATTCTCAGTTTGGGATGAAGGTACTAGGCTAGAAACCAGGACACCATGCATTCTAGTCCTGCCTTTGGCAGGAAGGCAGCTGCATGACCTTAGGCCAGTCCCATTCTTTCAGCCCTAGGAATTATGTCTATTCCACTGCAATTCTATGGCTCCATATTATGGTGATTTTATTATGGTTTTATCTTAATTTAATATGTTATCTCCTATATAGTATTGTCTACATATCATATATATCAAGCTGATGTTTTATTTAAACTAAATTTGTATATCAGCGATTATATGACCTCTGTAGTTGCCATATGCTAAATAACTATGATAAATAAATACACTAAATAAATAAACCCTAGGAAGGAAGCAATAACAAACCACTTCTTGTCCAGGCATTCCCTGAGAATCAGACACAATTGAAAGGAGGAAGAAGAAAAAAATCTGCTGTATAACAGAATGAATAGCATAGCAAAAGATAGATCACTTTTTCATCCCAAACCTTCAGAAGCACTTCAGTTATATCCAACTCCCTGGCTGCTGCATGTCTTTCAAAATCATCCTTTTCCAAGCTTGTTGTATTGTCCAGTAATAACTATGAGTACAGAGGATGGAAATTGTGATTGTTTGGTTTCGGCTCAAAACAGAAAAGAGGTCAACATCATGCACACAACATGGTTTCCTGCAATAGATCCAGTTCATCCATGAACAAGGATATATATTTACTCAAAGAACATATGCCTACTTCAGAAGCAAATGAGGAACAGAACTTGTAGTTCTTGAATAATGCTACATCTCATTGCATCTGCTGCCCTCACATTAAAATAGACTGTGCATACAATTATTTAGAATGGTGAAGCATGTCTCTGCTTAATCGATTGCCTTCCCACCTCTACCTTTAAACTGTCCCAACAAAGCACTCATCCCTTGTAGAGTTACAATGTGTATGGTGTTATCAAGGCTCCTAGCTCATGACAACCAAATACCACCCACTGCTGTTGCTCTTTGTACCTCCAGTTTTATTCCCTGAGCAAAATAACTCCAGCAGAAACATTTACTTTCTCACCTTTCCTTTTCACATCCCCCACAATCTGTAAGAGCAGTGGTATGGAAACAACACTTGAAAATAAAATGAGAAAGGCCTGAGAACGAAATAATGCTGTTAATTAGAAGAGAACAAGAGAATGAACAAAAGATTATTAAATGTTTTTAATCCCATTTTTTCCTGAAATGTCTTTCTCTCCATGTTTTCCTCATTCCATAATACAAGTGGACATCATCCTACAGCCTTAGGGTATATAAAGGCCTCTAAATCTTTCACCATCATAGGCTCAGCATGCTGGAGTATCATAAAGCTGATTTGTTAAGCACTATCTTACAAATCAGTCTGTGTAAAAACCAAAGGGCAGTAGAAAAAATTAAGGTGGAGAAAAGCAAAAAAAAAAAGAAGGTATATATCAAACAGGAAGGAAGGAAGGAAGGAATGGATAGACAGGAAAAAGAAAAGATATATGATGCCCCAACCTTGTTAGCCTCCTAGGAGACCATGATGCCATTTGCCCCAGAGTTTGGGACTGGAATAATAATGGAGCCTTGGCCTTTGTGGGTATTTGTATGTGTGATATGTTAGCAATGAGTTTGTTTCTAGGGGGGGTCAACCTGGTTTTATCAAGTTACCTGGATTATGAATTATAGTTGTTGTTGTTTTTATCTTTGCCACTAAGAGTTCCACTGGTTAGATGTGCAGCCATAAATACTTGTTAAATAAATAAAACAATGACTACATTGGAAAAAAATGACCAAGTAACTTTCATGCCTGCACAGACAATAACAAGTATTGACAGACAATAACCAGACCTCTGATCTTCCATCTTATATTGTATCTTATATTGTATATCTTTAAACCAGTTTGAACTAACCTTCAAATATAGGACATTTTTAAAGAGAGGGCTATTATTGCAGTTTGTATTGCTGCCTGGTTTTCCAGGTCTTAAAACCTGGTCAATTCCCATCCATTGCCCTCTTCAGTTTAATCGTTTTTAAAGAGAGGGCTATTATTGCAGTTTGTATTGCTGCCTGGTTTTCCAGGTCTTAAAACCTGGTCAATTCCCATCCATTGCCCTCTTCAGTTTAATCGTTTCTGTCTTCCCCTGAAAAGGCAAGCATGAACCAGGAAGGGAGAATGGGGCTGCATGCCACTTATATCCTTTTGCCCTCTTCCTTCCTCCACTGACCATTAGGGAGGTGGTATGTAGAGAAATTATAATATCTACACAAGAATTGGTTCAAATATGGGGCCTTTTTATCAGTGTCTTCAGCAACACAGAATGGTTGTTTATAGCCACCATGTGACCAGTGATCAATCTTTATCCATACCTCCAATAACCCTGTACTCCTAATTATTTTGTTAACAGAATTTACACATATACAAAATGTATGTGGGCATTTCTAGGAAAATAAGGCCCGGACTTATTTTTTTTTTGACCCCCGAAAAAATGGCTAGGCCCTCTTTTGGGGGGGTGACTTATTCCCCCCTTGCATCCTCGGGCGGGCAGGCGATGATGGCTTGGATGTTGACCTCGGCTTTGGTGGGGCACTTCGTATTTGGAGACCTTCCGCCACCATTGCTTTCCCTTCTCCCCGTGCTGCTGAGGCATTTAGAGCAACACCACAGTGTTTGGTGCAGCCACGCAAGGACAGCCAGGGCTCCTCCCTGCAACCGGAGCCCGGTGGAGACACTTGGCTTCAGGTACTCCTGTCACCGCCTTCCCTTCGCCTTCGAAGGTAAAGCCAATTCTTTTAAAAACGATGCCCTACTACCGGTATGACAAAGCCTCCCCTGCCTGAGAGGGCAGCCCAACCCAGGAGGCAAATCTTCCAGGGCCGCAGTGCAGGATCGGCCCACCCTGGGAGAAGCGCCCAGCTGCCATCCCTGCCTGGCACCGGGCAGAGTGTGAAGAGCTTCACCTGGGGTGTCCAGCGCAGCTGACAGGCAGGGCCTCCTGCCTGGTGGCGGAGTTCTCACCAAGGCAGTGAGCACATCCCCGCCAGGCCCTCCACTCATCCCGCCAGGGCCATGCCAGAGCCGTGCAGGCTGGGCATAGCCGGGAAAGTGAGCTGCGGGTGCGTGCCCACCTGCCAAGCAAAACAGCCAGGCCAACCTGAGCTTGGCTTCCTTCCCAAGTCCCTCGAGCCCAAACCCGAAGGGGCCACTGGGAGAGACTGCCCAAGGCAGTGTTAGCGCCCACTTATCCACAGACAGGGAGGCAAGGTGATGGCCTGTGCCACGTCCTCCTCTGAGCTGAGCCCCGCCGAGTGAGCGCCTCTGCCCAATGCCCGTGCCGCTACAGCATTTGGAGCTGCGGTGCATTTGGAGATGCATGGGGACAGGGACGGGCTGGACGAGGGGTGGAAAGGATGGGTGGCTTTGGGGTCTCTCTGCCGGACCCGCAGGCCAGGGAAGCAGTGCTGCCATCATCTTGCCTCCCTGTCCGTGGATGGGTGGGTGCTATCACTGCCTCAGGCAGCGTCTTCCAGTGGCCCCTTCAGGTTCGGGCTGGAGGGACTTGGGAAGGAAGCCTAGCTCGGGTCAGCCTGGCTCTTTTGCTTGGCAGGTAGGCACACACCCACAGCTCACTTTCCTGGCTCTGCCCAGCCCACATGGCTCTGGTGCGACCCTGGCGGAATGAGTGGAGGCCTGACGGGGAGGCGCTCGCTGCCTTGGTGAGAGCTCCACCGACAGGCAGGAGGGCCTGCCTGTCAGCTGTGCTGGGTGCCCCAGGCAAAGCTCTTTGCGCTCTGCCTGGCGCCAGGTAGGGATGGCAGCTGGGCACTTCTCCCGGGGTGGGCCAATCCTGCACTGCGGCCCCAGGAGATTCACCTCCCCACATGGGGTTGGGCTGCCCTCTTGGGCAGGGGAGGATTTGTTGTACCAGTAGTAGGGTGTTGTTTTTAAAAGAATTGGTTTTGCCTTCAAAGGCAAAGGGAAGGCGGCGACAGGAGCACCTGAAGCCGAGTGTCTCCGCCGGGCTCCAGTTGCAGGGAGGAGCCCTGGCTGTCCGCGCATGGCTGTACCAAATGCCACAGCGTTGCTCTAAATGTCGTGGCAGCATGGGGAGAAGGGAAAGCAATGGTGGTGGAAGGTCTCCCAATACGAAGTGCCCCACCAATGCCGAAGTCAATGCAGGCAGCATCATATCCGTGTATGCAACTAAAGTACTTCCTAACGGCAAGCCCCACCCCCCATTCCCCCCATTTCACATGTTTAATATAGGCCTTAATTTGGGAGTGGCTTAGTTTGATTTTATGCCTATAAAACATGCTGGGACTTCCTATTGGGAGAGGCCGTATTGTTGAAGAAATACGGTATTATAAAAATAATGCTTATATGCACACAGTTTGTGTATAAGTTCAATTTACAAAAGGAACAACGAAGACTGGAAGCAGAAACAATAGTTACCATTTCAGTTTTTTCTCCATAATTCCAACTTCTTCTAAATTACATGAAAAGGAGTCTATGATTCTACTACACATTTTTTATAAACAGTTTTATGTAAAAATGAATCTAATTGCCAAGCAGATGATGTTCTATCCTGCATTGGGAATCTTAGTTATTGAGATATGATGTTTTGAAGGGCCTGTACAATTGGGGAATTTAATTTATCAAATCACATAGCATTCACTGGTTGTTGTATTTCTTTTTCCCCAGAGTTCCTCTGCCTTTGAAATATATTATAAAATTCTGGAATGGACTAACTTGCAATTATTTCAAGTACCTTGGAACTGCTAGAAAAATCAGGAATTGCATCCAATATAAATACTAGAGGTTAGCCAGCTCTATCTGAAAATAAAAATCAGTCCTTGTGTAATTTTTGCAATAGAATAAATTTACATCATTAAGTAACAGAGTAAATACTGGACCAGAAAGAGCTCTTCTGTTCTTATCAATAAAGTTTTAAATTCCAAAATGTTATAAGGGAAAGTAGAAAATTGCCATAGATTACCTCTTCTCTTAAATTAAATGAATAAGAAAACTCATTTATTTTTTAAAAAATCTAATTATTGTCTCATTTCCATAGCTAACTAATTTATCAGTCAGAATAACATTAAATGATTTAAAAATAATAAGAGTTAAATTATGTCTTTTATTTAGCTTAAAAACAATAGCTTATGTTATTGTTCATGTTCTGCTTGATTGAGCAATGAAACTTAAGGAGTTCCCAGAGGCAACCTCCATGAGTAGTTATACTGTAGACACAGTGATCATTTGGAGAAGCAACAGTGAGTGCTTAATTCACTTTGAGAATGGTATGACTAATGCCAGAATTATAATATGCTAAAAGATTTTAGAATCTTTAGGAGGGATTGTACTGACATTGGCAAAACTATTCTCTGTGTAAATTCTCACATAAATCAATACATTTATGTATTCATGGTAGTGATTATGTTATGTTATGTTGTGTTGTGTTGTGTTGTGTTGTGTTATGTTATGTTATGTTACGTTACGTTACGTTACGTTACGTTACGTTACGTTATGCCATGCCATGCCATGCCATGCCATGCCATGCTATGCTGTGCTATACTATTTGTTTGCCATTTGGACTTATACACTGTACAGTCCAGACTCTATTTGTAGAAGTTGCATTAGGATAACAATACTAATTTTCATTTGATTTCATTTGAACTGCAGTGATGATTGGGTTATCTGAACTGAATCTCCATTGTCTTTGATGATAACTTCCATTGTCCATTCTTTCTACCCTGTTAAATTTGCTCCATATCTTAAGGCATTGTTTTGTTCTGCATTGTTTTTATTTATTCTCTCACGCAACGGCATGTGCATCTACCCATCCACTAGCCCTCCCACCCTACAGAGTATGAGCTTGAAATACAAAAGATAATTAGAAGCACAGATTCAAAAGAAAAAACATACAAAACAAAAGGGTCATCTTCCAAGTGACCTAATTTAAAAGACCTGGAGTGTTTGGCATCAGCATAATGGGTTTGCAGGGTTTTTTTCACCCTGATTTCCTGTTTTCAATCAGTTTATTTTAACATTCCTACAAGTACCACAAGAATGAATTGGCATTTTATTCCAGCACAGTTAGACCTCCGGCAAATGCCTTTCTCAAACAATTTCCAACATTTTAGAGCTTTGAATGAGTACTGAACATTTACTTTACTGTCCTGTAGAAATCCAATGCTCCAAACAATTTCCAACATTTTGGAGCTTTGAATGAGTACTGTACATTTAATTTACTGTCCTGTAGAAATCCAATGCTACAAATTTCTGTTAATTTCAAAGAGAGACTCCAATGATAGCATCGTGTTGAATGGTAGGAAAAACCTACATTTCTGAATGTGGCTCCTTTCTGGGGTTAAAAAAAAGTCTTAGGGCTATTTCCCAGCTCTCCAGGCCCCATACCTTCCTCCTCACTTCCCCTCACCTATCATTTTGAACTGGTAAGTGGGGTCCCTAAGGAGCAAGAAGTGAATTCGCAACTGGCTGACAAACCATACTCAATGAGTAGTCCTTAATGGGTCTAAGTCTACATGGAGGGAAGTAAGCAGCGGAGTGCCACAAGGTTCCGTCTTAGGCCCAGTACTCTTCAATATCTTCATTAACAGATGAGGGAATAGAAGGGGAACTTACCAAATTTGCAGATGATACTAAGCTGGCAGGAATAGCTAACACCTTAGAAGATTGGCTCAAGATACAGATGGATCTTGACAGATTAGAACACTGGGCCATATCTAAAAAAATGAAATTCAGTGTAGAGAAAAGTTAAGTCCTACACTTAGGCAAGAAAAACCAAAAGCACACGAATAGATTGGGTGAAACCAGGCTTAATAGCAGTAACTGTGAGAGGGATCTTGGAGTCTTAGTGGACAACGAGCTAAATATGAGCAAGCAGTGTGCAGCAGCAGGCAAAAAAGCTAATGCAATCCTAAAGGGATACAATCAAGATCAAATGAGGTACTAATACCACTCTATAAAACCTTAGTAAGACCACACCTAGAGTGCTGCATCCAGTTTTGGTCACACTATAAAAAAGATATTGAAACTTTAGAAAGTGTTCAGAGAAGAACAACCAGGATGATTAGGGGACTGGAGGCTAAAACATTCGATGAACAGTTGAGAAACTGGGCATGGATAGTCTAGTGAAGAGAAGGACCAGAGGAGACAGGATAGCAGTCTTCCAATATTTGAGGGGCTGCCATCAGAGAGGAAGGGACTAAGCTATTTTCTAAAGCACCTGTAGGTCAGACAAGGAATAATGGATGGAAACTGAACAAGGACAGATATAACCTGGAAATAAGGAGAAATTTTCTGACAGTGAAACCAATGGAACAGCTTGCCTTCAAAAGTTGTGGGAGCTTCATCACTTGAGGCTTTCAAGAAGAGATTGGACTGCCATATGTCAGAAATGGAGTAGTGTCTCCTGCGTGGGCAGGGGGTTGGACTAGATGATCTACAAGGTCCCTTCCAACTCTGTTAATCTAATCTGAAGCACAGGGTTTCTCAGGAGTTGTGGGAAGCTTTGGGAGGCTTAGGAAGCAAGTGAGTCTATGCCTGGACTTGGCCTCCCAGGGTTTCCCCCTCCCTGAGGCACCTCATGCTCCACTTAATGATCTACATGCATTAATAACCAGATCAGGGACAGTAGGGGTTGTGGTCATGAAGCACGGCAATCATGTAGTCACTTCACTTAATGATCCTCACAACTTCCAACCCTGTTGGACATAGATTACCACTCTAGATCAAGGACTACCTGTATATTATTACATATAGGTCAGAAATGAGGCTTTTGTAGAATTCCAAATTTTTCTTACTGATTCTATGTGTCCTCAGTCTGAACAAGTACAGGTACAATACTATCCAGTGAACAATACCGTCTAAATCAGGATTGGAGACTGCTGGCATAATTCCATTTCCATTTTATTCACTCTCAATGGATCAAATGAAAAATGTATCGCTCTGGCTTTGATGCGTCAGTAAGGATATATATAATAACAGGCTGGAACATTTCAGATGTCACCTTCACCTTGGGAAGATTTTTTTCAAATGTAGAGAATTATTGTAGATACAGTATATATTGCTGCAATGGATACAACAAGGCAAACAGAATTATTAGCCTTTGAGTTTGGATCACTCCCCAGTTCAGGTGTCTTCAATCCAGGTAAATGTTTGTGTCAAATGGTGCTCCATTCAAAATCCAAGAAAGAAATACTTGGACTCCATTAATTAGAGAAAAGATATCTTTTACTGGAAGTCAAGTGGTGGCATCAAAACAATTCTGAATCTGAGAAAATGAGCGCGTAAATCACATATACAAAGTGATGGCAATGTTCCTACCCCCAATAGTTCAATTGGCTCATCCAATTAAAAGTTGTGTAGAGCATCATGTAGGCATCTCCAGGTGGTGATGAGGCCTCTGTTCTTTGACCTTGACATATTTTGATAGAGTTGCGGCTACACATAGCATAGGATAGAAGCCTAAGCAAGAACCTTTCCCGCCCCAACTTATACAGCTTTGTTTTGTAACATGTCCAGCTTGCTTCCCATAATCATGTCCCCCACTCCTCCCCTCGTTACTTAGGACAGCCGAAAAATGCAAAGCAAAGAAAGAAAGGCTGACAGTTTGTCTGATTGTTGTTGCCAGGATGTTGAGTGTTTTGGGGTCGTTGTATTTTGGGATTTTACTTCTGTTAGCCACTGGGAGTCACTCTGAATGAGTTGGACAGCCATATGAATTTTTTAAATAGAGTAGAGTAGAGTAGAGTAGAGTAGAGTAGAGTAGAGTAGAGTAGAATAGAATAGAATAGAATAGAATAGAATAGAATAGAATAGAATAGAATAGAATAGAATAGAATAGAATAGAATAGAATAGAATAGAATTCTTTATTGGCCAAGTGTGATTAGACACACAAGGAATTTGTCTTGGTGCAAATGCTCTCAGGGTAGATAAAAGAAAAGATACTTTCATCTAGAGTCAAGAATCATAAGGTACAGCACTTACTAATAGTCATAGGGTACAATAAGCAATCAAATCACTAAAAATAAATAATAAAAACAAGAATGTTAACACCTTAAAACAAGAATGTACAATTTGAGGATCTAGGCTAGTGATGGCTAACCTTTTTGTTGTCGCATGCCGAAAATGCACGTGTGCATGCGCAAGAGCATGCATGTGTGCCTGCACCCATAATGCAATGCATATGCATCCCCCATGCTCCCTCCACCCACCTGTGCATGAGCACTCATCTCCCGCATGCATCCTTTCCCCCCTCCCACATATGCGTACCTCAAAATCAGCTGGCTCACAGGAACCATGTGCGTGCACATGCTCAGTGGAACTGAGCTGGGGCGACGGCTCACATGCCCACAGAGATGGCTCTGTATGCCACTTCTGGCATGCCTGCCATAGGTTTGCCATCATGGACCAAGGCCAAAAGGTCTTGTTAATAACTCTGAAAAAAACACCTTCGAAAAATGACAATAGGATGGAGGATAACCATGGCAATTATATCCAATATACTGAGTCCACAGTAAAGGGACAACCAACAAACATAAATTGTAATGTAACTATACAATGCAATGCAATGTAATACAATAGAACTTTTTTGTTTCCTTTTTTTTTCAATTTTCTTTTCCTTAATCCTTCCAAGTTCAGGTGGCTGAAAAAGTAGCACTCTATGCTAAAATATTACTTCTCTCGTGGACAGGCTTGGGTGCCTTGAACTGGCTTGTAAAATATAACATGGTTTTAAATATTGAAATTGACAAAATGTACATGCCAATAAATCCATCTGTTCAACATAGTAAATGAAGAAAAACAACTCTCATTAACAAGCTATTGGGCAAGGGGGGTGGAAATCCCTTGCACATAACTTAATGGCTTAAATGTATTTTTTTTTTTAACCTATACAGTGTGAAAACTTATGCTGTACAATTAGAAAGTCTGCGTCCTTGTCAAAATTGCTGACACTTTCAGCCGCCAAGAAGTGAAAGAATGAAAAATCTTCTCTTAAAATGGGAAATCGTTAGTTGGTATGTGGGGGTGGGAGAGGGAGAGGAAATGAAATACTGAATGCAGAATTAAAGAATATTATAGCTTGTTTCAATTATGCCTGAAATCCATCCAGACTTCTAGCTCCAATGGAGCACTGGTAAAGACAGAGAACTGGAGCAGTGAGCCCTACAGAGAATTTATATACTTTCTTCTCATCTTCTCAAACTAGTTATGAAAAATAATAAGCTAACATTTTCCAAATGGTACATCATTTTTTTAGATTGGCAGAGGGAAATCTTAAATGCAAAATGCAATAATGTTACCATATATATTGTGAAGATCCAGTGCTTCTAAGAAATCTGTTGAAGAGCACCAGGAAAAAAGATACAAACAAATTATCAGATTTCATTACTAGGCTCTTCTGATGTGCTTTAATTTTTATTATAATACTCTGTACTTGCAATTCATTCCTCCAATTCATTACCTCACTAAAACATTCTACTGATTGGAATTCATATATCATGGTTCAAATTCAACTTTTTTATTTCTCTTATAGCAAGGGTTTATGTAAGCAGCAAAGTCTAAACCAGAAAAAAAAAATGCTTTGTTTGGCAATGGAAATAATTATTTAACAGGTTTTAATTTTCTCTTTTCACATTTTTTAAACTTAGCCAGATTACTGGATTGGGGCAAAGTGAATAAAAGGGGGAACACAATCTGCCTGGTCTAATACTGTGTTTCTCACAAAATAAGGCCAGGCCTTAATTTTTTTTGAGCCCCGAAAAAACAGCTAGGATGTCTTTTCGGGGGTGAATTAATTTATCCTCCCCCGCGCACCAGCGCCGTCTCCAATAATCGTGTCTGAGTTGCTCCCGCTTTTCCCCTGTCCCTGTAACAACAGGAATAAAAAGATTTTGAGATACCTGGGAGTGCCGCGCGCTGCATTTTGGTTTAATCCTGAGCGGCTGGGTGAGAAGAGCCAAGCGAGTGTCTCTGCTGCTGCTACCCTTGGTGCTCCAGCCTCAGGCTCTGCAAGTTTGCAAAAGTCCTGGTGAGCAGCCTGTTCCTGCATTCCAAGCACCTAGGGCGAGCTGCAGCTGTCCCTCTCTCGCCAGTGCCATCTCCAATAACAGCAGCAGCAGAGGCGGGAACCGTGGAAGCATTTCAGCAGCTTCTCGGGTGGGGGAGCTGCCTCCGTAACTTCCACGGTTCCCACCGCTGCTGCCGCTGTTATTGGAGATGGTGCTGGTGAGAGAGGAACAGCTGCAGCTCAGCCTGTGCGCTTGGAATGCAGGAACGGGCTGCGCACCAGGACTTTTGCAAATTTGCAGAGCCTGAGGCTGGAGCACCAAGGGTAGCAGCAGCAGAGATGCTCACTTGGCTCTTTTCAGACCCACCCAGCCGCTCAGGATTAAACCAAAACACAGCGCGTGGCGCTCCCAGGTACCTCAAAATGTTTTTTTTCCCCTGTTGTTACGGGGATGGGGGGAAAGCTGGAGCGACTCAGATGCTGTTGTTGGAGACAGCGCTGGCAAGAGAGGCGCCAGCACTGGTGGGAACCATGGAAGCTATGGAGGCCTGAGAAGCAGCTGAAACGCTGCCGGACATCCATGCCAACACCGCCCACCTGCTGACCCAGGTAAGGGAGGGGTAAGGGAGCCCTCCATGCTCCACCATGGTGTTAGGAGCAGCTGATGGTGAGTGTAGCTGCCCGCAGGGCACTCCTAATGGCAAGTTCCCCCCACCTTCCCCCCCCCCCATTTTGCATGTTTTAAAATAGGCCTAAATTTGGGGGGAGGGGTTTAATTTCATTTTATGCTTAGAAAACATGCTGTGTCTTCCTATTGGGGGGTGTATTGTTGGAGAAACACGGTACATAAATATGTTTCCTTTCTAATATCATTGCAGTATTTATTATTTATATGTCTGATCCAAAGTCCTTTAAACTCATATAAGTCTTAATGTTTTCCTTATGTTGTATTTTCCCTTCTTAAAAAAAAAACATTTTAATTGAGCTGAGCAAAAAGAAGTGACAATTTCTGCTGCTTTTTCTTGTTGATGAGTATACAGGTGGTGAGGTTAGAAAGGTTACCCCCCCACCCCAAAAAAATCATTTGTTTCTGCCCACATATCAAACTGAGAAAATATTTCTTGTCATAAACCTTCTTGTAATACTAACTATTGTAAAAGGTTCAATTACACCTTTTGTTGTGCCATGAAGAGAGGGAGGGAGGGAGGGAGGGGAAGGAAGGAAGGAAGGAAGGAAGGAAATCAAATTAACTTATGTAGACATCTACCCCAGGCCTAGACACCTTTATTTTATAAATGGAAAGTTTGATAACTTATTGCGGCTTCAATATGTATTATGAGCACTACAGCCAAAAAAAAAAAAAAAACCAGCTGGAAGTGCAATAAAAGAATTCAGCCCTGGGAGGTTGGTTTTTTTTAAGGTGGAATTTGTTCTATTTTAAACTCCTTGGTTAATATTCATGGTAAAAATGCTATGGAAATCACCTTCACATGACTCCTTTCTTTAGAATAATGCATTTAAGAGAATCAATGTGATGTAGCAGACAGAAAGATTGCCTTAGATTGGGATTTATTCCTTGTTTAGCCACGGTTTCCAGAATGATCTTTGGACAGTCCCTATCACTCAGCCTAACCTAATCAAAAATACATTGAAAAATGCATGATTAATGGTGAGATACAGGTGAAAAAATATTATTGCTGCTATTACTGTGCCAGCCGGCATTTTTTAGAAAGAACAGCTGGAAGAACAGGGGAGATTTTGGTAGAAGTTTGAGAAAGGAACATTTCTCACTCCCAGAGTCTAATATTAAGGTGAGTTTGATGAGTATGTTAAAAAGACAGGGTTCCTTACTTCTTCCTAGGAAAGACAGCCAAATTACTGATAGTAGTTGGACAGTAAGTAGCCAGTGGGGAGAGGGTACATTCCAGAATGCAATAAAGTGATAAATATATGAGTATTTGCCTCTTGGACATAATTAATGGGTTTGTGCTGCTGAAAGAAATCCCTGACTCTCAGGAGACAAATATGAAAGGAAAGATTTGAAACAAATCTCTGAAACCAAGTGGCTAAACTGGCTTAAATAGTCAGAAGGATATGTAGACAATATCTTCAAGGATGTGAAAGCTGGATCCCATGAACAATAAAGTTGCTTACTTTAATTATTGACAAGTGCCTCTGGTTGCCTGTGCCTGACATTATACAGGGGAATCATGCCAAAGAAAGTCACTTTCTAAATAATCTACATTGTTACCTTTTAGGACTGTTAGTGTTAAAATCAGTCAGAAGGAATGCAATCTCTATTCTTATGCTAGTCAGTTTAATGTTTCTTAATGGCGGTTTGTTAGAAAAGTTTATCAAAACCAAAATTAACTAATAACATAAAGAACGAAGACTTGATGAAGGAAGATCAGAATGGATGTAATACAAATAAATCCTGCCTCCCCAGTCTTCTAGAATTCTTTAAGAATGTCAACAGCCACATTAATGAAAATGACCCTGTCAACATTTACACTTGCATTTTCAAAAAGCTTTTGAGAAACATCATAATTACATTTTAATTTTGTGGATTAAGCAATTAGAATACAAAAAAACAAAAATAAGAATTAATAGCAATTTTCTCAATGGAAGCAAGTAAGGTTGGAATCATTCAAGGATATGTGCTAGGATTAGCACAGCCTAAATTCTCAATTTATGATGCAGCCTAAAGGGTCTTCTTGAGAACATTCTGATTTCCCCCCCCCCCTTTATTCATAGCATAACAAAGATAGAAAGACATTGGTTTCTTTGAAAATTAAATGTGTTCAGTCAGATAGCCATGCAAGCAGATTTCAGCTAATGCAAACAAACAGATCTATAAATCCCTTTTGTGTCTGTTTCAGAGGAAGTTAGAGGAAGGTAGTAAATATCACACAACCCACAACTCCACACCCAACCCAACCCAACCCAAACCCACCCCATCCAATCCAACATCACTTAAAACTAGGCACGCATGCCCCAAGCTACCTCTATTCCAACCAAAACAGGCCTTAAATGCAAGCTACTCAATGCAAGAAGCCTTGTAAATAAAATACCTGAATTTCTCCTCTTACTAAATATGGCTAAATTCGACATTATATTTGTCTGTGAAACATGGCTCAACACATCTCTCCCTGACTCCATTACCACAGTAATAGACTATCAGATCATGAAATCTATAGAGGAGGTAGTGTTGCTATCTTCTATAAAAAGTCTCTACATCTAAAAAATATCCAAGTTACCCAGGAGATTGCTATTCCTAAGACCATCGTCTGTGAACTGTCCTTAAATATCACATTTCGGTTCTTACTATGTTACAGAGCCCCTGATTATGACATCGAACATGCAAACAAGCTCAATACACTACTAACATGGGCAGCATCCTGCCCACATGCTTTTATCTTTCTTGGTGACTTCAATTTACCTCATATTAACTGGACCCTTAATGAATGTACAACTGAACCCACACATGCAACCTTATACAATGCAGTAACAAATCTGGGAATAGAACAACTAGTAACCAACAACACTAGACTTAACAACTGCCTCGATCTCTTCTTCTGTAATAGTTTGAATTCAATTTATGGAATACAAATTAAAGAACCCTTTTCCAACAGTGACCACAACATGATAGACTTTTGTCTCAACATACATCCACACAAAAATCATCACAACGACAGAATCCCCAATTATAACTTCAAAAAAGGCAACTATGATCTTATAGACAACGATCTCTCATCCCTTGATTGGCAATTTCACTGGATGCAATACAGTAGAAGACCATTACAACATATTTTTACTTGAAGTCCAAAGAGTCATCAAACTATATGTACCAATAACAACTCCAAAAGCCAGAAAAAACAAATTACCCATAACAATAAGGAAGCTTCAATCCAAAAAGAAATCACTTTGGCGGGAAAACAAATCTGGTCACGTTGCCAACTTCAAAAGCCAATAAAAAAAATTATGCCACCAGATAAAGACTGAATGCACCAATTATCACATTAAACAAGAAGAAAAGCTTCTATGCACCAATTCCATCCAGGCTTTCTACAATTTTGTAAACAAACTAAAAGAGCCGTGGTCCATCCCATCCCTGGAAGAACCTAATGGTAAAGACTGCAATGATGACACTATTAAAGCCAACCTCTTTAACACATTATTTGGCTCAGTATTTGTAAACAGCAATGGATCATGCCCAGTATTTCCTAGTCAAACCACAGACAACTACAATGATCTAATACATATCAATTTTCAGAAGACAATGTTGAAAAAGCACTATGCAATCTAAAACCATCTCTATCTATTGGACCAGACGGAATATCTGCCTACATCTTAAAAAAGCTATCCACTGCCATAGCATAGAGCTCAGAACCTCTAAGCATAATCTTTGAAAAAAATTTCAGGACCAGCTACTTGTCAAAACTATGGTCACAAGCCATGGTCATCCCCATCTTCAAAAAGGGAGACCCCAGCCTAGTTGAAAATTAGAGACCAATCTTTTTATGCTGCGTCACCTGTAAAGTCATGGAATCAATTATTAACCAATCCATCATCCTCCACTTAGAAACAAACAACCTACTCTCTAATAAACAATTTGGTTTCAGGAAAAAACTATCATGTAATCTGCAACTCTTACACTGCAAAAACATATGGACTACACAACTTGATCAGGGCAAAGCAATAGATGCAATCTACATAGACTTCTGCAAAGCCTTTGAGTCAGTGGTACACGACAAACTACTCCTAAAACTAAAATCTTATGTTAACTCTGGACACCTGCATAACTGGATAGAAGCATTCCTATCAAACAGACAACAAATGGTCAAAATTGGGAGTGTCCTATCACATTCTGTACCTGTCAATAGTGGTGTCCCCCAAGGCAGTGTTCTAGGACCAACTCTCTTCATACTCTATATAAATGACCTCTGTGATCATATTAAGAGCAACTGCGTTCTTTTGGCTGATGATGTAAAGCTATTCAACACCACAGAAAATACTGTTACCCTTCAAAAAGACCTTGACTATGTATCAGAATGGTCAAACAAATGGCAGCTTCATATTTTAACAAATAAATGCTTTGTCCTACATATTGGCAAAAAAAATAATAATCAGAAAATAAAATACAGTCTGAATAGTCAAGACCTTATTGATGATCCAAACTCTGTCAAGGACCTTGGAGTAATCATCTCTAATGATCTAAATGCTAGAGCCCACTTTAACTGCATAGCCAAAAAGGCATTAAGAGTTGTTAACCTGATCTTATGTAGCTTTTTCTCTGGTAATATACTAATAACTAGAGCATACAAAACATTTGCTAGACCAATACTCGAATACAGCTCATCAGTCTGGAACCCACATTATGTATCTGATATTAACACAGTTGAGAAAGTCCAGAAATATTTCACAAGAAGAGTTCTCCACTCCTCTACTCATTGCAGAATACCTTATGCCACCAGACTTGAAATTCTAGACCTTGAAAACCTAGAACTACTCTGCTTTTGGTCCAATCTAAGTATAGTATATAAAATCATACATTGCAATGTCCTACCAGTCAATGAATACTTCAGCTTCAACCATAACAACACAAGAGCACACAATAGATACAAACTCAAGGTTAATCGCACCAAACTTGATTGTAGGAAATATGACTTCAGCAACAGAGTGGACAATGTCTGGAATACTCTACCTGACTCTGTGGTTTCTTCCCCAAACCCCAAAAACTTTAACCTTAGACTGTCTAATATTGACCTCACCCCTTTCCTTAGAGGTCTGTAGGGGGCGTGCATAAGTGCACCAACATGCCTACCATCCCTATCCTATTGTTTCTTTTATTTTTTTTATTTTTCTTATATGTATCAGTGTATTCATAACTATGTTTTTACTTATACCTATTATCTTGTAAGCAATTGACAAACCAAATAAATAAGATAAAGAAAAACCAAAGTGATTTGCATGTCCGAGATTAACTTCTTTCTATCAACTCTAGTGCTGCTGCTACTAAAATGACATTGTGCCTATTGTTACTACTAAATCTTCCAAAGTGCTGATCAAAAACTTCAACTAAATGTAACTAGTAGCTTCCTGCAATTTGCAACACTACTTGGTTTCTGTGTTGTATCTTCTGTTTTTCTACCTTGGGATATATCTGCATGAACTAGACCAGAGGTCCCCAAACTTGGCAACTTTAAGACTTGTGGACTTCATCGCATAGCTGGCTGGAGAATTCTGGAAGTTGAAGTCCACAAGTCTTAAAGTTGCCAAGTTTGGGGACTCCTGAACTAGACAGATCACCTACTAGTTTATTCTCCTTGCAGAGCAATCCCTATACTGATTCCTTGTTGGTGAACTTGAATCCTCTTGGAACCTGCCCAAGAGGATTCAAGCCCAAGACTCTGATTCCATCTTGCTTGTTACTTTTTTTTCTTCTTCTTTCCCACTCCCTTTTTCCAAACTGAATCTCACTCCTTTATGCCAACTTCTTAGCTCATTTCACTTCCTTTTCTCTGTGTGAAAAGTTTTCTTTTCTTATCTGTGTTTTTCTCAGCTATTTCTCAGACTCAGGTTATCAGCCCCAACTACAGTTTGTACGTCTGGATGGTCATGTGACAGGATGGCACTCAAAATTAGCTTTCCATAAACTGTCACAAAAGACTTTTTAGATCATTCATAAATAATCTGAGCCTTGAATTTATAGCAAGGCAGCCAAGTTTCTACATATTGCTAAACTATTCAGGTTTGTGAAAAGTGAAAGTGATGATGAAGAGCTCCAGAAGAATCTCTTAAATCAGGTGATTAGTCAATCAAATGGCAAATGTGATTACAGTTAAGAGAGTGCAAAGTGATGCATATTGAGGGGAAAAAATTCTCTTTAAATATACATTAATAGGAACTTAAGTGTCTGTAACTAACAGAGAAAAAGATCTTGGGAACAATGAAGATGTTAACTCAGTGAACTGTAATTCTGCAAAAAACAAAAAAAAGCAAAATCCAGACTCAAATCCATTTGGGAAGGGATTGAAAATACAGCAGCTAAAATTGCAACACACTTGTACAGATCAATGGTGTGACTATATCTGAAATATTGCATACCATTATGGTTGCTACAGTTGAGAAAAGACATTAAAATATGTCTTTTCTCAAATATCATATAGAATAGAGTTGGAAGGGACCTTGGAGGTCTTCTAGTCTAATCCCCTGCTTAGTCAGGAAACCCTACACCACTTCAGACAAATGGTTATCCAATCTCTTCTTTAAAACTTCCAGTTTGGGGCATTCACAACTACTGGAGGCAAGTTTTGCCACTGATTAATTGTTCTAAGGGTCAAGAAATTTCTCCTTAGTTCTAAGTTGCTTCTCTCCTTGATTAGTTTCCACCCATTGCTTCTTACCCTGCCCTCAGGTGCCTTGGAGAATAACTTGACTCTTCTTCTTTGTGGCAGCCCCTGGGAGATTGGAACACTACTGTCATGTCACAACTAGTCCTTCTTTTCATTAAGCTAGACATACCCAATTCCAGCAACCATTTTTTATATATTTTAGCCTCCAGTCCCATAGTCATCTTTGCTGCCCTTCTCTGCACTCTTTCTAGAGTCTCCACATCTTTTTTACATCGTGGTGACCAAAATTGGATTCAGTATTCCAAGTGTGGCCTTACCAAGGCATTATAAAATGGTATTAATACTTAATGTGATCTTGTTTCTATCCCCTTGTTTATGAACCCTAGAACTGTGCTAGCTTTTTTGCCAGCTGCTACACACTGCTCATATTTAAGTGGTTGTCCACTAGGACTCCATGATCCCTCTCACAGTTACTACTATTGAGCAAGGTACAACATAGTCTGTACCTGTGCATTTTGTTTTTCTTGCCTAAATATAAGACCTTACCTTTTTCACTGTTGTATTTCATTTTGTTAGTTAGCGCCCAATGTTCAAGTCTATCAAGATCCTTCTTATTTTAACCCTATCTTTATAAGTTTGTTAATATGTTTGTAATAAGAAAACTTGACTGCAGAAAATACGACTTCAGAAACAGAGTGGTCAATGTTTGGAATGTTCTACCTGACTCTGTGGTTTCTTCCCCAAACCCCAAAAACTTTAACCTTAGACTGTCTACTATTGACCTCAACCCCTTCCTAAGCGGCCTGTAGGGGGCGTGCATAAGAACACCAATCATGCCTACTGTCCCTGTCCTATTGGTTTTTTAAAATTTTTCTTATAAGTATCTATCTCATATATTCAAAACTATATTAATTCATATACCTGTATCTTGTAAGCGATTGACAAATCAAATAAATACTAAATACTAAATAACTTATGGATCCTGCAGCTTACAAAAAAGGCAAGGATGCATGATTGAGGTGTTTTATGTCATACATTGAATAAGAAAGTGGATTGGGGGAGATATCCTTCCTTTTTTGAAACACTGGAACTAATGGTCTTCCAATGAAGCTGATTGGAAGGAAATTTAGAACAGAAAGATAAGGCATAGCACACATTTGATTTGTGGAATATACAACTACAAGATGGCCACTAACTTGGAGGATTTCAAATGGCTTGGATAAATTTATAGGAGACAGATCTCTCATTTTTATTAAAGAAAAAAAAATGTATTTGGAGGAGGTTCTTTGCCTCTGTAGCCATGAGAAAAAACAAGGTGTCTCTGGGCCAGTCATGCTCTCTCAACTCATCTTAGCTTTCAAGATTCCATTGCATAGAAAAATTGGAGCATGTTTCTCAACCTTGGCAACTTGTATGAATTTCATTTCCCAGAATTCTCAGGCAGCATGCTGGCTGGAGAATTCTGAAAATTAAATCTGCATATTTTAAAATTGCCATAGTTGAGAAAAACTGAATACATGTGCCGCCTTGATCTCCTGGTGGAAAGACGGGTTATATGTGAAACAAACAAATTTCCCCAGGGAAAAGAGGACGTTGTTCTTGGTTGCAGGAAGGGATAAAATGTGTGTTACTGTAGTGGCACCTACCGGTGTGCTTTGGAAACTATTCTGCAAAACAGCACAAGACTGTGCTTCATTGCATAGTACCGTTCTGGCCAACTCTGTTCGTAGAAAAGCAGAAACCAAATTCCTTCCCAGTGCTGATAATAAAGAGTTGATACCACTTTAGCAAGAGATAAAAAGCTAAATAGGGGAAAGATAGCATGACCAGAAAAATAACAGGGACACTAATGATGCCAAACACTAACAAGCTGTGACAAATTACCTGAAAATTCAATGGCCCTTGCTATCTTTTCCATTTGGACCTTGAATAGGTTGCTATTTTTTCATTCAAGTAAAACAAAAAATCAAATCTTGCAAGTTATGGATCAAAAATATCTGTTGTACTGAAGAATTTTGCATTCCCTAAACCACATGTATTTACACCATTATCTTATTTGGTGTTATTTCTGATATTCAGACTGTTTGAAGATTAGTTATAAATAATTTTGTTCAATGAGACATCTGAAACATTGGCTCAAAAAGACAGAGGGATGCTTTCTCTAAAATCTTTCTGATCCAGGAAAGAGGCACAAGCAAGGGCCAGTTCCAATGTAAGCATATGGCATGTGCTCAGACAGGTACTGACCATAAAACTTTAAGCCATGGGAAACATTTATGCTATGTCTGCACCATTCGTTCTCTCTGCTGAATGAATGATTGGCGAGGTGCCTGGAAAAGAAGGAATGTGTGGCTAGAGACAAACTGTCCCCCAGATAAGGTACAAAAGTATGGAAATTGTTTGCCTTATATTAAGCCAATAACAGGAGGCTACATAATATGCATGAAATCACCCAGTGGGTTCCTCAACCAAGCAAAGGACGGTTCAGGCAGTGGTTAATCCTATTCTTATAGTTATGCTGGTCATATACTAACAACCTCAGGGCTATCAGTTCTGAGTTACAGAACTCCAAACTATCTGTAGGTGGCAACAAAGAGCTAGATTTTTCTGAATTTCTTTGCTGCTACTACTAGGTTGTCAATATTTTTCCAGCCCAGATCTTTTACGGGATTGTATTCCAGAGAAATATATTCACAAGGCAGTTCTGTTCAAAAATAAATGTGGGAGATCTGTACTTAGGATCTCTCACAGTATTAATTGATTGATATCAATTAATCAGTTCCCCTAATATAAATCACCTTGTAACTTATTTGTTTCATCATCATAACCCACGATGGATGAATGGCTGCAAAAACTGATGGAGTTAGCAGAGATGGCTAAATCGACTGTTTTGATTAAAGAAAAAAACCACAAATACCTTTATTTCTACTTAGAAACCACTTCTGGACTTTGTGCTTGAGATGGGAAAAAATGAAACTTTGATTTTGGATTTTATCAATTAGATAGATTTGTTGTTATAGAAATGGCTAGTTTATATTATTATGAAAAAATAAAAAGTTGAGAGTAGATGTTAATGCCTTATTTTACTGCACCAAAGGAGTCGGAAGCCAATGCCATTTTTTCCCTTTGCTTTCCCCCACTATCCACTTAGCCTTCCTGTCTTGATCCATAATAATTCACTCTTAGACTTTGCTTGCAAGTCTGACATAATTTGACAACACAAAACTTCCCTCTTGCTGTGTAAAAACTCTAGGTAAGAAGCTAGTAGGGTTTAACAGTGAGCAATTGCTCATGCAAGATGTGAAGGATTTGCATGATCATAATCATACTTTATTGACGTTAGTAACAATTTACTAATTATCAGCAATAGGTTTCTGAAAAACATTTTTCTTTCCATTAAGTTTGTTTCATAGTGCACCTCAGAGATAGAACTGAATATTCATGTGTACATCAAATCACAGCTAATTTGGCTCATCAATTTTTTTTCCCCAGACAGATTCCCAGCCCATCATTTTTGTGTACTGCATTTGCTCAGTGTAGAAACTCTTCTTGGATCTTTTTCATTACACAGAAAATTATGTCTTTAAAGTATAAAATTTTATCCATGGTTCTGGGTATGTAAATCTCTTCTGAAGCCCATATTTCTATATGGTACTGTGAACAGAAATATCATAGATGAGATTGAGAAGATGGACCATTTCTATAGAAAGAGAACTAAAGTGCTTTTTGTTCTCCTAGCTTTCCCCTGATATGGAGAGTCATTAGTTCTCTTGTGGTATAAGCAATCATTAGGGAGATCAATCAGAGTTGGCAATAACCCGAAGTGCATCATAACCTGAGCAGCATCAGGCACAGCTCTGTTGGATTTGCTGAAAGTAACACTAAAGCAGCAGGCATACTGAAAAGCAAATCTACTGTAGAAAGCCATGGAAATCACCTTGGGGAAACGAGGCAGAGACAATAACAATTATATAAACAACAGCATCTTTTAAGCCTGGGAAGCTAAAGAATTTAAAAAATCTCAGATTGGCTCTTCCTTAATTCACCATTACTATAAGAGGGGGAAAAGGGAAAAGTCGGGTTTTCAAAATTCTGTTAATAAAAATATATATAAATACAGTATAATTCCTATTAAATGTGGAGTCTGTTTCTTGACTTGTCCTACTGATGCATACCTGTTTTTTCTGTTTCCCTGGGTGGCTTTTTTTTTAATCTTCTATATTAAAAACTGGAGGCATTGTGAGAAAAGAAGGCTGATGGGTAACTGCTTCCCTGGATGATGCTTTGCTTATAGTAAAAAAATAAATAAACTAATCAAGATGAACAGAAACTTTTATGCTCCTCAAAGGAACCCAACAGAACAGTGCCAGTCATGTGAAATCTGATGCTGGTTCTGCAATGTCATTAGAACAGTTGGCATCATCTTGGATCTACAGTATTTGTACACTTAACATACTCAAGAAAGAAGTTAAGAGCCCTGAGCACAAGAAGCTTAGAAACAAATAGTCAAAAGAAATTGCTCAGCCATTGATGAGCAACTATTGTCTGGAAACATAACCCTATAGCGTATGATTTGTGGTAACAATAATTTCCAGCTGTTGTCTGGAAACACAATCCTTTGCAGTGTATGATTTGTGGTAACAACAAAACTGACAGTTTCTCAGACCATGATGAGGAAAAGCATAAAGGAAAGTAGCTCTGTCATTTGTCAGAATGGGTCTGAGTGCAGATGAAAGGTGATATAGCGAAAGCAACAACCTTCCCCTGACGAGTCAAGTCTTATGCAGGATACAACTGTCTTTTAAACTAATATCTTACTCACAGGTAGAGTTAAGAAGAATATTCTAGTATCAGCACTGAAATAAAATTCCATTGTCATTTCAGTCAGAGTTTTATGTGAGATATTGCCACCAGATCTGAATTAGAGAAATCCAATTGACTAGTAGATGGTAACAAAATGGGAAGAGTTTTGTATAACTTGTTGCTGTCATGAAGCAACTGCCCTGATTTCTACAGCAGAGATCTAGTAGTCCTAAGCTTGATAGTCCCTGTTTTATTATCATTTATTTATTATTTATATGGCTGCCCATATCATAGTAAGAGATTTACTATGGACAACATACAGCAATCCAATAAAACTATGGATATACAAAACAATAATTTTCTAAAATGTTATATAATAATTATTTTAAAAAGTTAAAAGCTATAAAAGCAGAACTAAAGCAAAACAAAAGATGGAGGGATGTTAACAATAACAGCGCCACCTTAGCAGTTTACTTGCCCCTAGAGTCCCCAGGTCTGCTGGCATAGCCAGGACTTGAGAGACCTCCAGAAACTCAGGAATGATGAGGTTGACTTCATCTCTTGGAGGAGAAGATTACATAATGTGAGTGCCACAGCAGAAAAGGCTCACTGTCTAGGAGTGGAGCTATACTATTGGATATCAGCAATGTACTGGTGATACCTCACCCCCCTGAGATAGATGATCTCACCCAGTAGTCTCATATTGAAGTTGAATAGAAGAGGAGAACATGAACCCCTGCAGACTCACATAGTAGAAGCCAAGGATGGGGTCTTCCCTCCTCAATCACCAAGGAGGAAGGAGGTGAACCAGTATAATACAGTTCTATCCACTCTCAATCCTCTCAGTTAATTCAAAATTACCATGGTTGATGATATTGAAAACTGCTAAGAGGTCAAGTAAAACAAGGATATACTAGTACTATCACCCACATAAGATCATCCAACAATGCAGCAATGTTGTCTCCATTCTATACCCAAATCTTAATCCTGCATGAAAAGAACTCAGATCTTCTGCTAATTATCTGATAATTAACATGCCCAATGTTTGTTGGGATTCTTGCTAAAAAAATTTCAACTCATAGGAGAATTACCAAAAAGCTATGTTTAGATGTAAGGATTCATTGAAGCTTATATTGTACATAATGATTTGAAGTAAGAGTCTTTCCTCAGCATTTTGTTTATTTTTTAATTTTTTTATTTAGTAAGGGTTATGAAGTAGCAACTGAAAAACATACTTAATGGGGAGGAATAGTTTAAGACGTCTTGCTGTTTGACTGTTCAAAATTGACCTCCACAAGAACATATTAAGGTGCTTTCTTCCTCTAGATTGTATGTGGTTCTTATTTCTATCATAAATTGTTACACAAATAATGAAACAGCCTAACAATAATTCCACAACTTTAGAAATTACAATGAAGTGCCACTAATTATCTGGCTGACACATAGTAAACTGTCTAAGAATAGTTGTTTATCAGTTTAAATGTTAGATATATAGGGAAAAGTAATATTAACAATTGATGTGTTTATTTATTTAATTAAATGAAGACAGAAATATAATAGGAAATTATTTATGCAACATCCAATTGCTGATAAATAATCATCAACTTTAATGAAATTAGAAAGATGTATGCAGATACATTTTATATAAATTCATTGTCTTTAATTACTTGTTATTGTTTGTCAACCAGTTAATAATTTTCTCTCAGAAAATGACCTTATTTTGATTTTAGTAAATCAGCTTTTTTAAAACAAGTTTTATGAAAGTTTGGGGAATATTCTTCCTGGATATTGAGTTGAGTAAATAATAGGTCGATAAAACTACTAAAATCACTCAAGTTATTGAATATCACTGAAAAGCCAGGCATGTAGTGGCAATTCATTGATGGATGTCTTCAGGGATGATATCGCAGATATCATGACAAGCAAACAACATTGTGATTTTTTTTCCAAATCACTGTGAAAAAAACTATGACCTAATGGCACACAGGTAGTTTTAAATGAGAGAGCCAGTTTGGTGTAGGCTAAAAACTGGGAGACCATGAGTTCTATTCCAACCTTGGCCACAAGGCAGCTGGGTGATCTTAGGCCAATGCTCTAGGAAGAAGACAATGGCAAATCACTCCTGAAAATCCTTGCCAAGAAAGCTACAGGGACTACAGGGACTCTCCAAGAATTGGACACAATTGAACAGAAGAAAAAAAAAGTGTTAAGTATTTACAGTCAGAATGAAAGTGTTTCTCAATACTGTTTTAAAATCACTACCAAATATTTGTGAGATAACCACTACTCCAGGACTAGATGTCTTTTAGCTTGCCAAAACAGTGTTCTTTTGTTTTTTATTTAAGGATTGTTCATTTTATTATGCATAGTTTGATTTAAAAATGTTCATTTCTACATTGCTCTCAGGTCCTGTTGGAAAAATCATAGTCCAGACAAATAATAAATTATAACTAAATAATAAGGCTTAGAAGGACCTTCATGGCAATTTGCTGACTTCAAGCCATCAAAACAGCTAAGCCAATAAAAGGTGCACATGAAATTAAACAAGTTCATAGATTATGAGAGCAGACCAAGAGGACGGAAGCCAGCAAAATGTGACAATCTTCAACAAAAAGGTAACAATAGAAGACCTATCAATTAATCATGTTCAAGTTCATTATGGGGTTTAGCACATCCAGAATAATCAGGAGTAAAAATGTTATGAAAAGTGGGGGGCAGGGGGGCAGAATCCTTCTTGTTTCCTCCTCTCCAAGAGGTTCAAGTATCCCTCCAATGTATCTTTTTTGATGTTAGACCTAAATCTTCCCAGACATTTAAAATGATGTTATTAAGCAAGTTGATGTGGGCTGTTCCTGATTTTTATTGCAGGGGTTGTTTTATTGTACTCATTGTACACAGCATAATGTATAGCTTTCATTAGATTCAGTATGCCATGCCTTCCTGATATCATAAGACAAAGGGTAGTAATACATATTTTACCTTAATAAATAAAGTATATTTTTGCCTTTCAAATACTTGTCTCTTCTAGATGAAATTCTTGCAGGAACTCTTAAAAGTACTGATTGCAGAAAGCTCAACAGGACGTCAGCCCTGCTGCCTGTTTCAAAAATGCTCTTAATTAGGAGCATATTATGATGGATACAGATTGTAATTAATGCATAGTTTAGTTGTTATTCTTTGACAGGCTATACATTTTGTATAATTTCCTGGTTTGCTGCGCTGCAGAAGTGCATGAAGTCTTGCTTCAGCATTATCATGAACATGGGGCAAACAAGGACTACAATTTTAAGGTGAAAGGCCACACAGCTGCATGCCATGCGTTCACCACAAAAGGGGAGGGAGGGGGAAAACATGATAAAAATTTATTTAAATTCATGTAGCTAATGTGAACAATATTTGTGTTATTTAATTATTTCCCCATTCTATAACATTAAAAGTATGGCTCATTAGCAACCTGTGGAGCAGAACTGAAGATTGTAGACAAGACTTTGGGAAAGTGCTTGCAGTTTTAGGGCCCAGTAGGATAGCATCATGGAACCCCTTTGCTCTCCACTGGGCCAATCCTTGCCATGGTCCATGGCAAGAGCTCACTCCTCTCAAATTTTGAGCCATGTTTTATTCGCCTTAAGTGCTTATATAAAAACATTTAATTATGAATAAAATAATAAAGAGAATGAGCAGAATGAGAGCTTTGCTGCACTCAAATATAAGCAGAGTACAGGTAGTCCTCGACTTATGATCACAATAGAGCCCAAAATTTCTATTGTTAAATGAGACATTTGTTCAGTCAGTTCTTTCCCATTTTACGAACTTTCTTGCCACCGCTGTTAATCACTGCAGTTGATATGTTAGTAACCTGGTTTTTAAGTGAATCTGGTTTCACCATTGACTTTGCTTGTCAGAAGGTTACAAAAGTTGATCACATGACCTTGGGACACAGCAACGGTCAAAAATCTGAACCATTTGCCAAGCGTCTGAATTTTGATCATGTGGTTATAGGGATGTTGCAAAGGTTGTAACTGTGAAAAGTCAACATAATTCACTTTTTCCAGTGCTATTGTAACTTTGAACAGTCAATAAATGAACTGTTGTAGGTCAAGGACTACCTGTATTCAGATCTTGCTATACAAACTAAAGTGGGGATTCTGTAGGAGATGATAAAAAAAAATCAAGATGGTGCCCATATCCATCCTAATAAAGCCGCACACATTTTTTTACATTACACACCAACAAATGCAATGTTCTCTTGCATAGTCATAGATGCCATCTTGACTTTTTTAGACACACTCCTCTCTGGTAACCCTTGGATTGAGGCCTGGAGATGATATTCCTAGATTGGAGGGGCCTAGAAGGGGCCCCTTCTATCAGATCCTTTTGAATGGACAGATACCATAGTGTAGCATTTCTCAACCTTACCAACTTTGTGTGGGCTTCAACTCCCATAATTCCTATGTCCAATAATACTGGCTGTGGAATTTGGGGAATCTAAGCCCACATATTTTAAAGTCGTTGAGGTTGAGAAACTCTATTATAGGGCATTGTTTCTTTAATTTTGAACATCATGGCTATTTCAGAGCTAAGACTGAATCCCCAAGAATTTAAGCATTTCAGTTTTCCTTTTGAGGTCGTTGCATTTCTTAAATTCAGTGACAGGTTTAAGAGTAGGTTTCCTTTTAGCCTTTGGCATCAATAGTTTTCTAAAATTTTCAGCCAAGTTTCCAAACAGAATTAAGCATATAATAAAGCAGTAAGAATTCCACAATAAGGCAGACAATTACTGGGTTGATGATATTTGACTCATTCTCTATACTGGAGTGTAGCAGAAGACAGAAATTAAAAAAAAAATATATGCCAAGCTCCAGTCTCAACTTCTATCAATCTTGGAAATATTTTAATTTTAATTTTACAGGTTGTTGCAAGCCAGAAGTCAAGGGAAATGAAATATTGCCTGATGACACTTTTTTTTTAAAAAAAAAAAGAATAAGCATTCAGTGCTAAAATGGGTAAGGCCAAATGAATGGTTTCTATTTTATTTCCATTGTTTCCTCGACTAAAACAGTTAATAATGCTGCATTGTTCTGCTACTTTTAAATCTTGCTGTTTGTCTGTCTGCTCCACCCCACCGCCTCTGCTTCTTTTTGGCTCACTTGTATCCTAGTTTGCAGCTCTAGGAATATAGAGTGGGAGAAAAGGGAAAGAGACAGAAATATTGTGCTCTGACCTTTAGTTGACTGTCTGCGAGAGTGAAAGAAGCTCCTGTGTAGAAGTGATCCTTTGCCCTTGTGGTTACTACACTGCACTGCAGACTTTCTGAGGTTGTGGCTACTCTATTGTTCCAGCAGTTCCATGCATCAAATTGACTCATTTCTTGGCTATAGTTCTTATAAAAAGAAGAGCCCATCTAAAACTTTAATTTTAGTAAGCGTATTTTATACTTACTAAATAATTGTATGAGAATACCATACAATAATGACAAAATGAAAATGTCATTGTTATATGTGGATTCATTTTTTCAGGGAATTCTGAATTCACAGTTTTCACACATAGACATAGCCTTGCAATCACTTTGTTGGTTGAAAGTTGGTGATTGGCTGGTCTCTGATGATTGGGGAGTTCAATCTCCCTAATCTAACTCTCTATCCACACTGCTCTAACATTGTCCTACATTGGATTTATTTGAAATCCATTTACAACTAATTCACCAGACCCATACTTCTGTGTTACCTGTGTTGGTATACTCTTCTGTGACCAGCAAAAGACACACTAGCAAATTTGACAGAAGATAATTACAATGATGTCTGAGGAGTTGTATTAGCGTTATTTCAGATTGTTGTGTGTAATTGAAATGTAAATTTAGTCAAATAGTGTTTTTTTTTTCCCTCTCCGCTTCTGTTCTACCTGGGTCTACATCTTTATTCTGGGCCCATCTATTTGCGGGGGGGAGTACATTGTGATTCATTATTCAAAAATTCCAGGATGGTCTTTAGCCAGAAAAAAATTGGGTATCTCTCCCTTTTACATCAACTTATATGAATGATTTAGTAAAGTTATTTATGTGAATATTTAAGTATTCCAGCTGCTTTTCAAAGTTCTTCTCAAAAATTACTACACAGATAGTTTGAGAAAAATCAAAATCAGACCGATAACACACTTTTAATACAGGATTACATTTGTTGTATCACTAGATTAAAAGAGTAGAAACTAGAAACAAATTTTGTTTTTTCACTACAACAAAAACAAAATTCCAGGTAGCCAGGCAGTTTTCTACAACCTTTTCTTTCCATCCATTTCCAGACTCTAAATTTGTGGAAGCCCAATTTAGTGGCAACACAGCCATTACTTTTCATCCTGTCCCTTCTCTATAATTTGTCAGTTAATAAGAAAGTGCTTCACGACAGACCATACAGTAGTCAGGAAATACAATAAATCTTTCCTTGATTGTCTCCTTTTAAAAGCAGATACTTGTGAATCTTGTTTCCATTATGAAGGGCAAAATGAAATGGAGATGTGGTGTGTTGAGGAGACAGTGTGTTGATTTTCAAAGTCTGACTTTCCTAGTCTGATTCCCGAAATTAAATATCTCTGCTTTTTCTATTCTGCAATGTTGGAAATGTGGTGGGAACAGAATGGGACAGGAACTCAGCTGGAAAATATCTCAGATAGATGAAATATTTTTCAAGGCATTTTCTCATGTGAATATGTCAAAAGCGCATGTATGCCAGGCTTTAGACGAGGGCATTCATTTCAACTCAGCCTAAAGTTGTTGTTTGTATATTTCTTTAAAAAGAAAAATTGCTGCATAAGGCAGCAGAAACAACAAAGCAATGTAAGTTTAAGAGAAGTGCCAAGCTTCCATATTTTTCAAGGACTTTTCCTTTCAATAAAACCAGAGTAGAAAGAGAACCTTGGAGTTTGTCTTCCCCACCCATCACTTAAGTTTACATCAATATATTATATGCCCAAAAGATATATTTTGCGTTTTCTTTCAATAATATGCATATTGATAGCTCCACAATTCAAATAAGACAACTCAAATCTGCTAGAAAAAAATTCTTCTTTTCTTCTTTTTGCAATCAGCATTTTCAAAATGAAAATATGCAAAATTATTTTAGGGGTATTTTTTAATGAATGGATATGATTTAGTCTTCCTGGACTAAAGTACGGGCCAAGTTAAATTGTACTTTTTCAATTTTTAGATTTTACAGTGCAGGTCTTGCTCAAAAATATATTAAGCTGTCTATTAAGAATCATATAGAGACATGTGCACTAAAATAGAATATGGTTAGAAATGTATGTGAGAAGAAACCTTTTAAATCTGTAATTCATTCTGTGCATTTATGGAAAGACTCAGATTAATGTAAAAGTGAAACAGCAACATATTTATGAATGAACATAATATTGGCCAAAAATTAAACAATTGAGCCTTAGCAAAAATATATAATGGTGACTCAACAAAAACAGATTTGTAGCAGATATAGTATGTAACAAAACATTTCTTAGGTATTAAAAAAAATCACAGGCAGACATGCAACTTAAAGGGGGAGGGAGGAGACAACCTGTATTCATGTTCGGGATTTTTCCTATCTAAATTTGTCCATTTCTGTTTCTGTTGAAAGTCATTTTGCTAGTTTCTCCCCATTGTTCCATCTTATCAATACATTACTGAATCTTATCCTCTAAATACTATTCCCTGTCTGTCTATTATTTATATATGTGTTGCAAGTACATAGCCTAGAACACAATATCTTCTGTAGTACCGTATAATATCTCACTTATCACTTCCTTCAGGTCTCACAAGGAGCCACTCATATATGTTCATAGGGCAGAATTATTGAACTAGCTTTGCACCCATATAATACTAGCACAGTCCCTCCCACATTTTGCCAAACTTTTATTAGAATTTTATTGAGAATTTTGCCAAATGCTTTATTAAATCCAAGACATCCTATGTCCATCACAGTCCCATGCTCAATTAAATTGGTCACACTATCAAAAAATATTAGGTTGGCTGATACATGACTTGTTATTGCTGTCTATGGTGGCTTTTCTCCCTAAATGCTCAGAAATTGCTTAATAATGTGTTCCAGGGTGTTGTTCAGTATCAGAGTAAATCTGAATTGTCTCTAGTTATATAAGTCTTTTTTTTCCCTTTCTGAAGATACAAACAACATATATATAACTCTTTTCCACTCCTCTGGCACTATATCCATCCTCTATGAATTTCTCTAGATCATAAAAAGGTGTTTTGAGCTTGTGGATTGTCTAACAAGGCTCTGCAAACTTCTTCAAAATTCTCAGATGAATTTGACCAGGTCTGGGGACATAATTGATGTAGCTAGGTATCCCCTTACTTTTTATTTCTTTATATTGGGTTACTACTACCTCTGCCTTTTTGGCACTTGTTCTGTTTAGGTCCATTTGCAACCACTTCATTCATAACCTTCAGAAGAATTTTACACTATAGTTTTTAACTATAGCTACCAAAACTCTGAAACCTCAGCAAGCTCTCACCTCAATATATGAGAAAAACATTAGATCGAAGAAGATGCTTCTTTTAAACATCTTGGTCAATCAATGGATATTTAATATTGGAAGATTTGGAGTATTTTTACTGATTCTTGCTTATAATTTATTACCACTTATTGTAATCAGTTTATTTCGGCGGTTTTATTGTTGTTCAATTCTGGTAAGCTACTTCTGAGACTGTTTCTGATCAAAAGATGGTAAATAAATGATAAGGCAAATAAGATATCCACTGAGCAGAAACAAGAGATCCCTGAGAAAAATCAGTAGAAAAAGCTTTCCATAGTACTGATGTTTGATATAAGCAGCTTGCCTGTTCACAGGCAATTGTCTTGCAGTAGCCTTCTACAGATGCTAAAACAATATATTTCTGCTCACTCACGAAATAAAGAACATTATGAGTGCAAAGTCTTCTAGAGCACTCAGTGGCAGGAGTCCAGATATGGATCTCTCTTCTCTGGGATGTTCAAATTGGTCCAGTCATCTCTTCTTTCAGAAACTGAAGACAAGGCTCTTCTTTCAGGCTTTTGTAGGACAATTACTTTGCTTTTCTGCTTTTCTAAAAATGAATTATATTTTGAATTCATTGTTTTTAAGCATTGTTGGTTGGTTTTATTGTACTGCCTGTGTTTAAAGCTGTTTTTATTGTTCTCTTGTAAACCACTTTGGGAGGAAGACGGGTGCAGAAATAAAATAAATAAATACATTTGTTTGTATATATTGCCATCTTGAGAGCCATCTGTTGGCAGAAAGGCAGGATATAAATCCCCAAATAAATAAGAAATTTGCTTGGTATGTTTCTTTCCAAGCCACTCCGAATAAGACTACTGCTGCTGCTATCAATATTTGCCAGGTTTTCCATCATGGCCAAAATCACCTAATCACTTTACAGTAGAAAACATAAAGTATTCCAAATATGAATATTAGATCTTCTTGCAGATTGTGCTCCAGTTGTAATCCTACCCCCACCCCCCAAAAAGTCACTATGTCAATAGCCTAATGTTTTATTGCTTTGTATACTGTACAAATAGCCAAGCAGAAACAAAAAGACATTTTTTGTAGTGAAACTCCTTTTATTATGAAAAAAATAATAATTATCACTATGTTTCTGTTTTATGTGGGAACAAAATCAAAAAGAGAAGTAACTGGATTTGAAGAGTTTAGATTTTTTTTTAGAAAAAATTTACAATAAAGTTATTAGCTCAAGGATATAAGAGATGAATGATATACAAATGATTCATTATTTCTTTCATGTTGTCCAGCTGGTGAACAGGTTATTCAGGATTTGTTTTAGATATATGTGTATTTTAGTTAGCATATAGAATGCTAGAATTAGATTTGGGAATTTATTTCCATTTCTTAAAAATAAAGAACAATATTACTATTATTCGTGCATTTATTAGATTTACTGTATATCCCATCTTTCAGAAGCTCAAGATGGCATACATAATTCACCTCCCTACCATTTTTCTATGGAAGAGATGAACATCTGGAATAGAGTAGAAAAGAAATCCAGTTCATCAGAAAAACATTTTAATTTTAGAACTCCTGAATATATAGCACATATATGCAGAGTAAAATCAACCTTCTTTGGAATTTGACAACTTGCATCAAAAAAGAATGTGCATAAAAATAAATAATAAATGAAAGAGGAGAATGGCAAATGTGGAGATGAAAACTTCTTTCAGGTTAGCACTGATTCTAGATTACCACATGTTCATATTGTCAAAAAAAAAAGAACTTAAATAGATAATATGGAAATAATGTGGCCTTGCTTTCTTCTGGAATATTTTTTTCTAAAACTTCCCAATATAGCTTCCAGATTTCCAGACTTTCCATTCAAGAATTAACCAATTTTTCCTCTGTAAACCAGGTGCTACCACCAGCATGGACTAAAATATACTGTATTTTCACACGATTTTTTCCCCCAAAATTAAATGGTTTAGAAAAAATGCATATAAAATGTATTCATTTTAAGAGAGATGCATGAAAATATAAATAAATGTTTACTTTTTTCAACATAGTTTTTAAACAGTAAGCTAACCAGGTTTTATGATTAATAAAATAAAAAATACTTAGCAAAAATGACAGATTATGTTACAGACTAAAAACTATTCTGTTGATATTAAGAAAGAAAGAAAGAAAGAAAGAAAGAAAGAAAGAAAGAAAGAAAGAAAGAAAGAAAGAAAGAAAGAAAGAAAGAAAGAAAGAAATTTAATGAATATATTAAATTGTATTGCTAACACAATGCATATAAAGTCTCATACCAACTCATAAAACTTTACAGATACACGAATTTACACAGAGTAAATGACAATTATGCATATTGATGAATTTGCTCCATTACAGCATACAGAATATTTGAAAAATTCCAGATTGGTTCTAGTCAATTCAGAATAACTCTCATTCATCTGAGGGAGACCCAGAATCTACCCAAAGTAACCTAAATTGCTGGCATCATTGGCAGATCCCTGGTTAGTAGAACTAAAGAGTAAAGTTACTTTGCTTTCAAATGATATTGTGATCTGATAATCCAAGAGAAAATCCTGGCTAGGAAGTAGCAGAAGGACAAATATTAGAGACCGATTTGAGCAAGCTAACTAATTCTTTATTTGAAAGTTTATAGTATTGGCGGAAGGTTCTTGGTAATTGTTAGCATATTTATTGTTGATTAGTAAGGACTTGGGAATAGGGATGGGAATTCAATCAAGTCTATAGCCTTTTTGGTTGCATCCCCATTTTTTTCTATTCAGTGCAGGTTCTTGAATACATATAAACTGCAACAAACAAGATACTCTACCAAGATTTATTTGGAATAAACAATGAACAAATTTATTAATATTAAGGGTGCCTTGAGTGGCAAAATAATCAAGTTGTTCACAATCGATAGTAGCTCCATCCTTTTTTCTTATGCATCTGGTAAATCTTTAATTACATAGTTGCTGCCACTAATTTGACTTTTTTTGTAATAGCCCCCTGTTGAAGCCCTGGACAATGGACATATCTTTGAATAAGATGGTTCCAGGAATTAACTAGACTATGTTTATCGCCACTATACCGATAGGCTTCTCTTTTGGGCCCTGGAATGGCCCATTTCATGCTGATTATTGACACTTAAATTACTTTAAATTTAAATATACAATAGAAGCTAACAATGAACAAAGCTCTAGTTTTAAACACAACATTTATTTCCAGAAATGTCTCTTGGATCAAGAATGGTCTAAGTTTTCTTAGAAAATAAAAATGAAGAATAGTTGCATCCTTATACTTTGGCTGCAAGTAAATCTACTCTAGCTGAAAACCAATCAAAATAAAACAAAGGTATGCAGAATTGGTTCAGAAGAAACTGGTGAGGAGATTAGCCTTTTAGACGGCCATGAAGCCCTGGCTCTTCACCCAAGCCTGGACTAGGATATGGTTGAGCTGAGAGGCTATCTACTCTAGTATTGGCGAGGGGAGAGTGAACTTTTTTAACGATGTTTTAATGATGTTGTGAACCACTAGAAACATTATATGAAATTGGTGGCCATGTAAGTCCTGTAAATAAATTAAATAAATAAATGGTGATAGGAAAATTGATGAATAGATAAATCCCATGGCAATCATTTGCCATAATAGACATTTTGTGAGAGTGCCCACAACATGGTTTCCAAATTCTAAAGGTGCCCTTTTAAATTCTAAAAGAAGCAACAATAAATCTCCAAGGACAGCAACTGAATTTTTGGAACTATTGATCCAGCTGAAGACCAGGGCCATTGTGGACCTTGGAGAAGGCATGCTGTGGTGTCAGTAAGAGGATTCATTAAGCTTTCTGTCACTGGGATAATATAACAGGGATAAAATTGTCCCAAATGGTTTTTCATTATTCACATGCAAACTTTGTACTGTTCAGGACATTCCTCCAGGGACAAAGCAAAAATATAGGTTCCCTTTGGGAAATACAGCAGCCAAGAAGAATAGGACAGGTTACAGAGCTCTCTGGCTCTCACAGCCTTACATAAGGTACATCAGGCAAAGCACCAGCAGTTATTATAACCATGGCCCTTATATGATTAATTCTGAAAATATGCATGGGAGTCAAATATGCCAACCAAAGTCAAATATGGTAGTGTAGTTGTTACAGCCTTATTTTTGAGGTGAGGACTACTGTCATCCTGGACCTAAATATATACAAAAAAAAAAAAACCCTTGCAGCAAGCCAGTTCCTAGTATTTTCGGCAAATACCACACTAAAGAATGCATAATTTCAAAGGACTTTAAATGCTTTGGACTGAGAGAAAAAAGCAACAACTTTTCTGGGTGGTTGATCTTCCAAAGTGTTACAATCAACAACAGTAAAGTAAATCTTCACCTGTCACTTGGGTTCTACTCTGACATGCACTAGCTCAAGAGAGAGGGGGGGGGGGAGTTACTTGAGAAACATTTTAACACTTTACAGAAAATAACACAACTAGCAATCAAAAAGAACCAGAACCAGAAGGAGCCATCAATCCAATGAGTTTACATGTCAGAGTTCCTGAGAAAACAGGGAATGTGACTCTGTATCTCTCTTCCCTTCCTAAGAAAGCTGCAGAGTGGTAGCAAAGAAAACTATATACTGCTAGTTATAAAAGTTCATTTGAAAGGAAGCTTTTAACTCCAAGAATGGGGTTGAGGAGTGTAATATAGGAGGATAGGTGGATGGACAGAGTTCTCCCAGGAGTTAGTGTGGAGCAGCTTTGAGGCTGTGAACATTTCCTTTTGTACATTCTGCTGTTCAACTCAGCTTCTAACAGTCAGTAGACCCTCTTTTTATGCTCATATTTTGAAAGTGCAATTTTGACTTTGGTTATTCCATCAGGTTCCACTGAGAGTCATGGCTCCAGTTCAAAGAACAACGAAATTGTAAATGAATGCCATATTGGACCAACAGTAAAAAAAAATCAGGATGTTCTAACAAATTTCAGACAGATTTGCAATGAATGGTCGAGAATTTCTGTCCCATCACTAAAGAAAATACCCTCACCCTCTAAATCAGGATATTTTAACACAGAAGTTAGGGAAACCAAGAGTAATTTCTATGCATAAGCATTGCAATTCAATTCCATAATAAGCACAAATTGTAGGATTATGTGTTCAGGGGTGTTCTGTTCTTTCACCAGTATTTTGTACTAGACAGAATTAGCTGGTCTTCTAGTTATAATGAAATATAAAGTTGAATCTGAAAGCTTGAAACTCACTTCGATACCCTACACCTACTTTAATAGAATGGTATCTTATATGGACATAAACAAATGTGAAGTCTTTGGTGCTCTCTGAAAGCTGTTTGCTTGCAGATGTTTCATTACCTGACTAGGAACAAGTGAGTGTACATTTTGAGAGAAATCCAAAAATGCAAATGTAAATAAATGAATAGCTCTCTGCTTATATACAGTACAGTAGTTTGCCCTGCCAGTATTAGTGGGGGTATGGTTTTCTCCTTGGTAGACTTTTGATTAAGGTATTGTTTTCTGTTTGATTGTTTTGTATCCTTGACAAATCAGATGTTAACCAGACGTTGCTTCCAGTACACTCATAAACTAGATTAAGGACTGCTCTGACCAGTCATTACTGTCCTTGATCATGGACAAAATTATTTGCACCCACTTTTCTCCTGCTGCAGACATGGCTCTTTGTTCAAATATGAAACCCCTGCATGTAAATACCAGTAGCCACCAGAAAAGGAACTTCCTTCATGGAGCTATTGGAAGCATCACCTGCCACATCTTTTACCCAGCATGTCCAAGTGAGTTGTCAACCTTACAGGATAAAATAAAGGGAATGGTTATCTGAATTTTCCCCAGAGTAAAATAATTAATCATAAATAAGAATTGTGCCCTTTTAATAGTAGTTGCACACCTTTGTGCATGCAGAAATCTATTTTTTGGCAGCACAGTTTACCAGTTGTATATTATGTTATGTTTATAGTATGGTATGGTATGGTATGGTATGGTATCATTTGGTATGGTATGGTATGTTTTTATGTTACATTATGTTATATTACATTATATTATATTATTATCTGATGAACTGCGTGTCAGCGTTCTGAATAGCGCATCCCCTAAAATCAGAACTCCGAGGCAGGTAGATTCCTCAAAGAATATGTTTACTGGATACATCATATTGGCACAACTAGTGAAAACCAACTCTAAAAGTTCCTGCGGATTTTCCCCTAGATAAAAGAGCAAATATTTCCCTCCCCAGATGTCACCAGTCACATTGCCCATTGCAAAGGGTGCTTGGTCACTCCTCTCCTGCCTCAACTGCCACATGTTAGGATGACCTTGGTTTCCACAAGAAAACTTTTTGTTTTGACTATTAGAAAGCCTATCTACTTCCCCCCTCCCTTCTCTCTCTCAGAGTTTGTGGCAATTACAAGGCAGCACAAAATGGCTTCAGTCAGGTTTGCTTCAGAGTTGACACTTTGATTCCAAATAGTAGCTTTCTGCATGCATATGCAACTACCACTAAAGGGGCACAATCCTTATTTATGACTAACTAACTACTAAAAAATACAGCAATGGAGGCAGGTGATGTTTTTTATGTCTACATTTTCTTTTTGGGGGGTAGGGATCCTCTTAAATTTGGGGACAATTTGTTTTGTGTAAATATGGTATTTTCAGTGACATGTATATTCTGTCAACATTATAATTTGCCTGGAAGTCCTTAAGGTGTCATTTTATATCCAAGCCCTTTTAAGTTCCTTCAAAATATATCCAGGAAGTAGAGAACAGACAATTATGAGACAGTAAAATAGCCATCTTCAAGCCTTTGAAGGCTGCCACATCAGTGTTGTATTGGACTTTGTTTCAGCTGCTTCACAGAGAACGACAAAAGCAGAGGAAGTCCAGTGACAAGCAGAACAAGTTCAACTAAACTGCCATAAGCAACGGCTTCATGTCTCAAGGCATTTCTGTCATGCAGACAGAAGTGACTGTCTTCTTGCAGACAGCCAAATGTTTTATTGGTCTGCAGTTCTCAGAACAGTGTTTCTTAGTCTTGGTAACTTTAACTTACATAGACTTCAATTCCCAGAGTTCCCCATACAGCCATGCTCAAACAGGTCTCTATGTCAGACAGAAATGCTTTGTTTGTACTGTCTCCAATCCTTTTTATCTCACTGTTGAGAGCCTGGCTTTTTGTTTTACCTCCTGCCTCCAGAAAGTGTCTTCATTTTGGGTGAGATCTGTGCTGCCAAGCCCATAACCAGTAATGTGGAAGAGTTCAATGTACAACAGTAAACTCCCTGAATTTGCAAATCTTGGGGTCACATGTCCTATTTTCTACTTAGAAATTATTATGCTAAGTAAAAATACATAACATAGCCTGAAGTGATTTGAATAATTCTCGTATGTATAAATCATACCATTTGCTAGCAAAAGAGATGTTAAACTACTCTATCTATTCAAAATTGTTGTTGCTTGATATATATTAGAAACAAAGCAAATCACTTCTTCATAAATACTCTTCATAAACAATGCCAGAGGCTTGCAGTATTATTCAATGATATAAAAGAAATGGCTGCACCTTCTTGGTTTTTAAAGTATTTTTGCATGATTATTTCATGGATTGTTATATTAACATAAACATGAGTAATAGATTGAGTAATAGATGAGTAATAGATACTGTAGATTTCCAGCTCATATATTTACTGGGACCCAAGAAAGATTGAAAGTTGTTGAAAAATGACAATAACTGCCTTGCTTTCTCATAATTCAAGGAAACCTAATAAATTAAGGTTTACTAACTGTCTGAGTTAATGATATGATAAAATATGAAGAAGGAATTGGGTATATTGCTGATTTTATTGTCATGTGCAGCTTTAGGGAACTTGCATACAAATCTGTGTGTATATGTGTGCACAAGAATACACATGTGCACAAACACATATGTAAAAAGGAAATAAAATATGACAAACCAACTGTAAAAACTCCTCATATTATAAGCTTAAATTCAGGATCATCATTGAGTTTATTTCTTTTACTTGCATATGGAAATTGATTTCTGAAAAGGAACAATGCATGTTCTACTCGGACAAGTTCTGTTCATGCTCCTGATACCACTAAGTTACCACTAAAATACATGACCAGAAATAAACAGCATGCAAAGGCCTTTTTTTTTTAAAGATATTGTTTCACCTCCACATTTGCTCCAAAGAAGAATGACCTTCCCAAGATTGGGCACTTTAGTCAGTGGATAAGCTAGAATTCCCAACCCATATCCTCTTTCTAAGATCAGCAACAACTTATTGAAAAGAGTTCACTGATTCATTATCCCTACTGACCAAGCCAAATGTTACAGTGCTGTTTCTTATTATAGTGAAATGTAACTCATGTGTGTGCACAGCTACAGTCTCAGACCAACTTATTAATATACATTATATTCTGTATTTGGGAAAAATGTTATCCATTGGCGTGCCAACACACTCAGTAAATACCACTTGTTCCCTGTGAATGTCTCCTGACCTCATGGTCTGAGCCTGTCACCAACTGATGTACATAATTCTCTCAGCACTGATCCATTACTTCTGCTCCGTATTAGGGGTCAGACCTGTGGTGTAAAGTCAAAGATAATTAGCAGCCCTATCAATAACCAGCTGCAGAACTGCTGCCCAAGTGACAGCCTAGGAAAATGGGGGGAAACGGGACATGAAAAAGTAGAAAGAAAAAAATATGCCTCTATAGATTTAAGAGTCTGAGCAGCTGCTGTGGACTGTTGGAATAATCAGGAGACCTTCGTGATTAGCATGAATTCAGATGACAAATGTATACAGCTATTCAGAGGCTCATTAATTTGCATAGCATTCATGACATATTAGCGAAATATTTAAATGTCTTTTGTGGCAACAGGAGCTTGGGTATAGAACTCACATTGCTAATATGAAAGTGTGTTTATTAAATTATGAAGTGTGATTGCTATATCGCCACATCTTTTCTAGCAGATGAAGTCCAGCATGTTTCAGCACCAGAGCACATGATTTGTAGTGATACTTTGCGGTCAGGCAAATGTGAAGCCTTAAGATATGAGACTGGTTGCATCTTCCTCTACATGTAGGCTGACAGCTCCCCCTTCTGGATAGATTATTGTACCACATAGTCTCTTGGGGAGGGGAGGTTATATTTTTTTACTATCTTCGGGACTGAATGTAGCCTTAGGTACAGGCTTTGGTTTACATTGCATGAAGAGTCATCAGAAGCTTTTTTTAAAAAATAACCATGATTATAGATGGTGAGATGGTTTTTGCAATGCCATCCTCATTTAGATCAAGATATTTATAGAGCACAATGTGTAAGATATAAAAAGCCCGAATTACGAGTAACTTGTTTAAAAAATTGCTTTGTTTACATGTATTGACATAAAATTAGAACACAAAGTTTTAGAAATAACTCAGTCAGAGTGCTTTATTCCACAACCGTAACTGAGTTACAACTGTAAGACAGAATTTAAGTACAGGGTAGTAGCTACTATTCATCTTGGAGAAGGTCTATCAATGTGGTCACAAAAAGTTGACGCTGGCATGACAGCATATAATCAATCTATCAGTAGCTACCATTCCAGGGAAACCCAGGACCAGTGTCTGCAGCAATGCGTCATTTGTTAAATGCTGGGTCAGCCTGCAAAGTTAACACTGGCTACCTTGCAGATGGCAGTATGGCTTGATCTCCTTTCTACTCTTATTTTTGTTTTATTTTATTTTTTTACTCATATTTTTTATCTTTATATATCTCTAAACTTTGTTTCTGGTGATAAAAGTGGCAGCCACTGCCTGCAAAAATAAATGAATAATTAAACAAGCAGCCCTTCCTGGATTGGAACCATATCCCATAGTGCAGTCTGGCAGACAGTGGCTGTAGCTAGGTGATATTCTATCCAGAGCACTGACATAGCAAAGAGAATGGAGTGGCATTGCATGGAGAATAGTATGTCTATGGATGTTAGTCACCTCATTATCATATTCCCTGTATCACCAGCCTTTTGCCTGATAGAAATTTGGAATTACAAGAAGAGGGCTTTTTTGCTAAATACCAATAAGTGTCTGTGTGAGCTACAGCCTCATAGCTCTTGGGAAGAACTATTATGTTTTGACAAGCTTCTTTTCGAACTGTCCCTTGAACACATATGACAAAGAATACAATCACAGGAAAGGTCTAGCACGCACAGATCCACTTTCCATTTAAGTAATATTTTGCTGGAAAGATAAATGTTGGATGGGGCCCCTCTTGTATGCTACTCTGACTGTTTAATGCGTAAGCCTGCTACAGATCAACAGTATACTAAAAATGACCCTAATATGTTTTGGCAGTTGTAACTTTAAATAGATGTCTATTTGAAAAGTATGTTTATATTTGCTCAGCCATTTCAAGTTACCAATGTTACTAAGGACAATGACCATATAAGAATTTTTATAATATTCAGTGACTGACAGCAATAGGTTAAGTATTTGATTCATGTTGGTTTAAAAATCCTAAGAACCCACAGCAGCGATCAGCCTAAGAAACAATCTATTTGAATGGCAATCAACTTTGTTTTTATTTAGTGTAACCCACTTTATACTTTGGATATAGATAACTTTTAATAGCCTGCATTAAAACAAAATGTGATGAAAACAATGTGAGAAATGAAAGTGTAAGACCACTCACCAAAACAAAATTGGGTCCAAAATAAAGGCAGAAAGGAGTTATGTTTGCAAGCCAATGACATTAGCAATGTTAATATTTTCCTTGTGCAAGGTATGTTTATATTTCAAATGGGAAATTATTAGTTCCACTCAGCACCAAGGGCAATTAATTCAAGGCTATAGATTCAGTATATTATTGGTATGAATAATTCAGTGCTAAGATGTTTAAGCATGATTTGTAAAATAAAGCTGCTGTCTTCTATTTAAAAAAAAAGTGTGGGAAATTTGATGACTTGTTGCTCCTCCTGCAGTTGCTCCTTCTCCAACTGAAAAAAACCCAGCTTCTTAAAATTAGATAGTCTTAGCTTCATCAAGAGGAGGCAAATGAATAAGAGAATATTTAAAAAGTGGACTTTTCCAAAGGCTCTTCCTATTTCCAATGGATTTTCAGTTTAGGGCTGGAGGAGTAAATTGCAAGGAGACAATGTCCATAGCACATACTTAACTTTCCAAGTAAGAAAAATGGATCAAAAATGTTGGAACTCAATTGTAATTCCAAATAATGTAATAAATTGGGCATTTCCAAATTCGCTGGAATTACATTTCCAAAGGTAGGCTAGTTTGTCTAAAATATCCAAGTATCATATATGATCAAGCTGCTAGAAGAGGCTAAATTTTTATCCTGTAATTGACTGTACTCTGAAAGGACATATTTGAGATAAAATGGCCATAATATTCAAGTATAGGATTGAAGATGAAATAAATTTCCAGTTATACAAGGCTTTCCCAAAAGACACTTCAAAAAGTATTATTTAGGAAAGATTGTCATATTTTCACAAATAACAACATTAAACATAATGTTGTGACTTTCATAATAAACACAGGATGACTTCTAGAAATTAACTGCAATGAACAGAAGAACCAAAATATGCTAACATGCCACAGCCAGATCATTGACTAGCAAAGGCAACGTATCAGAAATAAGAGAACTTATACATAAACAGTATTATTATTACTCTACAGATAGCAATCCTTTTTTGAGAACATGCTAGTATTTGGCAAGCCAGAGACCTAAAGAACCAGGGCCTCATAGACAAAGAAAGATTTCATTTACAATCTGGAAGAGCTTGTGAAAAAAGTCGTTTTCTCTGTTCTGACTTACTTGCTTTGAGACATCCACAAGCTATAATGAATAAATGAGTGAACAAATAGCATTCAGGATTAGTTGAGCTCATAGGCAACTCTTAAGAAGCTTTTCTCATATTTTATATTATCTCAGATTCCTCTATCTACACTTTACAGGTTCTCTAATTTAAAAAATGCATAACAATCTTAGACTATTCGTATGTTTGAACAGCCCTCCCAGTTCATCCTGCAGCAGCAGCAGCTTGACATCTCTGCCCTACTTGAGACTAAATATAAAGTAAACCACAACTGCACATAACAGAGATAGGTCTAATCTGGGGTGCATTGGATTGTAAATACATTAACAGGGCTTTGAACTGCCAGTGTTTACTTGCTAGGAAGCCACTAACATCAATATCATAACTCTATGGCAAATGCTAACGTGCCAAACCTCAGTATTGTAAAGAGTTCTGGAACTAATTGGGGTGGTTTACAAATACTGTAAATTTTAAAAAATGTGGATAAATAATATTGATGGAGACTGTTTTCCAAAACAGAGTTTGCTTTGCCAATTCTTTCACTAAAATACAGACATGCATTTTGGGAAACTCTGCAATACTTGATTCCTAGCACATAAAACTGATGAGAAATTGAAAGGGAAGAGAAAGACTCAAGATTTTTAGCTGTTCATGAATGATATGCTACATAGAAAAAATGGTGAAAATAGACATTTTTTAAAAAAAAATAGTTTGAAAGTAAAGATCTAGGAAATGTTTGACTTTTTTTCTTTCACCTATAGGAGTAATGTGTCAAAAGAGAGATATAAATCTCTCATTTTATCTACTGAAAAAAGCAAATCATTGTTTTAATCTAACAGTCCACTGTATGTTAGTTCTCATTAGGATTATTCAAAGATGATGGTAATTTAAAGGACTGTCAGTGTTGTCTCCCTTTCTTTCAGAAAATATTCTTCCTAAATGCATCATTAGGAAAATATGTCTTTAATTTTCACGACTTTAGTAACAATCTAATGCTTAATTTATACTCACTCTAAACAAATGCTTGGATGCATATTGGATGCAACATTTAGCAGGCACAAACCCCTTCCTTTTTTTTTTCCATTTGTGCTCCCAGTGAGTGACTGCTAAGTGTGCAAATGCAATCATACAATGTCACAAGGTCGCTGGCTTTAAAAAGGCTGGATCTTGTACCAAACAAGTGTGGGAAGGGAACAACTTGCAAAATGGCCAATGGGAAATTGCATGGAAGGCATTTTTATTGCCTGGTATTTATAACTTGTACTATCTCAGGTCCTTAAAAATCCATCATTTTATTCTTGCAGTCAACTGGGGTTTATGAGGATGTGCTGAAAACCAACAAATGTTATCGTATGATAACTAAATTACCCATTTTCCCAGGGAAAGTATAGGCTGCAATGGAAAGGTCCACATCAGAATATTTTGGCAGACAGTGATTTTGTATCATTTATCATCTTTTTAGCTGGGACAAATCAGGACAACCAGGACAAATCAGACAAACCAGATATAACCTCTATCTCTGACTTTTAAAAGGACTGCTTATACAGATAATTCATATTGTAGTTAAATATATATTGAATAAATTAATTTTCCAAATTTTGTAAGCAGTCCAAAGAACATATATTTGTGAATGGAATAAAAATACAACAAAGAAACAAAACAATATATTACACCACTGATTGCTGGAAAAAAAGATAGATAGATAGATAGATAGATAGATAGATAGATAGATAGATAGATAGATAGATAGATAGATAGATAGATAGAAAGATAGATAGATAGATTGATTTAGAATATACTTAACAGCAGCACAAAATAACATTTCATAATGCCTTATATGAGAAACGCAAGCAGCATGAGTACAAAGATGAACTAAGTTCTAGGGCCATTGTAATAGATACAAGAAGAGGACAGTTTGTCCACAATATGAGCTTTTGTGTCATCACTATATATGAATATAGGATGCGGTGTTTATTTAGTATGTCTTCTATATTGTTTTCATTAGAATCCATGTGTTCTTCCAATACTATGATACTGGGACTGGGTGCAAGGCATATATAAATAATAGGCTTATAGATTAGTGGCAAAAGATGTAATCCAGATTGGTAACCATGTTCAGTGATTTTTGAATGACTCCAGAAGGTGTTAATCTACAAGTACATAATATGTAATCTTAAAAAGCCTCCAGTGAACACTTCAAGGACTTTGAAAAATTGGTATAAAATTGAAATATTTAATGTGACGAGAAACATATTAAATAGTAAACTGGAAAGTAGTCATATATTTTGTATTTATTAAATGTTAAAAGCAAAATTTAAAAAAATAGTCCTGGCCTCCACTATGTTTTTTTATGAAGTTGGCACCTGGTATGATCCTTGAAGGGAATTTCTTGGTTTAGAAAAAGTAGTGCACTCACTGTTTAATCATATAGCGTGTATGGAAAATTGGGCTTGTCTCTCAAGAGTGTTCAAAGCAGCAGCAGCAGCATAAACTTGTACATCTTTTTCTACTTGATTTGAATTGCTCCAGGTGTTGTTCTCAGTGAAGTTCAAAGCAATGGTTAAAATGTTTGGATTTAGCTTGGTCTAGAATAAGGAGTCCTTAATTTCCTTAATTTCACAACACATGGATGGACTCAAGCATGGAAAACTGAGAATCCTAGATTAAGCTAAATACAAAAATGCTAGGGAATTCCTGGAACCTTAGCATTCAGACAAATCAGCTATCAATAGACGCACAGAGATAGACCATATTTATACACTATTCAAAAAAAAAACAATAAAAAAGCTAAGACGGAAACAAAAAATTCAGAACACATCCTCTCCAGCAACAAACACCCAGATAAGCAGTGATTGACACCAGACAAACAATCAAGTTGATATTGATGTTACCTAGTTACATAATAAAATGTCTGCAAACAACCAAACTCAGAGAGCACCAAGAGTTCCACACTTCAATCCTGAACTACATTTATTCTCTTTTATTGAAATAACAGAGGTGAAGCAGCTGTGGAAGACTAAGCCAACTGTTATTCACCTCATTCTTTTTCTTCTCTCTAACATTACATGTAAATACATCATGACATTTCCTCAAATGGTTAATGAAACCATTTAAAAATAATATTTACAAAATTGTAGCTCTCATCTCTCTTTCTCTTCCTCTCCCTCTCCCTTCCCAGAGCCTTTATTTCTATGCTAAATGAATAAAAAACAACCTCAAACATACAGTACCAATTCATAGTCCCAATTCAACTTATAGGAAATATTGAAAGAACCCCAAACTCCACCCGTTAATAGCTGTTCAATCACCTTGATTGTGATAATAACAAGGTAGTTAAAAATGTTTAAGTAGTAAATCCTTCGCATTAATGCTCTTGAGAGTTCTTCTTAAACAATTTACAAATGAAGATTTCTGAACATTAGAAATTATATATTAACTCTGCTAAACTTTCGACCTACCTGTCTAAAATATATTTATTGCATTGCAGCCTGTATTCTTTTACAATCCTACAATCATTCCCCTTTTGTCTGACATAGTCATCAAAGAAAAAAATCACAATCTTTCAATATGTTATGTGTTTAGGATATTTAATGACAGTAATAGTTTCTCCAAACTAAATAACAGACAAGTCATTTATTATTTGTCTTGATTAATTCCTCTCTAATAACTATATTAATTATCCTCAGCTTGTTCTTTTAGCAGTCTATTACTGTTTATAGAATCTGGTACATTTTATACCAAGGGGGGAGGGAAAGACAGCCTCATTAAAATTTAGCAAGCAAACAGGAGAGACATGTGTTGAACATAATTTACCATATAAATTTGATGCAAAAACATTAAACTCAAATCATAACTAGAATAGTACTAAGCCAGAGGAAGAAACTTTTGCATTCACCCAAAGGACAAATTACAGTGAGCATCGCAAAGTATTACTAGCTACTTTCTGTACTATCACAGTGTTTTTTCTTTTCATATCACATTTTAACTTGGCTGTGAAAAATTAAGCCTGTTTTCCTAGCTATTACCTTGATAGAATTTTAGGCACAGCTGCTCATTAAAAGTTTCTGAAATACAGTTAATCTGGAAACCTCTGATCCAAATTTCCTAAGGAAATACTAATCTTACCTCTGAAACTTCATTTCCCATCCTCTTCAAGCAAAGACATCAACTTAATTCATCGGAACTAGCTCCAATAGCTGAATAACAGAATTACAGAATAACAGAATTGGAACGGACCTTGGAGGTCTTCTAGTCCAACCCCTTGCTGAAGCAGAAGACCCTATACCATTTCAGACAAATGGCTGTCAATCTCTTCTTAAAAACCTCCACTGAGGGACCACATACAACTTTTGAAGGCAAGCGGTTCCATTGGTTAATTGCTCGGTCAGGAATGTTCTGCTTAGTTCTAGGTTGCTTCTGTCCTTGATTAGTTTTCCATCCATTGCTTCTTGTTCTGGCTTCTGGTGCTTTGGAAAATAAATTGTCTCCCTGTTCTTTATGGCAGCCCTTCTAATATTGGAACACTGCTATGATGTCACTCCTAGTCCTTTTCTTTATACTAGACATACCCAATTCCTACAATCATTCTTCATATATTTTAGCCTCCAGCCCCCAAATCATCTTTGTTGCTCTTCTCTGCACTTTTTTTTCCAGAGTCTAAACATTTTTTTTAATATTGTAGCAACCAAAACTGGATGCAGTATTCCAAGTATGGTCTTACCAAGGTATTATAAAGTGGTACTTACACTTCATGTAATTTTGATTCTGCAGCCCAGGACTACATTGCCATTTTTTGGTGGCTGCAACACACTGCTGGCTCATATTTAAGGGATTGTCCACTAAGACTCCAAGATCCCACTTACAGTTACTGCTATTGAGCCAGGTTCTTCTCATTCTATTCCTCTACATTTGGTTTCTCTTGTCTTAAGTGCAAAACCTTATTTTTCTCACCATTGAATTTCATTTTGTTAGATAGAGCCCAGTGTTCAAGTCTGCCTAGATCCTTCTGAATCTGGAACCTATCTTCTACATTTAGATGAACTGAGCTGGTCATTTTCCAAATACATTTTTCCTGGTTCTTATGAGGTGCAACCCATCCCTGGCCAGAAACTCTTCATGTAAATAATACAGACTGTGATCTAGAAATCTGAAGTTCCCTTAAGTCAGTAGTTTATTTCTAAAATCCTTTGTTCCCTTATTGGATATTGACCGTTTTGGGAAGTACAGATGAAAACACTACTTGTGCTCCTATCTCCTTAAATTTCTTGCCAAGCTGCTCATAATTGCTTTCAGATATTGATGTTGTTTTCAGATTCATTGTTCTGCAATTTGTCCCCACACAAAAGAGAACGAAGGGATAATAATTTGTGTACTTCATTATTTTAGTAAGTCTTTCAGCCATATTTTTTATTTTTGCTCCAGGGAGTCAACATACCTTCCTAGGTTTATTTTTCTGATCTACAAATGGCTGATTCTGTTCCCCTGAAAAGTAAATCTCCTATCACTGATGCTTATCTTTTGTTTCACGGGAAAGTCTAGGTACTTTTCTTCCTGTCACAGGAACACTTGATGATGTTCCTTCTCCAGATGTCTGCATGGTTCCTTCTAGGGGCAGATATGAAATCAATTAGTCAGCTCCAGTAAGACTACACTGGACTGGACTGAACTAGACAGCAATGACATTGCTCTTGGTTGTTGCTTTCTTCTATGAGTGACATACTATATTTCTATTGGTTTATTTCAAGTAAAAGTATTCCACTGGTCTGTATATATTTTCTAAGCCCTCCTTCTGACCCACATAATGTACAGGTCTTATATGGAACACTGGATGATTGCAATTGCTCTTTCTATAGTCCTAACTATCTGTTAGAGCAGGAGTATCCAACCTCTGGGCCGCAGCCCACTAGTGGGTTGTGAGCTGTTTGAAACCATGCTGTGGAAAGAGTGGGTGTGTGGTCATGCACACACGTACATCCCCCACTTGAGCAAGCAGCGGGCAAGCGCATGCACATGTGCTCCATTTGTGTGAGCAGTGGGTGCATATGCATGCCATTCGTGCAAATGATCTGCGTGCGCCTGCCGGCCACTCGCACAAGACAACCACCCCCTCTCCCCTCATCCCCACCAGTCCAGAAGGTTGGGGAACTCTGCATTTAGAGTCTGTATGTGTCCTGTTTGGTTGCTGTACCAAATTTGACCGTTATAGACGTACAAATGACAGACTCAATAATTCCTCTGTAAAATTGTATCAATAGTTCTTGTCAGCCTGAATTTCCTGAGTTAATGCAAGAAGAACATTCTTCATTGTGTTTTCTTAATTATATTTCTAATACTGTGTCCATTTAAAATCCTGGGTGATTATAGAGCCAAAAACCTGAAGGATTCTACTGCTGATACTGTGCTAAATAAATAAAAACTGAAAAAAACCTAATAGTTACAAAAACTGAGGAATTGTCAGATGGGAGTTGTTGGCTTTGTCACCGATGAGTGCATTATAAGTGTTCTGTTGCTTCTGCTGGCAAAGAATTTTGCACAGCCATAAGTTTTAAATATATAAAAAATATTTTCTTACTTTGGAAGGAAGGGACAGCAGCATTTTGGCTACTTCATGGATTACATCTGGGTGGTGCTGGCTTCTGTCTAGTGCCATGAGCACTGCCATTCTTTTGCAGCACTAGCCAAGGGTAGAGCTGACTCATTATTGATCATCCTGTCCTGCATTTCTCCATGCCTGTTCGTCTGACAGGTAGGTCAAAGATTAGCAGGTGGTGCATGAAATGAATTAGAAGCCCTGCTAATGCTCCTATTTAGCACATCAGGAGAGCTCCCTCCTGTTCACCCCTTTCATTTCTTTGCATCTATAACTTATTACTTGGGCATTTTGTCAAATGGCTCCACCTGCTATTCAGTAGATTCACCCACACTTGCCCAGTCCTGCTACCCCCACACATTAAGGGAAGAAACTGGTGCTTGGTTATTTTTTCCCCACTAGGATGTGAAGGTCTGTGGGAAAGCAAACGAAGTCAGAGAAATCCAACAATACTTTCATTAATGTTCCTCACATTAAATCTAAGACCAGTGCCACTTGCTAGCCTCAGCACTGAGGCAGAACACAACCTCCTGGCAATAAATAGCAACATCTTTATTGTTGCTTTTATATTGTTGGCTGTTTGTTGAGATTACTGAGCAAAGTACATGGTAGAAGCATTTGTATAAATAAAACTAGAGAATAATAGTATCACAACATAAATAAACATGCAGGCAGAAAATCTTTTTCCTACCTATTATACACTGCCTGATACTGGCACTTCAAAAATTGAAGAATCATAGTAGTCTGACATATCTAATATGCCTTTTTTTCTCATTGTTGTTGAGACCTAAAAATAATTGCCTCTGCTGAAAATGTGAATTTAATCTTCTAAAAGTGTCCAGAATTGGAATATCATAATTTGAAAAACAGGAACAGCCTAAATTCCAAAATCTTTCTTAAATGCCTCCTGAGACATGACCCCACTGCTGATGTACATTTTATCATTTAACTATGGGTCATCATTCACATACTTATCAATTTTCTATATCAATTAACAGATAATAGCACTTTACTCACATATCTTGTAACTTGGCTATCTATGTGAAAAGACATAGTTCTGATCTTCACAAGATGCTGATTGTAAGGGGAATTAAGTGCTGGTTGTGAGGCGAATTAAGAATTATTTCCCACAGAAACCCTGCAACTGGCATGCATTTGTAGATCCATATCTGTTAGTCATCCTTTTGTGACACAAAATCTGATCCCAGCTTTGTCAAGTATTTCTTTTTATCTGTTTGAAAATATTAATATCCCACTTTAATCATACCTTTTATTCAGCAGCTCTGAAAAAATATTGGTAGAGAAGTAGAGTGAGAAACATGCACATATACAATAGCAATGTCAGCAGATTCAATTTACTGTCTCACAAGCATCCTCTGAATTAACAGTAATGGGAGAACTGAACTAAAAAAATAAAGCGTAGTTCATTGCAACCTGTACATAAGTTGTTTGTTGGATATTGTGTTGAATAAATTGTTTAAAAAAATTTCATTTCAAATTCATGCATTTGAAAAAAAAATCATGATGTTTTCAAAGTAATAAATGCTTTAGCCAACTGTATTTTTTCAAGCAATATATAGGTATTTTTCGAAGGTAACTTAATACAATTAATGCTAATTGACTGCTAACAACATTTTGGTGTTTCATTATATTTCTTTTGATTATTAGCTTAAAATAATCATGTCATTCAACATACAACAATCGCATTTTCTTTTTAAATAAAAATGAAAATCCATTTTACTCCCAAGCATTTAAGTATGGAAAACATATGGCTAAATTGTCTGTAGAAACTGAAAGTTGTTCCTTTTTTACACTGTGGATCTAAATTCTAAGAAATGTTTGATTTTACAAGATTTCTTCATTTAAAGCTTTTTCACTGTTACAGTATGAGAAAACCATAAGCAAGACTCTGCGTGGTGCCACCACATAAAATCTCTTTGAAATGTCTTCACTCCAGGAACACTAGTTATCCAGGCCAACCCTTAGTAAAGTATAAAAGAGCCATTAATCAAGGATGGTGAAACAACAGTGGCATAGTGAAAATAAGTTCTTCAAATATGGGCTTGTTAGAACTTTAGAATATTTTAAAAATCAATAGTTCCTGAGCCAGTTATACCAGTAGTATGAATAATATCTCAGATTGTCATCATTTTGTTTTAAATTTGGGTAAATATTTCTAATATATTCAGTTTTAAAATAAGGTTATTATAATGTTAAGAAATGTAAAGGGTTGATGAATGGAATACAGTTGCAGATATATAAAAACAAGCAACACAATATGCAAATAGTAATGGTGGAAATAGGTAGGACCCAAACTCACTAAATTGAGATTTCATTTAACCCTTTCAGACATGCTCTTTTCCCCCAAAAAAGGGATACTGAAAGCAATACTGCTTTACTTAGTGTAAGGTTTCAGCCTATTTGGATTTTGGTGAAAGGCTGGTGAAATGTAGAGGGTCTGGAGATGACCTTGAGGGAAATATTCAGAACCTATTACAAAAACAAAATAGGTGGAAGTATTCCTTGAGACCACAAAGGAGACAGCATTAGAGTCTCAGACTGGTTCTCTTTGATTCATTGGGTGAGCGGGAAAAGGAGAGGAAAACACAGTCAGGCTTGTTGTCAGCTTTGGAAACCTTATTCAACGCTGCCACATAGATTGAGAAAGTGGGAGGGGGTGATTTTAATTGAGTAGCTCTTAGTAGACAAAATAGAATTCTTTGGTTAGTTCAAGGTCAAAGAGTGTGGCGCAGGAAAAAAGGAACTTACTTTGGGATTGGTTCGTGTGATGGGATGATGAGGAAAAAGGGGATGGTTTGTAGTTTGGGACATTGTGGGAAATCCGGGAAAATTTTAGTTTTGAGATTTCACAGATGTCCCAGGTGCTATTCTAATAAAGGCACTTTTGAGATTATGCCTGTCTTGGAGTTACAATGGAGATTCCCTGGAATGCTGACACTTGTAAGATTCCATTAATAAAGCCAGTATTTTTTAGTTTTGGAAACTTTAAGATGTGTGGACTTTAACTCCTAGAATTTCCCAGTCAGCACCCCATAGATCTCAATAAAGCCTACCTCTAGGACAGGTCTTCTTGTGGAGCTTTTTCCTGATCTGGATAAGGGCTGACATCCAAATTGTATTTTTTTTTTTTGTCCTCCAAGTTCACTAACTCATGTATATGTCTATGGAGATTCTCAATCATCTAGGTCGTGGTTGTCCTTAAGGTACTTTTTTCAAAAGGCAACTGGACTTCCTTTGTTTTTCCTTGAAGACATTTCACTTCTCATTCAAGAAGCTTCTTTAGTACTGTATAGTGTTATCTGGCTATTAAAATTTATTGAAGACACAGGGCAAGGAACAGTGCTCTCTGACCTGACTCACCACCTTCACTGGCTCTCCTTATGTAAAATACTTCTTACATAAAATATATGTGGATTATATGTTTGAAATATACAATATATAGCACTTGCAATAGCACTTAGACTTATCTATCACTTCACAGTGCTTTACAGCCCTCTCTAAGAGATTTACAGAGTCAGCATATTGTCCCCAACAATCTGGGTCCTCATTTTACTGACCTCGGAAGGATGGAAAGCTGAGTCAGTGAGACCCGAACTGCCGAACTGCTGGCAGCCAGTGATCAGCAGAAGTACCCTGCAGTACTGCATTCTAACCACTGCACCACCGCGGCTCTTGTTTCCTATTATTCCTTTCCCCACTTTGTAGCTCTAGGCAGTTTATAGATATTCCTGTACAACCGTGTTTCTTAACTTAGGCAGTTTTAAGATGTGTGGAATTCTTGGAGTTTGCCATGTTTGATAAACAATGCTATACAATAACATCCCACTAACAAATGGCTAAACCTCAAGAATTAAATATATTTTTTAAAAGTCATAAAAGCCAGATTAAAAATAAAAGTTTAAAATCCCTCCTGCAATAAAATAAGGTTCAACTCCAGGGAAGGATGTTCCATTGTCCAGATCCTGGAATGGAAAAAAAGCAGAATCAGCCATTGATGTTATTGTGTACATGTGATGGGACTTTTAACATATGTCTAGTCAATGATGTAAGACTGCATGGCTGTATGTTTTTAATCAATAAGTCAGAAATGTTGGATTAAACCATATATGACTTCCTACTGTTTTTAAACCTGCAGAAATATATGTTGACTTTTAAAGTCTATTTCTATTACTATACAATATTGGAAGAAGTGTTAAATAAATAATAAATGCAATGCATCATTTATAATAAATTGAATCAAATCACACTTCCGTTATCCCTCTATTCCAAATGACTTGTTCTAAAGTCGTTATCATAAAGTATATATAGCGATAAAAATACAGAATATTTTCCTTTAAAGTTCGTAAAAAGAAACAGCCAAAATTACACTTTATTTTTTCCCATTCCTTCCCAAAATATATACTATAGTTCATACCAGTTTATACTTCAAAGACATTGCTCTTTTAGTAACTTTCCCAATATGTAACATTATAATGATGTAACTTTGAATGCAGCAAATTATATACTGCTCACTGTAACCAAATGCTCTTAAAATATACTCAAAGGATGCTAAATGTGTCTTGTGCATCCTTTGCTAACTATATATGATATATGTCCCACCAAGTACTTAAAAATACCCAAGCAATTTCAGAGATGGCTGCAATTTCTTTTTACTCTTTGTTGTCGATGACCACAAAAACCAGTTAAAAGATTCAGTGATCGTACCATTCAGGAAGTCAAAAGTGGGAGTGAGTCTTAGAAAGCCAGGGCTTGTTTTGTCGTCTATTGGCTGCCAACAATGTGTGGTACTAAGAAACAGAATAAACTCATGGATAAAAGGCAATGTGTCAACAGTATGTCACGTGTGCTGTTGTAATTATAATATAAACAAGCAAAAGAGCAAAATCTGGCAATCAGCTGAAGCATGGAAAACATAATTTTTTCTCTATTTATGGTGGCTGAAATACAGATTGAAACAAATTCATTAGCAATATAAAGAGATACTTCGGAATATTCTGTGTAACAAATCTTACATGCACGTGAATCGTGGCACCCTAAATGTTATCCTGCTATGATTGGGAGATCATGCCAGTGAAAACAGGACACATAAGAGACTAGGGAAAAATAATGTACTGACCTGCAAAGTGATGCTAGCAATAAAAATACCTTTTAATATACATAAATTGCTATACATATATGACAGCATATTGATTTGTACGTAAGCATTTGTGTTCGTCTACATTTTGCATGCTCAGTCCCCTGCTGCTTGTTTTGGTCCAATTCCTAATTCTTCATAATTGAAGAAAGAGATCCAACTGACATATGCAATTTCTTTGCCTAACATTCTTTCCAAAAAATTTCTTTCATTCTGTCAATTTTTTTCAATGTAGACATTTGAAAGAACAGTTGAGGTCAAGTTAAAAAAAAAATTCCTTTATTACTCTTGTAGAACAAAGACCTCAGGCAATATAATCAGGCTCTATGAGCTGTTTATGATAAAACATAAATTCTGCTTCAGGTGGATTGAGTCTGAGTTCTGCTTGAAGTTAATAAAATATTGTATGTGTTCTGATATGTTATTTTATAGTATGCTGTATACTATTGCATTTTATTACTATTTTTTTAAACTGCCGTAGTCTAGGACCATAACAAAGGGCAAGGTTTCATTTATCACCTAAAGAAACATAGATGATTTTGGGGTCAGTTCAGTATTGCTCCTCCTCTGCACTTTAACTACTATGTCACTGGGACTCCTGCCCTGCAGACAGGAGAAGGTATAAGCAGTAACCTAATTCATCAGGAATGTATCAAAAAGCTGGGATAAAATGAAAACATTTTCTTGGGTCAAGATGAGGGACACGGTGGCCTGATGGTTAAAATACTGGGCTTGTCAATTGGAAGGTTGGCAAATTGAGACTCAAGTACCATGTGACAGGATGAGCTCCCATTCTCACTTCAGCTCCTGCCAGCCTAGCAGTTTGAAAGCATGGAAGTGCAAGTAGGTAAATAGATAGATACCACTTTGGTATGAAGGTAACAGCATCCCATCAGTGGTGGTATCCAGCAGGTTCTGACCAATTCTGGAGAACCGGTAGTGGAAATTTTGAGTAGTTCAGAGAAGAAGCAAATATCACTTCTGACTGCCCCTGCCCCCATCTATTCTCTGCCTCCCAGTCCCAGCTGATTCTTCTTTGGTTGCCCTGCACAGGAGAACCAAGCTGGAAAGCAGGTTAGTGGGGTGGGGAGGGAATGGGATTTTGTAGTAACCTTTCCCCAGGAGTGGGGAGTGAATGGAGATTTTATCCTCCCCCTGCCACGCCCACCAAGCCACGTCACACGCCTACCAAGCCATGCCCACAGAATCGGTAGTAAAAATATTGGAATCCCACCACTGCATTCCATATACCTCAGCATATAGTCATGCTGGCTATATGACCATGGAAGTCAACACTGACTTCCTCAGCCAGGAAACAGACATGAGTACCACCGCCAAGAGGCAAATATGACTAAAGAGGGGGAAATCTTTAATTATTATTTTTTTTAATTACAAAATATTTTACAATGCCCTGGAGAGTTGGAGTTTTTATTAGTTAGATTTCACTCGTCTGGTGATAGGACACATTTGTTTGTTTTAGATTTGTATCACACACTCTTCTTGGAATAGAAACCAGCGTACTAATTGGAATAGAAACCAGCATACTAATTCCTCACGCTTACCCCAATAACAATAACCTTCTAATGTTAGTTGGATAAAAGGTATTTGGTTGATTAAAAATCTGTCAGTGAGCTTGCTGGCCAAAGATGGTCTTAAATCTGGTCCCAGGCTTTAGTCCAACATCCAAACCATAGGTCCATGGTGGCCCAAGTGTCACTGAAAAATTTCTCACAAGTTGATTACTTGTAGTTGCAGAATTCAAAGGAAAATATAGGTAATCTTATTCTCTTAATTGTTATAGTTGTTGGCTTTTCTAGCATTGCTTTTAATCATTGGAGCTATGGAAGCAAAGACAGACAATACATTTTTTATTTGCACCAGATGAGTCACTGGGAACTTGTTTTGCATGAGTGCTACATGGGTGATTTGGGTGGGTGAAATAAGCAGAAGCATTGCTCATTGCCATCTGTGACAAACGGTTACCAGATTTTGTCTAATGTGAGCATATGTCCACAGTAAGCATGTACAGTATAAGTAGAACTGCATTATAAGAGCTCACAAAAATAGCAAATTATATAGCTATGAACCTCTTCAGAACACTGTCTACATCTAAGGATATGTATGCAAATGCATATGTTTCGGATCAAGAATTAAACTCTGAAAAAATGTAAGGAATGTTTTATGTTCTTAAGATAGATGTGTTTTTTTAAAGCAGAATAATATTGTTTAATAGTAAAGTGAAAAACACCTAAAATCACTTTTATTTAGATTATTCAGTTCATCCGAGGAAGCCCAGTTGATAGAATATCATCTAAAGAAGCCTTCAAGTGTCTTTATAAATACATAAATATCTCTCATTTCTAGATAAATACATAACCTTAACTGAATTTTAAATAATTTGTCACATTTAACTGAGGCACGTCCATTCAACCTTCTTGCTCCAATATTAGGATGCCCATACAGCCATTCCCTGATCACATGTCCACATGCCCCCACCCGAACCTTAAGATGAGATAGAAGCAGGAGCTATATAATTGCGGTCTTAATTAGTCATTTTTATTTTAGAAGACCAGAGCATAGCATTATTCTTTTTTGAAACAACAAAAAAGTAGTCAACTGGTGACCGACTACATGACAAGACAGAATCTCACCCCCATGCTGTGAACTTCCCTGCTCATTAAATGCTGCATCAGAATTCTGCTCAGGAATATCTAGACTCATGTTTACAATGTCTTCTGCAGCTCTCTGCACAATCAACCTTATCATTAGCTTTCTTGACCTTATGCAGTAGCTGGGCAGGCATGGCACTTTTCATTTCTTTCCCCTCGCATCATGTTTCTTTTCACAGGCGCGGCGGGAGTCAATTAATTGACCTTACTAGTTGATCAGTTGTTTCCAAACATGTTTCCAAAAGAATAACAAATAAATAAAGTTGAATAAGCAGGCAGTGTATCAATTGGTGATATCTTTGCAATAGGAGCTCATATTAACAAACAGAAGTAATCAATTGTTAATCATGTCCCTTGCTCTGGATCTCTGTTATTGGCTGCAGAGGCCTTTCCAGAAGGGCTCTGATGGTGAAATGAGGCCAAGGGGCACCATGCATGTCAATCTGGAGCCCATTTCTTGGCTGCAGAGACCTTTCCTGAAGGTCTGACAGTGAAATGGAGGCTGGGCATGACAGGTGCAAGTAGCGTCAAGCAGCTGCCGAAGAAGTGGGCTGGCAGTAGGCTCCTGCTGGCCGGAGCTGTTGGTGCCAGCACCGCAAGGTGAGTCAGTGGAAGACCGCCCACCCACCCCCCACCCACCCAAAAAGATCTGGTGACTTTATCAGCTTTCCATTTCATTTTTTGGTGGCAAAAAAATATAAGACCGGGTCTTATTTTCAGGGAAACAGGGTAAGTTCTTTCTTTCTCCAGCATCATACAATAGTAGAGCTTCTTGGCTGTCCATTTTTAATATTAATATCATTATAATAAATAGTGTCAAAAAATCTGTATTCTAGTTCAGAACAATAAATCTGAATACTCCATACCTGAAGATCATATATTCATTGATGACATTAGTTTGGAAATATATATAATTGAATGATTTAAGAGCATTCTGATTCAAGTTTAAAAAATGAAGAAAGAGCAACAATCCTATTTTAAGACCAAAAGTAAGAGGCTTTTCAAACCTCTAGTTTACATATCAATTATAAACATCAAATGTACATAGAGATAGACCAAAAATCCACTAGAAGGGGTTGACTATCTTTATCCATGATCATGCTGAATATAATTAAATAAATATATAATATAGAATTTATTTAAATTTCTCAACCTGATATTGTTGAAATATATGTATATCTTCCAGAACCCTGTTTCCCCAAAAATAAGACCCACCCAAAGAATAAGCCGTAGTCTTGGGGGGGGGGGGCTAATATAAGCCCTACTCCAAAACTAAGCCCGGCTGCATGGGCATGAGCAGCAAAGAGGCAGTGACCACATGGGGCTGACAGCATCCGGCAAAGCCGCAACCCTCTGGCTCCTTGGTGCAGCGCAGAGAAGTTGAGCATAGAGACAGAGGCGGGCGGGGTGAGACAGACAATCCAGAAGTGCTGTGTAGCTGCCTGGTTCATTGGAGGTTCGCGGGAGCCTTTCATGTTGGCACTGGCAGGATCGGGATTGCCTGCCTCCCCACATGCCTCTGCCTCCGCCTAACTCTGCAATGCACTTTTTGTCCAGAGGGAGACTGAAAGCTTCATCTACTTGCAAATGGAGAGCTTTGCATGCAGACAAAGTTTCCAGTTTCCATCATTTCTCCATCTGGGAAAAAAGTGTTTGGGTGCCCATGCAGCGCTTGGGAATGGAGAAAATCGCTCCATTCCCAAGTGCCCCCATAAGCACCCAAACACTTTTCACCCAGAGGGAAACGGAGCAATTAGCTCTGTTTCAAAGTGCCGCATTTGCAAGTAGATGAAGGTTCCAGTCTCTGTCATTTCTCCGTCCAGGCAAAAAGTGTGTTTGCCCTTGGAAGCCCTGTAAGCCACTGCAGCTTTGGGCAAGCAGATGGTGGGAGGGAGTGGGTGGCGGGTGGCCACAAAATAAGGTCTAATGGGTATTTTGGTTCAAAAAAACAATAAGACCAAGTCTTATTGACAGGGAAACACTGGTAGCAGTCCTTCTTATCAAATTGACTCAGGATAATGGAAATAGTGGTCCAACATTGTTGGAGCACAGCACTTTGGGAAAGATTGATACAGTATTCTATCCTAAAGATATTTCAAATATTTTTCAAGTAATTACAATTATTCCATGGTGGCGTAATTCATGAGTACAGAAGAGAAAAAGTTTATTTATGTGAACCAACCTAATATATTTAAAATTTTAATTTCAATTTCAAGAATTGTGCATTTAAATCTTTAATGTAGCATCAATAATAAAAAACAACGAAACTCTCTGATTAAGCTTCGTGCAGCACCATTTTGACTTTGTCTCATTTATAAAGTCTAAATAGTATTTTATCTTTCTGGGACTTACTTGGGAAACCTTTAGGAATGTCCTGGCCTATAGGCTAGACCGCATTTCTCTGCCTTGGCAATTTTATAATGTGTGGACTGCTTCGGAAATTCTAAGAACTGAAGTCCACATCTATTAAATTTGCCATGGTTAAGAAACACGGGGCTAGACCATGAAGCCTCTCTTTTTTTATACGTGTCCCACTCACAACAAATGAAGTGGGATTTAATCACAGATTTGCAGCTGCCACTGCTTTTTTTTTTTTTTTTACTCTGCCCCACACCTATAGATGCCTATGGATGTACATCTAAAATCCACTGGCCAGACTTGAAAGGACTTTCCGAGAATTGCCATCTCGACACATTTGAGAAGAAGCAGGGTATGGAATGCTGACATAATGCCACAACAGGGAGAAAGATGTAATCATCCCACTTCAACTTTTATTATAATATAAATAAGGATTTATTATAATGTAAATCACAAAGCAATTTTATCTTGACAGATATTGTATATTGTTAAAAAAAGTCTTGATGAATTTAGCAATGCATTTGCTTTTTCTTTGCAACTGCTGTGCAAGTTGGACTTTAGCCCAGAAAAAAAAAGAGATAGCAGCCTGCTTGTTTTACCAGGAATAGCTTAAATCTCTCTCCTCCCCCATATCTTTTAAGAGATCAGAAATGATAAAATACAAATACAAGTAGAAAGGGTACACAGTGCCTGAACTCTGCCCTCCCACTAAGTGGGAGCAAAGAGACCCTTTATATACAAACATGGTTTCTTTTAAACAGTTAATAGATTAAAGGAGAAAATATGCAAAGGGAATACAATAGGTATAAAGGAAATACAATAAATAAAACAATAAGTGGATAACAAAGGATCTAAAATATCTTATGGACTACTAATATCCAAAGTATATTATATATACATGATTCAAAATGTAGGATGTCTTTCTGCATACAGAAGAGATTCAAAATGTTATGAATGTATTACTTAATATATTAAGTATTGTGAACTAAAAATGAAGCTAAAACCTGCATACGTCTTATACAACCCAAAGCACAGGAATGCTGTAATACAGGTAGTCCTCGGCTTATGGCCACTATTGAGTCCAACATTTCTGTTGCTAAGCAAGGCAGTTGTTAAGTTAGTTTTCCCTACTTTATGATCTTTCTTGCCCCAGTTGTTAAGTGAATCACTGCAGTTGTCAAGTTAGTAATGTTGTTAAGTGAATCTGGCTTCCCCATTTACTTTGGCAGGAGATCTGATCACGTGACCTTGGATTCTACACTGTCATAAATCTGAGCCAGATGCTAAGTGTTTGTATTTTGATCACATGACTATGGGGATGCTACAATGATCGTAAGTGTGAAAAACAATCATAAGTCACTTTTTTCAGTGCCGTTGTAACTTTGTAACTTTGAACAGTCACTGAATGTATGGAAACAGAATCAACTTTTAAAAAGAATTATGCACCAGTGCTAGCTAATTTTTTTGGCTCACTAGTTTGTGTTCATGTGTATGGTTTCTTATTATGTATGTTATGGCACTGCAAGAGAGCAAGACTAGACTTGAATATATTAAATCTTTGCTTTTGCTTGCAGTATTGTAGAGAAGCTTAAGAGTACTTAAAATTTAGAAGTCTAGAAATTAATTAAAGGTTATTATGGTGGAAAATTCTGCATCTTTTAATGTGTCAATGCATTGACAGAGTTAAAGGACCATACTATAAAATGTGTCAAATTGGTGCAATTATTGCTTCTTCAAATCCACTTTACAGCAGCAATAGGTCCCCCTAGTGGATAAAAAATAAAATAGATGCTGTCCTACTTTTAAATTTATCTTCGACAATCCACCATAACAACCTTGATTCTTGTATTCAAAATTCTCTCCCACTCACAAACTGAATGCATCAGGAGATTTAATTAAGCTTTCTGTGTCATTTTAATAACATAAGGCATGACATGCTATTTCTTTGGTGCAGAATTGCCTCAATAAGTGATCATGTCACAAAATTCTCCAGTCCACAAATATGAAATCTATGTTCTATGTATTTCATCACAGAACAAAATATTCAATCCATCACAATCATTTTGCCATTGATATGCATCAAGATCACCAAATAGTATAACACTAGTTTAAAATAAATTTAAAGCAATGACTACATATTGGTATAAAAACACTTGATGTTATAACACACACACACATATAAAAGACTTACACTGACATAGGAAGCATATGCTGTCTTCCTCTGAGAAGTACTGTCCATAGATGATCAAACAATTACTAAAGCTTGCTTCCTATATCAGGGTGCTAATTTAGGGAACATTGCTCAGTTGTCACACCTAATATATGAAAGAACGGGGCAAATGTTGTGAAGTGTTCTCGTCATAGCTTCCATTAAAAGCAAGTGTATTTAAAGCAAGACTAATTTCATACATCTTTTGGCCTCATTTCAAAACTCTTTGCATGTGAGATCAGATATCTGGCAAGAACAGTATGGGACGAAGAAAGGGAGGGAGGGAAGGAGGAAAGAAAGAAGGAGGGAAGGAGGAAAGAAAGAAGGAAGGAAGGAAGGGAGGGAGGGAGGGAGGGTGGGAAGGAGGGAGGGAGGGAGGAAGGAAGAGAGGAAGGAAGGACGGATAGACATTGTCTATTTTGGCTCAGGCTCTGCCCATCTTTGACTTTTATCATTGCCTAAATGTTCCTTGTCCACCTCCTCAATATTTTACATCCCAAAAATGTGGTTAGCAGGAAATAAATAAATAATTCTGCCTTTAAAATAAACTAATTTCAGCATAAACAGAAATTGCTAATTTTGTGAACTAAGAACAACATCTGAGTGGAAAAGACTGGGAAAAAATGAAAACAAGGGAAAGGCATTGCTTATTTGACTGAAAAAGTCAATCTTTCAGCCAATATCCCATGCTCAAGAATGTAGCATGTCTCAAACAAACATAATTAAACATTATAACCATGAAAGTAGGTATCATGTACTGCACAATTCTGTCTAAATTTGTTTAATATTTTCTACAGTACTGCAATTTACCAAAAGATCTTGTCTCTCCCAGAGAATTCAGATTAGTAAAATGTTACTCCTTCTTATCCTTTGCAACATTTCTTTTAATATACAGATCGTGTGCTTTAATATGTTTTTCTATATTGTTGAGAAACAAACAAAACTAAATTCATATTCAAAATAAATCAGGTAACAGAGCATTTTGGTCTGCGTTTCAAAATTGAAGAGAGCTCAGATTTAGGATAAAAGGCAATCTAACTGTTAAATCTGTCTCCTGCTTGATTATGAGAACCTTATATTTAAACACCCTATTTTTAAAATGTGCCAATTATGCCCACATTCCTTAGGAATATTTTCTAGTTTTCCTAAGTTATTATTTTTAACTTCTACTCTGGCTAGTAGCCTCAAAAATTAACACATACACATTCACACATACACAGATTTAAATCAAGAGATAGTTTTCAATAGTTTCCAAAGCTGACAGTTTGATTTTCACTTCTACATAGCTTTACAAAAAGTCGCAGATTAAATATACAAATAGATAAAGTCATGATCTGATATGTCCACAACACAGATCAGAATAAATATTTCACAGGAAACATATAAATTGAAAATGGCATTAAATAGTAAATTCTGTCCTGATATCATTTTAGTAGTTTACAATGAATATATAGTTAACATGTTAGTGTACATAATCTCATTTTGTTCAGCATTTTAGGTACCATATTATACAAAGAAAGAACATTTTTTAATCCTTGAATGGATTTTTTCCCTCTGATCTCTGCTCATCTTTGATATTGTAGTAAAACTATCCATCTTGATTTGTTCAGATTTTCCCTTGGTATAATGCAGGTATGCAGGAAGATCTTAAAACACTAGCCTCTCGTTTTTCTGAGATACCATTTTCTTTTGTAAATAGTGATGAACATTTTCTGAATGTTCCTACAGATTTACTTTATTAGCAATTATTTCTCAAATCAGTTATAGAAATAATGCTTGGAAAGTTTTGATGTAGTCACTACCAATGAAATTTTTGACCTTATAAGAAAGTATAACAATAATTGTTTAAAAAAACCACTAACTCTGGTTTCTGAACTGAATCCTGGTATGAAAAAGATTGTGTTCACTTGTATACTGGTTATTGCCTTATTTATGAAGACAATTCGGAAAAGAAAAGTCAACATTTGGTTTGTACATAGTATGTTGTATGAATACAGCCAATGGTCGATATATTTGTGTGTGTGTGTGTGTGTGTGTGTGTGTGTGTGTGAATAGTCTTTGACTCAAGACTGTCTGTTCAGAACCTGCTCAGAATTACAACAGCACTGGATGGACTTTTGACCTGTCCACAAAGTAATGACCACTGCAGTGCCCCTGTAATCATATAAACCAAATTCAGATGCTTTGCAATCTGCCAGTCCTTATGATCAACCACAATGCCCCTTCCGCCTATTGCCCCCCACCCATCTTATTTTGCTGAGTCCCACAGGCCTTCGACCTGCTTCATATCCAGCTAGGTCCCATCACCACTTCTTCCCATCATGGCATGGTAAACTTATCTTTTCTGTAGATTGCCTTTGGGAAGAAGTAGCAATAGCAATAGCATTTTGCCTTACATACCGCTTCAGAGAAATTTAAGCCCTCTCTAAGCAGTTTACAAATCATCATATTGCCTCCAACAATCTGGGGTCCTCATTTTACCAATCTTGGAAGGATGGAAGACTGAGTCAAGCTTGTGAATCGAACTGCTGGCAATTGGCAGAATTAGCCTGTAGTATTGCATTCTAACTAGTGCACCACCATGGGCAATCCACCTTCCTATACAGAGGTCACATGGTGAGCACCATTTTGGAAATGGCTGCAATTCTCACAATCTAAGAATTGTGGCAGCTCCTAAAACGGTGTCCACTTCCAGGAGAGTACCATATTGTATAGGAAGGCCGTGGGGCACATTGGATGGTTCTTTTTCCTGAAGGTGACCTTGAGATTCCTTCAACACATTAAGTGGTAAAAGAGGAAGTAAAAAAGATATTCCTGAAAATCACAAGTCACCTTTTGAAAGCAGAACCACCTGATCTGCCCCACAGCCTCTGTGTAGGATGACATAGTGCTATCCCAGTGGCCAGAAAGAGATGGACTAAAACAGGGGTTGCCAACCTTTTGGACCTCAGGGACCACCAAACTCATAATTTTAGATCCCAGGGATCACTAACCGGTTCTGTGGGTGTGGCCTAATTTGTGGGTGTGGCTTGGTGGTCATGTGACTGGCTGGGCATGGCTTGTATGTAAATATAAATATTTATATAAATATTGAATTTTTTGTAAAAAAAAAAAGAGCAACTTTTACCCCAAATCAGGCAAAGCAGGCAGATTGAGTTGCTCACAGAATCACAGATTCATTCAGAGATCTATCTATCTGCCGTTGTCATGTTAGTCTACCACATAAAATTTGCTTGCAAACTCATAAAATTTGTTAGTAAGCAAACTCACAAAATTAACTCACAACACACTATGTATGTAAATATTGAATTTTTTATAAAAAAGAGAAACTTTTACCCAAAATCAGGCAAAGCAGGCAGATTGAGTTGCTCACGGAATCATTCAGTGATCTATCTATCAGCCATCGGCTAGCTCAGTCTCTCAAATTTGCTTGCTGTGAGTCTGCACTGAATTTGCTTGCAAGCAAATATTCAGTCCTAAGGGAGGTTCGGCTGTGCTGAGCCAAAGATCTAAAGACTAGCTAGAAAGCAAGAAATCCAACCATTTCCTGCTTCCTAGCTAATTTAAATCTCCCAGCACAGCAGAACAGATGGTCGGAAAAATAGCAATTTAGCAGGCAAATTTACTGGGTAAGGAGTGGGCGGGGAGGATTCCCGCGGGCCATGTGGGCAGCACAGCCTTGTGTTTCTGCGCAGCCTGGATTAATTGCTTTGTGGGGGTGCTCTGGGGGTGAGATTTCTTTGCGGCCCACCAAAATTTTCTCACGGCCCATCAGTGGGCCGCAGCCTACCAGTTGGCGACCGCTGGACTAAAAGACAGCACTGAGGCATTAATCAAAGCAGCATCAGAACAGGTATGAAGCATCAGATCCAAAGAAGAAAGATCTATACACAGCACCCAAGGTACAGACTATGGCCTGAGGCCTCAGAAATAGTCCAACACTTAGTAGCAGGAAAATTCAATAAAAATTATGACTAAAAACCTAAGTAGGAAGATATCATTATTAAAAGGCTCCACAGAAATGTAAACCTTTATGTACTTTTCTAGAAACTAGATCCCTTCTTCAAATTTATTTCAAAATGGCTGCAGAGGTGAACACCTGCATTCATAAAAAATGCATTAACTTATAAATAGGTTTATCTTATTAACATTATATGTTTTTGCATGACTAGAATTATTTTATTTTTATATTCCCCCCTCCCCATAATTCAAGGAAGCATTTTTCCTTAATTTTATCCTAATGCTGCTCATGAAAACTGGTGCCCTATATCGTTTTATTCCCTTTAAAATTCACAAATACTAGCGTATCAATAGCTATACAATTGTAATGAAAATGAAATTAATGTAATGAAATCCACAATTCCACAACCAATCCTTGATTTAGACTGAGAACCAATATAGACAATAGTTAAAGCACTGGACTAGTAGCAGGTAATCCCAAATTCTAGTTCCTCCTCAGGTACAAAGGTCAGTTGGTTGACTTGGGCCAGACTCTAGATTAAATACTCCAACAAAGTTTACAGAATATAAAAAGAAGACTTTATTAAAATGGGTGTCTGTTAAACTTTTATATAAAACTAAGGCCACAGCTAATGCTAAAATAATGTTAAAAAGTTCTATGATTTAATTTAAACATTTTATACAAAGCTATTTTACAAATGAGTACTCAAACAAACATGCTTATTTTAAAATTTAATGATATAAAATATTAACCTCTCAATACATATACTTTATATTTCTTTTGGTCCTTTAACTATTTTTTTCATGGCTCCTGCTATAGATATTAACTGAAATAGAAATGTTGCAGCTTTTGAAAACAATCCTTCCTTTTTGAATCAAGTTCGTTTCTTGAAATATTAAACATCCCCAGTCATAATAGCAATAAACTCCTCCTGATTGACTGTTAAAAAGAAAAAAATACATATGTACCACATTCTTGTTCAAAATGTTTCACTCAAATTAGCATCTCAAACTTATTTCATTCAGTTAAGACAACTTATCTTGATATTTTTTCTAAAATATTTCTAAGTAATCAATTTCACTTAAAAAAAAATTGTTATGCTATATATAGTTTCAACCATAATTACCACTACAGATAGTCCTTGACTTAAAACCGTTCATTTAGTCACTGTTCAAAATTACAATGGAACTTAAAAATTTGACTTATGACTGTTCTTCATACTTACGATGGCAGCATCTCTATGGTCACATGATCAAAATTCAGAGGCTTGACAACTGTTCATATTTATGACAGTGTAGCATCCTGGGATCACGTGACCCCCTTTTGCAACCTTCTCACAAGCAAAGTCAATGGAGAAATCAGATTTACTTAACAACTGCGTTATTAACTGAATAACTGCAGCGATTCACTTAACTGGGGCAAGAAAGGTCATAAAACAGAGGAAAACTCACTTAATAACTGTCTCACTTAGCAACAGAAATTTTGAGCTTGTGGTTTTAAGTCGAGGACTACCTGTACACCAGCTGCTTTAAATGTTAGGTTTAGACATATTTTATTGGCATGAGTTTATGCTAACATCATCACTTTTAAAGTGAGAAGTAAATTTCATGCTTATTTTTCAATTATTTATAAGGTCGAAGTTAATTCCAGTATATTTATTCATTCGCCACAAAAGAAAAAAAGAATGGACATGCTATCAACATAATGTCAAGGAAATTCTCATTTTGAATAGGAGGGAAGTACCACTGTAGATTGCTTTTCTAAATACACTGGAAGCTTGTAGGATTTGTATTATTTGGATATTAGATTCAATTATTTCCATAAATCTCATCGAGAAAATATTTCAAAGACAGAGTGCACATTTTTTTTTTGCTTCTCTAATCCAAAATTAGAATTATGCATATATATATATAACTTACTTTCTCCATCACCATCCTTATCAAATTCTTCAATCATTGCCCGAAGTTCTTCATCAGTCATGTTTTCCCCGAGTTCTCTAGCTACACGACGCAGATTTCTTAAGCTTATTTTACCTGAATCATCATCATCAAACAATTTAAATGCCTTGAGTATCTCCTCATGTGGATCTCTTTCAAGTATCCAGTCTGTCACTAAAATGGAAAAAATAAAATATTACATCTTTTACAAAAACATTTTTATTGTTAGAATTGTATTCTCCACAAAAAAATTTTTAGTTCTGTTTCATACATCAACTTTATGACTTAATTTAAAAGATGCATTTTTACCATCAATCAAAATCAATCTCTACTTGCACGTACATTGGTTTATTCTCTAGTAAAATCAGTAATACAAATCTATGGTTCTTATTAAAAGCTATGCAGACATCGTGAGAAGTTACATTAAGAACAAGTATAAAATATTATACGGTATGATTAATTTTTTACATTTTTCCCATAATTTAAGTACAATAGAAAATATAGTTTGGATTTTGAAATCCTGATGGTTTGTTTTCTCCTGCCTCTCTCCTAATATATTAAAAAAACCTTGCCTTTGTCAATAGCTTAATGTTTTCATATCTGTTAAAATACATATAAATTAAACTTTGATTGCCAATTATTGCTTTCTTATCAGTAATTTGCTTAAATTCCAACACCTACCAACTTCATTAAAGTCATCAAAGGAGATTTTCCCGCTTCCTTCCCGATCATAATCTTTAAGTATCTTTAATACATCTGCCTTTTTTACATCAAATCCTAAGGCTCTCATTGCCACCTTCAGGGGAAAGAGAAATACAACATTTCAATTTGGCACATAAAAATAACTTTTCTTTGTAAATTAAATTTAGGTAAGAGATACTATAGTAATAGGAAAACCATAAAATTTGGAACAAAGCATTAATTCATTATTTTCCAGGGACACAACTATAAGTGAAGATCCTTTCACCTTGATAGCAATAACAAATTAAATGTGACAATGAATTTAACTGATTAAATACATTTTTCAAATATGTCACTTCATACGATTATGTAAGAAATTCCAGGAGACTAGCAGGAGGGCAAATGTTCTACTCTGAGGAATCTAGTACTGCTGAATTCAAGGAGAAACTACATTTCTTCTTTCATTTCCTCTGATCTGGAATCAGTCTGAATAGGGGCTGGGGGGTGAGGACAACCATGATAATATTTCCTTCTAACAGAACATCACGCATTACTGTAGAAATTTCTACAACAGTTAAGAAATGTTATTCATGTATCTTAATTAGTTCTCATTACATTACTACAATATTATTTACAGCACCTCCTGCCAACACTAATAGCTCCCAGAGGTGTGGTCCTCAATTCCCTAGATTTTAAGTGATAACCAAGGTGGCTAGAAATTCTAAATTGGTTCTTATATTAGGAAACTGCCATGGTTGGGAAGCACTGCTTTCTATGATTCTGCCTTTTGAAAAATATCTACAATGTCAACTAGTAATGCAAGATTGTAATTATTCTGAAAAAAGTTTGATTAAATTAACTAAAAAAAACCTATGTCCTCCAATATGAACCTACTCACAATCTTAAACTATAACCTGGTCAGTTACATAGGAATAAACCATGCTAAAGTCAGAGAGCCATATTTAGTTACAAATTTATTTAATTTTATATTTCATATAGATTTGAATCTCAATTTAATTTGTAAGAAAGATGACAAGAAAGGTGACTCAAGATTGGTCCTTATATTAGGAAACTGTTTCTTTTTAGTGTTTTCTTCACTTTTAAAAATTTTTCTTCACTTTTAAAATGTGGGTCTGCTCTAGACCTGCCCCTCACCCCACCCCACATTCCCCATAAGACCTTTACTGAATTGGGACTTAGTTGAATTGACAAAGCCTTTAATGTTTTACTTTTTGCCTCTATAAGATGTACTTAGGCTTTAAGACTCTATTGCAAATATTGTTCTTGGCCATGCTTTCATCTCTGTACTTCAAAAACTCTCCTGTCTGTAACCTTTAACTGGGTGAATAGAACAAAGCATTTTGAACCAAACTACCTCAGTAGACCAATTTATAGAATGTGTCCAAAATCCAAGACCCAGGACTCCCATGGAATTGAATTTGGCAAACTTTATAAAACATTTTATGATATAAAATTATCATAAAGCATTTTATGACATAATACAAAATATGATAAAATATTTATTGCGGTCAACTCTTGATGTTTAACTGTGCTGTATAGTTCAATATGAAGTACTTTCAAGGCAGATTCATCTCTCCCTGAATTTTTAAGAACTTTTCAAATAGCTCGACATAGTTGAAGATACTAAGGAAATACCTCTGAAATGATGACCGAAGGAATCACAAGTTGTTTAGTGTTATAATATTCTAACAGCTTCTTGCCATTCCTAAACTAACATGCAATTAACTACCTATTATAGAAGTACAATATTGCATATTTGAATATTAAGCCCAGTCATCCAAAATATTTCAAAACAAAGTATTAAACTTTTAAGAGAAAATGGATTGCCTTTAGTTCATGATAATCTATAGCATTATCTTTATCAGTGTCAAACAGTTGAAAAGCATCTTTGATTTCTTGCTTCTGTTCTTCAGTTAATTCTCTTCTTTTTTTTCTCTTGGTTTTTTCAACAGAAAATTCAGCTCTAAAAGAAAAAAAATAACGTGTAACCATTGTACAAAAATAATTTGTCTTAATTATTAGCAAACTGTGTAGATCTAGAACCCATCTTAGTAGATGGATATAATGGGGTTTTTGATAAAATAAGCAAATGTCACTTTCCATGAGATCTGATTTTATATAATATCTAGCCATAAAATTCATATTGATAGTATAAATGTCCTTCACCTGAATTACAAGCTGTACATATACTCCAAACTCTGAAATCCAGACTCTTAACCTTTCTGATTCACATTTATTTTTTAACTTTTGCATATATTATTTGCTTCCCAATCCTAACTTGCCCTGCTGTTATGTATCGGCAGTGGTAACTGCATTACTACTGTAACAAGATACAGTACATGGAAATTTACCTATAATATGGTGATTATGCTGGTGAGTTTACTACTTTTGCTTTAATAAGTATAAATATCCATTTTGGGTCAACATTCAGTACTAAAACAAATACCTTTTTGCCAAATTTGTGGATAATCTGCTAATTCTGATGAGATCTTAAACTTCCCATCTCTAATTAATCCCATTCCCCAAATTTATCTCTAGTTACATCACTTGCCACGATTGGTTCTACTGTTTAAGATTTTCCCAGACACTTCTTTTAAAAGTACTTTTTAAAATTTCAAATTATAACTACCAGCAGTTAAAGTTGAGGTGTTTTAATGTAAATTACTATTTTAAAGCTATCGATACTGTAAACTGATTTAAAAAATGTGGGGCGGGGGAATAAAAGGAATTGCAAAATCTGATGGACAATCATTCCAAGATGAAGATTCCTCTGACATCTGGCAAACAAACGAGCACATACACGATTTTACTTTATTTTTTTAGCAAAAGCATGGAAACGGTTCGCACTGCCTTCTTAAGGAATTTGCTTCTCATTTTCCTTTCTAATCTACAGCTTTGGTATTTATTTTCCCATCTCCACACTAACCAAGTCCGCTTAGATTCTCTTTCGAGATTCTGAATCAATTCAGAATACCGGCAGAAATCATTAACCCTGCAATTGAGAGCGGGAGGGGGAGGGAGAGAATGTGTAGAAAAACCTCAGCACAACAAACACGTGAGGACGGCGCACACAAAAAAAGAGTCGGGGGGCTTTTTGGGAGCCCCTTTCCCTTCCGCGCAGTCCAAGCCCGGGTGCGGGCGTCGCTGCCGCCTCGCCGGTCCTCGTGTTTTGAGTTTCTTGCGAAATTGCAGCTTAAAGCAAGCAGAAGCGGGAGAAGAGAGGGGGGGGCGCGCCCTCAAAAGCCCCCAGCAGCTGGATTAAGCCTAGCCACTTTGGGAAAGCCTGGCAGGTCGTTTTGCAGATGGTCAGGGCAGCAAGGAGGGACTGGGGAAAGGGAAGGAGAGGGGGAAATTGGGAGGGGGAGGGAGGAGAAAGGAAATAGAGGAAAGGAGAAAAAAGAGAAAGGAAAGAAGGGAAGGAAATAGGGAAGGGAAGAAGAAAGGAAAGAAGGAAAGGAAATAGGGAAGGGAAGGAAAAGAAAGAAGGAAAGGGGCAGGAAAGGAAAGAAGGAAAAGGGAAGAAGGAAAGGAAAAGAAAGAAGGGAAGAGAAGGAAAGGGTTCAAATGCACAGCTATTCCACGTGGAATACTGACCTAGGTGACTAATCCCAATTTTTCCCCAGGGTTCATATTTTCGGATTGTGGATCTTCTGGGTCTGTTCCCGCAACCATCGCGCGCTGCGGCAGATATCGCGACAAGCGTCGCACGCGAGGGGAAAACGTTACGTTACCATAGCAACAAGAAGCGAATCGTTACTTGGGCTTTCCCCTCCTCCCGAACGTTCGTACCCACCTCGTTACCAAATTCATTCTCCGGTCTCCCACCCCTTGAACCGGACACCAGGTGGGGGAAAGAGACGTATCTCTTGTAATTAATGGTCAACTAAACCCGAAATTCAGACTCGACAACAGCGGGACGTAAACCCAAGTCTCTCCGCCAACAATGCCGCTTCCCTCTTCAGATTTCAGCTACAATTGGACGTTACAACGCCTCTTTGTGTGTAGCCCAAAGCGATTGGCTAAGACTCCCGTCAATCAAGCTTCAGGCCTCCCTCCTTGTCTACTATTAGGTTGGAAAAGCGCCAGAATCTACCCAGGAAACACTGCGAATTCAACGTCATAGTGAGGGGAAGATAGAGGAAGGGAAGGAGTGTAAGCAATGGTGACGTCGGGCCTCGCCTCTCCGAATTTGAATGGTTAGGATTTCAGGACTCTGTCATTGAATAAAGTGCTTGATTTAGTTTGTTAGCGTCTCCTTCCGCCTGGAACAGTACAATGGCTTTTTAGGGGGCAGATCTGTGCTATTGTGTAGTAATTAGTTTACATTTAGCAATCAAAAAATGCCTGTTTTGGATATATTTTATATGCTGTGACTGGAGCGGGAAGCGTGGGGTTATGCTTATCATACAGCGAGATAAGTATGTCTTGAAAGTATTTAGAATTCTGAAGGTCAATAGAAAATAAAGGGAAGTAGACAATGAAACTGATAAGGCTGAGCTCAGTGTAAATTATAAATTAGGTGACTTGCATCAGGGATTCCTAAAAGAAATCAGACTAAGTTAATGTTAAACACATGCAAGCTTCCATTATGCAACTAAAAAATCATTTCATCTTGCCTTCTTTTGTTTTACAAGACCAGGTTCCAAACTTTCCCTTTGCGCAGAAGATGATTATTAAGTTTTAAGAAGAATTGACAAAGGGGCATTAAGAATTACATTTTATGCAAACCTTACAAATCAGTGTTAAGTTTATAAAAAGTGATACCAAGCAAAATGCCACTTGGCAGTTGCAACTATTTTATCTTCATTATTTTTTCTTTTGAGTTTTCTTTTTAATCTTTTTTTGTGTTTATCTTTTAACTTTCTATTTTAAAAAAAACACAGTAAAACTACATCAAGCAACTATTTTCTATCTTCCTGTATGATTCAGGCATTCAAAGAAAAAATAGTTGATCTACCAGGAAAAATACTATCATCAATTAAAGTAATCAAAAGTATGTAATGATTTGTACTTCCTGATCAACTACATTAGGAAGGATAACATGAAATATGAGAAAGGAACCAACTTTAAAAACTGCTTTGAGTCATGAGGTTTATTCATTTTTTTGGCTGACTAAAAATAAATGTATGAATCCTCTGATCCTAATTTCTAAACTGAGTAGTCTTAAACAGTTTTGGAAGCAGGTAAAACTGCTTTTATGGGTTTTTTTGGGGTGTGGGGGGAGAGTTGCATGCTTAATTTTTATGTAAACAAACTTTGTATGCCAATTATTGGCCTAAGTCTCACATTCTGTTTGCTGGAGCACGGATTACTATATTAAAGATTTTTTTATGGTTATGCCAACATGTTGCTGTCACATCCCCAGCCAGGCAGCCCACAGTTGCTCTTCCACTTTAGAAGTGGCGTTTTCTTTCTCCCAAGCAAAAGCTTGTCATAAGGGATAATTTAAAGTGCCCTTGCTGTAAGTTTGGGGATACATAGATATGAATAGTCATCACAAGTTCCAGTTGAACTGACAAGTCTGATGTGGTAGACACCATCTTCACATGGTTGAGGAGCAATGGAAATCTGTGGTCATTTGACTTTGGTTATGAGGAATGAGATATTCCATTATTTTCTCTTGTTAAACAGTTTGATTGACCAGGCAATCAGGAATTCTACTATCTGGTGCATAAGATATGTATATTGTATATTGGGATATAAAAAAGGGAGAAATGTTGAGACACATACATATACATTTAAATAGGAAAAGGGAAGTAAAAGGAACAAGTTCTTTCCTGGTGAAAAATAACACTGACCATGAAAAAAGAAAGAATCCTGCCAAAGCACAATGGCATTAGCACTTTGGTTCAGGTTTAATTCAAATCAACTCAGGCAGATTAGGGGCAGGAGTTATTTATATCTTACACTCTAAGATGGGTGTCAAACTGGTGACTTATGGACTGGATGTGTCACACGCAGGCCACGCCCATCCCAGCTCCGTGAAGAGAAAAAATGTCACAATATGTCACCTAACAGCAATGTGACACTGCGAGTTTGACACCTGTGCTCTAAGACAGCGGTCGCCAACCGGTGGGCCGTGGGAAAATTTTGGTGGGGTGCAGAGAAATCTCGCCCCCAGAGCACCCCCACAAAGCAATTAATCCAGGCTGCGCAGAAACACAAGGCTATGCCGCCCACATGGCCCATGGGAACCCTCCCCGCCCACTCACTCCTTACCCAGTAAACTTGCCTGCTAAATTGCTATTTGTCCTTTTTCCGACCATCCTCTGTTCTGCTCTGCTGGGAGATTTAGATTAGCGAGGAAGCAGGAAATGGTTGGATTTCTTGCTTTCTAGCTAGTCTTTAGATCTTTGGCTCAGCATAGCCGAACCTCCCTTAGGACTGAAGTTTTGCTTGCAAGCAAATTCTGTGCAGACTCATGGCAAGCAAATTTGAGAGACTGAGCTAGCCGATGGCAGATAGATCACTGAATGATTCTGTGAGCAACTCAATCTGCCTGCTTTCCCTGATTTGGGATAAAAGTTGCTTTTTTTTACAAAAAATTCAATATATATTTATATTTACATACAAGCCATGCCCAGCCAGTCACATGACCACCAAGCCACACCCACAAATTAGGCCACACCCACAGAACCGGTTAGTGATCCCTGGGATCTAAAATTATGAGTTCGGTAGTCCCTGAGGTCCAAAAGGTTGGCGACCCCTGCTCTAAGAGTTGCGTTTCCATGTCCTTGCTGTAATCTGGATGACCTCTAGGTGGCAGTATGCTCAACACGGCACTTTAATAGTCATGTTAGAAACAGCCTGCAGCAGAAGGTAAAAATAAAGGCTAAATAAATTATAAAACAAAGGTTTGAACTCCCAATCCCACCCCACCAGAAATTCAGGAGATCAGCTGGTGGTTGATTTTTCAGCCACCACATCACTGTCCTGAAATTGCCTTTAATTAAATTCTTTGAGGATAGCAAAATTTACAGTTTAAAAGTGAAAGTAATTTATCACAAAATGTTGTTCATATTTATTAGTCTCCCAAAATGTTTAAAATGGATAGTTATTAGGTTTTTAAAAATAGGTTTGTAATAAATTTTAAAATTCTTTAATACTATTTGGTGTTGTCCAATCATAGCCTTATTTTGATTTAAATTCTCTACATATGTAAACACAATTTTAGATAATCATAGTTAATGTGATTCTGAACTACATCCCTAAAACATGGAGTTTGTCATCTTAAGAAGAGCTTTGGCTCTGTCAAGGTTGGGGCACAACCAAGCGGATAATTTTACAGAATTGGAAAGAAGCTTACTCTCTTAATTTTAAGAAATACCTCCCAGGATATGAGTATATCGTTTATTTTTGTAATGTCTCTGTAGAGTAGGATAAATGAAAATGGAAAAAAAAATTCCAAAACCATTTAACAAATGTTAATCTTTTATTTTGCCGTGCTGGAAAGAGAACATTGCAGCCTATCTTACTTATGTATATACAACTGCACCAGCAGATGGCAGTATATAATAAATTGTTCAGCACACATTGAACAGACTGGAATTCTGAAATCTCAATGATTTCCTCCTACTTAGTCTTTAGTAAGATTATTTGCCTTCATGGTGGCAATAAATACATATACCACTCAATTTCTCAGTATGGAGATATTGACCAATGCTTCGCTCCTCTCTTTCGTCTTTGCAGGCTAACAGTGTGTCCCTGGGATTTTCTGCCACTTATTTCAATTTGTAAAAATGCACAAAGCAATTTTGGAGATGGCAATTGGTATCCTCCCCATTCTACCTCCAAAACACTGATTCTTTATACATCCTCTTATCTCTAAGTAAGGGAAATAAACATTTTCTTCTCATTCAAAAGGAAAAGAATACATCAAATAGAAAACAAATGAAACCTTATTGGAGAAGTATTTTGTATCATTATTTTATTATCAATATCAATGATAAACAATATAACTACTTTCTTGAAACCAGTACCTTTAGTAAATTTGTATTAGTATGATGCATTACAAGTTTTAAAAATTATTTTAAACCATACATTACAGCAATATTCATGACCCAGTTAAATAATATCTCTCGAAGTGATATCATATCAACAGGCTGAACTTCAAATAACTATTTCAACTTGAGTTTTTAAACTGTGAAAAACAGATAAATACAGAATCCCTTAGTGGTTTCAAACTTTTTTTTACAAATAATAGTAAAGGTATGATCAGTATTATTTTTAAAAATGCTTTCTTTCAGAATTAAACTTTATAATATAAAAATATTTAAAACAACAGATCAGATTCTATAGCATTCTTTCTCAGGGATAGTATTTTACTAACCAATAATAATAACAAGTTGAACTCTGATCCGGTCCTAGGTTGAAACTCAAATAAAGCTACAATTCAGTACTCACTACCCTGTTTCTCCAACAATACGGCCTCCCCCAATAGGAAGTCCCAGCATGTTTTATAGGCATGAAATGAAATTAAGCCACTCCCCCCAAATTAAGGCCTATATTAAAACATGCGAAATGGGGGGGAAATGGCGCGGGGGGGCTTGCTGTTAGGAAGTATTTTTGTTGCACACCCGGATATGGTGCTGCCTGCATTGACCCTAATACAAAGTGCCCCACCAACGCCGAGGTAAACATCCAAGCTGTCGCCGCCCACCTGCCTGAAGATTCAAGGGGGGGGGGGAATTAAGTCACCCCCGAAAAGACGGCCTAGCCATTTTTTCGGGGCTCAAAAAAAAATAAGACCCGGCCTTATTATATGAGAAACACGGTAGGAATAAAATCTTCACTGAACTGAGTAGTATATATATTACAGTAAGGAAGGTTTTCCCAATCTGAATATATTTCCCAGTAAATGTAATAATTAACTTCAGTAGATACGTTTACTCTGTGATACCTAATCAGATTGAAAAAAAAGATTTTTTTAAAAAAAATCAGCAAATTTTATAAGTAGTTGTTTGCTTGCTAATTTACTAAACTAATAGAAAAGTTTCAGATCAGTCCTTCACCACAAGTCTGACAACTGAAGGATTCCTTACACTGAAGTAGTCTCATAGTGAGAAATCAATACTTTGGTAAAATAACTTTCAAGACACTGTCAATGGGCAAAGAGGGACAGAAAGTCAAAAAAGAGGATTCTTTTATCCATGTTAATGCCTCAGCAGTATTTTGTAACAAAATCAGTTTGTAATGGTCCAGACCAAAAAACCAACCATTCTGTACCAAAAATAAACAAGGCACTATAAACTCACGTGGATTCCAAGATAGTTGAAAATCTTGATTAAGCAAGAATCAGATTAATTATGATTGTGCTTAATACTGCAGCTGATACTGTGCTTAACTGTATTCAACTTGAAGAAGAAATCTGGTCAAAAAGAAAATGACTATGAGTACGTAATATGGCAACATGCTCCTAACCTTTGGGCCACAATTGTGTGGCTCCTCAGTGAAGATTAGCCAGTTTTCAATAGCATACGAGCAGCATTTTCTTTGTGATTATACTGCTAGATACCTTTTCCCTAATTTTCAAAGGTATTGAATTAATAGTTTTTCTTAGTATAGGAAGCAATTGCAGTGTTAATTGCCAAAATTTTACAGTATTTTAGAACAGGAAATAGGCACTGTTAACATTTTAAGAACTGTACTTCCATAGGATACCAAGTGCTGAACACTGTGGTATTAAGAATCAAAGTGCTGCTTTGATCTTGGGGAGATATTGTGCAATAGAATTCAAAAAGAAAAAAAAGTGTAATGGACACAATACTCAAATAAGTTACTGTTCTTGCAAGAAACAGTCATTTTTAATATAATTCTTACTAGATTTCAATAAATCAAATTCTGATGCAAGATACAAGCTCTGCATCCAAACAAGAGACTAGTAATATCCTAGAAAATAATAACTGGCAGAAATGTTTATTAGGTTGGTTGAAAAAAAGCACAATGCAAATTGTGGAAAGAAAGAAAAGTGAAAATAGAAAAATGAAGAATAACTGAAGTGTGAAAATTTAGTCCCGATCCACATGTAATGTGCACCTGATACAACCTACCACTCAATATCAACTTGCTAGTTTTAGATGCTATTTTGTTTACAACTGTTGTTTAATTAGTAGCTCACACTTACTGAAGTGTTTCTGCAACTGTGGTATTACAGGAATTAGGAACCTTGGATTATAGGTGCATGTTTTACTTAAAATGGTTATCACTCACACTTACAGCATTAGTTATATTTGAAAAGCAAGCAATATACTTAAAATATTAAATGACATTTCATTTGTTTTAAAACCAATACCTAAATGCAACACAATTCAAGAACAACAATAACATAGAACAATATTTGATATGAACATTTGGTATTAACTTCAGTTTACATTCATCCCATACAATAAAAATTACTTAGGTACTTAGTGCATTCAACATGACAGTGGAATGTTCTAATAGCCCCTTCTTGCTTCTGTATTTCAGCCATTTAAAATACGTTTTCAACATAACTCCTAACTGAAGGCTTGTATTAGAAAGTTTGACACAAGGGCAAAATTTTTATTTTAGCGATATGGTTCAAAATGGTTCAAAATACAAAATAACTTATTTAGAACATCTGTCAAATAGCATTCAACATATGTGCAAACTTGCCTTTGAAAAGAGACAAAAAAAAGATGAGTAGCTTTGGTACAGCTACTGGTATGTATATTGGTATTTTTAAAATATATAAATTAGATAAAAATAAGCATCTTCATGGCTATGAAGTTAAGACTATGAAGTTGTTCTTGAATTTGTTGCACGAAGTGCTAGGCTTGCAACCGATCTCATCGCACACATAGAAATCTTGTGACAAACCCCAGCATTTGAAATATAATTGGAAGCTAAACGATACAGTCGTTCAGATCCAAATGTGTTAAAATGCCCTGGAAGGACTTTCTCCACAAGGCCCCTATTGACTAAGTCTATTAATCGCTGGCAGGTTGTAACGTAGTCATTTATCCGGCTGTAGGGAAGCCAGTCAATCATTGAGCCATCATACACAACATCCCCACTGAACAGAATCTTCCGTTCTCTGTCATGTAAACAAATGCTTCCTCTCGAATGGCCAGGCATGTGCATGACAGTGAGCTGTCTATCACCAAGGCTGATCACATCTCCTACAACAAGAAACAAAATTTTATGGACAAAACAATTTTCAAAAATGCAACCTTACATTTGTCTCTGTTACAAACTCATGCATTAAAACTGTAACTGCAGCCAATCAATGCAGGAAAACATATATTACTCTTCTGCGCCCCCTTGACAAAGATGAAAGCCCACACACAGTAGGAAGGATTCTGTGAGCATGAATACTTACCTTAGTTTATGGTTCAGGTATAAGGGGGATAAAATCTGATTTTTAAAGGTATTCTCCAGTCACATCAGCAGATGAGCACCAACATGGCCAAGCTATAGCCTATTTCGGAGTCTCACAATTTTAAGACATGTTGACTTCGCCAACCTTAAAGCTGCCAGGATTGTGAAACACTGAGCAAACAAAGCCAACCCATCATATCATGCATGTTTAATTTCATCTTGATTTCTCATAATGATTTCTATGAGTTCTATTAGACTGAACAGCTTGTATTTTCCCTAGCTCTGCTCTTTTCCATTGCCTCCAACTGACAGCCAATTGCCTCTAGCTGCACTCTCCTTGTTCATTATAAAAGAAAGTAACTGTCAACTTGAAGCTTATCTCTCCCAGAAGGCATAAGTAAGGAATCTACAATTGACTGAAGATCAAATCACAATAGTAACATCTGGGTTGCGGTCTACAATATTTAGTTGCATCAGTTCACTCAGTATTACTCACAAAACACAAAGTTTATTGAACATAAGAAGCAGATTATCTGGACTCCTTTCAATTAGGATATAGGCCTGGGGATGGAATTAAAACTTGATGACCCCTAAGAAGGGTAGGATGGAAGGAGTAATTATACTAGTCCTGCTGGATTTGTGAGTGGCCTTCAATACCATATAACATGATATCTCCCTGCAATTACCGTGTTTAGACATTTTGCTGTGAGAATTATGGGAAATACTGTATTCTGGGTCAGTTCCCACAGTGGTAGTGGCATAAGTCAGGACCTTGGCTTCTGGATTGCTGCATAGCTCAGCTGTCTTCCACCTATACTTTAAATCTACCTGAAGCCCCTGGGAGAGATCATCTGCCAAAATGAAGTGAGATATCAAATATGCTGAAAATGTTCAATTACATATTTTCCATCTGAATTTGGGCAACATATGTGGCGGATGTCCTAATTCAGTGATTGGAGGTTGTTAGGATATGGATATGAGAAATAATTTGAACTGAATTCTATCAAGGTACTGTGGACCTAGAAGATGACTTCGTCTATTTTACTTTGTTCAACTTTGTTCCTGGATATGATAAATGTTTTCCCATATGGAGTTGACTTATAATCTGTGGTTCAACATGGAATGACAATCCAGCTTGAACAGTAAATGGAGACATAGCAAGACAATCAGTTACAATGGCTGGGTGTAGCCTCTTTTTTAAAACTCGGGAGGCTTTATTCACAATTATTTATGAACCTCAAAGCTGGATTTTTGTTATGTAAAATACATGGAATTGCCCTTGTAGATCATTTTGAAGCTTCACGTGGTACAATTTGCAAAAACCCAATTAGTAAGCTGCATTCAGGTTCACTCATGTATTATCACTACTACAGGCTGCCAATGAGTTTCAAAATGCAATTCAATATGCTGACTGTCATCCTTAAAGCCCTAAATGATTCAGGGACTGAATATTGTGTTACTACAACCTCTGAGTTGAATCTATCCATCCTATAAGGCCTGGGAATGAGGATTTATTAGGGTCCTGCTACCAAGGGAATGCCCTCTTTATAGAACCCAGACCAAGTGATGTTCCCCTTCCTTTGTAATATCCAAATCACATCAGAAAAACATTTAAATCCAAGTCAAGAAAATTACTAATCATTTTGACGTTCAATGAGCTAAAACTAATGGCTGCTTGAACTAATTTCACAAGATTTCTTAGTCATTTGTTGTTCATCTCAGAAAACATTTTTTCTTCAAAGTAGAAATTACAGTCTCAAGGCTTTATTGTGCCTAGTACAAAGGGATGTGTATGTATACATACATACACACACACATACATGTGTGTGTGTGTCTATTAGTCTGATTATTTTTATTTAGTTTACGGATTATATTTTCTCCTAACTATTCTATTCTTTCTCTCTGATAAACCAATATATTTAAAGTATTTAGTATTATAGTAATATACAAACAAAAATTTATTATTAAAGGTAGGTAATTTATCATGCCTCTTTCTCAACAGAAAATACTTTGAACAGGGAAAATAAAGTTTCAAATTAAGATTCTTTCTGGCCATTTTTAGATATATTGCAGTTTTCAGAACATAAGTATTGAAAACTAATACCATTTGCAAGTAGACTCAGAATCTAATGTTCCAACTGTGGACATTTCTTCATAAAACATGGATTATGTAGGTGGAAATTAAATTCTGAGTTGGAAATTAAATTCTGTCTCCTTCCTCTTTCCTTTAATACAGCTTTAGTTCTATTACCCTGCCTTAAACCACAGATCTTCATTGTATCCAAAATATATTACTGTATTGAATCAGTCAGCTAGCTTACTGACTGAGATACTGTCACAATCTACAGTATTTTATCAAGTTTATATGCCATAATTTAGAAATTTGGAAATTCACATCCTAATCAAGTTACTATGCATTTCTTCTTGTATAAGTTGTTCTATGGGTGCTTCAGGGGAGCCAAACAAACGAAAACGAATTAAGAGCAAAAGTACTGTTCATTCTGAAGCAAGCCCCTTAATTCTACAGCAAAGAATTAATGCTCATAATTGCTCAGTGGCTCAGGAAATAAAGTGATCAAAGAAATGAAGAGACCTACATTTACAATACCAGCAGCAATAACATTTTATATTTATGGTTTAGCATGGTTTTATGTTCTTTTATTACTGATATTGTTTTAATTGTTGCTTAAGGACTCAGCCGAGGTTTGATATAAAATGAGCAGCCATACAAATGTTATTAAAATATATGAATAAATAAGTGTGCATCACCTGGAAATGTAAGCAGACAGATTGTGAATGCATATGTCCCTCTAATCTTTATGAAATGACTTTCTATCTGAGCTTTTCTTGCAATTCTTTTTATTGGCTGACTCACCATCTTTGAGAATGCCATCTTCCCAGAAAAGATATGATGTATAATTTCAACTAGTTAAAGCATAACAGATATTTTGTCTATTTTCAATATTAATGGATCTCCATAAAAAGTCAAGATGGAAAAATTACTTCAATATACATAGTGGTAACCAACAGCTTGTGTAACATAGTCCCAACCATAATCTATTATGCGTTTTAATGTTCAATTAACAAGAACGGTCAACAGACCCATTAATATTTCTTTGGATATACTTACATTTCACAGATATTATGATTCAAGTCTCCCCAAGTTATTTGCTTACATATGTAAAAGCTAAAGTATGTGCAAAGTGGGAACAAAGTATGTATCTCACCATTGAAATACTATTCTTTTTTCAAATATGGTACAAAATGGTTTAAAATTAGTGTGTGCCCCGAGATAATTTTAATAACGCATTGTAATGTTCAGATGCATGAATCTGTTCATACTTACTACTGATAATATCTACTGATATAGATGTTTATACATGAAAACACTAAAACATTAATAGAATCTAAGATGTCCTTGAGCCCTACCTCCACTATCTCTAGGATTCTCTAATGGCCCTTAAACATTCAATGATTATATTTGAAAAGAAATTCTAAGTAAAAGTGAAGATGCAATTGGTTTTTTTTAGAATAGCCTACACTTCTAGAGACACTGAAGGTTGTACTTCCATTAACTTATACTTTTGAACTATCACATCTGTGTAAGATTACCTGCACATGTTAAAATAGCAATCATGGATATATTAACGTAATTCAAGTACTAAAAGCATGGAAATTTGTAAGAGGAAAAGAAATTGGGGGGGGGGGGGATAAAGGAATGTAATCTATGATGACTTGAATCAAACTCCACCATGTAGATACAGGTAGTCCTCAATTTACAACAGTTCATTTTCTGACCAAAGTTACAAGGGCACTGAAAAAAAGTGACTTGTGACCAATTTTTCACACTTACAGCCTTTCCAGCATCGCCACAATCATGAGATCAAAATTCAGATGCCTGGCAATTAGTTCATATTTATGACTTTGCTGTGTTCCAAGATCATGTCATCTCTTTTTTATGACCTTCTAATAAACAAAGACAATGGGAAAGCCAGATTCACTTAAAAACTGGGTTGCTAACTTATCAACTGCAGTGATTCACTTAACAACTGAGACAAGAAAGGTCACAAAATGGGGCAAAATTCATTTTAAAATGACTCACGTAACAACAGAAATTTTGGGTTTGATTGTGATTGTTAAGTCAAGGACTATCTGTACTTGGATGCAACCTTGTGATACAAATATATAAAGGGAAAGGGTTGGTGTCATGTTACAATATACATTCATAATTTTGGCACCATAATTAAAAACAGATGCCTATGATTACAAATGCACTGTTAGCAGTAATTTAGGCAAAATAAAGATGTTTCTAAATCAATTACGAGTAAATGGTTGAAGCTTCATGGCAGAGCACTTGTGCTCAAACAGAGATATCCATATTGAAGCCACAATATCTCCTAGTAGTCCTGGAAAACCTTTTAGAACAACTGTTGGTTTCAAGATAAAAATGAGAAAGGTGGATCAAAGATATAATGCAGTTTTCTGCAATTTTACATTAAATATAATTAAGGTGGATTACAAATAAGAAAATATCATCAAAAAGCCATAAGATTTTTGCTCCCAAATTCCAGCACATTTTATAATCCCTGAAAAATTAATCTGGCCACAGATAAACAGAAATATAGATTATTATTTTAATTATTTTAATATAGCATATTTTAATATAGCATATTAAAAGTAAAATCTAAAATAACAGGTGTAATGAGGCAAATGAAAAGATTCAGATGATCAATCTAATTTGGATTATGTCTCTATCGTTTTTCATGCCTATTTTATAAATTAGATATTAAACATGTGAATTAAACTGTTAGTAATATGTTTTGGGTTGTAATATGTGAAACACTTAATTGGAGAAAGCTTGCATAAGAAGTTAGTCCTAGGTTATTATCTGTGGATACTATTAAAGGATTTTGGCTGCATTTTTTAAATATAACCAGCTGTTGATAGAATTGCATAGTGGACAGAGACTAAAGAAGATGCTGAAAAAAATCTCACAAAATGAAGATCAATTATTTATTATCAAAATATTACACACACACACACACACAGTGTACAGCACAAATATTTGATGGATAAATGTTCAAAACTCATTGTTCATAGCAATGTTACTACTTGGCAAAATTATATTCCTGGACATTTTTCCTTGGCTGATATGATTATCCTTTTTTTCACCCCACAAGAGATGCCCTAGAGAAGCACAAAGTATTAAGAGTCTTAATAAAATGCTCTATCATGTGCTCAAGATGTCCCCACCCTAACCTTTCTTACAGACTCTGACAGTGCAGTCACAACTGTATGACCTTTAAGAGGCAGACACACAATTTCAATGGCCTGTGCATGGATTTTACAAAGATGCTCTCTACATGTCTTTCCACCTGATAATTTCAACATCATAGATGAAAAATGCATTTAACTTACATGTTTTTTCTTTAAGAAACCAATAACACTGATCTGTTTCTGTGGTGCCTTCTATAATCTCCTTTTAAAACATTTTATAAAAGTACAGGGATCATATAATTCTGTTTTTCATTCCTATTCCACTCCCACTCCTCATGTTTTCCTTCTCTTTTCCTTATATATCTATTTCCTAGTAATTTCAAATCTTGGGAGAATTCCTCTACCCTTTGCCATACCTAAAGAACTGAAGCTATAAACACAGACTACTTTCCTTGTATCACCAGAAATTCCCTTCATTTTACACTTTGCTACTGAAATAGCATAATACACCTTTCCGGTACCTTATTAATTCTGTATTCCAGACCAAAGAACATTAGGGTTAAAAATCCATCTGCTTCCATCACTGTACCTTTATGAATTATTAGTACCTTCACTACAGACACTGCACAAAAAACCCCAGAACTTTCCGTTTTCATGTCACCCTCTCACAAGGCTCCGGACAACGCTGTTGCATTTTTGGATAGGCAAATGATAATAATACCCCTTATTTATTTTCAGTAACGGAACAGAAAAGTTGCTGGATTCCAACAGCCCCTAATCCAGTTCAGGAGCAACCCAGCAGGCACCTTCAATATAGAAATAATGCCGATGATACTCAACCCTGCCTGGTGTGAGTCTGTCCAATTTATTCTGACCTATCAGATATTAAAGAAAGCCAAATGCTGCAGGTGGCCAGAGACTCTTTCTCACAGGATGTTTTTTGAAGTAATATAAAAGGAAGGGAAAGAAAATGATAAAATCACTCCTCCAAATTTATTATATTGCATGCAAGAAATCACCCAGCCTCGTGCTTAAAGAAATAATTAATCTTTGAAATCATTTACATAGGCATCCTTTCATGACTTGGATCAGAAAGCAGCTCATAAAAGAGAGCATTCATCAATTCAAGACTGTACACCTAGTCACAACAGCTCGGTGCAGTTGCGGGTGTGGGAGCTGCCTGCCCTGCTCCAGAAAGGTGCCTCCAAAATGAGATGCGGGTCTCCCTTGCCAGCCCACTGCCCTCTCCCTCCCTCCCTCCCTCCTCGCTCTTACCCTCCTGCAAGACGTGCGTCGGCTGGACGGGTCGCACTCGAAACTGCCTGGCCCTCCAGCCGGGGCTGGGCTGCCTCACCACCTCGCTGTCCGAGAGCCAAGTGACGGTCTCGTAGTTATCGCCACGTCGCAGAGCTCCGGCCTCGGCGCTATGCACGGCCACCTCCTCGAACTGGTGCAGTCCGCCCGAGTGGTCGAAGTGCACATGGGTGGCGATGGCTAGCAACGGCCGCCGCCGCCGCCCACTGCTCGCGGGTTCCTTCTCTGCTTCGCCGAGACCGCCTCCCTCCTGGTCGCCCTGAGCCGGATCGGGATCCAAAAGCCCAGCCAAGTGAAGGTACTCGGGGAGGCTGCGCAGCCCCAGCCCCGTGTCGATCACCACGTCCCGCTGGGAGCCGCGCACCAGCCAGATATTGGCCCGATTGCCCGACTCGTAGAAGCGCTCTTGGATCCAGTAGATACCTCCGCCCAGAGACTTATGCGCGAACCACTCCAGCGCCGACATCACAGCCGGCCGCCAAACGAAACGCTGCGGCCAGACGACCCGTCTCCTGCCTGCGGTGTTTGGGCTAGGATCGCGCCTTGTGCGAACGGCCCGGACGCGCAACTTAGACCAGGAGGAGGGCGGATCCAGGAGGAGGAGCTGGAGGCGGGGACTGAATCACCAGCTTCACAGCGTAACCCGACTCGGCTTATCGGGTGGTGCCCACCCGGCTCTTTCCCACTGCAGTAACGCGTCAGAATGAATGAAGTGGGGGGAGAGCTGAGGGAAGGCGGGTTTGCCTTGGAAGGGGATGCGGTTACACGTGGGGATTGCTTACGAGACTGAAGATGCGGCTACATGACAGCTGATACAGCAAAAGTGCTAAAGAAAATGCAAGTCTTTCTTACTTGTGTTCCTTAAGTGCAATATTTTTAGGAAGGGATCTGGGTAAAAAACAACAACAACGGGTCCTTAACCTCTTGGGTTTTCTGGATTTCGTAGGATTTTTAGATGGGATCTGCATGAAACCCGCTTGTCTGGTTATTATACAAAAGCATAGGTGATTAATCTGTGGCCTTTCAGATCCTCTGTCTTGTGCTAGGTTTGGTGGGATATAAAGAACACAAGTCCTGTCCCAGAATTAAGCATTGCATCCCTTGAGCTCAGAAACCGCAATAAATGCAATACTATTTGGATTTTAAAGAGCCCCCCCTCCATTGCCCATCTCTGATTAAATTCAGTACCTCCCCTTAGAACAGGGACCAACAAAGAAATTAATGTTTACTACTGTCCTACAGATGTCAGATGCTGCTGCACAACTCTGTGTTAAAAAGGAATTACTACCAAGGTAAAAAAATAAAAGCTACATAAAACTGGCTGGAGTGATCCAGCATTTTCTTAAACAGTAGGAAAAAAAAACTGAAAGAGTGCAGTAGTGTTATGGCAACATTTAAAACGTACACCCAACATGGCAGGTATTACAGCATTCAGAAGCTGATCCAAAATACATTCGGGACCGCTGCATTCTGGAGTAGTTTCTGAACACTGTTCAGGACAACCCTAAATCCAGTGCAATAGTGTGTGTTGCACCAGAACTGGGAAGGGACTAAGACATGAGTGACCCTGAGTGCAATCTTGCATTCTAGGGATGGATGTAGTTGGTGTACGGGATGCTTTTATATAAAAGGGCTACTAACTATAGCTGGCCCCTGCTCCTCAAGCAGGAACTGTGAGTCCACAAAGATCCCTAAATTGTCAGAAGAATTGCATCCCCATCCAGATTCAGAAATGGGAATACTCTAGTCTTGGAAAGTTCTACAACCTAATGTCTCGCTGTCTTGCTAAGACTGAGTTCAGTTAGTGGGAAAGACCCTTGACAATACCATTTGGCTATAAAGACACTGCTGTATCATCAGCAAACTGGTTGTATTTAATGCTCTACTGATGGATGGCTCACCCAATGGCTTCATATAGATGCTAAATAGTGGTGAGGAGAGTCAGGCTCTGAGGTATCCCACGGTCCCTATGGCCATACTTTCCGTGCCTGCAACACTGACTGGAAGGCCCTATTTGGCTGAACTGCCCCAGGATCAACTGGTTTTCAGAGGGTGTTTGCAGAATTTCTCAAGGCTTTTCTTCAAACTTGACTGAAACTGGACTCACACTTTTGGATGAGAGGGTGACAATGACTTCAGATTGGAGTGACTCCATACACCCTCTTTCTGTCTGTGGACCCTCGTGGATTTGGTAGCTTTTAGAAAAGCTCAAGATGAAACAACAGGGTTGAAAATGAAGATGAGTCTGAAGAAACAGAGTCCATATTAAGGACTACATCAAGGCAAGAAGAGTGGCAAAACTTTATTTTTTCCATTGTTATTTTATCTACAGAATGCCAGCCAGTGGTATTCTTTAAAATGACTGTCGTTACTGGCCAAAGAACAGGCAGAGAAGCATCTCTAGGGATCCTATGAGGATTGTTCTAGACATCTGACAGGTGAAATTGCTCAGATTATATTCCAATTATATGTCCTATATAATTGCTGATTGAACCACTGTATTGTATGACTTAACTGTAGTCTGAGTCCCCTTCCTCACTTGAGGAAATGGAGAGGACCCTCAGGTTCTGCATGTGCTACCCCTCCTTACTGATTAAAGCCTCTCTAGGAATATGATTGAGTACAAGCAGCAGTGAATTTATTAAACCACTAATTTTATCAGCCTATAGGGAGGTAATTGTCTCAAGAAATCATCCCTAGGTTTAGTGTGTTGGATAATTTCTGACCTATCTACAACCTCCTCTTGAATTAATGCATCATGACTTTTATCATGCAAATTACATAAAATATGTAATTTGTCAATCACATCACAGAAATTACATACTTAATGTCATTTGTTCAAAGGCCCAGTGGTGCATGTCAGGTTATCATGCCTTCTGTTGGTTATCTACGGACTATGTCATTCAGCAATATTTATCATTCAAAAGGAAAAGATAATTATCTCAGGTTAATGCATCAAGCTAAAAACTAGAGATTGTAAGCCCAGGGCACGCATTTCCTTTTTGTTTACTATAAAGAAATCAGACATTCACTTCTACCCTCACCAGTACAATATATAGAGAATTATTTTGGATATCATGCTGACATTCTTCAGTCTATCAGTATAATGGAGAATTTTTCAGTTATAAGACATGAGTTGAGATTCCTACAAATATTTTTTTTCTTTTAGCCTTAGCATTGAATATTGAACTTCCATAGGATTGATAAATCTCGTAGGTAGAAATCCTGCTATGTAGCAAATATGTCTGTGTGCTGGTGAGATCATGATGAAGGGAAAGTACACATGCATATGTAACCCCAAATATGGAGTAGGGGAGTAAAGTGGCTCTTTGTGTGACCAAAACCAGAAACTGAGTTGAAAGAAAAAGTTAGAGGTACTACTATTCAGAGTAATCCCTGGTTTAGGTTTTTCACTTTGTATTTCAAAGTACCTCTTCTGATCACATTTTATGTGGAAACTTTTGTTAATGTACCACTCTTATTTTCCTGACAAACCTGTCAGTTTCCTTTGATAATCTGGATGATTTGGGGGGAATAATTTCATATGATTAGCACTCAGTAAAATAACAAACATGGCTAAACAAATAAATCATAAAAATTAAGACTTGAATCCCTAATCCTGCCACAAATTCAGAAAAGCACCTGGGGTTTAGTTTTCTTACCAGTAGGGGATGCTGCAGAGGAGTGGATAGGACAGTAAGGAATCCATAGCCCTGCTATAAAACTACTTGCATTAAATTGTGATTGCAGGAACACAGCCAGGCCTAAAAGTAGATTATAGGAAATGTTGTAAAGTAATGTCAGTGTGCTTTCCCTCAACTTATTCAATTTAAATATCAGAAGATGTAGAGTAAGAAAAGGAGATATAAAGTGATACTTTCCATAAGGGGTTGAAATTAGTTCAAGAACCAAAGGTTGCCCAATAGTGTATGTTCAGGCAATTCTGAATGGGGCTCACATGGTTTGCCCAAACTATGTATAGTAATTAGACTTGGCACAGGCCTTACACACTGAACAATAGGTGTTTTTAAAACAGCCATGCCACTGTCATATTTTATGGGAAAGCCATTGTCAATTTCATCTTTGAACTACAAAATTTGATAGTGTGCCAAAAAATTAAGATGGTGAAAATTTCCCTCCTCCAATACAACTGCATAATAGACATGACAACTCTGAATATCAGCACACCTTAGATAAATCCTAGGATGCAAGTGGAAAAATATTCTTGATGTACACGAGGGGTTATATATTCTACAGAATCACAATATTTTGTAACCCTTTTAATAATTCTAGGTGGCTAGAATAAGCCTCAATCCCCCTTTGCATAATTCAGTGAGATAAAACAATAGAGTATTTCTATGTATATTTCTATCTGAACTGTACTTGATTTTAGTGCATTTTTTTTCTTGAAAAGAGTTTATTGTTTAAACTCTTTATATAAGAATGTATAGTTTACAATTCACAAGCTTTTAGACTTTATGGAATAAGTATATGACACAATTCATTACTAAATATATGTATTCTACAATTCATATGCTTGATTCATCACTCAAAACAGAATTAGAAATATATATGTATTTATTTATATTCTTTTTGAAATAATACTCTGGCCAAAGGCCTTTTGATAAATTCTGAAACTTACATAAACATCATTTTGTGAAAACATTTTTTCCAAATGACAATTAAAACTATTTCATATGCTTCAGTTATGTAGTATACTTACAAATCTGATATTCTGAACTTAATTGCTTTGTTTTAGTGGAATGTCTTAATTTAGTACTCCAAGTTTTTCCTTTAACTTCATGTTATCTTTTCCTAGTCTTTCCAATCCTTCACATGATGAAAATGTACTTTGGGAAAGAAAAACATACAGCAATACTGCATAAGGAATTATAGCTTATACATTCTTAACCTTAATTTAAAAATGGACTTGTTCGCATAATTTTTATGAAGAAACCTTTCATTCCATAAGTATACTACTTATTCATGAAACACTATAGATTAATATTTTTCAGTTGTAGAAATAAGGCACAACTCCTGAGCTATGATAAAACCCATTTAACCTATACTTGTACTGAATCTTCCTTTAATATTTTTTAATTCAAGTTATAAGAAAAAAAATGTAGCATACTTGAGGTACTTAACTTCTGGTACTTCAAAGAGTGTAGATGGTTGAAAAATCTTACTATATGCTATCCTTTCATTTTTATGGCATAGAGATCTTTAAAATAGTCTTGCACGGCTTATTATTTTCTTTGTTTTCTAGTTCTATACTTGACCTTCTAATGCATTCATGTGCCAATTGTAGAACATGTCTTTAAATTTTCATATTTTACTAGTTGCAAGCAAGCAAATTTTCACTAGTTGCAAGCAAAGAAATATTTGTATTTCTTTGCTTGCAACTAGTCATATGCTAAAATGAAAAGAGCTGACATTTTCCCTCTTAAATATGCATTGTAGTACAGTTCCAATAATGCCCTAACAAACAATAGGCTTGCTTTCCAAAATAATATTGATTAGGTAGGCCTAATGCAGGAAGGGCCCAAATGGGTGAAAAACAATAGAAAAGTTCCAAATTAGAGGAAGGTTCAAGAAGGAAATAAGCCACTAATATTGCATTTGTTTAATGGAAGGAATTAATGTATTTTTATATATTTTGTGTGGCTGCCATCATCTATGTCTTATCCATGTACAGAATTAGCTTTATAAAGTGCACTAAACTCATAGCTGCTGAACCATGGTTTTCTACTTAAAAAACAAACAAACTAGCAGACGAAGAAAAAATGTTATTTTAAATACCCCAATGGTTAGGTTAAAATAATATACCAAATGAAAGCCCGAGTACTTAATGGCTTAGCACAATACTCAGCTCAACTGTACATGTGATATATTAGGAGCAATGGATTGTTTAACCTCCAAAATGTCATTATGATTTAGGAAGAAATCTGATGTCATATTATTGGTCCTGGTTTCCTGCAAGTAGCTAGTACCCTTTCCCTTTAATTCTAAATCATTTATAAAAGAGGGAGTTTGTGCAAACTGCTTGTGTAAACAGGTCTTCTGCATTTGACGATATGCAATATAATAAAATGCAACAAGCACTTTGGGAATAAAGAAGTTCAAAGAATGTGAGATTCTTTCACCTTTTTTCTGTATAAGTTTCCATTCTTTGAAAGTCATTGCAGTTAGAACAAATGAATCATATGAATCATTGGTTCCTTTTCATTATATAGTGCTCTTCAAATAATTCAAACTGATTATCTTGTTCAGCAATACCAAGCAGTCTGCTTGTTCAGTAACTCCAATAAACCAAACTATCCCTAATTCCACTGTACTGTGATAGAAGGTATTATTGCTTGATATATACAGAATCTCCATACCATTAAAGCCAGACTAAACATTTTTAAAGTAAATATGAAGCTTACTGTAAAGATACTTCACTTAGTTTGGTTTCAGTCCTATTAATTTCAATGGCAGAGTGGTAGGTTAAACCCATATATTTTGGCGGATCCAGATACACTTTTAATTCTTCAATATATTGACAACTTTTCCACAAACACATTACCATTAGAAATAGCCATTTTACAGTTCCACTCAGAACATGTTCATGCTTCTTTGCAGTACACATGGCAAGAATGCTCAGACATTTACCATGTAAAACCAAAACTTAATCTTCAAGAAATAGGCTGCTTTATCTCATTTTCTAATGGCTTTGACTGAGATGGTGCAACTAATGAATATTCCACTGTAGAATGATGACTGACATCCACTTTGACCAAAACTTCATAGTATAAAAGATAAAAAACAGGTGTTATAATGCCTACTACCACCATTATTACCACTGCTGTCCACCATCCGATCCCCCAGTCTGCACCATAATAAGGATCTTTCTGTCTGACAGGTTTACCATCTGGTTCAAAGTTCAATTGTTGGGTTGATAAAGCAGAAACAACTTCATTAAGATTTTCTCTTTTGGTAGCATTGCACTTCACTATTTGTTCTATATCACGGTCCACTTCTTTCAAAAAGTTACCAGCTGTTTCAGTAGATAAGAACTCAGGTGCTAGTGATGAATCTGAGAATTCTGTGGAATATGATGAGGCGGCAGATCTTGAATTCTGTCTATTTTTTGGAAAACAGTGTGTCTCCGTCAGAAGGCTGAACTTCTTAACTGGAATTTTAATAGTTCTTAATGCAAAGAAGTCCTGATCCGTGATAAGATTGTTCACCCGTTTGATATCTGCTACCTGAAATGTTATAATAAAATAAATTAGCTTCATTTAAAAAGTTAACTGAATCACTCCTGTTTCTTCAACTCGTTTTTAAAAAAGAGCCTGCTCTCTTCTCTCAATACTGATACAAAGTCTTGCTTTCAATATCAAACTAAATTATATCAAATAGTCAAACTGCATATTAGTGTTCACATGGCTAGCTCTAATTTTACAAAACATTTTTTTATTCCAGGAAAATGAATTCTCTTGAAGATCAAAAGTGCTGGTTCACTGATTTTGGCTTAACCATTGAACAAGGACAATCCAAGTGAATCACATAACCTCTTATCTGGTGAAACACGTTATGTCATAGCCTTAGTGCCAGTACTTTTTTGCTTTCATCAAAAAACAAAGATATGTCACTATCTGAAAATTAGTCATTGTGCTATATGAATAAGAGCTCAAGAAAGATTTGAGGTTACCAACAATAACAAGTACCTGTTCTCCTTAGCTAAAAGCTATTTTGAAGTTTTTTTTCTTTAAAAAAAAATAATCAGAAGACAGAAGGGATAAATCATCAATTCCAGCTACTTCACAACTATGGGAAATGGATCGTCTAAAATAATCAGGATGTGGATGTTTGTTCAGGACTGGTTCTTAACATGTATGTTGTTATTCATTTGATTTCGGCTCAGCGTGTAGTATGAAACAAACTGTGAATCAAGGTTAAAGGCTAGGCCATAGTTTGCTTAAAATTAATGACTGAATAAAATGCCTAAACAATTACAATTTAATCATAGTTAGGCAAACCATGGCTTGAAACAATGCCAATCAGAGTCATTGTTTTAAAGTACTACACAAATATAATATTCCATATGCATCCATTCTAAATGCATTTAGTAAACTAATACTATCAAACAAAAATTACTAAATATAAGAAAGCCATTTGAATATGGCTGTAACCTTTTGCACAAGTATTAGTCTGCAGTAAAATTATTTGATCCTATATATCTTGCACTCTATTTTTCATAGTTTAAAATCAATTTAATTGTAATTAAAATTACAATATTTTATACAAAAATTCTGGCTAATTATTTGTACAAATATACATATACCCTCCATATACATGTACGACCACTAAGAAAAATATTATTCATATACACACATATATACAAATATATACATATACATACACACATGCATTGACCACTAAGAGAAATACACTAAGAGAAATAATCACACCTGGAAGAAAGTTGACTTTGTATGAATAAAAATAAAGAATTCTAATCCTATACAATCCTCTAACTTTTGGAATTTTCTATATAAATTTCATAAAATATTGTTAGAGAAGAAAAATATTGAAATTTTAGCAATTACCAAAACCAAAATTAACTTTGAAAAACCACAGGCTTCTATTTGACAAACATATACTGCATATTTGTACAATCCATAATCTAATAAGTAATCTTTCAAACTGTTTTTTTGCATTATTTTATTTAAAAGCATTCTACATTTATATGTCTCTAACATATGATACAATTGTATGGAACTAGAAAAAGATAAACTTACTGAACAACTATACTGAAGAGCTAATGCATTTAGTGTATCTCCTTCTTGTATATCTTTAGTTATAAATACAATATCATCCATTCTTTCTCTTGAAGTGCTTCTCCGAGTTTTCTCTTTTCCCCGAGGTCGCAGTTCATATATTTCAACTTCATCTTCCAAAACATCACTGTCAGAACTAAGATTGTTCCCAAATGGATATACGTGGCTATCCACCGAAATGGGCTGTACAACAGCTGGGAGTTGGAAACTTAAAGTCTGACTTTTTCCTGTCATTCTACCAGCAGAAATCTAACAGTGAAAAGAGAACAAAAAGAGGGCAACTAAGCACAAACGTTTATAAAGATGTATATATTTTTATTCCTTTAGACAATAATTCAATGAACACAGATCCTTCAGGTTCATTTCTTTTTTAAAAAAAATCAATAAACTGTTGAGACAGCATTATTTCCATATAAGATTGGACTTAGTTATAGCAGAAGAAAGCAAAGTAAATTGCAGAGTAAATTATAACCCAATTGGCAATATAAAAACTTTGTACTAGGATAGATTAGAAACAGCATTCGACATCAGAAATACTTGTTTGCAACAATCTTTGATCAAAAGGTTTGAAAAGTCAGACTTCAAAATAAAGGCATCATGAACTCCCTTGTTTGTAACAAATTTGATCAAAATAAACTGAATACATACACTCAGACTCCTGCAATTAGGTATCAAAAGACTGCTATGGATAAACAACTTCCAAGATGATCCCTGATCTTAAATACAGGAAACAGAAGCAATTATTCCGTTCTTCTGGATCAAGAGCTGCACCTGGTTTCTGATGGCTATGCCACAGACGCCTCTCCAAACTGTGTTGCAAAAACTGAATGTGAATTTCATTTACGCAACTATTATTGTAACCTTAGTTAAAATCAAATAGCTGATATGATGATTCACCGGTTGCTTTTGTCACTATTCACATCTGGCAAGAAGTTCCCAACGTCTCCCGCATGCTTGTGAAACCTCAAGCACTTACACGTCAGCAGGAAGAAGGGCTCGGACCAAACAGTCCCACAAAGTAAAGGGCAAATGAAAACTCCAGCTGATAAACGTGTCATCTTGGAGGACTCTTGAGTTTTAACCGCCACCCCCCCAAAAAGTCAGTAGCTGAAGCATTTCCCCACCCTAGCAATAAAAGGAAAAGATACAACATCCTGATGCCACGCATCAAAAGCCGGGAAACTGGAACAGGAAAATATGATTCCAACAAAGAGGATGGGCGAGTTTGTGATGGAAAAAAGCACCAGGGTCCATGGCAGATCGGCAAAGCTGTTCAATGGTCCCCCGCAACATCTCTCGCCGTTGCCATTTGATCAGCCTCCGCCCGACTCCAGAAATTATTTTTCTAAAAAACTGCCCTCCTTTTCTGTATTACATACAGACTGGCAAGCAGATTACCCACCAATTTACCCAGGAGCGGCCATTTGCGGACGATGCGTTTTTCGGTGCCGGCTCAACGTTCTCTGCGGATGCCACTATAGAAAGCCTCGGAACTGAAACCAAACACAGCTGCTTTGCAAGAGCGAAAGCGCCCGCGCGTCCACAAGATGGCGGGCACTCTGCTCGCTTTCCTCTCGTGAGATGCCAAAATCCCGCGACGGCATTATCCAAAATGGCAATACGCTACTCCCGCGAGATTTCGCAACAACCCATCTGCTCTTTTACAGCATTTATTCCCCCCCTCAATAATTTCGTGATATTTGTGCTTGAAAAACTCCATCCATAGTGCAGACAAGATCGTCATGTTACAGACTTTGTATACTGTACACCAGTGTTTTCAAATTCGGTTATTTTAAAATGTGTGAAATTCTGGGAGTGAAATCCATACCTCTTTCCTAAGTTTTAAAAGCGCCTACTGCAGCAATCTGATGTGTCTATTTGTTACTATGCACAGGAAATACTGTGAAGACTTAGTTTTCACTTCAGAAAAATAGTATCGTACCATAAAACTGGAGAAAATGCAGAAATGAGGAACCAAACTAATATAGGAACTAAAGCATCCCCCCCCCCCCCCAAAATCATTATAGTTTTTAAAGCTTACAAAAAATGGAGGAGGATGTATATAAAACTGCAGGGGTGGAGGGGACATAAAACTTCTAGGCAGGGTTATCTAGTGAAGGTGAATTGTGGAAAATTAGGAACAGACTAAAGGACTGTTCTTACCATAATGCATAGCTAAACATGCATTGTTTCCATCATAAAATGATATTCAACCAGTGAATTCAATGACAATTATTTCTTGTGTCTCAAGTTGCTGGGAAAAATAGTGAAGGAGATACTATTGTGCTTTATGTGCTGCTGGTGTCTTCATAAAAGCTTTGTGTGTATATGTGGTGTTGGGAATAATACTCTTCAATACTCTATAATTCATTTAGTTTCCTGGATATCATCCTGTCTCTAACTGAAATAGAATATGACTGTTCAGCTGCACTATTTGCTACTTACTTCTTTTGTTCCCAGGCATCTTTCTGAAATCTTTAAACTTTTCAAAGTAAATTTTGAATTTTAGCTGGAATTGTTGGTTTATACAATCCAATTTCATTTCACAAATATATGAATATATATATAAACAGCCAATTGTAGCCCCCACCTCATTGTGGAGGAACAGGAGGTGAAGAGTATTCTGAGGGCTGTGGACCCTAGAAACATTGCCGGTCCTGACAGTATCTCTGGCCAGGTACTTAAAGACTGTGCTGTACAGTTGGCTGGAGTCTTTACCAGGATCTTCAATCGGTCTTTATCCCAGTCCACTATTCCATCTTGTCTGAAGGCTTCCACCATTGTTCCGCTACCAAAGAAGTTCCCTATCAATAATCTCAATGATTACAGACCAGTAGCACTCACTCCTATCATCATGAAATGCTTTGAGAAGTTGGTCTGCGGGCACATCATTTCTGGTCCTCCACATACATTTGATAAACACCAGTTTGGTGGGGGGGGGGGGGCTATGTGAGGATGCTTTTGGTGGATTTTAGTTCTGCGTTTAACACAATTCTTCCAAATAGACTAGTGTCTAAACTTCTGGACCTTCAATCTGCCTTTGGATTATGGATTTCCTGTCTGGCCTCTCACAGAGGGTCAGATTAGGTAATCATACCTCTTCAGCCCTTATTCTTAACACTGGTACACAACAGGGTTGCGTGTTGAGTCCCTTACTCTATACTCTTTATGTGCATGACTGCATTCCCACTCACGCTAGTAATATTATTGCTAAATTTGCAGATGATACAACAGTGGTAGGACTCATCTCCAGGGGGGATGAGCCTGCCGAGATGAGGTGAACCGGTTGCTTTCGTGGTGTGGAGACAATAACTTGGTCCTTAACACCAATAAGACCAAGGAGCTTATAGTGGGTTTTAGAAGGAACAGATCAGACATCCAGCCCTTGCTTATAAATGGAGACCGAGTGGAACAAGTGGCCAGTTTTAAGTTTCTGGGTGTTATCATAAAAGAGGACCTGACCTGGGTCCTCTTGCAGCACTGGTCAAAAGGGCCCAGCAGAGATCATACTATCTGAGACTTCTCAGAAAACAATAATTAAATGAAAAATTGCTGGTGACCTTCTATGGCTGCACCATAGAGAGCATTTTAACTTACTGCACCTCTGTATGGTTTGCCAATTGCACAGTGGCAGATAGGAAAGCACTCCAGAAGGTTAACGTCATTGCCCAGAAGATCATTGGTTGCCCTCTCCCCTCTTTGGAAGAGCTTTATAGCTCCCTCTGCCTTAAGAAAGTTCAAAACATTCTCAAAGATCCATCTCATCCTGGGAGCCCTTTTTTTTTGAACTATTACCATCTGGCAGACGGTACAGAATAATAAAAACAAGGAGAAATAGGCTGAAAAACAGTTTCTATCCCAGGGCAGTAGCTCTTTTGAATTCTGCTGTATAGTGCAGTGTTGGTGTGGTGTCGGGGGTTTTCGGTTCAATGTGTGGAGGGTGAAGGATGTGTGTTTGTGTTTATTTCCATGGTCATGGTCATGATGTGCACTGAAGATGGTGTTTGATTTCACTGTACGAGGTGCAATTGTGGTAATATATCCATCATATTCTGCAAGTTCTTGTACAGCTTTGTAAGATCTGGGGGTATCACAAACGCTCCTCATGAGGGCAGTAGTGTCTTTATGATGAGAGTTTGATCCTGTTATCTGCAAAGCTCAGAGGCCAGGAATCTGTGTGGGAGTTCACAGTATCTATCCGAGCCATTCCCATGAGACCTTTGGTGCCCTGCTTTCTCACGGAACTTTATCACCTTCGCTGAGGCCTAGCTAGATAATGTTGCTGAGCTAATGTTGAAGTCATTGTTTTGATTTTGTATTTGCATTTTCTTAATAAATACTGCTACCGGGGCTCTCGGGGCTGGCAGTTGCTCAGACGTCTTCTCTCGTCTCCCATCATTTTCAATTGCCAGTCCACCACAAGTGGTGACCCCGACGTGATAGTTTGGAAGGCTATACGTTTTGGCGTGATAGCTTGAAAGCTATCGTTTCCGCATCCCATACTCATCGTCATGGACGTCGACTGGGCCCTCATCTTCTTCGCTGGACGGAGACAGATTCTTTTCGTGAGTATGGGGAAGGTCTCTCAAAGCTCAGACAAAGCACCTTAGAGAAATGAGAGAGATCGCTGGGAATAGTTTTAAGTTTGGAGTTCATAGTAGAGGACATGAAGTAGGAAAGAAAGAAATTGAGGATTTATTACAGTATGTTTGGAAACATATTCCGTGTTATCCAGAGGAGGTAGTATTAAAGTAGAGCGCTGGAGAAAGATAGGAAATTTTTGCACGAGGAGCCTCGTGCCCCTTCTTCAATTTTGTTAACCTGGAGGGTGGTTATGGATGCATTAGCTACGCATGAACAACCGCTCCTATCACCCCCGAAGAAGGTTTGCCGCCTTACAATGCGGTGCGTATATTGCCACCCGACAGCACCTCCAGATAAATCCAGAGGGCTGTCAGGCACTGAAAATACTTTGTCAGAAGAGAAGAGTTTGCCTTTAAGAGTTCAAGTAGATGCAGTTACTGCAGCTATTCAAGAAGCAACAAATAGAGGGGAATTATCAGGAGATGATTTGGTAGATTTTGGAGTGGAGATTCAACTTAATCCAGTAGAAATTGGTGTGGACGTTGCTTTAAATCAACAGAGAGATAGAATGCCTGAGGAAGGGTTCGTTCTTCTCCCACAGTTAAATTTACAAGCCGTACGGGCTCTCCCTGACGGCGAAGGTGGTGAGAAGACCTTTACTAACATCAAACAAGGAAACAATGAACCCTATGAAAATTTCATTAGCAGATTGAAAGTGGCTATTGAAAGGCAAATTGACAATCAATTTGCCCAGAATGAATTGCTTTTGAAGTTAGCAGTAAATCAGGCTAACATGAGATTGCCAAAAGGTGGGGAGTCAGACTTTTAACATGGAGACTTTAGTTCTGGCTCTCCAGGCAGGAAAGCCTAAAAAAGAAACTTTTTTTAATTGTGGGAAGCCTGGACATTTTAAATCGCAATGTCGGGCTCCTGGGGGGTCAAAGTCAGCAAAATGAGAGATCAATGGGACAGGGTGTGACCTAAATTTGTAAATCAGCCTATATCAGATGCTCCTACAGTTTTTACTGATGGAGAAATTTTTTTGTGTGTGTGCTTGTGTTTGGAAAGATAAATCTGGAATTTGGCATACAAAAGTGACATCAGAGCAGAAGTCTGCCCAACAGGCAGAACTTGCTGCTGTAGTTTTAACTTTTCAAAATTTTCAAAATCAGGATTTTAATCTAATAGTGGATTCTTTGTATGTATATAATTTGTTACCCTTTGTAGCAGGTTCTTATTTGTCTCCTGGAATATCACCTAATATTCTACGTTTGCTTTTGTTGTTGCAAGAATGTTTGGAGCAGCGTATGAATGTGTGTTTTATTGCTCATATCCGTAGTCATAGTAATTTACCTGGAATTTTATCACAAGGCAATGCCAAAGCTGACAGTGCTGTAACTTCAGTTCTCACTGTCCAGCCATGGGACAGCCATAGTTATTTTCATCAAAATGCTAAAGCGTTGGCACATCAATTCAAGCTTACTGCTGCAGAAGCTGCTGCCATAATTCAACAATGTCCAACTTGTTCAAAGCAAGGCACGGCTATTCCTATGGGAGTCAACCCCAGGGGTTGAAACCTTCAATGATTTGGCAAATGGATGTTACTCAGTATCCATCATTTGCACCTTGGAAGTATATACATGTGACTGTGGATACTTATTCAGGATTTCTAATGGCTACTCCTCAAAGAGGTGAAGCGGTTAAACATGTCATCAATCATTGCATTAAGACATTTTCAGTCGCTGGTACGCCTCAAACTTTAAAAACAGACAATGGTGCGGCTTATCGGAGCACAGTCTTTGATCAGTTTTGCAAACAGTGGTCCGTGGAACATAAATTTGGAATTCCATACAATTCCACAGGACAAGCTATTGTGGAGCGTTATAATGGCACGCTCAAGAACATGTTAGCTAAATTAAACAAAAAGGAGGGAAGCTCCTGGGGCTTCCGGCAATTCAAGATCATTTAAATCTTGCTTTGTATACTTTAAATTTTTAAATTTGTCTGGTAACCCCCTGCGGCGCGGCCAGCAGGCATTTTTCTTCCCCTTCTACAGATGCAGTGAGGCCTCGAGTGTTGGTGCGATTCCTTCCGGATCCGGCATGGGTTCCCGCTGAGCTGATTACGTGGGGACGTGGTTATGCAGCAGTAGAACATTTTGGTCAAATTCGTTGGGTTCCTGGTCGATGTATCCGGCCTGATCATTCTAGCGCCTTCGCAGGTGCCAGTGAGGATGTTCCTGATTCTCAGGATGGCGTTCCTGTGGTTCCTGATTCCGTTCCTGATGTTCCTGATTCTCAGGATGGTGTTTCCGTGGTTCCTGATTCTCTTGATGCCGGCAGTCCAGGCGTGGCGCTGGAAAGCTGGGAAAAGATGACTGCTTATCTGAGATTATCAACTTGTATGCAGCAGGTTCCTTTGGGGAATTGGACTAAATTAATCTGCAAACAGCGGCATCTTTTGATTTTTCCAGCATATTGGTCCTGGCATAAGGGTCAAGACATTCTTTACTCGGGACCTGATAAGGATATTATATCTTCAGCCTGTGCTACAACTCTGATCCTGTTTAATGTTTCTGTTTCAGACTATGGACAATATTGGTGTCAATTGGAGTTGCCTAAGTTACTTTACACAACTTCTTTTTCCATTCGTCTTATGCCTCCACGGACTCTAATACGGAGGCGGAGAGCTGCCATTATCTCAGAAACTAGAGACCTTGGTGATAATTTATGGAAGGAAAATTCCTACATCAAGGACGTTCGGATTGCAGCAAAGAGTTTAAATGTAACTAATTGTTAGCTTTGTATGCATGTACCCACCTTTTGGAATAGCTATGAACTATTAGAAATATTCATATTTTAAATAATTTTACTGTTGTTATGTTTTATGATACTGTTGAGAATATTAAGATGTTAAATGAAGAAGTGTCTGAAATTCGCCAAGTTACTTTATGCTTTAGATATAATGTTAGGAGTTTGTGCTTTAATTCATTTACATTGTTGTGTTTTTTATACATAATTATGAGCCTAACATTACAAGAACTGTTCATGATATGGAAGACCGCATAGCTGAACACGAAGCAGGAAAAGATGGCTTCAATAAGTCACTTTGGGCTTTGCTATGGGATTGGCTTCCTGACAGCTCATGGTTACGTTTATTGCTTCAATTAGTTGTAATAATTGTTATTACACTTATTATGTTATGTTGCTGTATTCAATGTATTCCTAATCTATTTCAAATGTGTGCCTCAGCCTTAAGTGTACGAAACCAAGTTTGCGAGGAACTGTGTATTTTGCCACTGAAACACCCCTATCTTTGAATAAATAAAAAAGGAGGGAATGTGGTAATATATCCATCATATTCTGCAAGTTCTTGTACAGCTTTGTAAGATCTGGGGGTATCACAAACGCTCCTCATGAGGGCAGTAGTGTCTTTATGATGAGAGTTTGATCCTGTTATCTGCAAAGCTCAGAGGCCAGGAATCTGTGTGGGAGTTCACAGTATCTATCCGAGCCATTCCCATGAGACCTTTGGTGCCCTGCTTTCTCACGGGAACTTTATCACCTTCGCTGAGGCCTAGCTAGATAATGTTGCTGAGCTAATGTTGAAGTCATTGTTTTGATTTTGTATTTGCATTTTCTTAATAAATACTGCTACCCGGGGGCTCTCGGGGCTGGCAGTTGCTCAGACGTCTTCTCTGCGTCTCCCATCATTTTTCAATTGCCAGTCCACCACATGCAATGACAATAAAGTAAAGTAAAGTAAACTAAATATGGTAAAATGTGAATTGCATGCGTGAATAACTAGGAATCCTACAAAGAAAATTAAATTTAATTCCAGTGGTGTAGGTAGACTTTTTTGGTTGTTTCTGCAAGATTTAGCAAGACACATGAACCCATAAGCATCTATGCTTATTTCATGTTTGACAGAAATCTGAAGCAGTTTTCATAAAGCTTTCAACCACAATACTGTAGTAAAAGGATGGTAACAAGGAAACATATGATTTATCCATGTTTATTATTGCAAACATGTAGTTTTTATGACTGGTCAAAAAGGCTAATAGAAATCAGTACAGCAGCAAATAAATTTGAGGAAAGTAAATGCACATAATACCTTGGCACAAATTGTTGTAAATATATCTTTATCAGACCATTGTTTTAAAGTTTTGGATGATATTGTAAAAGGCAAATTAACTTCAACATTTTTCCTTTTATACTTTTGAATTGAACACCCATCATGCTTGGATAGAGAAAATGAGACCACTCTCAAAACTCACCTTAGGCCTTCTGACTAATTGTGCCTATGCAAACTCCAGTGAGTAGTTTTGTTGCCACAGAGTTTAAAAGCAATAATATAGTTATTTCTTGCCTAATATTAATTCTAGCATAGTTGTTTCTTCTGAATATGTATTGATTATAGAGGATTATTGTTGTAGTTCGAAGGAAAGGAGAGGCTAGACCAGGGCATACGGTTAACAATGTTTATTTGATGAACGGTGGTTGTCGCGTCTGCCGGTGAACGGGCAGACTAGCGTGCGAACAACGGCTGGCTTGGCTTGACAGCCGGCTTTTTATAGCCGGCTGTCAAACGGCGCCAGCCAATAGGAACGGTTGTTGAATCTGCTTAAAGAGCGGACCCGGTTGGAGCCCCAACCGGTTCCCAAGACATAACACCCTTCCCCTAGATGGGAACACATATAGTCTTTGAGATACGCCGGTGGTCTGTGTTGGCGACCCGAGCGACGTAACTCAGGAGAGTCATTGGGCGAAGACAAGTTCGCGGACCCCTAGTCCGGCACGTAGGGGGCGAACAGGGCTCGGTGCAGGAACTGGAGCCAGGGAAAAGTCTCTGCCTTCGCTGGGGATAAACGGTGGCGCTCCCGGCTGGCAGCCCCGGTCTACTGCCTGCTCCCTCTGCTCCGTTGGAGAAGGTTGGTCCCTCTGGGGATCCCCAGCTGGATCTTGGTGTGGAGCCCGCGGCTCATCTGGTGGAGACGGGTCTGGGCCGGTCAGGCTGCTCCGTCATCTCCGCAGCTGGTCCAGGTGCCTTCGCCACACACGACCGTCTTCAAGTTGGACCCGATAAGATCTCGGACCTGTGACAGCCACGACCTTCCCGGCCACCCACAGTGGGTCCCCCGCGTAGTTCCTAGCAAACACTAGGTCCTGAACTGCGAAATTCCTGGCCAGACTGTCAGACCCCAAAGGGGTGTCTGGACAGTAGTGGGGGTGCAGCCTATCTAAGGTAGTCCTCAGGCGTCTCCCCATCAGCAGCTCAGCCGGGGATTTGTTCGTAACAGTGCACGGTGTGGTATGCTGGCTTAGGAGGAAATGAGACAGTTTAGAATGCCAATCCACTTGGCCGAACCTGGCTAACACCTCCTTGGCTGATCTGACTGCCCGTTCAGCCAACCCGTTGCTTGCGGGGTGGAAGGGGGCCGTGAGGACGTGTCTGATGCCTAGATTGGTGACATACCTGCTAAACTCGTTTGAGGTGAACTGGGGGCCATTATCAGAGACCAGTGTGTCAGGGAGTCCGTGAGTTACAAAAAGGTGAGTCAGGGCTTTAACAACTGCCTGGGTGGTGGTCGTGGGAAGTAAGGCCACATCTATCCATTTTGAATATGCGTTCACGACCACCAAGAAGGTCTTGCCGTGCATTGGCCCGGCCAGGTCGATGTGAAGCCGTGACCACGGGGCATTGGCACTTTCCCACTTTGTGGGTGTGGCGGTTGGCGGGGCTGCCCTAGATTCCTGACAGGGTCGACACGAGCTTACCCACTTGGCGATCTGATCGTCCATCCCGGGCCACCAGACGTAACTTCGAGCTAACGCCTTCATCCGCACGATTCCTGGATGGCCCTCGTGCAGCATCTTCAGGACGGGTATGCGAAGGGTGGTTGGTATGACCACTCTGGTACCCCACAATAGGCATCCCTGCAACTTAGAGAGCTCTAGCTGGTGAGTTTTAAATGGGGCGAAATCAACTGAATAGTTAGTTTCCGGCCACCCCCTCCCTACCCAGTCCAGAACCTGGGCGATTGTTCTGTCCTTCTTGGAATGTGACGCGATGTCGTCTGCAGTCACCGGCAGCTTGAGTTCGTTTACATCAAAAATGGCATGCACAGGAGCTGGGTCCTCGACTGGGGCTGGCAAGGGGCAGCGGCTGAGGGCATCAGCGTGGTTTAGATTTTTACCGGGACGATAGACCAGTTTGTACGAGTAAGCCGCCAGGAATAAGGTCCATCTGGTCATTCTAGGCGACAGTATCTGTGGGGTTTGCTTTTCCCCTGATAATAATCCTAAAAGCGGCTTGTGATCAGTAATAAGTTCGAATTGGTGTCCGAATAGAAATTCATGGAATTTTTTGACTGCTGCTACTGCAGCCAAGGCCTCCTTATCAACCTGGCTGTAATTACGCTCAGTCGCTGAGAGGGTTCTTGAAAAGAAGGCAATTGGTGCCTCGGAGCCATTGGAGAGTCTGTGACTTAAGACAGCTCCTATCCCAAAAGGGGATGCGTCTGCGGTTAGGATCAAAGGAAGGCGTTGGTCAAATTGTATTAAGACAGCCTCAGAGGTGAGTAGAGATTTGACTGCCACAAATGCTTGGTTTTCTTTGGGTCCCCAGTGCCATGGTGTGTTTCTGTCTAAGAGTCTGTGCAATGGCTCAGCAACTGACGCCTTGTGTGGGAGAAATGAAGCGTAGAAGTTCAATAACCCCAGGAAGGCTTGTAACTCGGTTTTGTTGGTAGGCGTGGGCGCCTCGTGGATGGCCTTGACTTTCGATTCCACCGGGTGGATGCCTGAGGCGTCTAGCCTGTAGCCTAGAAAGTCCACCTGTCTAGTGGCGATGGTACACTTCTCCCGTTTTAGTTTGAGGCCATGCTGCCTGAACTTCTCTAATACTGCCCTGACTCTCTGGATGAGTTGGGGTCTGTCCCTGGCTGTGACTAAGATGTCATCAAAATATGGCACTACGCCGGGGAGACCTTGGAGGATTCGCTCCATCAGTGATTGGAAAATACCTGGGGCTACATTTACGCCAAACTGGAGACGCTTACATCTGAATGCCCCTCTGTGTGTAACTATGGTCTGTAAGTCAGCTGTTTGGTTATCCACGGGGAACTGTTGGTATGCCTGTGACATGTCCAGTTTGGCGAAAATGGTGCCAGGTTCGAATGTGTGTAACAGGTGCTGAATGACTGGGACTGGATATGCGCTAACCTGTAGATAACGGTTGATTGACGTCTTGTAGTCAGCACAAATTCTTAGATTACCGTCTTTTTTTAGCGGGGTGACTATGGGGGTCTCCCACTTAGCGAAATATGTGGGTTCTATCACCCCTTGTTTTAGTAGTTTGTCTAGTTCCGCGTCCAATTTGGGGCGGATGGCGAAAGGTACTCTACGTGGTTTTAAGCAAACGGGGACTGCCTGTGGGTCTACTGAGAAGGAGATGGGAGTGCCCTTATAGCAGCCTAACTCACTACTAAAAACGTCAGAGTAGTCTGTAAATAAGGAGTCAACATCAGAAGTTGAGACAGCATGGACTCCTTTTATACTAAGGCCGAGAGAGGGGAACCAATCCAACCCCAAAAGACTAGGGAGGGCACCATTAACAACCACTAAAGGCAAATGGCCTTTAAAGGTTTGGAATTTCACGAGAAACTTGCCTTTCCCGAGGACGGGGATGTTCTTTCCTTGGTAGTCTCTCAAGGTGAGATGGCACTTTTGCAGCTGGTTCTTTGTCAGTCTGGGCTGGATCTTCTTAAGCGTGTCCCAAGATATGATTGAGAGCGCTGACCCCGTGTCTACCTCCATGCGGCAGGGATTACCTTCTAGTAAGACAGAAAGTGTAATTTTATTGGGGGTGTAAAGTGTGTGGTTGGCTTGGTAGCAAGTATGGCATTTTTCTACCTTCCTTCGGGGAACAGGAGAGGAAGGGGATCTTTGTGGAGAGGTGCGCGCTGCCTGGCAGACTCTTGCGAGGTGACCTTTCTTGTGGCAGTTGTGGCAGGTGGAGTTTCTGAACCTGCAAGATGCCCGGGAATGGGAACCTCCACAGGTCAGGCATAAAAGAGTTTGTTTTGGGCCACTGTTGTTTCTTGGCCTCGCTCCTACCTGCGGCTGTCTCGTTGGTTTGAGGCGATGCACATCGGAGTATTCTGCAGGGTCATCCTCACTTACCGCTTCTTCAGAGTGTACGGAGGAGGTGCTGGGTCTGGGAGCGGTGCCCTGGATCTCAGCTGCGGACTGTGCTGCAAGTTCTGCAGCTAAGGCTTCTTCAACTGCCTGGGGGAGGTTTAGGTCTCTTCTAGCCAGCAAACGCCTCTGGAGTTTTAGATCTCTCACCCCACAGACGAGTTGGTCGAGCAGCATGTCGTCCAAATAGTTCTTGAACTCACATTGTAGAGCTGCTGTCCTCAGGGCTGCCATATATTGATTTATGGATTCCCCCTCGGCTTGCTTCCTCATCCTAAAGGCGAAGCGCCTAGCAATCTGAGACGGTTTTGGTGAGTAGTGGTTGGATAGCGTTTCCACCAACTCTGCCCATGGGACATTCCCAATTTCTCGTGGGGCCAGGAGTGCTGTGGCGGTGTCGTATACTACAGCCCCACAGTAGCTGAGGAAGTAGGATTTCTTCCTCTGCTCCGAAGCTTCAGCCAGTCCAATGGCATCGATAAAGTGGTTGAAGCGATTCTTATACAAATCCCACTTTTCCTCATCAGGTTTGAAAGGGGGGAATACTGAATTGACATTCATTTTGGACCCCTCAGTCTCTTGGTAGACTGGTCTGCCTCACTGGGTGCTCGTGGTCTTGGATTGATGCTGCTTGAGGGCGTGGCGGCTGTGGCTACAGTGCCCTAGTCTCACTCAATGACTTCGGCTTTCCTGAGGCGCTTGAATTTTCACGCTCTTTTGCGAGCGTTAGGCGGCTGTGGCTGCGGTGCTGTACTGACAGCGCTTTAAAATTCGAGCCTTTATTATTATTATTATTATTATTATTATTATTATTATTATTATTATTATTATTATTATTTTTGGCGAGGCGGCTGAGGCGCTCGCAATTTCACTTGGTGGCTTCTGTAGTGACCTCTATTGTAATTTGCGCCCTTTTTGTAATCGAGGCGGCTGAGGCTCTCAGCGCCGTAGCTTGCTCTAGTGGCTGCAGCTCAATGACAGCCGTTAGAATTTTCGCGCCCTTTTTCTGCGCGCGCGGGCGGCTGCGGCTTCAGCGCCCGACTCTCACTATCTGTGGTGCTCTAACCTTTGCAACTTTTACTGACAGCACCCAGCCTTCGCTAACCGCGGCAGATCTAACCTGAGGGGCTCTAGCACTTTCACTTCTGAGCCCGATGCTCGGTAATCCAAGCGGCTGCGGCTTGCTCGGTAAACCAAACGGCTGCGGCTTCCGTTCCTTGAGGAAATGCTCCTGACTAGCCTTCCGATCCCACCTTCGTCGCCAGTGTTGTAGTTCGAAGGAAAGGAGAGGCTAGACCAGGGCATACGGTTAACAATGTTTATTTGATGAACGGTGGTTGTCGCGTCTGCAGGTGAACGGGCAGACTAGTGTGCGAACAACGGCTGGCTTGGCTTGACAGCCGGCTTTTTATAGCCGGCTGTCAAACGGCGCCAGCCAATAGGAACGGTTGTTGAATCTGCTTAAAGAGCGGACCCGGTTGGAGCCCCAACCGGTTCCCAAGACATAACAATTATTCTCCCACAATATTTGAGAAGTGTGCTTTAGACAGAATCTACAGTACGGAGTCAAATATTGTTAGAGCTCTGTACCTATCTCATTCCTTTCTTTTAACCATTTGTACCTAGTGACATTTTCCCATCAGTGTACAAAAGGGTATATTTCCAACTTGATGAACAGGACAGTAACTGCACAACCTATGAATACTAATGGAGATGCAGTCTTTCTCATTCTTGATGTAAATTACTTCATTTATCTGAATGCATGAATTAGCAAGGGCCAGTATTAATCACAGCATGACACCTGTATGTGCAAGTATTGGATAGGGACTTACTCATGTGAACAGCATATAAAAACCAACAGCAAATGCAAAACCTAAATAAGAACCATGCATACTATTAAAACCACTACTTAAAATGGAAATCAAAACAAAAAAATGCTATAATTTATTTTAGTTATCAACTCAGACACTTGGGATTTTTTTTGCCTGCCAAATGTTTTTGTGAGTTTTGTAAACCAAATTATGACCCCTTATTTCAGCAGTCTTACACGTTTTTCCTTACCAAATGAGTTAGGATTATTGATAGATGATTGGCAGTTACTTCCACAAATATATGTACCTATTCTACAATCTTAACAAGATATCACTTCCATTACCTCTACAGTGAGCAAAAAATATTTTGGACATAAGGTTTAACTAGTGGCAAGTAAAAAAGGATCAAGAATCTTAATTCATATTAATACAACTGAATATTAGTGGGTGCGCTTTAATTCTGGTTTCACTACTTTTTTTATTCTATTATTTTCCCTTGGGCACTGGAACTAATATATAGCCAAAAACATTACTTAGCTCACCAAGAGCTTGCCTGCTCTTCCATGTGGTCACTTAGTTATCCCTATGCATTCACAAACTTCATAAATGATTAGAATAAGTTGGTTTCATATGTGCCTATAGGTAAAACTATTGACAAAACTGTTTGACATACAGTGTTACTATACTAAGAAGTAAGTTTGTTTCCAATTAAGTATATGGAATTGCAAGTCTGCCAGCTTTCTAGAACCATGAGTATGAGATGAATGGCTTATACATTTACTACATAAATAAATAAATCTGTACATTTAAAAATCTTTAATAAAAATAGATAAGTGAGAAAATTCCTAAATAGTTAAGTGCAAGGGACCTTTAACAATTTTTAAAGCTTTTTTGAGGGGTTTTTGAGCAATTTGCTCCACTCCCATATTCTAGTGTTCTCTTTTGTCTTTTTATTAGATTCATCTTTTATGGCAATCTGCTTTAGAAGTTCTTAAGTTCTTTTCACACAGTGTCAGGAATGTTAATACCAGGATCTTATGATTAGACTTTCCATAAGGAAAAAGTAGTAACATTACTTATTGCACACAAGAGTTTACAAGGTCTTAATATATGCTTAACATGATAGAATGGACTGATGGAAAGAAACAACAAATTTCTTTCATTAGTTTTGCCTAAGCTCCTGAATAATAAATCTTAAAAGCTTCAATATTGATTCAAAGAAATGAATGGCTGAATTGCTTTGGAAGGGTCTTAACAATTGGACAAATGCTTCCATGGTTACCTTGTGCTATGTAATGCAGTTGCCCAGCATTGTTGGTTTCCTCCCTCCACTGTTGAAAAAAAATAACAAACTGCAGGGAAGTGCCACACAGGGGGCACATAAACAAGAAGCATCATAAAACATCAAGATCTGGACAATCTGAAACAGATATCAAATAGGCTGGTTTTATCTAGCGTATTCAAGAAAAAAACACTGCATCTCTTAAATGGAACCTTTTAATAATTTGTTTCAATATTGTTTAGGCCAATGTATCATTACACCTAAGTGTCATTAATTACCACTTAACATTTGACAAATTTGACAAATAAGATACTGTATTTTTTCACTTGAAATGTTTCCAGTGATTGAACAGTTTAGCTTCAGTTAATACTTTTACATAATTAATGGTTGAAATAAATTTATTTATAATGATAGGGAAAACTGAGAGAATAAAATCAGTTTTGGTTTGTGTTTCTATTCCATGCATCTAGAAATCCATGCACTGCAGTTGTATTGGTCAGTGAATAAAGTGCATTGTCTGGTGGTGCTGAATATCTGAAGAAAGCTATAGTATGGTCTAAATTCTGAATATCAGTTATGGAGAACAAGTAGAGGACTGACCTGTGAGCTTCCAAGAATATATGACTAAACATTCACAGAATGTGAACTAGGTGGTTTTTGGTCAGATCCTTATACAGTCAGAGGGAAAACAATCCAGCCAGAATTACAATACTATGCCTATACAATTACATTCAGAAATAAGTCTCATTACAATTTATGAGGCACGTCCCTTGTTAAATGGATGGTTTGGATATAACTTAAAATGGATACAGAGGATGAAAATAATTTAACAGAAAAAGAAAGGATATTAATATTGTCATGTTGAAAAAGCCAAAAATCTGTTATACCACAATTTATAAATATTGAAGATTAAAAAATAGGTTTTAATGACAATATTTGCACAATTGTGATTAGTGAAATATTTGTTGTATTTTCAAACTGGAAATTATTTCAAGAAAATACCCATTTTTGGCAAGAAATAAATTGACAAACTCAAAGAAAGGGATTTTGAATTCAATTTATAATACTATTTAGCATTATCTTAGAAGTTGGTACATCCTGAAAAGTTCAGCTAAACATTTATTTTCAAACTGGGGGTTGACATTCCCTGAGTATAACTAAAATCTATAATTAATGTTTGCTAAATTAGCACAATTCATATATCACCATTTAAAACTATTAATCAGGTTTACTAATCCAGGTGACTAGGTGTAGACATTAAGTGAAAATCAAGCTCAAATCACCTTGTAGCTTTGTGCTACATGCTAACACATTTACATCATTCTACATTGGAGCAAATGCATCCAGGCAGTCACTCCTAAAGCCACAACTCCAGGGCACCCCTCTTCTCAGTCATTTTTTTATTTATTTATTTATTTTTCCAAAGTACCCATCTCCCTCAAAGAGGGGCTCTGGGTGGTATACAATATAACTAACTGATAAATAAATATATATATATAAAATTAATGCTAAAATTAAAAAGGGTTATTTTTTAAAAAAAATATAGAATGACAATCGTTAAACATCAAAAAGGGCAAATCCTATTATGGCCATTTAAGATTAGAGTATTACAGGTAGAGTGGGTTCTCAAGGAACTTGATAGCAAGACTGCAGAGCCAAGTTTTGACCCTTTTGTGGAACACCAAGAGACTGGGGTTTTTCCTCACATCTGGGGGCAGGATGGTCCACAAAGCGGGGGCAGTGGTAGAGATTCTTTAACCACTTCTTTAAGCTGTTATGGCTTATGAAATACTAGAAGGGATCTGTTGCATGCATCTGGGTGGACTTTTATTGCTAGCTAGTTATTCTTTCTTTTCCAAGTTTTGTTTCTTCCACCCACACTATTATTTCAAGTCCCTCTTTTTCCATGTCTTCATTCATGCCATGCCAATAAAAAGAAAATAGGAAAGCCTTGAAAACAAACAAACTGGAGGCTGCTGCTTTCAGTGTTGTTTTGTCTTCCTCTGAGACATTTTACATAAAAGTGAAAGGAGTAGCCCAACTACCCCATTTGAACTTGGTCTGTTTTCTGCATACACAATTCAACAGGGATGGGACAACTGTCAGTGGGAGGAAGGGGGTTTTTTTTTTGAGCAAAATCAGACATTTTAATTTTCATTCTTGAATTGTTGCTGTGGGGAACCTAGGATGAGGAAGGAGTATTATGTTTGTTCGCTGCCTTGAGTTATTTAATAATAATGAAGGGTTATTGGATGTGAGATGAGACTGACATTGCCTGTCCAAAGAAAGTTGTCCAAGATAAAGTTAGCACTATATAGCATAGACCTGAGAAAAGCTAACAACCACAGCCAGATATTGCCATATTATTACTACAATATTACATTTCTTACTCTTACCCGCTGAATACTGTTGGATTCTACTTCCAACTCCCAGGATAAGATTCTTAAATATTGTTTGGAATGATGGGCTGTCCTGAGTACTGAGACCTGTTTCTTAAATCAAAACCCTCTCGAAAGTTGAAAGCCAAAACCCAGAAAAGTCTGTGCTGTTTTTCATTTGAAAAATATTTTAAGGAAAGTCTTACATAAGTGAAGCAAAGTTGGCTGATTGAGCTGTGTTTATATTTCTTTGATTTGCAAGCTGTTCTTGAATCAAATCATAGAGCAGGACCAAAAATAAAATTACCGTACAAATTTTAAATATTTATGAAGAGGAATTATTCATATTCATGATTGTGGCCCCTTGTATTTTGCCTGACATTTGTAATCTGGACCCCATGTTTTAAACTGCAATGCCTTTGGTAAAAAGCAGCACAGTTGACCAATTGCCTGGAAACTAATCCCTATAACATATTTGATGGAATTGGGTATGTTTGTTTGAGAAAAGAAAAGGAGTGGGGGCTCTTATGGTTGCTAAACTTAAAATACTTTCTTACAGACTTGAGAGGAGAGCAGGAGAAAGAAGGAGAGAAAATGGAGGTGGGGGCGAGACAGCCATCAGGTACAAAAGTTAAAGATCCTTTGCATATGTCCAGATTCTACTTTGACAAGTTGATATGGTTTCCCAAATCCACTGGTCTAATGTTAATTTTCAAATGTCCCGAGCCTTCCCAACACTAGCAAAAGGAGTATAAATGGAAGGGTGAGAACGCCAGTCTGGTATAGCGAGGCCTCCAACTTCGCTTTGGAATTAAATTCATTGCAAAAGCCGGCCTCTTTGAAGAGGGCGGCTGATTGGGTGGCCAAACTCTCCTCTCCCACCAAGCCGGCGAGGAGCGGGAAGCGGGAAGCTGGGGCGGCAGCGCCGTCAGACACCCAATGAGGGCTCGCCCTGCGGGCACGCATAATACAGGCGTGGATGACAGGGAGCGGCCGGGCGACCGGACCGACGTCTGGCTGGCTGGCTGACTGGCAAGCGAGTCCACGGACGCTGATGTCAACATCTCTGAGTCTAGGTAGGTGCTTCGCGAGCGGCCGTGGACGGGAATCCCTGCTCTGCCGCAGAGGAACTGGCGAAGTTTTCTTACGTTTCCTCGCCCGCCTGGAGAGCGAGAGCATCTTTCTTTCCCAAGAGCGGCACCTGTTGCTGCGGGGCGAGCAGGCTGCTTGGTTCGAGAGCGAAGCAGCTCAGTTTTCAGCTCAGGGGAAGGAGAAGAAGGGGGGGAAAGGAAAGCTTCCTCCTGGCTGAGCTAGAAGCGCCTCGCAACGGTCAGCGCTTTGCTGCCCTTTCCGCAGGTAGGGAAGACCGGCGCTCACGGCGCTTAGCGGAACCCACTGCGGTGGAGCGACGCGCGCGCGCGCGCGGCACTAAGCGCCGAAACGGACCCTTTGCCGCTGTTTTCAGGGGCAGCTCGTTGATGAGGCTTGGATAGCTAGCCACAGAGACCTATTCTATCCCCTTCTCTCCCTCAGGCTTGCCCCACCGAAGCCTCTCCTCTTCCCCTCCTCCCCTCCTCTTCTCGGTCCCTCGCTCTCCACAGCCTTGCCCCCACCGAAGCCTCTGCTGCTTTCCCGCCAAAACCTCCTTTTTATACCCTCCCCCCTCTTTTTTCTTACCGGGGCTGCTCCGGAGACCGTCGCTGTCCTAGTCTCAACTCCGACCACCACCCGCTGCCCAGCTGATCTCGGGACTTCAGCTTCCTGGCTCTAGCTGACTTCCCCCAAGGCCTGTGCACTGCCGCTAGCGACAGCGGAGGCAGCCAGAGCTCTGGACTTGCACGCGTTGCACCTGCAGAGCTCCAGCGGCGCTGTCTCCCCTTCAGCTCAATCCCCCCCCCACACACACACATTCATTGCTCTCAAGTGAAATACGTAGGGTGCAACCTCCCTCCTCCCTGCATTAAATATGAGATTTTTATGGAGTGAAGATGTCTTCCAATTTTGCCGTTTCCCTCTTTTAACGCTACCGTGTTATCTAAATCTTAGCATACTAGACTAGAGTATTCATTTAGGAGCTGCACAGCACCTGTTCAGGCAGCTTAGAAGTATTGTGGTTATTTCTCAAAAAAATCGGATTATAAGTGATCATATTGCTAACAATCTGTCATTGCATCATCATTGTACCATTGATAAATGGTACTTCAACTGCATTCCTCTTGCAATTTGCTACATGTTCCTACATCTATCCTCAAATAAAGAGGGAAAACAAGTACTACATGTATATGCCAATAGTGGAACAGTAAAGTCTGAACTTATTTACTACAAATATTTAAATGTTTCCTATTCTCCCTATGGCTTCAACTTTATCACAGATGCAGTATTACACTTTGAAGGCTAAGAAGCATATAACTTACTAGATGTGAAAACTGTAATTTGTGTAGTATGTCACGCTAGACAGAGCTTGTCTCTTTGAATGAACAAAATAAATGTGTAAGATAGTTAAGTTTAATTGCAATTTCCTGATTTCATTTGAAAACTAAATTTGAATTTCACTTAAATGAAAGTCCTGGGACCTGCAGCCCAATACTCTGCAATGTATTCAATGTATTCAACTTAGTTCAATGATGTTTACAGGATCATATTCTTAACTGCTTAATTTTTGTTTTGGTCACATTGTGCTAAACTTAGATGCATGTTTCCCACAAAGAAACATATATTAAGTTCTGAACGTACATATATACATATGATGCATAAGCATTACTAAAATTGGTTATAAGTGTTATTCAAGAGGTTATTACCAGGTCATGAGGAAGACAAATTCTAAATTTATTCTTTTATACTTGATAAAGAAATGTATTATTTTACCTGACTGTAAGTTTGAACCAAGTTTTTATTAGAGTATTTTCACACTGATCAATATCTCAGATAATGTAGATGAAATAGAATATTAATTTGTCTTTATTGAAATAAAATGGGAAAAAATGAAGTATGGAAAATACTTTAATTAAAGCAGAAATTCATGTAGAGAAATGGAGCGTTAATAAGCAGTTGTAAATTCAACTAAAAGAAAGTTGAATATCAGATTTCTATTGAGATTGGATAGAGGCTGATAAAATAAATCATTAAGCCTTTGTATGCACTTTTAATTAAAAAAGCAGACAACATGAAACTTTTTGTTTCACTGTTTAATAGCAAAAGCACACAGATACAATTTTAACTTGAAAGTAACAAAATAAGGGAGGGATTGTAATTAAGGAAAACTGTTCCATTCCTCGAAGTAAGTCTAACTGAACTTAACTTTTGAATAGACATATAGCCTTGTTGTAGAAGTTTAATATGAACTGTATTATGCCTGAGTTTAGGAATAAAACATATTTCCCTCCATTTAAATTGTTTAATCATTTGGAAATATGGGACCCTATATAATTTAGTTAATATTTATATTATCATCAACTTCAGGAAAAAAATGTTAATATGTTACTATTTTTCAAAACACAAATCAGATGCATGTAAATTCTGTGAATATCCTGTTACATAAAACTGACTACCTTGATGAATAGTTAAATATATATAGCTTTGGGAAAGCACCCATAAATGATATTAATGGAATTCTTTATTTCTTAAGATGTTGACAAAGACAGAATTTTGATGCATTTTGAAAAGTTTAATATGAATTTGGATAATATATTTGACATTTCTCATCAGTATCCATTATACAAATATAATTTTAAGAGAAGATACAGTATGTTGAAGTGTATATATATTTTAGGCAGAAACAATGTTCTACGAAGAAGCAGTTCGTTAAACTTTTGTTCAGATTTATATATTTGGGATTGTCTGTGTTGAACTATGTTCTATATATAGAAAATGAATACAATTGTAAATTGTTCTCGGTGGGTATATATCAAACAAAACTGATTTATGATATTAATATATATTAATTCTGGCTTGGGCTAAAGAGAAAATTTCTTCTCTCACTGAGTACATTGGCTCAATATAATGAATGTATTTCAATGTTAAATTTAACTTGACTGCTAGAAAATTATTTTACATTACAGTATGTATTATGTATGCCCAATTTTGCTTGGGGAAATGGCTTCTGAGATTGGTTCAAATAAATGTCTTTGTTGAATTACAACTGTTACTTCTATAAAAAAGGGTTTGTCAGATCAGAATAACTATAAAATAAGGTCTGTAATAAGCAATTTTACTATAATAATCAGGTTTATGTATATGCATTACAATAAGAAAATTTTTATATAAGCAGCCTTACTCTTGGAATCTTTGAAACAAGAAATTTGGAATAATGGAAATTCTCATTGTTTGAATTGCATTCATTGAAAATAATTTGCAGAATATGAAAGCTTAAAAGACTCAGGGCTCATTTAAAAGTGATTGGAATAATGCTGCGCATGTCACAGTTGCTTCTAAACAAAAGAGGAGGAAAATCACATTTTGGAATATTGGCATTTCATCCAACTCTTGAAAAATGCCTTGCATTTCAGAGTATCTGTAAATTTATGCATTAATATATTTCTTAAAAAATAATTCCTCATATACAGTATATATAATAACACAGTAATATAGAACAGGATGGTGTACTGCAGTTTACTTAACATCAGGTTCCTCATTGTATTGTTGGGAGTATTTTTCTTCAATTGCTATCACAAAGCTAAAGTATGGTAGGTTTGAAAAAGTTAGGCTCCATCAATACTAATAAGATTTTGTTAATTTATGACTGATGTCTCATTTGACCCATGAATTGCTCTTCTTTCTTCTTGCAGCAATGCAAAGTTACTGTGGGATGCTCAGAGCTTTAGTGGAGATTTAACATGACCTTAATTCAGCCATCTGTTACAGATTTGGCAGAAGTGATCTGAAGCAGTGGTCAGAACTTTTTTCACATGTTTAGAAGTTAGGGAAATCTTTTGAATCATTCTTTGCCAGACAATGATGTAGAACAGGAAGAAAAAAAGAAAATAATTCCCATGAAGTCGAGGCCTCACCGTCTGCCTTCAGCAGTCCTGAAAGGCAATTAGCATTTCAACCAGCCAATTTAGTTACATGCAATGAAGTACTAGGGCCTGTAATTTGCTTTCCTCAGCTTGGTGCTGTTGAGAACTAGACCTTGTGTAATCCTCTCAAAGTACCTTTATTTCCTGCATGGTTATTGTTGCTAGCCTTAAATAATTAATCAACAAAGAGGTTTCCTTGTCTTGAACTCCAGGGGTTCCATGAGGCAGGAGAAGCAAAGTAGTTGGCTAATAAGAGAATGATTATAATGATTAAATAGTAGTTATTAAATTATGGACTAGATTACAAGGTTTAGTATGGCACTAAAAAAACACCAGTGGTAAGGTGGATATTTTCCAGATAAAATTTCAAGCCTATATTTTCTTCAATAAGCTGCAAAGCACATTGCAGTTAAAATCAAAATGGACAAATGAGGCAGTGCAATTAGTAAAAATGAATGGAAAATGAAAAATGTAATTGCATCCTAAGAAAGTCAGCAAGATGAAAACATTCACCTTTTTTTAAACATAACTGAATGAACAAATAAAATTGGAATACATTTCTATGAAGTACATTAAGTTTAGAACTCCTGAATACAACTACTAGCATTTGATTATACTTGCACAATTGCACTGTGCTCAAAAATGAGCTATGGCACTTAGCAAACATTTAATATGTGTTTATTATAAAACTGGGTAATGAAACGTATGAAAGCAAACAAGCTCAGAGAGTACCAAAGACTCCAGATTTAATATGATTTGTGATTCATATTTTGTTTATTCACTTGGAAAAAATTAATTAACAGAATAGTTCTAGCCATGTCTTGCATAATGGAATGAAATATTACCAAATCATTGCACATAGAATTTTAAGGGAGGGGCACTGTTAGCTACTTGTGGTCTTTTCTATAATGTGGCTTTTCAACAGCTGGTAAATACAGCAACTGGAGGGTTTTCTCCATTTTAGTAATATGCTGGGGAGAATCAGCAGTCTGCTCCATTTATTTCATGCAGCATAGCAGTCCTTGCTTCTTTACAAGCAGCCTTAGGAATCCTGAAATGAGTACATATTTTAAATCAGTTAATAGGTTTGGATATTTATACATTAATTTTGTTTGAAATAATATATCTTTCTTCTTTATCACAAATGCACAACATGTAGCTAATCTCAGCATAGTTCTTTTTGGTGTTTCATTTTAGAAACTACTGTAGAGTCAAACATACCTCTACCATGAGATACAAACATAGTGTTCTGTTGCAAGCAAATACATTGAAATTATGACAGAATAGCAGCAGCGATCAACTATGCTACTTTTTAATCTTGCAATATTACCTTATAAAGAACTGATTCTTGGAGCATCAGCTACTTAGAGAGTTACTGATGTTTTCCTGGGAAGATTGTATTAAATTTCTGATAGAAAATGATAATAATAAAACTGTGACATGGACATTATAAAATTGTTTTTCTAAAGTTAACAAGAGAAAATTATTTTATATAACTTGCCATTTTTAATGTATTTTCATGTATATATCTCTTAACATTCTGGAGATGTTATTTCAGCTACCTTCAGCACCTGAAGTAATCCAAAGCTAAGGAGGGTCTCTTCTGACCTCTTTCTTCACCCACTGTGCAGCTGCAGGTCATGCCCTATCTGATGTAATAATTGTTGCCTTTTACAGTTGTAAAAGAACAAAACAGCTACTTATATAAATCCTATCCTGCTGTAATGATATGTAACACAGACTTCAGAGATAGGACGAAGATATGATGCCTAGGGAATGGTCAGATGAGATAGGGCATAACCTGCAGCTGCACAGCGGGTGAAGAAAGAGGTCAGAAGAGACCCTACTTAGCTTTTTAACCTGTAAAGAAGATGGCTGGAGAACTGTACTTTGAGGTTTGCAAGATTTCTACAGTAAAGTAGAATTAGCTCATGTGGTCATCTTTCCTGTGTGGTTTAACTGGGAAGGCTGACATCTGCCAAAGTAAATGATGAAATATCAAAAATTGGAATTACTGATTTTATTTTAAAAAAATGGAGTACTAGTTGAATGATTTAAGGTTAAGCCATAGCATGGAAAGTAAAGGTGCAAAACATCCTCTCCCAGAAGCCCTGTAGATTTTACAGGAGGCCTCAACTCCTGCTTAGGGGTAGCAACCTTTCAAGGCATTTTGGAGTTGTCTAGATCTAATTTTTAAGACACTATCCATAACTGGAATAATTTTATGAAAGATTGATTTAATATATTTGTCATTTTTCATACACACACACACACACACAGAGAGAGAGAGAGAGAGAGAGAGAGACTCATATGACATTATGTATGCATATGCATACGTCACAAATAAAATATAATAAGGAAGAATTTTTGTTAACTGAATAATTGATGTCATGATTATTAGTCTCTTGTTGCACAGTAGTAACTTTATAGTTTTAGTAAGATAATAGAATTCAAGTACTGTAACTCTAAACGTGGTTACCTTGCTGTACAAGGATTGTGTTTTCAAGTTTATTTTAGCATGGTATTTAGTATGGGAAGATACTTGCTTCATCTAAGGTAACTTCTGATGTTAAAAGGCCAGCCACCTTACTTCTTTAAAGAACAATGACTACATTGCAAATTAATTTGATTTTTCTCATACTTTACAAGGACAGCACTTTATGTTCAAAAGGCAAGGTTTTAACTTCAATTAATAATTTCAAAATTACAAACAAGATGCATTTAATTTCAACAAAAAGTTATCACATTAATTCTTTTTATGCTACCGTCTTGGCTCATTCCTTACTGAATTTCAAATTCAGTGGAACCTCGGGTCACGAACGCTTCTGTCTGCAACCAAATCGGGTAACTATCAGAATTTTCAGAAAAGTTTTGTTTCTGGTTGTGAACACATCTTTGGGTGGTGACCAGACATAGCTGTGGCAATTTTCCCTGTTGTGGCCGTTTCCTCTTTGGCACCAATATTTTTTGTCCGCGTATGTGCAGTCAGTCATGCTTCTGGCTAGGACCAAATCAGGTTGCGACTGAAGTCCTGGAACAGATTATGGTCATGACCCAAGGTTCCACTGTTGTTAAGATAATGATTAGTGTTAGAATTAATTTAGATTATCTTCCTGGAAGTTATAGAAATGAGAATCTTCTTTGCTGACATGCTACTATTATTTGTTTCTGACTGCTACAAAGCTACAAACTATAAACTTATACACAGTCAGCCAGATTTGCCATTTTTTATCCACCTATTGAATTTTTCCCAAGGACCATTATGGCTAGTTTATCATGCTGTTATTTGTAGTCAGTCTGTATGTTTTTATTATTATATGCACCAAAATGTAAAATTACACCTGCTACTTCTGATGTTGGCCTTCACATTCTCCTCCATGCTGCATCGAGAGCCCAGGATGGGTTGACTCCTTCCTATGACATCATTTAGCTGAGTCTGTACTAAGATATAAAAGCCAGCCCCCGGAAGAGACCCCAGCTTTTGACTCAGCTCCTTTCAGTTAGTAGCTGTGTCTCTGAAAGCTTCTGCTAGATAACATTCACCAGCGATCTTCAGTGCCGTATTTCCTCGTTTCAAGCAGCCCCCAGAATCTGGGCAGCTGCTCTTCCAGGAGAGCAGGGCTCTCTCTCTCTCTCCTGCAGCGTTGGGAGCAGTGTTGCCAAAGTGCTGTTCAGGAAAGTTAGGCAGCATCTGTAGACCCCCCCCCCCCACGTCTGTGTTTTGAGCGGTCGTAAAAAGCGATTGGCAAACCGATACCAGTGTCAGCCAGCTGATAGTGTGGCCAGAGGCTGCCCTTTCCTTTGCTGACTTCACCTGGGGCTCTTTATAGCCTAAGGAGCGATTCTTCGATCTCGGAGCCTGTTTCTCCTAGTCAGTGGCCATCTTGGATTGAAGCCTTCCACCACGAGGGGAGCGGCCATTTTGTAAGCCCGGGTGCCAATTTATACCCTAACGGGCTTAATACAAAAAAATTACAAACAGTTTCCACCGTAAGAGCTTTTATTCTTCAAATGGAGCAAGATAAGGGTCAGGCAGAGTCCTGTCCCCCACCCCCATTGGAACAGTCTCTTAAGCCAATAAGAGAAAAAAGTTGTAGGCAATGCACCCAATCAGTCCAGAGGGAGGTGGCTGCTAAAATCAGAGCTAAGGCTCTAGCCCCTAAGAAGGCAACTCAGGCTGAGTTGAGGGCAGAAACGCGCAGACGCGCAGACGTGCAGCCCTAGAGAGGCAGTTCAATAGAACTATTCAACAGAAGGGAGTGCAAGTGATACCTGTGGGCACCAGCCAAGCCCTCCCAGGGGAGGAGAAGTTATCTATGAGCCTCTCCATCCTCCATCCTGGTCTCCTGAGGCTTTTGCAGTACAATGATCCTCAGGATCTAAGCAGATCTGGGCCTTATTTCCAACAGGCTTCTGGGCCCTATGCTCCTCCCCCTCCCTCCAGGCCTCGAACCTCTTCTCAATCTAGGCCCAAAGCCACCTTCACTCCCTCAGCAGCGGGCCTTTGGCCTTCTGCCCCTAACTTTGAGCATAGACCAGGGGATATCCAATATGTTGTCTCTTTGACCACTAGGCAGGGATTGGCTGAAGGCTTCAAACAAATCCTTCGACCTCCAGAAAGGGTTCAGGCCCTTCTCCCTTCTCAATCTATAAGTTGCCCCATCACCCTGATTTACACAGGCCCCAGGACCTCAGGGTCCATTCTTCGCTACCAGAATGGGAGGAGGTTGATGAGGAGGGAAGGGCTTCACGATCTGAACACAGTTACTCCTCTCGTTCAGAACGTGAAGAGGGCGAGACCTTTGACCAAAATCTTCAGAGGACTCTCTCCCAGAGCAGACATTCTCTGCATTGGTCTTCAATCCTTCTCTCTTCAGGGCATTACTCAGCATGGCCTTGGTCACTGCCAAGCTGTCGCCAGAGGAAGTGGCTCCTGAGCCACAAGGAATTCCCTCTAGCCAGGGAGACTCATTCTTCTCCAAGCTTGTAGTGCATACAGGGGTGCCTTCTCCCACTTTGTTCCTGGATATGGTCAAGGAACAGTGCGCTTCCCCTTTGGCAGGTCCTCGCCCATCTTCTCTGGATAAGTGTTTCTACAACGTCAGCGCAGCCCTGGAAAATTCCCTGGCAGTGCCTTCTGTTGACATTCCAGTTCTGGCCTCATTCCGATTTTCTGGCACTCTCACGTGGGCATCCATACGGTGGCTGCACCAACTCCAGATTAGATTGCCTACATCTGACCTTCGGTCTCACCAAGGCCTTAATAAGATTATCGCAGCGGCGGAATTCACTGCAGATGCCACTCTCAATTCCGCCAAATTTGCATCTAGGGCCATGGCATCTTCAGTAGCAGCAAGAAGACTGTTATGGCTCAGAAATTGGCAGGTGGAGTCATACCGTAAATGGAAGCTGGTTTCAGTTCCATTCGCGGGCGATAAGCTTTTTGGCAATGCTCTGGGACCTTATCTCATCGAAACCAGAGATAAACGTAAAATTCTCTCTTCCTCTGGGAAGAGAGCCGACTATTGCGCAGCTCCTTATACTGGTAAACAGCCCTTTCGGGAGGGTGGGTATTGTGGAGCGGCGGAGGAACGAGGCTGAACCAGGGTGCAATGTAAAAGGCTTTATTACTATGAATAAAGGGTTGCCGCGTCTGCCTTCTCACTAGGCAGACTAGCTAGCGACAACAGGCTGGCACTGCTCGACAGCCGCCTTTTATAACCGACTGTCAAACGGTGCCAGCCAATGGGAGCGGCTGGTGCTCCCGCTCAAACAGCGGACCTGGTTGGGGACTCCAACCAGTTCCAAAGACATAATACTCCTTTCCCCCAGCTGGGAGCATGCGTAGTCCTTCAGGTAAGTTGGTTGTCTGCGCTGGCGGCCGGAACGTCGCAACCCGGGCAAGCTGCTGGCTGGCGTCAAGTCCTCGCCCCCAGGCATCATCTCGGAGGTTGTCGGGAAGTGGGTTCGGTCAGGTGTGGTGCTCTGTGAATTTGGTAAGTCCACATTCTCGGGCTGACCTTGGTGAGTCGCTTGGTCCGGCCGGCAGGCTGGTTCGCTTGGCTGTTGGCTCGATGTCTCTTGTTGACAGCTTGGACCCTCCAGCAGAGCCTCCTGGTCGATGGGGTAGCTCAGATCCTGCAGGGAGCTCCCGACTGGGCAGGCTGGTACCGGCAGGGAGTCCTCGGTGCTAGGAGGTCGGGTTGGGTTGGTATCAGTTGTGCTTCTCCATCGTCTACGGAGCTGGTCCATGTGTCTACGCCACAGGCATCCATCTTCCAAGAGGACCCTGTAGGATCTAGGACCTGTGACTGACACAACTTGACCTGGTACCCACAGAGGATCCCCTGCATAATTCCTGGCGTACACCAGGTCATGCAAGGCAAAGTCCCTGACCAAACTGTCAGATCCCAAAGGGGTGTCTGGGCAATAGTGGGGGTGCAACCTGTCCAGGGTGGTCCTCAGGCGTCTCCCCATCAAGAGTTCGGCAGGGGATTTATTAGTAGCAGTGCATGGCGTCGTATGTTGGCTCAGGAGGTAACGTGACAGTTTGGAATGCCAGTTTTCCTGGCCAAACCTGGCAAGTGCCTCTTTTGCTGACCTGACTGCCCTCTCAGCCATCCCGTTGCTAGCGGGGTGAAAGGGGGCTGTAAGGATGTGTCTGATGCCCAAGTTGGCAACGTACATGCTAAACTCACATGACGTGAACTGGGGGCCATTGTCAGACACCAGTGTGTCAGGGAGCCCATGGGTAACGAAGAAGCGGGTCAGAGCCTTAACAATTGCTTGAGTGGTTGTCGAGGGTAGTAGGGCCAAGTCTATCCACCTGGAATAAGAGTCTACTACAACCAAGAAGGTCCTGCCATGTACTGGTCCAGCCAGGTCGATGTGCAGGCGAGACCAAGGACTACTAGCACTCTCCCACTTGGTAGGCGTGGCTGCTGGTGGGGCAGCCCTGGTTTCTTGGCAAGGTTGGCATGAGCTTACCCAGTTGGAGATTTGGGCATCCATGCTGGGCCACCAAACGTAGCTGCGGGCCAGAGCCTTCATCCTTACGATGCCCGGGTGGCCTTCGTGAAGTACCTTCAGGATGGGTGCACGAAGAGTGGCTGGAATGACTACCCTTGTCCCCCACAACAGACATCCTTGTAGTTTCGACAATTCCTGCTTATGGGTTTTGAAGGGAGCAAAGTCAGCGGTGTATTGCGTTTCTGGCCACCCCCTTCCCACCCAGTCCATAACTTGGGCAATTATTCTGTCTTTTTTTGAGTGCGCAGCAATGTCCTCGGCTGTAACCGGCAATTTAAGTTCGTTAACTTCCGGGGGCTGGCTTTTATATCTTAGTGCAGACTCAGCTAAATGACGTCATGGGAAGGAGTCAACCCATCCTGGGCCCTCTCGCAGCATAGATAGAAAGGGCATTCAGGGTAACTGCTACCAATGCCCATTCATCAAGTTCTTCCTGAGAACCTGGATATTATAATGTATCAGTATAGCATATGTGTGGATCCATGTGGTGTGACTTTTTGTGATTGACAGATGGAAAAACATAGTGAAACAAGCCTATCATTAATGTTATACATCTAAAATAATGAAATTGATAATCAATCAAACCTTTTCTGGGTAGTCCAGTAAATCCAGTAAATAAGGGAGAGTGAATAAGGGACAGGAATAATGCATAATGAGTCCCACAAGACAATTTAATGCCTGAGAAAATAATTCCATTTGTGATAATTCCAGTAGATAGAATATACACATGTTGATCCAACTAATAAATACTAGAGGAAATCCATAATCAACAAAACTTGTTTCAAAAATTTCCATTAAACATATCAAAATCCTTTTTCATGTCTAGCAAAACTTTGTAATAATATTAATTAATTTGGGGCAAGGCAATATTCTAATACACAATGGCAAGTAAAATCCTTAGCAAAATAGATGTCCAATACATTGATATATCTGTATCATATTTAGAATGACTATGATAATATGTGCAGTATGTTTAATTGAACATTCTCTCACACACATATACACACACATACATAAAAATCTTCTAATCAATTACTCCAGATAATTGAAATAAATTATTAGCAATTAAGCAAAATTGCCATACCTTTTATAGATTTGATTTTCTACTTTTTTTGTATATATATTTGACTAGCCCACCCTTGAGAAAAAGGCATAACTCTTAAGGGAGAATGTAAGATTCAAGTTTAAAATTTACCTTTTATGCCCCCATTTCACTTTTGCCTTTTTTCGTTTCAGGGATGCCCTCTGTCTGTTTATTAGTTATACTTCTTTTATCACTAATTATCAGTTTGATTTCTGGAGAAACAGAAGTAAAGTTTACAGGACAAACAGAATTTGTAGTGAATGAAACAACTACAACAGTTATACGTCTTGTTATTGAAAGAATAGGAGACCCAGTGAATGTCACAGCAATTGTATCGGTAAGAAATGTTTCCCATCTAATTGCTCTAAAGTAAATATTTACATTGTTTGCTTTCTAAAATAGAATCTTTTACTTAGGGACAAGCAGATTCATTTTTTCTTGATAATAGCAAAGGCCATACTGGAATGAATGGCAGAAATATATATAATCCAAAGAAAATATGTCAGCCATAAAGATATTTGTTTTAAGAGTGTCATAAGATGCAAATGAGCAGAAATAAGATGTATTTGTTTTTCATTTCTGGTTTGTGTATGTATATATGTATTGCAGATTCATGGTGAAAATACAGGTGATTTTTTTGACACATATGCAGCAGCTTACATATCCCAGGCAGAAACAAATCGAACTGTTTTCATTTCTGTGTGTGATGATGATATTCCAGAAGCTGATGAAACATTTATATTTTATTTGACGTTACAGGTAGGCATTACTTTTTTTACATACATACATAAATACATACATGAATACATACATACACACACACATGCACACATGGTATGCACACAGATACACATATTGTATATGTATATATGTGTGTCAGTGATGGGATTCAAATTTTTTTGCTACCAGTTCTGTGGGCATGGCTTGGTAGACGTGACAAGGGAAAGATACTGTAAAATCTCCAGTCAGAGGTGGTATTTACCATTTCTCCAGACTACTCAAAATTTCCGCTACCGGTTCTCCAAAAACGGTGAGAACCTGCCAAATATCACCTCTGATGTGTGTGTGTGTTGAAATTTTTTCTAATGTTTTTTCTTACTGCCATTGTGTACTGGCTATTCTTTATTATTTCAACCATTCTCTTTAATCTGGGTGGGGGGAACCCTCAATTTACTTGAGAAGTAATTTCAGGGAAAGTTACATTGGTACAAAGGTCTTGTACCTTCCTTAGTTACAAAGGGAGTCTATGTATCCCTCATTGTTACAATGTCTCGAGCAATCTGCAGCCATACTAGTTTCTTATTGGCCATAGTGCTGGAGTGATTAGAATGCAGTACTGTAAGCTACTTCTGCTGACTGACGGCTACCTGCAATCTGGCAGTTTGAATCTCACCAGGCTCAAGGCTGACTCAGCCTTCCACCCTTCTGAGGTTGGTAAAATGAGAACCCAGATTGTTGGGGGCAATATGCTGATTTTGTAAACCACTTAGACTGGACTGTAAAGCACTGTGAAGAGGTATATAATCTAATTGCTAATACTTATCTTCAATTTAATATTTAGGGAATTAAAAGTCTTTATGAAGAAAAGGAAGGATACATAGCCAGGGAATTTGCAAAGTAATGGACAAAAATGCAACACAAAACAAGAATATTAAGAGTATCAGATCAGTAAAGCCCCGGAATACTGGGAAAAGATGTGATTTTTCTGAAGAGATGCAGATGGGTGCTAGATTTATTTTTTATTTTATTTTATTTATTTGTCAATTGTTTACGAGATAAGTAAAAGTGTATACATAATTATGAATACATGAAATGAGTACATATAAGAAAAATAAAAGAAAAATAAAAGAAACAATAGGACAGGGACGGTAGGCACGTTGGTGCGCTTATGCACGCATTTACCTCCCTCCCTTCTATTTTAGAATAGAATCCAAAGCATTATTATAGTAGTCACTCACCAATCAAATCCTCCTATAACTTGTATTTGAAATAATTTTTGATACTGATTCTGACTTTAAATTGTTTGTTTCTAAAATAAGAACATTTAAAATTTGACCTTACTCAATTTCATACTGACATATAAAATTTTATACCGACAATCTCATTCAGTGTCTGAACTGGAGAAAAAAAGAAAATTGAATGCTGATCGTTTTGCACACATCTTTTTACTTTCCTTGCATATTTATTAAAACCAGATGTAGATTTATTTGTCTGAGATGACAAAATACACATGTCTATAATAACTTAAGTTTACAGTTTGACATTATTTAAAATAAATTATACAATTAATTATGATCACTAAGTTGTTTTAAACATGAGAATTAGAGTATTTGATTCTCAATTCGGAAAACCCATTCAAAAATATTGGGGACTTCTTTTAATTCATTTATTATTATTTATTAAATTTGTTTGCTGCCCATCTCATCATGAGGTTTTGTTTTGTTATTCGGACCTCTAGCATAGGGAGATTCTGATCACTGCAGATAGATCACTAGTTAGTATGAGATAATTACGTAATGAACTTCATTATTATTTAATATGCTTTCACTTTTTTCCTTTAACTAAAATAAAATTGATCAATGAAATACATAATTGTTTTAAATACAATCAGTGTGATCTCTCTATATTTATTTACTCATAACTGCAAAATGGTTTATTTCAGTAGGGTTTTACACAAAAGCTGTTCAGGTTCTTGAAGGACCTGAGGGAGGAAAGGAATGCATATTTCTCATCTAGCATCTTATTGCTATGGTATCATTAGCTATGATTAATGATTGTCAAAGTTTGAGTCAAACACTTTTTTGTTTAACCAGATTGAGTCTATAGGATTTGAGTTTCGTGAAAAGTGCTTTTGCGGTATTTCCTTCATTTGAGTACTTTCCCTGGAATGTGTCACAAACATTTGTTTGCTCTGTAAACACAGACATTAGTGAATAGAAGAATCTTTTCTCCTGTTATATAGAAGTGTTTGTTTATCTTGATTTTCTGTTTTGTCTGCCATGTTTGTTTTAGAAGCCACTTCAAGGAGTAAAGCTTGGATTGCCTAGAGCTGTAACTGTAACAATTTTATCAAATGACAATGCTTTTGGAATTATTTCTTTTGATATGGTATGTTTTCATTTACTGCATCTGTTTACTTAAATTAGAATGATAAGAAAATATCTCGCACAGAAAATGTGCTCGCTTATTATTTAAATATATATCCTTTTCAAATAAAAAATCATACTTAAATTTATAAATAGAATATATAAAAATGGAATGTTGTAAGCTGCCCAGAGTCACCTATGTGTGACTCTGTGAATTTCTTTAATAAATAAATACTGTGAGAATACTGAAAACTCATCAAGCAAAATCACATCAGTAAGAAATTAATAAGAGCACCCACAGAACAGCAATAAAACAGAATAAAAGACAAACATCCATTTGAATTTAAAAAAAATAACTGTAAGCAGCCCCATCAATATAGCATTCCAGAGCTAATAGCTGTTACCAAAAAAAACCCACTCTTATTTTCCCAGTAAAAAATTCTACTAGTTTCATCTTAGAAAGGAGAAATACTCTTTAAAATATTTTGAAAATTGATAACATAATGGATATTCAAAGTATAGCGGTTGATCATTTGTGCCCAAAACTAAATCGTAGCTTAGCCATAAATGTCACGTCTACTTATTCAACAGCAGGATGTTGCTATTTGAAAGTTATTTGTATAAATGCATTCTTTCACTATTTAAATTAGCAGTTGTTGGAATTTAAGATTTGATTTTTACAGTTTTCTTCAAGCAACCACAAGTCTTTGTGGGTTCTTTATATCATATATACAGTATATATTACTATCTATATTATCACTTCAGAAATGAAATAGGGGAAGCATGAATATGATGATTGGCAAGAAACTACAAGGTCAGGGTCAAATAAGGTGAAAATAGCTGTTCATTGAATTTAGGGGAAAAAAATAAGAAATAGAATGCAGAAAATAAAGCATTTCCCATCAGTGCATTGTTTCTTAATAAGTCTTATAAACTCTAGTACTACTCTGTTCTTAAGAGGATGATTTAGCATTAAATATATTATATTGTAAAATATAATTGATTCTTTATATTTAATAAATCAATAATATATATAAATAATATATTAATTATTTGTAGAACATGTTTTAGTGGGTAAAAAAACAATCATTACCAATATTGAAATCTTTGATATACTTGATTATCAGAATTAATTTGTTGTTGAAAAACAGTATATCATTATTGGATGAATTCATAAACTGAATTAATTTGTCACTAGGAGGATGTATGTACATGTTTAAAATAGCCTTTTGTGTATTCGGTTCCCTAAATATTTCATTGATGGCTGATCTTTTTTCTCTCCCCCCCCCCCCAAATCTTCAATCTCATCTCTAAATTTTAGCCTACCTTAATTACATTGACTGAGCCCAGGGGCGAGAATGAATCAGTGCCTTTTACTTTAGTTAGAGAGAAGGGAACATATGGGTTGGTCACTGTGTTCTATGAGGTAAGCATGCTGAATTAGGTTTACTTTAAAAATGTTCTTTTGAATAAACGAGAAAGTTTGAATCATTGTGGTAGATGAATTTGACATTTCTTAAATGAAGTAGAGCTTGCCATTTCTAAATATTCTACTTAGCAGGAGTATTTTCATTTTCAGGATAGTCACCTGACCAGATCATTATTAATATCTGTTCTGTCCTGGGGAAGTTGGGTTGAACTTGTGAGCTCTTGGAGTATCCAGCAGGACCAGGAAAATATTGGTCCTAAATTGTGTTATTGGAACAAGGGAAGATTTTCATGGCAAGAATCAGTTTTTTCAGGACCAGAAAACATACTGATGTAATAATTTCACTTGTAATCTAACATTCCATGCTGGACTTGATAAACTTGATCTTTTAGCCAAAGCTACAGAGATTTTATAGCGACCTTGTTTGAAGTTATAAAGTCTGACACACTAGTGGTTTTAAATTCTGCTCCTTTTTTCATCCAGTAAGGATCTTAACAGGTGAACAGCTTTTAGAATTGGAATCAGTTCAAAGTCAGATTTTGCTATTTTCAGATATGGAATCTAATAACTTCTATTATGTGAGTAGGTATTCGGAGAAATCCTTCTTGGCTGTAGGCATGATACATTTCAGAATCATAAAAGTTTCATACATTTCAGAATCATAAGACTTTTTAGGCAAATGCTATAAAACATGTTACAAATTAGCTTTATTCCACAAAAGCATAAATAACCAGTTTTTGATAGATACTCATTAAATTTATATTAGCCTTTTGAAAAAAACATTTCTACCTCATAAACCCCTTTAAAAAGACAGATAATAATTAAAACTCTTCTTCCTTCTCTTATTTTGAGTTTACATTGGGTTTGGTATGAGTTCCTCAGTATATTAACTGATTCAAACTGCCTACATGTATTAAATCCATCTCCTGATTCTTAATGTATTAGAAGAAGAGTTGCCATTTTTATTTTTGTTTATACATGTGTTCTACAGCTACAGTTGAAGTGTACAAAACTACCTTGTGGATAAATGTGGATATTTTAAACTACTGTAGCTCCACTTCGAAGAACCATTTCCGAATTTTTTTGAATAACTGTTATTGATGCAGTCCTCAGGTTTCCTTCAGAAATGATTGTCTAGACATTTTTGAGATCTTATTTTCTGAATGTTTTAATTGTTGAAGTTAACAATATGTATTTTTAATTGATATAACAAATCAGTACTTCTATTAAACATCTTCAGCTTTCTTCATAGGTACAAGGTGGTCCAAATTCTCCTGAAGAAGATTTGAGTCCAGTAAAGGGAAATATAACTTTTACACCTGCCACAGCTGTCTTGATTTATAATTTATTTGTTCTTGATGACCAGGTAAAAATATATATCAGTTATATTTACCCATTTGATCGATTAGTAAATTAACAAAAAAGATAAAAGAAAAAGTAGCAGAGTTTATTTGGAAAGCAATTGGTTTGCTTGCAAAGAAGTTACAGTCTTTCAGATTTTTACCATCAAGCAATTCTTGTAATTAATGTTTCACAAAGTTTTTGAATCTTCAAAGGAAATAGTGGCTGAATTTAGTGGCAAGAAAATAAAGCAAAAAAAAAACATGTAACATATGGTTTTATCTATAAAGTACTAATTACATGAATCTGAATGAGAAATATAAATTATGCTTTAGTAATGTATATCTTATTTATTCTAGGTATCAGAAAATGATGAAATATATATTATACATTTGAGAAGCGTGGAAGGGGGAGCTGAAATTAATTCATCAAGAAATTCTGTTGAGATTATTATTAAAGCAAATGACAGTCCAGTGCGATTCACTCAGAGTATTTATATGGTAGATGAAGAAGATGATATAATAGCAATCATGGTAGTGCGAGGAAAAGATGATGGTGGAAATAGAATTGGACCAGATGAAAATCAAGTTTCCATATGCTACATCATTGTAACTGGGAACTCTACACTCCATGCACAGCTTAACTTGGATTTTCTAGATCTACAGCCAAATACAACTATTGTTTTCCCACCTCTAGTGCATGAATCATATATTAAATTCAAAATCCTTGATGATGCCATACCAGAAATTGCTGAAACGTTTCATATCATGCTACTTAAAGACACTTTGCAAGGAGATGCCATTTTGAAAAATCCATCAATTGTCCAAGTTACCATTAAACCCAATGATAAACCATATGGAGTACTATCCATCAATAGCATCTTGTTTACTCAGACAATTGTTATCAATGAAGATCAAATGCTGAGGTATGTATTACTTTCTCATTATATTGATAATATCAGAATATATAATTTTGCTTTATAATTTAGCTAATTTTCTTAATTAAATACTTTAATTAAATCATTGACATTAATATCAGTGGGTTTTTCAGGATTTTCTAGTTTTTCTTTTACAGATTTATAAAATGCTAGTTTAGACTGACTTTCATGAAAATGAATGACTTTATTCACAAAAACACAAAAATGTCACATAAAAAACAGGAAAATGGGTAAATTAACCAATTTTTAAAATTCCAGTCTTTAATCATTCAAAAAGAATATTGAAGTCAGTGGCATTACAGTAAAATAAAAAGGCTCTATACAAATAATAATATATACAAGGTTTTGTAAAGAGAACCTTTCTAAAACATTTTAAAACATGGTGAAAGTAGGATAGATTGATATTCTCATTCTCTGTGTTTGGATTCAAAGTTATTTAAGACTTTAAAGATAAAACACAATACTTAAAAACAGATACTGATTTAGGCCAAGAAATAAAGTAGTTAGGGGTGTTGGGAGGGAGGAAATCAAGGTATCTATTGAAACCATATTATCCCAAGTGATCGAGATAGCAACTGAATCATGTGAGCTAGACCTGCTCCTTTTTAACATTTGACACTCCCCACTGACTGTCAATCAAAGCAGCACAGTTTTATCAAGGTAAGTTTAATGAGATTCCATTTGGTGCATCAGCTTCAAGAGAAAGTACACTTTCAATTCAATATATAAACCAAAAGTTTATCAAAGCATATCTAAATAGACATGTCTGGGTCAGTTGATGATGACACAACATGGAGATGACAAAATATGTATCATAATGTTGCAATGCAAACCACATACGCATGTGCAATGTAAAATACAAGTACAAAAGGAGAGATCTCTGTCATGCAGCCCCAATTCATGATTCTTTATTCCTGGATCACTCGCTTTTTTATTGAATAGCTCTGTCGATAAGAAATAGTTATAAGTGAAAAGCTAGAAAATTTTTGGGTCAAATACCCAGAATGATTGAGAGGATTTTAAAGATTAATATTCAGTTGAAACCAGAACTTTGTTCGGGACTGACAGATAAACAGCTGGAAAAAACTCATGGAACATTTTTTATATATGATAATTGCAGCAAGATGGAAAGATTTGGCTATGTCTACAACAGAGGAAGGTTTGGTGAAGATGATGGAGTTTTCTGAATGGCAAAGTTGACTTGTTTGATTAGAAAAAACACTATTTTTTGTGCATCATGTAGGTATGATGGCATCACTGTTGTAAGGAATGGTGGAACACATGGAAATATTTCAGTTTCCTGGATTATAACTCGCAATAGCACTGATTCTTCACCTGTGACAACAGATCTCACGCCACACTCAGGGGTGTTACATTTTGCTCAAGGGCAGTTATTGGCATCCCTCCATCTGAATATCATTGATGATGATGTCCCTGAAGAAGCAGAGCCATATTTGCTTCAAATTTTAGATCATACAATACAAGGAGGGGCAGAAGTGAGTGACCCAGCTGAGGTAAGTCTGCATTTATTCTTCTAAAAGGGTGCAAGCACTGAGATAGTGTTTGGGCAAAAATAATGCATAGAAAATATTGCTAAGATGTACCCATGAATAGCCATCTTATTTTTAATCTATAAAATGACATTTACTGGGATAATATTGCAAGGATTATAAATTGTTGTGTGCTTTCCTGTACTAGAGCAATTTTGATCTTGAGAAAGAAATGATGGAATCCTATTGTTGGAAACTTATCAAAAAATGATAGGGACAATAGAGTAGAGTAGAACAGATGGGATGTTAAATTTTGATGTAAATTGCACAGGAATGCTTAATGCTAAGGTGGATAATAGCTATTTCTCAATATCTGCAAAAGTTTGCCTGCTTGCTAAAAAGTTCTTGCTTTTAGTAACATAGTGTTAAGAAGTTGCTTACTCTTAAAGAATATCTAAATACCTTTGGTTTGTGAGCAGAACATTTAAGATATAGTGATAAAATTATATTCTTATGGTTTACATTTAAAACCCTTCTTGGTGATATGGCCACTTATGTTGAATTGCTATTAGTAGCTCAGTTCTAGTCAAATGTTGGAATATAGGAAAGCTCTGGATTTATGTCAATGTCTCTCAGGCGCTTTCATTTTAAATTACAAGCAAAGGACACTCAGAACAGCAAATGTTGAGTTCTTAGACTTTATCATGAGATAGCTAAAATATCAATTAGAATCATATAAATAGTGAGAAAATATAATTGGGATTGAATTAGAAATTTGCTTTTAACAAGAATCTTGTTTGTTCTTGTAGCTTTTGTTCTACATTCAGGACAGTGATGATGTTTATGGTGTAATTCAATTCTGTCATTTGGAGAATCAGAGGATAGAAAGCAGCCCAGATGGACGCTTTTTGTCCCTTAGCTTTACAAGGCAAAGGGGAACCGTGGGAGATGTGAAGCTCTTTTATATTATCTTGTATATTCCTTCTGGACCTGTGGATCCTGAACAAGCTAAAGAAGGTGTTTTAAACACTTCAAGAAGAAGTATTCTCTACTTTCCAGAAGGAAAACCTAATGACACCATTAAAGTACCAATAAGAAACGATGCATTTCTTCAAAATGGAGCCCATTTTTTAATACAGGTATATAAATTATATGCATAAAAGTTACAAATAATTCGTGATGCATAATATTATGTCACAACTGTTCAATGAGATATATCAGCAGTGCCATGATTTGCCATTCAAGTAATCTTTATGTTCCCAATATCCAAGCAATTACTATTTTTTAAACTTTCCCTATGAGAAAGTAATAATGAATTGTACTTCCCAATATACTACTCTTCTGAAAATCAATTTTCACGACATGTTTAGATAAAACTCTTTAACTGATGAGTGATTATGGGTTTTTTTTCTGTAAAAGGGAACATTATGATACAGAGCAAATAAATTTGAAGAAAATGGGAAGGGAATCGGGGAGGGGATTGAAAACACGAGAATTATTTTTTTAATTATCACAAGGATCTTTTAATGGACTATTTTTTGATATATATCTCGAGTTGTGATACCATTGTGGTTTTATATATATGTTAGGACTCTTCTTGATTTCCATGTATTATAGCCAGATGTGGTACACAGAAATGGGAAGTAGAGAAAAAGTACTAGGTTTTCTATATCAGTGAAGAAGGCGCTTCCACACAGTTCCATTTCTATTTCTCAGTCTCCTCAAAATGTATGAAAGGCAGTCATAGAATTGTCTTTATTCCTGCAAATTTTGGAAGGCTGAGAACAAGCAGCACCATTTCCTCTCACTTAGGAATAGTGTAAAAATTAACTTCCAGTCAACAACCTGCCTCATAGGCTAAAGAGGAAAAGAGAAAGAACAAAAAATAAATTGCAAAATGCTTCTCCCCCCATTTAAGTACATGTTTTCTGCATTTGTCTGTTCATTCTGCAAAAACCCTGAGCTATTGGTATGAGTTAAAATTGCCTCACCCTCAAGAGACTTATTGCTGCGTAGCAACATATCGTTCCATGAAAATAAGAAGTATTAGTATACTGATAATATTCAATTGTATATCCCTGCCCTGGCAAATTATGTGATGTTGTGGACATCCTATCCCAATTTCTGGAGGCTGTGAGGATCTGGATTGGGAACCACAAGCTTTAACCGAACACTGGCAAACTCAGTGACTTTGGATTTTGAACCCCTTTGGTTCTGGGACTAAATCATCTTTGGCATAGGACTGGGTGCACTGCCCCAATCAGATCCTATGTGCAATCTGGGGGTCCTCTTGGACTCACAATTCCTGCATGATTGGCTCAAGGTTGACTCAACTTTTTATCCTTCCAAGGGCAGTAAAATGAAGGCCCATATTGTTGGGGACAATTTGCTGACTCTGTAAACCACTTAGAGAGGGCTGGAAAGCAATGTGAAGCAGTCTAAGTGATATTGCTATTGAAGAACAGGTGGCAGCCGGGTCTAGGAGAGCCTTTGTATAACATATTGTGCACCAATTGCATCCTTTCCTACATCAAGGGGACCTACTCATGGTCACTCATGCCCAGTTACTAGTTTGTTTCAGGTTGAATTCAAGGTGATGGTAGTTGACCATTAAAGCCCTTCATGGTATGGGATTGGGATATTTGAGGGACCACCTCTCCCCAATTTTATCTGACCATTGATCAGTAGGGAGGACTTGTTATGGTTCTGTCACCTAGGAAGTTATAGTTGGTGGCAGTAGGCCTTTTCTACTGTGGCGCCTGCACTGTGGAAGTTTGTGTCCCCCCGAGATGAGGTTGCTCTCATCATTGTTGAACTTTCAGAGGTCTCAAGAATAGGTTATGCCAGCAGGCTTGGGATTCTGAGGGGCAGGTGAACTAGTGAGGTGGCTCCACTATTTTTAATTTCTTTTGTTTATTATTCTATGCTTTCGTTTGTTATTTATTCATTTATTTGTATCTTGCATTTATTATTTCTACAAATATTGCTAAGCGATAAACCTTCCTCCTCCTATGTTTCCCACAAGAACAACCTTACAAGGTGGGTTGAGCTGAGAGAAGAGAGTAACTTGCCCAAAGACCTCCAGCTGGCTTTCATAGCTAAAGTGGGACTTGAACTCACAATCTCCCACTTTCACGTCTGGTGTCTTAAGCACTAGACTAAATTGGGTCTTTTAATACTTTTTAATGTATTTCATTAATTACATTAAGTATTGAGATTTAAGAGCTGACCAGTTGCTGTAAGGCTGATGCAATGTAAAGCTGATGCAATGAGAATGAATCAGCATTGGTATTGCCTTTTTAAGACTATGTATGGGTCCACAGAAGTTTTACCTCTTTAAGAGGTGTTTATATAAGGCAGCCATTAGAGGGCATGTTTCTCTCTCCTTGTGTCCTGTATCTATTTCAGAATTCTCCATGTAGAGTTAAAAAGATTGATAGCTTGTATTTGCCTACCATGTATGTTTCTGTATATGTCTTATATATAAACCACTGTTAAATGTCTAAGTCTCTGCGTGCTGTGTTTTGCTCCTGAGTTGTCTCATAATGGTAGTCACACTGCAAATGCTCTGACAAATTGATTTTAATTTTTTTGTACAGTGCCTAGAGTTGTATGTTTGTGCAGTGGATGACTATATAAATTGGATGGATGGATGGATAGGTAGATTTACAATGTTTTAAGTAAGTACTTCCCAAGCAACAAATGGGAGGGTATCCCAAAGGTATCAGATTGATTCCAGTATTGTGCAGGTGGATTGAATCAACATAGTGGAGGAAGCAAGATGCCAATACCTCTACCATCCAGTTATCCTTAATTACTGCATCTTCTTCCATACTGGATAGGTGATACCTTTCTTCTATCACTAATGCAGGGAGGAACTGTTGAGATTCCTATGAGCATCATTAAATCCACATTACTTGTCATTTGTGCCTTGAGTGGGAATTTTTGGTTGATGATTCATGTGTTTCTTTTCTTGTCTATCCACAATATTCTCAAGACTCTTCTGTGACAGCAAAATCCAAAAATCTGAACAGTTTTCCTGTCTTGCTTCTTCATAGTACTACTTTAACTTCCATAAAATGTCATAGGGAATATCATGGCTTGCATGAGTCTAGTAATACTCCACTGATGACCATTCATTTAACAATGCTTTACAGCCCATAAAGCACTTCCAACCATGACAAAACCACCCTAGATTATTATAATCTAGACGTTTGGCAACCTGTTCAAACTTATGACTGGTCACTAAGGGTCTGACAATCCTGTGATTGCCATCTGCAATGACCACTTTGATCAATGACCAAGACTGTGGGCCCAACTGTATCATAAATCGAGGACTACTTAAAGATACATCACAGAATTTGACATAATTGATACACTCAAAGGCCTTTCTAAAGACAGTGAAGCACAGAGTGACTTCTTTTGTATATAGTTTAGCTTTCTCAATTGTCTAAGAAGCACCTACTCCTGCACCATATTCTAATTTCCAGGCTTATTTTTATCTTATATTTACTTATTTATAAGTACATGGATCCATTCAGATTTTTTACTTGTCAAAAATGTAGAAATGATTGGCTATTTCCTTCTTTGGAGATTGCATCTGGTTCTCAATTTTCTAAACATTTATAGTTATAAGCTTTTTTACTGATCCCTTCATCCCAATGCTTAATTTTTTTCTAAACCAAAAAATCTTGTCTGCTATTCATACATAATTTTAAATGACTTCCCATTTCTCTGTTTCTTTTTCAGTGTAGCTGATTCAATATTAATTTGTGCTGGTTTTACAAATATAGCGATCATGCTGTTAAAAATCTTTAATTCTGACAAGGTTATTAACATGTCTGTTATAATTAAGATAAGGACTTTTTTCATTTTGGGATTACAATTTTTTTATGTATGGAATATTCATATGGCAAAAAATAAATTTCCAGTCTAATAAGTAATACTAATAAGTAACAGCTAAAATATGTACTATTGCAGGACTATTAATAACAGAAAATCTTAAAATCTTTTTCTTATTTCAGCTGGAAAAAGTTGAATTACTGAATATTATTCCTCAAATTCCTTCTATAAGTCCTCGATTAGGTGAAATTAAAAATGTATCCTTAAGAATTACACCTGATATAGCAAATGGAGAAATTGGCTTTATCAGCAATCTTTCAATAATTTTACCTGAGCCAGAAGATTCTCTTTTTGCAGTGGTAAGTTAATCTTTCTATGCCCTGCTCTTATAAATTAAGCACAGTATTTAGAAAAAATAGCATATACCTTCATGCAGGAATGTTTTGTAACACATATCTGAAATATTTCTAATGTAATCATTGTCCTGAAATGAATGATTATTTTAGTAAGTCTGAATCATAGCTTTAAACTGAAGTTTAGAATTTATTTGTTCTTGATCATGAAAAGCCTTTTGAGTGTTTAAAATTGTGCGTTTTGTAGATACAAAAAAAAATTGTTCTTTCTCACTTCAGCTAAAATCAACCACCACTTAACTTTTCTTGTCTTATAATTTCATGGTGATAATCAAGCTAACAGTGTTTAAAGAGCTACTTTAGCAATGTTTTTTACTTTTTAGTATGCACAAAAAGTTGAAAGATAAATAAACAAACAAAGAACAAATATGTGTGTGTGTGTGTGTGTGTACATGTATATATATATATATATATATATATATTATATGTCTTCAGATTCAGAAATATGTTGTAAAATTTTAGATTGCTTACAGTTTGGAAAATCAAGTTTTGTATACATCCAACATGTGCAAATTACAAGTTTGGTATTTGTTCTAGAGCTCCATTCCTTTGCATCGAGATGGGACAGATGGACAAGCCACTGTATTCTGGAGCCTAACACCTACAGGCCTCAATTCAAAAGCTGTGACTATTGATGACATATGGCCATTTTCTGGTTCAGTTCTGTTTTTATCTGGACAAAGTGACACAGCAATCAACATTACTATTCAAGCTGATGACATACCTGAAATGAATGAGACCCTAACATTATCGTTAGACAGGTACTCTTTGATAATTAAAAAGAAACAAATTAACATCATGGTTTCCCTTGATGCAGTAATATAAAACACTTATATAACACTTAACCATAATATAATAGATGGCACATATTTAAAGTGTAATTTTAGGCATACTAACCTTGCATTCAGTCCAGAAAGCACAATGAGATTAATTTTTCAGAAAATCTGAGAACTGAATTAAGCAAGGCTAAAATAAAGAAAGACAAGGACACTATTATCAAAACACCGTGCAGATGCTGTTAACGTCAAAGGCTGAAAAACATGACAAAATTTTGTAACCAAGTAAGGCCTGGTGAAGATTTTTTGGGTTTACAATGCTGATATAAAAATATGGTTTGATTCCTATAGTAGCTGATTTTTCTCACTTAAGAGTTTTGCTCACATTTGCACTTCATCTGTTTGAGACCTATCCTTGAATCTTGCTGCTAACGTAATGAACGTATGTTTGTGTTTTTAAAATAGTGGTTTTGAACTTTAGTAACTTTAAGAATTCTGTGACTTGGTCCACAAGTTGTCAAAATTGAAAACCGTTAAAATTGAAAACCACTGTCCTAGAGATAAATTTATTGCTACACCCTTGTAAAGTGACAAACCAAACCAAAACCAAAACCATTATAACATCTCTCACTGAGGTGTGGTCCAACTAGAATTAAAAATAAATAAATAAAAAAGCAATGACAATTACACAAAAATAATGAAATGAATATTATAATTCATTATCATTTGCCTACCTATAATTAACTTTGTTAATATGATTGTATAGCAAAACAACCTTTTGGCCATTCATCTTCACCTTAAACCTCTTCAAAGGCTCAGTCTGCTATTCATATCTGCAAAATTCATAAAGGAACTTAGAAATTTCCATGCCCTTAAGAAAAACATGGCAGGTATCTTTCCATCCCTCTTTGCTCAAAGGGAGAATATTTACTAAAATAAAGCTTGATGTTCTATCTTCTGCTGCTCTGTAAGGCAGATTCTGAAATATTGCTTATAAAGAATACTTCTGTCCTTTCCAAAGACAGAAATTTTTAGCAATGTTTTACAGCCCTGCATTTTCTACAGAGAGTATGCATTAAGTATATTGCACTTTTTTTTCATAACCCATGCCAATCAGGAAAGCAAAGCATTTTGAATCCTATATGACTTAACATCTAGGTCACCCTTGTGAACTGGCACCTGACAGTTGATCACTATTTAATTTTTTTCTTGGAGAGGATAAGTTCAGGTAGAATTTGTGGCAGCATCCATTAATAAGTTATTTGCTGTTTTTACATTTCTGCAGAGTAAATTTAAGCATTTTATCTGATTAACCTTTCTTTTACTTTACATTTAAACTGAACCTATATAATTTAATACTATGTAGATATATACATTAACTTAATATTACCTAATTATGTTATTATACTTTAGGAACTATATTTTATCATTTAGCTAACCTTATAGAAATATACAGTTTTACTTATAACATGGTAATTTTATGCTGGTCTTTGAAATAAAGATTGTTGCTCTTTTCTGTTACTTTATGTCTAATTTGTTTATACAGTGTCCATCATCTGATTTGAACTTGTTTAGTTGAAATGATAACAAAGCAAAGTTTCAGTCAGATTTCCTTCTCAGTCATGCCTGATTCTGGGATAATCTTGAAAACGTATTCATTTAATTACATGCTGTAATACTGAAAAACAAACTGCTGCAGTCTAATAGCATCAGAATAAAGATAATTATTGGATTACTAAGTTATCACAGAAATGAAATTGATAGACACTGTTAACTAAAGATACATGTCATTAAGCTCTTAGCTCAAGTATAATATAGCTTTTAGCTTTATATCATATAGCATAAGTTAATTTCATAAGAGGTAAGTATGATGTAAATGTATATATTGCTTTGCTTTTACCTAGAATCTACCTCGCCAAGACTATATTTGTTGTATGCAGTTGTCCCATTTATCTTTATGTTCTTGCTTCTGTACTGTGAATTTGTAATGATTATGTCATAGATGATACATTCTATATTTCTAAAATTCTTCCTCATCTTCCTCGCCCCCCCCAGATGAAACCTTAATTTTCTGTGTTTTCTCAACTGTTGTATTTGTAAAGGTTTCCTAACGTAGTGGGAGCTCACATTTCTAAGAAAGAATTGTAACCTTCTGCATGTACAGATATAACAAATCACAGGAACAGAGACAGCAATTTATAATTAATCAAAGGAACTGTTGTCTTACAATATTAGGGGTAGGATTAAAAGTTTTATTCATTTCAGATTTTTTTAAAGGAAAAAAATCATTATTTGTTCAGTTCTAATGTTTTGTTTTTAGATGAAATTCTTATAAGCTTAGAAAATGTTTCTCTCATTTGTATCATTCTTATTAATTAGCACATCCACATACACCCATCAGTACAACATTAGACAAAGGCAACCTCTGTCCTTCATTATCTTACACAACCAGTAGGACTCTTTAGTAGATTGACAGGTGCTGGAGGCACAAAACAGACTTTTTTATGCACAAAACATACTTTTTATTCTGATCCAAAGCACTGAGTACTTACAAGTAGTCCTGAATAAAAATGGACTCAGCTGCTGGGCTTCTGTGCCTGAACACTGTACTAGGGCAGCCAGCAACTAACTCTGAGTAGTGCTGTAATGAAGGGCTTAAAGAGTCCTTGACATCCCAATTGGTCACAGGGTCATCCGAATTACAAGTGCAAATTCCTGAACCTCTTGCTAGCATTGCTGGAACAAGGATTCCCATAAATAAACAGTAGGTCTCTGAAAAGTGCTGTATTATAATCTTTCATTTGATTTCCACCATCTAAAGAACTCTCATACAAAGAACTTGGCCAACAGTGGTTTTATTTCTGTCCCCCATTTCTTTCTCTCCACATTGACAGAGTAGAGACAGAAAGGTTTGTCGTGTACTTTGGGTAAGTGCCGCAAGCTGTGTCTTTGTTTTCAGTGAACTAGCTTTTTTGTTTCGGAAGTGGTTGGTCTGGACAGGAATCTCCTTTGGTTTTTCGCTCTGCCTTGCAAGCCTTCTCAGGGAAAGCATGCTATTTAGTGCCCCTTGGTAACATGTCTTGGTGGATTGAAAACGTTTTGGGAGGGAGGAGGGATTCTAACAACAAGAACAATAATGGTTATGAATGCATGGCTTGATGTTTGAAGATAGTCCAGTACAGTAGATGGCTTGAAAAACCTGTACCCCAAATCTCTTTCCACTGAGCTGTAGGAATCAAGTATGTAAAAAGGTATTTACAAAAGTCTTTAATCAAATTATACGTTTTTCATTGTAGCATTTGAATTGTGCACAGCACAATTCAATAACTGCTGTTTATTTAGAAGCAAAATGGCTGCATTCAGTATAACTAGTCCGTAGACAAAAGTGTACAGGTTGCACAGTTAGCAAAGAGGCCTGCCCACATTAGTACAACAGGCTTTTAAAAGAGACTACAGTTACTTGTAGGTTGTACTTTTTTTATACAATCTGGCATATAATTAGGAACCTGAAGTAATATTTAACAAGATTTAAATTAAATACTTGTACACAAAAGTCCTGGCAGTGAAACAATTAAACTCAGTTCTACTTGCCATGAGGCTTTACTGAACTGGAAGTAATCAGTGATTAAATAAATTTTCCCTCTTTGGAGTGTCCACAGATTAAGAACAAGTCAAGATGGCAGCTGTAATTGTGTGCCTAAAGCTTCACCTGTTTTTTAATATGTGTTATATACATGGACTCCTCTGTTTTGTTATGTAATGTGCAATCTGTTTTCTATAATCCAGATAATCCTCAGAGGGGATTCTGTATGTGATATTGAATACTGAGAAATATTTGATTACTGTCAATATTAGCAGACTGTCTTCTGACAAATTATACTGTCAGTGTGAAAGAGATTTTTTCGTTTGCTTAGGCTATGTTAGCATATCTTTGGTAGAGCAACAGTTTTATCTATTTCCTGAATGAAGCAGTTCAGGGCAAGCCTTTTTTGAGGGAAATGGGAGAGGGCAAAAATCTCATTTGGAGGTGGTGAAGTACAGAACCCCAATGCTTTATAATTATAGTGACCATATAATGAAAGATAATCCTTCACTTTAGCTTCTTTAGATTTATGTTTTTTTTCAAAAAGTCACTTTTGTCCTTTATTTTGGTCATTTAATTTTTACTATACAAAAGGTACCATTTAATTCACTCTTTCACATTTGTGAACAGAATTTTTAAAACTAAATTTACACATACTATTTGATTTTAGATTTTTTTTATTAGAATACAATTTTTGTTTTTTTGCTCCTGAATTTTCCTTTGTAAAGCATTATGCTATGATTATCTATATTCCTAAATTTTTTATGTACCTCTTTTGGAGTTTTCAGGTTTGTCCTTTATTTTTTTTCAAGAATATATGGTCACTATATTTGTACTTTACCATAGGCTTTGGTCCACTTAATTGCAAACAATCTGCATATTCCATATGCGTTCACTTTTTTTCTTCAGTGTGAATGTGGAAAATCAAATCCTGAAATCTGGATATACTAGTCGCAAATTGATCATTCCAGAAAATGATGATCCTGGAGGAGTGTTTGAATTTGCTTCATCTTCCAGAGGTCCCTATAGGATAAAGGTAAATATTCATATTTGAATTTGAAGAGAGCCATATCCTATATCAATACTGATCTTTTACATTCCATTTTTTTTAAAAAATTATTTTACAGGAAGGAGAATCTGTTGAACTCCAGATTGTCCGTTCCAGAGGAGCGCTTATGGAGCAATTTCTACTCTACACTATAGAGCCAAGAGACAGCAATGAGTTCTATGGAAATACAGGCGTCCTGGAGTTTAAACCTGGGGAAAGAGAAATTAAAATTACTTTGCTAACAAGGATGGATGAGATTCCAGAGGTAAAAAGAGGAGGGAAAAATTATTGATGTCTCTTTTAGACTAACAATAACCAATACTGTTTAATGGATCCTGTTGGGTTTCAGAGAGAGCTTGGGATTGATCCTGAGCTGATTGATCTGATCCATGGCCTAACTGAGGCCTTCACTATTGCCTGAATTAAGAGGTGTTCACGGTCTTGGATTGTGCTTTGTGGCTTCTGTGTCCATAAATCCCAGAACATTTCCTCATCATTCTGACTCATTCTAAGTTTGATTCCAGCTACGCATGTCCTTCGGAGATGACTAAATTATCTTTGAATTGAATCGAATACATTTGAATCAAGGTTTGATATTGGATTTGAGCAATTTGAAATGCTACACAGTTAATCCTCACTCAGTAATCACAATTGGGACTAGCAACTCCTTTGCTAAGTAACATAGTTGCTTACGGAAACATTATGACAATATGAAGGGTTTATAACCTCATTTCCCCTTGGTTGTTAAAAGAGCCAACTCAGTTATGAGCATAATTTTAAAAATTACTTCCATACTTCCATCTTTTTTTATTAATTCTGCTTCTCAAGTCAATTTGCAAAGCATACAAATAGCAGTCAGGTGACTACAGAATGCTGTAATGATTGTAAATACAATTTCTAATTATTTTTGGTGGAGGAAAGATATCTAGTCTAGTCAGATTCTAGATTTCTGTGTTAGAGGTACCCTGCAGGACTCTATTCTCCCTCCACTCTACATGAAACTGCTGGACAATGTCATCTGTTAATACAGAGTCAGTGATGATACTCGGTTATACATCTCCACCCTAGACCAAGCAGGTTTTCCTGTCAGGTTTCTTTCCCAGTGTCTGGAAATTATGACCTACTTATCGGATTGTAGGAATTTTCAATCCTAACATCTTAAAGTTATTTTCTATGACTGAAGAGAAATGTAATGTTTACTGATTTTAAAGCTGAGTGCATTTCAAAGTACATTCACATTTGTTCTGCTAGTCTTCCTTCAGTTAAATTTTCATGGACTTTCAGCCAGAAAATACCAATAGGAATTCACCAGGCTAGAAACCAGGAGACTGTGAATTCATTCTTCCGTGGGCATGAAAGCCAGTTGGGTGATCTTGGACCAGTCAGTCTCTCATAACCCAACCCATTTCACAGGATTATTGTGAGAAAATAGGAGGAGAAAGAAGTGCTAGGAATGTTTGCTACCTTAAGTTATTTATACAAATAATAAAGGCAAGATATAAATAAAAATTAAATCTATGAAAGCATAAGTATATAATTTTATTTTATCAACATTCTTGGTGGAATTAAAGTCAGCATTTATCCATTAAAACAGAAGGTCCATTAAATTAAATAAAAATTTACACAGGCATAAAATGGCAATTTTTTTTTGCTTGTGCATTTTATGTACTGTATATTTGTAGTATAGTATGGTGAATAAGATTTTATGCACGTGTAGAAGGATATAGAGCATGGACAAATTTTGTCCATTATATTGAAAATTCAAGACACTTAAAATCAAAGGTGTACTTAGTAGTATTGTCTAGATTATACAGTATACAAAAACAGGATATATCTTACTAATTGATCCATCAGAGTATTTTTCTAATGTTCAGCATTATTATGGATGCTTTATCTTTTCCAAAATGTAGCTTGATATCACTAAAATTGCACTAGCATTGTACTGTGGCAGAAAAGAAGTAGGAATGAATCATTAACCATTTGAACTGGATTGAAAAATATGTGAATGCTGCCTTTTAAAAAAAATAGAAGTAAAAGTTCACGTTAGTTTGTAGCACTCATTCAAATATCTATTCATTACTATGTTGCTAGTTCTATCCCTATTGTTCTGATTCAGTTTCCCTGTTCTAGTTAGATGAATTTTATTCAGTGCTCCTCAGTAGCCATGGTGACCTGCCAAGTAAGCTGGGAAATGCTACAAGAGTCAACATCACAATTCTAAAGAACAATGATCCACATGGAATTATTCAGTTTGTTGACAATATGACGACAGTAACAATAAATGAAAGTAAAGGAGAAGACTTCTATGCTGGTAAATCTCATTCTTTTTTTCATATAAAAATGTTTCCATAAATGAGAAAGTATATGAGTATGCTTTTAATAAGTAAACAAAACTGTTAACCTTTCTACTATTTATTTACCGAAGTTCATTGTTTCTATCGTCTACCTGAGACACACTAATATTACAAGAGTCATTGTGACACAACTTTAATTATCATAATTAAACTACACTTTATGGATTTAATATTTGCGACTGGATCAGGAGTACAGGTATCTGGAATCAGTCATGGGAAGAGTTGATTTGAATTACTATTTCTCCACTATTTTTTGGCATTCTCAATCAGCCTAAACTATTTTTACGTACTGTATTATGCTATGTTTTTTTGCTTTCTGTATTATGTATGGTATGAATCCAATTACTGTGCTGTACTGGTAATACCTAAATTTATGCTTTGCATAATATGTGAACCCAATCATGTGGCTAACAAATCATAGTCATAGCATTTAAACTATTAAACTCACTATTCAGCTCTACAATACTGACATCCAAAGTACTTTTTAATGTTCATTTTGTAGACAAAATAGTATTTTGGACATTTGTTCATTGTTTCTAATATAAATTTACCTATGTAATATTATAACATTAAAAATCAAACCTCATATTAGTTTTATATTAAGCTTTTCTTACCTGTCTTGGATGTTATCTGATGAAGATATGTGTATGCTTGTGTTTCAAAGCTGTTTTTAAAATAATAAGAAATCAAGGAACCTTTGGGAGTGTGAGTGTATCCTGGGCAACAGACTCAATTTCTACGAAAGATATTTTTCCAGATCGAGGAACAATTTTTTTTGGAAATGAGGAATTTTCAAAAGATATCACCATTTATTCAGTCCCTGATGAGGTAGTCATTTTTACAGTAATTGTTATTTGTGGAAGAGGGGCAAATAAATTTATAACACAGGAAGATGATGGTCATAATTCCAAGAGGAATAACAATAAACTACTGAATATTCTCTAAAGTTGTGTGAAAGGTCAAAAAAGGTATACCTGCATTCTTGAAGTCCTTTTAGCTGATTGGCTGAAAACACTGAAATGGAATTAAAAAAACAATGTATGCTTTAGACCAGATTTAAATTATGTCTAATAGCTATATAAAATATTTTATCAATCATAAGATTTAAATTTCATTACTATTACTATGGAAGTAGTCAATTAAAGATTAGCATCTTGGGGTTAATTTAATACTATTAATACATAAATTTTGTGGTTTTTTTCCCTAAGATACCTGAAGAAATGGAAGTATTCATAATTAGTCTTTTCAATACTACAGGCGGTGCTGGCCTAGGAACTATAACCACAGCAACATTGCAGATCACCAAAAATGATTGTCCAATTTACTTTGCAGGTTAGTGTCATTCTACTAGCTTATGTTTAAATACAACAATAGTAATGCTTATAGGAAGCTCTGGAGCCAAGAACATTTACAATAGAACTATATGAGTTATGCTGAACATTTTGTTCCACACACCAATGGTTAGGAACATTAATCATAGTTTATTTACTTCTTACCACTCCCACCTCTTTTTTTACTTTAAAAATCTGTTTTTGCCTTGATAGTAGGAGTGAATATCTGTGACTTTTAGGTATTATGATTTACATTTTTTTCATGTGTGTGCCCCTGAGTTTATTATAGATTCCTGATGAGTCTGAATGAATCCCTGCAGATTTTTGGAACTGGTTTGCCATTATCACACAGATGGCTTCATGTCAATTTCTCAGTGCCTTTAACCATTCCATCAGACTGCCCCTCTTACAATTTTTACACACCTCAATCAACATGGCCAATAATAATGATTAGGAGGCATGGTTCTGCAACACTGTCAAGATCAACACTCATCAATTTGGGGTTAGCTTTTAGATGGGGTACAAAATCAAATGAGCAAGCTAAAAAATCACAGAAGCAAAGTGGATTTTTAACTATGATTGACATAATCTATGCTTTAACGTGATATCACAAGCTAGGCATTGAAATTCATGTAACAATTATTTAATATGAATTTTTGAAAAACAGTGTATAAATATTGATGTTTTGAATGCTTTTACATGTAATGACTTAACTATATTTCAGATCCTGCTATTCTAAAGGTTCACGAAGGTGGCATTGCGGAATTTGTAGTTGTAAGAAATGACTCTGGTGCCGATGTTGTTTCTGTTTTATATACCACTATCAATGGAAATGCCAGTGCTGAAGATTTCATGTCTTGTGAAAAAAATGGAGTGCTTTGGTTTGATATTGGAATAAAAGAACAGAATATAACTATATTTATCCATGATGATGATATTCCTGAATCAGATGAGGATTTTTATATAATTCTCTTCAATTCTACAGGTTCAAATTATTATTCAACCTATATAAACTAATCAACTGTTGTTTCTTTAGATTGTTTTCTGCCTCCCTTTTGATATTATAAGCAATTAAGGATGCTTGGACAATACCTTTTGACATTCTTCATACCAAAGTGTAGTATTTTTAAAGCCTGTATTATATAGTCAGGTTATTCTCCAAAGCAACTGAAAACAGGATTAGAAGCAATGGATGGAAACTAATCAACAGAACCAGTGGAAACCAGTGGAACAACAGAGAGAAAGCAGAACTGCTTAACTCATTCTTTGCATCCGTCTTCACGCAAAAAGAAATTATAGCTCAACCCACCAAAAATGTAACTGTAAAAGACAGACCAGAAATAAAAGTTAAAATAAGCAAAAAAAATAGTAAGAGAACACCTGTCTGATCTTGATGAAAACAAATCACTGGGGCCTGATGGATTACATCCCAGAGTTTTAAAGGAGCTGGCAGAGGTCATCTCAGAACCACTGCACCATATCTTTCAAAAATCCTGGAGTACCGGGGAACTACCAGAGGACTGGAAAAGAGCTGATATGGTTCCATCTTCAAAAAAGGGGGGGAAAAAAAACCAGACCCAGGAAACTATAGACCAATTAGCCTAACATCAATACTGGAAAAGATAATAAAAAAACAGATCTGCCAACATGAGGAAACAAGTAAAGTAATAACTAGCAGTCAGCATGGGTTTGTTAAGGGTTTGATCATGCCAAACCAATCTTATTTCATTCTTTAACACAGTGACTAAATTAGTAGACCAGCAAAATACTGTGGACATAATATATTTAGATTTCAGCAAGGCATTCGACAAAGTAGACCACAACCTACTTCTTAGTAAGCTAGAAAAAGGTGGAATAGATAGCATCACCACTAGATGGACTCGCAACTGGCTGGCAAACTGTACTGAACAAGTAGTCCTTAATGGGTCTAAGTGTACATGGAGGGAAGTAAGCAGTGGGGTGCCACAAGGTTCCATCTTAGGCCCAGTACTCTTCGATATCTTCATTAACGACAGATGAGGAAATAGAAGGGGAACTTACCAAATGTTCAGATGATACTAAGCTGGCAGGAATAGCTAACACCCAAGAAGATAGGTTCAAGATCCAGATGGATCTTGATAGAATGGGCCATATCTAACAACATGAAATTCAATGTAGAGAAAACTAAAGTCCTACACTTAGGCAAGAAAAACCAAAAGTACACATTTAGACTGGGTGAATTTCAGGATTGCATTAGCTTTTTTGGCTGCTGCTGCACACTGCTGGCTCATATTTAGCTGGTTGTCCACTAAGACTCCAAGATCCCTCTCACAGTTACTGCTATTGAGCCTGGTTTCACTCAGTCTATATGTGCACCAGCCAGCTCGGGGTGCTCCAACGGGGAGCACAGATCAAAACTGCACACAATCGCAGATTTTGGTCTGTCGCCGTAGAAGTTCAAACCGAATCTCAATAATCACTTTTCTTCATAGTATAAGGAAGAAGGTTGGCTTTTGAACCTGTATTTGGAATATTTGTGGAAATATGTTTTTTCTAGTTACAATTCTATTTGTTTGTTTATTTATCAACAAAACCGTTGTTTTTTTAGGAGACACGGTTATCTACAAACCTAGAATGGCAAGAGTTATAATTGAAGCAAATGATGATCCAAATGGCATTTTTTTACTTGATTCTATAGGCAAAGCAGTGGAAGAAGGCAAAACCAATGACTTTTTGTAAGTAGCTTTCAAGTAAATATCCTTTGCCAATTTCACTGAGTATCTTGAATCATACTTACATACATACATACTCATGACTTACTTTTTATGATAGTTTTTACAGCATGCAAATAGTGTCATAAACAATTTTCATGTCCACAGTTAACTAAATGAAGAGTTTTAAACATTCAGAAGACAAAATTAAAAATGCAACTGTAGCTGGAATCTTTGCAACCATTACCCATTTTTGGAAGTAGATATGGCTATAATGTTTTGCCATTTATTTTGAATGACAAGATTGTACAGCCTACAGCTTCTGGGCCCCACAAAAACTTGGGGGGTTCCAAATATCCTCAAAATGTTGCACTCAAATTGTAATTTTTTACATTAGCATAGTGCAAAATTATTAAATATATGAGGAATCTAATTCATTATCAAAATGATATTTAATTAATTTTCTGACAAGTAAAACATAGAAAAGAATACTAAAAAATTAGGGTGCAAGAAATTATGATACAAAATGTAATGAACAAAATGGGCATGGGAATTGCGACATGTCAAGTTGCATTATTACATGCTAAATCTGTGCAAAAGTTTAGCAATTTATCCTTTTTCCCCTCTGAAATCCATTTCTCTGCTGTCTTAAGAATAATGTGCTTTCAGATATTATTATTATGATAAGCACAAAAATGTGAAACCACAGCTGCCAGTTCATTAACTGATGTTGGCCATCATATGCATTGAGTTCATTCCAAGAACTTAGGATGTCATAATGTATTAGTATAATATACATGCAGATCCAAGCAGAGTGCCTTTGGTAAGGTAGAAATTTTGTCAATATGTAGATTTTGAAAGTGCTGCCAGTGCGCAAATAACAGTTTTTCTTTAAGGGATTTGAGTAGTTCAGAAATATGACATATCTAAACAAACAAACGAATAAATAAGAAAATACATTTTCAGGTTTCAGGTTTTGATACTATGTGATTTGTCCAAGTTTTTGTCTTCTACAGTATTCTCTTGTATTTTCATATCAATTACCCACAAATTTTCAACTATAGCTAAATCTGATGTGTTACAAGCCAAGAGTCTATCAGTTTGTATTTGGAATTTCTACAATATTTTAACCTGCTTATTTTCAATGAGTTTTTCAACTCTGTGTCCCCACCAATTCTTAATTACCAGCTTGTGATAATTTTTACAAATGAGTAATTATTCTAGTGAATAATATTGCTCACAGTGTCAGTGATTATAATTAGTTTTGCATGAACTGAGCATACAGAGTATCTACTATTTCTTCTGATTCTTTGCACAATCTGTACTTTTCATTATTTGATGGTTTTTCAACTGTGGACTTGATTGCATTAGTAATTACTATTATTGCCATAATAGTACTATTTTTAATGATGCTTTTTTGTTTCATTAAATCAAGAGATAAATATATATTCTTAATTTGCATTCCATTGAAGAGGTCTTTTAACACTGGAAATATCACATATGTTCATAGTGTTCTTTATTGTCCTCTAAAATATATATTTTAGATGTATCATGTGGAGAATTGAAAAATATAAGTCTGAAATAGTTTCCTTTGTTCTACCATGCAGGATCCTGAGGCACAGAGGCTACTTTGGTAATGTTTCTTTGGCCTGGCAGCTATTTGGCAATAATTCTGCTTTAGATCCAGGACAAGAATTCTATGAAGTGTCTGGAACTGTATGGTTCATAGAGGGTGAACAGTCACAGCCTATAACGCTTCATGCTATTCCTGATAAAATTCCAGAATTCAGTGAAATTTATACCTTAAAACTTGTGAATGCTTCAGGTACACTTACATGTACGGTGATCTATTTAATGTGCCACTTCCTGCTATGATTGTATGTGATTTAAAAACATAAAATACATTTAACACATATTACCTAAGAAAAGATATACCATGAGCCTTAGAACATACTTTCTGGTGTGGTTGCTTCATCTTGAAGACTCAACTTGAAGACCCATTTGGCTTGGCTTTTTGATATGTTGCAGAAAAGGAGCCTCAGGGGACATGGTTTTATAAGTGGGGGCTCAAAATAAGGAAGCCTTTTTCTGGATTCCTTTTTGGCTAGCATGGAGTGGTTGGGCATAATGTATTAGGGTCATACAGTCCCAATGCTAACAAGGGACTGGGGCCAGAAAAAGTTTCATATGTAATAACTCCCTATTTAATCGTATTGTTCACTGAGTGGTCTTTGACCAGCTACCATGGCTGGTCTTTCAGACTTGCTTACCTCTAAAGATACTGTAAAGATAACAATGGGAAAAAGAAGAAGCACACAATCAGTAGCACTGATTAAATAAGTAGATAAATAAATAAGCTGATAAGATTGTGTGTATGAGTTATAAAATAATTTCTTGGCTTTCTTTTAGGTGGGATTCCTGGTGGCCAGTTATCTGAAACCAACCTTTCTGTGACTGTGATGATCCCAATGAATGATGATCCCTATGGAGTGTTCATCTTAGATCCTCAGAGCCAAGACAGAGAGATAGCAGAAGACATTCAGTCTGAGGACGACACTTCTTGCATTGCCAGTTTTACAGTATGGAGGCATCAGGGAACTTTTGGAACTGTCAGGGTTGGCTGGGAAATATTATCTAGCACTTTCAGAGAAGGATTGCCTCTTATGATCGACTTCTTATTGATTGGAAAGTTTACAGATTCAGTAAAGTCAAAGCCTCACATGCGACGGCATCACACTGGAACAGATGCTTTATATTTTAGTGGTGAAGAAGATGCATATGGGATAATTGAGCCAGAGGTCCATGTTAGTAAAAACAGTATACTTAATGTCTTTACATTTTCAGCATGGGTACTTCCTAGTGCCAACAATGATGGATTTATAATAACAAAGGACAATAGTAATGGATTAATATATTATGGAGTAAAAATAGGCACAAACGAATCCCATCTTTCTATAGGGTTCTATTACACACCATTGCAGTCTAATAAGACATATATAGCTAAGATCACAATTATGAAATACTTGGAGGAAAATATCTGGATTCACCTTCTGATTATACTCAATAATGGCACTCTTGAGTTTTTCATTGATGGCAAACCTGTTCCTGGGGGCATTAAGAGTCTCAAAGGAAAAGCAATTGCTGATGGTAAGCAATGTGTTAATTAATATTATTGGTTTGTTGCACTATCAGATAGAAGTTTAAAACTGTATTTGGCATTTTTTGTCAAATTGTTGAGTCCTTTCCAAGGACTTGCCAGATGCTGTTATTAAATACTAATTAAATATTAAATACTATTAAGGATATTGTTGCATAATGTAAACTGTTTTAATGTAAGAGGCCTTTTGCAATTGACAGGTGGATATTTCATCAGTGCCAATGGTTTGAAATAATGCTTCAGATGTTTTGTATTCACTATTGGAGCTCTCTCTGTTTTATTTTGTCACAGTGGTTCTATTTCTGTTATTTTAGGTACACAACAATATGAAATGATACCTGCTAATTCCTTAGTTGGATTTAGCCTTCATACTTATCAAGTTCTTTCCCAAAACCTAAGATATTGTAATCTATCAGCATAGTATTGTTTTGGTTACACTGAACTTGATTATTACATAAAGATTAATACAAGCATTTAATTTTAATTCCAGTGAAGTCCTGTTTTAGATAAAGAAATTCAAATGAGTGATTATGTACAGTATTAACCAATTTAATTTTGTAAAACTTAAAAGTTGGAGCATTAAAAACAATATTTGTGGGTCTGTTTTCCCTAGGACCAGGAATAATGAAAGTTGGTGCTGGAATAAATGGCAGCAGCAGGTATAAAGGAATGATGCAAGATGTGAGATTTTATGAATGTAAATTAACAAAGGAAGAGATCGGTGAACTTCACGCTATGCCGGCAAGGTTTGATTTGTACCCTATCTCTGGATACTTAGAATATCGACAAGGAGAAAGGAATAAATCATTCGTTGTTTCTGCCAAAGATGACAAAGAAGAGGAAGGAGAGGAACTGTTCATTCTAAAGCTTATTTCAATTTATGGAGGAGCACAAATTTCACAAGAAAACACAATTGCAACTTTAAGAATCCAGAAAAGTGACAATGCCAATGGATTATTTGGTTTCACAGGAGCATGTATTCCAGAGGTAGAAAAACCTTATCAATGTGATTCATGAAAATTCTTAATTCAAGTCTAAGCAGTATACATACTAGATAAATGTAATTTTCATTTAGAGATTGCCTCTTTTAGGACTGTTTCATCACAATAGTGATGAAAAAGTAACTGCAATAAATTTGTGCATTTATGACCTTCACAGATCAATAAAGGAAAGCTGAAGTAAAATCATAAATACAATTGTGACTTCACTTAGTGGTGCTTTGCTTAATAACTGAATTGCAGTCTCAGTTGTGTTGCTAAACTAAACTGCTCATTTTCTTTTGGACCTCAGCCAATGGAGATCAGCCAAAGCAATATGGAGATAATGATACTGACCTTGTAATCTTGATAGCACATTGCTATCAAAATGCAGTCCTCATGTTGCTTAATCTTGTTAGTTGAAAAGTCTTCCTACTAGCAACACATAATCCTGGGGAATTATTGGAATTGGTTTAGCAGTAATCTGGGGAAGTGTTAGTTGGAAGTTGACTTATAAGCAGGTAGTTATAAAGCAAATAACACGATGGGAAAAGGAATGAAATTAAGATACAGGATTTAACAGGGACAAACAATAGATACAAGGTTTTTTTCTACTGAGGAAAGTAGTATTTTTGTTTCTTACAGTAGTTCACAGATGATTATTATGCAAACTCTGACTTTAAAAAGAGGTGCCTCCTTTTCTTATTTTCCTTCATTTTTTTTCCTTTTTTTTCATATATTTTATATGATAATCTTGCTAATGAGAAATGTTTCCCCGTTAATTATTGCTAAAGTGCTCAGGGAGCTTTTAGAGTTGATGAATGGGGCAAAATAACTATTGAACAAGTGAACATTTGTGTGTAATGGGATTTCCCCCAAAAAAATAAATTTATGCATTTAAAAGCTGAAATTTGTTTTTATTGTAATTTATCAATATGACTTAATATTTCATTTCCAATCAAACCTTAAAATTTTCAAATCGTCTATTTATCATAATGTTTATTTCAATTCTTATTGTTCATAGGTCTCTAATGAAGGTTCTACTGTATCTTGTGTAGTGGAACGCACCAGAGGGGCCTTGGATTCTGTTTTTGTGTATTACACTATCTCTCAGATTGATTCTTATGGCGTTAATTATACTGTTACTGACTTTGCTAACAGGAGTGGGATAGTAACATTCCTTCCTTTCCAGAGATCAGAGGTAAATCATACTTTCCTCTTCAATTTAATAATATAATTGTTATGCATTTCTGCTTAGAAATGTAGATAATATATTTTGCTAATCTATGGTCAATTTTGTTGTGTATGGGAACAATCCTTTTTGTTACTACTGATGTATTTTCAGGAACGCAAATTAATTTTGGTATATTTCTGGCTTTAACTGAAGGTTCATTGAACTAGTTACTGATGTATCTAATTTGTAGTTATTTTTATTTATTTACAATTAAATGAATGATGAATAACAATTAGAATGGACATGCTATAAAATATTTTCAAAGAACAGAAAGTATTAGACTTTCATCATATTAGCACTAAACTATGTGTATTCTTTTTAATTAAATAATTGTGATATTTAGGGAAGTATCTTTTGACTACTGTTTATCTTCTATGATACTAAACTTTCATCTAAAAATAGCTTGCCTGATATCCATTTTAATGTTCTTTTATTAATATACAAATATTCTTAATTTCCCCCAAGCCTTTTAAAATCACAATAGAGATTTTAACTATATTTTGCGTGCTTTATTTTTTTTGTTTATATTTCTTTTAAGTATTCCTAAATTTGAATGATATTTAATGTTGTATTTAATAGTTTTGTTCATTTTTAAATTTCTTCTTTATCACCTTTTAAAACAATGCTTTATTTGCATTAGTTTTTAAGTAATTGAGTGTTGAGTGTTAAGTAACATGAGCTCTTGACTCCATTAGAAAAACTTGTTAGGTTAATATACCTTTAAAATAGGTTGTAATATATTCTTCTGAGATTGGAGTTTCACATATTCAACAATGTTTATGTAAAATTTCTCACACTTTTGGATTTGCTTTTTTAAATATAATGACAATACTTATATTTAATTTGGGTTTCTGTGTCTTTATCCCATCACTTCCTACCCCCAGGTTCTGAATTTGCATGTGCTTGATGATGATATACCTGAACTAAAAGAATATTTCCAGGTGACATTAGTATCTGCAGTTACCGGAGATGGAAAAACAGGTTCAATCCCAACCAGTGGAGCTAGCATAGATCCAGAAAAGGAAACTACTTACATCACTGTCAAAGCTAGTGATCATCCCTATGGTAATAATTATAGGAATTGTTTCACACCTTAAATTTCATACTTAGTTTGTACAGATTATTGTATAATTATTCTCATATAGCATTCAAGATGTAGACAGTTGGTATATGCTATAAATAGTTTTCTGGTCTGCAATGTAATGCTAGTTCATGTGTTAATATAAGACTTTTGAATTATTTAGCATTATTCATCCAATCTGTATGTTACTAAGAGTAAAACACCTGCCTAACTCTCACAGCATTTCAGATAGAAGACTAAAAATACTTAATGTAGAAACCTTGTAAAATTACAGCCATTGTTTTTCTAGCTATGCATCCTACTGTGTTTAATAAAACAGGCATAATATTGTGCTATCTAGCAAAACTTTTCCTAAACCACGATAATTTTAAATAATCTGTTATATTTAGTCATATATGATTGTGTCCCAACAAAATCAGTGACAGGATGTAAGAATTTTTTTAAAAGCTGATTAAATATATCAGGAATCATTCTTTGCTGATTAAAGTACATTGTCTCCCCACCCTATCCCCAAAACAAATATGTCAGACACAGATTTAACAGTTAAAAGGATAGTGATGAGTTGACTGCGGTGAGTTGACTGCAGCAAGTTGTTCCATTCTGGGATGTAACTTCCCATGGCTTGTCTCCTGTGGCATATATACAGTATAATGTATCATTTATTATTGTTTTGCTGTTTGAATAGTTGCTTTATATCATGATAGATAGATAGATAGATATTGTAGATAGATAGATATATTTAATTAATTGCTGTAAATAATTATTTAAATAATTTATACAATTCATCATCTAAGAATCAGCAGACATTCTACATAGTGCCTGCTTTTCCATGTTTTCTCTTTTCAAGAGAAAAAATAGTTATCTTGAAAAGAGAAAACACAGAAAAGCAGACATGTCTGCTAATGTCTGCAATGTCTGCTAATTCTTAGACAATGAATTGTACAATTATTTCTATTAACGTATGCCAACCTGAGAACCTTTTTTGCTGGAATTTATTATCCAACTGCAAAATTGCAAAGCTTAATATGTATTCCCATATCTGTATGCAAATTCAGTGGAAAATGTAGCCCTGTCCAAATGGACATGGATATATTCAATTTATATATCAGAGACAAATGCATTTTAATTAATAAATGCTTTTTGCTTGCACTTAAGGCTAAATAATACAATATATATATATATTTTTTTCATCTGTCAGGCTTGTTGCAGTTCTCTGTTGGGCAGCCTCCATCAGACACTGATGAAATCATTCTTTCAGCCACGACAGCACCCCACATTACTGTCAAGGAAGAAGTAGGACAAGTCAGCTTGCTTGTTGTTCGAGCACAAGGTTTACTTGGGACAATTGTGGCAAAATATAGAACAGTTGCACTAACAGCATTCAGCCCACAAGATTATCAGGTATATGAGCAGCTCTTTAAAAGGGTTGGCTGAGGCCAGTTAGCTTCATCTGTATGAGTTTATAATTTAAATAGTATGTCCAATGTGTACTTACAGTATCAATGTTTCAGATTAAAGGGAATAGTTGGGATTGCTGCTAGTATACTGCTGTCTTTGCTACCTGTGGGATTCTTGCCTCAGCATCTACATTTCATGGTTGGATTGGGCATAGAATTCCTAAGGCCTTTGGTGCCTGCGGTTTTTAATTTGACATCCTTTGAGGCTAAGTCCAAAGTGGTTCAGAGGTTTGTGGCCTCCATGGCAACTATGGATCTGTCCCAAGTAATTGATGGCTTGACATATGGTGGCCTCATGTGGATCTTTTAATAGATTTTTTCCCCTGCAGGGAATTACAGGGACCTTGGAATTTCTGCCAGGAGAAAGATACAAGCACATTCTTGTCAACATTACAGATAATTCTATCCCTGAGCTAGAAAAGACTTTCAAAGTAGAATTGTTGAATCCAGATGGGGCAGGTAAAGGCTCATGGAATAATAATAACTCTTTGGGAACTGAAATTGATTTATATTTAATTCATTCTGGCAAAATTCTTTTCAAAAATAACTTGAATTTCCTTTTTAAAAAGCATTAAATTTTTAATTTTCTTTTGAAAATAATTAGCTGCATATCTTCACTGTTTTAAACAAAATATTCCACATAA